>NC_091628.1:63707500-64957500 GCF_027580195.1 Bos mutus | reverse complement strand
GCACATCTGAGGTTATTAATATTTCTCCCGGCAATCTTGATTCCAGCTTGTGCTTCTTCCAGCCCAGCGTTTCTCATGATGTACTCTGCATATAAGTTAAATAAGCAGGGTGACAATATACAGCCTTGACGTACTCCTTTTCCTATTTGGAACCAGTCTGTTATTCCATGTCCAGTTCTAACTGTTGCCTCCTGACCTACATACAAATTTCTCAAGAGGCACTTTAGTCTTAGCAGATATTAAAAAGCTTTCTAATTATTTCTTTTGGCTTTTTTTTTTTTTTAAAGAAAATGTTGTCTTTAAAATTCTTTATAGTCAAATGAATGGCCTCACCATTTCATGTTTTTTATGGATAGTATTCATACATTTGTTTTCTTTGAATTTTAAACCCCTTAAATAAAGATCATCCTTTAGCATAATTCAATAGTCAGAAAATATTTGTTGAAAAAAGTGACTTTAGATTAAAAATATAGTTTGTGATGTCCAAGTAGAGAAAATAACACCCATTTAACATAATGTGAACTTTCTGTTTTAACTCTTATTATTAATTGTAACTTGAGGATACAGAAATACATACAGAATGTACATTCTCCATAAAAATGTTTATTCTAATGACAAGCAGTATTCTGAGTTTTAATAGGAGTATGTACACAGATTTATTGTATAAAAACCTACTTAGTAAGAATATCATTAAAATGTGATATTTCAATATAAACAAGGTATTTTCAGGAAGCATAGCAAAATGTGGGCTTGCCTGGTGACTCACTGATAAAGAACCCGTCTACCAATGCAGGAGATGTGGGTTTGATCTCTGGGTCAGGAAGATCTCCTGGAGAAGGAAATGACAACCCATTTCAGTATTTTTGCCCGGGTAATCTTTTGGACGGAGGAGCCTAACAGGCTACAGTCCATGGGGTCACAAAAGAGTCACTTAGCAACCAAACAAAAGCAAAATGTCCTTTGTAAAATAAGAACCAACAAGCATTGTTTGAACTGTGGATTAGCATGATGCTTTATTATTTCTTCACTGTTATGATGCTACCTTCATTTCCTAATCACTTATTTATTTTTGAATTTATAAGAAAATATCTTGGGGATTTTATTTCTATTTATTTATAGTCTTGGAAGACAAGAATCTAAGTTTTACTTACCAAATTTGAGTTGGTGAAACAATGCTTCTCCAGTTACTCAAGTTGTTGACATATTTGTTTTCTTAGCTCAGAAACAGTTCTCTTTCACACATTGATAAAATTTGTCATTGTCATGAAAGGTATGTACCTAAATTAATCAGGAAAATGTTCAATGGAGGCAAAAGCTTTACAGTATATTTAAAAATTATTTTCTGTTATTCATGATCTGTATAATATTGCATTAATTTACTGAAAACAAACAAGCATGTCAAGCTTTGGAAATGCTTAAAGATACCAAAATTTTCTATGTAAAGATATCTAGAGGTTTCATACTTGTTTCTAACACTGAAAGAATGGTATATGTATGTAGTTTATGACCTTGACATTAGTGCTAATGATATGGGATAGAGGTATTCTTCTATTTAACTCAAACTGATCATTGGTAACAGTCTGCTTCATACTACTTTAATTTGGTTTCCTTGAAATACTCATATTTCAATCGCATTTATTATAAATAAGTATTATTATAATACATACTCATGTACCTATCATAAAATTCTTGGGTGGCATAGTGATATAGGGTCTTACTGCTAGAATTATGGCCCATGATTAGCAGCAGCATTGTCTAGGAGACTGACAAAATTCAAAGTTTGAGGCATCACCCCTGACCTTGGTTTTCTAATACATTGAGGTGACTTGTACATGCATTAAAGCTTAAGAAGCACAGACATCAAACTCAATAGCAAAAGACTTAAACCTTTACCTCTATAACAAGAACAAGACACTCTCAATACTTATTTAGTATAGGATTGGAAGTCCTAGCCAGAACAATCAGGCAAGAAAAATAAAAGGCTTCAAAATTGCAAAAGAAGTTAAATTAGCTCTATGTGCTGATGACTTTATATATAGAAAATCCCAAGAACACAAGAAAACCTGTTAGATCTAATTAATAAATTCAGCAAGATTTCATGATACAAAATTAACATACAAAGATCAACAGTGCTTCCATATACTAATGATCTATTGGGAAAAGAAACAAAGTGATCTCATTTACAATGGCATCAAACTAATAAAAAATATTTAGGGATAAATTTAACCAAGAGGACAATAATCTACAAGAATTGAAAACTACAAGATATTGAAAGAAATTGAAGACATAAATAAAAAGGTACCTGGTGTCTGTGGGCTGGAAGAATATTTGTAAAATGTCCATACTACCCAAATTCATCTATCAAATCAGATCAGTCACTCAGTCGTGTCGGACTATTTGCTACCTCATGAATCGCAGCACGCCAGGCCTCCCTGTCCATCACCAACTCCTGGAGTTCACCCAGACTCATGTCCATCGAGTCAGAGATGCCATCCAGCCATCTCATCCTCTGTCATCCCCTTCTCTTCCTGCCCCCAATCCCTCCCAGCATCAGAGTCTTTTCCAATGAGTCAACTCTTCACATGAGGTGGCCAAAGTACTGGAGTTTCAGCTTTAGCATCATTCCTTCCAAAGCAATCCCAGGGCTGATCTCCTTCAGAATGGACTGGTTGGATCTCCTTGCAGTCCAAGGGACTCTCAAGAGTCTTCTCCAACACCACAGTTCAAAAGTATCAATTCTTCGGCGCTCAGCCTTCTTCACAGTCCAACTCTCACATCCATACATGACCACTGGAAAAACCATAGCCTTGACTAGATGGACCTTTGTTGGCAAAGTAATGTCTCTGCTTTTCAATATGCTATCTAGGTTGGTCATAACTTTCCTTCCAAGGAGCAAGCCTCTTTTAATTTCATGGCTGCAGTCACCATCTGTAGTGATTTTGGAGCCCAGAAAAATAAAGTCTGACACTGTTTCCACTGTTTCCCCATCTATTTCCCATGAAGTGGTGGGACCGGATGCCATGATCTTCGTTTTCTGAATGTTGAGCTTTAAGCCAACTTTTTCACTCTCCACTTTCACCTTCATCAAGAGGCTTTTGAGTTCCTCTTCACTTTCTGCCATAAGGGTGGTGTCATCTGCATATCTGAGGTTATTGATATTTCTCCCGGCAATCTTGATTCCAGCTTGTGTTTTTTCCAGCCCAGCGTTTCTCATGATGTACTCTGCATATAAGTTAAATAAACAGGGTGATAATATACAGCCTTGACGAACTCCTTTTCCTATTTGGAACCAGTCTGTTGTTCCATAGATTCCATATAATCCCTATCAAGATTCCAATAGCTTTTTAGAAACAGAAGTAGAAAAAACAATCTTAAAATTTATATGGACCACAGAAGGTTTTGAATAGCCAAAGCAATGTCCAAAAAAATCAAAGTGGAAGGCATCACATTTCTGATTTAAAACTCTGTTATACAGCTATAATAATCAAAGCACAGAACTACCACATGATCCAACAATTCCACTTCTGAGAATATATCCAAAGGAAATAAAAACACTAATTCAGAAAGATATCTTCATCCCCATGTTTACAGCAGCATTATTTACAATAGCCAAGACATGGAAACAAATGCCCACTGACAGATGAATAGATAAATGTGTAAGACTTTATGTATACATATCTATATGACTGAAAAAATTTTCCAATATATACATATATTTTAAGACTAAAAAAATAGAAATTCTTTCATTTGCAACCACACAGATGGACTGTGAAGGTAACAAAGTGAACAAAGTCAGACAATGATAAATGCAGTTTGATATAGGAATTTTTTTTTTAAGCAAATTCATAGTAAAAGATCAGATTTGTGTTATCAGAAGGGAGTAGAGAGGGGGAAATATATGAAGGTTGTTGAAAGGTATGAACTTAAAAGGTAGATAAATACTTGCTGCTGCTCCTGCTAAGTTGCTTCAGTCGTGTCCGACTCTGTGCAACCCCATAGACGGCAGCCCACCAGGCTCCCCCCGTCCCCAGGATTCTCCAGGCAAGAACACTGGAGTGGGTTGCCATTCCCTTCTCCAATGCATGAAAGTGGAAAGTGAAAGTGAAGTCGCTCAGTCGTGTCCGACTCTCAGGGACCCCATGGACTGCAGCCCATCAGGCTCCTCCGTCCTTGG
The DNA here is from genome assembly GCF_027580195.1 of Bos mutus. Lineage (NCBI taxonomy): Eukaryota > Metazoa > Chordata > Mammalia > Artiodactyla > Bovidae > Bos > Bos mutus. Next base: position 64,953,326 of record NC_091628.1, on the reverse strand, counting down.
GATTTTCCAGGCAAGAGTACTGGAGTGGGGTGCCATTGCCTTCTCCGAGGATATAGTATATAACACGGCTACTACAGTTAACACTGCTATATGGTGTATTTGAAAGTTGGAAGTCCAAAGAGTTCCCATCACAAGCAAATACTTTTTTTTTTTTGTACCTATGAGAAGGTGGATGTTTATTTATTATGGGAATCATTTCACAGTACATGTAAATCAAATCGTTTTACTATACACCTCAGATTTATGGTGCTGTATGTCAATTATATCCCAATAAAACTTAAAAATAAGTAGCTTGAGAAGCACTGGCTTAGAACCTGGGCTCTGGGGTCAGACTTGGATTTCTAAACTCCAATTTCCTCATTTGTAAAGTGAGAATAATGATATGTTCCAGTTTTTTTTTTCCTGTTTTGGAGATTGAATGAGATTACATGGACAAATCGATAAAGCGTGACTGAGTGCTTGCAGATAGCAGTCAATTGAGTAGCATTTGTATTGGTTCTTGGTAGGTCAGGTAGCATGACAGCCTCACAGGCCTGCAGGACAAATGTGCTTTAATTATTCAGGAGTCCATAAGTATTGAAAAAAGACTCAATTGATAGTATCTATGTTCTAGGCATTGATCGATGACCTCTCACAGATGAAATAAATTTTCTATTTTATCTTATTCACTTCTTGAAAATGAAAATATTTGCATATTGTCTAAATTTGGCCTTCAGGAATCTAAGCCTGTTTTATATAGACTCTTAGCCTTTGTTCTCTTCATTTTAATAATCTATATTACTAAATATGTTTTATCTGTCATATTTTCTTTGATTTAATTGAAGGTAAATCAAAGCAATACTGTGTGAAATGCACTGTTTAAACGGCACCCCACTCCAGTACTTTTGCCTGGAAAATCCCATGGACGGAGGAGCCTGGTGGGCTGCAGTCCATGGGGTCACTAGAGTCGGACACGACTGAGCGACTTCACTTTCACTTTTCACTTTCCACTTTCATGCATTGGAGAAGGAAATGGCAACCCACTCCAGTGTTCTTGCCTGGAGAATCCCAGGGATGGGGAAGCCTGGTGGGCTGCCGTCTATGGCGTCGCACAGAGTCGGACACGACTGAAGCGACTTAGCAGCACCAGCAGCAGCAGCAGGATAATGTTTTCCATCATTCTATTGTTGAACTCTATGGGATGTGGTGGGAAAAAAAAATGATACACTCATTCATTAAATTAACACTTTCTGCATATCTACCATGTTCCAAGCACTTATGTAAACAATGCAGCTATAATATGGAATAAATCCATGAAATATCTGTCTACATACTGGCTACATTCTAGTATGAGAGTTGACATGCTAGATCTGGCTAAATCTAATAAATTATACAGGTATACTTATAATCTCACATATAATCTTGCAGAGATGATTTTATATATGCATCCTAACCTATATCTTCTTCAGATTTTTTTATTATTCATTGTTAAACTTTAGAAGCACTGTTTGGTCATAAGATTAGAAGTAGACTATGTCTCTTGGTTAAATTGATAGTGTAAAATATAGCACACAGGTAAGTCATGCAGTCTTTTTGCCAGTTTTTTTCTCTTATGCCTATCTTTATAGGCCATAATCTAATCTGATAAAAGGGCAGTCTAGGATGGTATCAAATCCTTCTGAGTATAAAAAAGACTCATTTAATATTATAATTCCTGTCTTTACCACTTTGTAGCTTTTTAACCGTAAGCAATTTAGTTGTCTTAGACTTTGTGTCAATTTTTTTATCATGTGTCTCTAAAATTGAGAAAATAGTACTTATTATGACTTTTGAGAGTATTAAATGACAATACATGTATAGTACTTAGAGTTCCTATAATATTGACACAAAATAAATATTGCTTAAAATTGTTGATATATATAATGGTAGTGAGAAAGATAAATATTCTACTGACCTGTATTCTTCAAATTTCATCATATTTCACATCATACATTGACTTATACTTTATTAGTTCTACAAAATGGTCCTACCCTGTATGTGAACTCAATCTGATAAATGATACTGCTTTATGTACAAGTTATTCATCTTTCACATACATACATACTCAATTGATTTCCTGTCCTTTCACAGCCCCTCTTCCAGAGTACTAGTTCTAGCAGTAAATTCATGGGAGGAGGTGTGGATTAAATAACACACAAAGTTAAATAGAACAGTCTGTAGCAAAAGGCAAGTGTCCAATAAACTTCAGACACCTTTAAAATTTGGTATAATTTTAAAGCATAACTGAATGATGTAAAATAAGCAAAATGTAATTTTGTTTAGTAATCTTACATTTTCACAATCAGTCTCTGAACTCAAGGATTATATAATTGCTTTACAAGTCAATCCTAAAGGAAATCAGTCCTAAATATTCATTGGAAGGACTGATGCTGAAGCTGAAACCAAAGTTTGGCCACCTGATACAAAGAATTGACTCATTTGAAAAGACCCTGATGCTGGGAAAGATTGAGGGCAGGGGGAGAAGGGGGCAACAGAGGATACGATGATTGGATGGCATCACCGACTCGATGAACATGAGTTTGAGCAAGCTCCAGAAGTTGGTGATGGACAGGGAAGCCCAGCATGCTGCAGTCCATGGGGTCACAAAGAGTCGGACATGACTGAACTGAAATCATAAATAAAAGTGAAAAGTTAGTAAATAGAAATTAAAAACTGAAAAAGAAATATGACAAACAATTGTATCAATTGTCAATTGAATGATTTAGGTAGAAATACTATCATTATAGCAGTTAACAAGTAGGAGTGAAAGTGTTATCCATTAGGTCGTGTCTGACTCAGCAACCCCGTGGGCTGTAGCCTGCCAGGTCCCTCTGTCCATGGGATTTCCCAGGCAAGAGTACTGGAGTGGGTAGCCATTCCCTTCTCCAGAGATCTTCCCAGCCAGGGATCGAAAACGGGTCTCCTACATTGCAGGCAGATTCTTTACCTTCTGAGCCACTAAAGAAGCTGCAAGATTACTCTAGCAAAGACAACTAAAGGTAATTCTGAGAAAGTTGGATAAGGTCATATTATTCATTATCTTGAATGCCCTATAACAATTTGGATTTTAACCTGAAGTAAAATGGCATCACTGAAAGTGTATGGATTTGGAGATAACATTAATAAATTGCCTTTTAAGCACCATCAAAGATCAAGTGAGAAATTTCTCTTATTTTCCAAGTTTTCCATTCTTGCTTTATTCTGGGGTGAAACATACTTTATTTCTCTGGAATTGAATACACAATTTATTAATTCTTGAGGCATTTACTATCCTCTAGATACAGAATGCCTTGGTGTGACTCTTGAACCACTAACTTGTATGACTTTGGTAAGTTGTCTCAGTTCTAATCTTTAAAATATGGATAATATATATTTGTAGTATATATTGTGTGTATTATATAATGTACTGACAATATACCTGAACATGCACTCATGTTATTTATTATACAGTATAATGTTTTTCTATCTTTATCAATGTTACTATATTTACAGTAATTATTACAGTTCAGAAAAAGATATAAGATGCCTGCCTGGAAAATGAAATAGTAAAAGGAGAAATTGTGGCATATCTGGTAACAAATTCTAGTAATAGCCATTAATAAATAGATGCTTGCAGCAACTTACCTATAGTGTGAAAGTTGTAATAGCCTAGTAGAGCTACCATAAAAATAATGAATTTAATTAATGTTCTTAATGGATGAGATACATGAATAAAACTCATTAGTATAAGCAAGTACTGGTTCTATATTGTTTGTATTGATATATTACATATCAACTTAAAATTCTTGCAACAATAAGTAACAGATGTCTTTGGTTACTTAGAAAAATCAAGAGAGTTTGAGTTAAAGTGCATTCGAATAAGTAAAAATTCATGCATTAATTTAAAAACTGCATAGAAAGCACATGTAATTTATAATTTTATAAGGGACATTTTGACAATGATGACAAAAATACATCCAGTATATTTTGGAAGCGAGGAATAGAGAGACCAAATACAAGTGAAGTTAGAGAGGCTTTGTTAGAGATGATCTGGCAGCTGCCAACGTAGCAGTAGAAGTGAGGTGGAGAAAAAAGTAGGATCAAGAGTCAAAGCCTGACATGATAAAGTTTTGGTTTGGACAGTAACCTAAAAGAAATTCAGGATTTTAGGGCTATAAATGTGACCAGGAGGATAAAACACTAGACTTATAATATTCTCTTTTCTGGTTCACTAGAAAGAGTTTGTACCTTAGACAAGCTTGTTCAAAACTGCATAGTGAAAGGAATGGAAGATGAGAAATAAACTCAGTAAAGGGAGAGTTCTTAGGATATGTTAAGTAAGTAAGTGAAGTCACTTAGTTGTGTCCGACTCTGTGACCCTATGGACTGTAGTCTGACAGGCTCTTCCATCCATGGGATTCTCCAAGAAAGAACACTGGAGTGGGTTGACATTTCCTTCTCCAGGGGAATTTCCCGACCCAGGAATCAAATCTGGGCCTCCTGCTTTGCAGGCAGACTCTTTACCATCTGAGCCACCAGGGAAGCTCAGGACATGTGAAACTGTTGCCAAACTTTTAAAAGTTTTGAGAAGAGGATTGGGAAATAATTATTTGCATACCGCATATCCATTGCTCCAATATTGCCAAATAAATTCAACCCTAAGTTTGTTCACATGGCAATATATTCAGGAGAGGTAGTTTTCTCTAGTGCTCCAGGGAATGAATTATAACTAGTCAAAACTGATTAATGATTACTAGAGCTTAAACTGATTACTTCTGGTAATTAGCTGTACTCAGTCACTCAGTTGCGTCTCTTTGCAGCCCCCTGGATGTAGCCCACCAGGCTCCTCTTTTCATGGAATTTCCTAGGCAAGAATACTGAATGGGTTGCCATTTCCTACTCCAGGGGATCTTCCCGACCCAGGGATCAAACCCGTCTCTTGTATTGGCAGGCAGATTTTTTTACCACTAGTGCGAGTAGGTATATAATCCTGTCCTATAGCCAATGAAACCAAAAGGCAGTTCTGCTGGGAGGATGGAGGACATGGCTTCCATAAAAGGTTTTCCTTGGATAAGGAGACAGACACAAAGATGAACCATATCTTCTTCTCTTAGTCGGTGTCATGAAAGAATGTAATGGCTAGAGATGCTGTAGTCTTCCTGTGACCAAGAGCTAAACAGAAAGATCTGGCCATGACTCTGAGTGAAACAGAGTCCCAGGATTCACCAATGCTGGGCTATTCCACTTTCACCAAGGTTTATAGCGTTCCTGACAGGCTATCCTGGAGGAAAGTAAGCCATTCCTGAAGACCTTTCGCGTCATATTAAAAAGTTCGAACATTCTATTGTAACCACATGGGAATTATGAACTGCTATAATATGTGAAGTGATGTGGTCAGGTTGCTTTTTACATGGGACAAGTGTAACTAGAAGAGATTTGAGGGAGACAAGATTTGTGACAAGGAAGCCTACAAAGTCATTACAGTCAAGTTTCAGAACAAGAGACAGGGTGGGAACAGAGAAATCAGTTTTATAAAATATTTTAACAGCTTCATTATAAAGCTATTTTTGGTTTTCTGTAACAACTAGAGACCTTATTTTCAGAGTTAAAAATAACATTTTCCTCCTCATATTTAAATACTCTGAATTATTTTCTGGGAGTACTTAGAAAGATTGCCATTTCTTAAAATAAAACTTGAACTAGTGATAGTGTTAAGATATACACTAAATTATACATGCTAAAATTTAAAAAAAAATCACTGTTTTAAAAGATGTATTTTTACTAAGAAATCATAGCATGCTATACTGAATGCCTAAACACAAACAAAGGTTTTGTGGAATGAATTTGCTATTCTCTTCTGTGTAGACTGAAGAAGAAGTTGCTTTCTTAAAATTACCTATATTGAAATAGACGTTTAAAATATTGACTTTTAATTAGTTAAAGCATCTAGATTTATGCTCTGATTACAATATCTAGAATTCATCCCAATGGAATCCTATTACAGTATTTAGCAACAATATTGAGACAATTTTGTTTACTTCAAAGTGTTTTCTCATTTTTAATGTGAAAAATGCTTTATTTCACTTATCTTTATTCTTTCTTTTCTTTCTTTCTTTCTTTTTTTTTTTTTTCACCATAGGCTAGAATAGAAACATTCTCCAGGCCAGAATACTGGAGTGGATAGCCTGTCCCTCTCCAGGGGATCTCCCCAACCCAGGGATCAAACCCAGGTTTTCTGCATTGCAGGTGGATTCTTTATCAGCTGAGCCACAAGGGAAGCCCAAGAATACTGGAGTGGGTAGCCTATTCCTTCTCCAGTGGATCTTCCTGACCTAGGAATTGAACCAGGGTCTCCTGTATTGCAAGTGGATTCTTTATCAACTTAGCTATCTGGGAAGTCTTTCTTTAGTATGCTGTAAACAATTCTATTTATGCTATTAGAAGAAAAAAATTGCACTTTAATATTAAATGAAAAAGTTGGATCTTAAAATTTCTACTGGATTAAGCATCAAAGATATTAATGTTTAAAATTAAGTAAACACAGCCCTTTAAGAAAAATTACTTTAAAGCTTTCTTTAAAATGTATCATATAGAAATTCAGTAAAACATATTTACTATACCAGTCCATTCTGAAGGAGATCAGCCCTGGGATTTCTTTGGAAGGAATGATGCTGAAGCTGAAACTCCAGTACTTTGGCCACCTCATGCGAAGAGTTGACTCATTGGAAAAGACTCTGATGCTGGGACAGATTGGGGGCATGAGGAGACGGGAACGACAGAGGATGAGATGGCCGAGTGGCATCACTGACTCGAAGGACATGAGTCTCAGTGAACTCCGGGAGTTGGTGATGGACAGTGAGGCCTGGCGTGCTGCGATTCATGGGGTCGCAAAGAGTCGGACACGACTGAGCGACTGATCTGATCTGATCTGATATCAATACAGAGGAATTTACAAGAGGTGGAGATAAACCCAATGCTGTGCTTGCAATTAGAAGATCCTGAAGGATCTTGAATAAAGATAGAGAATCAATCTTCAGGCTACACAATGTTGAACAGTCTTTGAAAATTGGGAGCAACCTTTATTAAGTTGATTTTCTCAGGTCAGTTTGAGGAAATGTCCCATTAACTGGAAATATCCAATTAAAGTTTGTCTCTATTTATCTTCTAGTTAAGTGTTTTATCTACAACAAAACCATGCTCTAGAAGAATATGAATTTACTGGATGGTGTAAGCACCCATGTGTTTGAGCATGTATGTGGTTGCATGTGCATGTATTCATGGATGCTTTCATGTATTGTGTGTGTGTGTGTGGGGTAGACGTTCCTTTACTTGGTGCTGTGTTAGCAACAACAGGTTTCAAACATGGTCCCTGCTCCCAGAATGCTGACACAAGTAGTAAATACTTGTGTATACAAATAAATAAATACTTGTGTACACAAGTAATAAATACTTGGGAAATACTGACACAAGTAATAAAGTTCGAGTTACCAACAATGATGGGGGTTATAGAAACTGAAGAGTCTCCAGAAAAATTCCTACATGAAAGTGTTGGAGATAGGATGGAAAGTTGCACGTGAAGGGCATAGCCCTGTCGTGAAAGAGAGCAGCAACTTGGAGGAATAGAAAGTATTTGCACAGTGCTATCCCTGGTGGCTTAGCGGTAAAGAATCTGTCTGCAGTGCAGGAGATGTAGGAGACTCGGGTTCTATCCCTGGGTTGGGAAGATCCCCTGGAGAAGGAAATGGCAACCAACCCACTCCAGTATTCTTCCCAGGAAAATCCCATCGTCAGAGGAGCCTGGTGGGATATGGTCCACAGGGTTGCAAAGAGCCAGACATGACTGAAGCAGCTGAGCACACAGCATACCATTCACACTGAAGATTAAGATTCTGGACAGATGATGATGGAGAGGTCTGCAGGAGCCAGGCCCAGTATGCCAAGTCCATTTTGGGCAGTATTAATGTAATTCCATCTTATTGGAAGGATATTAGAAGGTTTTTGAATGGGTTTTCTGTAGGAAGATATAAAATCATATTTACTTTTTAAACACTGTTGGTTGTGATGTAGAGAGAGCACTGGTAAAGAAGAATACTGGGTAATGGGGCATTAGTTAAGAGTTGCTATAAAAGGAAGATATTGACTTGGATTCCATTGCTGACAGTTGGCATGGATTAAAATGGATGGATTCAAAACAGATTTACAGAATCAAAAGATTTTTCAAGTTAACATAGTGATTAGCCTCTAACAGAAGGAATCTTAGTGCCTATATTTATATCTGGCTTTACTATTTTCTAGCTATGAGAGGACAGAGAAGTTGTCTTGTTTCTTTACCTGAACAACAGGAGAAAAACAGGGCCTAATTATTCTGCTATAAACCTCAAAGTTGGTCAACGCAAATAATTTAGGGCAGTCCCAAACATGTAGTAAGTGCTTTAATTATTAGCAATTTCTGTACATCACTGGTTATACTTCAGAAGATGAGGAAAGAGCAACAGATAGACCTTAGATTACTGGATCAGTCATTGTATAGAAGATTTTACTATACATTCAAATGGTAAATATTAATACTAGGGAAATGATTTTTCAGGGAAAATATCAATAATCAGAGAATAAGTACTGATACATCAGATAGATATTAGGTAAAGCAGCCAGTCTGTAGGACATATGTATTTATAAATCAGAGTAGAAATCAGCAATACATGCACAAAGTATTTGCAAGCTGATAAATGCCTACTATGCAGAAGGAAAGAGGGCATGTATTAATACATTAGAAGCAGACAGACATGGATTTAAATCTCAGCTCTGTTACTTTCTAGTTGTCCTGGGAAACCCTGAGGCTCAGTTTTCTCATTTTCAATGTGTGATTAGGGTAGTTTCAAATGATATAAAGTATTTGAAGTGGTATGTACCAATTACTCAGAGGTGATCTCTTTCCAGGAAGTTTGCTTGTTTGTGGTTGAACAAGTAGCTTCTGCAGTCACTAACACTGCACTTATATCAGCCAGTTACTTTAAGCAGAGCCTAACAGTGCTTTTCTTTATGTCTCAATTATGCACCCTTGCTTCCTACCCCAGAGTTACTGAAATATTGAGAGATAACAAGACTTGCCTGCACATTCAACTAGAAAGTGCAAAGGAATTACATTGTTCTTTCTTCCTTCTCCAGATAAACAGTTACTTTCAGGATAGTTTCTCTTCTTATAGGACAATCTGGTGACACCAAGCAGTCATGCTTCATATCCAACAGCAGCCAGTTAAATAACAATCCATCAGATTCACTTTTCCTCCCAACTGGCCTCAGTCCCCCTTTTGCATGCTTGCTTTCTGCAGTCACACTGAGTAATAAATTTGAAGCACATAAAACTTTTCCTCAGGTTCATAGTTTCTGGGAAATCTAAGCACAGTAATTTTTTTCCCTTATTGTATGGATCAAATGGAGCAATGCCACTAGATGACGCACTAATCCAATGGCAATCAGGATGCTACTGCTCATATTAAGTGAGAGTTGATTACTGTAGTGACACCATATCACTGACTTTTACCAGAGATGTTTCCAGTTCAAGACAGTGACATAGGAAGATTCTAAAGTCACCTCTTCCCACAGACACACCAAGCCTACAGCTACTATGGAATAATTTCCTCTGAAAGAAACCCCAAAACTAACTGAGCAACTGTTACAAACAGTCAAACAAGAGAAATCTTGCATTTAAGTGTATTCAACCGAAAAACACCCAGTGTTTGCTGAAAGATGCTTACTTGTTTTTCTTAAAGCTTTGGCCCAAGGAGCAGTCACCTAATAAATTAAAACACATCCAGGTGACTACTGTAATCCTCCACAGAGAGCAGGCATTATGATCATAGCCATTATAACCACAGTCACCATCATAATCACAGCCTTCTCCAAGTCACTGGTTATCTCCTGTGCACACATCTGGTGCCTGGTTTTTATAGCTGCTATCTTATAGACACTCTTTGATTGCCTGGCTCTGTGGCCAGTGGGACTTACGGTCCTTATAGACTGTAATAAATGGAGAAAGAATTCTTAACTACCAACCCATAGGCACAGTACAGAGACAGGAGAATGAAGTACAGCCCAGTCTGTTAAAGAGACCTGTTTACATTCACAGCTGTGCCCCGAACGGCAGGCTCCTTGGTAAACATGTAGCTAAGGACAGACTACAGCCCTCTCTGGAGACTGGAGAGGCTGGTGTGTGCTATATTCACATTCTCCCACTGCTCTGCTGCAGGTTGGCATCTGAGAAAGGAGCATGTGTACACATCAGGCCCTTTGGCTTCACTCAGAAGACACACCCATTGGTAGCCTGGGTCTGCTGGCATATTCATATAAGCTTTTGAATATGTGTTCACAAGTTCAATAGGATGGTAGCAAACAAACAGCTCTTAACTATCACACCAGGATTCAGGGCAGAGGCAGATAGAAATATCATCTCCCAGTCTTCCCCTGAAAGAGGTTTACATACTTTAAGAACTGCTGCCTGAGTGTCTGATTTCTAATCTGCCTGAATCTAGACTAAGATCCTCCCTTTTAGGACAGTGACAGGCCTTGGCACACACTCAACTACTGGAAGCCACTAAAAACAATGTAGACTGCTTAGGTAATCAGAAAGGTTTGTGAGACAATCAAGAGCTAGGAAAGGGTTAAACAATATGCTTTATCTACTACATGAGGCCACTCTTTCAAGACTGGAAGTGGTTGCTATTTTACCTAATTCATGTAAACTGACAAAGAGAGTGAAGCAAATTGAAGAAATAGAGGAGTATGTTCCAAATAAAGGAACAAGATATAAAACCCAAGAAAAAGACCTTAATGGAGATATTTATTAATAACTAAAAAAGAGTTCAAAACATTAGTCATAGACGTGACCCAAACTCAGGAGAAGAACAGATAAACAAAGTGAGAATTTCAAGGATATAAGACAACGCTAAATAGAAATTCCAAAACTGAAAAACACAGGAACTAAACTGAAATAAACAACAGAGGGGTTAAACAATAGACCAGATACAGCAGAAGAGAGAAGTCAATGAACTCAAAGTCAGGGCAGTGGAAATCATCCAATGAGAATAGCGAAAAGAAAAAAAAAATAAGTGAAGACAGCATAGGAATGTATGTGGCAACATCAAGAAAACAAATATTCACATTATCAGGATCCCAAAAAGAGAAGAAAGAGAGGCAGGAAAACTATTTTAGGAAATTATGTCTGAAAACTTACGTAACCTTGGAAAGGAAAGAAATGAAGATCCAGGAAACCCAGAGATTTCTAGATAAGAGAAATCCAAAGAGAATCACACCAAAATACATTATAATTAAAGTGTCAAAAATTAAAGAGACTCTTAGAAGCAGCAAGATAAAAACAGTTTGTCATGTAGAAAGGAACCCCAAGAAGTTTGTCAGATTTTTCAGTAGGAAATTTGTAGAAAGGAAGGGAGAATAATGGTATATTCAAAATGCTGAAAGAAACTGCCAACCAAGAATACTCTAACTGGCAAAGTTATCCTACCAAATTGAATGAGAAATAAAGAGCTTTCCAGACACATAGAAGCTAAAGGAGTTTATCATACTAGACCAGCCTTCGGAGAAGGCAATGGCAACCCATTCCAGTACTCTTGCCTGGCAAATCCCATGGACGGAGGGGCCTGGTGGGCTGCAGTCCATGGGGTCGCTAGGAGTCGGACACGACTGAGCAACTTCACTTTTCACTTTCATGCATTGGAGAAGGAAATGGCAACCCACTCCAGTGTTCTTGCCTGGAGAATCCCATGGACAGGGAAGCCTGGTGGGCTGCCGTCTACGGGGTCGCACAGAGTCGGACACGACTGAAGCGACTTAGCAGCAGCAGCAGCAGACCAGCCTTATATAAGGTGAAAGGGAAGGGTGCTACGTAGTGACAAAACAAATCTCATTGGTAAATGTACATGTAGTAAAATTTGGAATAATATAATGCTGAAAAAAGGTTTTGGCAATAACTTATAAAGCATGAAGGTTAAAAGACAAAAGTAGTAAAAGTAACTATAGGTTCAATAATTTGTTAGTGTATATACAAGATGTATATACAATGTAAATTGTATATGTAAAATGTAAATGTAAATTGTGACATCAAAAACAATGTGAAGGAGAGAGCAGTAAAAATGTAAAGCTTTAGAATGTATTCAAATGTAAGGTATGGACCTAAAATACATTATTATAAACACATGTTGTTTTATGTGTAAGAATCACATCAAATACAAAGCAAAACCTATAGTAGACACACAAAAGATAGAAGAATCAAAGTATATCACTGCCAAAAATCACACAGATGGCCAACAGGTACATAGAAAGGTGTTCAACATCAGTAATCAGGGAGCACAAATCAAAACCATAATGAGACTTGTTTACACGTGTCAGAATAGCTATTGTCAAAATGACAACAAATAAACGTTGGTGGGGATATGGAGAAAAGGGAACTCTGTGCACTGTTGGTGGTAATGTAAGTTGGTACAGCCACTGGGGGAAACTGAATGGAGGTTTCACTAAAAAAAAAGAAAAAGAAACAAACAAACAAACCTGAAAATAAAACTACCCAAGACTCATTTATCCACTTCTGGGTACTTTGCTGAAGGACCCAAACTACTTAAATGGAAAAGTTATCTACACTCTCTCATTTCAGTTCAGTTCAGTTCTTTCCCTCAGTCATGTCCGACTCTTTGCAACCTCATGGACTGCAGCACGCCAGGCCTCCCTGTCCATCACCAGTTCCGGGATTTCACCCAAACTCACGTCCATTGAGTCAGTGATGCCTTACAACCATCTCATCCTATGTCGTCCCCTTCTCTTCCTGCCTTCAATCTTTCCTAGCATCAGGGTCTTTTCTAATGAGTCAGCTCTTCACATCAGGTGGCCAAAGTTTTGGAGTTTCAGCTTCCACATCAGTCCTTCCAATGAACACCCAGGACTGATTTCTTTTAGAATGGACTGGTTGGACCTCCTAGCAGTCCAAGGGACTCTCATGAGTCTTCTCCAACACCACAGTTCAAAAGCATCAATTCTTCAGTGCTCAGCTTTCCGTATAGTCCAACTGTCACATCCATACATGATTACTGGAAAACCATAGCTGTGACTAGAAAGACATTTGTTGACAAAGTAATGTCTCTGCTTTCGAATATGCTGTCTAGGTTAGTTAGAACTTTCCTTCCAAGGAGTAAGTGTCTTTTAATTTCATGGCTGCAATCACCATCTGCAGTGATTTTGGAGCCCAAAAAATAAAGTCTGTCTGTTCCACTGTTTTCCCATCTATTTGCCATGAAATGATGGGACTGAATGCCATGATCTTAGTTTTCTGAATGTTGAGCTTTAAGCCAGCTTTTTCACTCTCCTCTTTCACTTTCACCAAGAGGCTCTTTAGTTCTTCACTTTCTGCTATAAAAGTGGTGTCATCTGTGGTTACTGATATTTCTCCCAGCAATCTTGATTCCAGCTTGTGCTTTATCCAGCCCAGCATTTCTCATGATGTACTCTGCATATAAGTTAAATAAGCAGGGTGACAATATACAGCCTTAATATACTCTTTTCCTTAGTTGGAGCCAGTATGTTGTTCCATGTCCAGTTCTAACTGTTGCTTCCTGATCTGCATACAGGTTTCTCAAGAGGCAGGTCAGGTGGTCTGGTATTCCCATCTCTTTCAGAATTTCCCACAGTTTATTGTGATCCACACAGTCAAAGGCTTTGGCATAGTCGGTAAAGCAGAAATAGATGTTTTTCTGGAACTCTCTTGTTTTTTTGATGATCCAGCAGATGTTGGCAATTTGATCTCTGGTTCCTCTGCCTTTTCTAAAACCAGCTTGAACATATGGAAGTTCATGGCTCACATATTGTTGAAGTCTGGCTTGGGGAATTTTGGGCATTACTTTGCTAGCATGTGAGATGAGTGCAACTGTGAGGTAGTCTGAGCATTCTTTGACAATTCTTTTCTTTGGGATTGGAATGAAAACTGACCTTTTCCTGTCGGTGGCCACTGCTGAGTTTTCTGAATTTGCTGGCATATTGAGTGCTGCACTTTCACAGCATCATCCTTGAGGATTTGAAATAGCTCAACTAGAATTCCATCACCTCCACTAGCTTTGTTCATAGTGACGCTTTCTTAGGCCCACTTGACTTCACATTCCAGGATGTCTGGCTCTAGGTGAATGATCACACCATCATGATTATCCGGGTTGTGAAGATCTTTTTTGTACATTTCTTTTTTTTTTTTTTTAACTTTACAATATTGTATTGGTTTTGCCATATAGCAACATGAATCTGCCACAGGTATACACGTGTTCCCCATCCTGAACCCTCCTTCCTCCTCCCTCCCCATACCATCCCTCTGGGTCGTCCCAGTGCACCAGCCCCAAGCATCCAGTATCGTCCATTGAACCTGGACTGGTGACTCGTTTCATATATAATATTATACATCTTTCAATGCCATTCTTCCAAATCATCCCACCCTCTCCCTCTCCCAAAGAGTCCAGAAGACTGTTCTATACATCAGTGTCTCTTTTGCTGTCTCGTATATTTCTGCACCTCTTCATAATATCTTCTGCTTCTGTTAGGTCCATACCATTTCTGTCCTTTATCGAGCCCATCTTTGCATGAAATATTCCCTTGGTATCTCTAATTTTCTTGAAGAGATCTCTAGTCCTTCCCATTCTATTGTTTTCCTCTATTTCTTTGCACTGATCACTAAGCAAGGCTTTCTTATCTCTCCTTGCTATTCTTTGGAATTCTGCATTTAAATGGGTGTATCTTTCCTTTTCTCCTTTGCTTTTCACTTCTCTTCTTTTCACAGTTATTTGTAAGGCCTCCTCAGATGGTCATTTTGCTTTTTTGTATTTCTTTTTATTGGGAATGGTTTTTATCCCTGTCTCTTGTACAAGTCACTCTCTCATTTATTGCAGCTTTATTTATAATAGTAACTGTAAATAAGTGTTAGTCGCTCAGTCGTGCACGACTCTTTATGACCCCATGGACTGCAGCTCACCAGGTTCCTCTGTCCATGAGATTTTCCAAGCAATGATACTGGAGTGGGTTGCCATTTCCTCTCCAGGGGATCTTCCCAATCCAGGTATTGAACCCAGGTCTCCTGCACTGCAGGCAAATTCTTTACTGACTGAGCTACAAGGGAAGCCCTTTATTTATAATAGCCAAGACATGAAAGCAACCTAAGTGGCCTGTGATGGATGAACATATGAATTAGGTTTATGTACAATGGAATACTGTCATTGTTGCTTAGCCGTTAAATTGTGTTCAACTCTTTTGCAACTGCATGGACTGTAGCCCACCAGGTTCTTCTTTCCATGGGATTTCCCAGGGAAGAATACTGAAGTGAGTTGCCATTTCCTTCTCCAGGGGATCTTCCTGACCCAGGGATCAAACCTTCATCTCCTTCATTGGCAGGTGGATTCTTTACCAATGGAATAATAATGGACTATTATCCAGCAATTAAAGAAGGAAATCCTACCATTTGCAATAGTTTGCATGGACCTTGAGGACATGGAGCTAGGTGAAATGTATCAGAAAGGTAAATACTCTAAGATCTCACTTACATGTAGAATTTTATTGAAAAAAAATAAAGACCTCATAGATACAGAGAATAAATTGGTGGCTGTTGGGGCTAGAGTTGGGGATTGGGGAGTTGAATGTGGTAGAACAATAAGTACAGTCTTAGAGTTATAAATAAATCTTGGAGATGTAATGTACTGTATGATGAGTATCCTTAACACTGTCTTATGTAATGAATTACTAATATAGTAAATTTTAAAATTCTTGTAAGAAAAAAATATTTAACTATATGTGGTGATAGATGGTAACTAGACTTACTATGGCATTCACTTGGCAGTATATACAAATATCGAGCACCTGCAACCTGAAACTAACACAATGCCATATGTCAATACGATATCAGATAAAGATCTGGAATACTTTCCTGTGTGGTAAAACATGCCACAGCCAGGAAAAGCAACACAAAACTACCACACAGCTATGTTTAGGCAGTGGCATTTTGACTGTATCTAAAGGAACAAACAAAATTTATATTTTGTTGGTTATATTCTGACCCCATCATCTTAATTCTAAACCTAGCATGGAAAACCCCTTATGAAGGGCATGGGACTTTCATGCTGTTATTATTGAGATGGCTTTAAAACTTTTTTAAAAAATGTGATTCTCAGCATTATTTTCATCCAAAGTGAACATAAAAGACTCAAATCCAAACTAGGTAAGGACCCTTTATGTTGGTAATTCAGTACTATTGATAATAGCTGTATATATCTTTCTTTCCCCAAATCAGACTAGATACTTCTATTAGAATATTAGTCTGGTTTGCCATTATATTGAGCTTCCAGGAAGCTTCTTACATGTGCTTAATCTTCTCATACATATGTGATTAGTTTATTTTTATTTTGAAAAAGGAAACTAAATATATCAAGAGCCTTTCATTTCACATTTGTATGTTGTCAACCAAAATAATAAATCAACGTTCTTAATTCATTTGGGGATGGAAATTCAATCAGAATGATACAGTAAAACATATTTTATTTTAATAAAATTGAAAGTTTCTAAACAATGTTACTCATAAAGTTAACATTTAATATCCCACAACCACTTTGCATTTCCTTTTGTCTCTTATTTTCATTTGTTTGGTTTTATTTGTACTTCCTTTGTTTAGTGTCACTTTTCAGAATATAATAATTCAAATATTTTCAAAAGCCACACAGCTTATTTACAAACATCAAAATATCAAATCACACACATCTGTCATACGCACAAAATCTGTAACTTACTTAAGCTATTTCACTTTTTGTATTCAGAGATATTAATATTTTATAAAATAAAATATCATGTTTTATCATATTAAAACCAAATAAGTAGATAGGAGGTCTAAATGATATATTACTTTCACACATACAGGCTGTACAGGTTAATAGTAAAGTCACTGCTCTAAACAAAGTTTCTAAGTTTCCTACTGAACATGTTCATGCTATTTACATTCCAAAATACTGTGGAATTCTCTTGACCATAAAAAAGATGATTTTCATTGTAGACTTGTAGCAGTATAGAATACTACTCTTTTTAAATCACACAAGCATAATAGCAAAAGACTCTCTTTGAATTAAAAGAATGTTGGACAGAAGCCAAATCACAAAAATCCAAAATGGTTTTGTACAGATCCAAGTGTAGATGTTTCATATGAATTTTAGCAGCATTTCTGTTACTCAATGCTATTAGCATGGACTCCTCCCCCAAAGTATTCCATTTAATGAGTTGGTAATTTTATAACCTCCTCCCATTTGGCAGGCATATAATTAGGGTGATTTTTCACAAAGAGATAAGATGATTGTCCTTGTAAAAGCTATCTGAAAGACTGAGTCACTCAAGAACTATTCCCTCTGATGCTTTTAGCTGTTATTAATACTCTCTGAATATGTTTCATTTCTTTGGACCTTGTTCAGAGTTATAATATCCATGCTAGCATCTATAGTGCCTTTCTGAGAATTAGGAAAATTACTTCCATCCTTGGGTCTTGGACTTGATGAAAAGATTTAAAATACACAGTATCAATTATTCAGTTCAGTTCAGTTCAGTCACTCAGTCGTGTCTGACTCTTTGCGACCCCATGAATCACAGCATGCCAGGACTCCCTGTCCATCACCAGTTCCCGGAGTTCACTCAAACTCATGTCCATCGAGTCAGTGATGCCATCCAACCATCTCATCCTCTGTCATCCCCTTCTCCTCCTCCCTTCAATCTTTCCCAGCATCAGGGTCTTTTCAAATGAGTCAACTCTTTGCATCAGGTGCCCAAAGTATTGGAGTTTCAGCTTCAACATCAGTCCTTCCAATGAACACCCAGGACTGATCTCCTTTAGGATGGACTGGTTGGATCTCCTTGCAGTCCAAGGGACTCTCAAGAGTCTTCTCCAACACCACAGTTCAAAAGCATCAATTCTTTGGTGCTCAGCCTTCTTCACAGTCCAACTCTCACATCCATACATGAACACTGGAAAAACCATAGCCTTGACTAGACGGACCTTTGTTGGCAAAGTAATGTCTCTGCTTTTCAATATGCTATCTAGGTTGGTCATAACTTTCCTTCCAAGGAGTAAGAGTCTTTTAATTTCATGACTGCAATCACCGTCTCCAGTGATTCTGGAGCCCCCCAAAATAAAGTCTGACACTGTCTCCACTGTTTGCCCATCTATTTCCCATGAAGTGATGGGACCAGATGCCATGATCTTCGTTTTCTGAATGTTGAGCTTTAAGTCAACTTTTTCACTCTCCTCTTTCACCTTCATCAAGAGGCTTTTTAGTTCCTCTTCACTTTCTGCCATAAGGGTGGTATCATCTGCATACCTGAGGTTATTGATATTTCTCTTGGCAATCTTGATTCCAGCTTGTGCTTCTTCCAGCCCAGCATTTCTCATGATGTATTCTGCATATAAGTTAAATAAGCAGGGTGACAGTATGCAGCCTTGATTTACTCATTTTCCTATTTGGAACCAGTCTGTTCCATGTCCAGTTCTAACTGTTGCTTCCTGACCTGCATACAGATTTCTCAAGAGGCAGGTCAGGTGGTCTGGTATTCCCATCCCTTTCAGAATTTTCCACAGTTTATTGTGATCCACACAGTCAAAGGCTTTGGCATAGTCAATAAAGCAGAAATAGATGTTTTTCTGGAACTCTCTTGCTTTTTCAATGATCCAGTGGATGTTGGCAATTTGATCTCTGGTTCCTCTGCCTTTTCTAAAACCAGCTTGAACATCTGGAAATTCATGGTTCACGTATTGCTGAAACCTGGCTTGGAGAGTTTTGAACATTACTTTACTAGCGTGTGAGATGAGTGCAATTGTGTGGTAGTTTGAGCATTCTTTGGCATTGCCTTTCTTTGGGATTGGAATGAAAACTGACCTTTTCCAGTCCTGTGGCCACTGCTGAGTTTTCCAGATTTGCTGGAATATTGAGTGCAGCACTTAATATCAATTATTGCTGTTACATCATGGCTTAAAATGATACTGATTTATATTTTCCCCTGGTTCTGTGGGCTGCCTGGGAAATTCCTTGGCTGGTTTACCTGGATTTCCTTTTGATAAATCATTTACTGGCACACCAGCTGAGGTTGAAAGTTCCAGATGATCTCTCTCCCTTGTCTAGTAGAAGCCTGAAGGGCGACAGTGCATAGGGTTGCAAAGAGTCAGACACATCTGAATACACATGCATGTGGTTGACGGCACCTTGCTTCATCCTTCATGTAGCCTCTCTTTCTCCAATAGCCTAGACAGCTTTCTTCATTGGTGTCTGAATAGTAGTGACTCAAAAGGGCTAAGTCAAAAGCACACAAAACTTCCTGCTGCTGCTGCTAAGTCGCTTCAGTCATGTCCGACTCTGTGTGACCCCATAGACGGCAGCCCACCAGGCTCCCCGATCCCTGGGATTCTCCAGGCAAGAACACTGGAGTGGGTTGCCATTTCCTTCTCCAATGCATGAAAGTGAAAAGTGAAAGTGAAGTCACTCAGTCATATCCGACTCCTGGTGACCCCATGGACTGCAGCCCAGCAGGCTCTTCTGTCCATGGGGTTTTCCAGGCAAGAGTACTGGAGTAGGGTACCATTGCCTTCACCGACACAAAACCTACTGAGGGTCAATTCTATAACTCAAAACATGGCATTTCTGTCACATCCTACATTGGTCAAAGCAATATACGATACCAGTGAAGATTTAAGTTTAGGGAAATAGCCTCCACCTTTTAATGGAAGCAACTGAAAAAATTATGTTGCCCCATTTTAGAATTAAAATGCTCCTTTGGGCTGGCATAGCATTGTGGATGATTGGTCATTTCAAAGAAAATGCTTCCTCCTCAAATGGACCCAGCTATATAGCAGGATACAAGACTGAAAAGCAGAGTAGGGATAAGCAGTCCTGACTATCCTCTTGGCTGAACATCTTTGTTCAGTGTACAACTTGAGCGAGTCTGATGGCTCAGCATGTCCCCTTATATTAATTCCCAAAAGTTTATGGATAGTATTCAGTAAAGACATTTTATGAGAATATGTAGTTAACTGGATAACTCTAATGCAGAGCATCTGGGTACAAGTGAGATGATAAGTTAGTTTTACTTTGTGCTGATCCAATATTTTGAATACTTTTTATATTAATATCTATAAGTATCAACTATTTCTTTACATAGTTGAAGCAGAGTAATGAAAAGGGCATTAAAACTATGATACATTATGAACAACTGAAAAAACTGAAGGTTGTTTACAGTCTTATAAAAACTCAATTGGCTCTGTACTATATGGCTTTACCTATATGAGATTTGACCATTAGGAGAAAGTCATTAGACTAACCTGCAGTACACAGATTACTACAAAATTCAAGGTACCTGTGGATATAGTATTCATGGTATTGGATGCAGGGTAAGTGCTAAATGAAGACTTGAAGACTAAAAAAAAGAATTAATGAGAAATTCCTTAAGAACACTGATTTTGATTCAGCATTACGAGAGTTAAGCCTTATGAAGATTATTTGACAATGATTTGCGGAAGGTAGTAGTTTCCCAAAGCTATCACAGGAATGGATTCAAACAATAAAGCCATTTTCAATAAGGAAGAGAAGACAACTTATAGTAAGCTTTTTTCTTCAAACAATAAGCTTCTCTAGAAGAATAAACATAAATCTGTTAGTTGTTAAAGTACACAGGGAAATAGGTGTCTGAGGGACAAGGAAGAAAAGGTGAAATAGTTTTCATGTACACCCTTCAGAAAATTTTGAATTTTATACCATAAGCATGTATTATATAACATGCAAATTTATCGAAGTAGTGAGATTATACTGTAAGCAGTGTACACTTACTGAGATTACAAAGTGGGAAGAAAAATAATATACAATTGCACTGAATTTTTCAAGTATGTCAGCTGTTACATTTCCCAATTTATGCTATTGTCAACTCACAAGTAGACCATATGACCTCTCCAAATACTCCCTTTATTTAAAAAAAAAAGATCAAGTTAACCAATATGGAAGAGGACATGAACTTGAAATGCCCCCTGCTTCAGCTCATGATAGAAAGTTTCTGCTGAGTCATTGCACTCTCCAATTCAATCTTACACATTTTGGCCTAGGTAGAAACCCAAGAGGGAGTCATGGGATAATATATTTCAATGCATAAAGCTAATTGGCATGTATATGGCTTTACTCTGTGACCCTGGCCCTCCTTAGATTCAATCTCTAATCACCTTAGAGGCTTGGTTACTCTACACTGCTTATCAAGTAGAGTTCTGTCTTTTAATGCAGAGAGGCAAAGTAACAAAAATTAGAGTTCTTAACTTTGATGGGAAGAATGGCAATAAGAATAGATTTCCCAATTTAAAAAGATTTCCCCCTAATTAGCTCAATCACATATTGAAAGAAGAAAACTTAAATCTCTAAAAGGCTACCCAGGAGGAATTCAGTATTCTCTAGTTAGTACCCACCCCACTGATAAATTAGGCTACTTTATTAATCTAGAATTACCCTTTGATTTTAATCAGCTAGGTCAATATCTGCTTTCTGGTTAAATAGATGTTATAAACTACCAACAGACAACAATAGGGATAAAATGTCAAGCTAACAAAGTACATAACCTGACTGTGAATGTTGATAACCACATATCACCAGCCTTTCTAAATGGACAAAGTGTTTTTGTAAAGGCTGAACCAACTCACACATGCATACTACAAATTCTACAGAATAACTATCAGTTGTCATGTTTATCATAGCCAATATAGAAAGCTTTGTGAAGATTGGAATTCAGAAAGACCATCTTTTCTATAGTTGGACAAAATTCAAACCCACTAACTATGAAAGGATGACAGCTATAATGTAGAACATTAAAGAGTTATAGTGATAGTATTTGGGAGGATTTTATCTAGTCATTTTTCTGACGGTGCATGTATATATGTAGGCAGTAGTAGTGGGTGGTGGTAGTGATTGTGATGGGAGTGGTAGTAGCAATTCTGGGTGTGTATTATTTTGGCAACACTCCCTTATAATTCTACCCAATAGTAATAAGTACCTTATTTTCACCATTCACAGTGCTAAGTGTGAAGAGAAATATGTAGCAGTGGGTAATTTAGCTACATCATTTGTCATTGTGGAGATTACAAAATAGCCGCTTACTGTAACAGGAAATTCTTAGAAGAGATATCTCTGTGATGATCACATTAAACTCTAAGCCCAGAAGCAGGAAATAAAGATATCAGGACAGGCAACAGCCTAGAGCTTTCAGGCAACAGCCTAGAGCTTTACATCATACCATGTCAATTACAAGATAACCCTGGGTTTGAGTATTATTTCTGCCCTTTACCAGCTGTGTGATCTTGAAGCCCTTTCTTCTGTAAACCTTGGTTATATAATGTGACTAATGGTTTGCTTCAAAAGATTGTTGAGCTAATTAAATGAGATAAAATGATAAAACATCAAATGCTTGCAGTAATTTCTGACTCAATAAATACTAGATTTTTAAAAATCTTACTGCATAGTAATGATAAAGATCATTATAAAAGTAGGATGAATATTTTATTAAATATAACAGTATGAGGATTCTTATTTGTCCAGACCCTTGGCAAGATTCTATAGGGCTTTCTAAACACTGCGAAATAGATATGAAGCTGGTTTTAATTTCCATCTTTCCCATTACTTGTGCAATTGAGCATTGTTTTATATTTTTCTGATCCATTTAGGATTTGACTGTGAATCAACTTTTCATACCTGTTACCTGTTTTTCTGATTTTTTCCTCTGTTCTTATTGATTCCAGGATACCCTGATATGTTTTAAATATTGAATTCTTACTACTTTCAGATGCCGAATGTTTTTTCATTCTTACGTTAAATTTCAAAACATACCAGATTGAAAATAAAACTTTTTTGTAATTACAATTCTTATAATCAATTATTTGCTTTTGGAATCAAGATTGCCGGGAGAAATATCAATAAACTCAGATATGCAGATGACATCACCCTTATGGCAGAAAGTGAAGAGGAACTAAAAACCCTCTTGATGAAAGTGAAAAAGGAGAGTGAAAAAGTTGGCTTAAAGCTCAATATTCAGAAAATGAAGATCATGGCATCTGGTCCCATCACTTCATGGCAAATAGATGGGGAAACAGTGAAAACAGTGTCAGACTTTATTTTTGGGGGCTCCAAAATCACTGCAGATGGTGACTGCAGCCATGAAATTAAAAGACACTCCTTGGAAGAAAAGTTACCAACCTAGATAGCATATTGAAAAGCTGAGACATTACTTTGCCAACAAAGGTCCTTCTAGTCAAGGCTATGGTTTTTCCAGTGGCCATGTATGGATGTGAGAGTTGGACTGTGAAGAAAGCTGAATGTGAAGAATTGATGCTTTTGAAGTGTGGTGTTGGAGAAGACTCTTGAGAGTCTCTTGGACTGCAAGGAGATCCAGCTAGTCCATTCTAAAGGAGATCAGTCCTGGGTGTTCATTGGAAGAACTGATGCTAAAGCTGAAACTCCAGTACTTTGGCCACCTCATGCGAAGAGCTGACTCATTGGAAAAGACTCTGATGCTGGGAGGGATTGGGGGCAGGAGGAGAAGGGGAAGACAGAGGATGAGATGGCTGGATGGCATCACCGACTCAATGGATGTGAGTTTGAGTGAACTCCAGGAGTTGGTGATGGACAGGGAGGCCTGGCGTGTTGCGATTCATGGGGTCGCAAAGAGTCGGACACGACTGAGTGACTGAACTGAACTGAACTTGTGTGTGTGCTCAGTCACTAAGTCATATCTGACTCTTTGCGACCCCTCAGACTGTATTCCACTGGACTTCTCTGTCATGGGATTTCCCAAGCAAGGATACTGGAGTGGGATGCCATTTCCTTCTCCAGCAGATCTTTCAAACCCAGGGACATAATCAATGTCTCCTGCATTGCAGGCGGGTTCTGTACCTTGCTGAGCCACAAGGAAGCCTTTATAATATGTACTTTTTATGAATTGTTTTAGAAAATACCTCTCATGGTACTTACTAAAATTTCAAATAAAATTTGAATTTATATATATTATTTATATATATTATATTTATATTTATAAAATTATATATATTTATTTATATATACTAAAATTTATACTATATATAATTTATATATTTTAATTATATAATTTATATATAGTATATAATATAATATATTGAGTATAGTATATAATATATTGAGTATATTATATATATAATATATATATATTATATATTTATATATAATTTATAAAGTAGAAAAAATAGCATCTTAAAATTATTACCATGTAATAGTGACATTCCTTTATTCGAAGTCTCTTATAAGAAAGAGTTTTAACTGTTTCTTAAAGGGCTTGTATCTCTGATACAAGGATGTCTATTACTTATTTAAGATTAAAGGATATCTTAAAGTATCCATGAAATAACCACTGAGTGGTATTTTAAATTTTATAATATTAATAGTTTGTAAAATCCATCAATTATATAATTTACTCTTTATCTAGAAAGCTTCCTGAACTGACTTATTTGAAATATTTGTGTCAAATCTACTGGATCTTCTGTGTGGGGGTGACTATCACTTTTAAAAACAACACTTTGGCTCTTTTCTATAACCCTTCCTGGGTTAATCCAGGGTAATAATTGTCATAATTTTAATGTACTTTATCAATATTTCATTTAGAATTTTCATCTCTAGTTAATAGGGCAATGACCTTACTTTATTATAATATCCTTATCTAGCATTAGAATTACTATCATGGAAAATTAAAATGACGGTGGCTGTTTGTGTCTCTTCTCCTAAAAAAAGCCTGAAGATGTAGGTTTAGGTAGTATATTTGGGAAGTGATCCGAGAGTATGGGGAGAGAGAGAAGGAAAAGCAAAGCAAACAAACCAAAAAAGACAGTTTTGTTTCAAAGCTACTGCTGTGGGAATTAGGGACCAGTTCTACTCAAGACCCCTGAGAGGTATACAGGATGTTCTCCAGGGATATCTGTAATACAGTCAAGTGGAGGGTCTGCCAGATCCCTTCTGTGGTGAATCAAATTTTGACTTTAACAGTGTTAAGTACCACAATTGTAGGCTTCATTTGCCTCAGAATCGGGGTTCCAGCAGACATTTAATGCTTAGGTGTAAGTCTGAGGCTAGAAAGCTTAAAGTTGGCTGGCAAGGGAAGAGGCCGGTGGTCTGAGCTTGAATATCTGCCACAGATACTAGAAGTGGGCTGAGTGGAAGGGACATGGGGATACCAAAAACCTTTGCTATCATCTGCTCCTTTTCTACTCTGATCCACTTGTGTTCACTTTGGTGTGTTTTGTCACTGAGTCTTTAAGCTTGAAGCCGGAATATGTATTAAAGCCAA
This sequence comes from Bos mutus, assembly GCF_027580195.1. NCBI lineage: Eukaryota > Metazoa > Chordata > Mammalia > Artiodactyla > Bovidae > Bos > Bos mutus. The sequence continues at coordinate 64,927,937 of NC_091628.1, read as the reverse complement.
AATGCAAGTCCCTTTGTAACAAGCTACAGTCAATACTTCTGCAACTGACAATAATTAATTAAGCCTATTAATTATATCAGTCATCTTTTTCTACTACCCATTTTAGACTTCACCATCACTGGCGCTTCTGTTTGTCCAGAATTCTGTGTCCATATTGAGGTTGTCTTGATCTTCAGCCCTGGCGTCTGAACCCTCTCTGATCAATCCATGGTTTCTGTAATTGCCTATCCACCATTAGCACCAGATACAAAAGCATCAGAAGCTGCTCCAGACTTTCCTTACTAAAACAGTATAAAGGTATTTACAAAGTAAAACAAAATGTCTATATTACCAGATAATTAGTGTTGTGAATATATATGCTAAATATACTATTTTCTTATGATTCTACTTAAAGTATCATGAGAAAGTTGTTATTGTTTACATAATATTTAGAGAGCAATGCTATTGTTCTCTAAACTTGTTTAGAAAACAGATTTAATGTCTGCTTATCATTTGTGGTCCATACAGTTTAATGACTTGAAAATATTCTTAGATATTTAAACAATTTTTATTATATACATTTGGTTAGTTTTTTGTATATATTTATTAAAATATTTTATCATAGAAGTACTAGATCAAAGAGAAAGACCTTATATGATTTCTTATACATACTGTTTATTACAAATACACATTCTTCAAGGTTTTATGAAAGGCCTCTTGATATTTGAGTCCTTCAAAATATAACATAATAAAGTTAATAAGTTAGAGCCAAGAAAAGTAGTACACACTGTGAAAATTTTAAAATGAGCCAGTTTCCTCATGGAAACTTGCAGTATATAAAATAAGCCAGCTTCTTCTTTCTTTTCAGAGTGGGAGGTGGACACAAAACTCAGTTTGGACAACTAGTAAGATCTTACTCTAGTCAGTCCCTAACTTGGCACCAGCATGAATCCTTGTTGATGAACATCAATGCATTAACCTGGTATTTAGGTTTATTTGACTCCTTTCTGGAGCAGGGAAAGGCTACCCACTCCAGTATTCTGGCCTGGAGAATTCCATGGACTACAGTCCATGGGGTTGCAAAGCGTCAGACATGACTGAATGACTTTCACTTACTCCTTTACCGCTTTCCATGATTTTCATGTAAAAGAAAACAGAGTGATAAGAATTTTACAATAGCTTGCCTTATTAAATTCCCAGATTTAAAAGTTATTTCCTGTTATTTTTTTAAGTTTAGATCCATTTTATGGATGAAAACAAAACATTACAAAGAAAACCAAGTACTGATAATGGAGAAGCCTCTTAGAATGGTCAGTGCTCCAGTTTGCATCCTTTCCAATTCACTAGCTAAGATAAGCCTATTACATATTCAAATAAACCATGACAAAAATAAGTGACTCAAATGTTTCCAAATATTTTTACTTATTTTTTACCACTTTATTGGAGCACGTTGGAATTTTAGAGGCACACACACCACAAAAACAGAGTTAGTTCTGTTGTCAGTCTAAATTTTAATACTACTTTGAAAAATGTCCCCCTTAACATAATGTTTCAACCAATAGCAATTTAAGATAAATCCTCCTAGTTCTTCTCAAAATAGCTAATGGCTCCTTTCTGTCTCATTTAGTAAATCAATACATATTGTCATGTGTAAGACATAAGGCATTTTAGAAAGTGTTTTCCCAGTATTTATGAAAAATTATTAGTCAAGAAAAAGTTTAAGAGACATACCTATTTTTATAAAGCTGGGTAGATGCTGAAACAAGATTAAATATATGATCTCATCTTCCATATTTTCCAGAAAACTGTTAAATTTCAAAGGAATACTGTGGTACAGCTATTACAAATATGCTTGCCCTTAGGTGCTGTCATGTCCCACTCTTTGTGACCCCATGGACCGTAGCCTGTCAGGCTCCTCTGTCCATGGAATTTTCCTGGCAGGAATACTGGAGTGGGTTGCCATTTCCTTCTCTAGGGGACCTTCCCAACCCAGGGATCAAACCTGTGTCTCCTGCATTACAGGAGAATTCTTTACGCACTGAGCCATCAGGGAAGCAGTTTGTTAAAAACAAATCATGCTTGAGACAATCTATTGGGCATAAAAATTACTTCTCTCAGATTTTCTGAAATTTTAAGCACACCACATATTTATCAGAAAAGTTATACTTACTATCTAAGTTTAAAATTCACTGGCAATTTACTCATTGTGAAGGTTGATTACTGTAAGCTCAATTTTACTGAAGATCTTTATAAAAAATCATGTCAGTAGTATTTTACATATTTCAAATCTACTGGTGATGAGAGTAATTCTACATGTTTTTAAGGACTAACATGACAAATTCCATGAAGACTGTAATGAAGCATTAACCTTCAAAATACTTTAAATCTTCTAATTAACAGATATTCTAAAGGCCATTAATATTCCTTTTTCTTGACTTCTAGGAAGCAATACGAACTATCCCTTAGCCCTCTTCTCCAATATCCGTGTCCAAATACAAATTTTCCTCAACTATAGGGGTCAGACTATGGCTCTCAAGTTGTATCTACCCTTCTGTTCTATAAAGAAAATTTTATTGAAAACCAACCACGTCCTTTTATGTACTGTAAATGGCCATTTTCGTGATACCACCATAGAGCGGAAAACCTGAGACAGACCGCATGGCTTGAAAAGCAAAATATGTTTACTCTTCATCCTCTTATAGAAAAAGTTCATGACCACTGCATTTTACTATATAGCACAGGGAACTCTGCTCCATATTCTGCAATAATGTAAATGAGAAAGTAATTTGGAAAAGAAAAGATACATGTATATGTATAACTGAATCTCTCCTGTACACCTGAAGTTAACACAACATAGGGATTAAACCTGGGTCTCCTGCATTGCAGGCAGATTCTTTACATTTGAGCCACCAGAGAAGCCCCAGTCAATTAAATACTCCAATATAAAAATTGAAGAAAAACAGTAGATTAACTACTGAGTTTCTGAAAACCACTGTTTTACTGCTTCTGATCTAAAGAACCAGTGAATTATATCCAGACACTGAGATTTACTGCAGTTTCCTGGTGAGCCTGAGGGACCATTTTCATTGATACTTCAAAATAAGGAATCATTATTGACTTTTGCTCTCCTAATGGATGTTTAACCCCCTGATCTATATATTCAAATATCTAGAACATAGCAAATATAAAGACTAGCTTCTATTCTCCTAAATGGATTTTTAGTAACAGCCCTGTGACTAGGAAGAAAGAAATGCAGAAATGAAAACTGGAAGTCATTCACTGATTTGATTAGATTTGAAGCTAATCATGACTTCACAACCAGTACAAGATAGGTCACTGCGGGGTTCCTGGTTTGTAATAGCAAACAGTAATTAAATGATCACTCAATGTTGCCTGAGCACAAATGCATAAAGAAATGGTTTGGGAGGCTAAGCGACTACTGGAATAGTGTAATGGGCATAAAACATTCAAGACTATTGTATGGTGTGGACCTTCTATAGTAGAACTTGAACAAATGACAATATCTGGGCTTTAAATTTCTAGTTCCATTCACAAGTAGGAAACTCAAGAATGTCTGTGATTGATAAAAGTTTTATTTCATATGACTAAGGTTCAACATTTTTTTAAAAAACAAAATAAGGTTATTTTTCAGATGGCTGAATTGCAACACAGCCACAGCTTTATCAGTTGTCCACTTTAGCATTAATGTGTTATTGAGGAAACAGTGGACTCATATGAATTGGAAGCAAGCAATAGGAACTATTCCAATATGAGGCATATTCCAATGAATCTAAGTACTCTGAACCTTCAAAGATGGATGAACTATCACTGCCTACAGAAACAATCTCTCCCCTTCCAAAGAAGTTGGCCACCCCTTTGCCAGAGTACTGGATGATGGCTCCTTGACTTAGTTGATGCTTATTGTTAAATACCCACATGAGCTCTTCTTCCTTTTTAAGGTGCTTAGCTAAACTCAGAGATCAAGCTGTTTTGAGGTACATGTCTATCTAGGAGGATATTCATACACATAAGACGCAAGGTTTTGCTATTTCACATCAGCAGAAACTGTTGTTGGTGATGAATGTGGGAATGGATTTTATGGGAACGAGACTAAAGAAGAAGGGTCATAATGTATAGCAGCATTTGGCCCAGTCCTACTGGCATACAAAACAGAATTCTGGACTCACTTTAGCTCAAGTACCCGGAAGTGGCTTCTAAAGTGCTTGCTTGACTGAAACCTCTTCTCATTAGTGAACTATTTTAGAAGTTGAAGGTAACAGGAGGTAGTACAATGTAGAGTCAGGAATCAAAAATCTCAGGAAAACAGAACTATCGAACTTGATTTACTAAAGATATGCTTAAATAATTATGTTTCCTATAACACTGAGAGGACACTCTCTCCATCAAGATCCTGAACAATACATTAGAAATGAGAACATCAGGATGCTTAAATCTCTCATGTGTGACTACCCTCCCAAGGCCAAGGATGACTACTGGAAATGTCAGCTTTGAAAGTCTTCCAGAATTCAACCTTGGTAATGGGATCCTAGTACTGTAGAGGCTAAGGGGTGACACTTAGCAGCCAGAGACATAGTAGTCATGGTTAGCACAGTGGGCCATGGGGCTGCATTAGTAATCACACAAAACTGATCACATTGCTGTTTGGTTGTGGTGAGTTGATCATGGTCCCTCTGAGCGACAGTTAATTAGGAATCTAAACTTCCTGACTGATGAGTCTAAGTAGAGAACTTATTCAGTCTTGAATTGCAAAGACTCATATTCCTGATATGTGAACTCCTGAATATCAAAAGATATCAATGTAAAGTGGCAAAATGTATTTATAGACAGTTCACAGCAAAAGAAATGCATTTACACATCACCTTGTAGATTATCACCAACTGTCTTTTAGAGCTATAAGGGTTTCATAGTATTTTATTTCAATTATAAATCAGAATTACATTCAACCAATTTTATGATTTTTCACATATTGATCAGTATTTTGATGAAATTCTAGAAATAGTAGACTATATTCACAATTCAAATTATGCTTGCATTCATTTGTATGGAAATATTTGTTCTAATAATGAGTTCTACTTAGCTGAAATCATGTTGCTCCTTGGAGTTATAGAACTTAGAAGTCAGGGTGAAGATAGCAATCAATAAGTCATTGCTTGTCTAATAAGTAATTTTCAGTTAATCGTGTTGAAATTTTTTTTTTTTTTTGGCTGTGCTGGGTCTTTGTTGCTGTGTGAGCTTTTCTCTAGTTGCAGGGTTACTCTTCGTTGCAGTGTGCAGCTCTCTCACTGCGGTGGCTTCTCTTGTGGCAACATGGGCTCTAGGATGTGCTGGCTTCAGTAGTTGCTGTGCATGGGCTCAAAAATTGCAGTTTGGACTCGAGAGCACAGGCTCAGTAGTTGCAGCACATGGGCTTAGTCGCTCTGTGACATGTGGAATTTTCCTGGATGAGGGACAAACTCCTGTCTCCTTCATTGGCTGGTGGATTCTTTACCACTGAGCCACCAGGGAAGCCCATGTTGAATTGTTAAGGGAAACCCAATGATAACTTTACCCGTGTTTGGAAGAAATAATCCAAGAAGAGTGGTCTAAGGAAGCCAACATACCATGAATACTCAAGAATGGGACAGAAAATATAGTAATCTGTGCAAGAATGACTGAATTTCAGAATCAGAGACTCAACTATCTAGTTCTAATGTGGTTGTGACTGCAACATGCCTCTTCACATGGAAAGGAGCCTGATCCTAGACCTATAGAAAGGAAGATAGTGGGCTAAAGAAGAATCCTAGATGAGATGAATATGTGTATATGTGTTCAGTCAGTCCGAATCTTTGTGACCCCATGAACTGTAGCCCACCAGCCTATTCTGTCCATGGGATTTTTCAGGCAAAAATTCTGGAGCAGCTTGCCATTTCCTCCTCCAGGGGATCTTCCCAAATCAAGAGTCAATCCCATGTCTCCTGTATTTGCAACAGATTCTTTACCACTGAGCTACCTGGGAAGCCCCTTGCTTCTGCCTTCTAAATTTATTATTGAAATAAGTCACTTTTGGAGAAATGTCTATTAAGATTTTCTGCTCATTTTTTGATTGGCTCATTTTTTTGATGTTGAGTGGTATGTGCTCTTTGTATATTTTGGATATTAACCCCTTGCTAATAGCTGTCATCAAAAGTCTGCAAAAAATAAATGCTGGAGTGGGTGGGGAAAAATCCTCCTACATTATTGGTGGGAATGTAAATTGGTGCAACCACTGTGTAAAACAGTACGGAGGTTCCTTAAAAAACTGAAAAATAGAACTACCACATGACCCAGTTGGGTCATATTGGGTCATATAACCATTTTCTGGTTATATATCCAGAAAAACAGCTAAAGTAATACTGGATAGCTTATATTTAGGGAGTCCAAATGATGAACTGACCCCATTTTCATCTAAATTAGAAAAGCCAACATCAAATTCCTAAAGGTGCTATCTCAGGTTAAATTATGTTTCCATAATATGCAGATGCTGCTGCTGCTGCTAAGTCGCTTCAGTCATGTCCGACTCTGTGCGACCTCGTAGACGGCAGCCCACCAGGCTCTGCTGTCCCTGAGATTCTCCAGGCAAGAACACTGGAGTGGGTCGCCACTTCCTTTTCCAATGCATGCATGCATGCATGCTAAGTTGTGTCAGTCGTGTCCGACTCCGTGTGACCCTATGGACAGCAGCCTACCAAGCCTTTCCGTCCACAAGATTCTCTAGGCAAGAATACTGGAGTGGGTTGCCATTTCCTTCTCCAGCACACTTCCCCAAAGACATGGCCACATTCAGCAGGATGAGAGAAAGGCATCTTGTTTCTAATCTTGTTGGGATGCCTCTCAGTCTAGGTATACAGAATTAATTCAAAAAGGAGATTCTTTGTAAGAAAGTACTTTAGTATAACTCAATATCATTATTTTGGGGGTGAGGAGATCAAGGTATGATAAGCAATATACCCACATCAACTCACTTTTCTTTCACTAAATGTCATTTTAAACTGTTTCCTTCTTGGAATGTTTATAGATTCATAGACAGGAGCCCCAGCCCCCAGGACTTGAGATACATGTCTTTCTCCATCTGTGATATCCAAAATGTCTTGTTTCTGTCATTTAAGGTGTTGCTTCTGGTGCTCGGGAAGTGATTTGTCTAGTAAAACAGGCTTCACAATAACTTGGATTAGAACTAGTAAGGTTAAGACCACTGGAAAGTTACCTGAGGCACTTAAAAACTAACCCCAGGTTCTAAATACAGAGATTCCTATTTAGTTGGATTGGTTTAGCACCTGGGCAGTTCCTTAGGTGATTTTAGTAGGCAAACATGTTTGAAAGCCACAGGTTTAGTTTCTTAAAACCTGCCTGCTATTGTCCATCGATTCAAACGCCGGAAGAATTAACTGGAATGACTTCAACTGGAAAAAAAAAGTCACCTCTGCATGGATTCCTGAGATGATGTTGCTGCTACTTCTGAAATTGCTTTCTCAGACCAGTGTGGTCAATATTTCAGCTCCCCAAGGCAATCTTTCTCCCCTCCATTTTTATTTTTTGGTAGCAGCAAGCTTTTTATTTAATGAGCTTTGTTGACTGAAAATAAATGCAAAATGTGTTTTATTTGGGGCAAAATGAGAACTATATTCAAGAAGAAATCCTCTTAGTAATTCTGAGGAACTGCTCCAAAGAGGTTGGGATGAGATCAGCACATATGTGATTTTGGAGAAAGGGGTACGCACAGTCAAGAACACATTTTGACTGAAGTGATACCGACCAGGGTTCTGAGCCTTCCAAGAAGAAATTGTCTAGAGGCCAGACAAGAAATTCAGGCAAGGCTTCACTAGGGTCCCTGCTGTAGCAGAGGAAGCAAGAAAAAGTAGTGAGTTCCATTGTTTACTGGCTTGGTGATGGGGGTGAACTTGTCCCTTCTATGGGGTGAGTACAGGGGTGTGTCCAGGGGTCAGGTCAGTGGAGTGGCCAGGTGGCTTGTCCACACCTCTGGTGGTGTTGAATGCAGGAGGAATGCTCAGTAGCCTGTTTTTGCTCCCAATACCCAGTTTTTGCTCCAGGTTGCCACACATTTTTAGTTACATTTGTTCAAGACACAGGAAATGCAGGTTTTATATGTGAGTGTATAGGTATCACATTGAATCTCAAAATTAGTCACCGTTTTTCACTCTCAGACTCCATTCTCCTGCCGTGTAATCCATAGTTCACCACAGATTGCTTCTCTGGCTCTAAGGTCTAAAGTTGAGGGGTAGCTGATTTTGTGCTTCTCTGTAGGTCTCAAACTAATGGTTTATAGCTAGAACTCCCTAGTGTTAGGTAATAGACATCATCTTGGCAGCCTAGCAACAAGTGGCAAAATATTTTTATATTTACCTTTCCTAAAAGATCTATGGGCTGTCATATTTCTCCCCTAAGAAAGGTTTCAATTTAGTCTGCACATTAATATTATCTGAAGCACTTTAAGTGTCTCCATGCCAGGTCACACTTCAACCAATTAAGTCAACCTCTGGAAGCTGGAAGAGGTTTCTAAAAGCCCAAATACCTGCTAAAGATCTGGAAAGCTGTGGCTGCTTATCAAAGCCAAAGATAGTCTCCTGGCCTCAGGCTAAGCCCTCCTGAAGTCTGTGTTTACTTAGAAAGCTACAAGTGGTCAGTACAGCACATTATGAAAACAATTCTGTGGGATAGCCAGCTACAGAGTTACACTATTGCCCATGACAGGCCTCAGGATTTAGTGCAGTAGTTTCCAGTGATTGCTATAATGAGTTATCTGAAAATTAGTAGTTTATAACACATTAAACTTATTTGCTTATAATTCCAGAGATCAAAATCCAAAATGGGTCTCCTTGGGCTAAAATCAAGGTGTTGGCATGGCTGTGTTCCTTTCAGAAGCTCTACCAGAGAATCTCTTTCGTCTTTCAGCTTCCCGAGGCCAACTGCATTTCTTGGCCTGTGGAGTTCCAACCAGCAATTGCATCACTCTGACCTGTTTCCGGCTTTCAACCTTCCGTCTTTAATTTAGAGGGATGCTTGTGATTACTTACATTGGGCCCACCTGGCTAATCTAGGATACTCTCTCCAAAGAGACACCACCTCACACCTCTTAGAATGGCTATTACTAAAAAAGACAAAAAACAACAAGTGTTAGCAAGAATGTAGAGAAAAGAGAACCATACACTGTTGGTGGGAATGTAAACTGGTGCAGCCATTTACGAATTCGCCTCCATAGAAAACAAAATGGAGGTTCTTTTATCTCTTCAATTATTTAAAATATTACTGTAGTGCACTATGCTTTAGGTTGTTCTATTATTTTATCCTTTGGATATTATCCATCCTGAATGTGGTTCCTACTGACTCATCTCATGGGACGTGCTGCTTGATGTGGATTTTATCTTTTATTGTAGCTTCGTTTTTAATGTCCTACCATTCATCATGCACACATTTGGAGTGCTAGAAAATTAAGAGACAACAACTGCATTTATTTCTATTAGGATTTCTAACAATATCGCTGAAACAGGGACAGTCATTATATTAATTTCTGGTTTTGGTATATTCTTGCCTGGAAAATTCCAAGAATGGAGGAGCCTGGTAGGCTACAGTCCATGGGGTTGCAAAGAGTCGAACACGACTGAGCCAGCTTCACTTTAGCATGTGAGGAGTTAAAATTTGTAGTTCACATTCATGCCTGGAGGAAGCTTGAGATTTATATAGAGCATAGAAGACTTTTCCTATTTTCCAATCAGTCACAGGGAGAGACAAGCTGCATTGTTTTCTTTGAGTCAATAAGTAGAATATTTTAGTTTTCTTTTTCTTTTAATTTTAAATGGAAATTTTATTTACAGCATATTTTAAAACTCTAATAGATACATATAAATTTTATTTATTTTTCTTTTTTTAAATTTTATTTTTAAACTTTATATAATTGTATTAGTTTTGCCAAATATCAAAATGAATCTGCCACAGGTATACATGTGTGTAGTTTTCTGTACTGAGACCACATGCTATTCAAAATGACAGATCCAACTTTCATATCTTATAGTAGAAACTCAGGTGCCCTGCACAGATTCTCTTTAGTACACCAGGATATCAATTCCCCAGTATGCTGATACCTGATACCTGGCTCTTTTCCAGAAATTGCTTCTGGCTAAGGAGAGCTATTCAATCTGAAAATTTATCTACCTACATCGTGGGCTGCAATAGATGACCCACTGAAGCCAGACCAGAAAAGTGTAAACCCTTATTCTCTACTATGGGGTAGATTATTCTGCTATGCTTTATGTGCTAGAATTGTCACTGTGGTTTGTATCAAGGCTTTCCCTTTCCTAATCTGCTTTATTTGCTCTTTATAGGATTTTCATTAAGAACTTTCTTGAATAAATATTTGCACATGAATCCCTGACTCCAGCTATTTCTGGGGAATCCAGAACACAGTCCCATTTCCAAGAAAAATTCTTACTACTCCCTTTCTCTATCTAAAGCTATGGTGGTAGCTAACCAGTAGCTTTTGCAAAATGGGAATTGTTCTTTATTTCAAGCTCAAGATTGAATTTAATTTTATTGTTGTTACATTTTTATCTAGCTGCTTGGAATAGGCAAGGAGTTTCATATGAACTCATCCTGCCATGCTGCAACTTAAATAATAAAAAAAATAATTCTCTATATCTAACTTCATTCTTAGTTTCTCTGGATAATATAGTTATATTTGACCTGTGTAGTTTAAGCCATCTGTAAATTAGAGTTGAAACTAAAGCATTATGTAAAAGTTTTCTTACACTTAGTGTGAATCTTAAAGCATGGATTGGAGTTATTTGACTACATAAATCACTTCAGATTGAGATAAGGGGACAGAAAAAGAAGCATAATTACCTCCATACTGGTAATGGAAATTAGCACAGCTTTTTTGGAAAGCAATTTGGCACTATGTACCATGGATATTAAAAATACTCACACAATTGGGCTCAATTCTACTTCTTTGCTAAGGAAACTTTTTAAGGACAAAAAATAGAAGGAAAGCATGCATAAAATGGCAATGATATTTAGTTTTACCATAGAGAGTAATTAAAAACAACCTAAATGCTACCCAGAAGATGAGTGTACAATAAATATAAAACTGCATAGCTGAAAATGAACCCAACTGAGTTCTCTAAATAATTTATCAGATTTAAATAAAACTCTGAGTTAGGCAGGCTCTGCTCTATACTCAGACACAGAAACAGGTGTTTTTTTTTTTTTTTTTTGTAATCAACCTGGTAAACAAATTGAGTAACATTATGGTTGAAGGCACCCAAAGGCACTTGAGCAAACGACTTTATCAGCGCTATAAAAGTATCCACTGAATTGAACTTTTAGGATCGATAAATGCTGCTATTAATACAGTGTTATAAATATCTTTTGAAATTACTGTTTTCTTTTTCTTCAGATAAATACCCAAGGGTGGGTATTTCTGATGGATAAGTATAAAATTTTTATTTATCCATTAGGTAAGATATCTGTGAATGTTATTGATCAAATTTTCTAAATCATTACTCTTTTTAAGCTAGTTCCCTAACAAGTATCAATCAGTTCAATTCAGTTCAGTTTAGTCACTCAGTCATGTCTGCCTCTTTGCAACCCCATGAATTGCAGCACACCAGGCCTCCCTGTCCATCACCAACTCCCGGAGTTAACCCAAACCCACATCAAGCGAGTCGGTGATGCCACCCAGCCATCTCATCCTCTGTCATCCCCTTTTCCTCCTGCCTCCAATCCCTCCCAGCATCAGAGTCTTCTCCAATGAGTCAACTCTTCACATGAGGTGGCCAAAGTACTGGAGTTTCAGCTTTAGTATCATTCCTTCCAAAGAACACCCAGGACTGATCTCCTTTAGAATGGACTGGTTGGATCTCCTTGCAGTCTATGGGACTCTCAAGAGTCTTCTCCAAAACCACACTTCAAAAGCATCAATTCTTTGTTGCTCAGCTTTCTTCACAGTCCAACTCTCACATCCATACATGACTACTGGAAAAACCATAGCCTTGACTAGATGGACCTTTGTTGGCAAAGTAATGTCTCTGCTTTTCAATATGCTATCTAGGTTGGTCATAACCTTCCTTCCAAGGAGTAAGCGTCTTTTAATTTCATGGCTGCAATCACCACTGCAGTGATTTTGGAGCCCCCCCAAATAAAGTCTGACACTGTTTCTATTGTTTCCCCATCTATTTCCCATGAAGTGATGGGACCAGATGCCATGATCTTAGTTTTCTTAGTTGAGCTTTAAGCCAACTTTTTCACTCTCCTCTTTCACTTTCATCAAGAAGCTTTTTAGTTCCTCTTCACTTTCTGCCATAAGGGTGGTGTCATCTGCATATCTGAGGTTAATATTTCTCCCAGCAATCTTGATTCCAGCTTGTGCTTCTTCCAGCCCAGCGTTTCTCATGATGTACTAACACCCAAAAAAGATGTCCTTTTCATTATAGGGTACTTGAATGCAAAAGTAGGAAGTCAAGAAACACCTGGAGTAACAGGCAAATTTGGCCTTGGAATATGGAATGAAGTAGGGCAAAGAGTTTTGCCAAGAGAACGCACTGGTCATAGCAAACACCCTCTTCCAACAACACAAGAGAAGACTCCACACATGGACATCACCAGATGATCAACACTGAAATAAGATTGATTATATTCTTTGCAGCCAAAGATGGAGAAGCTCTATACAGTCAGCAAAAACAAGACCAGGAGCCGACTGTGGCTCAGACCATGAACTCCTTATTGCCAAATTCAGACTTAAATTGAAGAAAGTATGGAAAACCACTAGACCATTCAGGTATGACCTAAATCAAATCCCTTATGATTATACAGTGGAAGTGAGAAATAGATTTAAGGGACTAGATCTGATAGAGTGCCTGATGAACTATGGACTGAGGTTCGTGACATTGTACAGGAGACAGGGATCAAAACCATCCCCATGGAAAAGAAATGCAAAAAGGCAAAATGGCTGTCTGGGGAGGCCTTACAAATAACTGTGAAAAGAAGAGAAGCAAAAAGCAAAGGAGAAAAGGAAAGATATAAGCATCTGAATGCAGAGTTCCAAAGAATAGCAAGAAGAGATAAGAAATCCTTCCTCAGCAATCAATGCAAAGAAATAGAGGAAAACAACAGAATGGGAAAGACTAGAGATCTTTTCAAGAAAATTAGAGATACCAAGAGAACATTTCATGCAAAGATGGGCTCGATAAAGGACAGAAATGGTATGGACCTAACAGAAGCAGAAGATATTAAGAAGAGGTGGCAAGAATACACAGAAGAACTGTACAAAAAAGATCTTCATGACCCAGATAATCACAATGGTGTGATCACTGACCTAGAGCCAGACATCCTGGAATGTGAAGTCAAGTGGGCCTTAGAAAGCATCACTATGAACAAAGCTAGTGGACGTGATGGAATTCCAGTTGAGCTATTTCAAATCCTGAAAGATGATGCTGTGAAAGTGCTGCACTCAATATGCCAGCAAATTTGGAAAACTCAGCAGTGGCCACAGGACTGGAAAAGGTCAGTTTTCATTCCAATCCCAAAGAAAGGCAATGCCAAAGAATGCTCAAGCTACTGCATGATTGCACTCATCTCACTCACTACTAAAATAATGCTAAAAATTCTCCAAGCCAGGCTTCAGCAATACGTGAAACATGAACTTCCAGATGCTCAAGCTGGTTTTAGAAAAGGCAGAGGAACCAGAGATCAAATTTCCAACATCCGCTGGATCATGGAAAAAGCAAGAGAGTTCAGAAAAAAACATCTATTTCTGCTTTATTGACTATGCCAAAGCCTTTGACTGTGTGGATCACAATAAACTGTGGAAAATTCTGAAAGAGATGGGAATACCAGACCACCTGACCTGCCTCTTGAGAAACCTGTATGCAGGTCAGGAAGCAACAGTTAGAACTGGACATGGAACAACAAGTATCAATAGAGACATGTAACTTTATCACACTCTAAAACCGTACTTGTAATTCTGACAATTATTAATTAATAAACTATTTTGCTGAATTATATATGATAATATTTTCAGTCTTCTTTGAGAATTGTTGCTGTTTACATTATTTTCAGCTATGCTCAAGACTTTCTATGTAAGAAATCATGCCATACGAAAATGGGGATAGTTTAATTGTTTCCAATATTTTTGCTTGTTGTATGTTTTATTTGCTTTTCTTACATTATTTCACTGGTGAGGTATTACAATAAAGTGTTCAGTAAGAGTGGTAACAGTGAATGTCTTTGACTTGGTCATAATGTTATAGGGAAAACATTCATTCTTTTACTAGTAAGAGGACTATTAGCTGCAGTGTTTCTAATGTTCTAATCAATTTCAGGAAACTTCCATCCATTTCTATTCACCGAGACGTTTTCTAAAATGAGTAAATATTCAATTTTGTTAATGTCAAGTACACTCTACTTTCTTAAATTACTTGCTATGTTAAATTACACTGAAGGGTTTTTGAGCATTAAACCATGCTTATATTTTTTGGATAAACTCCATTGGTATTGATGTATTTTCATTTTCTTATATTGCTGGATCCAGTTTGTCAATAATTTGATGGTTTGTATCTTTATTTGTACATATAATTTTTTACAGTTTGTATAATATTGGTATCATTTCCTAAATTTTTGTTATCACTTAGTAAAGCCCTTGGATCTGAAGGTTTTTTTGACTGAATGTTTTCAACTATACTTAGGGTTTCATTAAAAGTTATAGTATTGTTCAGGTTATCATTTCTTCAGTAAGATTTAATGTTTGTTTATTTCAAAGTACGTGGCCAATATATCTAAGTTTTCAAACTTATGGCCATATAATAGTCTGTAATATTCCACTATCACCTTTTAAATGTCACTAAGTCTGTAGTGATATAACTGTCATTTCAGATACTTGTTTTCAGCATGTTTTCACTTTTTTCTTCATTATTCTAGCTGGAAGTTAAGTCAATTGAGCTATGTTTCCACCAATTTCAAAATGAAATAAAGTGTCTATTTATTCATATCCTTTAACAATAAAGCCAGATTGGCAGATGGTTTTGGAAGCCTTAGGTAATTCTCTTGGTCTTTAATTATGAATCTGAAGCTTGTATGTGTTAATGTGCTACAGTTGATAATTGCATCTTAAAAGAGCACTGTTTTTTCATTTTAATGCCTGATGATTTCAGTTTGCAGAAAATAGAATAATACTTGAAAATACTAATGGCAGTAGAGAACCTGCATTAATTCCATTGAGATAGTTTTTGTTCTCCAATCATTTCTGATGAGCCAAGAGGAAATGTAAAATACCTATATTGATACCAAACAATTTAGCTTTCTGATTATTGTGCTTTGCATTCTATTTACATATTTGCTTTTCAGGGCTAAATTGATATCAACATTAGCTATACAAGAAATTCTGGTAATTAAGTTAAAAATAATTAGTCCATCTCCTTTTATCCAATGTGTTAGTATGTATTCTCCCTTTTAGGCTGGGGATACAGCACATTTTATAGCTTCTAATACTGTATCTGCATCAGTACACTCTCAATGAAACTAAGGATTTGATACCAAAAAAAAAAAACACATCTTTGATCCTCAGCAGACAGCAAATATATCTGGTTAGAAAACAGTTTCATATACAATGGCAATTTCTCTCTACTGTATTATGTTATTTTATAATCAAACTTAGTCTTGTTTATTTCATGTACATGAAAATTCAATAACATGGTAAACCTGTTATTGAAGGTTTAGTAGCATATCAAAGCCATAATCCTAGAGAAGAGGGAACTCTTCAGAGAAATATGTCCAGCCCAACCCACCCACTCATCCAAGCAAAACTTACATCCTCAGGTTTGGTGTTGGTCACATCCTCACACCCTGTCACATAGCCTGTGCTTATTGAATTTTTCTGAACTTAATGGAAGGGATTATCCACCTCTGAAGTCTCCTTCTAATAAGATTACTGTCACATGTATCTGATTTTGAACCTGGCTATCATAAAATGCATCATTTTTTACACTGAACTTAAATTTGTTTCCTCATAACCTTGACCGTTCTGTGCTATTTCTGCCTCTAAAGATGAGCAAAGTCACTCTAATCCCTTTCCAAATCATATACACACACACACAAAATGTACCCAAAAACAGTTACCAAATGACTTCTCTTCTTTCACTCATTGATTCCTCAGATTTTTCTCCAGATATGATGCTTTCAAGACAGCTCATTATTTGACTTTTTTCAGTTACACTGGAAGTTTTCATTATTCTTCTTTAGTTGTGATTATATTGCTGTTGTTTTATAGTTGCTAAGTTGTGTCTGACTCTTTTATGACCCCATGGACTGTAGCCCACCAGTCTCCTCTGTCCATGGGATTTCCTAGGCGAGAATACTGGAGTGGGTTTCCATTTTATTCTCCAGGGGATCTTCGCAACCTAGGGGTTGAACCAGCATCTCTTGCACTGGCAGGTAGATTCCTTACCACTGAGCAACAAGGGAAGCCTTGTGGTTCCGTCTATCTATTTATCTGCAGTAGCCACTCCCAAAGTATTATGGTTAGTTCCTGAAAACTCCTCTGAAAGCATATATGAAAACACATGGCTATGTGATAAAGTAAAAAGGATCACTGCAGATGGTGACTGCAGCCATGAAATTAAAAGACGCTTACTCCTTGGAAGGAAAGTTATGACCAACCTAGATAGCATATTCAAAAGCAGAGACATTACTTTGCCAACAAAGGTCCGTCTAGTCAAGGCTATGGTTTTTCCTGTGGTCATGTATGGATGTGAGAGTTGGACTGTGAAGAAAGCTGAGCACCAAAGAATTGATGCTTTTGAAGTGTGGTTTTGGAGAAGACTCTTGAGAGTCCCTTGGACTGCAAGGAGATCCAACCAGTCCATTCTGAAGGAGATCAGCCCTGGGATTTCTTTGGAAGAAATGATGCTAAAGCTGAAACTCCAGTACTTTGGCCACCTCATGCGAAGGGTTGACTCATTGGAAATGACTCTGATGCTGGGACGGATTGGGAGCAGGAGGAAAAGGGGACAACAGAGGATGAGATGGCTGGATGGCATCACTGACTCGAGGGACATGAGTCTGAGTGAACTCTGGGAGTTGGTGATGGACAGGGAGGCCTGGCGTGCTGCAATTCATTGGGTCGCAAAGAGTCGGACACAACTGAGCAACTGAACTGAACTGAAAATGACCTTTTATCCAAGCCAGAGCAACTTTATTCCAGTGGTTGCATTTTGTAACTCATCCAGAATCATTTATTGCCAAAGACTACAGAGGATGTTTCCGTTAAGCAGTTTTCCCCCAAATTGGAGTCTGTTATGAATTGAATCATGTCCCTTGAAAATAGATATGTTAAAATCTGAACACTGGCACCTGTAAATTTGAACTTATTTGGAAACAGGGTCTTTGCAGATGTAATTGAATTAATGAGATCATTTTGGAAAGGGGAGCTAATTTAGCAAGACTGGTATTAAGAGGGAAAGTTGGTCACACGCATACAGGGAAAACGTCATGTGAAGACAGAGAAAGAAACGGGAAAGAGGCATCTACAGCCAAAAAGATGGGGTTACCAGAAGCTGGAAGAAGTAAGGAAAAAACCCATAGACTTTTAAGAGGAAGCAGGGTCTGATGACACCTTGATTTCAGATATCTAGCCTGCATAACTGGAGAAAATAAATTTCTGTTTCAAGCTACCTGGTCTGTGGTCATTTGCTATGACAGCCCTGGAAAACTAACAGAGCATGAAAGGTATTACATATTACCAGCAAAACAACTCAATTGCTATAGTAACTTGGTTTCTTGTCTTTGAAATTAGATTTATGTTGTACTCTGATTCTGGCATCTTCTTGAAGTTGCTGCTGCTGCTAAGTTGCTTCATTCCTGTCCAACTCTGTGCGACCCCATAGACGGCAGCCCACCAGGCTCCCCCATCCCTGGGATTCTCCAGGCAAGAACACTGGAGTGGGTTGCCATTTCCTTCTCCAGTGCATGAAAGTGAAAAGTGAAAGTGAAGTCGCTCAGTCCTGTCCGACTCTTCGAGACCCCATGGACTGCAGCCTACCAGGCCTCTCTGTCCATGGGATTTTCCAGGCGAGAGTACTGGAGTGGGGTGCCATTGTTCTTGAAGTTACTAAGGACATATTCCAACTGGAGCCTTTCCTCTTTTCTAAAAGTGAAAGTGAAGTCGCCTAGTCGTGTCCGACTCTTTGCGACCCCATGGACTGTAGCCTACCAGGCTCCTCTGTCCATGGGATTTTCCAGGCAATGGTACTGGAGTGGATTGCCATTTCCTTCTCCAGGGGATCTTCCCGATCCAGGGATCGAACCCAGGTCTCCCGCATTGTAGACAGACGCTTTACCGTCTGAGCCACCAGGGAAGTCTTTTCTAAAGTTGGCCATAAATGGCTGTGTCAAATACTGGGGGCAAGACGAGCCTTCGGAAAATAAATCTGGGTGATGGAAGGCAGAGTTGATACTCAAGAGACAGTGTCTCTCTAGGTTTCCATCTCTTTGGACTGAGAAACTAGGAATATAACCATGGCTGATGGTAATTCCATTATTCAGGATGAACTATCTCTTTCTGGTTTTCTAGGTTATATTTGTTCACGAGTACTATTTAAAAGGTAGGAAAAAGAAGGACATTGCATAAAATAATGATTTTTTAAAAATTAGGAGATACTCCTTTGGCCATGGATCACAGGATAGAGGAGAGTAAAGAGATGCTGGAATCAAGGAAATGAATTCTCAGATTGTTGTTGCAAGAATCTAATTGTGTAAAGTGAGAACCATAATCTGTAGGAATGAAACTATAGGCTATTTAATTTCTAGAGAATAAACTTAGTACTGGAGGATCCATGAAATACCCTCAATGTATTAAGGAAAAAAAGAGAGAAGCTTAACCTTTACTCATAATAAAACATGTACAGTTTTAAAATTTTCAGGTCCATGTGGTTTTGTCTTAAGTAAACTTAGTTTTTAAACCTTGCATAATTAGTGGGAAAAAATTAATTTTTGTAATGCCAACTCATTTTTAACAAGCAAAACAGTGTCTTAGGGGAAAATTACAACAATGGTTTTTGATGCTGGCAGCTCAGGGTCATTGCCTTAGGCCTACTTCATTCTCCACGGTTTGCTCCCATAGGTGGGTTGATACGCTGCTGTCTGCTCATACAGCAATTTCAATTAGAGAGATAAACAGAACCAAGGTTATTTCTTCTTGTTTTAGAATTGAGAACAATTTTCTTTTCAGAGAAATATAAAACTGCTACTCTCAATTTTATGAGGTTATGTGCATATGAGTTAAAAGAATTCCAGAAGTGGTGTACTCTATTTATTGCCAAAATATGAAGCTAATTTATATTCATTTATACTGAAAGTAGGACACACTTGACAGCTATTAATCCATACAGTAATTAACATTAGCTTTGCAAGCTGAAGATAATATAAAAAGCTTATGCTGAGATATAAAATATTTCAATGGATCATAATTAACACACAACTTCAGTTTCTGATTAATCATTTTTTCTTACATTGTTTGATAGCTTATGCCTAATTAATGAAAATGAATATAAAATTTTGGTACTATACTCTGGAAGTCCAATAAAGAATTATTTCAGTTTGCTATTATTCTTCATGTATTGATTAAGGTTTGGCTGGTTTCCACTAAGTCTTAAAATCATTAAAAAATACAAAGTTTTTATTCTCTTCCTAGAACTCTAAAGAACATATTAAGTGTGTTGTCATAAGGAAATTACATTTTAAATCATACTTATTAGCAATTACATTGTTCAGGACTGTCATTCTCTGATTACTTTTTATATATAATATTTGAATTTGTTATATTCTCTATCAAAACCTACAGCAATATTTTAAAAGAAGGTTACAAATTTAGCAACATTGAAAATAATGTCATAATATATAAAACTGAAATCATTAGTAACTGGTTATTTCCTAAATGAAAGATATTTGCTAATGTATTATTGCTAAAATATTACTCTTGTCTCCAGGATGCTCCTTTCTAATTATTTTAATTGAGGTATTATGAAATAGTGATAATACTGTCTGAAAAAGTAACTCCAGTACCTTTTACTTGTGGCTCCACAGGTGATAATTAGCCAAAGTCTGGATTCCTTTCCACCTCAGATAGATAACATCGCCCTGTGTTATGAGGACACATTACATTCCTGGTCTATTTAACCACATCAAATGAATACCACTCTTTCAAAGAGGAATTTATATAAGGTCATAAACTGTTACTACAAAACAACTCAAAACTCTAATGATTAGTAATGAATTTGAGATTTTGCATATATTTTCCTCTTTTTAATCAAACTAATTTTCAAAGTTCTCAATGATCTATTCATAGCTCTTTGACTATCATCACACTGAAATATTCAACTGTACCTTGGAGTTGGTAAATTCCTTAAAGACTCACATGAACATTTGTAGGTCAGTTCAGTTCAGTCGCTCAGTCATCTGACTCTCTGTGACCTCATGGACTGCAGCACGCCAGGCCTCCAACTCCCAGAGTTTACTCAAACTCATGTCCATTGAGTCGGTGATGCCATCCAACCATCTCATCCTCTGTCGTCCCCTTCTCCTCTGGCCTAAATCTTTCCCAGCATCAGGGTCTTTTCCAATGATCAGCTCTTTGCATCAGGTGGCCAAAGTATTGGAGTTTCAACTTCAGCATCAGTCCTTCCAGTGAATATTCAGGACTGATTTCCTTTAGGATGGACTGGTTTGATCTCCTTGCAGTCCAAGGGACTCTCAAGAGTCTTCTCCAACACCACAGTCCAAAAGCATCAATTCTTCAGTGCTCAGCTTTCTTTATAGTCCAACTCTCACACCCATACACAACAACTGGAAAAACCATAGCTTTGACTTAGATGGACCTATGTTGGCAAAGCATTGGTCTGTAGGTCAACAGGCCATTAAATTCATTTTAGCTTGGAGTAAAGGACTACTGCTAAAAAGACATAATACCTTCTTTGGTTCGAATTTATATCCAGATTTAAGCAACCACAAACATTCAATTTTCTTAAAAGTAATCTTGCTTAAGTAAAAATATCTGTGCATCAATTTATTGGTAAAATATTTGTAATGGTATTATTCATACAAATTCAGCAAGTGCCAGGATTTATTTGCCATCTCAGTGTGAAATGAAAATCACAAATATACAAAGGACTATGACATTCCTTTACTATCAGTGAGGATTATGTTCCTGGAAATCACAAGAGAACTCATCACTGAAATGCAAAAATAAGCTGATTCATTCCAGTTAACCCTATGAACAAAGAATCTTCCTGTCCAAATTTAGGGATGTGAAAATAAGACATGCTCTCAGGCAGCAGTGTGTCCCCTCAAGAAAACTTTCTTACATTAGTTGAGTAACTTTATTTGGTTCTCTGGTTTAAAGTAACCCTACTGAAATACCTGTCTCTTTCTCATTCCCTCCACAGCTTGGATCTTGATAATCTTCACAGTTACATTGTGGGACCAGTGAACAAGTGAAGTTGCTCAGTTGTGTCTGACTCTTTGTGATCCCATGGACTGTAGCCTACCAGGCTCCATCGTCCATGGAATTTTCCAGGCAAGAGTACTGGAGTGGGTTGCCATTTACTTCTCCAGGGGATCTTCCCAACCCAGGGATTGAACCCAGGTCTCCCACATTGCAGGCAGATGCTTTAATGTCTGTGCCACAAGTGAAGCCCTACATTGTGGGAGATAAGCTAAATCTACCCTTTCTCCCATTGATTTTGACCTTGGGATACACCTACACCTGATTACACACGATTTCCCAAAGGGTCCACATGAACTCTTTCTCATTGATTCCTTCTCCCACCACCCCCCTTCCCAATTATAGTTCTCACTCTATAAAAGAAGTTCAGATCTCTTGGTCTTTCTTCTAAGGGGAATAGGTATAATATACTTCCAGGAAACAAAAAATGTGATTGAGTATAATAAATGGGAAGGAAAACTTTTTACTTTCTTTAATAAAATTGAAAGTAGTGGCAAATGAAATTATCACACAATAAATCAAAAAATTAACTTCTAATGATTGATCACTGATTTCTAACCTATAAAATAATTTAAATCATTGAATGAAATTATGAAATGCCTTCCATTCTCATTCAGATAAACAAGTTTTCTTAGCACTGGCATTTAAAAACACATATTGCTATAAAATTTATTATATACTTGACTCCTGTCATTAAGGAAAACATTTTCAATAATCAGTAATTAGCAAAATTTATAGCTATTAAATTATATTATTATTAATAAATAATAATTAGAATTAATAGTTGATATGAAAACTCCATCTGGAAATTTTCTTTAAAACTGGAGACTTCCAATCATAGAAATAAAAACTGCATTTCAAGGGTGATATGGAGTATGTATGAAGGGTTATTAATTTTAGGATGTATGATACAATGGTTAGTCAAAGATGCTGCCATACATTTCTGCAGGGGAAACTGAGTGGTAGTAGAGGTTTTAAACAAAAAAGAGACATAAAATTTCCACCCGTTAAAGAAGTGCTTGTTCACGTATTTTTAAATGGATGGTGATTATTATTATTAAATTATCACTGTCATTTTATTACATTGCAGACATGTAAAAGCTAACTGCAATTTTTAAATGGAAATACTATGATATGTAGGGAATTACATACTTTGCAACTATCTAAACTCATGATTAAACTTTTTAGGTGACAGTCTACATTGTTTAACAGTATGTGTGTATATATATATATATTTTTTTTCCATCCTTTTAGTCCCTATCAAGAAAGACTGCTTGTCAACCACTGTGGTGTTTCACCCATTTGCTTTGTTGGTGAAGGAAGAACAATACTTGCTCTGGATGGTCCATTTTGCCCTCCTCATTCCCTTTAGTCCCTCATTTCCTTATTGTTTTTGCTTTCTTTCTCCATAGCCTACTATATCTTATAAAAAATAAAATCAGACACATGGAAATTGCAAGAATCTGTTTTCTGACAAACAGCTATTGTGGGGTCTACATGAAAGTCTCATTCCACCATAGCTCCAGTATAATATTTAACCTTATTATGATGTAGAACACCCATCTCTTTCCTGACTTTAAGTTGAATTACAAAACCAATCTTAATTTAGTCTTAGGAAATGTCATGAAAGTTACCAAACAACTCTTTCTCCTTCTTTAGGGTTTACTTATCATTCTTCATACCTTCAATTTTTTCTATATTTTATTGAGATATAATTGACATAGAACATTATGTTAGTTTTAGGTGTACAACATAATGATTCAGCATTTGTATGTATTGTGAAATGATTACCATGATAAGTGGAGTTAACATCTATCTTTAATTTTAGTTAATTTTTTTTCTTGTGATGAGAACTTTTAAGATCTATCATCTTCAGTTCAGTTCAGTTCATTTCAGTCGCTCAGTCGTGTCTGACTCTTTGTGACCCCATGAATCGCAGCACGCCAGGCCTCCCTGTCCATCACCAACTCCTAGAGTTCACCCAAACTCATGTGCATTGAGTTGGTGATGCCATCCAGCCAGCTAATCCTCTGTCATCCCCTTTTCCTCCTGCTCCCAATCCTTCCCAGCATCAGGGTCTTTTCCAATGAGTCAACTCTTTGCATGAGGTGGCCAAAGTACTGGAGTTTCAGCTTTAGCATCATTCCTTCCAAAGAAATCCCAGGGCTGATCTCCTTCAGAATGGACTGGTTGGATCTCCTTGCAGTCCAAGGGACTCTCAAGAGTCTTCTCCAACACCACAGTTCAAAAGCATCAATTATTCAGCACTCAGCTTTCTTCACAATCCAACTCTCACATTCATACGTGACCACTGGATCTATCTTCTTAGTAGCTTTCAAATAGGCAATGCAATACTATTATTAACTATAGTACCTCCCCAATACATTTATTTTATAACTGAAATTTGTTCCTTCGACCTCCTTCAACCATTTTGTCCACCCTACCCCTTGCCTCTGGCTCTCTGTTCCTATGAGTTTGTTCCTTTGTTTTTTAAGATTACAGTTATAAGGGCAATCATGGTATTTTCCTCTGTCTGACTTATTCGACTCTTTACTGCAAAAGAACAGAGGGGGTTTTCTCTCTCTCTGTTTTTCTCTCTCTTTCCCTCCCTTTTCCTTTGTGAACAGGACTCAGCATAAGGAATGCATATAGAACCTACACACTTCTTTTTTTTTTTTTTTAATCTTTACTGTTTCTTGTTACAATTCAGTGCAAGTTGATTAGCCATTTATTAGTCTGGATTTCTTTAATTATGCTAATAAAACCAGAATGTACAGCAGAGAGTTATTTCCTGGGGTTCTACTTTATTATGAAAATGTGGGCTTTGCATGGGGGTTGTTGGATTAAATTTAATTATGATGCTGGATTCTGTCCTTAGGCATTTTCTGAACTCTTTAGAAGAAAAGCTTAATGTTAAAATAAAGTCATAAAGGTAGTAATTATTTGTCCTAAAAGCAGATTTGTATCTGTACTTTTGTACTTTATCAGAAGAGATTAGCTTGCCAAGGAGACAATTTGTATGATTATTATATTTTGAATATGCTTTCCTAACCTGGGTATGCAAAGGAGGTTTCAGTAATGAAGCAGTAGATAGGCCCCTTCATATTTATAATCATTGCTTATTATGTAAATTTAGAGCTAATTTAGGGGCCACATTAGGATAATTCATTTAATAGAACCACTTAATAAGTACAACTTAAATGCCCATTGCCCTGTTTTATAATTAAGATTTAAACTTTAAATGCTGTATTATTGTTTTCACCTTGATGTTCTTCTGTGTGATCAATAAGTAGAAATAGAAAGTTTTAATTTGTATCAAAATTTTAAAATACTTTCATTTTCATGTAGCAGTCAAAATAATGAAACATAAGAATAGTTAAATATTTTGAAATAATTATCCTCATCATATTGAACAGAACACTTCATTCTCTGAAGGCTATTATTTTCTGTTTTCGTACTATCAGCTGATTTTACTCAATGGAAAAAAAAGTCAAATAGTATAGAAAACTTTAGTTCTCTTTCCTACTTCAAAGGAAAAAACAAACCATAAACTGAGTCTTTTTACTGTTACACTACACAGTAGTGCTAATCTTATTCTTAGTTCTTGTTGGTTGGTTGCTCAGTCATGTCTGACTCTTAGCAACACCATGGACCTGCCAGGCATTTCTGTCCATGGGATTTTCCTGGCAAGAGTATTGAAGTGGGTTAACATTTCCTTCTCCATGGGATTGTCCTGACCCAGGGATTGAACCCAGGTCTCCCGCATTGCAGGCAGACTCTTTACCATCAGAGTCACCAAAGCTTCTTGCAAGTATCAATGGCATAATTAATAATAATCATACTGTTCAGGGCCCTGTGGGGCTCCTAGGCACAGGTCTTTCTGTGTACCTCATTTATTTGATTATAGGAAACAGCTTTCATTCAGCTTCTATGACCTTCCCTGAGTTCCAGTGGGCAGTTTCAAATAGTTGTTAATTTAGAAAGAGAGGGGATGATAGACCAGGGAGAAACAAACAGTCAAGAGCAGCCTTGGGACAAAGTCCTATTTCCCCATCAAAGGATATGTACATGTGTGCATGCTCAGTCATACCAAACTCTTTGTAACCCAATGGACTTGTATCCAGCAGGCTTCTCTGTCCATGGGATTATCCAGGAAAGACTAAAGGAGTAGGTTGCCATTTCCTCTTCTAGAGGATCTCCTTGAATCAGGAATCAAACTTGCGGTTTCTAAATTGGCAGGCAGATACTTTACCACTGAGCCACCTGGGAAGTCCTATCAAACGATACACACAACAATATCTTTGAGCTATTTTGCAGATACTGAAAATCCCTCCAAATGGGAGAAGTTATGCTATGCTCTCATGAGCATGCAGACCCCAGTCCAGTGAAATTTGAAGGTTAATTGATGCTGATGACATCGACTGCTACTGACCTCACCACCAATCCATCAGAAGAATGTCCACGAGTTGATCATGCCGTCTTTTACTATAAAACTTGTCATTATCTTTCCCAAGCTGGGACACTTGCTGGTGAGGGCATGACCCCACTGTCTCCTCCTTTGCTTGGCAAAGCAATAAAGCTATCCTTTTCTACTTCACCCAAAACTCTGTCTCTGAGATTTGGTTTGGCACCAGCGTATAGTGAAGCTGAGCTTTCAGCATCAGTAATAATATTTGCCAAGTGTATGACTAAACACTTTATAGACATTTTTGATGGCTCAGATGATAAAGACTCCACCTGCAATGTGGGAAACCTGGGCTTGATCCCTGGGTTGGGAAGATCCCCTGCAGAAGGGAACGGCTACCCACTCCAGTATTCTTGCCTTGAGAATTCAATGGACAGAGGAGCCTGGCAGCCTACAGTCCATGGGGTTGAAAAGAGTTGGACATGACTGAGTGATTTTTATTTGTACTTTTCATTTGTTCCAAACAGTATTTCATGAGTTTTATTCTCTCATACTAAATTTAAGTAAATTTAACATTACACCACATGTAAAAGGCATATTCAAGACATGGAAAAATGCCTGAATGCTCTGAAGAGTAGCTTCCATGTTTCTACTATAATAATTTGGGCTTCAAAAGTCAGACTTTTAAGGTCATTTATTCATAAATCCAACAATTTAAGGATAGGCTGGTTATAATCTCCTCATATATTTCAATGAACACTAATATGTCCATCTAGTCAAGGCTATGGTTTTTCCAGTAGTCATGTATGGATGTGACAGTTGGACTATAAAGAAAGCTGAGTGCAGAAGAATTGATGCTTTGACCTGTGGTGTTGGAGAAGACTCTTGAGAGTCCTTCGGACTGCAAGGAGATCCAACCAGTCCATCCTAAAGGAAATCAGTCCTGGGTGTTCACTGAAAGGACTGATGTTGAAGCTGAAACTCCAATACTTTGGCCACCTGATGCGAAGAGCTGACTCATTTGAAAAGACCCTGATGCTGGGAAATGTTGAGGGCAGGAGGAGAAGGGGATGACAGAGGATGAGATGGTTGGATGGCATCACCGACTCAATGGACATGGGTTTGGGTAGACTCTGGCATTTGGTGATGGACAGGGAAGCCTGAAGTGCTGCAGTTCATGGGGTTGCAAAGAATCAGACACAACTGAGTGACTGAACTCAACTGAGTGTGATTCAGATATCCAGGGCTGTAAGACAGACATTTTCCTGTTTTTTTTTGTGTATTATATTCTATAAGACATTTTAAAAAATTATGGGGGGTTTAAATATATAGAAAATTCCTTAATAAAGTCATTATTTCTTCCCTTATCACTCACTTTGTTTTGTTTGGCAAATGCAAACAGTCTTGAACTTTTTGAAACTTTTTTTCCTTCAGATCAGAGAGATTTTTAAGGAAAGACGCACCTTTACAACTATTCTACCCCACACCCCACAACAATAACCATCCTTGCAGCTTGCCTAGGGCTTCTCAGGTGGCACGGGTGGTAAAGAATCCACCTGCCAATGCAGGAGATGCAAGAGATATGGGTTTGATCCTTGGGTCAGGAAGATACCCTGGAGAAGGAAATGGCAACCCACTCCAGTATCCTTGCCTGGGAAATCCCATGGACAGAGGAGTCTGGTAGGCTGCAGTCCATGGGGGTTGCAAACGGTCAGTTGTGACTGAGCACACATACACACAACAATTGCAATTTATGTGAAGAAATGTCAATATAATTTAATCAATAGAATGGAATAGAATTGGATAGAGATTTTTTTCTTATAGTCACATTATAAAAAAAAAAAAAAAAAAACCTTAATCACTCCAAGAAAAGACCAGCCAAAAATTTTCATGTTCTCCTTAATTTCCTCTGGATGCACTGATGACAGAATTCAAGTATCACCTGCACTTTGTTCACCGGATGTCCACTAGCATAGTCCCTGTGGCACAGAGCCAGAATTCTTATTTAATGGCTGAGAGCAGATGACAAATTTCTACTGTAGTCTACTGAGGTTAACATGCCAGGATGTGAGAGAGTGTTAATTCTATTTAATTACATTTTGTAGGGCAGAATTTGGGTGTAAGTTGAAATCCAATTACAAGTTTCTTTCTATGTTGGGGAAACAAAAGACACATTTTCTTCCTTTTTGTAGTGGAATGCTAGTGAACAAGCCTTCTTAAACAAAAGAAGGCTTATCCAGGGGATTAACAGGCATTATTAATTTGCCTTCAATACAGGTTAACAGAAAATGGCCCTAAGAGCTTGACCAAATCTACTTAATAAAAATAATCTTAAAATAATCTTAAATCTTTAAAAGGAAACCATAATAATTTGAGGAATGAGTTCGTTTTCCCATCATGCCAGTCTACCAACTCACAATCTTTTATAGATTTGGGGAATTTTATTATTTATTTATTCATTTAGTTAGTTGTTTTATTATTCATTTTTGCTATTATTATTACTATTACTCATTTGAATAATTATTGTAATAGGAGATCACCTAAAATGTCAAGTACTGTTGATAATTACCTAGTAAAAATGAAGAAGCAAAGACTGCTGATGATACAAGAGATGAGACAGAAGAAATACAAAATAGTAATTTTAGATATAAAGTCCTCGAAAAGGCCAGAGTGGGTGGAATACAGAAGTATAAAAGTGGGTTGGTCCATTGGTTGGTAGACCTAGGCAGTAGATAAAAGATTTAATGGTTGGTGTGATATTTGAACTAGGCCTCATAAAATTATCTCACTCTTCAGATCATATCCTAAATCAATAACAAAATATTATGATTAAAAATGTATGATTGTTCAATAAAAGTACATGCTTTCTGGTTAGGATTCTTCACAATATTGAAAAGCAGAATAAGAAAAGAAGGTATCGCTGTTAATACAAAGGAATATATGTTTCACTAGGTGAATTTTCATTCACTTTAAAAGCTAAATTACTTAATTTTACAATCTAGGTTACAGGTTCTATACATTATTTTAAAACATTACATCATTAGTTTTAATTAAAATATATGTTATTTGAATATTAGTATATTCAGAAATCACAAATCTGAAACTCTTTACATACCCCTCAAATATATTAACCTGATCACTGGAATTTCTATTTTTTGTTTTTGTTACATGTATTTAAATTTATTTCTTCTATTTTGGTAGAAGTTTTGATGTCTTATAATAGTGCTATTAATCCCTAGTTTCTTTTTGTGGTTTTTGGGTTTTTGTAAACACTCCTGACAGTGATTAACCCACAAGTAATAACATTCAAGCTATACCTAAAAATTACCATCAAGATACTCAGCTGTTCTTTGTATCCTGGCAGAGTTGATATATCTCTGAGCTTGCAAGTTTTCAGTCATTCTAATTAGCTCCATTTATGATACTTTATTGTCCCATTGCAAAGACAAAACATACTTACTTGACTGTTAGTTCACGTGATTAGTAAAAAGTGAGTGAGCAGAACCCTGATGCATTCATTCATAAGATCAGCTAAATTTCTGAGGGCTTTTATTTTTATAATCCTTTTGTTCCAGTTAATACGAGAACATCTACGGCATTCAACTTATCTTCCCCAGATCTGGTATGCTTTCCCTGAAGAGAGTTTTACTAAGTACCTAGTAATCCTGGATAGCTATAAGAAATGTAATTTAAATGCATTTTTAAATTCTCAGTTTGTTTAGGAGTGGGGAGTTTTCTGACACCATAACTTTCAGGGCTAAAACTGGATAGTCTTGGGTCACCTGAGATGGATGGTCAATGGATACAGTAATTGTGGTTATTAAGCGTCTTAAAGATGTCTTAGTGGTAATAATCTCAATAATTAATGTATTTGAATTTTACTGAAATAATAAAGTGTGTTTACAATATGGAAAAGCTATATCTCTCTCTGTACTGCAGGAGGCAACATCTGATAAGGTTTGGGGTTTGGTTAATGTTTTAAAAATTCCATCTGATTGAGGAGTCCTAGCCCTTACCGCAGACTTGATGGATATGAATTTGAGCGAGCTCTAGGAGATGAAGGACAGAGGAGCCTGGCATGCTGCAGTCCATGGGGTTGCAAAGAGATGGACACAACTTAACAACTAAACAAGAAGAAGCCCTTACTAAATAGGGCAGTCAAAATTCCAGAGGCCCCATTCCTCACACTGTGCCTCTTTTGCTAATAAAATTCTACTTTCTTGGGAAATTTCTGATAAATTTTATAGTTATCATTCTTTGTTTTTTCTTCATAATTTACTACCTATGACTGTATCCCTTACAAGACAGTTTAGTTTTGTTGTTTTTGACATCTATATAAATGGAATGTGGTTATTCTTTTTATGAAGATATCTTACCTACTTTGCATTTCTCATTTCATTAAACTAATATATTTATTTATTTACCAAATATACACATTTATTTTGATTCCTTTTGGGCTGTTATGAATGCTATAAACATTATTGTTCAAGTATCTTGGAACATGAACACATGGTTTTCACTTAAGCTATATGCCTAGGAATGCAAATACTAAGGCATCATGTTTATACATGTCTAAATTTACTAGGTAAGGCCAGTTTTCCAAAATCTTTTTATCATTCTCACTCTATCAGTTAAAGTAAAATCTCTTTCCTCTACATCTTTGCAAAGTACTTGGTTTTCTTAGGTTTTTAAATTTTTGCCAGTGGGTTGTATCTCATCATGATTTAAATTTTTCCATTCTCTGATTTTAATGAAGTTGATCACAAGGAATATTGGCATATCAACTCATTGTCTACCCTTCATTGCCTCTAAATCAGTGTCTAGAGTCAGGTCTCAGAACAGCCCTGATAGAAACAAACAAAATCACAAACTTGCTTAAGAAGGAAATACTTCATTCACTATATTAATTGTAGATTCTGGCTAACATGTATTGGAAGGATAAAAGGAACATACCGAGGGGTGGGTTTTGAGGGTGTAGTACTAGAAGGGTGAGAATAAAAATGTAAGGCTGACGTACAAGTGTTCTTCAACAACTTGGGACTTAAGTCCTAGAAAGATATCTGAGCTGGTCCGAACAGTCTCCTGAAATGCCTTCTTGAATGAAGCCCAGATGTTAAACATACTTGGCTGGGAGTCAGAGGCTCAGAAAAGTAGAAATGTAATGAAGCAATAGAGATATACCAGATGAATGTATTTCACACCAGGCTCCAGAGAAAACTCCCTTATATATATACTAAGCAAAGTGTTGATGGAACACTTTTTCTTTTTCTTCTCTATTCACATTGTATCTTTAGGTGATTTCACTATAGACCAATATGGCCTGAGATAGTATTTGTGTGCTGATGAGCTTGTACTTTTAGCCTGGATTTATATACTGAGCTCTAGATTCACATAGTCCGTCTAGTCAAGGCTATGGTTTTTCCAGTGGTCATGTATGGATGTGAGAGTTGGACTGTAAAGAAAGCTGAGTGCAGAAGAATTGATGTTTTTGAACTGTGGTGTTGGAGAAGACTCTTGAGAGTCCCTTGGACTGCAAGGAGATCCAAGCAGTCCATTCTGAAGGAGATCAGCCCTGGGATTTCTTTGGAAGGAATGATGCTAAAGCTGAAACTCCAGTACTTTGGCCACCTCATGCGCAGAGTTGACTCATTGGAAAAGACTCTGATGCTGGGAGGGATTGGGGGCAGGAGGAGAAGAGGACAACAGAGGATGAGATGGCTGGATGGCATCACTGACTTGATGGATGTGAGTCTGAGTGAACTCCGGGAGTTGGTGATGGACAGGGAGGCCTGCCATGCTGCGATTCATGGGGTTGCAAAGAGTCGGACACGACTGAGTGACTGAACTGACTGAAATTCACATATTCCACTTCCTGTTTGGCATTTTCTGTATGGAGATCCAGTCATCAATCTCAATTAAATATGACCAAAACAAAGCAGTTGAGTTATCTCCTACAGTCTATCCCCATCTAGTTAAATGGCACCCCTATGCACAAATCACCCCAGGCCAAATATAGGAGATACACTCGATTCTTTCCCTTCAACTCTATATCTAATTCTTCAGTATGTTTCATTAGCACAATTTCTAAAATAATACATAAAAATCAATATTTCATCACCATCCATCTTCCTATGCCCTTGATCCAAGGTCACACATTTTCTTGCCTAGATTACAATAGCAGCCCCTAAATAATTTCTTTATTACTATTTTTTCTCTTTCTTTCTATAGCTCTGCATAATATTTTAAAAGTATTATTGGGTCATATATCACTTCTGCTTTAAAATCCAAGCTTGTCATTAACCTTAGAATAAAAATCAAATCTGACCATCATCTAGAATAGCATATATTATTCCCCCCTACCTATCTCTTCACTTTATCCCTCTTCATGATACTCTTTTCTTTGTCTGGTTGAAATGTTTCATTCTTTTCCTGGTCTCTATGCACAAGTAGCTGGTTTTCATCTCATTTCTCTGATTCTTGCTGTTCCTTCTACTTAGAACAACATTTTCCTGAACTTTGCATGTCTGCCTGTTTCTCAGTCAGATGCAAAGCCTGTTGTCAATTTCCTAGATCTCTTTCCTGAAAATTTTAACATGATTGGTATGCTCCTTAATACCAGTAGGTCTGCATCATGTTACATTATTTTTACTTTCTATGTGGTCCTTTTTGATACTTAAAGTTGCCTCAATCATTTATTCATTTGAGTGATTATTGCCTGCATGCCATTAGAATGTTAAGTTTTGGACAGCAGGTATCCTGTCTGTACTTGGCTCCATAACAATGCTTGTTACAGATCAGATACTCAGTGGTCACTGAATTCTCTCATGTGAGCTGCTCAGTAGAGTGGACAATGGAATTATTATTCCTCTAGACTTGCAGACTATATTTTTCTGTGTATAGTAGTAATGGTATGTGCTTGTGTGAGTGTATACATGTGTTCTGAAAAAGTTTATGATGCTCTGCAGGTCAGTCATTCATCAGCCTCTTTTAATGAAATTTTCACATGAATGACTCCTTTCCAGAAAAGTATATTTGGTAGTTCTTTCAACTGTGTGGCCTCTGATGTGGCAGAAGTGGACTTCTTCTTCAATGGAAGATAATCTCTAATCTAGATTATCTATCTGCTTTGTGCCTTAGGATGTGACCTGGCTCGAAAACTAAAAATGCTATATGGATAGTCCTTCTAGGTGATGCTTAGGAGAAATGACCTTGTCTTTTCTGCTATCAAGGAGGTGATCAGTTGCTAAGGGGATCAACAGAAAATAAATCAGAAAAATTTAGAATGAAACTTACAATAAGAAGTGAACTTTCCTGCCTCAACAAATATAAAATAGAAAGCATATAAAATGATACACTATAACAAAAGTAGGATATTACACTTTTAAATGGAAGAAAATACAGTTTTGAACAAAACATAAAAGTTGATTTTTCAGAAGGAATTCATATTGCACTGTGAACCTGTGTATACAGTCACTTTAGGGAAAATCTAAATGATCATAGAAACATAAATGAAACATTAACATATCAAACTAATGCTTTATCAAATCTGGCTAGTGCATTTTCTTCTTATTTAGACATGTAAGATACTTCACAAGGAAAGCAATTCCATTAAATTCTACATGTAATCAAATTACATTTTAAAGGATGAAATTTGATTATCTATTACTGGTCACACATTTTGTCAGCTTTATACAAATACATTTTGCTGGTTATTGGATGAATGTTTTATTCATTTAATCTCCAAAGTAAATTAACTCTACCTCCCAAAGGGTATATCTCCAAATATACACCAAGACTTCAATATATGAATTCTGGGAGGACACAAACATTCAGTCCATAACAATTCCTTTCCTGGGCACCACCATGAGCCACCTCTCCAAATCCACAAGGATATCCCGTCTCCATTTCAGATGTGCCAACAGAATACATATTACATTGCAAAAATAATATGCCACTTCTTAATGCATTCAAAAATTATAATTCTATTATTTTATGTTAAAATCATGCCTTAAAAGAACCAACAAATCTCTTGTGGTGGAAATTAAAAGCAGAGATTTTGCTTTAAAATACCTTTATAAAGTCCTTTATAATATGCCACAATTCATCACAGAAAAGGGTGAGAATTCTCACATACTGAAGGCTGGGATCACATTCCAGTTCCTTTCTGCAACCTAAATCTCTCTTTATCCCCTTCTGATACCCAAGATAATCTAAAAAGAGCGCTGATGAAATGCATTAGGAAAAGCTTACAATATTTGGCCAAATGGAATTTTTTCTATCAACATATATTGCCATCTTATTAGGGAGATATTGATTTCTTCTTAATTTTCTTCCCTTTGTGGTTATAGCCTCATAAAATAACATATTATTGTATTTAAAAAGTGCTTTCCAAAAATAATTGTTAATGCAGCAACCACTGAGAAGACATGCAAAATAATTCAAAACTACAGGAGGGATAAGAACAGTTCTTCACGTCTTTACCACAGCTTCTACGAGTAGTTCATGTACATATTCCTACAATCTCCAGAGATTTCATCCTGGTCTTCAATTTGTTGTGGACTATACAGGGTAATAATTTCCTCTGTGGTCTAAATCTTCCACAAGATGATAACTTTTACATTCATTTTGCAAGTCTGATTTTTCCATTCATTTCATATGAAATGTATGTTTAATTACCTAAATGTAACTTTCAAATTAAAGTTATGACACTTTCTAAAAGGACAAAATTCTATAAGCAATACAAGCATAAAAATCAGCAAATATACAAAACTTTATTCTTAACACAAAATTAGTAATACTATGGCATTGATTCTCATAAACATTTCTCTGCTTAGCCCTAAATCCTCTCATGTTTAAAAAATGCTTATCCATTAAGGAAAAAATTTATTACCATCCTAGGGAATTGAAGGTACTTACTGTAAGACATTTAGGTTACATGTAGGAACTGGATCGGTCACTTTAAACCGTAAGTTTCAGTGATCATGTGAATGATTCCATTACTTCAGGAAGTAGACAATCATTTTGCATATGTCTTTGGATCTAAGTTACACTCATTTCTTAATCATCTGTCTATTTATGGAAATTTCTGCTCCCACTCTTCTGGAAAAATTGTTACATAAATGTCCTACTAATTCTGAAGACTTTAAAACTTAATAGATTCCTTAGCTATATAGATTTAATTTAAAATCTTTTAGGCTTAATGAGTTTTTGCATCCTTTCATATTCTTTGGCTCATGGAACACTTAAAGAAAATTAAATGACAGTCAGTTGATTTTCAGATGTATTGCATGATTTTATTTGACTTACTATTACAACAAATGTTGATTATTAAACTGATATCCTTTCTTGAAGCAGAGACATTATCCCAACTTTTGTTTATAGTGTTAACTAATTTCTATATATCTAATTAGTAAAACAAATATGTCAGAAATACTAGTTGAATAAGAGGGCTCAAATAA
The DNA here is from genome assembly GCF_027580195.1 of Bos mutus. Lineage (NCBI taxonomy): Eukaryota > Metazoa > Chordata > Mammalia > Artiodactyla > Bovidae > Bos > Bos mutus. The sequence goes on along the minus strand of NC_091628.1, from coordinate 64,892,554 downwards.
TCCTGTTTTTCTTATACTAATCTCCTTTTAAAATACTTTATGTTAATTTACCCCTTGATTGTTATGAATGTATTTTAATTAAATAATAGCCATTAACCATTATTTTTTCTACCTTCTTTCATACTAGATAACTTGGTTTCTAATGAAAACATAGTTACTTATTTGCTTTATGTGAGAAGGAAATAGAAGACAACAGTTCGGTATTGCTGTGAGTAATGATACCATTGAATAAAGTTCAGTATTCTAACTGCGTTTTTTTGGTTCTTTGATGTACCTGACCGTGTATGTATACAGCTAATTTATTTTTTCTAACATGTCTCATTAACCATCAGTTTGTGTGACTCTATGATTACTTATCTGACAGACCATTTAGTCAATCATTTTTGTTTTCTTTCCACTTAACGGCATTGTTGTTACAGTACCTGATAGTGCTAAGTCCTAACTTAGCAGAGAATCCAAGAGAAATCGAAGACAGAGAATCCAAGAGAAATCAAAGACAGAGAATCCAAGAGAAATCGAACACAGAGAATCCAAGAGAAATCGAACACAGAGAATCCAAGAGAAATCGAACACAGAGAATCCAAGAGAAATGGTCTTTCTTGGTCATCATAAGCAGCAACTGGAGGAAAAAAGGGCCTACCTTCTAGTCTATTGTGAGACAATGAGGGAATTTCAACATGTTAATTTCTAAAGTTCTGTATAACAGTTTCATTTTATAGCTATTTGGTTTATCTACATTATGACCTGTTACTGAGGTATAAATATTTACATATATAAGTTCTAATTAGATGAAGTTATATCTATGCTACAATTAGACAAATGATTTCTATACATTACTATTTAATATTTAGTAATGTATGACATTACAAATGTCATGTTTTCAATTAGATTTTTATTTAATCAAATTCTACTTTGAGTTAAAGCTTTTTAAGTTGGCTTGCTCTTTTTTCTCCTTTTTAAGCTTTTCTTCCTTTTGTATAATCCCTACTGAATGTAATATATTATTCAGTGTTGTGGCAGTAATAACAAGATTTATATTATATATTAGCACGTTTAATTCTCCTAATCATAATACTTTATACAGTATAAATTTAAATCTTACTTTTATTGTGTAAATAAGAGGTTAAATTCATTTATTTATTTAAATTTATTTATTTAAATTCATTCATTTATTTAAATTCATCTATTATTTTGATAGCCTATATTATTATCTGAGAAAAACACATAGACACAGATTTTTTGGTTTTGTATAAAATTCTTTTCTGACTTAGAAGTAAAACTTGTACTTCATTTTATACAATTGTTTGTAGTATTGTCATTTTGTGCATACAGACAATCTTAGTGACAAGTCTCAATTTCTAAGAGATGTTTGAATAATACAATCTATTACTTCATTACCATGGTGTGTAAATTCTCCAAAATCCCACTGAGGATGTTTTAAGTAATCAGAGTATATGAAAATGTTATTTTAATCATCAATAATTATCACAAAAATAAGACATTCCATGTTTATTTTATCTAGAAAGTTCAAGTCACAACTTTTTGTTTTTAAAAATCAAGTTTATACATACCAGATTTACCAATGCTAGTGTACTTCATTTTAATAGATTTTGAAATCCAGTTTACCATGCATTTTCATTAAGCTGTAAATATTTAGGTTTGGGTAGAATTTCAAGTACCTTTTATGAACTTAAATATATGGTTTATCAAGCTTTTAAAAACTCACATAATTACACTGAAACTTCAACATCATCATCCACTTTAAAATAAAACATTAAATTTACCAATTTTATTCTATGGCAATATTTTCACTGCCTTTTGAAGCTTTAAAGGATACCTATTAGGAAATTCCCCAGTTTGTAAGAAATGCCTCAGGAAAACAGCAAAATTCATTCTTGCTAAAAGAAGAAAGATTGGAGACAATTTAGCAAGAAGATTGGAGACTATTTGTTCAAATCCAACTACCTAGAACCAGGACTTTAAGACCTTAATCTTAAGGATACATCTTTTTTTCTATCCCATGGCCAGTGACTTGTTTTTATTGGCACATGTTTAAGTTTCTCTCTCTCTAGTTTAACTAACAAAGTGCTCTTTAACTTGGTAAACCCTGCTTTTCCACTGAAAATCCTCCTACATAGTCAAAATATTTTTAAATAAAATATTCTAATTGAATTCTTCATGTTTTGCCCAACTGATATGTTGTTAATATTTTTCTCGGAGGTAGTGAGCGAGGTGTTGTTTTAAACTTCTCCCAGGATATTATCTTAGAGGAACTTGACGAGATGTTATAACCTCTCCTTGGTTTATTTAAGGAAGGCAATTATGAGCTTAGTCTTTCTTTTATAGTCCCCATCCTCCCACAGTATCTTGCTTCCATCTGGAATTCTATTTCTATCTGATATTCCAGGATATCATGGGCTGAGGATTCATCAGGGAAAGTCATCATTTTGGGTTGCTCAGGTGGTAAAGAATCCACCTGCAATGCAGGATACACAGGAGCTTTGGGTTCCATCTCTGGGTTGGGAAGATCCCTGGAGAAGGAAATGGCAAGCCACTCCAGTATTCTTGCCTGAAAAATCCCATGGACAGAAGAGCCTGATGGGCTACAGTCCATGGGGTCCCAAACAGGTGGGCAGGACTGCTGTACACACACAACACCCATGGCATGAAAAGGTATTAGACTTCACTTGTAGTTAAAGTAAAGTAAACTAAAACCACAGTAGTCACAGATTTATATCTGTGAAATCAGATAATACCAAGGATCTGAGAAGTGGGTCAAAGGGACCTGGGAATACCAGACCACCTGACCTGTCTTTTGAGAAACCTGTATGCAGGTCAGGAAGCAACAGTTAGAACTGGACATGGAACAAAAGACTAGTTCCAAATAGGGAAAGGAGCACATCAAGGCTGTATATTGTCCCCCTGTTTATTTAATTTATATGCAGAGTACATCATAAGACATGCTGGGCTAGAAGAAACACAAGTTGAAATCAAGATTGCTGGGACAAATATCAATAACCTCAGATATGGAGATGACACCACCCTTATGGCAGAAAGTGAAGAAGAACTAAAGAGCCTCTTGATGAACGTGAAAGAGGAAAGTGAAAAAGTTGGCTTAAAGCTCAACATTCAGAAAACTAAGATCATGGCATCTGGTCCCATCACCTCATGGCAAACAGATGGGGAAACAGTGGCTGACTTTATTTTGGGAGGCTCCAAAATCATTGCAGATGGTAATTGAAGCCACGAAATTAAAAGAGGCTTACTCCTTGGAAGGAAAGTTATGACCAACTAAGACAGCATATTAAAAAGCAGAGACAATTCTTTGTCAACAAAGGTCTGTCTAGTCAAGGCTATGGTTTTTCCAGTAGTCATGTACGGATGTGAGAGTTGGACTATAAAGAAAGCTGAGTGTGGAAGAATTGATGCTTTTGAACTGTGGTGTTGGAGAAGACTCTTGAGAGTCCCTTGGACTGCAAGGAGATCCAACCAGTCCATTCTAAAGCAAATCAGTCCTGGGTGTTCACTGGAAAGACTGATGTTGAAGCTGACACTCCAATACTTTGGCCACCTGATGCGAAGACCTGTCTCATTTGAAAAGATCCTGATACTGGGAAAGATTGAGGGCAGGAGGAGAAGGGGACGACAGAGAATGAGATGTTTGGATGGTATCACTGACTCAATGGACATGAATTTGGGTAGACTTTGGGAGTTGGTGATGGATAGGGAGCCCTGGCGTGCTGTGGTTCACAGGGTCGCGAAGAGTCGGACATGACTGAGCAACTGAACTGAACTTAACTGAACTGGAAATTTAAAAGGACACCACTGCTTTGGAAATTTATTGCGTGTTCTTGTGAATTAGACTGTTTTCATACCTTATCCCAGAGCAGTTCAACCATTAGATGCATAGCTACATGGTACAACTGTTAAAATGAACAGCTACAATCATGGCCTGATCCTATCCGGGAAGAAAGGTTTAAATTTTGCCACACAGCCAGCACCTGTCATTAACACCAATATATAAGGTTGCTTTTGAAGCAGCAGCAAGTCCGGAGTTGATACTGAACATGAAGTCAATGTTATATATGTCCAAATTTCCTGGTAAGTATAATTAATGAGCTGCCGCAGAGTATCAATATGGGCCAATGTGAACTAGAGGGCCAGGAAAGAAGGCAAAGACTCAGAGAGTTCATCACACTTAGGTTTGGAAATAAAGATACCAAGGGTCAGGAATTCATTTTACAGCAACTAGGCAGTAAGATGACTTTATTAAAACATTTGAAGACCTAAACTTAGGTCCTCATAATGGCATGAGACACAAGAACCAAGAATGGAAAAGGAAAATTGTCCTTTCATACTAATAAACACTCCATTTATGTATGGAAGAAAAGTAAAGAGAAAGCACCAAGGCTGCTTTTGATAGCCGTTGATGTATAATGGAATGCCACTCTGACTGAACACTGTCAATCTCTGTTACCTACATAAACCACTGCTTGCCGTCAGTATTTCAAAATTGTTTATTTACAGAGAACAAAGTTAAGTTGTATTCTAAAAGTCAAAGTTGAGGATGCACTGTTCTACCAGGCAATCTATTTAACTATTAAATTGCAGTACTCTGTATCCCAGAGATTGATGCCATATAATCACAGATGAAAGACCGAATGTCAAACTCCCTGATATCATAAATCAGCTTTTATACTACAAGCCTCATTCAGATGTGCTTTTAATCTAAATTTAGTGACTGAGTTTAATAGTGTGTGAAGAAAAGCAAAGACAAATCCTTTTTCACAGAACCATATTATATTTTCGTTTGCACAATATGAAAATAATGCTTTTTGTTTATACCAAAGAATATGGTTTCTCTAAAACAAAATTGAAGCTAATAATGCAAGGCAAATTTATTATCTTCATTCAACTAATGACCAGAAAAAGAATATGCCTGGGAATTTTAGAAAAAGAAAGCAGCTTTAACTCCTTAATTTACAACATCGTATTTCTTTTATTCTCAGAATTGGATTAGCAGTTTCAATCCACATTCAAAAAATTTTTTAGAAATCACTAAAATAATAAGCATTCAAGGGTTTTAGCAGTAATACTAGATGGCCAAAATTAGTTTAGTTTAGTTGCTCAGTCGTGTTACACTCTTTGCAATCCCATGGTCTGTAGCCCACCAAGCTCCTCCATCCATGGGATTTTCCAGGCAAGAGTACTGGAGTGGGTTGCCATTTCCTTCTCCAGAGGATCTTCCCGACCCCGGGGATCGAACCCGGGTCTCCCACATTGTAGGCAGATGCTTTACCATCTGAGCCACCAGGGAAGTCAAAATAAATGGCCAAAAATAAATGGAACTATATTAAAGTTTTGAGTGACTATAAACCAGAATTCTAGTATTCTATTCATACTTAGTCAAACAATTGGAACCAAAAAGTCATAAATTTTTTAGCTAAGTAAAAATTCATGTTTCTAAAATATATATATGTATATATATTACATATATGTAGAGAAAAACTTTTCTATTATACTTGATATTATACTTGATATTGATACTTGCTTGAGAAAGAACAGCAAACAAAAGAGACAGAAAAATTGGAAAACATAAACTAAATGAAATAGGAGCACTGAATATGAAATAGAAAATGTGAAACAAACTAGATAAAAGTAAAAGATCGTTATATAGTCTAATTGTTTTTAAATGTTGCTGCTCATAAGAATCACACCTGGAAATTTGGAGAAAATATATCTGGGCATTTGTATGTTTCAAAAAATTCCAAGATAAGAAAGACTTTAAAAAGTGATTGCAGGTGTTTTTTTTTTTTTAAATCATAGTTTCAGTGATACAGAATTCTATTATTTTCTGTTGACCAATCATGATACAATGGTATTAGAATGAATAATAGTTACATAATCACAATAGTAAAAATGTGTATATGTTTTCACAATCAACAGCAAGACAAAAAATGTGAGATAATTACAATCACAAGGCATGATGGAAGCATGATTAACCTAACAATATAAATGAATCACATACAGTTTGGGAAGTTAAGTAGTGTGATGTGGTAAGCCGAAGTACATACACACATCTGTTTTCACTGTTCACAGCAATAATTCAGTCAATGCTGAATTAACTAAATCAGGAAATGAGGAAGGCACTTTCTAAAGAAGTAAAAGTTTAGAGTTATAAAGACACTTACTAAAGAAATAAAAATATTAGCAAAACCCAGCAGAATGAAGAGGGGGAGGAATTTGTTTTAATAAAAATGAATATCATCAAGCTTGTCATCAATAATATAAAACTTTAAAAATAGCATTTATAAGCAAGTCATGCAAGCTTATATTACTAAAGCATAAGTGAGAAAAGGGAAAATATCCTCAGCTGTTCTGTAAGGCAATGAACAACTAGGGGCTTAAAGTGATGTTCATAAAATTTTTTTTTTTTATAATTAATGTTAGAAAGAAATTCAATAGACAATTGTGATACTTCTGATACTAATCAAGATGAGTAACAGAACAGATATATCTTCCTAACTGAAACAATTAAAAAGACTAAAGTATAGATGGAATTGTTCTCATACATTGGACAGCAGAGAGTGTAAGACCCATGATACCTGAGGAAGGAAGGAAAACACAGGAGATGAGCTGGAAGACTGACACAGTTCACTTCCTCCTGGAGAGGAGTAAGCCTGGCTTCCTGCCAATTTAGGAGTTAGAATATGGTCTCTCCCTGAGTTGAGAGGTTTTGTGGGGGTGGCTCTAGGGAAAACAAGATGACAAGATTACTTTTGAGGACAGAGCTCCCCAGAAAAAAAACTCTGATTATCTATCGGTATATTCTTCTTGAGTTTTCTTCTGAGCACTGATCAGAGAATGGATGTAAGGAAACTAGCTAAGGCTCAGGTATGAAAACCTTGAAAGAATTTAAGGTAATAAATCCACGCACTCATATGTGACCAAGAATAGTTTTTATTTTCAATAGCCAGAGCATAAAAATCCTTCCAATTCATTGTGTATAATACCAAGAAGGGCATTGCCTTGATGGTATGGCACACTTGGACCTAGATTAATGGCCACTATTATACTGCCTAACAAAGCCTAAAAGCAAGACTCAAAAGGATGAAACTGTTCCCAAGTAATTTAGATGTGTTCCAGTACAACACTCAGGAATACTTAAAGGGATACAAAAGTATCTACCACTTCCAAGTTAAAAATCACAAGTATCTATCAGATAAGTATCTATCAGAGGGATTTGCATGCAAAATGCAAAATTATATATATGTATATATATATGTATATATGTATGGGGGCTTCCCAAGTGGTGCTAATGGTAAAGAATCCACCTCAGCTTCCAACGCAGGAGACATAAGAGACATGAGTTCGGTCCCTGGGTCGGGAAGAAACAGTCCAACATGACTGAAGCGACTTAGCACGTACGCAACTCCCAGGTGTGATTTTTGCTCCCGATATCCCCACGGGATCAAGCTGAGGCTTATTTTCACTTGAAATCATATCCTTGCTTAGTTTTCCTTTCCTATCCTTTTTTCCTGATTTCCTCATTTTTCATGAGATCACTTCTCAAATAAATTGCTTGGTCAAGAACCCCCATCTCTGCTTCTAGGAACCCTACTCTAAGAGAGTGAGTACCAGGAATTGTTCTAAGAAGCGGCATCTAAAGATGGTATTCTGGAGAGGAATCATGGGCTGGCCAGATGGTAAAAAGAATTCTTTCACTGGTGGGGAAATGGAGCATCAGTAATCCAAAGCATGCTGTAGCAATGCAGTTTGTTCTTGCTTTTGAGTCACTCAATCATGTCCAACTCTTTGCCGTCTCATGGACGCCCCCCAGCTTCCTCTCTCCATAGATTTCCCAGGCAAGAATACCAGAGTGGATTGTCATTTTCTTCTCCAGGGGATCTTCCCAACCCAGGGATCGATACTGTGGTGGATTCTTTACTGCTGAGCCACCAGGAAAGCCCATATATATGTGTATATATCTTGTGCTGTGCTATGCTAAGATGCTTCAGTCGTGTCTGACTCTGTACGACCCTATGGACTGCAGCTCACCATGCCCCTCTGTCCATGGGATTCTTCAGGAAAGAACAGTGGAGTGGATTGCCATCACCTCTTCCAAGGGATCTTCCAGACCAAGGGATCAAACCTGGGTCTCCTGAATTGCAGGCAGATTCTTTACTATCTGAGCCACCAGGAAAGCCCTATATAATCTTATAAATTCAGATATTTTAATTCTAATTCATCTGAATTTTTCATATATATGTGAGTTATATATTTATCGATATATGTAACTTATAAACTATAAAACTCTGAAATATAAAAATCCATTATATAAGATGAAAAATATGTGGATGTGATTAATTGAGCATTAGATGGTACAGAAAAAGAGATTGGTAAACTTGAATACATAGCAGTAGAAACTGTGCAAAATTAAATGCAGATTAAAAATTATAGAAACAAAATAACCAGGAAAAAAGAGCAAATTCAAATGCTTTCAATGTATATATAATTGAAGCCCCTAAAAGAAAGAAAGGTAAGGGAAAAATATTATGAAGAAATAATGGTGAAAATTTTCACCAACCTCTGCTCTGTAGAGGTCCATTATGAAGATGGACAGAGAGGCCTGGCATGCTGCAGTCCATGGGGTCGCAGAATCGGACGTGACTGAGCAACTGAACTAAACTGAAGAAGAGAGTTACATGAGAACATTATATTTGTAATGAGCACGTGAAACTCAAAGCTGTTGATTTAAACCTTGAATGGAGGCTAAAGGTGAGGTGAGAGTTTTCTAGCCACGACCTTGCCACTTCTCAGTGAGCTTCCTCATATTGCTTTGTCACTATTAACACACATCAAAACCCCAAAGCAGTATATTAAACAACTATTTAAATCACAAACCTCCGACTTCTTTTCCTCTTTATCCCTCTTTCCTTGGAGATGCCAAAGGAATAGATAAAATGCAAAAAATAGAGAAATTTTCTATCTGAATGAGATGATGGATGGTCATCAAACTTGTTGCAGGAATCCTTTCATAATTTATGAGAGTAAAATTATTTTCTTGTACACTTGAAACTTATACTGTGCTGTTTGTCAATTATATTACAATAGAACTGGAAGATAAAAAACAAAGGAAAAAAAGAAAACAGATGTAGATAACAGACCCAGATATCTTACTGAGACAGAGAAACACATTCATATTACTGATAAAAATAAAGAAAAAAATATTAAAGGAGAGAGAGAAGTCTTTAAAAACATTAAATTGTTTTAAAATGTATTTATTTATTTATTTTAAAAATAAAGGAGAAGAAAGAAGATGACAGGTACCATAAATAACATGGAGATTGGAGAAAATTTTTAGATAAATTTTCAAGGGAAAGCATAATGTTTTGGGGACAGCTGTTAGGTGAGGAAAATTTTATGGAAACATTTGTTAACCTGTATAATGCTTCAGTGTCCTCAAATTGTTTTTTGTTGTTGCTAAATATCTACATATTCCAAAAACTTTTGAGAGTTGAATTAACGTAAATGGTACAGTATATGAGGCAATACCTGAAGCCAAGTAAAATAAGGTCAGTTTTTCTCTGGGTTTATGTTTCCCTGATAGCTCAGTTGGTAAAGAATCCACCTGCAATGCAGGAGACCCTGGTTTGATCCCCTGGAGAAGGGAAAGGCTACCGACTCCAGTACCCTGGCCTGGAGAATTCCATGGACTATACAGTCCATGGGGTTGCAAAGAGTCAGACACAACTGAGTGACTTTCACTTTCTGTTATTTTTTTACCTCTTTTGATTATTTAACATGGAAGCCATTCAGCACTAGTAGACTTTTTTGAGAAAAACATTGACTTAGTTTGATCCCTTTTATCTCATGTCAGTCTTCTATTTCTCACGCTAAGTTGGTTTCCACTTTTGTGGAAACTTTTCCACAAAGTTCTTTTGACTTTTTTTCCAAGAGGATAATTTCTTTTAGACTTTTTTTTTTTTTTTTTAGAGACACTATGCACAAACTCTACACCCTGGTGTTACCTCTAGCATATTAATCCTTTTCTAGTCATAGTTCTATGACTAAGTTGCCAGCTAGCATTACTGCCATCTATTTACAAGCATTATACACAACTTTAGACCTGTTCATTAATAGCTAAACTTCATATTTTCTCTAAGATAGAGTTATTTTATAAGTTTAACAAGTTATTCATTTGCAACAACAACAACAAAACATTTTTCCCCCTCATTTTTAAAATAACAACAGTTTTTTGTACTTTAAACCCTACAGATAATAACAGTACCACAGGGTAGTGATCTTTTACTCATTTAATGGACACACGAATCACTTAAGAGATATTACTAAAATGCGGATTTTGATTTTGTAGGTCTGAGGTGGGGGCCTGTATTCTATATTTCTATCAACCTCCCAAATGATATTAATGGAGATGGCTTGCAGGTTCTACTTTCAGTAGCACAGAACTAGACTGTAGTGAGAAAATGAGAGAAGAAATCTGGTTCCCAGTGTATCAATATAGAGCAAAATTATTTCACTGTCTTGGATCACTCATCCCACAATTGTTAAGTGAAAGAGAAACTTATATACCTTTAAAACACTGCTTTTTTGGTATTCTCTTTGCTATAGCTATTTTGTTGCTGTTGTTTAGTCACTAAGTAGTGTCTGACTCTTTAGCTATTAGAGTTAACCTTAACGAATACATATGACTTCATTTCTAAAGTGTCTTCATGAAGCAGAATACATCATGTCTGTATTCTATATTGGAATCAGGACTCAGGAGAGCAAAGTGGGTGTCTGTTTTCAAGGAGACTTCCAGGAAGTCCCACACTATTCTCTGTACTTTATTGTCCAGAGCTTTGTCATATGCACTTATTTATCTGAAAGAGAGGCTAAGAAATTGAGTTTTGATTATGATCAACCATGGTCTTATTACAAATAGGGTGATCACAGAGTTTACTGTAGAACTAGCATACGTTGATGGTGAAATTGGGTACTACAAAGAATTATCTTGGAACAACATAGTTAACCCAACTCGGTTCAGGCAAACTGGAATATATGCCCATCTTTCTTATAAAGTAGAAAAGAAAGAATGTTCGGGTTGAAAACTACTCAACACGGAGTGCTCCCCAAGAATCATCTGGAGAGAGAATGTGAAAGGAATGGGACATGATACACAAATCAGAGACCTTAATAGAGCTTTCTTTAAAATGCTGACTTAACTCCTAGAGGGTTTCATTATACATTTTATTTATAAAGTTCCTTTTTGAGTGCAAAGCTTCTTTTGAATGATCAAAGATTAACTATATAGTAGGGCAGACCCTTAGAGAAACTATGCTTTTTATAACTGAGAAATGGTGTTATGGAAAGCTGGGGCTAGTTCCAGGAAGTGCTACTTATTCATGGTTAGGGAGCACTTCTGAGATGCTGCCAGAATGGAAAGTATCAGAGACTGAAATGTGATAGAGGCTGGTGATGTGCTAAAAGTCCAGCCTATGAGATTATCTGAGTCCTTTGAAAAACATAGCCCTATAATGACTGAGTCAAAATGTCCAAATATTCCTGGGCAGGGAGGATGCAGGGAGCTATAAAGCAGTAAAGTGTGAATAGTTGGCATTGTTTTAGTTGCTAAGTCATGTCTGACTCTTTTGTGACCCCAGGGACTGTAGCTCACAAGGCTCTTCTGTCCATGGAATTTCCCAGGAAAGAATACTGGAGTGGGTTGCCATTTCCTTCTCCAGGGGTCTTCCTGACCGAGGGATCGAACCCCCATCTCCTGCATCAGCAGGCAGACTCTTTACCACTGAGATGTGAGGGAGGACCATGAATATCTACGAAAAAGCTTAAGGCAGATGTCATATATATTATGTGGCTGGAGACTGTGAGCAAAATGCTTTGAATTCTCAAATAGGCCAGCTTGATATAGTTTCAGGTAGGCCTTAATAATTAAGTAAAACATTTCATTCTGAGCTTACCTGACACAATGTGACTACTCACAAATATTTTTCCTAGTTATTTAGACTAGTTGGGCACATGGAAGAATGGCTAGCTCTCACTTTTTAGAGGGGGGAACATCAAACTTGGAAAAGGCCCACTGGTGTTTCCAGCAGAGATCCTGACAGCAATAAGGAAGAGGAGAAAATATAAAAGCTAAATGGTTTAAAGATATGTCAGCTTAGTTTTGTGAATTTGGGTTATTGATGCTCTTACTTAAGCTTCCCAATGCTGGCTAAAAATATAAGAGAAACAGAGTAAACCCAAAGTAGGCACCAACAAAAAGACAGGGGAATGTGATAAGAAATTATCTCTATCTTAAGGACTGCAGGCATGAACCTAGAACCTGTTAGAGTGAAGTAAGTCGGAAAGAAAAAAACAAATATTATATATTAATGCATATATATGGAGTCTAGAAAAATGGTACTGATTAACCTATTTGCAGGGCAGCAGTGGAGATGCAGGCATCGAGAACAGGCTTATGGACACAGTGGGAGAGGGGGAGGATGAAATGAATTGATAGAGTAGTATGGACGCATATGTAAAAGAGATAGCCAGTGGGAATTTGTTGTTAATTGCAGTGAGCTCAGATCTGGTGCTCTGTGACAACCTAGAGGGGTGGGAGGGAGATTTCTTAGGGAGGGGACATATGTACTTAAGGTTGATTCATGTTGATGTATGGCACAAACCAACACAATATTGTAACGTAATCATCTTCCAATTAAAAATAAATTTTAAAAATATGCGGCAAATAGAAAGTATTCTGAAGATGGGGGGAACCTTTCCTCTGCCTTCCTGGAACACTTTCATTTCAGGTCACTCCTCTGATAGTTTTCAAACTCCTCAAAAGAGATAGGGCCTAAAGAGGAGTTGGAGACAGAAGGACTTTGAAAAGCAGTCATCATAGGTAGTACACTGCAGATTATCACTATGTTCCAATGATTCTGGACAAATATATAGACTAAATCATACTGTACAATAGCTGTTCCCCATGGTTCATCTAAACCTATTCATAAGTGGTTGATGCAATCACCCACATAAGTATTTCCTTAAGAGAGAAGGAGCAAGACTGGGTTCAGTTGAAAGGACACACCACATCTGTATTTTGATCACATCCAAGAAATCTGAAGGGAGGCGCAGTATAGAATAGATTGTAACTTCTCGAGGCAGCATGCCTGCATCAGATACTTATATGCCTTTCCTTTCATGTTATATGTACAATAACACAAAATCAAATAAAAGTTGAAAATATTTGTCCCTGGTTCTATTCTGAGGCTGTATGTATTGGATCTTGTCTTCAAATCTTCCCAAATGAAACATTTGAGAGCTTTCATTTTTGCAAAGAGAAATTGAGAAGAAACTCTAAGCCAAGAACAATGTTTATTTCATCCATGAATGGGGGTGGTGGGGAGTAGCCAGAGTTTAGAAAATGAACAATAGGAAAAACTGAATGATACCCTGAATATTTTGAAAAGTCAAGTATGATTGTATAATATGAAATCATGAATTTGCCTTTTGAGTGTCAAATTCAAAAATTGATTTTGATTTTGAAGAATATTGAATATTTAACAATTAATGGTATAATCTCTGTGTCTCATTCCTATCCCAATGGTTCACTTAGTCGTGTCCAACTCTTTCTGACCCCATGGACTGCAGTATGCGGGCTTCACTGTCCATCACCAACTCCCAGAGTTTGCTCAAACTCATGTCCATCGAGTTGGTGAGGGCATCCAACCATCTTATCTTCTGTCGTCCACTTCTCTTCCTGCCTTCAATCCTTTTCAGCATCAGGGTCTTTTCCAGTGAGTCAGTTCTTCACATCAGGTGGCCAGAGTATTGGAGTTTCAGCTTCAACATCAGTTCTTCCAATGAATATTCAGGACTGATTTCCTTTAGGATTTATTGGTTGGATCTCCTTGCAGTCCAAGGGACTCTCAAGAGTCTTCTCCAACACCACAGTTCAAAGCATCAACTCTTCGGTGCTCAGCTTTCTTTATGATCCAACTCTTACAACCATACATGACTACTAGGAAAACCATACCTTTGAGTAGATGGACCTTTCTTGGCAAAGTAATGTCTCTGCTTTTTAATATGCTGTCTAGGTTGGTCATAGCTTTTCTTCCAAGGAGCAAGCCTCTTTTAATTTCATGGCTGCAGTCACCATCTGCAGTGATTTTGGAGCCCAAGAAAATAAAGTCTGACACTGTTTCCATTGTTTCCCCATCTATTTGCCATGAAGTGATGGGGCCGGATGCCATGATGTTCATTTTTTGAATGTTGAATTTTAAGCCAGCTTTTTCACTCTCCTCTTTCACTTTCATCAAGAGGCTCTTTAGTTCTTTGCTTTCTGCCATAAGGGTGGTGTCATCTGCATATCTGAGGTTATAGATATTTCTCCTGATGCTCTTGATTCCAGCTTCATACAGCCTGGCATTTCACATGATGTACTCTGGATGTAAGTTAAATAGGCAGGGTGACAATATACAGCCTTGATGTACTCCTTTCACAATTTGGAACCAGTCTGTTGTTCCATGTCCGGTTCTAACTGTTGCTTCTTGACCTACATACAGGTTCTCAGGAAGCAGGTAAGGTGGTCTGGTATTCCTCTCTGTTGAAGAATTTTCCACAGTTTGCTATGATCCCCATAGTCAATGGCTTTGGCTTAGTCAATGAAGCAGATGTTTTTCTGAAATTCTCTTGCTTTTTCTATGATCCAGCAGATGTTGGCAATTTGATATCTGGTTCCTGCACCTTTCTAATCCCAGCTTGAGCATCTGGAAGTTCTCAATTCACCTACTGTTGAAGTCCAGCTTGGAGAAGTTTCAGCATTACTTTACTAACATATGAGATGACTGCAATTGTGTGGTAGTTTGAACATTCTTTGGCATTGCCTTTCTTTGGGTTTGGAATGAAAATTGACCTTTTCCAGCCCTGTGGTCACTGCTGAGTTTTCCAAATTTGCTGGCATATTGAATGCAGCACTTTCACAGCATCATCTTTTAGGATTTATAATATCCCAGTGGTAGTTATTAATAAATCAGACCAAATGGAAGTAGGTAACTGAGTGGCTATATGAAACATATGTGGCTAGTTACACTAATTTTAGATTGTCCATAGGAAACTAGTGATATTTAGTACTTCCATGAAGAAGGGATATTATGAAAGACTTGTCACTGTCTTAGCATATTCTGACTGTTCTTTCTTTTGGAATGCATATCACAAGCTACTTGCTGGTCCTTGCTACATTTTAGCATTTAATACAGAAATCTATCTGGAGATATAAGTGATCAAGATCTGTTTGTTTATTCAAAATGCATAAATGTGCTAGGAAGAACGCTGGAAGACTATGAACAAAGAACATGGTGAGATAATACTGGATCAAGTAGGCCTGGTTCTCCCAAAATTTTTTTCAGTCGTCATAAAATCATTTTTTACTGGATCACCCTTAGTAAATTTAGAAACCACAGAGGATTACAGGAATTCATGCCAGCTTAATCTTCACAATCTTTTGAGAAGTTTTGAAGAGGAGACCTAGGAGAATGAGTAGTACTCTTGACTGTTCTTGTTTGTCTCTACTGAATTCCTGTATCCACATAGCTGTAGTGGTCTACAGGTTATAGTATCATGTGATATGGTTATATATAGGTTATATGTATCATATCAACGAGGCTATAACTGGCCAATAGTTTTTACCAAACAGTATCTACTGAATAATGAATCTAAAAAATATCCTAATCTTAAATGAGAATTCCCAGTATCTATTGATATGATGTGCAGAAAGATGTTTTAGAAGTTGTTTGAAGACTAAGAATAATCCAATGGCCAAAGTGTTATAAACTAATTTAGTTACTCTCTTACTATTGGACAACTGTTTCAGGTGTATTACAGAGCAGGACTTAGCAATAAGGATATTCATTGTCCTTTACAAATGGACCCATTTGCATGCTCCTCAAATGGATTTATATAAGGGGAACAGAATCATTTGATACTAGAAACGGGAGGGGTAAAATATGATGCTAAGAGAGTTTTGCTCCTTCTTCTCATACCAGGATAGCAACAGAGTCAATTATCTCAGTTGTGATGAAAAGAAAAAAAGGAATGGAAAAGATATAATGGACAGACTTTGAGGTGGGAGAAAGATTAAAGGAAAAAAAAAAAAAAACACAGACTATTCTGGGCCAAAGATTTAGACTATTCACCAAAGACAATTAAATTTTGTCAAATTACAAAGCAAATAAAGCTCACTAATGGGGTGCTATGCTAATTAGTAACCTGCAGTTCGTCTTACTAATGGAGTACTATTTTAATTTGTATCTGCAGAAATAGAGAAATAATCGATGTTTCCCACTGAATTCCAACAACTGACTTTCAAGGCATCACATAACCAATTTGATCTGATTAAAACAGGAATGATTCTAAAACTGATATGGATCCAACTTGTCTGGTCTCAGATGGCATAAGAAGTCAGACCTAAATTTGAGACTCTTTTCTTCAGTAACAGCTTTTTTTGTTGTATTGTTCAGTTATTCAGTCATGTGTGACTCTTTGTGACCCCAGGAACGGCTTGTGCTGTGCTGTGCTTAGTCACTCAGTCATGTCTGACTGTTTGTGATCCCATGGACTGTAGCTCACCAGGATCCTCTTTCCAAGGGGATTCTCCAGGCAAGAATATTGGAGTGGGTTGCCAGGCCCTCCTCCAGGGGATCTTCCCAACCCAGCAATGGAACTGGGGTCTCCTGCTTTGCAGGCAGATTCTTTACCAGCTAAGCTACCAGGCAAGCCCCAGTAACAGCTTATGTTGATGCTCTTTGGAAGTTCCTGGAATTTAAAACATATGGAAAACCTGTGTTAGAACCCTATAGTCAGAATACAGGAAGTATTGTGCTGGTATTCAATAATTTCCCCTTATACTCAGCCTTAATTCATCAGGAACAAAATGCTATGGCAGCTACCCATTTGCTTGGGGAAATGAGAATGCACATCACCTTCTCACATACCTCTAATGCCACCAGAAGTGACGTCGCTGACATTTTTAACTTGTTCTTAGAAATTTGAAAAGGAACTAAAAGAAATAAACTCATCTGTCCATTGATTTCCTCTTGCAGATAGATGTATCCCAGAAGTGAGGTAAGGCATTGAGGAAATTATATGGTGAATTCTGGGAATTCAACCAGTGAAGGGTGCTGAACTGAACAAATTCCAGAGCCCTTAACTAGGAGAATGCGGAGTCACACCTCATTGTTCAGAATTTAGAGATTTCACTAAATGCTTTAAAGTAAGTTTAGGGAACAGATTATGCAGTAGAAAACATTATCTATGAATGTGCTGTATTTTTTTGTTACTTAGGTTTTCCATCATTTTTATTCCAAAGTTTGTTAATAATTCTTCTCAGGTAGATATTGATATATTATTTTTTCAATATTTAATTTCCCTAGGGAAAAGAAACTACAGCCATAGTAAGCTATATGTGCATTTGGATGAGTGTGAACAGTTATACATATACACACACACACACACTAAATTCTAATATCTAGCTTTAAAAGACACAATACTCCAACTTTTTTTTTGATAGTATACTTGTGGATCTTCTAATATAAAACTTTTACTTCAAAGGGCATGTTATTGTTTGCATGCTTTACTATTTTACTTGTAACTGAAATATATACAACAGAACAAGGTACTTTGTTTACACAGGGATACTACAGAATGATTTATGAGATTACTAGGGAAATGTTTTGTTTGTAAGTAAATTAAGTAATCTCAGTGTGTTTTATTTATGTGACTGTGGCAGAAGTTTTGTTTTTCCAAATCTCCTTTTGAAAAATTACCCTATTTTATATTAAACCTTTGGATAGCTGGCAAAATAAAGTATAGGAGAGCAAAACTTGCCACCCCAAATTGTGTCTCTTTGGTGTGAGGATTAATTTAGGCTAATTATTTTCAAGGCCCCAAAGACTCCAATTTTCTCTCTAGCTGCATAAAAGAATGTATGTAGATAGAGGACTCTATTCCAGGTAGGGAGCCATCACCAGCAATAACTGATTCATATACAGTACGATCTAAGTGTGGTAGAAGAGGAGGAACCTAGGAAAGCTTATTTATTAAAATTTCTTTCTGTGCCCATCTTCTCTGCAAGACTGAAAACATTTGTTTACCAAATATTTCCTTTTCCAGCTCCATGTAAACTGCCTTCTTCCCCTTTAAAGTCCCAAACCACTAACTACAGTATCTTCTTGGTATTTAAGGTGAGGGCGTCAGCCATTTGGGGAAGTTAATTTTCCTGGGTCTCTCCCATGTACATATGTTATTAAACTTTGGTTTGATTTTCTCCTATTAATTTGCCTCATGTCAACTTAATTCTTGGCTTCCCTGGTGGCTCAGTGATTAAGAATCCACAAGCCAACACAGACTTGGGTTTAATCCCTGGTTTGGGAAGATCCTCTGGAGGAGGAAATGTCAAGCCATTCCAATATTCTTGCCTGGTTAATCCCATGGACAGAGGAGTCTGGCAAGTTACAGTCTATAGGGTCGCAAAGAGTCAGATAGGACTGAGCCTGCACAGGCACACGCACACACAGACACAGATACAGACACAGAGACACACACACACACACACACACACAAACAACAACAAATTAAGAATAACCCAGGTGCACACTGTCTTTAAATATAGTGTGAATCAATATCTTCAAGCACTACTATTCAACAGAAAGAAATGTACATTGATATGTGCTGCCCAGGAACTCTGCCTGTGAAAGTGTTGTTGCTCAGTCCTGTCTGCCTGTTTGCAACCCCATGGACTGTAGCCCGCCAGGCTTCCCTGTCCATGGAATTCTTCAGGCAAGAATACTGGAGTGGGTTGCTATTTCCTACTCCAGGGGATCTTCCTGACTGAGGGATCAGACCTGGGTCTTCCACATTACAGGCACATTCTTTATCTTCTGAGCCACCAGAGAAGCCCTAGAAACCTGCCTACCTGCTCATAATTGTATAAGAATCCTGTTCCAATTCCTTTCTCACTTATTTTCTAGAGACCAACCTGAAAAGATGTTTTTCGGCTTCCAAAGTTCAGCAGTTTTCTACAGCTACTAAAATTCTGCATTAAAAATCAAAACAAAAATCTTATCATAAAGAGAATAAAGCTGTGACCTCTAAATAACATAATTTATTTTACAGACCTCATGGACGGAGGAGCCTGGAAGGCTGCAGTCCATGGGGTCGCTGAGGGCCGGACACGACTGAGCGACTTCACTTTCACTTTTCACTTTCCTGCATTGGAGAAGGAAATGGCAACCCACTCCAGTGTTCTTGCCTGGAGAATCCCAGGGGAGGAGGAGCCTGGTGGGCTGTCCTCTATGGGTTCGCACAGAGTCGGACACGACTGAAGCGACAGCTGCAGCAGCAGCAGTATAAACTTTCATAGCTGCTTTGGCATTTATTTGATAAAAACCTGTTTATTTTCTCTACTTCATTTACATCCAAAATAATTAAAATTTAAAGTACAAACTTCAAGTGCTGTGCTAGGGGTAGGTATGGAGTATTATGTGAGTAAAGTGGAGTAGTAACTCTGTGTGAGATAACTGTGGAAATCTTGCAGAGCTGATATGAATCATTTTAATAGAATTTCCTTCCATTCTGAATTATTTTTCATGTTTATCAATGGCAACTTTAGGAAAATGTTGTCAATGAAAAGTCAAGGCATAACAAACAACAACAACAAAAGCAAAAGATACATGTGTTTATTAACTAACATTTTGTCATGGCCTGTAGCCAGTCAAGTAGAGTAAAAACAACAGGGATCTTGAAAGATGTCCCTTGTAATTTCTGCTAAAGAATGAAGCATAATTGACTATGATGGTCTGAACCTCTGACTAAAAATATAGTATATAGAAGTTTCATTAACCTAATTTCTAACAAGTAGAAATTTAGTAGCATGCTTATCTTAGATAAAATATTTAATTTTATTGTTTTTTTTGCATGGGTCAGGGAGGAAGAAATTTTCCTCTACTCTGCTCAGTTCTTCTGATTGGTTAAAGAATTAACCTGACATGACACAGATTAAGAGGTGAAAATCAAAACAAAGTTTAATAATGTGTACATGGGAGAGACCCAGGAAAATTAACTCACCAAAATGGTTGAAGCCTTTCTCTTAAACACGATATATAAATAAAGGCAAAAGAAGATGCCAGAGGTAGTGGTTTGGAACTTCAAAAGGGAGAAAGGCAATTTATATGGAGGTGGAAAAGCAAGTGTTTGGTAAACAAATGTAGCTGGGCCATACGGAGACAATAGGACACCTGATAGGACTCTGATCTTTAGGCCCTGCCAAGCCAAGTATCCCCTGCAGGAAACCCAGCCCTTAATCTTTGCAGATACCTATGCTGATAATTGGTGGCTCAGAGGGTAAAGCCTCTGTCTACAGTTTGGGAGACCAGGGTTCGAGCCCTGGGTTGGGAAGATCCCCTGGAGAAGGAAATGGCAATCCACTCCAGGACTATTGCCTGGAAAATCCCATGGACAGAGGAGCCTAATAGACTACAGTCCACGGGGTTGCAAAGAGTCAGACACAACTGAGCAACTTCACTTCACTTCACTTCACATGCTGATAACTCTTTTCCTGGAACAGATCCTATGTCTATATTCTTCAATGGTGCAGTGGTAAAGAATCTGCCTGGCAATGCAATCCCTGGGTCATGAAGATCCCCTGGAGTAGGAAATGACAACCCACCCCAGTATTCTTGTCTGGAAAATTCCATGGACAGAGCTACCTGGTGGGCTACAGTCCATGGGGTTGTACAGAGTTGGATGCAACTGGGCATGCATGCATGCTACATTCTTTTAGACAGCTAGGGGAAGGTCAAAGTTTCTTCCTTTTTTTCTTGTAAATTAAGATGACTTTGAAATTTTTGATTACCAGTTCATGGTTAATAGGTAATCCAAAAACATGAAGCTTTAAGAAAACAAGGTGATGCTTTAAGATAGTTAGCAATATATAAAACTATCGCAAAGTAGACAAAATCAGCCTGCAGGAGCCACAGTAACTACCTATTATATAACTAAGTTACATGAATTTTATGAAAATATGAAAAAAGAAAAGCATTTAAAATTCTTAAGTCACTTTAGAAAGACAAATTTATTTAAACAGATCATGTGTTGCTTCCCTTAAATTACTAAAATACACCAAGGGCTTTGGAACTAAAGTGCATATTATTGGCAGCATTCATACATAATATTTAATGATAAATATATTCTATGCTATATATGCTTATATCCTATTAAGTGGGATATCTGTTTTGTTTAATTATCTTTAATATTTTCAATATATTTTTACAGTTTTATCCATAAAATTTAAGAAAATCTTCTGTTATATGGCAAAACCAATATGATTTTGTAAAGTTAAATAAAATAAAAAAAAAAAAAGAAAATCTTTTGTTATATTTAAGCCCAGGTACTTTTTAATGTTATTTTTAAAGTAATTATTTTAATATTTATATATAGACATTGACTTGAGTTTTACATATAATTTTTAAAAATGAAACAACCTTGCTATAATTATTAATTAGGTCCTCCAGGATTTTCCATGTTGACAAGCATCAACTGCATATAAACATTTTTTGTATCTTTCCTTATAATTTATGTCTTTGACTTCCCCTTTTTGCATTATTCAGCTTTGTTGTGTGGAAGATGTACAGGAGCCTTTGTCATATAGCTGATCTTAAGCAGATTATATTAACCATTAATAAAAATTACAGTATGATTTTTATAAAAGGTTAAAAAATCTACCTTCTATTTCTATTATGATGGCAGATTTTTAAAATATATAATTGGTATGTTATTTTATCAAATTCTTTTTCTATAGTAATTAAAATTATTAAGTATTATTTTTTAAGTATGATTAAGCTAAATATATTTATTGATTTCTAATATAAAATCAAATTTTATTTTTTGAATAAATATGATTTTATCAACAGAAAACAGTATCATTCACAATAACTTCAAAAAATGAAATACCACTTAGGAATGAATTTAACAAAATGTGTACAGGATCCACATGCTCAAAACACTTTTAGAAGAAATTAAAAGGTTCATGAATTGAAAGATCACAGACATTAATTCTTTCTCAATTGATCTGCAGATTGAACATGAATCCAAAATACAATCAGTAAAGCTTGTAGATACAGACAAGCTGATTTTAAAATTTATGTGGAAAAGTAAAAGAAGTAGTGAAAACATCATGAAGGTTCCTTAAAAAACTAAAAATAGAGTTACCATACGATCAGGGATCTCACATCTGGGCATTTACCCAGGAAAAACTAAAATTCAAAAGATAGATACATCCCAATGTTAATTGTGGCTAGTGTCTTCCACAGCCAAGAAATGGAAGCAACCTAAAAGTTCATTGACAGCTGAATGGATAAAGAAGTTGTGATACATGTATACAATGCAATACTACTCAGCCATATAGAAGAATTAAATAACGCCATTTACAACAATATGGATGGATCTAAAGATTAGGTCCATGGATGAACTAAGTGAAGTAAGACAGACAAAGAAAGACAAATATCATATGACATCACTTATATGTGGAATCTTAAAAAAATGCAAATAGATCTATTTTATAAAACAGAAATAATCCAGTGAGAAACATGCCATGATTTCTCTGGATTAAATGTTCCTCTGGGAAAAAAATAAAGTAAAGAAAGGAAAAAAAAAAAAAAAACAGAAATAGAAATAGACCCATGCACATAGAAAACAAATTTATTGTGACCAAAGGGGAAGGTGGGGGTAGGGATAAATTAAGAGGATGGGACTAACATATGCTGCTGCTGCTGCTGCTAAGTCACTTCAGTCGTGTCCGACTCTGTGCGACCCCAGAGACGGCAGCCCACCAGGCTTCACTGTCCCTGGGATTCTCCAGGCAAGAACACTGGAGTGGGTTGCCATTTCCTTCTCCAGTGCATGAAAGTGAAAAGTGAAAGTGAAGTCTCTCAGTCGTGTCTGACTCCTAGCGATCCCATGGACTGCAGCCGACCAGGCTCCTCCATCCATGGGATTTTCCAGGCAAGAGTACTGGAGTGGGGTGCCATTGCCTTCTCCAGGGATTAACATATACATACTACTATATATAGCTTTCCAGGTGGCAATAGTGGTAAACATGCAGGATATGTAAGAAACGTGAGTTTGATCCCTGGGTCAGGAAATCCGCTAGAGGAGGGCAGAGCAACCCACTTCAGTCTTCTTTCGTGGAGAATCCCACAGACAAAAGTGCTTGGCAGGCTACTGTCCATAGGGCTCATGGACATGCAACCTAAGGTGCATACCTGAACTAACATGACACTGTAAATCAGTTTCATCTCAATCTAATTATTTTTAAATTAAAAATAATTAAAGATGATGAAAATACAAGGCAAAGACTCGGTATGATAGTTTCAATTTAAATGTCCAAATAGTCTTCTTTCTAGATATCTAAAAAATTATCTATACTCAATAAGAAAACAACATATTTAAAAATGGTAAATGGGCAAAATATATGAAAATGCACTTCACAATATAAACATGAAAAGATGCTAGACTATCGACATCAATAAATTGATAAATTGCTTTTCTTTCTTTCTCTCTCATTTCCTTTTGTCTGTTTCCTTAATTCATTCTTTCTATGTAATTTTCATGTCTGGCTTGGTCTTTCTTGACAGAAGAATGATTTAATGCATTTTGAATTAATTGAAACCCTTTGAATAGAAATATCTACAGAAGGAAATAATTTTTAATAGCAATATTTTTGCAAATAAAAGAATTACAGCCCTTCAAAAGTGAGTTCATATTTATGTAAGAACTGTTAAAAGACTAATACAAGTTACTGATTGTTCTCCTTTGACAATTTGCTCTAAATATTCCTCTAGTTTTCATTTCATCTCAAGTACCTAAGTTATCTCACCTATTTCATCTTCACTTGTCTTTCATCTCTCCTCAACCAGATCTTTCTAGGTGTCATCTCTCCCAAAGGTAGTAAACATGTTCTTCGTGTAAAAATCAAAACATAGCAAAGCAAATTCCATTCTAATTCTTACACTATGTAACTAACCCACGTGGCTCAGTGATAAAGAACTCATCTGCAATGCAGGAGACATGGGTTTGAATGCTGACTTAGGAAGATTTGTTGGGAAAGAAAATGGCAATCCAATCCAGTAATAACTCAATGAAACTAAGCCATGCTGTGTGGGGCCAACCAAGACAGAAGAGTTATGGTGGAGAGGTCTGACAGAATGTGGTCCACAGGAGAAGGGAATGGCAAACCATTTCAGTATTCTTGCCTTGAGAACCTCATGAACAGTATGAAAAGGCAAAAAGATAGGACACTGAAAGATGAACTCCCCAGGTCAGTAGGTGCCCAATATGCTATGGGAGATCAGTGGAGAAATAACTCCAGAAAGAATGAAGGGATAGAGCCAAAGAAAAAACAACACCCAGCTGTGGATGTGACTGGTGATAGTAGCAAGGTCTGATGCTGTAAAAAACAATATTGCATAGGAACCTGGAATGTTAGGTCCATGAATCAAGTCAAATTGGAAGTGGTCAAACAGGAGATGGCAAGAGTGAACACGGACATTCTAGGAATCAGCAAACTACAATGGGCTGGATTGGATGAATTTAACTCAGATGACCATTATATCTACTACTGTGGGTAGGAATCTCTTAGAAGAAATGGAGTAGCCATCATAATCAACAAAAGAGTCTGAAATCCAGTGGTTAGGATTTGGTGTTCTCACTGCCAGGCCTCACGTTCAATCCCTGATTGGGGAACTGAGATCCTGCAAGCCATTTCTACTTCTCTGATCCCAGGGCCTGCTGGAGCCATAGGTCCACAGGGCCCTTCAGGTGCCAGGGGCCCCCCAGGACTGAAGGGGGACAGAGGTGATCTTTGTCCAAGGCTGTCTGGATTCCATCCTGACTACGTGGAAAATCTGGTCTCCGACTGCTTACTGAATCAATTGTTGGGCTGCAACACACAGGCCTGTACACTTGTAGATGCCCAGCCTTGAGACTGAAGAAAGAGCTGAGAGCAGAAGAGACGTCCACCACTTATTGGACAAACATCCAAAGAGGACGGGCCCAGGAGCAACAACATGCCATGTTCAGCAGGCAGCAGGAGGCACTGTGGCAATCTCTGAAATGACAGAATGATCTCCATTTGTTTCCAAAGCAAATCATTCAATATCACAGTATTCCAAGTCTATGCCCTGACCAATAATGCTGAAGAAGCTGGAATTGAATAGTTCTATGAAGACCTACAAGACCTTCTAGAACTAACACCCAAAAAAGATGTGCTTTTCATTATAGGAGACTGGAATGAAAAAGTAGGAAGTCAGAAACACCTGGAGTAACAGGCAAATTTGGCCTTGGAGTACAGAATGAAGCAGGGCAAAGACTAATAGAGTTCTGCCAAGAGAACGCACTGGTCATAGCAAACACTCTCTTCCAACAACACAAGTTCAGTTCAGTTCAGTTCAGTCACTCACTCTTGTCCCACTCTTTGTGACCCCATGAATCGCAGCACGCCAGGCCTCCCTGTCCATCACCATCTCGCAGAGTTCACTCAGACTCACATCCATTGAGTCGGTGATGCCATCCAGTCATCTCATCTTCTGTCATCCCCTTTTCCTCCTGCCCCCAATCTCACCCAGCAACACAAGAGAAGACTCTAAACATGGAGATCACCAGATGGTCAACAACAAAATCAGATTGATTATATTCTTTACAGCCAAAGATGGAGAAGCTCTACACAGTCAGCAAAAAGAAGACTGGGAGCTGACTGTGGCTCAGATCATGAACTCCTTATTGCCAAATTCAGACTGAAATTGAAGAAAGTGGGGGAAATCACTAGACCATTCAGGTCAGATCAGATCAGATCAGTCGCTCAGTCATGTCCGACTCTTTGTGACCCCATGAATCGCAGCACGCCAGGCCTCCCTGTCCATCACCAACTCCTGGAGTTCACTCAGACTCACGTCCATCGAGTCAGTGATGCCATCCAGCTATCTCATCCTCTGTCGTCCCCTTCTCCTCCTGTCCCCAATCCCATCTGACCTAAATAAAATCCATTATGGTTATACAGCTGTGTGAGAAATAGATTTAAGGGACTAGATCTGATAGAGTGCCTGATGAACTATGGACAGAGGTTCATGACATTGTACAGGAGACAGGGATCAAGACCATCCCCATGGAAAAGAAATGCAAAAAGGCAAAATGCCTGTCTGAGGAGGCCTTACAAATAGCTGTGAAAAGAAGAGACACAAAAAGCAATGGAGAAAAGGCAAGATATACGCATCTGAATGCAGAGTTGCAAAGAATAGCAAGGAGAGATAAGAAAGCCTTCCTCAGTGATCAATGCAAAGAAATAGAGGAAAACAATAGAATGGGAAAGACTAGAGATCTCTTCAAGAAAATTAGAGATACCAAGGGAAAATTTCATGCAAAGATGGGCTCGATAAAGGACAGAAATGGTATGGACCTTGTCAATGGGGTCACTAAGAGTCGGACACAACTGAGCGATTTCACTTTCACTTTTTCACTTTCATGCATTGGAGAAGGAAATGGCAACCCACTCCAGTGTTCTTGCCTGGAGAATCCCAGGGACGGGGGAGCCTGGTGGGCTGACGTCTATGGGGTCACACAGAGTCGGACACGACTGAAGTGACTTAGCAGTAGCAGTAACAGAAACAGAATATATTAAGAAGAAGTGGCAAGAATACACAGAGGAACTGTACAAAAAAGATCTTCAGGACTCAGATAATCACAATAGTGTGATCGCTCACCTAGAGCCAGACATCCTGGAATGTGAAGTCAAGTGGGCCTTAGGAAATATCACTATGAACAAAGCTAGTGGAGGTGATAGAATTCCAGTTGAGCTCTTTCAAATCCTGAAAGATGATGCTGTGAAATTGCTGCACTCAATATGCCAGCAAATCTGGAAAACTCAGCAGTGGCCACAGGACTAGAAAAGGTCAGTTTTCATTCCAATCCCAAACAAAGGCAATGCCAAAGAATGCTCAAACTACCACACAGTTGTACTCATCTCACATGCTAGTAAAGTAATGCTCAAAATTCTCCAGACAGGCTTCAGCAATACATGAACTATGAACTTCCAGATGTTCAAGCTGGTTTTAGAAAAGGCAGAAGAACCAGAGATCAAATTGCCAACATCTGCTCAATCACTGAAAAAGCAAGAGAGTTCCAGAATAACTTCTATTTCTGCTTTATTGACTATGCCAAACCATTGACTGTGCAGACCACAGCAAACTGTGGAAAATTTTTAAAGAGATGGGCATAGCAGACCACCTAACCTCCCTCTTGAGAAATCCGTGTGCTGGTCAGGAAGCAACAGTTAGAACTGGACATGGAACAACAGACTGGTTCCAAATACGAAAAGGAGTACATCAAGGCTGTATATTGTCACCTTGCTTATTTAACTTATATGCAGAGTACATCATGAGAAATGCTGGGCTGGAAGAAGCACAAGCTGGAATCAAGATTGCTGGGAGAAATATCAATAACCTCAGATATGCAGATGATACCACCCTTACAGCAGAAAGTGAAGAAGAACTAAAGAGTCTCTTGATGAAAGTGAAAGTGGAGAGTGAAAAAGTTGGCTTAAAGCTCAATATTCAGAAAACTAAGATCATGGCATCTGATCCCGTTACTTCATGGCAAATAGATGGGGAAACAGTGGAAATGGTGGCTGACTTTATTTTTTTGGGTTCCAAAATCACTGCAGATGGTGACTGCAGTCATGAAATTAAAAGATGCTTATTCCTTGGAAGGACTGCAGCCTACCAGGCTCCCCATCCATGGGATTTTCCAGGCAAGAGTACTGGAGTGGGGTGCCATTGCCTTCTGTGATAACCAATCTAGACAGCATATTAAAAAGCAAAGACATTACTTTGTCAAGAAAAGTCTGTCTAGGCAAGGCTATGGTTTTTCCAGCAGTCATGTATGGATGTGAGAGTTGGAGTATAAAGAAAGCTGAATGTCGAAGAATTGATCCTTTTGAACCATGGTGTTGGAGAGGACTCTTAAGAGTCCCTTGGACTGCAAGGAGATCCAACCACTCCATCCTAAAGGAGATCAGTCCTGGGTATTCACTGGAAGGACTGATGTTGAAGCTGAAACTCCAATACTTTGGCCACCTGATGCGAAGAGCTGACTCACTGGAAAAGACCCTGATGCTGGGAAAGTTTGAGGGCAGGAGGAGAAGGGGACGACAGAGGATGAGATGGTTTTATGGCATCACCAACTCAGTGGACATGAGTTTGAGTTTCGGGATTTGGTGATGGACAGGGAGGCCTGGCATGCTGCAGTTCATGGAGTCTCAAAGAGTCGGACACGACTGAGTGACTGAACTGAACTGAACTTTCACCTGGGAAATATATGGACAGAGGTGTCTGGCGTGTCTACATTCCATGGGATAGCAAAAGAACTGGACGTGGCTTAGCGACTAAACAACAAACAACAATGTTTTCAAAGACATTAATTCTCAGTTCTTTAGCTTTCAACCTCTTCCCTCTCCTATTCCCATACCTACTCTACAGGCAATTTAGTAATCGAGAGTCCTGGATTTTCATATAAGCTTCTCTTTTTCCAATGGTTTGGCCTTCAAAAAACTGTTTAAAGGCCTATAGTCTTGATTTTTTCATTTATAAATTATCAAAATAATACTTTCTTAAAATGGAATTCATTGAGCTAAAGCATAAACATATTTAGTTACAGTGTACAAGTTAGATATGGGTTAAGTGCTCAATCCAAGTAATTGTTTTACTATATAATAAGCAATAAAACATAATGATAAAATAATGATAAATAAATAACAACAATAAATACCAATGTTTCTATACTTACTTTTAGGTAACATTCAATTAAATAAAATTCAAAGTGATTTGAAAACATGTTTTGTGGGTTTTGTTTTGTTTTTTGTCCCTATATCCTTCTAATTCTCCCAGGTTTCTCTAGACACTACCCTCAGACAAAAATATTTTTACTTTGAAGTTCATTTCAACTGACCACACCGCCTGGTTTTGTTAGTGTGGTCTCTAAATATTTTGATCATTCTCTTTCTATTTCTTAAAGCCTTTTATATAAGACATTCTACATTCTTTCTCTTCCCCAAATTCTTTCCAGAATTTCTAACATCTGCAGAATGCATCAGGCTAACCCATGCTTCCCTGTGGTTTCCGAGTAGTGCTATTTTCAACAGTTCTCTTTCTCTGTAGTGGCATCAGCTTTTTTTCCCACTCAGCTTTTGTGACAAACATTTATTAATACATAAGTCTCTTTCATCTTAAAAACTAAACAAATGATATAACTATCAAGCACTTCACTGAGAGTTAAATTCTAGGCCACAATCCATTTTTCTTCTAATTTTACAAGTAAAGTTTCTAGAAACAATATTTTATGCTCAACAACTTTACTTTCTCACTCTTTGTATCATCCATCTGGCTTCAACATTTATTTTACTCTGAAATGGCTCTTATATAGGCCAGCAGGCCAGATGGTCCTGAAAACATGTACTCTGAGCTGGTAATGCTGAGAGAAATCTGAGATCTTTTACATTTTTAAGAGAGGTGTAAAGACTATCAGAATCAGAAACATGATATAAGATCACTTTCTGTTTCACAGACAAGATTCTGGAAAAATCGAACTCTCCAATATGTGTCAGTTTCAATGGCCATTCCATCCTGTCTTTTGTTTGTTTTCATACATCTGGCTACGTGACTGAAAACTCTTTTCCTTTATATTATTTCAATGAAAGACATTAAGAGACAGAACTAACATAAAGCATCAGGTAATATAATCAACAATATTATAAATTACCATAACTTCCTGAATTATGATTCTATGGAAGTCATGCTTATATCACTCCAAATAGCATATGTGTGTAGGTCTGATTTTGATACCGGGACATAGATGTATGTTTGTACTTAACTCTTTTTACACTTATGTTTAGTAATATTTTAAGGATAACTGTACAAATATATAGACATAGAATATTTATACATTTTTAAAGGAAAAATAATTTGGCACTGCATTTATTTGAAGAGATTCTGTCAATAATTATCAACTGTTCTACAATTTAGCTTCAATTTTAATAGACACATTAATTTTGGGAGGTATTTTCTATAACAGTGAAAATTGTAAACAATATAAAAATCCATCAGTAGGTAGTACCCTAAGTAAATGTACATATATACATCAGCATAATTGTAAGCCCCATTAAATATTCTAGAGATTCCCAAGTGTCAGAGTGGTAAAGAATATGCCTTGCCAACGCAGGAGACTCAAGAGAAGTAAGTTTGATCTTACTATTACATGGTAGAGACAGAATACCATCTTAAACAGGATAGATACGAAAATACATTTCTTGTAGATTTTCAACTACAATTTATTTTTAGCTTTCTTCAGAAATTCCCTTTTGTTTTGTCCTTATATTATGCTTGTAAAAGTTGCTTCCTTTAACATAGTTGCTTCCTTATCCATTCAGTTCAGTTCAGTTCAGTCACTCAGTCGTGTCCGACTCCCTGCGACCCCATGAATGGCAGCACGCCAGACCTCCCTGTCCATCACCAACTCCCGGAGTTCACTCTGTCTCACGTCCATCAAGTCAGTGATGCCATCCAGCCATCTCATCCTCTGTCATCCCCTTCTCTTCTTGCCCCCAATCCCTCCCAGCATCAGAGTGTTTTCCAGTGAGTCAACTCTTCGCATGAGGTGGCCAAAGTATTGGAGTTTCAGCTTTAGCATCATTCCTTCCAAAGAAATCCCAGGGCTGATCTCCTTCAGAATGGACTGGTTGGATCTCCTTGCAGTCCAAGGGACTCTCAAGAGTCTTCTCCAACACCACAGTTCAAAAGCATCAATTCTTTGGCACTCAGCTTTCTTCACAATCCAACTCTCACATCCATACATGGCCACTGGAAAAACCATAGCCTTGACTAGAGGGACCTTTGTTGGCAAAGTAATGTCTCTGCTTTTCAATATGCTATCTAGGTTGGTCATAACTTTCCTTCCAAGGAGTAAGAGTCTTTTAATTTCATGGCTGCAGTCACCATCTGCAGTGATTTTGGAGCCCCAAAAAATTAAGTCTAACACTGTTCACTGTTTCCAGTGTTTCCCCATCTATTTCCCATGAAGTGATGGGACCAGATGCCATGATCTTCGTTTTCTGAATGTTGAGTTTTAAGCCAACTTTTTCACTCTCCTCTTTCACCTTCATCAAGAGGCTTTTTAGTTCCTCTTCATTTTCTGCCATAAGGGTGGTGTCATCTGCATATCTGAGGTTATTGATATTTCTCCTGGCAATCTTGAGTCCAGCTTGTGCTTCTTCCAACCCAGCATTTCTCATGATGTACTCTGCATATAATTTAAATATAAATAAGCAGGGTGACAGTATATAGCCTTGATGTACTCCTTTTCCTATTTGGAACCGGTCTGTTGTTCCATGTCCAGTTCTAACTGTTTCTTCCTGACCTGCATACAAATTTCTCAAGAGGCAGGTCAGGTGGTCTGGTATTCCCATCTCTTTCAGAATTTTCCACAGTTCATTGTGATCCACACAGTCACAGGCTTTGGCATAGTCAATAAAGCAGAAATAGATGTTTTTCTGGAACTCTCTTGCTTTTTCAATGATCCAGCGGATGTTGGCGATTTGATCTCTGGTTCCTCTGCCTTTCCTAAAACCAGCTTGAACAACTAGAAGTTCACGGTTCATGTATTGCTGAAAGTATTCTATAATATTTATTGTTTTAATTTTGATGATGAAAACAAAGGAAAGAAGGCCTACTTTTAGGTGTGTAATTAACCTAAAATAATCAGTCTCTTAAAAGTCTATTAATCCATGAAGTGTATAAACAATTTCTTTCATATTTATCTCTAAGGCACCATAAGAATTGACTCAGTGAAACTAATTTTGGTACCTATTGTTGCAATATAAATATCTCCCTCGTGTAGAAATAGGGAGATAAGATTTAGATAGATTCAGAGTAAGGAAAATTCAATTAAGACATAACCAATTTTTAGCAAGATAGACTTTTCTTAATATTTTCAAAATTGGCACTATATCCACTTGCTTTGCATTTAACAATTTTAACTCATTAGTTGTGTTGATACTTAACTTTGCCAATGCTGGGGTCAACATTCAGAATCATTGTCAACTTTGAATTAATATTTTGATGCTGATATTTATGATCTAAGTAAAGTGTCAGGAATAAAAGCATATATAATTCTAATGTTTCTAAAACTTTGCTATAGCTGAGGTTCTGATAGATACATTGTATCTGTTGTGTTTATTCTTTGTCATAGAAATTCCTCAGAATAGCACCCATAAAAACACTATTATGACAACTTTTAGCCAATCTAATTTTGTTCTAAAAGTCAGTTTTGCAGACTAAAATTGAAAGAATAAGTGAGGATTGAATTAAAGTCAGAGAGGTTGGATATCCATTACTCCTTTTATGTCACGTTTTCTTTGGGATATGTATCCCAAGAAGGTAAATTCAATTCCAGAGGCATTCCACACTTTTAAATGTTAAAGAAATCTTAACTTACTCAAATTTAATAATTTTTTTATCTAATTTCAATTGCATACAACTGAATGGCATAGTCAATATTATCTATTTTATTTTGTCATTTTAATAATTTTAAGTGTATCTAAAATATTGGCAGAAATCTGAATTCTAGGTATATGAAGAAATTATCAATTTTAAGCAAAAAAACACACTGAAGAGTTGCTGTCGTTGTTCAGCTGCCATGTCATGTCTGACTCTTCATGACCCCATGGACTGCAGCACACTAGGCTTCCCTGTCCTTCATCATCTCCTGCAGTTTTCCCAAGTTCATGTCCATTGCATTGGTGATGCCATCCAACCATCTCATCCTCTATCACCTTCTTCTCCTTCTGCCTTCAATCTTTCCTAGCATCAGGGTCTTTTCCAATGAGCTGGCTGTTTGCATCAGTTGACCGCAGTATTGGAGCTTCAGCTTCAGCTTCATCATCTGGCCTTTCAATATGTATGCAGGGTTGATTTTCTTTAAGATCTACTGGTTTGATCTCCTTGCTGTCCAAGGGACTCTTAAGAGTCTTCTTCAGCACCACAGTTCAAAACTGTCAATTCTTTGCTGCTCTGCCTTCTTTATGGTCCAGCTCTCACAGCCATACACGACTACTGGAAAGACCATAACTTTGACTATACGGAGTTTGTTGGCAAAGTGATATCTTTGCTTTTTAGCATACAGTCTAAGTTTGTTATAACTTTTCTGCCAAGAAGCAATCATCTTCTAATTTCATGGCTGCACTTAAGAGAAATCAATTTTTTTTAAGCTAAAATACTTAGCCTACTCAAGATTCCAGTGACCAAACCTGAAAGTGAAGTAATGCAATAATATCAAGTTGCCAAACAATTTCAGATCTTCATTATTTTTGCATTTGACCTTCCAGTTTAAATAGTAGGATGACACTCAATTTTGAGAATGATGAGAGAACAGATAGATTCATGGAATAAAGCAAGGACTCATTCACATACTCTGCTAATTTAGAATTAAAAGACTAACAATTGAAATGATCCAATACTTTATAATAAGGTTCAGCATCTTCAGTGGGAAGACTTTCAAGTTCCGTGTTAACAGCTTGTCTTGTTTCTAAAATTAATTCTCTTCAGCTGTATTAACAATAGAGCATGATCAAGTAACATGAAAGCTATGGACAGATCAAAAATAAAGACATCCTAATTTATCTCTTGTTCACCACCATCACCACAAGATTAATAAATTTCAAAAGGGCCAAATGAATGAAGTTTTTAGTGTAAAATTGCTACTACAGAGCACAAAGCAGCTCCTAAGAGTTGCCAAATGAATCAGTAAACCTAACATAGAAATCAGCACTAGGGGGAAGGGTCATTTGAAAATACTAACACATGTCTTATGCATCTGCTATAAAATGCTATAATACATATGAGGCAGAACTATCTTTTGCATATGAAAAAGACAAGGGTAGAGAAAACAGTGAAATGCATGACTCAATGGCCAAAAGGTCTTTTTGCACAAAGAGCCATGCTGATTTACTTTCATTTTTCTTTTTCATGTAGTCTTCTATAGTCTGAGCTAACAAGGACCAATGC
Organism: Bos mutus; assembly: GCF_027580195.1. NCBI lineage: Eukaryota > Metazoa > Chordata > Mammalia > Artiodactyla > Bovidae > Bos > Bos mutus. The sequence continues at coordinate 64,858,394 of NC_091628.1, read as the reverse complement.
TATATAAAACGTTTGATGACGCAAATGATACATTGAAACAATTCAATTAAGTTACATACAGAGAGTATTCTACCAAGCTCTCTATATCCATTGCAGACAAATATATGTAAGTTTATGAAAGCTATGGAAATAAAACACTTCTGATAAATTATGGTTTAGATATGCTCTGAGGGTACAAGCGTGTTCAGTTGTGTCTGACTGTTTGTTACCTTATGGACTGTAGCCTGCCAGGCTCCTCTGTCCATGGAATTTTCCAGGCAAGAATACTGGAATGGGTTGCCATTTCCTCCAGGGTATCTTCCCGACCCAGGAATCAAACCCAGGTCTCCTGCATTACAGGCGGGTTCTTTATCACTGGGCCACCCAGAAAGGCCAGGGCTTAGGCATATCTGTTTTAAAAGAAAAATCACTGCACTTATTAGAGTCCAGGAGAGCTATTTCTGTAGTCCTACCTTTGCCTAAAATGTTTTCTCATCCTGGGTAAATAATTCATGCTATATAATTTTTATGGTTAAAATCCTTAATTTTATGTTTCTACCTATAATCTGGTCAGAGAATAGGAAGGAAAGAAGACCAATGACAACTGGGTGATTGTTCCAGCATATTCAAGAAAGACCAAGATCAGATATACTGTTTATTTATCTCTGCAAATATTTGATAATTTAAATCTAATATACACTATGTGTAATCATATATATGCACATATATACACATATATATATACACAAGGAGAGAAATTTATTTTTATTTTAATATGAACATAATTTATTCTGTACAATAAACACTTCTGAAATTATTCTATTTCTTCATTATAAACGAAATCACACATATGATCAGAATAGACATCATTTTTGAGAATTTTATGTTATTAAATTTAGCCTTGTTTTGTTATTGGAATATTTTCAATGGTAATTCATTTTAATTATTCTAAAAATATGATTTTCTTATATATAAAATGAGATTTTATTGAATTTAGTATTTGTATACTAAATTGGATTTAGAATGCAAAGATTCTTAAATTGATATATGGTCAAAAATAATTAGATATAAAAAAGTAAAATTAGAAACACTTCATTTAAAAAATAACTACAGATTATCTTATATTTCTAATATTGCTTACTCCCTTGTATTTACTAAAATTATTTTTATATCATTTTGGTTTCCCTGGTGGCTCAGATAGTAAAGAATCTGCTCACAATGAAGAATACCCAAGTTTGATCCCTGGGATAGGTAGATCCCCTGGAGAAGGAAATGGCTACCCACTACAGTATTCTTGCCTGGAGAATTCCAAGGACAGAGAAGCCTGGCAGGCTACAGCTTTTGTTTATGTAATTGACTGCATTATCTCCTTTAGATAGAATCCCCCTATATAATTGCCAATATATTATTAGGCAAGTGAACATAAAGTAAGTAATAAAAATTGAATTTATAATTATTCCCTAGAAATACTGAAATATAAATGTATTGATATATTGATTTCAACTTAAAAGACACACATAAAAAAACTTTCAGGAAGATTTACAGAAAACTGGCAATTATTAGTATCAGGATATAATAAAAGGTATTACTATAATATCTTCTTAAGAATTTTGGCAAAACTAATACAATATTGTAAAGTTTAAAAATAAAATAAAATTAAAAAATATATATATACATATATATTTATATAATTGTGACTGGCTTGCATTGTTACATAGAGGAAACCAACATATATTGTAAAGCAATTTTCCTCCAATTAAACAATAAATAAAAGAATAATTAAAAATAATTTTAAAAAACTAAAAAAAGAATATCACCTAGAGGCAAATTCATATTAAAATATATAGAGGTTTGTCTATAATCCAATTGTTCACATAGTACATTAGCCACTCTTATCACGATATTTCCAACAGCCATCATAGTGCTACTGAATGACTTTTTAAAAATGTCAGTGTTAGGCAAACAATCAAATGAGGAAAGACTGATTTTGACACCCTTCTGCTTCTCCTCCTTAACATCACATAATACTAGGAAAATGGGAACAGACGTTCAGGGGAGATTACTGGTAAGCAAAGCAAAGTAAGCCTTTGTGACTGAATTGAAAGGACAATTCTGTCAAACAAAAATTCAGTTGAGTCATCTGAAGAAATTCCTTTTTAATTCCATCTACATGATTTAAACCTTACAATAAGTTCCATCATCCTAGGTCCAACGAAGGGGCCATTTTCTCCCTTCCATATATTGTTCTCTGCCCCCAATGCCTTTCTTTGAGACATTTACCAGGAATGCCATTCCCCTGATAGACCATGTTAATACTGAGATTTTTAGTACCCAGAAAGTAACAATACACATATAACTTATTCAAATCATTTTTTGAAAGGCTTCTACCTATTGTTAAAGGTCAGTTGCTCAGTCATGTCTGACTCTGTGGCTCCATGGACTGTAGCCCACCAGGCTGCTCTGCCCATGGAATTTTCCAGGTAAGAATACTGCAATGGGTTGCCATTTCCTACTACAGGTGATCTTGCGGACTCAGTGTTTAAACTCACATCTCCTGTGTCTCCTGTTTGGCAGGCAGATTATTTATCACTAAGGCCACCTAGGAAGCCCTCTACCTAAATGTAGGTCCTGTGATGCATTAGCTTTATTACACAGTTCTTAACGTGTAACTAACACCCAATAGAGAAGTCTCAGTAGATATTGCTACTTATGTTAATGATACCTAAATTTCTCTTGGATGATGAAGCAAGGTGCCACAGCAGATACTGAAAGTCTGATTGATCTAAATCAGACAAATCTGAGGAACTATTCATCAAGAGTAGGATTGAATGTGGTATAGTACAAAGCACATAGTCATTTGTTAAAGCCAGCTCTTTTTGAAAAGCAGCTTTTCATCATGAAAAGTATTTTCTGAAAAAGTAACTTTTAACTATGTGGATAAGTAGAAGTGATTATCATGAAAATTAGGAAAAAATAAGGGATAAAAAGGAAAATAAAATGAATAGAAGATATTCATTCTCCTTTAGTCTGCTGGTCAATTTGACCAGCTTGATTAGTTCCAGTATTAAGTTACTGGTCCTTGTCTCATTTTGGGGCACTTTGACCATTTCAGTTTCTCTTCTTGGTTGTCAGGTTGTCCCTTAACCTGTCTCCCTTTCTGTAGCCATTATTTAGAGTCACAGTACATCATTGCAGCTTCAAATCACATTTCTATATAAATACAGATTTTATGTTTGTGACTATATTATGTATTGTCTTTCTATAATACCCTTGCTTTTTTCATTGTTTTTAACATTTAAGACTTGTACAACTCAGTGCTTTGACCCCTCTCCCCTCTCTACCATAAGAATGACCTGTAAGTACTGACTTAGCCAGCAAAGTCTTTATAAAAGAAATTCTGGTTTTTCAAAGAAATCTGAATATCAAATATTTTTCTCATAAAAAGTCTGTATAACCAGTTTCTCTTAAGTGTCCTTGTAATAGTAATTCTAGGTCAGCTTTTATGCAAGTTAGCAGCATCTGCTCTTTCTGGTTAGGATGTGTGCTTGCCTATTGCCTCAGTCTCCCCCACTCCCTGTTACTTAACATCCTTGGAGGCTCTGGTCATTTTCTTTATTGACTGCTCTCTGGAGGCATTTGATATTATATTCTTGCTATAAGCACAAAAGAACTGTTAAATTGTAAATAGGCGAATGAGCTGATAGTCAGTGAATAATTTTGGATAATTGCAATAGAAATTGGCCAGTTATTCACCAATATCTTTGATTTCTCTTCTTTGACACACTTCTAGCCTGTTTCCCAGCCCCTTTGCAGTTAGGTAGGGCCATATGATTGAGTCCTCCCCAGTGATGTTCAAAAGGAAATGACTGAATCCTTCCCAGGCTGTAATTTCCTGGTAGGTTGGTTGGTAAAGAATCTGTCTCCAGTGCAGGAGACTCGGGTTCGATCCCTGGGTTGTGAATATCCCCTGGAGAAGGAAATGGCAACCCACATCAGTATTCTTGCCTGGAAAATTCCATGGACAGAACAGACTGGCAGGCTACAGTCCGTGGTGTCACAAGAGTCGGACACAACTTAGCGACTAACCACCATCACCACCACTTTCCAGGCTTGGCCCCCAATACCCACCCAAAATCTTTTAAGTTCTCCTTCCCTTATCTGAATGTAAACAATTAAGCAGATAATTCTGAAACCCTAAACATGGCAGTGCTATGAGACAAAAGAGGCTACAGTCTGACTGACAGCATGAAACTACTTACCTGCATTTTAATATGACTTAAAAGAGGCTCAATTCTTTATTGTATTAACCCAAGGAAATTTGTATAAGATATAGCTGCTGCTGCTGCTAAGTCGTGTCCTATGCTGTGCGACCCCATAGACGGGAGCCCACCAGGCTCTGCCGTCCCTGGGATTCTCCAGGCAAGAACACTGGAGTGGGTTGCCATTCCCTTCTCCAATGCATGAAAGTGAAAGTGACGTCGCTCAGTCGTGTCCGACCCTTAGTGACCCCATGGACTGCAGCCTACCAGGCTCCTCCGTCCATGGGATTTTCCAGGCAAGAGTACTGGAGTGGGGTGCCATTGCCTTCTCCAGAGATTATCCTAATTAATATACCTGCATTTTATGGAAATTCTTATTTGTAACAACTGCTATTGTATTAGACATGATTTTGGCAAGAGATTTTTTTTTTAAGGTCTCTTGGAAATCTTATTTTCCCAAATTTCTCTTGTTTCTGTATCTTCAAATCAAGGAGTGGTATTTTGATATGTTATAGTGAAAGTGAAAGTCACTCAGTCATGTCCGACTCTTTCCAACCCCATGGACTATTCAGTCCATGGAATTCTACAGGCCAGAATACTGGAGTGCATAGCCTTTCCCTTCTCCAGGGAATCTTCCCAACCCAGGGATCAAACCCAGATCTCCCTCTTTGCAGGTGGATTCTTTACCAGCTGAGCCACAAGGGAAGCCCTTGATATGTTATGACATTCATTAAATTAAACATACATATATCTATATGTTTATTAATAAGCTGATCTTGTAATTAATTATTCAAACAAGGACTCTTTTGAAAGTAAAAAAATTTGCTGAAAATAACTGAAATTATATAATCTTTGAAATATTTTGAAATTGTTTTATTAAACTAGTATTTTTAAACCTCTTCAAATAAATTAAATATTACAGCCCAATGAACAGCTACTGTCTTTTGCCTGTGAATTCTGGAGTGTCTTTGATTAGTATTTAAATGAGAAAAAGCCATCCTATTCGCTTTTCATTTCAAAAAAAAAAAAAAAATTAAGTAACTGTACTACCACACTAAAAGCTTAAAATAATTAGATTTTAGTGCTCCATTCAATGAAAATTTTAATTCAAACTTCTGATATCGAATGCACTTCAATAAAATATGAAGTAGTGTTTTAAAAATACCGAATATCAGATTGTATTCTATAGGTTGATTTGTAAAATCATTTTTTTAAGGGTCAGACATTTCTAAAATACAACTGATCCTGGGTATTAGAAGAAAGAGAGATGACATCATGCAGAGTTTTATTTTTTTAGTCAGGAGATACATAACTAAAAATTTGTAATTCAGTTTCATTCAATCTTCCACAAGTGCCTGTGCCAACACATATGCATATGCAAATATGTGTTTGTTTATGTATATATATATGTAAATTTTGACAGGTAAAACTTCCATGTAAATTTCTGGAATATGAAAATTTATTCAAATGTAACTGTAAATTATATCCATGCCTTGAGACCAATTTCAAGTATACTTTTTTCTTAATGTTAAAATTTATTAAAGTTCTTTTTTTATCATGATACTGTGCTCCATCAAACTTTGTCTTCAATATTGAGTTTAAAACAGCATTCAGAGTACTGTTTGATGTTTAATTTTTGTCAGAATGAACTTTTAATAGTTGCACTCAGATTCATAAGCTGGATGAAAAGATGCAACCTATATAGGTAACTAACTAATCAGCTTCTTATTTGAAGTATCTGATGACATTGACATAAAAGTTCAAGAATTTCATTATGATGGAGGTCTTCTAATAATGTAGCACTTTGACAATTACTTTATTTTCCATAGTGCATAAGAGAAGCTGATGATCCAGCAATCCCACTGCTGGGCATACACACTGAGGAAACCAGAAGGGAAAGAGACACGTGTACCCCAATGTTCATCGCAGCACTGTTTATAATAGCCAGGACATGGAAGCAACCTAGATGTCCATCAGCAGATGAATGGATAAGAAAGCTGTGGTACATATACACAATGGAGTATTACTCAGCCATTAAAAAGAATACATTTGAATCAGTTCTAATGAGGTGGATGAAACTGGAGCCTATTATACAGAGTGAAGTAAGCCAGAAGGAAAAACACCAATACAGTATACTAACGCATATATATGGAATTTAGAAAGATGGTAATGATAACCCTGTATACGAGACAGCAAAAGAGACACTGATGTATAGAACAGTCTTATGGACTCTGTGGGAGAGGGAGAGGGTGGGAAGATTTGGGAGAATGGCATTGAAACATGTGAAACGTCATGTATGAAACGAGATGCCAGTCCAGGTTCAATGCACGATGCTGGATGCTTGGGGCTGGTGCACTGGGACGACCCAGAGGGATGGTGTGGGGAGGGAGGAGGGAGGAGGGTTCAGGATGGGGAACACATGTATACTAATTAAATAATTTTCTATTAAAGAAAAAAAAAAAAAAACAAACAAACAAAAAAGTTAATAAAGCATTTTTGAGTAAATATTTGTTTTTCACAATGATGTGTAAAACCAATTTCTACAGCTTCACTTACTAAATACTTATGTTTGTATATGTTTTCACACTTCAGCCAGCTTTATACTAATTCTTCCTCTACAGATTTTATCTTAGACCTCTTATATTCAATCTTGTCACCATATGTTGTTGTTGTTGTTGTTCAGTTGCCCAGTCGTGTCAGACTCTTTGAGACCCCACGGACTGCAACATGCCAGGCCTCCCTGTCCCGCACCATCTCTTGGAGTTTGCCCAAGTTCATGTTCATTGCATCAGTGATGCTGTCCAGCCATCTCATTCTCTGACACCCTCTTCTCCTTCTGCTCTCAATCTTTACCAGCATCAGGAAATTTTTTAATGAGCCAACAAATTGTACCAGATAACCAAAATACTGAAGCTTCAGCCTCAGCATCAGTCTTTCCAGTGAATATTCAGGGTTGATCTCCCTTCAGATTGATTGGTTTGATCTCCTTCTGTCCAAGGGACTGTCAGGAGAGCACCACAGTTCGAAGGCATCAATTTTTTGGTGGTCTGCCTTCTTTATGGTCCAGCTCACACAACCATATGTGACCACTGGGAAGATCATAGGCTTGACTATATAGACTTTTGTCAGCAGAGTAATGTCTCTGCTTTTCAACACACTATCTAGGTTTGTCATTGCTTTCCTGCCAAGAAGCAATGATCTTCTGATCTCATGGCTGCAGTCACCATCCACAATGATTTTGGAGTCCAAGAAGAGGAAATCTGTCACTGCTTCTACCTTTTCCCCTTCTATTTCCCATGAAGTAATGGGGCTGTGTGCCATGATCTTAGTTGTTTTATTGTTGTTGTTGTTGTTGTTTACTATTTAATCTTAAGCCAGCTCTTTCATTTTCCTCCTTCACTCTCATCAAGAGGCTCTTTAGTTCCTCTTCACTTTCTGCCATTAGAGTGGTGGCATCTACATATCTGAAGTTGTTGATGTTTCTCCCACCTATCTTAATTCCAGCTTGTAACTCACCCAGCGCAGCATTTCTAATGATGTGATCAGAGTATAGGTTAAACAAACAGGGTGACAGCAGACTGCCCTGTGGTATTCCTTTCTTGATTTTGAACCAGTCAGTTGTTCCATACAGGGTTCTAATGGTTGCTTCTTGACCCACATACAGGTTTCTCAGGAAACAGGTAAGATGGTCTGGAATTCCCATCTCTCTAAGTTCAGTTAGGTTCAGTCACTCAGTCATGTCTGACTCTTTGCGACCCCATGAACTGCAGCACGCCAGGCCTCCCTGTCCATCACCAAATCCCACAGTCCACCCAAACCCATGTCCACTGAGTTGTTCGTAACATCCAACCTTCTCATCCTCTGTTGTTCCCTTCTCCTCCTACCCCCAAACCCTCCCAGCATCAGGGACTTTTCAAATGAGTCAGCTCTTCACATCAGGTGGCCAAAGTTTTGGAGTTTCAGCTTCAACATCAGTCCTTCCAATGAACGCCCAGGACTGATCTCTTTTAGGATGGACTGGTTGGATCTCTTTGCAGTCCAAGGGACTCTCAAGAGTCTTCTTCAACACCATAGTTCAAAAGCATCAATTCTTCGGTGCTCAGCTTTCTTTATAGTCCAAATCTCACATCCATACATGACCATTGGAAAAACCATGGCCTTGATTAGACCTACCTTTGTTGGCAGAGTTAAGTATCTGCTTTTTAATATGCTGCCTAGATTGGTCGTAACTTTCCTTCCAAGGAGTAAGTGTCTTTTAGTTTCATGGCTGCAATCACCATCTGCAGTGATATTGAAGTCCAGAAAAATGAAGTCAGCCACTGATTCCACTCTTTCCCCCTCTAATTGCCATGAAGTGATGGGACTGGGTGCCATGATCTTAGTTTTCTGAATGTTGAGCTTTACGCCAACTTTTTCACTCTCCTCTTTCACTTTCATCAAGAGGCTCTTTAGTTCCTGTTCACTTTCTGCCATAAGGGTGGTGTCATCTGCATATCTGAGGTTATTGATATTTCTCCCAGCAATCTTGATTCCAACTTGTGCTTCCTCCAGCCCAGCATTTCTCATGATGTACTCTGCATATAAGTTAAATAAGCAGGGTGACAATATACAGGCTTGATGTACTCCTTTTCCTATTTGGAACCAGTCTGTTGTTCCATGTTCAGTTCTAACTGTTGCTTCCTGACCTGCATACAGGTTTCTCAAGAGGGAGGTTAGGTGGTCTGGTATTCCCATCTCTTTCAGAATTTTCCACAGTTTATTGCAGAAGCTCTGTGGCAGTGAAGGCACAGAAGCACAGGGCTGTGATGGCGCAGAAGCATGGCTGAGAGGAGCTACCCCACGTCCCAGGTAAGGAGCAGCAGCTGCGCTTTTCTGGAGCAGCTGTGATGATATACCCCATGTCCAAGGTAAGAGAAACCCAAGTAAGACAGTAGGCACTGAGAGAGGGCATCAGGGGGCAGACAGACTGAAACCACAATCACAGAAAACAAGCCAATCTGATCACATGGATCACAGCCTTGTCTAACTCAATGAAACTAAGCCATGCCGTGTGGAGCTACCCAAGACAGAAGGGTCATGGTGGAGAGGTCTGACAGAATGTGGTCCACTGGAGAAGGGAATGGCAAATGACTTCAGTGTTCTTGCCTTGAGAACCCCATGGACAGTATGAAAAGGCAAAAAGACAGGGCATTGAAAGATGAACTCCCCAGGTCAGTAGGTGCCCAGTATGCTACTGGTGATCAGTGAAGAAATAACTCCAGAAAGCATGACGGGATGGAGCCAAAGTAAAAAACAACACGCAGTTGTGGATGTGACTGGTGATAGAAGCAAGATCCAATGCTGTAAAGAACAATATTGCATAGGAAGCTGGAATGTTAGATCCATCAGGTCAGATCAGATCAGTCACTCAGTCGTGTCCAACTCTTTGTGACCCCATATTAGGTCCATGAATCAAGGCAAATTGGAAGTGGTCAAACAGGAGATGGCAAGAGTGAACATCAACATTCTAGGAATTGGTGCACTAAGATGGACTGGAATGGCTGAATTTAACTCAGATGACCTTTATATCCACTACCTTGGTTAGGAATCCCTTAGAAGAAATGAAGTAGTCATCATAGTCAACAAAGGAGTCTGATGTAGTCAGTTCAGTTCAGTCGCTCAGTCCTGTCCGACTCTTCGCGACCCCATGAATCACAGCACGCCAGGCCTCCCAGTCCATCACCAACTCCCGGAGTTCACTCAGACTCACGTCCATCGAGTCAGTGATGTCATCCAGCCATCTCATCCTCTGTCATCCCCTTCTCCTCCTGCCCCCAATCCCTCCCAGCATCAGAGTCTTTTCCAATGAGTCAACTCTTTGCACGAGGTGGCCAAAGTACTGGAGTTTCAGCTTTAGCATCATTCCTTCCAAAGAAATCCCAGGGCTGATCTCCTTCAGAATGAACCAGTTGGATCTCCTTGCAGTCCAAGGGACTCTCAAGAGTCTTCGCCAACACCACAGTTCAAAAGCATCAATTCTTCGGTACTCAGCCTTCTTCACCGTCCAACTCTCACATCCATACATGACCACAGGAAAAACCATAGCCTTGACTAGACGGACCTTTGTTGGCAAAGTAATGTCTCTTCTTTTGAATATGCTATCTAGCTTGGTCATAACTTTCCTTCCAAGGAGCAAGTGTCTTTTAATTTCATGGCTGCAGTCACCATCTGCAGTGATTTTGGAGCCCCCAAAAATAAAGTCTGACACTGTTTCCACTGTTTCCCCATCTATTTCCCATGAAGTGATGGGACCAGATGCCATTATCTTCGTTTTCTGTTTGTTGAGCTTGAAGCCAACTTTTTCACTCTCCACTTTCACTTTCATCAAGAGGCTTTTTAGTTCCTCTTCACTTTCTGCCATAAGCGTGGTGTCATCTGCATATCTGAGGTTATTGATATTTCTCCTGGCAATCTTGATTCCAGCTTGTGCTTCTTCCAGTCCAGCGTTTCTCATGATATACTCTCCATATAAGTTAAATAAGCAGGGTAACAATATACAGGCTTGATGTACTTCTTTTCCTATTTGGAACCAGTCTGTTGTTCCATGTCCAGTTCTAACTGTTGCTTCCTGACCTGCATACAGATTTCTCAAGAGGCAAGTAAGGTGGTCTGGTATTCTCATCTCTTTCAGAATTTTCCATGGTTTATTTATCTAATGCAGTACTTGGATGCAATCTCAAAAATGACAGAATGATCTCTGTTCATTTCCAAGGCAAACCATTCAATATCACGGAATTCCAAGTCTATGCCCCAACCAATAACACTGAAGAAGCTGAAGTTGAACAGTTCTATGAAGACCTACAAGACCTTCTAGAACTAACACCCCAAAAAGATGTCCTTTTCATTATAGGGGACTGGAATGCAAAAGTAGGAAGTCAAGAAACACCTGGAGTAATAGGCAAATTTGGCCTTGGAGTACAGAATGAAGCAGGACAAAGGCTAATAGAGTTCTGCCAAGAGAACGCACTGGTCATAGCAAACACCCTCTTCCAACAACACAAGAGAAGACTCTACACTTGGACATCACCAGATGGTCAACAGCGAAATCAGATTGATTATATTCTTTGCAGCCAAAGATGGAGAAGCTCTATAAAGTCAGCAAAAACAAGACCGGGAGCTGGCTGTGGCTCAGATCATGAAATCCTTATTGCCAAATTCAGACTTAAATTGAAGAAAGTGGAGAAAACCACTAGACCATTCAGGTATGACTTAAATCGAATCCCTTATGACTATCTCTCTAAGAGCTTTCCACAGTTTGTCAGCATGGACAGTAAATGTGAACCAATATTTTGTGTACCTACATTATTAATGTCAACTTCCTTTAACAATAGAAATTCAGAACTTAATTATTATTCAGAACTTAATATTAATTAAGTAATTTATTATATATATTTATAAATTATATATGTATATATATAATTTTATATTATATAGATACAGGCTTCCCAGGTGGGTCAGTGGTAAAGAATTTGCCTGCTAATGAAGGAGACATGGGTTTGATTCCTGCATCAGGAAGTTCTCCTAGAGAAGAAAATAGCAAGCCACTCTAGTATTCTTGCCTGGGAAATCCCATAAACAGAGGAGGGCAGGCTATATTCCATGGGGTAGCAAGAATCAGACAGGATTTAGTGACTAAACAATAACATTACAAAAATAATCACAATGTCGAAAGTATTTAACCAAGGTGTTTTACTGCAAAGCCCCTCAGTCTCTACATAATAAGTGAAAGTGAAGTCACTCAGTCGTGTCTGACCCTTTGCCACCCCATGGACCGTAGCCTACCAGGCTCCTCCATCCATGGAATTTTCCAGGCAAGAGTACTGGTGTGGGATGCCATTTCTTTCTCCAGGAGATCTTCCCAACACAGGGATAGAACCCGGGTCTCCCATATTGCAGGCATATAACTAACATATGACTTTTAGCATTTCTCATTCTTAGTTCTACGGCTTTTGGTATCTTCTAAAAAGCTCTATGGATTTTGGTATCTTCTAAAAAACTCAATGGCTTTTGGTATCTTCTAAGTGCTGTAGCACAACTAGCTGATTATCAAGTGGTCAGCAAGGAAAGCCATGAAGAAGAAGATACTGATACCTCATTTTTTTTTTTTTTTAAGTTAGAATGCCAGGCTCTTAGTTCCCTTGGTCCTGGGAAAGATCAGGAAACAAGAACAGGATTTTCAATTTTTTTTCAGATTTAAATATACTTCACTAGCCATAAATCTCTCACACACTGATCTAGGACCATTCCTGATGAAAGTACAAAGTAGACATATGCCAAACCCATCCTAGTTTAAAGCAACTATTGTTAATGATTTTTAACAATCACAATAAATGAGGATCAAATGCTAAATTAACCAGATGGGTTTCAGGAACAGTAAGTATAACCTGAGCATCTCCCCAGGGAGCCACCTGGTCACACATAATGTTGAAACTTGTTTACCAGAGAGCCACATTTGAAATTATCTCCAAGTGAGAGTTCTGTTGCTTATCCCTATCATATTGGGTAAGTTTCATCATTATCCTTATAAACTAAGAGCTGACACTAACACCGTACTAATGATGAAGTATCAGAAAGAGATTCTCTTTCCATGTATATACACAATGAAGATGAATACACAGGGGAAGGCTGTTGTGTACAAATCAGGAAGAGAGCTCTTGCCAGATCCTGAATTGCCCAGCTCTTTGATCTTGGACTTTCAAGATCCAAGATCATGAAAAATAAATTTTTGTTGTTGAAGCCACCCAGTTGATGGTGCTTTGTTATGGCAGCCTGATCTAAGATAGTGTCCATTTTAACTTTCACAGCTATTATCTTTTGCTCAAATTCAGTGTATTCAATGGAAATAATTTCCAGAAAATAGTCTCACCCTTAACCCGCATAGGTTTCAATAGGAAACAGAACATAACAGATATCTGTTGCATTTTTATATACTAACAATGAACTATCAAAAAGAGAAATTAAGGAAACAACTCCATTTACCACTGCTTCCAAAAGAATAAAATATCTAGGACTAAACCTACCTAACGAGGCAAAATCCTGTACTTGAAAAGTACAAGACATTGATGAAAGAAACTGAATATAAAACAAAGAATGAGATATACCATATACTTGGATTGGAAGAATAAATATTATTAAAATGATGATAATACCCAAGGCAATCTACAGATTCAACACAATTCCTATCAAAATATCAATGGTGTTTTTAACTAGAACACATAATTTTAAAATCTATATGGAAACATGAAAGATTTTAAATACCCAAAATAATCTTGATAAAGTAGATCAGAGTTGGAGGAATCATGCTGTCTTGCTTCAGACCACACCTTGAAGCTATAGTAAATAAAACAATATGGTACTGCCACAAAAACAGACATGGAGATCAATAGAACAAATAGACAGTTCAGAAATAAACCCATATACTTATGGTCATCTAATCCATGACAAAGGAGGCAAGAATATACAATGGACTAAAGAACTTTCTTCAGTAAGTGGTGCTGGGAAAACTGGACAGATAAATGTGAAAAGAATGAAATTAGAACATTCTCTGCTGCTGCTAAGTCGCTTCAGTCGTGTCCGACTCTGTGTGACCCCATAGACGGAAGCCCACTAGGCTCCCCCGTCCCTGAGATTCTCCAGGCAAGAACACTTGGAGTGGGTTGCCATTTCCTTCTCCAATGCATGAAAGTGAAAAGTGAAAGTGAAGTTGCTCAGTTGTGTCCGACCCTCAGTGACCCCATGGACTGCAGCCTTCCAGGCTCCTCTGTCCATAGGATTTTCCAGGCAAGAGTACTGGAGTGGGGTGCCATTGCCTTCTCCAGAACATTCTCTAACATCATATTAAAAAAAACAAACTCAAATTGGATTAAAGTCCTAAATATGACTGACTATGATAAACTCCTAGAGAAAAATGTAGGCAGAACACTCTTTAACCTAAATAGAATCAGTATTTTGGGGGATCCATATCCTAAAGGAAATAAGAGCAAAAATAAACAAATGGGACCTAATTCAACTTAATAGCTTTTTTTTACAAGCAAAGGAAACTACTGACAAAACCAAAAGAAAAAAAAAATGCTGAATGGGAGAAAATAGTCACAAATGATATTACCTACATGGGATTAATATCCAACATATATAAATGCTCATTCCACTCAACATCTATAAAACAAACAACCTATTAAAAAATAGGCAGGGTGACAGAATAAGCATATTTTCAAAGAGGAAATGCAGATGGCCAACAAGCACATGAAAACATGTTCAATACCACTAATCATCAGGAAAGTGTAAATCAAAATCACAAGATATCGCCTCACACTTGTCAGAATGGCTATCATCAAAAATGTTGGTAACTATGTGGAGAAAAGGGAACATTTAGACACTATTATTTTGTAACTGTAAAAAGAGTGTAACCTTTAAAAATTGTATATAAAAAAGCTGATATTATCTTTGTTAATTTGATTAATATGTGTCTTGGGGTGTTTTGCCTTGGGTTTATCCTGTTTGGGACTCTCTGGGAGAGTCCCAAACACAAAGAACAAATATTAAAAGCAGCAAGGGAAAAACAACAAATAACACACAAGGGAATTCCCATAAGGATAACAGCTGATCTTTCAAGAGAAACTCTTCAAGCCAGGAGGGAATGGCAAGACATACTTAAAATGATGAAAGAAAATAACCTACAGCCCAGATTATTGTACCCAGCAAGGATCTCATTCAAGTATGAAGGAGAAATCAAAAGCTTTTCAGACAAGCAAAAGCTGAGAGAATTCTGCACCACCAAACCAGCTCTCCAACAAATACTAAAGGATATTCTCTAGACAGGAAACACAAAAATGGTGTATAAATTCAAACCCAAAACAATAAAGTAAATGGCAACGGGATCATACTTATCAGTAATTACCTTAAACGTAAATGGGTTGAATGCCCCAACCAAAAGACAAAGACTGGCTGAATGGATACAAAAACAAGACCCCTACATATGTTGTCTACAGGAGACCGACCTCAAAACAGGGGACACATACAGACTGAAAGTGAAGGGCAGGAAAAAGATTTTCCATGCAAATAGAGACCAAAAGAAAGCAGGAGTAGCAATACTCATATCAGATAAAATAGACTTTAAAACAAAGGCTATGAAAAGAGACAAAGAAGGTCACTACATAATGATCAAAGGATCAATCCAAGAAGAAGATATAACAATTATAAATATATATGCACCCAACACAGGAGCACCGCAGTATGTAAGACAAATGCTAACAAGTATGAAAGGAGAAATTAACAATAACACAATAATAGTGGGAGACTTTAATACCCCACTCACACCTATGGATAGATCAACTAAACAGAAAATTAACAAGGAAACACAAACTTTAAATGATACAATAGACCAGTTAGACCTAATTGATATCTATAGGACATTTCATCCCAAAACAATGAATTTCACCTTTTTCTCAAGAGCACATGGAACCTTCTCCAGGATAGATCACATCCTGGGCCATAAAGCTAGCCTTGGTAAATTCAAAAAAATAGAAATCATTCCAAGCATCTTTTCTGACCACAATGCAGTAAGATTAGATCTCAATTACAGGAGAAAAACTATTAAAAATTCCAACATATGGAGGCTGAACAACACGCTGCTGAATAACCAACAAATCACAGAAGAAATCAAAAAAGAAATCAAAATTAAAAAGAAAAAAAAAAAGCTGATATGAAGAGTTAAGTTGTGTCTGATAACTACAAATATTGAGTGTAAGCATCTGGATGGATTGTCATCACAATAAAAAGTTACTGACTAGCACATGCCAACAGAACAAGGTTGGAATGATGACAGGTAAGGAGTAGAGAAACTATTGGCATCATACCTTAAAATTGCAGTTATGTTTATGAATGCTGAGTCTGTTTAATAAATTTAATCTGGACTTGCAGTCATAAATATTCTTATTATACGCAATAAAAAAGTTTAAAAAAGCTGAAGATATTTTAAAGAAAGAAAACACATTGGAATAAAGAATACTTGAGTATTCAGCTGCTTTTTTAGTGAGGGAGATGTGAACATGAAAACTGTAAATAGAAACACAAAGGTCCTGTTGCCATTAAAGTTCTGTTACAGGCATGGTTATTAATATTAAAACCATTTTTCATAGCAGAAATGGCTTCAACTTCCATTTGATATTACAGCAAATAATTTGGGAAATGATTAATGAGATTTTTAATTATACATTGAGTTTATCATAAAACAATCTGTGCCACTACAGCTGGAAAGGATCAGACGTTAATTAGATCCAGGGAAAAATTCCACAGAGAAGCAAATCCATCCACTTTAGGTGCCCAGGACTTCTCCATTCCTGGTTCACCTTCACACTTGGCTGCTTAGCTTGCGTCTTAACACACAGTGCTAATGAGGCCACAGCCATGTTTTCACTCCCTGTATGTGCCAGTTAGCTTCACTATGCTTCAGTGTTACAGATTGTTTTCTTAAATTTGGCCTGCCAACTCAAAGATTGCTCCACTCATTCATCAGGGAAATGTGGCAAAAAAAGCAGGGAAGATTCAATTAAAACTACTGGTGATCACATGGGGATTGGGGCAAGAAGCCTTCTTGGAAAAATCAGTCATCATATTTTTCAGGTTTTTCAGATTCCCTCCAGCTTGACTGCTTTTAGTTTAACATTAAAAAATTCAATCATAAATGTGGCTCACTTTCCAAAATCATCAGTGTCCCATTAGATTCCCAATCTCCAAAGCATTCTATCCTGGATTTGTTCACCATGGTTACTGACACAGGGAAAGCACTGAGTAGCATATGCCAACAGAACAAGGCTGGAATGATGACAGGTTAGTAGTAGAGAAACTGTTTGCATATTACTTTAAAATTGCAGGCAGAGCTATGTGCCACCACCTTGAACCTTCCCTAGGGCTTCATACTTCAAAACACAATACATTTTTCAACAATTTTTACTGAGTATTAACTAACTACAGGGGCTTCCCTGGTGGCTCAGACAGTAAAGAATCTGCCTGCAATGCGGGAGACCTAGGTTGGATCCCTGGGTCAGGAAGATCCCCTGGAGAAGGGCATGGTAATCCATTCTAGGATTTTTTTTTTTAATATTTATTATTTTTTTAATTTATTTTAATTGGAGGCTAATTACTTTACAATATTGTATTGGTTTTGCCATACATCAATATGAATCTGCCACAGGTGTACAGAGAATCCCCATGAACAGAGGAGCCTAGTGGGCTACAGTCCATGGAGTCGAACAGAATCAGACATGACTGAGTGACTAAGCACAGCACGAGAACACAGCAACTATGTGGGATGCAAAGAAATGTGTGGCAAGTGTTCAAGAAACTTACAATGGATTCATTTTTAAAATAAAGCCTCATAATTTTACCAAGTGGAATAAGTTCCACTGGCATTGCCAAAAAAAAAAAAAAGAGCCAAGAGTCATTAGGCAACTCAGCCTGGTCAAAATTCTATGAAAGACTTGGATGATGTTATAAAGGCCATGCTTATCAAGTTAAACATGACATGAGGATGGGAGGAATAATGAAACAGTACATTGAAGGAAGGGATGGAGATCTAAAAAGAACTTCACAATTTATAATGTTGGACAGAATCTATCAAAAATTGTATTGAGATTTATTCTGATCACTCTCTTGAAGTAGCTCTATGACCTTGAACTGCTATCTAATTAACTTGTGCTCATTATCCTTATCTGAAAAGTCTGAGTCTTGCCTCAGATAATTTGCCTACCAGGCAAGCCCTAAAAGTTTATAATTCTATGAATCAAGACGTTAGACATTGGAAGCTTTACTGGGCATGAGTCTGGAAGCTGGGAAGGGGAACTGATTCATCTCAAAAATTCAAACTGTGTCTCTGGCAGATGGTTGTCAGTTGTTAGTTGTCAGGATCTCTCATTGAGCAAAAATGTGCTCCCATTGACTTACAGGTGTTTCTGTTTTGTAGCACTGGTTTTACAGTTTGGTTGCTTGTAGGAATCGTGCAACATCAGGCATCAAACCAGGGGGATAAATACATAATGCTAGTCTTGATGAATTTGCTCACTATCTTCTGTTTATCTCAGCAGACTTCTGCCCCAGGCTTGGAATGAACACATTCTTCCCGTCAAGTCCTAGGAATCATTTTTCACCATAAGCACAGAGCCCTCTTCAGCTCTGTGTCACTGAGTAACGGTCAGAAGACAAGTACCATGACAAGAAATGTCCCTCCTTAAAATAGTTTATTTATTTTTACCTGAAGACATCTTGTTGAGAGAAGAGGTTCGTGAAGTCTTTATGCTTCATATAAAAACAACCTCACACAAAGAACAAGAAATGTTCTTGTTTACTGATCTAAAGAAGAATAAAACAGTCTCACACATAAGTGTCTATCATAAGCTTCCCCAGTGCCTCAGTGGTAAAGAATCTGCCTACAATGCAGGAGCCACAGGAGATGCAGGCTTGATCCCTGAATTTGGAAGATCCCCTGGAGGAGGGCATAACAACCCACTCCAGTATTCTTGCCTGGAGAATCCCATGGACAGAGGAGCCTGGTGGGCTACAGTCCACAGGCTTGCGAAGAGTCGGATACGACTGAAGTGACTTAGCATGCATGCATGTCTATGATAAAGGGTTTAGTTTTAAAAAGTATGGGTTGAATAAAAGTTGTAAATAAGGCAACTCATGTGAGGAATATACATTATTATGCCTAATAAGAAACAGTACCCACTTTTATTTTATGCACAGTAACTATTATTGGCAGGGGATAGTTTGGTGATGTTTTTTACTTATGAATGAATGAGTTTTCAAAGGCTTGCTGTCTGTGGGACATAACTTTGAATACTGTTTGATAGATACATAATATCAATACAAATACACTTGCTTTCATTTACATATACATGCACACTCATGGAACATTAGTGATCATTTGCTTCATTCTTTTATTTCATTCCAGTTATTCTTGCTCCTAGTGTACATATGAGAGTGAACAACAGGAGGCTTCATACCATGGTCCTTCTGATTCTAAAACCTCTGCTATTCTCTGTGTTTCAATATGGTTCTCTGTGTGCAAGGGGAATAATTATAGTCTGTCACCAGAACTTTTACAAGTATCTAGCATACTTGTTTTATATAATGTTAGGTAGGATGTGGTAAAATGCTTAATGGAGAAAAAACCCCTTTGGTGAAAAAAAGTGTTCATGTCCAGTTGGGAGAAAATGCAGACCAGACCACTTCAGTATATTTATTGTCATTGCCATTGAAATTAACTATGTATAATATTGTGCTAGGAAACTAATTTTGTATTTACAGAAACAGAAAACTGTTATTTTTAATTGAGGATAATTTTTTACATTTTTTTGTTGATATCAGAATTATGGTTATTAAATTACTGTTTGTCTTGTTTACATAGAATTTAACTGAGTAGGAGAAAAAAGAACTAAAACTTTTTGTACTAGTAGCTACTGAAAGTAAATTAGAAATATAAATACACTCAGATTTTGAAAGAAAATAGGTTTTGGAGAAAGTACAAATTCTCAGCAGGAAATCATTTAAAAAGGAATGTTGAGACTTCCCCACCCTCTCATCACAATTTCACCTCAGTTCCCACTTCATGGTGTTGCAAATTGATAAAAACAATATTTCTGAGAACTATCTCAAGTCAGAATCAAAGTTTAATACTAAAATAATGAAAGGACTCTATTTAGGGTTGGGAAACAAAGAATGCTTAAAATCACCCTATTATTGCCATTGTTCTGGAACTAAGGGAAAACTGCCTTAGAGCCAAGAAATAAGTAATAGATGTAAATATGCAAAAAGGCAGAGCTGAGTTTATTATTCTCAGTTGAATTGATTATGTATATGGAAATTAAAAAAATTAGATCAATAATCAAATTAAATAAGATAGACTATAAATTAATAATCAGGACATTTTAATATACAAATGATTATAAGTAATACTTTGGAAGAAAATATCCTATTTTGATAACAAATAAAAATGCTATAAAAATAACAGTTTTTCCTTAATGTATCTGTCCAATATAATAACAAATCACTGAAAGCATGCTTTTTGGAAACTGGCAAAATATGCTAACTTTCCTATGAAAACTGAATTAGCTTGCCATGACAATCTGAAAAATAAGAATGATGAAGCAACTAAACTATCAGGTAACAAAATATATTTTGAAGAAATAATGTGTAGAATATATTTTCATTGATTTATGGACTTTCATTTTTGTATTTATTTTTTAAATAACAATCTGACAGTAGAACATGTTTAGATTATAAGATATTTTTATGTTTGGGGTATTAACATCTGAATATTAAACAAAAAATTGTTATTTTAAAATCTTTATGTTACCAGGTTAGGAAAATCGTAGCATGTGAAGCAACCATTTGCTTGAGATCACATTTAGGAACTTTAAGGGACATAGACATTGTATGTCTTTTCTTTGGCCTGTAGCCAGTCATGTCATGAAATTAAGAAATGGATTTAAAAATAATTACAAAAGACTATTCTAAAATTATATCATTAGGGTATACCTTGGAAATTCGGCACATATTTTGTTGCACAGTTAGTGGATATTAGTTTATTTGCCACATTTCTTGAAGCAGATGCTTGCTAACAGTTTTACACTGTGTTTTCTTGTTCTGTTAATGGTAATTCAGTGCAGATGAATTAGAACGTACTTGAAAAGGTTCTGTGCTGACATGAGTCACTCCTCTTCTGCCACCTGTGTCTCCTGAGTCGTGGTAAGGCAGCTGGCACCAATGGCAGCAGATAAATGGATATTAAGGATGAACCATCTTTACTAATACCCAACAGTTCACCTTGTCCTTGATATTTGGAGAAATAAACACAGTCCTAAATATCAGTATAAACAATCATATGTGCTTCCCAAAAAGTGTGTTAGAAGTAATGTACTTCAAAATTAATTCAGTTAACGAGCAATTTGATGGGTTTAAAACCAAAATCAGAGAAATGGAAGGAAGAGTAAAACTACTGGAAAACACAGTAGGGAATGTAAATAGAGTGTGAAAACTGCTGCGGAACAGATTGCTGTTATAATTAGAGACAGCATTTCACTCTCCTTTAAATATGAGTCCCTGGAAATTGCTGAGTGGAAGAGGTGGGGACACAGCTGTTTCAGCGTACAGCTGGTGGGAATCACAAGAACCATAGTTAAACGAAAACTAGCTAGCTAAATAAACTAGCTAACTAAGTAACTAAGACGCCTGGCTTGAATCTTAGATACAAATGTATAATGTTATCAAAAAATAAAGTATAGTTAGCTCATCAGAGAGTATTGAGGGAGAATAATAAAGTGCTCACCTGGTACAAAATATATTGTATGCATACTATGATTTCTTCAAGTCTTCAGTACATAAGGACTCCCTGGTGACTCATATGGTAAAGAATCTGTCTGCAATGTGGGAGACCTGGGTTTGATCCCTGGGTGGGGAAGATCCCCTGGAGTAGGAAGTGTCAATCTACTCCAGAATTCTTGCCTGGAAAATTAGTATATAAAGAAAAGACAATCTCAAAAGAAAGAGATATTTGAATATTGATTAATACGGTTAATTGTAGCTTTCACATTAAATTGTGTCCTTTGTTTTATATAAATCTAGAGAAGAATTCAGAGAAGGCAATGGCACCCCACTCCAGTACTCTTGCCTGGAAAATCCCATGGATGGAGGAGCCTGGTAGGCTGCAGTCCATGGGGTCGCTTAGAGTCGGACATGACTGAGCGACTTCATTTTTACTTTTCACTTTCATGCACTGGAGAAGGAAATGGCAACCCGATCCAGTGTTCGTGCCTGGAGAATCCCAGGGACAGGGGAGCCTGGTGGGCTGCCATCTATGGGGTCGCACAGAGTCGGACACGACTGAAGCGACTTAGCAGTAGCAGCAGCAGCAGAGGAAAATTAACTGAATACTTGGTAATTAATCAAGATTCTCCCTCTCCCACACCCCCTCCCCCACACAGTCAAAAGAACATTCAATGAATGTCCAGGAAGGACATGTCACACACCTGATTACCATCTCACCAGATCTCTATGTACTCTCTGGAGAACCATATTGTCTCAACTCCTCTCTTACTTTGTCTTAGTAAAAAAAAAATTTTTAAGTTCCAGACAGATAAAAAATAAAAAACTACATACTCTTCTGACTTAGAGTTAACCCAAAGCTCAGAAATAGCAGGATTGAGCATTTTGTTCTCTCATCTTTTAGTGTTATCAAATACTGACATATATATTATTTTCTTTCCTTTTTTAAGCTGCATACAGAGACCTGTTCTTACCAGTACATTAGCTGCACAGTTGGACAAGAAGAGCTATCCTCTAGATTTTCTTAGAAAGGATGATAATTGTAAAAAAATAAATTATCCCATGAGTGAGAGGATTATTGAAAGAACATCAGTGACTCTGTGAACTGGACTATAAGAATTCTCAGGCTGTATGTGTTTGCCCTTCTCCCCATCATATTCAGTGCAACCCAGGAAGCCTGGTGGTACTTATCTCTACAATACAGACAGTTTTCACTTTTCTAGCCTTTGCTTCATTCGTCCAGGAAAGAAAGAGTGGAAAAAGGGACAAACTTTCTGGTGGCCATCCAAGCACTATGTCATCATCTCTTGTGTGTACTCCAACCTCTTTGATTCTGTTCCATAGAATATTTGTACTTCAGCATCATGAAGGAGCAAAACCTGTTTTTGTATTTTAGAGAAATTTTTGGTCATAATTTACACTATGTTTTACTGAATTTGCTGTACCCAGCAGTTGTGCATAAAGTTACTGTAGAGAAGGAATAGAGGTGCTGGGCTTATGCAGGTTCAATCCCTGAGTCGAGAAAATCTCCTGGAGAAGGAAACGGCAGCCTGGTCTAGCGTTCTTGCCTGGGAAATCCCATGGACAGAGGAGCCTGGGGGCTACATTCCATGGGGTCGCAAACCATCAGACACGACTGAGCACTCACATACAACACAACGCAACACATGCTGAGAGAATAGAAATTATCTCTGGTGAAATATTGTCAAGAATCCACACGTGTTTTTACCTTATCTCCCCTTCCTAAGTATTTGTATTTTCTAGGATGGCTTTATAGATTACCCATGAATTATTTTCACAGTTATGATGATGGGGATCTAAATACTGTCTTTTGACACCACAGATCTGTCTCCCAATGGACGCAGTCATTCTTTCCATCTCAAGCCATGGAGAAAATAGGGCTGAGGTGTAACAGAGCTTAAAATCAACTTTATTAAATTGAATTTCTCCAGAATTGAGAAGATATCTCAATTTTTCTATAGCCTTCAGGTAAACACTTCCAAAGAGGTATTTTAATAACCACTTAAGCACACAAGGACAACCGTTCAGGTGGTTTCAGAGAGGATGAAAAATTGCATATGTCATCTGCCAGAGCATATACTAAATTACCTTGCCGACAGAAACTTTTTATTGGCCTAGAAGATATTTATTACCCCACTTGAGTTGTTAGAAAAACAATGTCCTAAACTTCCTATGGCAGAAAATATATCAATGAAAATTCAGCATCACTTTAATCTTTTAATATGTACTCTGTTATTAGTGGCCTAAATTTCTTTGACAGAACATCAATAAAAACTCTGTTTCACTTTTATCTTTTACTGTACTCTCTGTTACCATATTTCTGTGCTTATTAACAGTATTTGTCAAGGGTTTGACCATTTTCTTAATATGAATTATTTAACATTTCATATAATATATTCAAACAAAAGAACACATAGTTCACATAGGTTCAAATTATTTTCAGAGATTTAAGTTGTACATGGCAAGCTACCTTTCTAAGTACTTACTGTTTCAGGACATTTCAATATAATCAATCTATGGATCTTTGTTACTGTACTTAAAAATAATTAATCAAAATATTATTTCATTATTACATCTAACACTGAATATTTATATGCTTTTACCTTGAGAAATTTGTGGTAATTTATATAACATGGTAAAAAGAATGAATTCACCAATATAGATATTTTGCTAATTATTAAAATCCTTTTCAGTGCCAATTCTTATGTATTATTTCATATATACATCAAATTTCCATTTTACATAAAAATGTTAATTCATATAGTGACTTTTGAATAAAGAATGAAAAACAAGTCTCATGCTCATAAAAATGGCAGCTGTGAAAACAAAGTTTTGATAAGGATGTGGAGAAACTAGAACACTTGTGCACAGTAAAATCGTACAACCACAGTGGAAAACAGTTTGATCATTCCTCAAAAAATTAAAAATAGAATTACTATAATAGCCAACAATTTCCCTTCCAGGTATATAACTAAAATAATTGAAAGCAGGATCTCAAACAGGTACTTGTAAACCCACGTTCATAACAGCATTATTCACAACAGTCAAAATTAGGACTTGTAAACCGAATTATACATCATAATAGAAGCAACCCTACTGGCCATCACTGAATGAATGATAAGCAAAAGGTATACTTTATTTATATATATTAATATACGTATATACACACTGTGGGATATTATTCAAATTTTAAAAGGAAGGACATTCTGACTAGTTGCCACAATAAGGATAAAACTTAAAGACATCATGTTAAGTGAATGAAGACAGTTACAAAACTGTCTGAAAAATTTGGCTTGATTACACAAGGTACACAGTGTAATCAATATCACAGAGACAAACGATAGAATAATGGTTGTAAGGACCAAGGGGAAAGGAGAATTATTGTCTAACATGTATAGAGTTTCAGTTTTACAGGATGAAAGGACTTCTAAAGATACCTGGTGGCAATGATAGCACAACATGAATGCATTTAATACCTCTAAAGTGTATACTAAAAATGACTAAGATGGTAAATTTTATGTGAATTTTACCACAATAAAAATAATTGGAAAGAATGAATCTGTACAAAAGATCTCATATGCTTCTAAGAGATAAATTTGATGGAATTGTAAATGCATTGAGCAAGGTTTACCATATCAATGTTGGGAAATGACAATAAAAAGATATTTCTGTCCTCAAATATCTTTATCATGTAGATGAGTTCAGAAACACATGAGGATATCTGTAGGGTGAATATGTGTGTTTTTGTGTTTAACTTTTACCAAACTTCATTGTGAAATCATAATTTATGACTAAATTTGATAAATAATCTGATAAAAAATTATAGTCATAAGCACTTGGACACTCAAATATCAGACTGCTTTAATTGTTATAAAAAGAGGTGTTATTTAAAATGCATGTACCTAAGTTATGTTTAGTAAACCAAAATCCACTTGAGAGAAAAAGCAGGCGTGGCTTAAGTATCAAACTATAGTTTGTCCAGGAATTTTTTCTCGTGACAAATTCTACTTACTGAGCATGATTAAACTGTTTTAACATAGGTTGTCATCTTTTTACACTTAAGTTCCAAAACCCAAGAACTGACAGACTGTCTAATTTGACCATACAAATCCCATTGAATCTCTTTATTCAGCAGAAAGTATGTGATGACTTTGTGACTCTCTCTGCCTGTACAGACTGCCTTTCAAGAATTAGGGTAGCTTTGAGCAGATCTGATCCAAACACCACACACAGATTCACTTCTCCCATAATACTTGCACATAAATTTCAAAATTTTCAGAGACAACAAGTGATATTTATACAAATAATACAATCAAAAACTGCATATAAATATGTAAAACATGAAATATGTTGAATTATTTTTTTCCCCAAAAGGAATAAATAAAATGAATCATAATCCAGGTGAGCTGCTTTATTTTGAATATATACCAAATGAACATGGAAAAGTTATTTACCACATTCTGGGTTCATTAAATGAAATAATTTGCTAAATTTCCATTTGGAAAAATATATTTATGAGTCCATAGAATTAATATAATTTGAAAATAAATTGCTTTTTGCACACATGCTTAAATTATATTATTAATATTAAATACAAACATTTTTTTCTAACATATCTAACATTGAATATCTACAAATTTAATTAATTTGTATTAATTAATTAATTTGGGAAATTCATAGTAATTCATGGCAACACAGGAAGAAAAATAAGTATAAATTTCTACCTTCTATCACATATCTTTTTCTTCATCTCAATTTCTAACATCTGAATAAGTTATAAACACTTGCAGTTGCTATATCAGAACCATGTTAGGCTGCGTGAACAAGTGATTCGATTTCATCAAACTGGGGCTTTTTTCTGTTACATAAATAGTGCAAAGAAGGGCTATTCAAACAAGGAATAAGCAGCTCCATCATGTTGCTGGTGATCCTCTTTTCAGCTTTCAATTCTAGTATCCTTACAAAGCGGTTTTCAAATCTCTAGCCATCCTGTGTCCCAAAGGGGAAGATGGAGGAAAATTAAAGGTGGTTGCCAAAAGGTGCAAATGTATTCTATAGGTCTACCAACTCTAACAAGCTAAAAGAAAGAGATGAAGCAGATTTTAATACGTGAAGATATATACATACAGAGTAAGGTTTTAAAAATTGTCTTTAAGCATAGGAGATTGGAATTAGGAGTCAGATGGTTCACCAACAGCAACCTGGAAATATTAAAAGCCTTTTAATTTTGAGTATAAACAGAGTAAAATACAAAAGATTTAAAAAACAAACAAACAAACTGGGCATGGCATTTATTATCCAGAATCAGAAACAAATGAATCAAAGAATTAGAAGCAAAGATTAAACCAAAAGAACTGAGACTGGAAGATTAAATGTGCAGGAATGTTGATCTTGGGAAATCTAATGTTATCAAGATTGCAGGTGGTTACTGTGATGGCAACTAAAGAAATCATGACACAGGAAGACATCCTTTATAATCTATATAACTAACTTTTAACTTCCTTTTTGGTTAGAAAGCAGAGACTAAATATGAGTGATCCACAACTCTTAAGAGGAAGTGACAGCAATTCATTGCCAATAAGAGGATTACTGTAAAATTTTATTTTCATCTTGGCTGGAGTAAATGTGGGTGTTTTAAAATTACAATATCTATACCAGATACTGCATAGCATTCAGGAGCACTTTTTAGAAAGTGCAGACTTGCTGACAGGGTCCTATGGTAAAGGAATTTCACGTGTGTAAATTCAGTAGGGGGATATTATGTTGGTCCCACTAATCTACTGAGCTTCCTGCAGTTTCAACCCAACTGTTGCAAGGCTTTTATGGATTAGTATAGACCAAAATGTTTGACTGAACGAAAATTGTCAAAAGCAAAGCACGTAAAAAAGTTCTAAACATGAAACTGGATTGTGAAAGGTATATACATAGGTACATATATAATCTTTAGAAAGAATTAAGCTCTTGTTTAAATCAAGGTTATAGAAAGTACAATCAAATATGTTTCATAGTAAGCATTTGACAAAAAGTATCTCACATGGAAAAAAATAAAAGTCTTTTTCCCAAAACAACAAATTTATGCATTTATACTAAGAACTCTGTTCATTTCCAAGGCAAACCATTCAATATCACAGTAATCCAAGTCTATGCCCCAACCAGTAACTCTGAAGAAGCTGAAGTTGAACAGTTCTTTTTTTTTTTTTTTTAATTTTTTTTTTAAATTTTATTTTATTTTTAAACTTTACATAATTGTATTAGTTTTGCCAAATATCAAAATGAATCCATCACAGGTATACATGTGCTCCCCATCCTGAACCCTCCTCCCTCCTCCCTCCCCATACCATCCCTCTGGGTCATCCCAGTGCACTAGCCCCAAGCATCCAGTATTGTGCATTGAACCTGGACTGGCATGGAGAATGGCATTGAAACATGTAAAATATCATGTATGAAGTTGAACAGTTCTATGAAGACCTACAAGATCTTTTAGAACTAACATCCAAAAAAGATGTTCTTTTCATTATAGGGGACTGGAATGCAAAAGTAGGAAGTCAAGAAACACCTGGAGTAACAGGCAAATTTGGCCTTGGAGTACAGAATGAAGCAGGACAAAGGCTAATAGAGTTCTGCCAAGAGAATGCACTGGTCATAGCAAACACCCTCTTCCAACAGCACAAGAGAAGACTCTACACATGGACATCACCAGATGGTCAACACCGAAATCAGATTGATTATATTCTTTGCAGCCAAAGATGGAGAAGCTGTATACAGTCAGCAAAAACAAGACCAGGAGCTGACTGTGGCTCAGATCATGAACTCCTTATGGCCAAATTCAGACGTAAATTGAAGAAAGTACGGAAAACCACTAGACTATTCAGGTATGACCTAAATCAAATCCCTTATGATTATACAGTGGAAGTGAGAAATAGATTTAAGGGCCTAGATCTGATAGATAGAGTGCCTGATGAACTATGGAATGAGGTTCGTGACATTGTACAGGAGACAGGGATTAAGACCATTACCATAGAAAAGAAATGCAAAAAAAGCAAAATGGCTGTCTGGGGAGGCCTTACAAATAGCTGTGAAAAGAAGAGAAGCGAAAAGCAAAGGAGAAAAGGAAAGATATAAACATCTGAGTGCAGAGTTCCAAAGAATAGCAAGAAGAGATAAGAAAGCCTTCTTCAGCGATCAGTGCAAAGAAATAGAGGAAAACAACAGAATGGGAAAGACTAGGGACCTCTTCAAGAAAATCAGAGATACCAAAGGAACATTCCATGCAAAAATGAGCTCGATAAAGGACAGAAATGATATGGACCTAACAGAAGCAGAAGATATTAAGAAGAGATGGCGAGAATACACAGAAGAACTGTACAAAAAAGATCTTCATGACCCAGATAATCATGATGGTGTGATCACTGACCTAGAACCAGACATCCTGGAATGTGAAGTCAAGTGGGCCTTAGAAAGCATCACTAGGAACAAAGCTAGTGGAGGTGATGGAATTCCAGTTCAGATCTTCCAAATCCTGAAAGATGATGCTGTGAAAGTGCTGCACTCAATATGCCAGCAAATTTGGAAAACTCAGCAGTGGCCACAGGACTGGAAAAGGTCAGTTTTCATTCCAATCCCAAAGAAAGGCAATGCCAAAGAATGCTCAAACTACCACACAGTTGCACTCATCTCACATGCTAGTAAAGTAATGCTCAAAATTCTCCAGACAGGCTTCAGCAGTATGTGAACCATGAACTTCCTGATGTTCAAGCTGGTTTTAGAAAAGGCAGAGGAACCAGAGATCAAAAACATCCGCTGGATCATAGAAAAAGCAAGAGAGTTCCAGAAAAACATCTATTTCTGCTTTATTGATTATGCCAAAGCCTTTGACTGTGTGGATCACAATAAACTGTGGGAAATTCTGAAAGAGATGGGAATACCAGACCACCTGATCTGCCTCTTGAGAAATTTGTATGCAGGTCAGGAAGCAACAGTTAGAACTGGACATGGAACAACAGACTGGTTCCAAATAGGAAAAGGAGTACGTCAAGGCTGTATATTGTCAACCTGTTTATTTACCTTATATGCAGAGTACATCATGAGAAACGCTGGACTGGAAGAAACACAAGCTGGAATCAAGATTGCCGGGAGAAATATCAATAACCTCAGATATGCAGATGACACCACCCTTATGGCAGAAAGTGAAGAGGAACTCAAAAGCCTCCTGATGAAAGTGAAAGTGGAGAGTGAAAAAGTTAGCTTAAAGCTCAACATTCAGAAAACGAAGATCATGGCATCCGGTCCCACCACTTCATGGGAAATAGATGGGGAAACAGTGGAAACAGTGTCAGACTTTATTTTGGGGGGCTCCAAAATCACTACAGATGGTGACTGCAGCCATGAAATTAAAAGACGCTTACTCCTTGGAAGGAAAGTTATGACCAACCTAGATAGCATATTCAAAAGCAGAGACCTTACTTTGCCAACAAAGGTTCGTCTAGTCAAGGCTATGGTTTTTCCTGTGGTCATGTATGGATGTGAGAGTTGGACTGTGAAGAAGGCTGAGCACTGAAGAATTGATGCTTTTGAACTGTGGTGTTGGAGAAGACTCTTGAGCGTCCCTTGGACTGCAAGGAGATCCAACCAGTCCATTCTGAAGGAGATCAGCCCTGGGATTTCTTTGGAAGAAATGATGCTGAAGCTGAAACTCCAGTACTTTGGCCACCTCATGGGAAGAGTTGACTCATTGGAAAAGACTCTGATGCTGGGAGAGATTGGGGGCAGGAGGCGAAGGGGACGACAGAGGATGAGATGGCTGGATAGCATCACTGACTCAATGGACATGAGTCTCAGTGAACTCCAGGAGTTGGTGATAAACAGGGAGGCCTGCCATGCTGCGATTCATGGGGTCGCAAAGAGTCGGACACAACTGAGCGGCTGATCTGATCTGATCTGATCTGATACTAAGAATTATTTCTTAAGAGCTTAGTTAAAAGTCATCATTTCATATATTACTGATTTTCAAAATTTGAAGCATCAAAACCTGTTCGTAAAAATAATTTCATGGAGACCTACAATGTCAAAAATGTAGAAGAATTGCTCTAATTAAAACAGAAGTCATTTAATTTCTACCTCATACTATTAACTGTTTAAGTGCTCCAAATATTCAATCTAAACAGAATATATTTTGAACAGTTTTGAAAAGTTATGCTTTCGAAATGTATTCCCGTAAAATTTAAAATTTGAAAATGTATTTTGGGCACAAAGTTCACTATAAAATTGAGTTCCATGTACAAAATGTTACACTATATCACCTGTTTCCACACACTCACCAGAATATTACATTTGTTATAATTGATACACCAGCACTGACACATCTCTATCATCCCAAGTCCACAGTTTCCATTAGCATTTACTCTTCATGTTGCATGTTCTATGGTTTTTGACAAATGTATTTGACAGGTTTCCACTGTTACAGTTTCATGCAGGGTAATTTCACCACTCTAAAAATACCCTATTCCACTACTCATTCCTCCCTGCAAACCATCTGTGGAAACCATTGATATTTTCTCTGTCACCATAGTTTTACCTTTTCCAGAATGTTATATAGTTGGAATCAGATAAGGCAATGGCAACCCACTCCAGTACTCTTGCCTGGAGAATCCCGTGGACAGAGGAGCCTGGTGGGCTGCAGTCCATGGGGTCACGAAGAGTCAGACACAACTGAGCGACTTCACTTTCACTCTTCATTTTCATGCATCGGAGAAGAAAACGGCAACCCACTGCAGTGTTCTTGCCTGAGGATCCCAGGGATGGCGGAGCCTGGTGGGCTGCCATCTGTGGGGTCACACAGAGTCGGACATGACTGAAGTGACTTAGTAGTAGTAGTAGTAGTAGTAGTAGTAGTAAGATAGTACGAAGGCTTTTGTGATTGCCTTCTTTCATTTAGTCATATGCATTTAAATTCCCCCTACATCTTTTCATGGCTTGATAGCTCATTACTTTTTACCAATGAATAATAGTCCACTGCACAGATATCTCATTGTGGCTCAGTGGTAAAGAATCTGCCTGCAATGCAGGAGATCTGGGTTTGATCCCTGAGTTGGGAAGATTCCCTGGAGTAGGGCATTGGCAACTCACACTAGTTCTCTTGACTAGAGAATCCACTGAACAGAGGAGCCTGGAGGGCTGCAGTCCATAGGGTCGCACAGAGTTGGACACAACTGAAGCAACTCAGCAGCAGATATAGCCACCAGGGAAAGTTGGGAAAGACTGAGGGCAGAGAAGTGGGCATCAGAGGAATGAGATGGCTGGATGGCATCGCAGATGCAGTGAACATGAACTTGGGCAAACTCTGGGAGATGGGGAGGGACAGGGAGGCCTGGCTGCTGCAGTCCATGGGGTCACAAAGAGTCGGACATGACTGGGCAACTGAACAACAACAACAGATACAGCACAACTGATTTATCCACTCACTTACTGAAGGAGATCTTAGTTTCCTTCAAGTTTTGGCAATTATGAATAAAACTGCTATATACATACATGTGCTGGTTTTTACATAGACTTAAGTTTTCAACTCATTTGGGTAATACAAGGAGTCTGATGGCTGGATTGCATAGTAAGACCAAGAGGTGCTGCTGCTCTACATCTTTACCAGCATCTGGTGCTGTCAATGTTTGGGATTTTAGTCATTGTAATATCATTTGTCTACTTTAAATTATGAAATATGTTTTTCAGATGCCTTGCTATCATGTTCCTATTATTTTAATTCTCTATTCATAAGAAAGATGTCCTATAAATAATATATAATCATAAAAAGTATGATAAAAACCTCATTTTTAATGAACATAGAGAAATTTAACAGGGATTGGCCCAAGAAATTCCCCAGGGATTATTCCCTTTGGATGGTCTTAATATTTTTATTGCTTTTTTCTCTGAAGAAAGTTATAATTGTGGTTTCCTTCTAATCAAATTTTCCCAGAGAAAAAGTACTTCTATTTTCCTTCATCCTATTGAATAATGATTGAATTTATCTTGTAACATTCTAAAAAAAATTTCAAGTTTAGGTATCCTATTCTTAATAAATATTTGTATAATACTGAATGACTTTTTCCCATTCATTTCATCCTTAATAGCCATTAAGTTAAAAAAAAAAATTAGTCTGTTGGTTTCCATTTTTCTGAAAGCTTGTAAGACATGTACAAACATAATATATATCTTTTATTTTTCATTTTTAAAATCTTTAATTCAGTAGAATTTTGTCTGACAGATTATTTTGTCATCTAATCCTTAATAAGAGAAATCACTGCTCTTCTTTACAGGTCTTTTCTCTCTTTCATTTTGCTAAAGCTGCATTTATATTCTCTGGTGATCTGTTGGTCTGTGTGTGTGTGTGTGTGTGTGTGTGTGTGTGTGCACGTGTTCAGTCATTCAGTTGTGTCCAACTCTTTGCAACCCTATGGACTGCAGTCTGCCAAGTTCCTCTGTTCATGGACTTTTCCAAGCAAGAATAATGAAGTGTGTTGCCATTTCCCACTCCAGGTGATCTTCTTCTCCAGCAAGATAGGGGACAAAGGGATCAAATCCACATCTCTTGCCTCTCTTGTTTTGGTAGTATGATTCTTTACCACTGAGTCACCTGAGAATCCCCATTGATCTATGTACTCAAATCTGTACTGCCTTCTTTCTCAAACTTTTTCAAGTTTGTCATCCAATTTTCTTAGGTCAATCTAATCAAGTTGACCATTTATCATCTGCCAAATCTACGCATGCTGTTTAATACAATTGAGAAAAGACAATGACTTACTAGGGATCCCAAACTTCTCATCTCAGGTACCCATTCAGGCTTGTACTAGCATTCCGAATGGCATATTCTAGAAGCACTTTCTTTCACTGGCCTCACGTTTGCTTTCAGTTTCAAGCCAATGATCTTTTTCCATAAACCTTGATTCTTTGCCCTTATATTTATCATTGCTATTTAAAATTGGATAGCTTAAATAACCCATAGATTGTATTAACTAACTTCACTAAATGCTATATTAAATGAGGAAAAACTACAGATGCTTACTGATATAATCTGGGGGGAATAGGAATATTAAATAAAATAATCAAATAATGTCCTTAACACTGTGCCTGATAAATTGAGAGTGCTCAATAAATTTTAGCAATTAATATTATTTAATTATCATAACCATCAACCCTTCCTGAAATGATTTTATTCTTATTAAATAACTATTAATAGTATTGGAAAATCCTTATCAAATATTATTAAAACATTAACAGAAATTATAAGGATATGTAATATAAAGTAGACTCTCAGTTTAGGTCAATTGCTCAGTTGTGTCCAACCCTTTGTGACCCCATTGACTGCAGCACACCAGGCTTCCCTGTCCATCACCAACTCCTGGAGCTACTTTCTAATCACTTAAAATCAGATAACAGATGGAAATTATTTAGTATTTTCCTCATTTTAAGATCCTAATTTGTTGGTGAGGCTATAAAGTGTGTGATTTGTCCAAACACCTTCCACCAAAGCCTCATGACAATAAAGTTAAAGGAAAATAGATTTGATACATGTTACAATAAATGTCCATGTTTAATCATTGATCATAAGATTATCAGACATTACAGAATATCAAGCAGTCCCTTATGTCAATGACCCTTTCTGATATTATTTAAGTGTACATTTTAAAACTGATTTCAACTCAAGATTCATCATTGACTTATTATTTTTATTTATATTAAAAACAGAGTTCCTAAAAGACTCTGATGCTGGGAGGGATTGGGGGCAGGAGGAGAAGGGGACAACAGAGGATGAGATGGCTGAATGGCATCACTGACTCGATGGACGTGAGTCTGGGTGAACTCTGGGAGTTGGTGATGGACAGGGAGGCCTGGCCTGCTGCGATTCATGGGGTTGCAAAGAGTCGGACATGACTG
Organism: Bos mutus; assembly: GCF_027580195.1. NCBI lineage: Eukaryota > Metazoa > Chordata > Mammalia > Artiodactyla > Bovidae > Bos > Bos mutus. The sequence continues at coordinate 64,823,853 of NC_091628.1, read as the reverse complement.
AGCAATTGAACTGAACTGAACTGAATATGTGCTATCATTATGTCAAGCATTTTATAAATAACACTAAAATTAAGCCTTATATAATCCTAGCAAATAGGGACTCCTATAATTCCCATTTTATAGGAGTGAATTAAGAAGATGAATTCACTCTTTAAAACAGTCCCATCTTCTTACATGTTGAATTTGCTCACGGTTTCCTAATCAGACTATGTTTATCTGGTTGATCAAAGTCTGTACTTCCATAGTACTATGAGATAAAATTAGGTACATGGGTTAAAACCAGTTTCCTATAATTTACCTTATAGGTATTCCAAAATGACCAAGTAAATGTATGTATGTAAGGTGTTTGTCAAATAATTATTTACCAACTTCCATACCCCTTTTATTAGTAGGCAATATATTAAAAGAAGCCCCATATACATTTAATAATTACTCAAATAAATAGTTATTGGGCTACAGTATGTTAAAGAGTAGGGGCTTCTCAGGTGGCACAGTGGTAAAGAATTCACCTGCCAGTGCAGGGGATGCAGGAGATGCAGGAGACCCTCGTTCCATCCCTGGGTTGGGAAGTGCCCCTGGAGGAGGAAATGGCAACTGCACTCCAGTATTCTTACTTGGGAAATCCCATGGGTAGACAGGGATGGGGGAGCCTGGTAGGCTGCCGTCTATGGGGTCGCACAGAGTCGGACATGACTGAAGCGACTTAGCAGCAGCAGCAGCAGCAGCAGCAGCAGGCTACAGTCCATGACATCACAAAGAGTTGAGCGACTGAGCACATGCACATTTTAAAGAGCAGTTTGGTGATACTCTGATTTCTTGATATAACACCAGGCATATTAGTTCCTGCAAACATATTATAGTCCTTTAATTCAACTGGCTGATAAACTTCTAAGTATTTTAACCTAAAAGCAAAGTTGTGATGAGACTCACATATGTTCCTCAAACTTTGATTTCTATTTCTTAAATTTTTTAGTATGCTTTTCTATTGATTTCCTTTACCAGAAAGTGTTTGCTCAGCTTTTGAAATATGCAAGAGATTAAGGTTGCTGATTCACTGATTACCATTTTATTGCAGGATTTATGAAACATGTACTTTGTTGTTATATACACTCCAAATCAGTTTATGTGAAATACTTAAGCTTTATATTTGCTATTCAAAAAGAGAATTGCAAGCTTTCTGTAAGAGTAAAGTTACCTTTTGATGCTTTCATGGAAAACATTGTTTAAATTCTGTTTAATTTGCAAAGTCAACTCTAGATCCAACATTTTATTATAGAAAGGATTCAGACTGTTTATATTTGAAGGCTATTATTTAGCTATTGATTTTATGTTTATCTACTTCTATCTTATCTAGACTCATAATGTAGAAGTTAAAGGAGTAGGTATAAAAAGATTATTCAGTAAAATTTTTGGAAATGGGTGTAATGGAAAAGCACAGTTATCATCTAGATACATGAGTCACAGAGTAAATGCAGAACTAAGACACAGGCAGGGATGAAGGCAGTCAAAGACCATTTTCTTCTTTCTAGAAAGAGCTTGGCATTTTCTTTACTGAATTTAGGTAATTTAGAGCTCTTTATGTCTTCAGCTCTATGATAAAATCTGATTTTCTATATTAACCAGTGTGTTTTTAGAATGGGACAATGATCTTTCCAAATTAATTCTTAACTAATACAAATACCTGCAAACCTCATGACCCTATGCTAGATGTTGAAAATACAAAGATATATTTCTTGTTCTTTTTAGAGAGTTTGGGGACTACACACATATTTGTATTCAATTTAAGCCCCATAGTACAGACTCCTCACATAACAGATTTATAGCAAGTGAGAGAGTATCCAGTTATAACTAAAAGAAGAAGAAACAGCTTTTCAGAGGAAGTAATGAACAAGTTGAGGGATGAAACAGGATTTTTAGAGCTCCTCACTGGGGCTGGTGCTCATAAAGAAGGCTTTCCATTTTATGGATAAACACACTTTCCACAGTGTATTTATCTGTTCACTGATACTTGAGTTAATTCTAGTTTTTGCTAATACCAAAAAAGTTTTATGATCATTAATTTACAAGTCATTGAATAAATGCATGCTTTTATTTCTCTTGGGTAAATATAAGCATATAGAAGGGCATCTGCTGAATCAAATAGACAGTGGATGTTTATCACTTTATAAGAAACTGCTAAACTTTATCTAAAATGGTTTCATCATTTAACATTCCCGCTGTTAGTGATGGTAGTTCCAATTGCTCCATATGCTTGTTAGTGCTTGATATGATCAGTCTTTTTGCTTTTAGTCATTATTAAAGGTACAGAGAGGCATCATGCTGTGGTTTTAATTTGTATTTCTCTAATGACTAATGATACTGGGTATCTTTTCAGGTGTTTATTTCATATTCTTATTTCTCTGTATTTAAAAAAATTTATTTATATTGGAGTAAAGTTGATTAACTGAAACTTGAAAGGTTTGTTAGTCCCCAACTGCCTTGGCTCTTCTAAGTCCTTTAATTTCCATATGAATTTTAAAATCAGCTTATCAATTTCTGAAAAAATAGTAGCTAGAGTATTAACAAGGATTGTGTTCTATCTGTAAATAAGTTTGAGGAGTATTGATATTTTAATGATACTGATAAATCTGAGCCATTGACTTTGGATATTTTCCATCTATTTAAAGTTTTTTGAGTTTCTCTAGGCAATATTTTGTGCTTTTCATATTTTTTGTCAAGTTTTGCTTTGACTACTAAGTATTTTTCTGCTATGGTAAATATTATTTTTGCCTCAATTTTCAATTGTTAATTGATATGGTAGAAAATGTAATTAATTTTTTATATTACTCTCTAATTTTGCAATTTTGCTGAACTCATCTAAAAGTTCCAGGAATTCCTTTTATAGATTTAATTATATTTTATATATAGATGGTCATCTATATATAGATGGTCAGATATATATATACATAGATGGTCATCTATATATATATAGATGGTCATTCTATCACAAATAAAGACACTGTATTTCTCTTTCCATTCTAGATGCCTTTTATATCTCTATCTTTTAACTTATTAATTTGGTGAATTGTAATGTTGTTGTTGTAGTTCAGTCACTAAATCTAGTCTAACTCTTTTGCAACCCCACGGACTGCAGCAGACCAGTCTCTCTGTCCTCCACTATCTCCTGGAGTTTGCTCACATTCATGTCCATTGAGTTGGTGATGCTATCTAAGGATCTCATCCTCTGTCGCCCCCTTCTCCTTTTGCCCTCAATCTTTCCCAGCATCAGGGTCTTTTCCAATGAAAGGCTGTTCTCATCAGGTGGCCAAAGTACCAGAGCTTCAGTTCCAGCATCAGTCCTTTCCAATGAATGCTGATGCTGCTGCTAAGTCGCTTCAGTAGTGTCCTACTCTGTGCGACCCCATAGACGGCAGCCCACCAGGCTCCCCCGTCCATGGGATTCTCCAGGCAAGAACACTGGAGTGGGTTGCCATTTCCTTCTCCAATGAATGAAAGTGAAAAGTGAAAGTGAAGTCGCTCAGTCGTGTCCAACTCCTAGCGACCCCATGGACTGCAGCCCACCAGGCTTCTCCATCCATGGGGTTTTCCAGGCAAGAGTACTAGAGTGGGGTGCCATCGCCTTCTCCTTCCAATGAATATGCAGGTTTTATTTCCTTTAGGATTGACTGGTATGATCTCCTTGCTGTCCAAGGGACTCTCAAGAGTCTTCTCCAGCACCACAGTTCAATAACATCAGTTATTCTGTGCCTATTCTTTATGGTCTAACTCTCACATCCTTACATGACTACTGGAAAAATCACAGTTTTGATTATATAGAAATTTTTCAGCAAAGTGATGTCTCTGGTTTTTAATATGCTATCTAGGTTGGTCATAGCTTTCCTCCCAGGGAGCAAGTGTTTTTTTGTTGTTGTTGTTAATTCCATGTAATGACCCCTGCTCAACTGTTGAGCTAAATTTACATTAGTAGGATAAACCACACTAGACTGTGGAGTATTGAAATAGGTAGGTAGGTAGGTAGATAAACTGATAGATATATATAGATTCAACTTGCTAAAAATTGTTTAGAATTTTTGCATCTGGATTCATGAAAGATATTTGTCTGTAACTGTTCCTTTTTGTCTATTTTTATTAGGGTAATCCTAAGAAAATGAGGTGAGAACTATCCACTATTCCAATTTTTCAAGATTTCTTTTACAGAACCAGTATCATTTTTTCTTTAAATATTGTGTTCATTCTACTGATAAAGCCATCTAAATAAGGCTTTATTCCTTAGGGTAAGTGTTTGAAAAAGGCACTTAATTTCTTTAGTAACCTCTTTCATTACTGATACAAGTGTCTTTTCTTTCTCTTTTTCCCCTCTGATTTATCTGGCTAGATGTTTGTCAATTTCATTAATTTTTCTCAAAGAACCGGCTCTTTGTTTCATTGATTTCTCTTATTTTATGGTTTATTCATTTTTACTGAGATCTTTATTCTTTTCCTTGTCCTATGAATTTCCTATATCCTCCTTTTCTAGTTTCTTACATTACTGCTGAGGTAAATGACTTGACAAGATGTTTTTGCTTTTCTAATATAGGCTTTTAGAATTATGCATTATTTATTTCTTAAGTATTTCTTCAGCAGATCTTATGTATTTTGAAATGTGTTTTCATCTTTCATTTAAAATATTTAGTAATTTATTTTCAGTGTAGTTTTATCAGTTGCCACTTCATGTTTTGGAATTTGGTTTATAGATATGTAATGATTTAGGACTGTCATATCCTCTTGATAAACTGACCACTTCATCATTATGATAATATGCATTTTTATTCTGAAATATATTTTGTGTGATATGAATATACCAAACCTAAGTTTCCTTTTGGAAAGGCAATGGCACCCCACTCCAGTACTCTTGCCTGGAAAATCCCATGGACGGAGGAGCCTGGTGGGCTTGTGGTGCATGGGGTCGCTAGAAGTCGGACATGACTGAGCGACTTCACTTTCACTTTTCAGTTTCATGCATTGGAAAGGAAATGGCAACCCACTCCAGTGTTCTTGCCTGGAGAATCTCAGGGATAGGGGAGCCTGGTGGGCTGCTGTCTCTGGGGTTGCACAGAGTCGGACACGACTGAAGTGACTTAGCAGCAGCAGGCTCACCAGTGAGTGAGATGGGGTAGAAAAATTTGTCAGTAGTCTTACCAGAGATACCTAAACTTCCAAATAATAGCTAACACATCACTCCGGCACTCTTGCCTGGAAAATCCCATGGACAGAGGAGCCTGGAAAGCTGCAGTCCACGGGGTCACTGAGGGTTGGACACGACTGAGCAACTTCATTTTCACTTTTTCACTCCAGTGTTCTTGCCTGGAGAATCCCAGGGATGGTGGAGCCTGGTGGGCTGCTGTCTATGGGGTCGCACAGAGTCGGACACGACTGAAGCGACTTAGCAGCAGCAGCAGCAAGTTTCCTTTGATTAGTGATAGCATGATATAATTTTTAACTCATTTACTTTTAACTAAATTACTTTAAACTTAAATTCAAAGTACATTTTTAGGTAGCAAATAGTTTGGTATTGCCTTTTTATTTTTACTTTTTAATATAAATTTATTTTAATTGGAGGTTAATTACTTTACAATATTGTATTGGTTTTGCCATACATCAACATGAATCCACCTTTTTAAATTCAGTCTGATATTTTTTTGCCTTTTCATTGGGTTTTTGCATAATGGAAAACAACTTGGCAGAGTTAGTTAACATAAGTTTGAAAGCATGGCTTAGAAATCCCAGAGGAATTGGGAGTGAGATTTTTATTGTAACACTGTCTGGTAGTAGAAGTAGGTGAAATCTAGGGTCCACTATGGAGGACAGGATGAGCAAAGGCGAGCACAAACTATGAAATACTCTGAAGTGTTCAGAAGCCAAGAAGCCACTTGTATGATAAGTAGTGTGGCTAAATGTTTAAGTGATGTTGAGTAAAAAATATGACACAAAAAAATGTCAATATCAAAACTCCAATTATATATATTCACAACCACACCAAGCTACACATTTTTAAAGAATTCATAAAAACACAAGGATACATATTAAACACTTAAGATATTCAGGAATATGCATAAGAGAAAATAAACAGATGCATAAATAATATGCTATTAAAGTAAAATTAAATAATTCTTTTTCTTAGGATTCAAAATTTTTTTAAATTGAATTAAAATTAAGACAAAAACTAAAGTTCTGTGGATTCAAATATGCCTAATATTTTAATACAATTTACTGCATACCATTTAGGAAATAAACCTGTTTTGAAGCAGGTATTTATAAGACAGGAGGTATAGTTGTAAAGTTATTGATTGTTTATTGCCCTCTAGAGTATGCTCACATTAATTAGCATGGAAATCAGCTCAGTAGCAATTAATAAAGAAATATATTTAAGTGCCATATGTTTCTGTTAATTCATGCATGCAACTGCAATTATCAAGAAATGTTAAGCAGAGATCAGACAATTACTGATCCTAATCAAAATTACAAAAGTCAGACTTTATAATAAACTGGAGTTAGATTATGAGTTTGGATTTTAGTCATGTCTAGACAGTTTCCAAAACAGCCTTTCTTAATTATCCATATTCTATTCCTCTGATAAGAAATAAAAGGATGGTGGTAGAGCTAAGCCTCAAGTACAACACGTTCCCTTAATTTGAATCAGTCTTCACTAGCCATGTGTTTGATGGATCTGAACTTTAAAAACCAACCATTTACACAATGTTTTAGGTCAAATATATTTCAATTAACACAACAACACCAACCAAGGCCTTGTCTGAGGAGTAGAACAGCCAGGGCTCCTGCTGACATGGTACAGCTTGCACAATGCAATTTGTAGGGGTTAGCATTCACCTCTCTGTACCATAGATGTGTATGCACATTATGACGATTTTTAGCAAATGGCAGTAAATTCTCTAGAGAATTGGGTGATTTATTCTAATACTCACATAAATGACATTCAGCTGAGCTCATGAAGGAAGCATCTCCAGTTTAAATGATGTATTGAGATGCTATTCCCCTATACTTACTACCTTCCTTAACTCACTTTTCTTTCCTTTCTTGCTTTATTCTGAAAAGCAGACAGACCTTTTCCTGTCTCTCCTGGATAATCTGGAACTTTCATGAGCAGGTAACTGTTTCTGCTCTTTAAAGCACAGGTTCCACTCCATCATTCTTGGTCATAACAGCAGAATGTCAAATGTAAGACTCTCACAAAAAAACTAAATATAAATAAATTATAAATTTCACCCATAACCCAAATCAAATGAACAAACAGGCAAGTAAATACCTAAAAGTACATTTGAGAGATAGTTTACATTTAATTTTATGAATTTAATAAATGCTTGCCCAAGACACAGTGCCCTGGTGTGAATGTTTGGGGGTGTGTGTGAGAGTGTGTGTGATATGGTTGTATCCAAGTTGCCCTGAGTTCTTCCTCTGCTTTTGCCGAAACACTCAGTCATTTTTACTTCACTCCAGAGGAGCATTTAAGCTTTATTTGAAAGTAACTGTGTTGGGGACCTCAAAGTCCACTGTCAAGTTGCATGCTTCTCTAGAAGAACTCAGAGAATTCAGGAAAGCTGTTACATTTATGGTTACAGATTATTCCAGTGAAAGAGTACAGATTAAAATCAGAAAAGGAAAAAGATGCTTATGGTAGGTCCACCAGATATGAAGCTCAGGTTTCCAGTCATCCCCTTTCAATGGGGTCTCACGGATAGCATCTCCCAGCGGTGATGTGCCCCAACACACATGATATGCTGCCACTCAGGCAAGATCACTTGAGCTTTGACTTCCAAGATTTTTATAGGAGGTCAGCTACTTAGGTTTGTGGCTCTAAGATGACTGACTTCAGCTACTCAGAAGTCAAAGTGATACAGCATGATCCATAGCCCCAGAAATACAAAAAAATAAAAAGGCATTCACCATAAATTACAGTGTTAGTATAAACCATCATGCATGCTCCAAGATCTCAAAAACACAGACTCTCTTATCAATCAGGATATGCCAGGGGCTTAGATTATCTCCCAGGAACTGTTCAATGGCCAGTCCTGAAAATCCTTTGGAATGTCAAGCGTTATAGTTTCCAGCAGGAAACTTCCAGAAGAACAGGCACTCGGAAGTGTGATTTTTTTTCTCATTGACACAGGTAGTCTTAAATCTTCCACTACCCAATGATCTACACTGAGTGCCTACTCTTGGAACCAACCATAACTGTGCTTTCTGGATCTCCTCTCACTCTCTGGCATGCCTCCACTAGCGATTTGGATATAATGGTGGAGTGTGCTTGGCTCAATCTGATGGCAAACTTTCAAGTGAGGCTGGTGATTATTACACCATAGTTCAACAACTCTGAGTGATAGTCCACATAAACACGGCCTTTGCATTATGCCCGTAGCGTTTGGCAGGCCACACCGGTGCAGGTAGGCTGTTTACAGAAAGAAGCCATTATCACTCATAGTTGATCCTGAGCACTGAGAGGCCAGGATGAGGTGCAAAACCTTGCCTTCTTCTTTGCTCCTGCCTTCTTTTGATCTATATATTCTCTACTAACGGGAATACTGGAAGCCCTTGTTTCTTAGACTCCTCCTCCTTTCTTTGACTCTCTGGCTTTTGCACAGAATCCAAGCTTCACCCTGATCATGGCTATGTTAGTTGATGGCACTGAACTAGGATGTCCCCTTGTTCTGAAATCAGTATATCAAATGATCCCTCATGGCCTCACAGAGAAACGCATTTACTATTTTTCCTGTGATCACTATACACGACCTGAACATTCAAGAAATAACCAGAAAAGAAAATTCACTCCAGCTAATATCGAATTCTACTGTGCACCTGTGTCATATCTTTTATGTATTTTATGCTACAAACAATTTCAGAGACTATAATAAGGGACAAGTGAAGGAGAAAAAAGTACTGTTTTGTTCTATGTATATTTTATTGTCATGTTTCTGCCAGATTTTAAAGCACACGTCATGCCTGTGTTTATAAGCATACTTGTGTATGGTATATATGACACATCCAAATGCACATAAATGGAAATAGAAAATATATCATATGAATTGCACATTTTCTCCTTCACAGTTCAGAAACTTTTTCCTGCAGTTAATAACCTACAGGCTTAAACATATTGCTCTTCTTGAGGATAGGGGATATAACCATCTTCTTTATACGTTGTCATCACAATATGGGTTGGATACTCTCAGCAGTCTATTTGTCTTTATTTGTGGAACCATTGGTATTAACTGGAAACTTACTAGAAACACAGACTCTAAGATCTACATACAGACATACTGAATTGAAAACCCTGGAGAGAGTCCTCAGCAGTTTTGGTTTTATTGAGTCCTTCAAGTGCTCCTGAAGCACACTTAAATTTGAGAGGCACTGTCTTAGAGAATGAGGAAAAGAAAAGCGAGCATTACTTTAGGAATTTGAAATTGTGGATTAATGTTATGATGGTATTTTATGCTCAAGAAAACTAAACACACATCATAGAGATAATTTATGGTTCTGATAGCAAATACAACTAGAAAACACAATGGATGATAGATACAGATAATATGGTCCCAGTCAAAGAAATGTTTGCTGCTTTCACTAAAATATGTTCCTTGTAATAAATAAGGCAGCTGACTTATATATAGTAATTTGTGATTTGGGAGAGTAACATCTGGTTGGTGGGTAACATGATCTGGGAGGGATCTGATCATTGAGCAACTCCTTCTGGTCATTTTCCTGAATGCCAGTCACATTTAAACATGCCAATAGAAATGCAGCTCTACTTCATATGTAACAGATTAGATGGCTTAGAGAGGGTGGGACCTGGCCAAAGCCAAGCTTATTTCTGACATACAGGGGTTGTATAAACATGCAGAGGGAGGATAAATTGCACATATAATACAATTTTGTCCTAGAGGACCATTTAGATTGCTTATTATATCTCCCATAAATGGAAATAAAGCAAATGGTGTGGATAAGCAGCAGCCAAGGTTTCCTTGGTGGTTCAGATGGTAAAGAATCTGCCTGCAGTACAGGTGACCCAGGTTTGATTCCTAGATTGGGAAGATCCCTTGGAGAAGGAAATGGCTCCCCACTCCAGTACTCTTGCCTGGAGAATCCCATGGATAGAGGAGCCTGGCAGGCTACAGTCCATGGGATCATAAACAGTCAGACACAGCTGAGTGACTTTCACTTTCAGACCCTCTTTTAACAATCCAGAGGATATGGACCTGCATTGTAAAATTGCTGAGCTTTAGCCCAGGAGAATAACATTCTGTAGAGAGTTATAAGTATGGGTTGCACTTTTTGTTTAGTTCCCAAGTCCAAGAGAAGTTTATTTGTTTGAAACTCACAAGGATGAGGAAACATTGAAAAAGATCCAACTCAGTTTTATAATATATTACATTATGCCAATATAATATATATGTATATTGACTACTCTGTTCTAATTATAAAAAACAACTCTGGACTCAAAATTCAGAAAATATGTAGAAGCAGGGCAGAATATTGTCCAATAAGCATGTTCCTAATCATAAAAAGTATCTGAAAACAAGCTAAAATTGCTGTTGGACGTATTATACAAAATCTACACATGCCCAGCATATCAACTTGCCTTTCTTATTGTCCTTTTATGAGGTGGTCAAAAATTATTCCTCCCAAAGATCTGGTCTTTATCCCTGGAGTTTGTGAATGTATTACCTTATTATGTATGTGTTGGGCTTCCCTGGTGGCTCAGATGGTAAAGTGTCTGCCTGCAATGCGGGAGACCTGGGTTCGATCCTTGGGTTGGGAAGATCCCCTGGACAAGGATATGGCAATCCACTCCAGTACTCTTGCCTGGAAAATTCCACGGACAGAGGAGCCTGGTAGGCTACAGTCCACGGGGTCGCAAAGAGTCGGATACGACTAAGCGACTTCACTTTCATGTATGTGTTACCTTATGTGGAAAATAGGGTATTGCAAATGTGATCAAGGCTTTGGACCTTGAGGTACAGAGATTAATATGGATTATCTGCATGAGCCAAGTCTAATACATGAGTCCTTATAAGCAGAGAAACTTTACTGGGTGTAGTCAGAGAGAAATGTGACTTATAGAAGAAGGTCAGAGAGTTGTGACGTAAGAATCAGCCAGACTACCTGTTGTTGGTTCTGAGATGTGTGGACTACATCCAAGGACTGAAGAGAGTCCTTTAGGATCTAAGAGTGGACTCTAACTAATGGCCAACCATGAAATGGGGCCCTCAGACCTTCTCCTACAAGCAATTTAGTTCTGCTAACAGGTGAATGAGCACAGAAACAGATTCTCCCTAGAGCTTGCAGAAAGAAACACAGTCTGGCTGACACATTAATTTTAGTACAGTGAGACCCATACTAGACTTCTGACCTACAACAACTCTAAGACAATAAAGTTGTGTTAAGTCCAGTTTATGGCAGATTGCTATGGCAGCAATAGAAAATTCATATACTTCATATGTAATATTTCAAAAATTTAACTCTAATATTCCTCTTAATCCAGATCTTCCCTCAAGTTTTCTGATCTCTATAAATGGAGTCACCATGTGCATACCCTTCCATCTGTTGTAGGCATACCCATCAGAGGACAAAAAAAAATGGCACTGCCAGAGTTTTCTTTCTAAGCACGACTAGAGAAAATGGGCAGTTCACTGACAATTCTGCAACAGGAAGAACCTTCAAACCAGCCCCTTGCTGAGAGATGTGCAGCCCTGAGCACAGGTACAAATGCAGGCCCATATATCATATGTCTGCATATTTAAATAAATGAGTGGAACAGATTCCATAAATGAGTGGAACAAAATCTTAATAGCTTTACCTTCTGATGTGTCAAATTTAGCTTCTTTAAGTCCAGGTATACCAGATATCCATTTAGAAATCTCAAATTCCGGGTGTTTCTGTGCTTGTCTGTAGCAGTGTAAGGAGTGCCAACACCCACCCAAATCCTAAAGTGTGCAGCTTAGGGAGGAGCTCTTCTAGCTTGGGTCAAGGATGGGTATAGAAAGTTAAAAAAAAAAAATAAATAAGAAGGAAAAATGCTTAGTCTTCATGATTCTTACACTCTATTGGGCAGACAGAATATAAACAAGAAACAGAAGTAAAATAAATAGTGCTTTGTAACGTATGTCTATATCCAGTTTCATTAGACATGGTCAAAACTTTATCAAAGTGTTTCTATTAGTTTTTTACTGCATGAGTTCTAAGTTGCTTTAGTTGGGTACAACTCTTTGCGACCCTATGGACGATAGCCCGCCAGGCTCCTTTGTCCACCGGATTCTCCAGGCAAGAATACTGGAGTGGGTTGCCATGCCCTCTTCCAGGGAATCTTCCTGATTCAGGGATCAATCATGCATCTCTTAATGTCTCCTACATTGGCTGGGGGGTTCTTTACCACCAGTGCCAGTGCAACAAATCACCGCAAGCTTAGTGATTTAAGATCCACATTAATTATCTTCCAGCTTCTGTATGTCAGAAATCTAGGCATGGCCTAATGGACCTTCTGGTCAGGGTTTCCCAAGACTGCAATCAAGGAGTTAGTTGGACTGAATCCTGCTCTAAAGGGTCAACTGAAGAAGAATCTGATTTCAAGCTTCTTATTGGCAGAATTCATTTTCTTGTACCTGTATGGTAGGGGATTTGGATTGGATTTTGTTTGTCTTGCTGGCAGTAGGTTGGATGTTCTTCTGCTGTTCTAGAGATCACCTATACGTCCTAGAGGCTGTCAACAGTTTCTTATTATGAGGGCTTCTCCAACAAGGCTGGCTGTTACAATAAGATTGCAGTCTCTCCTACCTCTGGTCTCTGACCTTGGAAACATCCAGGCTATCTTTTAGGGACATTCGAATTATTTAAGTCAGGTAAATTCAGGATATTCTCCTTTTGCATTAACTCAAACAGATTAAAAACCTTAGCTACATCTGCAGTATTTATTTACTTCTCCACATTCTATAGGTTGTATAAGGAAATTACAGGTCTTGATTGCACTCAAAGGATTATACACAGAAGGAATACCATGGTACAGGGATCATAGGGCCAACCTGCTATCTACCACATGGAATATACAATGTATTTACATTGTTCAGTATTCTTGACAACACTTGGTGCTATCAGTTTTTATTCATCTATGGGCTATGAATTGCTCAGTTTTAATGGTTTCAGTTGTCATTAACTTAATTATTAGTCAGATTGCCTTTTTAGTTTCTCAGTTTTATATTCTTCATTAAGATTTCCTTTTCATTGTATTGTTTTTTTATGTTTTTATTCTTTCAGATTTTTTTTATAGCTGTTTACCTTTTTAGATGGAGAAAATAGACCATTGCATGACATTAAAATGCATTTTCTGCCAATTTTTGCTGTGACTTTTTGTTTCTTTAACATTAATATAAGTAATCAATCCTTTCGTTTATGTTCTGTGATTTTTGCATCACTTTAAAGAAATTTCTCATATACAAATTCATAAAGGACTTCTTTTAAGTTTGAAATTTTATGTTACCATTTAGTTTTTTAACCCACCTGGAATGGTTTGTTTGTGAGTACAGGGATTTCTAACTATTTTTCCCATATATATGCCAATTATCAGATCTATTAATATCTATTAAATAATCATCCTTTCTCAATTTATATATCTATTCCATCAGATATCAAGAATTGTGCCTAGAATTTTCTTTTCGTCAGTGGGAAAATTTCACCAATAACATAATATATCATTTTTACACTATCATGTCAATTTTTAATATGTGTAATTTCCATTTTTCCTTCAATTTGACATTTTTGTTCTTAAAATTTCTTTTTAATACTATTATAATATTAACTTGTTTGTTTACATCAAAGCTGTTAAAATAAGACAGAGGATTTTTAAAATGCATTGCTTGTATAGACTGATGTAAGTTTAATTGACTTTTTCATATTGCATTTTCCTATACACAAATAGGGGTTCCCTGGTGACTTGATGGTAAAGAATCTGCCTGTGATGCAGAAGACCCAGGTTTGATCCCTGGGTTAGGAAGATCCTCTGGAGAAGAGAATGGCAACCCACTCCAGTATTTTTGCTTGTAGAATCCCATGGAGCCCAGTGGACAACAAGTCTATGGGGTCGAAAAGAGTCAGACATTACTGAGCAACTAAACAACAACAACTCCCTGGTGGCTCAGATGGTAAAGCGTCTGTCTACAATGCGGGAGACCAAGGTTTGAGCCCTGGGTTGGGAAGATCCCCTAGAGAAGAAAATGGCAATCCACCCCAGTACTATTGCCTGGAAAATCCCATGGACAGAGGAGCCTGGTAGGCTAAAGTCTATGGAGTCGCAAAGAGTCGGACACGACTGAACGACTTCACTTCACAAGCAACAACAACAGTTGAAGGAATTGTAGAGAAAAGAGGTTACCTGCCCCTGCTGCTGCTGCTGCTGGTGCTAAGTCGATTCAGTCATGTCCGACTCTGTGCGACCCCATAGACGGCAGCCCACCAGGCTCCCCTGTCCCTGGGATTCTCCAGGCAAGAATACTGGAGTGGGTTGCCATTTCCTTCTCCAATGTGTGAAAGTGAAAAGTGAAAGTGAAAGTCGCTCAGTCGTGTCTGACACTTAGCGACCCCATGGGCTGCAGCCTACCAGGCTCCTCCGTCCATGGGATTTTCCAGGCAAGAGTACTGGAGTGGGGTGCCATTGCCTTCTCCGTTACCTGCCCCAGGTCAAAGCAAATAGGGGGCAGAGCTGAATCATACCCTAGTTATTTGAATTCAGCATCTGCACTTTCAGAGGTGCAACTACGCTCTTCTCCGTGACTGAACGTTATCAAAACATTTTTCTAATGTTTAAAAATCTATTTTATATTAACCCCATGCAATTTTTACGACCTCACTTTTTATCTGCACTACCTTTTCAGTGTCTGTGACTTATTGGTGCATGAACTCATTTAGAATATATATTAAAGTATACTTACATATTGGAGAAGGCAATGACACCCCACTCCGGTACACTTGCCTGGAAAATCCCATGGATGGAGGAGCCTGGTGGGCTGCAGTCCATGGGGTCGCTAAGAGTTGGACACGACTGAGCAACTTCACTTTCAAGCATTGGAGAAGGAAATGGCAACCCACTCCAGTGTTCTTGCCTGGAGAATCCCAGGGACGGGGTCGCCTGGTGGGCTGCCATCTCTGGGGTCACAGAGTTGGACACGATTAAAGTGACTTAGCAGCAGAATACTTACATATTTGGTTGTAAAGTGACTTAAATAGCATAAATGGACAAATATACAGACAGAGCTTATAAATGATGTTTAAGAAACATGAGACATCTTCATTTAATAAGAAATGTCAAAGATACATAGTTGCCTATCATAATAACAATTAGCCAATCCATATTATCCAAATAGATAGTAACAGTGGCTAGATGTGTGTGTATATTTGGAGATGATTAAAGAGATATTAGGCAAATAATTTGCATATCTAATGGCAAATGTTAATTTCAAGTGTAAGAAAAACTTCTAAAATGCTATGGAGAATTATTTTACTATAGTAAATAAGCTGATTGGAACTGATTGAAATGGAAAATTACTGACTGAAAATATGTCAAGAAAAACCAGCTGTTGAAGTCAGCTGTTCTGATATAAATAAAACAAGATAAACCATAATAGCAAAATTTTGGAAATTTGGAAATTAATCATGCTTTCTGGAAATAGATTAATGAGAATGCAAATTTAGAGAAAATAAAATTATAAATACTTAGAAAACAATAAAAAAATTATATTGTCTTTACCCTAAACCAAATTTGCTTACAACTTAAAGGATTGCTCTATCTCTTTTTGCAGGTAGCACTAGTGGTAAAGAACCCACCTACCAATGCAGGGGACATAAGGGACGTGGGTTCAATCTCTAGGTTGGGAAGATCCCCTGGAGGAGGGCATGGCAACCCACTCCAGTATTCTTGCCTGGGAAACCCCATGGACAGAGGAAGCTGGTGGGCTACAGACCAAAGGGTCACAAAGAGTCATATAACTGAGAGGACTTTGCATGCACACACACTCATCTTTGTTGTACTGTAGCAATTGTAACTTTATTAGAACTAATACTTTAAAAAAATTACAAATAGACTGCTGGTAATTTTCTAAACTGCATTTTCCAAGCATATACTAAGTTACCTTTCATTATGTGACCAAGTTTCACTGTTTATAAATCAGCCCCCAGAAATTAAAGATACTTAGAAACTTTTAACATGGAGAACAGAATGCAGTGTACTGATTGTGGTGTGTGTGTGTGTGTGTGTGTGTGTGTGTGTAGTATGGAGAGAGAGAGAGACAGATATTAACAGAGAGATTGAGACAGAGACTAAGATATTGAGACATAGATTGACAGAAAGAGCACAATCTACCTTCCTCAGATAGATATCTATAAATCTCTTCAAACTTTAAGAGAGTCATATTTCTGTATGTAATTTCAGCATAACCTGTTCAGAACTAACTGCCCTTGTCACCTTACTTACAGCAGCTAATGCTGTACTGTCCTAACTCCTCAACCTTTTTACACTCCAAACCTGGAACAGCATTACATAATGTAAAATAAATCACCACATATTAGAAGTTGTATAACTTCTTGTTTTATAAACATTTTTTTACACCATTCAATGTTCAGTAACCTATTCTTTTCCACTACATGAGCAGAAGAACATTCCACTAGTAAAAACACAGGAAACATATGAATTAATCTTCTAAAATTCCCATGTCAGGTCCATTTCTTTTCATCAATCATCCACATTTTTCTTCACTAATAATTATAAAGTTAAACACAACTTGATACATGATATATGGGTATAGTAAACATGATTTCAATAAATCTAAGAAAATTATGAATATCCCTTTTGGACACTCATGTCATTATTTACTATACACAGATATGGCTGGAAATATACATGATGTTTTGATCAGATAAAAATTAAAATTTTAAATTATATTCTGTTTATATGAGATGGAGTTTACCATTGACAAGGTAGAGACAGAGCAAGAACCAAGAAAGAGAGAAGAGAGTTAATTTGGTTCAAATCTCTAATCATAGTCAAAAATAAGACTGCCATAAACATTTAGAGAAAATTTTGACTTTGAATTAAACCAATAATTACAGTTCTCTCCAATTATTGTTTATGTTTGTCTCTCAGTCATGTCCAACTCTTTGTGACCCCATGGAATGCAGCTCACCAGGCTCCTCTGTCCATGGGATTCTCCAGGCAAGAATCCTGGAGTAGGTTGCCATTTCCTTCTCCAGGGGATCTTCCTGACCCAGGGATAGAACCCCAGTCTCCTGAATTGCAGGCAGATTCTTTGCTATCTGAGCCACCAGGGAAGTCCATTTAATCATTGCCTAATCATTGGCTCCCAATGCTTAGCCAATGATTAGATTGGTTCTAATCATTGGCTTCCAATAAATCTCTTCTCCATGAGGTCTCATGTTCAGGTTTGGTAACATTAAAATGCAGATCTAATATTTTTTTCAAAGAATATTATTAATACCACTGTTTAATGATACTATTTTCATTCAAGGAAAGAAGGTCATTGTTTACATTTGAGAAATGTGGAAAATGAGGTTGATACATGTGAAATTTCCTGATGCACAATTTAATATTACCAATATTGCTGCACATCTAACTGTAATATCTTAATAACCTCTGAAAGCAATAGGCATTAAAATAATTTTTTTCCTTATGAGGAGGGAGGTGGGAGGGGGGTTCAGGATTGGGAACATGTGTACACCCATGGCGGATTCATGTTGATGTATGGCAAAACCAATACAATATTGTAAAGTAATTAGCCTCTAATTAAAATAAATAAATTTTAAAAAAAATAATAATTTGTTTCTCAGAAAGGATTTATATATGAAAAACATTACCATGTTGTAATATTGAGATATTTGCTAAATCTAATTCAAGTAAATACCATTTTAGTAAGCACCAAACAGATATATTTCTGCCTTGTAGCCTAGGTCGATTTATACATTTAAGCAAAATCATCCTAAATTAGTTGAGTAGAAAAAAATTTCTTGATCAATATTATCAAAATACTGCTTGTTCTCTAGGAAAGTTACCCCAGGTTAGCCTATAATTTTGTAAGTTGCGAATCCTATTCTGTAACCATTATTCCTGATGGTATTCTTCTGGGATGGTTTAGGTTCAAATGTTGGACTGAATTAGCAGAAACATGTTTTTTCAATGATTAGGTCTATCACATTCACTATATAATGTTGTTTCCTTTTTATTATGCAATTCAGAAAATGCATAAGGTAATATCAAAAAAGAGCAAAATAATGGTATAACAATATAGGTACACAAGTTACTCTAAATGTAAAAGCTGAGAAAATAAAAGAAGACAGGCATATAAAGAGGTTTGTTTAATTACCAGTGAAAACGGATAGGATTTTGTTTACAAAAGTGAACTACACAGAAAATTTAAATTCCAGTTAATTATTACTTAAACATTTATTAGGTATCATGCAGTGTGCCAAGGGATTTATGTAAGCACTTGAGTTTCATCCTCACAATGACCCTCAGAGTGTGAGTGGAACATCACAGAAAGAAGAACCTGAGGCTTGACAGAAGGTAGCCTGATAAAATTCTCCAAGCCAGGCTTCAGCAATATGTAAATCGTGAACTTCCTGATGTTCAAGCTGGTTTTAGAAAAGGCAGAGGAACCAGAGATCAAAAACATCCGCTGGATCATAGAAAGAGCAAGAGAGTTTCAGAAAAACATCTATTTCTGCTTTATTGACTGTGCCAAAGCCTGTGACTGTGTGGATCACAATAAACTGTGGAAAATTCTGAAAGAGATGGGAATACCAGATCACCTGATCTGCATCTTGAGAAATTTGTATGCAGGTCAGGAAGCAACAGTTAGAACTGGACATGGAACAACAGACTGGTTCCAAATAGGAAAAGGAGTCCCTCAAGGCTGTATATTGTCAACCTGTTTATTTACCTTATATGCAGAGTACATCATGAGAAACCCTGGACTGGAAGAAACACAAGCTGGAATCAAGATTGCTGGGAGAAATATCAATAACCTCAGATATGCAGATGACACCATCCTTATGGCAGAAAGTGAAGAGGAACTCAAAAGCCTCTTGATGAAAGTGAAAGTCGAGAGTGAAAAAGTTGGCTTAAAGCTCAACATTCAGAAAACGAAGATCATGGCATCTGGTCCCATCGCTTCATGGGAAATAGATGGGGAAACTGTGGAAATAGTGTCAGACTTTATCTTTTGGGGCTCTAAAATCACTGCAGATGGTGACTGCAGCCATGAAATTAAAAGACGCTTACTCCTTGGAAGAAAAGTTATGACCAACCTAGATAGCATATTCAAAAGCAGAGACATTACTTTGCCAACAAAGGTCCATCTAGTCAAGGCTATGTTTTTTCCAGTGGTCATGTATGGATGCGAGATTTGGACTGTGAAGAAGGCTGAGCGTGGAAGAATTGATGCTTTTGAACTGTGGTGTTGGAGAAGACTCTTGAGAGTCCCTGGGACTGCAAGGAGATCCAACCAGTCCATTCTGAAGGAGATCAGCCCTGGGATTTCTTTGGAGGGAATGATGCTGAAGCTGAAACTCCAGTACTTTGGCCACCTCATCTGAAGAGTTGACTCATTGGAAAAGACTCTGATGCTGGGAGGGACTGGGGGCAGGAGGAGAAGGGGACGACAGAGGATGAGATGGCTGGATGGCATAACCGACTCCAGGGATGCGAGTCTGAGTGAACTCCGTGAGTTGGTGATGGACAGGGAGGCCTGTCGTGCTGGGATTCATGGGGTCGCAAATAGTTGGACACAACTGAGGGACTGAACTGAACTGAGCCTGATAAAAGTCCTTTGTTGCTGCTGCTGCTGCTAAGTTGCTTCAGTCGTGTCCGACTCTGTGCGACCCCATAGATGGCAGCCCACCAGGCTCCCCCGTCCCTGGGATTCTCCAGGAAAGAATACTGGAGTGGGTTGCCATTTCCTTCTCCAATGCATGAAAGTGAAAAGTGAAAGAAGTCGCTCAGTCGTGTCTAACTCTTAGCGACCCCATGGACTACAGCCTACCAGGCTCCTCTGTCCATGGAATTTTCCAGGCAAGAGTATTGGAGTGGGGTGCCGCTAAATGGCAACCCACTGCAGTATTCTTGCCCGGAAAGTCCCATGGACGGAGGAACCTGGTAGGCTACTGTCCATGGGGTCTCAAAGAGTCAGACACGACAGAGTGACTTCACTTTCACTTTTCACTTTCATGCATTGGAGAAGGAAATGGCAACCCACTCTAGTATTCTTTCCTGGAGAATCCCAGGGACGGGGGAGCCTGGTGGGCTGCCATCTATGGGGTCGCACAGAGTCGGACATGACTGAAGTGACTTAGCAGCAGCAGCAGAATATATGCTAAGAAAGAAGCATTGTATCTCTCTGAAGAATTGATTTTTTTTTTTTTTTTTAAAACAAAATAGACTTCAGTTTTAGGAAGCTAGTTGGTCCTTTATAACAACACACACTAGTGGAACAACTATCAATTACTTCCCGAGAAGCACTGGAGAATTTACCTTTAGAACAGTGGTGTTAGATCAAAGAAGTGCCTCAGGCCACAACAATTATTTCCCCCTAGGAGGTCACAGTAAGCTTTTCTTCCCTGCAGGAGGCCTTTGAGGAAGAAGGATCCTCATGCTGGTACTTTCCCTACAGTGGCTACTTGAGATTTTACTTCTGGTTCTGTAGAACTTCTTATGAAATACTTATCCACAGACAGATGCTTCTGGATAAACAGAGCCTGTATCTTATCACGTCAAAGATTGTAAGAAAAACTGTTTTGAAGAAAATGACCACAGATAATAATACAGTCTTGTTTCTTAGACTAACACCAATAAAATGCTTTAACTTAAAGTGATTTAGGACACTCAGTTCAGAAGTCTGAGCGATTTGTGGGTCAGAAAGTGAGATTTAAAATCAGGATTTAAGTTTTTGGTTATTTTATACTAAAGATTCTAGGACCTGAAGTGGGCAGGAAAAAGCATTCCAGGAGGCAATTTTCTAGTAAATTAGAACATAATGATGACGTGTATGCTTGTGTAAAATGTGTTGCATGTAAGGCCCATAGAGGTGAAGCTACAGATTGAAAGGAACATTTTTTTTGGAATGCATGCTTTCTTCAAAGAACTTCCAAAATAATGTGGTAAAAAAGCATGGAATTAAAGTTGCTTCTAAATATGCCTGCACAGTTTGCATCTGTTTCAGATTCTTTTAGCATTTTAATTTTGAAACTATACATATACAATACTTAATTAGAAATGGAAAAACCCAATCAATCAGCCAGCTGTTTTGACTGTACTTTGCCAGGTAGCTGTTTTCACTGATTTGTTTGTGAGTGCTGGTGTGTGTGGTTAACTGGCAGGTGATTTAACAGTATCATCACAGTCTGAGACTAAACAATTTGTTTCAAAATTAAACACTACCATATTTCTTAGATTGTGTGTTTAAAAACAACCACTCTGATTTTCCTTATCACTCCTTTAGTATTATTATTAGCTGATATAATTATTATTGGGTTATACTGTTAAATGCAGTTCAGGTTACTATCCTAGCAGTTACCTTGCTTATATAATATCAAAAAAAAGAGGGGAAAATTTATCTATATTCCCACCTCATTTCAAAATAGGTGAAAAATATGAAAAAATACTACACAATAAACATGCAGTAACTAAAGCAGCAAAGTATCATTATTATATATACAACTATGCATATTTATAAGTTATTTTCCCAGAACAATGACAATTTCCTTTTTGCTTGTCTGCTCAAAGGAAAGAATTCAGTTGAGTGTCATTAGTCAGTTCAGTCGCTCAGTCATGTCTAACTCTTTGCGACCCCAAGAACTGCAGCACCCCAGGCCTCCCTGTCCATCACCAACTCAAGTTTACCCAATCTCATGTCCGTTGAATCGGTGATGCCATCAAACTATCTCATACTCTGTCGTCCCCTTCTCCTCCTGTCCTCAATCTTTCCCAGCATCAGGGTCTTTTCCAATGAGTCAACTCTTCGCATGAGGTGGCCAAAGTACTGGAGTTTCAGCTTCAACATTAGTCCTTTCCATGAACACCCAGGACTGATCTCCTTTAGGATAGACTGGTTGGATCTCCTTGCAGTCCAAGGGACTCTCAAGAGTCTTCTCCAACACCACAGTTCAAAAACATCAATTCTTCGGTGCTCAGCTTTCTTTATAGTCCAAATCTCACATCCATACATGACTACAGGAAAAACCATAGCCTTGACTAGGTGGACCTTTGCTAACAAAGTAATGTCTCTGCTTTTGAGTATGCTATCTAGGTTGGTCATAACTTTCCTTCCAAGGACTAAGTGTCATTTAATTTCATGGCTGCAATCACCATCTGCAGTGATTTTGAAGCCCAGAAAAATAAAGTCAGCCATTGTTTCCACTATTTCCCCATCTATTTCCCATGAAGTGATGGGACCGGATGCCATGATCTTCGTTTTCTGAATGTTGAGCTTTAAGCCAACATTTTCACTCTCCTCTTTAACTTTCATCAAGAGGCTCTTCAATTCCTCTTCACTTTCTGCCATAAGGGTGGTGTCATCTGCATATCTGAGGTTATTGATATTTCTCCCGGCAATCTTGATTCCAGCTTGTGCTTCCTCCAGCCCAGTGTGTCTCATGATGTACTCTGCATATAAGTTAAATAAGCAGGGGGACAATACACAGCCTTGAGGGACTCCTTTTCCTATTTGGAACCAGTCTGTTGTTCCATGTCCAGTTCTATCTGTTGCTTCCTGCTCTGCATACAGGTTTCTCAAAAGGCAGGTCAGGTGGTCTGGCATGCCCATCTTTTTCAGAATTTTCCACAGTTTATTGTGATCCACACAGTCACAGGCTTTGGCATAGTCAATAAAGCAGAAATAGATGTTTTTCTGGAACTTTCTTGCTTTTTCCATGATCCAGCAGATGTTGGCAATTTAATCTCTTGTTCCTCTTCCTTTTCTAAAACCAGCTTGAACATCTGGAAGTTCACGATTCACGTATTGCTGAAGCCTGGCTTGGAGAATTTTGTGCATTACTTTACTAGTGTGTGAGATGAGTGCAATTGTGTGGTAGTTTGAGCATTCTTTGACATTGCCTTTCTTTGGGACTGGAATGAAAACTGACCTTTTCCAGTCTTGTGGCCACTGCTGAGTTTTCCAGATTTGCTGGCATATTGAGTGCAGCAATTTCACAGCATCATCTTTCAGGATTTGAAATAGCTCAACTGGAATTCCATCACCTCCACTAGCTTTGTTTGTAGCAATGCTTCCTATAGCCTGCTTGACTTCACATTCCAGGATGTCTGGCTCTAGGTCAGTGATCACACCATCGTGATTATCTGGGTCGTGAAGATCGTTTTTGTACAGTTCTTCCGTGTATTCTTGCCACCTCTTCTTAATATTTTCTGCTTATGTTGGGTCCCTACCATTTCTGCCCTTTATTGAGCCCATCTTTGCATGAAATGTTCCCTTGGTATCTCTAATTTTCTTGAAGAAATCTCTAGTTTTTCCCATTCTGTTGTTTTCCTCTATTTCTTTGCATTGATCGCTGAGGAAGGCTTTCTTATCTCTCCTTGCTATTCTTTGGAACCCTGAATTCAAATTGGTATGTCTTTCTTTTTCCCCTCGCTTTTCATGTCCCTTCTTTTCATAGCTATTTGTAAGGCCTCCTCAGACAGGCATTTTGCTTTTTTGCATTTCTTTTTCTTGGGGATGGTCTTGAATCCTTTCTTCTGTACAATGTCACAAACCTCCATCCATAGTACATCAGACACTCTGTCTATCAGATCTTGTGCCTTAAATCTATTTCTCACTTCCACTGTATAGTCATAAGGGATTTGATTTAGGTCATACCTGAATGGTCTAGTGGTTTTCTCCACTTTTTTCAATTTCAGTCTGAATTTGGCAATAAGGAGTTCATGATCCAAGCCACAGTCAGCTCCCAGTCTTGTTTTTGCTGACTGTATAGAGCTTCTCTGTCTTTGGCATCTTTGAGTGTAATAGAGCAGTTTTAAGTATCAAGAGTTTTATTAAGCAAAGGGAAAATACGTTCCTGAGAAAGCATGAGAGTGGGCTGTCTGGAAGCAAGAAACAGCCCCTCAATATGGTAGAGTTGGGTTTTGTTTTAAAGTGAAGGTGGTAACAATAACCCTGTATATGACACAGCAAAGGAGACACTGATGTGTAGAACAGTCTTTTGGACTCTGTGGGAGAGGAAAAGGGTGGGATGATTTGGGAGAATGGTATTGAAACATGTATAATATCATATATGAAATGAGTCGCCAGACCAGGTTCGATGCATGATACTTGATGCTTGGGGCTGGTGCACTGTGACGACCCAGAGGGATGGTACGGGGAGAGAGGAGGGAGGAGGGTTCAGGATGGGGAACACGTGTATACTTGTGGTGAATTCATGTTGATATATGGCAAAACCAATATAATATTGTAAAGTTAAAAAATAAATAAATAAAAAATAAAAAAAAATAAAGTGGAGGTCCCTTCCTATATCACATGTCATTTACCAATTTGTTTGACAACTTTAAGATATATAACTTTTCTCCTAGTGAGCAGGTGTTTACACATAAACACCCAAGTGAAACCCATGGATGGGGGTGAAAAATACAATGCTAATTTATTATAGCTACAGCATATGAACCCTGGTTCACTTTGAGTCACTGTTTAGATCTTGGTGTACTTATGCCAACCTCTGCTGGAGGTTTTATCTTGCAAGGTCCCGACATGCTGGAAAACTAGCAGTGGTCCTTGACCACACAAGGGAGGATCTCTGGATGTGTTCTGATCACCAATGTTCAAGTGGGGAGGAAAGGACAACACCAATGGACAAGAGGAGCTGTTATAATAAAACAAAGAACTCAAATACGTAATCAATTGAGAGCAATGGATAAAGTTAAGTAGATTAAGTTATGAAGGATCATCTATTACTTAATAATGTTTCAAACTCAGTATTATATGTGAATAATGTATATGGATTTCACACTAGCAATATGCTTCTTTCACTTGAAGTTATTGCTTTAGTCACAGGCTTGACTTGTACCTCCATTCACTTATGTGTCCTATTTTTCACACAGAAATATTAATAATCCAGAAGTCTGCTCTCCCAGACTATATACAAGTCACTTTTGTTATAGGACAGAACTTTTTTCAAGAAGACTCTCTATATTCTGGAAGGAAGGAAGGGAGGCAGGTAAGAAGGAAGGTTGGTTGCTCAACCTGTGCTCTCAGTCATCTGTGTTCCTCTTTCTTCCTTCAAGATTTTTTAGTGGGATAGACTAGGTTCATGATGCTTTATTAATGCAATTAAAATTATTTTGCCCTAGCATGGATTATTAAGGATCCCGTCAGTTCAATTCAGTTGCTCAGTCATGCCTGACCCTTTGAGACCCCATGAACCGCAGCACGCCAGGCCTCCCTGTCCATCACCAACTCAGGGAGTTTACCCAGACTCATGTCTATTGAGTCAATGCTGCCATCCAAACATCTCATCCTCTGTTGTCCCCTTCTCTTCCTGCCCTCAATCTTTCCCAGCATCAGGGTCTTTTCAAATGAGTCAGCTCTTCTCATCAGGTGGCCAAAGTATTGGAGTTTCAGCTTCAACATCAGTCCTTCCAATAAACACCCAGGACTGATCTCCTTTAGGATGGACTGGTTGGATCTCCTTGTAGTCCAAGGGACTCTCAAGAGTCTTCACCAACACCACAGTTCAAAAGCATCAATTTCCTCAGTGCTCAGCTTTCTTTATAGTCCAACTCTCACATCCATACATGACTACTGGAAAAACCATAGCCTTGACTAGACAGAACTTTGTTGACAAAGTAATGGATCCCGTACATCTATGCAAAAGGTCAGATGAAGTAACCAGTGGGGGTGAAAAAATAAAAAACAACAACAAAAAAAAGGAACTTGCAGTAATGTATCTGCATTGACAGCAATCATGTAATAGCATTGTAATATCATATTACATGATTGACCTCATGTAAAATATATGCCAAAATGCATTTGGATGGAGTTATATTTTTTTTATTTTTAGTTTGCTTTTGATATCTAAATATTTTGTTTTAGGGTTGCCTAATTAAATATACACAAGGACCAAAAATATTTTTTAAAAATCTAGAGTAAACTATTCACCTGACCTGGAACCACCCCTGTGATTATTCTGCTACTTAAAATTTCATTAGCCATCTGTGTCCAGCTAATTCAAGCAGCTCTTTAAAGTTCAAACACCTTTCAAATCACCTAAAGTCAAGTAAATGCATCCCTGACTTAATAGGTAAATGAATTCTTGATTGTTGCCCTTGAATATATTTCCTCTTCATTCATATAGGAATGATCTGTGGAAACAATATAAATATGAACTTATATTCAGTATTTATTTTAACCTAATTTCATTTTGATATAAGTTACCTTGTAACATGGAATAATTTGTTGCTTTCATAATTTGTTTAGTCACTCAGTCGTGTCTGACTCTGAGACCTCATGGACTACAGCACACCATGCTTTCCTGTCCTTGACCATCTCCCTGAGCTTGTTCAAACTCATGTCCATTGAGTAGGTGATGCCATCCAACCATCTCGTCCTCTGTCAGCCCCCTCTCCTGCATTCAGTCTTTCCCAGCATTGGGGTCTTTTCTAATGAGTCAGCTCTTCCCATCATGTGGCCAAAGCATTCGAGCTTCAGCTTCAGCATGAGTCTTTCCAAAAAATATTCAGGGTGTATTTCCTTTATGATTTACTAGTTTGATCCCTTCGATGTCCAAGGGACTCTCAAGAGTCTTCTCTAGCACCACAATTTGAAAGCATCAATTCTTCGGTGCTTAGCCTTCCCTATGGTCCAACTCTCACATCTGTACAAATCATAGCTTTGACTAGACAGACCTTTGTTGGCAAAGTGATGTCTCTGCCTTTTAATACGCTGTATAAGTTTGTCATAGCTTTTCTTCTAAGGAACAAGTATCTTTTAATTTAATGGCTACAGTCACCATCCACAGTAATTATGGAGCACAAGAAAATAAAATCTGTCACTGTTACCACTTTTTCCCATCTTTTGCCATGAACTGATGGGACCAAATACCATGATCTTAGTTTTTTTGAATGTTGAGTTTTAAGCCAGCTTTTTCATTCTCCTCTTTCACCTCTTTCATCAAGGGCTCTTTAGATCCTCTTTGCTTTCTGTCATTACAGTGGTATTATCTGCATACCTGAGATTGTTAATACCTCTCCCAGCAATCTTGATCCCTTCTTGTGCTTCATCCAGCCCAGAATTTTCCATGATCTATTCTGTATATAAGTTAAATAGGCAGGGTGACAGTATATAGCCTTGATGTACTCCTTTTCCAATTTTGAGTCAGTCCCTCATTCCATGTCCTGTTCTAACTGTTACATCCTGACCTGCGTACAGGTTTCTCAGGTAAGGTGGTCTGATAATCCCATATCTTTCAGAATTTTCTACAGTTTGTTGTGATCCACAGAGTCAAAGACTTTAGCATAGTTAATGAAGCAGAAGTAGATATTTTTCTGTATTTCCCTTGGTTTTTCTATGATCCAAAAAATGTTGGTAATTTCATCTCTTTTTCCTATGCCTTTTCTAAATCCAGCTTGTACATTTGGAAGTTCTAAGTTCACATACTGTTGAAGCCTTAGCTTAAAGGATTTTGAGCATTACCTTACTAGCATTCGGAATGAGCACAACTGTATTGTAGCTTGAATGTCCTTTAGCATTGCCTTTATTTGGGATTGGAATAGAAAACTGACCTTTTCCATTCCAGGGGCCACTGCTGAATTTTCCAAATTTGTCTGCGTATTGGGTTCAGCACTTAAACAGCATCATCTTTTAAGATTTTTAAATAGCTCAGCTGGAATTACATCACCTCCACTCATTTTGTTCATGGAAATGCTTCTTAAGATTGGTGACCATAGTTGCAATCTTTTCACAATCTGACTGTGTAAGGACCTACTTCCAATGTTGTGTGAACCCTGACAAGTCTCAGTCCCTTGTCATGAACCTCTGTCCATAAGCTCACAGAGCATTCTCATATGGCCACTAGCTTCCCCCAGAGTAAATAACTCATAAGAGAGAGAGAAAGAGGGGAGGGAGGGAACATGGGTGGGAAGAAGAGAGAGAGGGAGAGGGAGGGAAATAAATGATTCAAAATGAGAAGCTTCAGTCACTTCAGAGTATAATTCAGAAGTGACATTACACAGTTTCTGTCATATTTCATTCTCCAGGGGGAATTAAGCTCCACCTCTTGAAGGGAGAGGTAATTAAGAGTTTCTGGACATAGCTTTGAAATTACAACAGTGTATTTATCTTTAAAATATCTTCATATGCTAGTTTTGAAAAACAAAATTATGTAGCCATTGTTATTAAAACCTACAAAAATTTAAAAGTACATTGCTTTCACTTACAGTACTTCAAGGAATTAAACTAACTTGAATTCAATGATGTCTTGATTATGAAGCGGTATTTGTGGTGATCCATTTATTTGTCTGGTCCATCCAGATAGCTAAGTTAGGCAATTTGATAAATATCGATACTTTGAGTGTTTTGTTTGCCATCTTCACCTATGCAGAGTGTCCAGAGTGTCTGAACCACAAATTCTCCCTTCTCAGCTCAATTTTTGAGGCCATTGTTTTTAGAAAGCATTAAATCATTTCCCCTGGTTTCGTGGTACCAAAATTTTCATAAATCATTTGTATAACTGGACAGTCATTTAATAGCCAATCTTGCCTTCCATACCAATGAAATGCAAATAGTGGAAGAGAGACCTTTATCTTTTACTTCCCATCTTGAAAAAAATATTCAAGACTAATAGAAATACAGACACTCCTAGTAGCCAAAGGCAGGCCTAGGCCCTTCTGCCTTTGGTTACAATGTGTTTTCAATCTTTATGAAGCATTTTTTTGTGCTATATTCTGATGTTTAGGAAAAAGAAAAAGGTTTAGTATCCTTGGATCTGTTCTATTTGCAACTTCTGAGACTTTCTTTCTGTGAGTCGCTGTACTCTGGCACAAA
The DNA here is from genome assembly GCF_027580195.1 of Bos mutus. Taxonomy (NCBI): domain Eukaryota; kingdom Metazoa; phylum Chordata; class Mammalia; order Artiodactyla; family Bovidae; genus Bos; species Bos mutus. The sequence goes on along the minus strand of NC_091628.1, from coordinate 64,794,772 downwards.
AGCCAAGCTAATGATCTTTTTAATGGTTGAGTAAGGCTGAAAGTATTCACATCAATTTCCTATTGCCACAAAATGATCTGGGTCATGACAATCTACAAGCCAAGTTACTAGACCATTACTAAACTACCGTCGCATAAGGATAAGTTAGCAAGTTTGACCTTTTAAACCAAACTGCAAAATGTTCTTTTGATTAAAGTCTATAGCAGTCCCCTGAGAACTCCAATGCTGAATGTTAGGGATTTAACACAACACTGAGATCTTGGCAGATAAATGTACCTTTACTCATAAGCTTTTCAACTCACATGCAGCTTTAAATTCCTTGCTCTATAGAATTACCATTCTGTGCTTAGTTTTATTTTGAAGGAAGTTACACTCATTTCCAAGGTGAGAACTCATGACCAGGAAGCCAATTTAACCCAAGGAAGTAAAAGCTTTATTCTTTCTGAGAAAATTAGCTATTTAAGGATAAATACTCTAATTTGTCCTTTCAACCTACGTTTATGGGTAATTTCTGGCCACTGTTGAATACTTTTCTGATTTCTCTCTTGAATATTTTTCCTGCCTTTTTGGTACTCTTCCTTTCACTCTTAACTCCTAATTCACGTATTCAGAATAAAAGCTCATTAAACCTTTTGTCATTCTAACTTTTGCACACTGCCATACGCAGTGGTTATTTCTAATCTAGCCATATATTTTTGTATATATTATTTATAATGTTGCCTTTGTCATAAATCTAAACTATACATTGTAAAGAGTAGTTTTACTGTTCACGCATGTGAATATTTTTGTTTTCACAATTTGATGCTTCCTGGTCTAGAAAATATTGTTAGTGAGATAAAAAGTATAAATGGACAGCCTTTTAGTTAATCAGTCTTCCACAAATACAACATCAAAGTGTGAATAAATGTTGTTTCCTCTTTTTAACTTGAGAAAGCCAGTTGTGTAAAATCTTATTCAGACTTGAATAACGTTAGTTCTTCAGAGTTAAGGAAAAATCTTTCAGCAATTTTGGTTGATATGTAGGTAGAATTACTTTATGGTCTATTCACCTATGTTGTGTTCCTTTCCCATGCTATATTTGCTTAATTATATGTATTTATATCAAATAATGCTTTCATGTCAGACAACTATATTAACAACCCACTCCAGTATTGCCTGGAGAATCCCACAGACAGAGAAGCCTAGTGGGCTACAGTCCATGGGGTCATGAAGAGTCGGACACAACTGAATGACTAGTACTTTCACTTTCACTAGACATTAATTAGGAGATACTTGCTGAATTTGTATTTAATTTTTACTAATATAGATCTTCCTCCATCTAAAAAGGGGCTACATCCAAATAAGTTGAAAACACCTTAAATCATAAGGTGTTTTAATGTACTTTACCTAACATCACAGTCTAGCATACATTAAACATGCTGAGAACACTTATATTTGTCTGTGTTTTTGTCCTAAGTTGCTTCAGTCATGTCTGACTCTTCGAGATCCTATGGACTGTAGTTTTCCAGGCTCCTCTGTCCATGGGATTCTCCAGGCAAGAATACTAGATGGGTTGTCATACCCTCCTCCAGGGCATCTTCCTGATCCAGGGACTGAATCCACATCTCTTCAGTCTCCTGCATTGCCAGGCGAGTTCTTTACCACTGGCACTACTTGGCAGTTAGGTAAAATCATCTAACATAAAGTCTATTTTATAATAAAGTACTGAATATTTCATGTAATTTATTAAATACTGTACTAAAAGTGAAGAGCAGAATGGCCATACTGGTCCAGAATGGTTGTAAGCATATCTGTTGTTGACCCTCATGATCTCGAGGTGGAATGGGAGCTGTGGCTTTCTGGCTCTGTCTAGGATCACAAGAGAGGATGAGACTGAGGTCCCCAACCCAGGAAAAGGATCAAAATTCAAAAGCCAAAGTGTATTTCTACAGAATATTTAGGTATTGCTTTTGAACAATCATAAAGTTGAAAAATGGTAAATCAAACTATTCTAAGTTGGGGACCATCTGCAATATTTTTTCTTTCAAAGTCTAGTAGTCTTTTGTGATTTATTCTTCTGCCAAAATTGCCTCTATCATATTTTATTACTTGGTTCATTTTATCTCAGGAGTCTTCTGCTTCAGTGAACTTTACAAATTTTTCAAACTCTGCTATTTGATTTGTCAGGAGTTCCTCAGAATTTTCTCAAGAGCTACTTCCATGAATAAGGGACAGAAGAGGGCAGATAAATAATCAAATTGCAGGATCATATTTAGCATCAATCTTAGTATTTTTTCTTTAATCTGTTTTGGATATGGGGGTATCAGAATAGGTTTTAATTTGCTTTGGAGGTAATGCCTAAATTTATTTGGTAACCATTGCTCTGTGGGTGATTATACATATTTTGAGCTACTGAATGTTCTAACTTTAAATGGCCCCTATATTTGGACTATTGACTAAGAAAGTCAATGATTATCTTCATAGGTATCATGGTGAACCTAACTTTTCCACTACTTGCATTTATCAATATGAAATATATCATATGCTACAGAGAATGGAAAGTATGAACCATGCTAGAGAGAAAGCCCATGAATAAGAAATTAATTTTAAGGGGGCTTAGGTAATGTACATGGCATTCAAGAAGTATAGGTTAGTATCAGTTAAAAATCCTCCCGTAGGTAAGATCAGCAAGAACCAGCAGAAATGATGGAACTTACATATTGTGACTGACTACTATTTGACTGTTTCCATCTGTACTTAATATTCTTTGACCTAGGTAGAAGCAGAAATAGAAGGTATAACATTTTTTCCATCGTTTTACAAATGAGCAGAATTTTTCTCTTTCAAGGGATGAAGCATAGATCAGTCATTAAAGCTGAGACTTGATTGACCTTCATATATCACATTATCAATGGAAATACTTCCATATTTAAGAAACTGCTTGACTATCAGACTTAGTTCTCAAATGTGTTGTTTTTCTATTTCTGTCTTCCATAAAAGAGGATGGATCTAGGACTAAATCAGTTGTTGCTTTATCTAGATGCTCTAGAACATTTTTCCTTAAATAGAGGTAAGCCAAACCCAACTTGATGTTGCAACATAAGACCTGAGGGAGAAGGAGAAGTTGGAAATGTTGAAAAGAAAGATAATAAAAGAAGTGAGATTAAAAAAAGGAAAGGTTAGCCTTGAAAAGTAATAGGGATACTTTAGATGAGACTCAAATAATATTGGAGTTGAGTGTGAAGAGATAGATTTAAAGACAGAGAACATGGCAGATTGGATAGTAGTGTTTGCCTGATGGTGTGAAAATCAAGGCACTCTATCAAAAGGAAGGTGAAAAGCTGAGCTTGGAAAAAGAAAAGTTAAAACTTTGTTCCATTCAAAGAAAACTATGAAATCAACAGAACAAAAACTCAGACACACAAAAGATGAATGAAAGGACAGATCAAGTCAGTCAGGAACAACCTGTCTCAGGTCAGGTAAAGAAAGGTCGTTAATTTTCTCTAGTAAGTTAAAATACAGAGTGGAGATGTTGGGTCATCTGATTCTGTGTATAGATAGAATAGGAGCGAGAGAGAAGGTGATTTTCTTTGAAAAAAAAATAATACTTTGGTTACTGCCTGGATAAATCATTGATTCTATTTTTATACAGCTTATTTTAATACTGGAGAGACAGGCATTTGTCTTTGTAGAATGTTAAAATGATACAAACAACAGGGGATTTGAATAGATCTCACAGTTAAGGGAATGAAGGTAAAAGAAAAATAAGCTTCTACACTTGTCACTTTTCATCATATGCAACTATTAATGTCCTTTCATTGTGTGATTATGATGCCCATTTTTAGGGCATTTCTGGTTTCATTTTTTAGTTCCTCATGGATCACAATCATTAACAGCATTGGTCATTTCTCATCACACTTTGAAAACATAAAATTTTCAGTACTTTAGTTTTCTATATTTTCTAAGTGGAAAATATATTTTTTATAAATATATGAAATTATCACACACATATGACTTAATATAATAAAGTAAACAATATTTCTATGAGTTTTAAGATTTTAATTAGCCTGGAATTTCCAGAGGGATCTTTATCTATAAAATGCTCAGGAGAGCTACCAAAAGCAAAACCCTATAGTTACAATTCCAATTAAAGGAAGTAAGTGATTTTTATAATTCTGAATCTGTTTGAGAGAAGAACATTGAATGTCTGCTTCAACAGCAACAACTTCTTTGCTTTGTTATTGTTTAGTTGCTAAGTAATGCCTGACTCTTTTGTGACCCCATGGACTGTAGCCCTCCAGACTCCTCCATCCATGGGATTCTCCAGGCAAGAATACTGGAGTGCCTTGTCATTTCCTTCTCCAAGGGATCTTCCTAACCCAGGGATCAAACCTGTGTCTCCTGCATTGGCAGGTGGATTGTTTACCAATGAGGTACCAGATAAGCCCAACAATTCCTTACATATATATATATATATATATATACATACATATATATATAGTGTATATATACACACATCATTTTAAAATGTTTTAACTTTCATGATCTTATATGAATATCACTACAGTCTTTGAAGTTAAGAAAACCAGGTAGTATGAATCTAACTAGGCTATTATTTTGTCTTGGTACATGTTGAACAAAAAAGACCAGATCAGTGTATTACAGATCAGTGTATTTCCTTGCATTCATTTAGTAATAACACTCCTGCCTCAATTCAGTTCCTTTTCTTCTGTGGTGATTTCCACAGGATGAATCACAATATGTTCAGGATATATTACTCTGTCATAACGTACTGACATTCCTGTTTAAATTTTTAAAGAGTTATGCTTCTTGAATAGTTATTTGCAAGCTTAAAAACTGATGAGAAACACACTGCATTCAATTTTTTACCTTACATAATTCTAATGTGCTTCTCTTTCATCTCTTTAAGGAGAGAGCTATGCTGGAATAAAGCAAGAAACATTCATCACAGCATCATGGTTATGGCATAGATGTTTTCTCAGGAACTTATGTGGATCATCCCAACCAATCTCTTCTTATCATTAGAGATAGTGATTTCACTCGTGATAAGGAATGAAATGTTTCTCCTGCACTGTATTCTCTAAGCGCTGCCCCAGTTCTGCACTATTCTTAGCTATTCACCTTTCTAAAAGGAACAGTGCCAGCCTGAATGCAAAGATCCATGTTGATAAACTAGACCTGAAACATCATTTGTCTTATTCAGTCCCTAAAATATTTAGATCAGTAATTTTTCACCATGATGAGTTTATTTTCCTTCAATCTAAATATAGTTAAAACTTTTTCTTCCAAAATGCACAAAGATATTAAAATACAAGTACAAAAGACAAAGCAATCCAAACACCTTTATGCCAGATTTTCCTTAATTGTGTAATTAATCCTAGGTACAGATGTACTAGCATTGTGTCAAGGATACCAATCATTGAATGAATATCACTGAAGGGCGCGGGCAAGAAACAGGCTTTATAATCAGACAGACCTGGGTCCTAACCGTGCATCATCCACTATTTCCGGGGTTGTGTCCAAACTCAGTGATTGTTGGTTTTCACCAACAAGAAAGCAAACAGAAAAATTATTAATATCCTGTCAGGGTTATTTTAAGGATTAAACGTATTGAATGTATTCAGGAGGGTCTTAGAATATTTGTGGAGTGAAATATTAGCATGACTTTTAAAATGTTACTTCAAAGATATGAATATCTTCATTGTAATTTTCTGCTCTATGCAACAAATCAACCAACTTACTCATTTGAAACAAAGCTCATTTATTATCTTGTACTCTCTGTAAAGTAGAAGTCTGGGCTGGCTAAGCTGAGGTCTCTGCTCAGGATGTCATGAGGCGGAAATCAAGGAGTTGGCTGGGCTGCAGTCTTACCTGCAGGTCTATCCAGGGAAGGGCCTGCTTCTAAGTTCCCTTATGTTTCAACAGAATTCATTTCTCTGTGGTTATAAAAATCACAGCAGCTGGTTTCCTTAAGGATAATGATGAAGACTGAATATTTCAGTTATTTTGATTCTCTAACCACAGGCAAGGCCTGGGCCCTCTTTATATTTTTATATTAATTAATTTATTTTAATTGGAAGCTAATTACTTTACAATACTGTAGTGGTATTTGCCATACATTGACATGAATCAGCCATGGGTATACATGTGTTCCCCATCCTGAACCCCACTTCCGCCTCCCTTTCCATCCCATCCTAGAGGCAAGGCCTGGGCCCTTTTTAAAAATTGCCTATTAGGCCAGTCCTTCAGCTAAGGGCAATCTCTCTTTTAATTAACTCAAAAACAGCAACAACAACAACAACAGCGATTAGAGGCTTTGCTTCCCCAGTGGCTCAGTGGTAAAGAATCCACCTGCAATACAGCAGATGCAAGAGATATGGGTTGGATTCCTGGGTGGGGAAGATCCCCTGGAGGAGGGCACTGCAACCCACTCCAGTATTCCTGCCTGGAGAATCCCATGGACTAAGGAGCCTGGCAGGCTATGGTCCATGGGGCCTCAAAGAGTTGGACATGACTGAAGCAGCTTAGCACACACGCAAGCAAAAGACTTTAATTACATCTATAAATCCATTAATTTTTGCCATATTTCACAGATTGGAAGCAATTCATAGTTTCTTCAAAGGGACTTAAACAATGGTGTAACTTCTTGGGAATAACCTTAGGGTTTGTTCACCACAATCTGTTTCAGAAAAAAATGTGTATATTGTAAGTAACGGAGAAGGTGATGGCACCCCACCCCAGTACTCTTGCCTGGAAAATCCCATGGGCAGAGAAGCCTGGTGGGCTGCAGTCCATGGGGTTGCTAAGAGTCGGACACGACTGAGCGACTTCACTTTCACTTTTCACTTTCATGCATTGGAGAAGGCAATGATAACCTACTCCAGTGTTCTTGCCTGGAGAGTCCCAGGGATGGGGGAGCCTGGTGGGCTGCCGTCTTTGGGGTCGCAGAGTCAGACACGACTGAAGCGACTTAGCAGCAGCAGCACTGTAAGTAAAAGAAGCAAAGAGAAAGACAAATAAATAAATAAAAAGTAAGAATGGAAGGAAGGAGAGGACTAAATGGGAAGCTTTGAATTCCTTTCCCTCCCCTAAACTTTAATATCTTCCTTTCTTACACATCATTGAAAGTACAAGTACTCTGCTTGTGCCGTAAAATGCAGAAGAAGTGTAGTTAAAGCTTAAAATATTCTCTCAAAATTATTTTCAATATATAGGTTTTAAGAGTTGTATAGAAGATCTTATGCTATTTCAGGCAAGTGATTTCAAGTCATTTTGGAGTCTAATACTATACAGTGTATCCTGAGACACACTTGGAAGAAGAAAAAAATTCCAAGAAATTTATGACTGAACTCAAAGTTTGAAGTCATCTTAAACATGTATCTTCCCTTTTTGTACATGATGAAAATTTAAGTCTTGTACAAATTCTTCTGAAGATGAGATCACTGGCAAACGTATGGCACTGGTTAGATATCTTAGAGCATATAATAACAATATGATGGTTCTTTATACTTTCATGATAAATTTACTTCTGTTCACTTTGGACTACTTTAGAAATAATTAAAAAAAAAAACAGGAAGAATCAAAATCCAAACACATTCCAATCACTTGATGACAAAGACGATGCACTGGTGTTCTTTTTTCAAGTTTTTTTTTTATGTTGATTTTTGTGGTGATCTTGTTTACTTGTTTTATATATATATGATCCTATTAAGTGTCTGATTATATTTTGTAGGGGCATTTAATTTTCTTTGAAGATAGAAACATTTTTATGACACTGAAAACCATTTATTAACCCTTTATTGTACTTAAGTGTACTACTAGGAGATAGAGACAAATTAATCAGTCATCTGAAATGAATTTTCTAGAAGTACCAAAATATGCATACAAATATATAGGATATTTATCATAAATTCATTAGCTATTACTCTCTTGTCAGAAATACTGGATACTTATTTTCCTACTGAGAATAATTGAATTATAAATACTTTATCTGTATTTATAAATCAGTTATTATTAAAAATCTATTATTTTTACCTAAACTATTTTTTCAGATTTAGGACTATTATACAGGAGGCATAATTGTTTATATAACTCATTGAAAACCTCTTATATGACTAATACCATTCTGATATACAATTTTCCTATGGTTCTATTCTTAAGGCGATTATAATATGGTATAAAAAAGAGCTGTGAGATGTAACAGATAAAGAGATTATGTATGATGATGAAGATCTAGAAAAAGTACAGAAACACAAAGAATAGCATAGTTGTGAATTTCTGCTGTTTTTTTATTTTCGTGATTTTTCATTGCAGTTTTTCACCATCCCACCAAGACACCAAAGATCTTATGCAATGCAAAACTTTTCTGATAGTACAGGAAAGAGACTAGGAGAACCTGAATTAAGCATATGGCAATGACAGGTAAGGGAATGGACATATTTAAGAGGTATTTAAGACATAGAATCAAAGGGGAAAAAAAATCTGCTGTATACTAATACGGGAAATATAGGGGGAAAAGTGCAAACATCAAGAACAATGTAATCATTACCATTTGTTACCGTTTTAACAGTTGCAGTTTATAAGCAAACAAGAAAAGACAACCAACCCTCTGGGTCACCCGTGGCAGATTCCTGTTGACGTATGGCAAAACCAATACAATATTGTAAAGTAAAATAAAATAAAACAATAAGTAAATAAATAAAAAAAGAAAAGACAACCAAGAGGCTGGAAAACAGCAGCGGCTATTTCAAGCACAGAGAGTAGATAAGACCCTTCTGAGTGAGAGAAGGATAGTCCAGAATTGTGCTGTCCCATACAGTACACTAGAACAGAGCTCTATTGACAGCACCATTCTAGAAACATGTACATTATCAATATTGAAGACTAGCCTGGAGTGGTCAGAGAGCTGGCAGGAGAAAATCATCAGAGCCTGGCACTATAAAGTAAAAGAGAAGAAATATATCTTTTAAATGGTAATCATCCATCTACCTCAAAGATGTAGAACGAAAGTTGTTCAACAGATTTGAAGAGACCCAGCTACCTTGTGGGCACAATTAGAAAGGTCTGACACTTGTGAAATGTTTGGATTTGCTAGCATATTTTGGAAGTACAACTATGGTAAGAAGTATTTGGAGGAAACAATTCTAAGGTGGCAGAAATGATCAATAAACTAAGGTTGAGACTGTAATTTGACAAAGTTTAGTTTTATCTCAGAGATGAGAATTATGCAGGTACTGGTTTTTCAGCAGAGGGGAGCACAGATTCAAAACAAAGTATGACCTTACCTGGTAGCTCCATCTCACCTAAGATGGAGTATGTGAAATAAAAGTGAGTGTGAAGAAACAAAAAAAGTGTGTGAAGGTTTTAGAAGATATTATAGACAGTTTACTGAATATCATGCTTAGACTATCATGCCTCTCACAAGTTTGACTCCTCAGAACTGTGGCACATTTAGGCAGATTAGAGAGATTTCAGCCCAGTGCTATTTCATAACGTTATAAATAAACTGGAATAATACCTAAGAAGTCTTGTGCATCCTCACCAGTGAAAAGGCTTCCTCTTATTTCTCAAGTTATAATCTGCTAAGCATCTTCATATACTTTGTTTAACGGAAGATGCTCTGTTGTCTGCTTACTCTGTGAAAGGGACTGCTCTAATTACTTTCATAAATTACCCACTGAGCCTCAAGAGATACTAGAATAAATGCCCACGCCTCAAAACTATAAAGGTTAAGATCAGTATGGAACATGAGCATCTAGACTCCTGAACTCTTGCTTTTATCTACTCTGCTCTTTCTTTGCCATTACACGTGGATGACAGAGCACCTTTTGTCCATGTTGGCATATTCTTCTTAGGCTCATAGAGTTTCCACTATTTTGTAAGAAAGTTTTGATTTACTGGCTCACTTTTCTGAGTCATTCCAAAGAAGAAAAAGTTTCTGAGTCTATTACTGGGGCCATGTTTCCACTGACAGGGATGAAAATGAAGCCTAAGACTCTTCTAGATCATCTGCTTAGGAAATCAGTGATTCAAGATGTTCTAATGAAATTTATTACCGACTCAATGGATATGAGTTTGAGCAAGTTCTGGGAGATGGTGAAGGACAGGGAAGCCTGGCGTGCTGCAGTCCATGGGATTGATTGCAAAGAATTGGATGCGACTAAGTGACTGTACAACAACAACAATAAATGAAATTTATTAAAGACACCATTAATTCAGTCCACCAAGAAAGAGAAAATGAAGGCTATGTATTGATTTCTACTCCATGTGAACCATGGTGCTACAGACATGAGCTATAGAACAGCTTCATGAGAGAGATTTACAAGCAAATTCTGCCAACCAGTGTATCAAATCTCCCTAGCCCCAGTGACTGTTTCATTAATGGCACATGGCTCAAGTTTGTATGGTTAGAATGAATCCTAGGAGTTTTGCAGAAAATATGGAGGAGAAACGTTCTTCACTGTACTCGAGTTTGGGAGGACGTAGAGGCAAAGCTGTTGAAATGTCAGGCACATGTGGTTCAAAATGAAGCAAATGTCATAATTAAAAGACTTTTCCTGGACTTTTGAGTTGTGAGTGAATATATTTTCTCTGTCTTAAACTTATTTTAATTGAATTCCTTTTCACTAACAAGCAATGTCTATAACCAACTGGCACATGGTCTCCAAATTCCTTGTCTTTGCCAGCAGTACTGTTGTTGAGCTCGCTTTTCATGTTACTCTCAAGGTACCTTTAAATGTTACAAGTCTGAGAACAGGGTGGCTTTGTTCTCGACCCTAAGTTGAGATTGTTGTAGAACAGGAATATGGATCCTTATCCTTTGTGGATGAAACATTAGTTAGAATGTGCACTTGAATCTTGAGGTATAGACTGAAATTTTTGTGAGCTTGAATGCTTAGATATAAAGTCTCAGTAATTCATGCAGCATTAGACATAGTCTCAGAGGGTCAGAGCTGCATAACTCCTCATTTCCAAGACTCTATCCTTAACACACATTGATGAAAGTTTATCAAATCCATGTGATTCTAAGCATTACCAGTTGTATATGATGAAGTGGTGGCAGATTGAAAACTATGAACAAAGCTAGTGGAGGTGATGGAATTCCAGTTGAGCTATTTCCAATCCTGAAAGATGATGCTGTGAAAGTGCTGCACTCAATACACCAGCAAATTTGGAAAACTCAACAGTGGCCACAGGACTGGAAAAGGTCAGTTTTCATTCCAATCCCAAAGAAAGGCAATGCCAAGGAACGCTCAAACTACCACACAATTGCACTCATCTCACACGCTAGTAAAGTAATGCTCAAAATTCTCCAAGCCAGACTTCAGCAATACGTGAACCATGAACTTCCAGATGATCAAGCTGGTTTTAGAAAAGGCAGAGGAACCAGAGATCAAATTGCCAGCATCTGCTGGATCATGGAAAAAGCAAGAGAGTTCCAGAAAAATATATATTTCTGCTTTATTGACTATGCCAAAACCTTTGACTGTGTGGGTCACAATAAACTGTGGAAAATTCTGAAAGAGATGGGAATACCAGACCACCTGACCTGCCTCTTGAGAAACCTACAGGAAGGTCAGGAAGCAACAGTTAGACCTGGACATGAAACAACAGACTGGTTCCAAATAGGAAAAGGAGTACGTCAAGGCTGTATATTGTCACCCTGCTTATTTAACTTATATGCAGAGTACATGATGAGAAAGGCTGGGCTGGAAGAAGCACAAGCTGGAATCAAGATTGCTGGGAGAAATATCAATAACCTCAGATATGCAGATGATACCACCCTTATGGCAGAAAGTGAAGAGGAACTAAAGAGCCTCTTGATGAAAGTGAAAGTCGAGAGTGAAAAAGTTGGCTTACAGTTCAACATTCAAAAGATGAAGATCATAGCATCTGGTCCCATCACTTCATGGGAAATAGATGGGGAAGCAGTGGAAACAGTGTCAGACTTTATTTTGGGGGGCTCCAAAATCACTTCAGATGGTGACTGCAGCCATGAAATCAAAAGACACTTACTCCTTGGAAGAAAAGTTATGACCAACCTAGATAGCATATTCAAAAGCAGAGATATTACTTTGCTAACAAAGGTCCGTCTAGTCAAGGCTATGGTTTTTCCTGTGGTCATGTATGGATGTGAGAGTTGACTGTGAAGAAAGCTGAGCACCAAAGAATTGATGCTTTTGAAGTGTGGTGTTGGAGAAGACTCTTGAGGGTCCCTTGGACTGCAAGGAGATTCAACCAGTCCATTCTGAAGGAGATTAGCCCTGGGATTTCTTTGGAAGGAATGATGCTGAAGCTGAAACTCCACTACTTTGGCCACCTCATGCGAAGAGTTGACTCATTGGAAAAGACTCTGATGCTGGGAGGGATTGGGGGCAAGAGGAGAAGGGGACGACAGAGGATGAGATGGCTGGATGGTATCACTGACTCAATGGACATGAATTTGAGTGAACTCCGGGAGTTGGTGATGGACAGGGAGGCCTGGCATGCTGAAATTCATGGGGTCGCAAAGAGTCGGACACGACTGAGTGACTGAACTGAACTGAATAACAAGAGACAGAGGTAGAAAAATATACTAAAACTTTTATAGTCTAGAAGTTGCAAATTTGTGTTATGCTTTGGGTCATTGCTTTAAATCAGAAGTCCTCAGTCATTCTTTATACAAAGAAGCAGCTTCATAAAAATATTCCTTTTACTTCCTGCTGAGTCATATAAGTAGCTACTGTTGGGATACCATATTAGGCTAATTCAGGGCTGTTGATATTAATTTGCTTACCATCATATGACCTAAAAGAAACATCCAAGGAGAAAAATGTGTGATCAGAGAAGAGAAACAAGGAGGTTTTCAGGCCCTGAATTTATCACTGGCTCTGGATATAATGTTCCCTGCTCAAAATAATTAAAGAGAAAAAGAGGAAGGAATTATTAATTGATCTTGTAGTAGGATTGCTCTCCAGTTCATATAAAATTCAGAGGTTTGGAATTTTGTTGATGCTTTGAAAGAAAGGACATAGAAATGTTATTTTAAGGCATTTACTATTTGTTCCTCAACAAAAAATTACATAAATGTGAAACAGGAAATAAATGGCTGCTGATGAAAATGGAACTGGATGAGACAAAATACGATGGTATTAAGAAGTGGAAATCTCAGAGAAATTTAAAATGCTTTTAAGATTTTAAAATTATAAAATGCATTTAATATAGAAAAGAATAGAGGTGAAAATGAAGAAAATGTAATCAGCAACGTGAAAGATAATCTTACAAGTTTCTTCTAGAAAGCAGAAGAAAAAAGGATTTAAAAATTAGGTTTAAGATGATTGATATTTAATAGGAAAACCTGGAAAAGCCATAACCAAAGAGATGCTTTAAAAGTACCTGAAACATAAAATGGAATGTACATTTCTCTGCAAATTAGGTTGGGGTGGTCAATATAACATTTTTGAGATTAAAAAAAAAAAAAAAAGAAAAAATCCTGAATGCCTAGACTTCTATTAAATATTAAGTAGAATTGAAGAAAATTTTTGTGATCTAATAGTTTCCTACCATCTTATTCATTTCCAAAGACAATTGAAAAAAAAAATCAGCTATTTAAGACTCAGAAATTATAACCAAACTTCTGTTTTCTGAAAAACATCACTTTCAAGCACTCTGTATAAACATCAAATAAAATCAAGAACTCTCAGTAGTGACTTTATAGCAGGTCATTCTATGTAAAATAAAATAAGCATGAAGTTAATATTTTAACAATTAAATATGGTGCTATGCTTTAATGAAATCTTAAAATATCACTCCAATGAAATATATGTATCATTTATATTTTAATTATTCCCTGGTCTTTCACAACAGTGAGCTTTAATATCCCAATTTCACTTCCACATGATGCTTTCCTTTATGACTTATGATAAACCTTCTGATTTCCCTAGGACATTTAATGTAAATTTTCTAAATTTATGGGTATGTAATTGTAATAACAACATGTAAGGCAAGTACTTATTATTGAAATACAAATCAGTTGTTAATTTGACTTGGAATTGCTTAATGAAATTGAAATTTAATAAAAAGGACATTAGTAACTGGATAGATGGTTACAAAAATTACATTGTTAAAATTTGTCAAAGATCTAATGAATATAAGTAACTGATTTAAGGGTTCTATTTTCATTGGCAGAACTGAGTAACTTTTAGGTTACTTAATTAAACCATTAATCTGTTTTAATTCTCTGCTCATTTTACTAAGATGTTTACCTGGTGACCTGATTGTTATGATTTATTTTCATTAACTGCAACAAAACACTGCTAATTGCATTATATTCATTATCTTTTACCTTCATATTATATGCATAACTAGTTTATGATTATTTTTCTTGCATAATTAAATGAACTAAGAGTTCAGATTAATTTGAAGAGGCACCATGAATCCATATAAAAATAATGCTGCAGGAAAAGCCCTCATAATTATAAAACTTATAACCCTGGGCCAATCACTTAACCTCTTTGAAACTAGTTTCCTTTTCACCTGTAAAATAGGTTTATGGAGACTTAATGAATGGATTTTGTCAGTGTTATAATTATAATATGTATGAAGTTCTTTTATGACTATAATATACTGTTATTATTATTATTGCACTGATATAAAATTTCAAAATGAGATTGTTCTGTAATTGTAAAAAAATTAGATAGTGAAGCTCTCTTGCTATCATTTGAGAAAGAAGAGATTGAATTTAGTTATGGAGATATCCTTAAATACTAGGTTAATAATATATAGTGTATATATAGGAGAAATATGGGCAGCATTTATTTATAAAGAGCAAGAAAATAATATTAAAGTCTTACTAGGCCAAGAGGCAAATTTGAGATACTATGTGCTTATTAACCATAAAACAAAATTTTAACCAAAATTTGGACAACCCAAACCAACAGGATTGGAAGTGGGTGGGAGCAGATTTGATCCACAGATCATAGTTTGCCAACCCCTGGCTTAAAGCAAAATTTTCTACAATTTTAAAAGTTATCTCTCCAAAACTTCTTTTGAAAATCATGCTATTGGATCTTTCATTTCCCTAAAAATTATTCTACTGCATTTACTTGATTGGCATGTGAGAAAATATAGTAGCTTTGTATAATGAATACAAGTGGAAATAAGGGAGATTGTAATTTTATTCACTTTATAATCCAAAATTTTAACAAAGGAAAAAGGTGTATCATGGAACCTGAATTTCCCTTTATGAAGACTTTCCAATATAGAAGAGTCTAATTGAATAGTGGTATAACAGACAGATTTTCACCTCTATAATTCTTTCCAAAAGTTATTATATAAAAGAGATATGAGCATTTAATTCAACTGGAAAATAAATCTCAAACTACTAAAAATATATCTGCTTATAAATAGTAATATTTTCCCTTTCTGCATGTGAAATACAATTCTGCCATTATACTTTTAATAACCAAGCATTTTTGTCACCTCTACATTCAGTATGGTATGACCCATGCTTCCACAGTAATTAAGTCCATCAGATACAATACTGCTTCTGACAATCTCAAAAGGAAACTTAGATTGTAAGTCTCTGATGAATTGAAATGGTGAGTGGAAGATTTTTGAGAGATTTTGATCTTAAAATTTGTTTTATCTTGATAGGTACTTGCAAGACTGACCAAAATTATTTTGTTTGGTATGAAGTTTATCTCCCATGCAAACACGTGGGGAGTTAAATATTTCTTACATTTTACCATTATCTGGGCAATATCACTATTGAATTTTGCCATGCTCAGTTTCCCTCCTAGAAGAAATCTCCTAACTCAGAGCACCATACATACCACCCTATAAGGATGGTACCATTAGGGATGAGGAAACTAACTCAAAGAATAACCCTGTTGCTTAGAGAGTGGCCTGATTCAAAAACCTCTGATACATTAGGGCAGTAATAGCCATAAAAATCACTATGACCTGTTTTTAAGTCTTTTAGACTATGAAATATCAAAGACATTGATCTTCTGTGGTTTAGGCACCATGTGAGACATTGCATCAGTCATGTCCAACTCTTTGTGACCCCACAGACTTCCATAGAATTCTCCAGGCCAGAATGCTGGAATGGGTAGCCTTTTCCCTTCCCCAAGGGATCTTCCCAACCCAGGGATCGAACCCAGGTCTCCCACATTTCAGGCGGGTTCTTTACCCAATGAGCCACAAGGGAAGCTCTGTAAACTGCACAGATTTGTTATAATGCCTAATTAACTAATTGATTAAATAAAGGGTTATCACATCCCAGCTGTGTTTCAAACACTATACTGGATGTTTCGGGTATTTCTCTGAATCAAGCAGAAACATATTCCTGAGGAGAAGCTGACAGTCCAAATGTGGCTCAGCATGGACAGACTCATATAATGGAGAAAGATTAAGAGAACTCGGCATGCTTATCTTTGTCTTTGACTATTCCAACCTCTGTTTTCTAATTGATATGACTATGATTCTCCTTCTCATCTTTAGTCTTTTCTTAGGTTTTCCAGGACTGCTAATGCCCCCACTATATACAAAGATCCTAAAGTGTTTCCCCCTTCCATTTTAATTTTATTAGTTACCATAGGTTCCTGATATTGGGTAAAGAGATATTATTTCCATAGTAAAAATGGAATTTTCTAAACTGTGTTGCTGTTATGATCTTCCTTTTAGAACTGAAAGGAAGTTTCCTTTTAGAAAGAAAAACAGATGAAAAATGCATATTTAAATGGAAAACATTACATAACACAAACATAACAAATGGAATAACTGATCAATGAGATGTGAACACATAGAAAATTTATATTTTTCATTACTAACTGTATCATCTCAAGAAAAGAATAGATGTGGAACAAAAACAATCAGCTTCTCCATTACTCATGAACTGGATTGAGGAGGAAATGAATCAGAATATCGCTTTCTATTAAGAACATTGATCCTGATGAAACAATGAGAAGGAGACATTTCTGATGAGAAGAATAAGCACAGAGGATTAATTCCAGTATGAAGATATTTTGTTGATGTATATCTTACTTATTTGGATAAAGTGTGAAGAAAAAATTTCTCCACGCAATAGTAAATATGTGGTTCAGAAACATTCATATTATGGTCCAATTTGGTTCATCTTTTCATATTTTTGCCAGGCACAAATACACCAATGGAAAGAACTTAGATTGTAAATACTTTCCCATATGAGAGTACATACAGGATGGTTGTAAAAGTAAAATAATAATAATAATAAAATAGAAAACACCAGTGTTTTCCCTGGAGATTATGGGGGGAAAGATGTAGTTTGACAGATGACTGGAGGTAGGATATACCATTTAGAAAAGTGTGAACTGTGATGCTGCTTTTTTAGTCTTGGTGAAAGAGGAAAACTTAATTTGGTTTAAAGATAAGTATAAGCAATATTAATAAAAAATCTTACACAAAAAGTTCATGTGTTTTAGTGTAAACTAATTCAGAATTAGTTGAATTAGAAGAGTTGACTCATTGGAAAAGACTCTGATGCTGGGAGGGATTGGGGACAGGAGGAGAAGGGGACGACAGAGGATGAGATGGCTGGATGGCATCACTGACTCCATGGACGTGAGTCTGAGTGAACTCCGGGAGTTGGTGATGGACAGGGAGGCCTGGCATGCTGCAATTCATGGGGATGCAAAGAGTTGGACACGACTGAGTGACTGAACTGAACTGAACTGAACTGAATCCAGAATTAGGGCTTCCATGGTGGCTCAGTGGTAAAGAATCTTCCTGCAATGCATGAGACTCTGGAGATGTGGTTAATTGCCTGGGTTGGGAAGATCTCCTGGAGGAGGGCATGGCAACCACTCCAGTATTCTTTCCTGGAGAATCCTGTCAACAGAGGAGCCTGTCGGGCTGCAGTCCATGGGATCGCAAAAACTTCAGTTCAGTTCAGTCCCTCAGTCATGTCTGACTCTTTGCGACCCCAGGAATCGCAGCACAACGGGCCTCCTGTTCATTACCAACTCCCAGAGTTCACTCAGACTCATGTCCATCAAGTCACTGATGCCATCCAGCCATCTCATCCTCTGTCGTCCACTTCTCCTGCCCCCAATACCTCTCAGCATCAAAGTCTTTTCCAATGTGTCAGATCTTTGCATGAGGTAGCCAAAGTACTGGAGTTTCAAATTTAGAATCATTCCTTCCAAAGAAATCCCAGGGCTGATCTTCAGAATGGACGGGTTGGATCTCCTTGCAGTCCAAGGAACTCTCAAGAGTCTTCTCCAACACCACAGTTCAAAAGCATCAATTCCTTGGCACTCAGCTTTCTTCACAGTCCAACTCTCACATCCATACATGATCACTGGAAAAGTCATAGCCTTGACTAGATGGACCTTTGTTGGCAAAGTAATGTCTCTGCTTTTGAATATGCTATCTAGGTTGGTTATAACTTTTCTTCCAGGGGTAAGCATCTTTTAATTTCATGGCTGCAGTCACCATCTGTAGTGATTTTGGAGCCCAAAAAATAAAGTCTGACACTGTTTCCACTGTTTCCCCATCTATTTCCCATGAAGTGATGGACTGGATGCCATGATCTTCGTTTTCTGAATGTTGAGCTTTAAGCCAACTTTTTCACCCTCTTCTTTTGCTTTCATCAAGAGGCTTTTTAGTTCCTCTTCACTTTCTGCCATAAGGGTGGTGTCATCTGCATATCTGAGGTTATTGATATTTCTCCCGGCAGTCTTGATTCCAGCTTGTGCTTCTTCCAGCCCAGAGTGTCTCATGATGTAATCTGCATATAAGTTAAATAAGCAGGGGGACAATATACAGTCTTGAGGTACTCCTTTTCCTATTTGGAACCAGTCTGTTGTTCCATGTCCAGTTCTAACTGTTGCTTCCTGACCTGCATGTAGGTTTCTCAAGAGGCGGTTAGGTGGTCTGGTATTCCCATCTCTTTCAGAATTTTCCACAGTTTATTGGGACCTACACAGTCAAAACTTTGGCATAGTCAATAAAGCAGAAATAGATGTTTTTCTGGAACTCTCTTGCTTTTTCCATGATCCAGTGGATGTTGGCAATTTGATCTCTGGTTCCTCTGCCTTTTCTAAAACCAGCTTGAACATCAGGAAGTTCACGGTTCACGTATTGCTGAAGCCTGGCTTGGAGAATTTTGAACATTACTTTACTAGCATGTGCTGCTACTGTTAAGTCACATCAGTCGTTTTCTGACTCTGTGTGACCCCATAGATGGCAGCCCACCAGGCTCGCCCGTCCCTGGAATTCTCCAACAAGAACACTGGAGTGGTTTGCCATTTCCTTCTCCAATGCATGAAAGTGAAAAAGTGAAAGTGAAATCGCTCAGTCGTGTCCGACTCTTAGGGACCCCATGGACTGGGGAGCCCAGTCCCACCAGGCTCCTCCATCCATGGGATCTTCCAGGCTAGAGTGCTGGAGTGGGGTGCCATTGCCTTCTCCGTACTAGCATGTGAGATGAGTGCAATTGTGCAGTAGTTTGAACATTCTTTGGCATTGCCTTTCTTTGGGATTGGAATGAAAACTGCCCTTTTCCAGTCCTGTGGCCACTGCTGAGTTTTACGAGTTTGCTGGCATATTGTGTGCAGCTTGAACAGTAGGAAGTTCACGGTTCACATATTGCTAAATCCTGCCTTGGAGAATTTTGAGCATTACTTTACTAGCATGTGAGATGAGTGCAATTGTGTGGTAGTTTGAGCATTATTTGGCATTGCCTTTCTTTGGGATTGGAATGAAAACTGACCTTTTCCAGTCCTGTGGCCACTGCTGAGTTTTCCAAATGTGCTGGCATATTGAGTGTAGCACTTTCACAGCATCATCCTTCAGGATTTGAAATAGCTCAACTGGAATTCCATCACCTCCACTAGCTTTGTTCCTAGTGATGCTTTCTAAGGCCCACTTGACTTCACATTCCAGGATGTCTGGTTCTAGGTCATTGATCACACCATCATGATTATCTGGGTCCTGAAGGTCTTTTTTTGTACAGTTCTTCTGTGTATTCTTGCCATCTCTTCTTAATATCTTCTGCTTCTGTTAGGTCCATACCATTTTTGTCCTTTATCGAGCTCATCTTTGCATGAAATGTTCCTTTGGTATCTCTGATTTTCTTGAAGAGATCTCTAGTCTTTCCCATTCTGTTGTTTTCCTCTATTTCTTTGCATTGATCGCTGAAGAAGGCTTTCTTATCTCTTCTTGCTATTCTTTGGAAGTCTGCATTCAGATGTTTATATCTTTCCTTTTCTCCTTTGCTTTTCACTTCTCTTCTTTTCACAGCTATTTGTAAGGCCTCCCCAGACAGCCATTTTGCTTTTTTGTATTTCTTTTCCATGGGAATGGTCTTGATCCCTGTCTCCTGTACAATGTCACGAACCTCAGTCCATAGTTCATCAGGTACTCTATCTATCAGATCTAGTCCCTTAAATCTATTTCTCACTTCCACTGTATAATCATAAGGGATTTGATTTAGTTTATACCTGAATGGTCTAGTGGTTTTCCCTACTTTCTTCAATTTAAGTCTGAATTTGGCAATAAGGAGTTAATGGTCTGAGCCACAGCCAGCTCCCAGTCTTGTTTTTGCTGACTGTATAGAGCTTCTCCATCTTTGGCTGCAAAGAATATAATCAATCTGATTTCGGTGTTGACCATCTGGTGATGTCCATGTGTAGAGTCTTCTCTTGTGTTGTTGGAAGAGGGTGTTTGTTATGACCAGTGCATTTTCTTGGCAAAACTCTATTAGTCTTTGCCCTGCTTCATTCCGTATTCCAAGGTCAAATTTGCCTGTTAATCCAGGTGTTTCTTGACTTCCTATTTTTGCATTCCAGTCCTCTATAAGGAAAAGGACATCTTTTTTTTTGTTCTAAAAGGTCTTGTAGGTCTTCATAGAACCGTTCAACTTCAGCTTCTTCAGCATTACTGGTTGGGGCATAGACTTGGATTACTGTGATATTGAATGGTTTGCCTTGGAAATGAACAGAGATCATTCCTTCGTTTTTGAGATGGCATTCAAGTACTGCATTTTGGACTCTTTTGTTGACCATGATGCCCACTCCATTTCTTCTGAGGGATTCCTGCCCGCAGTAGTAGATATAATGGTCATCTGAGTTAAATTCACCCATTCCAGTCCATTTCAGTTCGCTGATTCCTAGTATGTCGACATTCACTCTTGCCATCTCTTGTTTGACCACTTCCAATTTGCCTTGATTCATGGACCTGACATTCCAGGTTAACTATGCAATATTGCTCTTCACAGCATTGGACCTTGCTTCTATCACCAGTCACATCCACAGCTGGGTATTCTTTTGCTTTGGCGCCATCTCTTCATTCTTTCTGGAGTTATTTCTCCACTGATCTCCAGTAGCATATTGAGCACCTACTGACCTGGGGAGTTTCTCTTTCAGTATCCTATCATTTTGCCTTTTCATACTGTTCATGGGGTTCTCAAGGCAAGAATACTGAAGTGGTTTGCCATTTCCTTCTCCAGTGGACCACATTCCATGAACTTCCTGATGTTCAAGCTGGTTTTAGAAAAGGCAGAGGAACCAGAGATCAAATTGCCAACATCCGCTGGATCATCCAAAAAGCAAGAGAGTTCCAGAAAAACATCTATTTCTGCTTTATTGACTATGCCAAAGCCTTTGACTGCGTGGATCACAATAAACTGTGGAAAATTCTGGAAGAGATGGGAATACCAGACCACCTGACCTGCCTCTTGAGAAATTCGTGTGCAGGTCAGGAAGCAACAGTTAGAACTGGACATGGAATAACAGACTGGTTCCAAATAGGAAAAGGAGTACGTCAAGGCTGTATATTGTCACCCTGTTTATTTAACTTATATTCAGAGTACATCATGAGAAACGCTGGGCTGGAAGAAACACAAGCTGGAATCAAGACTGCCGGGAGAAATATCAATAACCTCAGATATGCAGATGACACCACCCTTATGGCAGAAAGTGAAGAGGAACTAAAAAGCCTCTTAATTAAAGTGAAAGAGGAGAGTGAAAAAGTTGGCTTAAAGCTCAACATTCAGAAAACGAAGATCATGGCATCAGGTCCCATCACTTCAAGGGAAATAGATGGAGAAACAGTGGAAACAGTGTCAGACTTTATTTTTCTGGGCTCCAAAATCACTGTAGATGGTGACTGCAGCCGTGAAATTAAAAGACGCTTACTCCTTGGAAGGAAAGTTATGACCAACCTAGATAGCATATTCAAAAGCAGAGACATTACTTTGCCAACAAAGGTCCGTCTAGTCAAGGCTATGGTTTTTCCAGTAGTCATGTATGGATGTGAGAGTTGGACTGTGAAGAAGGCTGAGTGCTGAAGAATTGATGCTTTTGAACTGTGGTGTTGGAGAAGACTCTTGAGAGTCCCTTGGACTGCAAGGAGATCCAACCAGTCCATTCTGAAGGAGATCAGCCCTGGGATTTCTTTGGAAGGAATGATGCTAAAGCTGAAACTCTAGTACTTTGGCCACCTCATGCAAAGAGTTGACTCATTGGAAAAGACTGATTTGGGGAGGGATTGGGGGCAAGAGGAGAAGGGGATGACAGAGGATGAGATGGCTGGATGGCATCACTGACTCAATGGACGTGAGTTTTAGTGAACTTCGGGAGTCGGTGATGGACAGGGAGGCCTGGCATGCTGCGATTCATGGGGTCGCAAAGAGTCGGACACGACTGAGCGACTGATCTGATCTGATCTGATGGTAGCTCTATTTTTAGTTTTTTAATGAGTATCATACTTTTCTCCATAGTGGATGTACCAATTTACATTCCCACAACAGTGTAGGAGGGTTCACTTCTCCTTCCTAACTTCCATCCTTCTTAGAGAGGCCAGTTTGGAACTCCCATCCATCCTTGCAACCCAGTCAACACCAAGTGAAGCAGTAAAATGCATGTGTTTACTATAGAATTATAAAGAAATAATAAACTTTTGTTTCTTTAAGAAGATAAGTGGGGGAGAAGGAGTATTGTTACTGATAGGGCAGAAATTGGCAGCTGGGCATAAGATGACAGCAGAACAAAAATACTGACTTTGTGTATAGGTGTTAGTTAGAGGTCCAAAAAGCAAGAAGAAAGCTGAAAGGTAGTAAGGAAATTGCTATTAGAGTTTTGATAAAATAGGAACTGAGTTATGTACTGACAGAAAAGAAAATAAGGTCTAAAAATTACCTAGTGAACTTTTGAATCTAAGAGAATTTTCAGACCAGAAGTTGAAAGCTATGATTTGGCTTATGTTAGCTGCCTATTGTAAAGCATACGTAAAGAAGAATGACCTAAAGAAGGAAATGTTAAGTTTCACAAAAAATCTGCAGAAAAATTTTCCATCCTGAGAATAATATAGTTGGAAAATAAAAGTATTTTTTTATCCTCAGCTTTTCCGTCTGACAAAATATTGTCAAAATAAGAAATTGCCTCAAAACTGAAAGTTGTCAGCCATGTCTGACTCTTTGCGACCCCATGCACTACAGTCCATGGGATTCTCCAGGCCAGAATACTGGAATGGGTAGCCTTTCCCTCCTCCAGGGGATCTTCACAACCCAGGGATCAAACCCAGGTCTCCCACATTGCAGGCAGATTCCTTACCAGCTGAGCCACAATTGCCTCAAGGGAAGTATAAAATACAGAGTGCTGCCAGTAAAAGAAATACTCAAGTTCAAAATCAAGTCAGATGTGGGCTATACAACCCTTCAGGACATGTTCAGAAATATTTATTGTGATGGTACATTCTAGAACTTCTTTACTGCACTGATGAGCTCCCAAAGTTCTTAATGGTATATTTATTTCACAGACTTACAGAGACAAAAATCAAAGGAAAACAAACTTCTATGAATCTATATGGCATTGTCTCACAGTTCTTAACTTTTAGACTATGGTAGAGAAATGTTTAATTCACAGATATTTGTGTGTGCAATGTTCCTGTAATTGAGTGGATAGAAAAGTTGATATACAGGAAGCCTACACAGTTTTTAGAGAAGCTGGTAACATCTTCAGTAGAGAAAGATAGCAGTGAAAAGTGAAAATATGTCTTCTGGCTTCAAATTTTAATGGACAAGAAACAGACTGGCAAATATGGGGCATTTTCTATACAAAAGGAGAGTGGGTCAGAAGGCAGAACTAAGAGCTCAGAGGATAGAGTTAAAAGTCACAGATAGCCATTGCCAGGGAGATGAATTGATACCTAATCAGGAAACAGTTTCTGCCTCTGGTTAAAAAGTCATATGATTGGGGAAAAAATTATGCACCAGTGCCATCTTTCTAGCTCCTACTCTTCTCCTCTTTTGAACAGGAGTCTATATTGTAGTTATCCTGTGCAGATTTCACTATTGTGTTTGATGTGTGGGGAAAAGACACAAGGCCTTTTAAATTCACAGGTTGCTAGATCCATGGAAATAAGCACAAACAGCCTCATTTGCACTTGCATATGATTATGGTGATAAGGTCCATGAACTCAGGCCTCATCCTGGAGCCTTCATGAATCAACATTTGGAAGGATCTTGGAAAGAAACAAATGTATATGGCATGTGAGTGAAATATAAATAATTAGCCACTGAGAGTAGACTCTGGTAAAATAAAGATGGTTACAAATCTAATTCTTTGTCACTCTTCTCACAGAGTTGTGGTATCTATTTTCCCTCCTCTTGAAACTGAGCTGCCTCTGTGACTCATTTTGACTCATAAATGAAGACATGATGCTGTTTAACTTCCAAGGCCAGGCACCATGGGATCCATGAATCTACATTCAGCACTCAGAATACTTTTTGAAATCATCTAGGATGCCCTGAGGAACAACACAAAGTCACAAGGAGAGACCTGCATGAAGAAACCCTGAGAAACTGACTGGCAGCCCCAGCTGAGTTCCTGGTCAGCAGACTGCACCACCCTGCCAGGGGTGCAAGCCATGGCATCCCTCTCTGTGTCTAAGATAATACCAAGTAAAGAGGAAGAGCAATAGGTCAAATGAAGAGTGAAGAGAATGAAGTCACTCAGTCGTGTCTGATTCTTTGTGACCCCATGGACTGTAGCCTACCAGGCTTCTCCATCCATGGGATTTTCTGGGCAAGAATACTGGAGTGGGTTGCTATTTCCTTCTCCAGGGGATCTTTCCAACCCAGAAATCAAACCTGGGTTTCCTGAATTGCAGGCAGATGCTTTATCCTCTGAGCCACCAGGGAAGGCCAGGGTCAAATGAATGGATCATTAAAAAAAAAATCATTCTTATTTGAACCCCAACATTTTGAAGCAGTTTGTTACAAAGTGATGGATAATTGAAATAAGGACCAAGATAGCTTAGATTAAAATACAATAAAATTTAAGTAATTTACACTTCTATAATAACACCCAAAATATACTTCATTTCCTCTTGCTCTCAGGAGACATGATTATTTCTGATAGTTTTCATTAAATGGAATCAGAAACTTGGAAAAGGAGTATGTCAAGGCTGTATATTGTCATGCTGCTTATTTAACTTATATGAAGAGTATATCATGAGAATGCTGGGCTGGAAGAAACACAAGCTGGAATCAAGATTGCTGGGAGAAATATCAGTAACCTAAGATATGCAGATGACACCACCCTATGGCAGAAAGTGAAGAAAAACTAAAGAGACTCTTGATGAAAATGAAAGAGGAGAGTGAAAAAGGTGGCTTAAAGCTCAACATTAAGAAAACAAAGATCATGGCATCTGGTCCCATCACTTCATGGGAAATAGATGGTGAAACAGTGGAAACAGTGTCAGACTTTATTTTTCTGGGCTCCAAAATCACAAGATGGTGACTGCAGCCATGAAATTAAAAGACGCTTACTCCTTGGAAGGAAAGTTATGACCAACCTAGATAGCATATTAAAAAGCAGAGACATTACTTGGCTAACAAAGGTCCGTTTAGTCAAGGCTATGGTTTTTCCTGTGGTCATGTATGGATGTGAGAGTTGGACTGTGAAGAAAGCTGAGTGCCAAAGAATTGATGCTTTTGAACTGTGGTGTTGAAGAAGACTCTTGAGAGTCCCTTGGACTGCAAGGAGATCCAACCAGTCCATTCTGAAGGAGATCAGTCCTGGGTGTTCATTGGAAGGACTGATGCTGAAGCTGAAACTCTAATACTTTGGCCACCTCATGCGAAGAGTTGACTCATTGGAAAAGACCCTGATGCTGGGAGGGATTGGGGGCAGGAGGAGAAGGGACAACAGAGGATGAGATGGCTGGATGGCATCACTGACTCGATGGACATGAGTTTGAGCAAACTCCGGGAGTTGGTTATGGACAGGGAGGCCTCACATGCTGATGTTCATGGGGTTGCAAAGAGTCGGACACGACTGAGAAACTGAACTGAACTAAACTGAACTTAATATAAACTTACTGGGTTGTGTGTGTGTCCTCTTTTTGTGCTGATTTATAGGACTTGCTTATTTAACATGTGTTTAAATATCACATGTCCACATTTGGAGTGCTGAAAATTATTAGAATAAACTACAAGTGATTCCCAAGGGATAATATGCCCTTATGTCAGAAAGCAAAGAAGAACTAAAGAGCCTCTTGATGAAAGTGAAAGAGGAAAGTGAAAAAGTTGGCTTAAAGCTCAACATTCAGAAAATGAAGATCATGGCATATCACTTCATGGCAAATAGATGGGGAAATAGTGGAAACAATGGCTGACTTTATTTTTCTGGGCTCCAAAATCACTGCATATGGTGATTTCAGCCATGAAATTAAAAGCTGCTTACTCCTTGGAAGGAAAGTTATGACCAACCTAGACAGCATATTAAAAAGCAGAGACCTTACTTTCCCAACAAAGGTCCATCTAGTCAAAGCTTTGGTTTTTTCAGTATTCATGTATGGATGTGAGAGTTGGACTAAAAAGAAAGCTGAGTGCTGAAGAATTGATGCTTTTGATCTGTGGTGTTGGAGAGGACTCTTGAGAATCCCTTGGATTTCAAGGAGATCCAACCAGTCCATCTTAAAGTGCTGAATATTCATTGAAAGAGCTGATGCTGAAGCTGAAACTCCAATACTTTGGCCACCTGATGTGAGGAACTGAGTCATTGGAAAAGACCCTGATGCTGGGAAAGATTGAAGGCAGGAGGAGAAGGGGACAGCAGAGGATGATAGTTGGATGGCATCACTGACTCTTATGGGCATGAGTTTGAGTAAGCTCCAGGAGTTGGTGATGGACAGGGATGCCTGGGGTGGCTGCAGTCCATGGGATCACAAAGAGTTGGACACAACAGATCAACTGCACTGAACTGAACTGAGGAATAATATTCTTTGTTTAAAGTCTTCTATGTTTTTCCTGCTATCTTTCTAGTGAAAATGCTTTTGTCCTATATACCCAATCATGGCTCTCTTAACTTTCCAACATACTTGAGATAATATCTCCTCTTCTATCCTTTATTCTCTGTGAAAGTAATACATGATATTACTTTCCACATACTTAAAGTTTATAAAGTGTATTATATATTAAATGCTTTGACAATTGCTTTTTTGCTCAACATTATATCTGTGAAATTCATGTACAAATATGATATCTGCTTCATTCACTTTCAAAATGGTGTAATGATATCCATTATTTATCAGTTCTCTACTTGAAAGAATGAAGATTATTTCCAAATTGTTCTACTATAAACAATGTTTTGAAGATTCCTACTGTTTATTCCTCCTAGTGGTCATGTGTAAAAGCTTTTCTAGGGTCTATTCACCGGGCTTCCTGGTAGCTCAGCTGGTAAAGACTGTCTGCAATGCAGGAGACTCCAGTTTGATTCCTGGAGCAGGAAGATCCCTGTAGAAGGGATAGGCTAACCACTCCAGTATTCATGGGCTTCCTGGTGGCTTAGATGGTAAAGAATCTGCCTGCAATGTGGGAGACCTGGGTTCAATCCCTGGATTGGGAAAATCCCCTGAAGAAGGGCATGGCGACCCATTCTGGTATTCTTGCCTGGAGAATCCCCATGGACAGAGGAGCCTGGCAGGCTTCAGTCCATAAGGGTTGCAAAGAGTTGGACAAGACTGACTAAGGATAGCACAGCACAGTGTCTATTCACAGAACTAGAATCACAGGCTTTAACTTATGCACATCTTTAATTGTTGTTCTTTTTTATTTTCTCAGTTGTGTCTGACTCTTTGCAATCCCAGGGACTATAGCCTGCCAGGCTCCTCTATCCATGGAATTTCCCAGGTAAGAGTACTAGAGTGGGTTGCCATTTCCTTCTCCAGGGCACCTTCCCCACCCAGGGATCAAACCCAGGTCTCCTGCATTGGCAGGTGGATTCATTACCACTGAGCAACCAGGGAAGCCCTCTTTAATTAAAAGATAATGCCAAATTGTTTTCTGAACTCGTTGTACCCATTTACACTCACAACAGAAAGATATGAGTATTCTTTTTTCTGTATATCTTCATCAAACTGGTATTATTAGATTTTATAGTTTTTGCCCAACTGGTGTCTAAGGAATGTATCTTACTGTTTTATTATATTTTATTGATATATCCACATGCATTTTGTTTGTATTTTAATATATATAGGGTATATTTACATATGTGCATATGTACTTATTGTGTACATGGTATAATAGCAGTAAATGAGTTGGACTAATAAGCATCAAGTTCAAGTAAGTGCTTACCCATGATGAAGATGGAGGAATATGGCTCTGAAAATAGGGTGGTTGGAGGACTTATACAGACACGGATAATATTTTGTTTTTCCTTCTAAGTATGTGTCTAAGGACATACACTGGCATTACATTATTAATGCAAAGTGTTGTATCAATTTTATACCTTTCAATAGTCTGAAATATTTAAAATTTTATTCATAAAAGCAATGTATGCATGTTCACTATTGGCCACACTTTGCCTAAATGACAGAAATTGTCATATGTCAGATCATTTCTTTTCCAGGCTCTCTTGCTGACATAGATGATCCCATAGACATGATGTAGCACTATAGGCATAAGAAGTCTGCTGGGAGATTCTGGAAGATAGTTTCTTTGCTAATGAAAGAAAATGAGCCATGGAGAAAGGTTTATTGTTATCTTGGCTAGCTTTCCTCCCTCCTGGCTGTGAATATAGTTGTGATGCTTACAGATATAACAGTTGTTGTCCTATCAAAGGAAAAAAAAAAACAAACTCAACATTGTGAGAATTCTGGAGATAAATAAAAGCTTGCAGAAGTATACTGAACAACCTCTGGATCATCAATCTTTGATCTTTTGTTTTCTTATTGATTATAAAATCATAATTATTTTCAGTTTGTTTCTATTCTTTAGGTTAAATGCTTTTTAATTTCTGAACATCAAAATGATTGGAAATCAGAATATTACAAAGAAAAATAAATATAAATATAATGTTACACCAACATAGCTCTCTATACAGCTTGGCAATATAGGTTATTCCTCTTAGATTTACCTTAGTTGCTGTGACTTCTCTCTCACTTTTAGTTTCTTGGAAGATCTTATGTGAATTCCCTCTCTAAAAAGAAGTCAAATCATCCATATCAGAAACAGCATTATACATTGTGTGGTCAAATGCTCTATCACTGAGCTATACCTCCCAGAAGCAGCATTAATAATTACGATCCTTTTATGAAAACTGGCTTAGACTTTTCTAGGAAGCCTACGAGATTTACTAACAACCTTCTACATGTGGATACACACAGTTACACATAAATATCATGCCCATTAGCTGAGCATTTCTAAGTTGTATTGGATTTAATTTCTTATAAGCTTCTTTCCACAAACATATTCTGGTGTCAGTCGATTCCTTCACCAGCTGACAGGAGACCTCTCCTCCCATAGCAACCCCCTTTACTCTTCCAGCCATATATACCTGTACCAATTAATCTCTCCACATTTCTTATCTGATGTCTACTCAGCCACAAGATTTTTGGTATTAGCCCCAAGTTCTAATCAATTTGAAAAATTCTCTTGAATTATTTGTTATAATTTTGGTCATCCACCACAACATACAATCTAACATCTAAAGAGGTGTCAACATACTATGATAACTGCATTGCAACCTAGCCATTGATACATTTTTCAGTCAGTGCTACTGACCTTTCATGACCAGTCATGACCCAAATGAGCTACAGTTGATGCAAAAGCACCTCCATGACCCCTTCCAAGATTTCCTTTTACTCTACTTGTGTTCACTGAGACATCTTAAGTGATACTGCCAACTGTCAGTTATGTGCTACAATATTGCTTGTCAATTGACTGCTCATGTTTCCTGCCTGTCAAATTCAGGGAAACATCATCCCTTTTTTATCAGAGGAGAGTTTTGAATGTGGCTTGAGAGGTGATCTAAAGACTTGGCTGTAGGTGTTCCATAAAATACATCTTCTCTTAAATTTTATTAGTTCAAGAGAATTTATTCTAGATTCAGTTTCCTAAATTCAACTACTTTAGTACTTTTGCCCACTATACACTTAAGCAGATTAAAATATTATTGGCATTAATATTATTTTGATGATGTTAATTGTTGTTTCTGCACAACCACTTCACTAGGCATACTAAATTTCCTAATTTTAGGAGTGCCCTTTTCTAGACGCTTTTATACCCTGTAGTGTTGGCATTTCCCCAAGCATATTTCACCTTCTGAACTCTCAGACTGGACTGAACTGATTTTCTTGATCCCTCAACTAGATATGACACAAATTTCTTTAGCAATTCATAGTTTGATCATCCTCACATTTTTATTATTTGATTAGTAGAATTCATACGAGAAACAGAAAACACTCTAGCTATTTTAATAGAGGGATTTAGGAACTGAGAGAATTATTTTAAGGGCCTGAAGATTCAATTCTAATATGGACCTCTTTGAGTGGTCACTTCACAACTAATCATCTGGGGGAATTACTTGCTTCCAGGCTATACTGGAACTAAGTCAACATCAGGAAGCCATAATGCAGTGACTTCTCATACTCATAGAGAATGAACATCCAAAACCACTGGGCACATTAAAATACTGAAATAGTTGTAACTGTCTCTTGAACAAGGAACTGGAGAATGGATATGACACTGGAATTCTTCCACAGGAAACTTTCATCTTTCTAAGAAGAGCTAGAACCAGACATGGAACAATAGATTGGTTCCAAATTGGGAAAGGAGTATGTCAAGGCTGTATATTGTCACCATGCTTATTTAACATGATGTATGCAGAGTACATCATGTGAAACACTGGGTTGGACAAAGCACAAGCTTGAATCAAGATTGCCAGGAGAAATATCAATAACCTCAGATATGCAGATGACACCACCGTTATGGTAGAAAGCAAAGAAGAACTAAAGATCCTCTTGATGAAAGTGAAAGAGGAGAGTAAAAATGTTGGCTTAAAGCTCAACATTCGGAAAACTAAGATCATGGCATCTGGTCCCATCACTTCATGGTAAATAGATGGGGAAACAATGGAAACAGTGAAAGACTATTTTGTGGGGGCTCCAAAATCACTGCAGATGGTGACTGCAGCCATAAAACTAAAAGACACTTGCTCCTTGGAAGAAAAGCCATGACCAACCTAGGCAGCATATTAATAAGCAGAGACATTACTTTGCCAACAAGGGTCCATCTAGTCAAAACTTTGGTTTTTCCAGTAGCCATATATGGCTGTGAGAGTGGGACCATAAAGAAAGCTGAGCACTGTAGAATTAATGCTTTGAACTGTGGTGTTGGAGAAGACTCTTGAGAGTCCCTTGGACTGCAAGGAGATCAACCAGTCAATCCTAAAGGAAATCAGTCTTGAATATTCATTGCAAGGACTGATGCTGAAGCTGAAATTTCAATACTTTGGCCACCTGATACAAAGAACTGACTCACTGGAAAAAACCCTGATGCTGGGAAAGAGTGAAGGTGGGAGGAGAAGGGGACAACAGAGGATGAGATGATTGGATGGCATCACCAACTCAATGGATATGAGTTTGAGGAAGCTCTGGGAGTTGGTGATGGACAGGGATGCCTGGGGTCCTGCAGTCCATGGGGTAGCAAAGAATTGGACACGAATGAGTGACTGAACTGAAGAAGAACTAAAACAGAGGATGAAACTCCACTTCTACCGTCCAAATATCTCCAGCATGCATCAAATTCATACTTGAATTAAATGGACTTAATTCATATTTGGAATTCTGGTTTGAGAGGAAAATATAGTTTTCAATATTTTTAAACTTGCAGAATGAATGAATCACACATGAGACATCCAATCAAAAGTATCTACCACTAGCATTTATGCCCTTAGTGGTTTTTTTAATAAATAATATATAGCAACAGTTAAAGTATCATTTTGCATGAGAATACTGCCAGACGCTTCTGATTGTCATTTATATCAGTAATCCCTGAATTTATGCTTTTGGTTTCAAAACAGTTAGTTGGCTGTCAGAGTCACCAGTGGGCTCAGATTTGGGTGGTGTAAGTGGAAGCAATAACTATGTATGTAGGATGTTGAAAGAACATATTGAACAAAATGAAAATAAATGGTGGAGATATTAGCCAGGTTTTAATATTGAAATCATTATCTTATTTGTCTCAGATTATCAGTGGAATTCATCACTTCAGGAGATATTTATTTACATAATGGTAGGAGATAATTTTTTAT
This sequence comes from Bos mutus, assembly GCF_027580195.1. Classification (NCBI taxonomy): domain Eukaryota; kingdom Metazoa; phylum Chordata; class Mammalia; order Artiodactyla; family Bovidae; genus Bos; species Bos mutus. The sequence goes on along the minus strand of NC_091628.1, from coordinate 64,762,214 downwards.
GTATATGACATAAAACATAAGTTGAGTTTCTAAACAGATTTTGAATTCCACGAAAGAGATAACCCTGACATTCAAGATTTTATCTATTTGTAAGGCAGTAGTCATTTCATGGAGAAGCAAATGGCAACCCACTCCAGCATTCTTGCTTGGAAAATTCCATTGACGGGGGAGTCTGGCTGGGCTATGGTCCACAGGGTTGCAGAGAGTTGGACATGACTGAGCGACTAAACAGCAATAACAACAGTCATTTCATTACACCAGTTTTATAACTTATTTCCAGAAATATTTAATTGGTTCTCTGAAAATAATGGCAAAATAACTTGTACACAATGGCCTTAGACAATTTCAAACCTATTTACCATCAGTGAGTTTTTAAGTCATTGAGCAAAGTGATTGTCATTTTAATTACTGCAAAATTATAGCTTAACACAAGTGATCCATATAATAAAAACATTTTTAAGAATTTTTATTCATTCTTTAACAAAATATTTTACTTTTGAAAATATTAGGCCTGTGTGGTATTTGTAAAATAAACTAATTTGGATTTAATCACATATTTCTTTCATATATATTGCCTCATTTCTTATCTTACTATGGGCAGTAAGTTTATATACACATTCCTACAATTATGGTGGTGGTTTAGTTGCTCACTCGTGTCTGACTCTTGTGACTCCATAGACTGTAGCCTGCCAGGCTCCTCTGTCCATGAGATTCTCCAGGCAAGAATTCTGGAGTGGGTTGCCATTTCCTTCCCCTACAATTATAAACAATGCAAAAATATATATATATATATAATGAGAAGAAAAATGCCAGTGACTATACATTTGCACATATATACAATGGTCATGTATGGATGTGAGAGTTGGACTGTGAAGAGAGCTGAGTGCTTTTGAACTGTGATGTTGGAGAAGACTCTTGAGAGTCCCTTGGACTGCAAGGAGATTCAACCAGTCCATTCTAAAGGAAATCAGTCCTGGGTGTTCATTGGAAGGACTGATGCTAAAGCTGAAACTCCAATACTTTGGCCACCTCATGAGAAGAGTTAACTCATTGGAAAAGACTCTGATGCTGGGAGGGTTTAGGGGCAGGAGGAGAAGGGGATGACAGAGGATGAGATGGCTGGATGGCATCACTGACTCAATGGACGTGAGTCTGAGTGAACTCCGGGAGTTGGTGATGGACAGGGAGGCCTGGCATGCTGCAATTCATGGGGTTGCAAAGAGTCGGACATGACTGAGTGACTGAACTGAACTGAACTGGTCAGATTTGCACAAGTAATTGAAAATTTATGATTCATAATGTCCTGGAAAATTTATGAGTGGTAATTTAATTGTTATTCCTGATGTAACTGTGTTTTCAGTTAACTTCCCAAATACATAAAATCTGTTTGCTTTGGACATTTGTGATTTGTTATCTTAACCAACACACGATTTGGAGTCAGCTTTTCTGTCAAAAGGAAAAAAATAAATGGATGTCTCACCAATGATCAATTTGAAATAATTGCAATTACTTTTATAAAATGTCCACTAATATTGATGTAATTTCCAAAACCGAAGTGTAATTACCTTCTCTTTCAGATTTATGATGTATTCCTTTTAGATATTGCTTACAGTTTTCAAAAATGAGAGATTTAAAATGTTAATACATTTCTTAGCTTCAGTATACACACTGCTCCATAGTTAAATATAATTAAACACATTTGGTTCTCTTTTGTACACTCAAGAGTGGACATGTGTTATTAGCTGCTTGATCATCCATGGTTTTGAGGGTGTAAGTGGAAGAGTGCAATTATCTCCCTATTTTGAGATAGTTTTAAGAGTTTATGATAAATAACATTAGATTCCCATTACTACATTCTTAAGGATGAATTCAATCAACTTTGTCAACTAGAAACTGTGCAACAATTCTCACTAGGTGTATCAGTAGTGCCAGGGTGAAAAATTCAGAGACCAGGTTATCAGCCACACTCTATACCCAGAAACACTTCCCAGCCTATCCACATGCCAGTGTGAATTCAGAAAACAGATTACACCTCTGGGCTCTGGTAAGGTTATTCATTTTTGATAATATTTTCCTCAGAATTCATATGACCTTTGCTGTGTTTTTACGTTGTTTTCTTTTTCATCTTGAAAATGTTCAAACATCTTGAATCTGAAAAGTCTCTTGTTCACTTTTTAAAAATTATTAATTGGGTGTTTAATGACCACTGGTAGTTACAAACAGAAGTGAAGGGACTAGCAATACATCTCATCACTGACCAACAGCATGAAATCTCCAGAAGCTTCTTTGAAAAACTCTCCCTCCCCAAAAATGAATTCAAGTGTACTCTTCCCTACATAAGGTAGGTGAATAACTAAAAGATTCCATTGTTGATGGGTTTGCTCAGACAGATTAATATGCTATCTAAACTCATTGTTTCCAAACTAAATGGGGAGGTTTAAAATAGTAGCTCCATACATATAGCAGATTCTCCACAAATCCTATCCTATCATATTGTATATATGGCATATGTTTTATACTGTTAATAGAAATGTATTTGTTTTTGTGTATATGTACATCTATCCATACTTGTGTTACAGCTATATTATATATCTATTCCTACATATACCAATTTATCTCATTTAGAATGTTGAATTTAACTTGCATATAAACACCAATAGCATTATTGTAATTCAGGTGGAGTCAGGACATTCCTTAATCTCAAAATAAAAGTAAGCTTTATTTCCTTGAGGAAACTGAAATATAGAAAAATCTATGAAATCTAAAATATAAATGCAAACTGTAACTGGTTACTAAGAGACATCCAAATTGGAGACAACATAATTTCCCAGTGACAGCTATGCCAATATGGAAGACTTCAGACATCTGGGGCAAGGGGATATTTCTGTATGAACAGTGCTGAAAGATTAAAAAAAAAAGTTTATTTATTCCTTTTTAGCACCTCCCTCTCACATAAACAAAAAATCTATGTTAATTACAATAATATGAAATAAAATTTTTAAAAAGTGGACAACTGAGATATGTCCTACTAAAATTATTATTTGTTGTTGTTGTTTAGTTACTAAGTCATATCCAACTCATTATGATCCCATGGACTGCAGCATATCAAGCCTTCCTGTCCCCCACTATCCCCCAGAGTGCCCAAGTTAATGTCCACTGAGTTGGTGATGCTATCCAACCATCTCATCCTCTCCTGCTCTCTTCTCCTTTTGCAGTCAATCTTTCCCAGCATCAGGGTCTTTTCCAGTGAGTAAGCTGTTCTTATCAGGTGGCCAAAGTACTGGAGCTTCAGCTTCAGCTTCAGCATCAGTCTTTCCAATGAGTTTTCAGGTTTGATTTCCTTGAGGACTGACTGATTTGATTTCCCTACTGTACAAGGGACTCTCAAGAGTCTTCTCCAGCACCACAATTCAAAATCAAAATTATTATAGGGTATGCAAAAGAAATTGGTCTTGTTAGCTGCCAGGTAGAGTATGTCATCATTACATTTTGGAGGAAAAAAAAAGTTTGAAACCAGTCCCCAAAGGGCCACTAAACTTGGTGAAAATACATACAGAGTTTGTCATCAAGCAACAAACTGCATCTCCAAACTCCTCAACTACTGGAGCAGACTAACAAGCCATGACCCAGCCAGGGATAAGGAAGTCCAGCCAGCTATCTCTTCTCCTGTAAACTTTCTGCCTCCTTAACAGTATAAAGTAGTGCCTTTCTGTTTCACTTCAAGCTGCCCCATGATTCGAGCACTCTGAAGTGTGATGTGCTACCTTATTTTCAAGAGCTAAATACATTTGCATTAAAAAATAATTAATTTGATCAGAATCAAGTGCCTCTAAAGAACTGGACATTTTTTTCTTGGTTTGCTTAAAATATTTTCTGTCTGTGGGAAGGTTGCTGCTGCTGCTGCTAAGTCGCTTCAGTTGTGTCCGACTCTGTGCGACCCCAGAGACAGCAGCCCACCAGGCTCCCCTGTTCCTGGGATTCTCCAGGCAAGAACACTGTGGGGAGGTTAGTTTAATGTAAATTATTCCACCCTATTCAAACTGAGACCTCACTTGATACTTTAGCCAATGGATCTCAAGAAGTAAACTTCTTAGGGACTTCTTGAATGTCCGTGTTTTTCCATTAAAAGGACATAATACAGGGACTGATCTTTCCATTTTTATTTTTCCCTAACTCTTAGACAACATTTGAAGCTGAGGTGGTTATTTCATGACCAAAGAGCTATACGCATGAATGCAAAAAAGCCAACATGATAATGATGGCAGGAAAGAATTAAAAAAACAAACAACAACAACAAAAAAAACTAAGGTTTTTGAGAGCTCTTTAGACACTCTAGCCCTTAATAGCTTAGTGTCAGACTTATGAGATGATAAAAATGTATTGATGTGTTTTAAGTCACAATTTTTTGCCTTTGTGTCACCTGTAGATAAACTATCCTTGATGGATCCAACTATTCTCTGAGTGTCACAGGATGCCAAACACTTAGAAAGATTAGATAGAATAATATGTGATGATTACTTTTCAAATGGCTACTGTTTCATATTTCTTGATAATGGTCCTCTTTTCCTCTGTTTCCATTCCACTACTACTGTAATCACATATCTACATGTCTACATTGTTGTCAAATTTTGGTACCGAAGTCAGAATCTAATTAGTCTTTTGTATTTTCTTGTGTATTCCATCATTTTTGTTTCTTTGGAGAATCCAGTCTGACAGATAGATAGACATTGATAGGGAGATAGGTAGATAGATAGATTTTAAGAAATTGGTTCCCATAATTGTGAGGGCTGGCAAGTTTGAAATCTGTAGGGCAGGATGGTATGCTGGAGACTATTAGCACAGTTTTGTTGCAGTAGTGAGTCTGAAGTCCATCTGAAGGCAGGATTCTTCCCTTTTCAAGAGACTTTGTGCTTGCTTGTGAAGGACGTCAGTTGGTTGGGGGAGGCTCACTCACATTATAGAAGGTAAACAAATTTATTAAAAATCTACTAATGCTGATCACATCTAAACTAGCAACATCTAGACTGTTTTTTGATACTGTTGGTTTAAACAAACAGACATCATAGTTTAGCCAAGTTTCTGAGTTCTAAATAAATTCAAACATGTTTGGGGTGTTATGTGTATTTTGGTAAATCCTGCAGTTTTATTAGATTTAAAGGTAATTTGCTGCAACTCACCAAACATTTTTAAGAACAGCTAATTAAATATCAAATCTTCCTTAGAGGACCCTTTATCTCTGTTGGACATATGAAGTATAACTTGGTGCAAAGAAACAAGTCATGGGGATTTTTCAGGAGGCCATTGCCTTTGTCTAGGTGAATGAATTAAGAAGCAGGCTATCAAGAATGAACATTAGAATAAAAAATCAGACAAACTAAAATTATTTTTAAAATACATATAATTGAATATAAATGTGTATGGAGTGGAGAAAGACAAACCAAAAATTTGCAATCTGGTATAAAAAGACACAGCTGGAGTAATGAGAAAAGTAATAGGAGAAGAAGGAAGATTTTGTCATTACTTTACTGTCAGCATATCTAAATGAATTATTAATTATACTTTTGACAGTCTCTGTTGTTATAGTAACAAACTGCCAAGCTTGATGGCTAAAAACAATACAGATTTACCACTTTATAGTTTAGGGTGTTAGAAGTCCTACATGGGTCTCCCTGGGCTCAAATCAAAATGTTGGCACAGCTGAGTTCCTTCTGGAGGCCCTACCGGAGAATCTATTTTCTGTTTTTCTGGAGGTTGTACACATTCTTTGGTTTATGACCCCTTCTACAGTCAAAGAATGTAACAGCTAACCGGGTCCTTTTCATTTAGCATCTCTGGGACACTAATACTATTGTCTCCCTTTTTGACTTATAAGAACTCTTGTGATTATGTTGGGTCTACCCAGAAACCTGAGGATAAAATAATCTCTTATTTTAAGAGATTAGCAACCTCAGTTTCATTTCTAACCTTAATTCCCTTTGCCATGGAACATAACACATTTACAGATTCTGGGATTAAGATGTGAATATTTTTAGGGGCCATTATGCTGCCTAAAACAAACATGTCATATATGAAACTATTATATGGAGCATATCATAAGTTAAAAAGGGTCATGGTGAAACTGATAGAGCAGAGAGAGAAAAATAATAGGGGCAGGAGATGAGGGATGAAAGTTGTAGGTGCTCAAGTACGCAAACCTCTCCGATAAGCCTTGATGATTTATATGGGGGAAAAAAAGCATCAGTTGACTATCTTAAGGACAGATATATTCAGTAATTTTCATATAAGTAGAAATGTGAAACTTTGTAGAGATTTCAAAAAGTTAAACAGAAAAACATTACAGTCTTTTCTGAAAATACACCTAAGACATAGCAATTACACCAATAAATAGAATAACCTATAATTGAGGAATAAGGCATTTCAAATTTATCAGTTCTGTAAAACTTTGAAAACATTTTTCAAAATGATTCTATAGAATAAGTTCAGATACTTTCATATTGTACACTGACAGGCACTTAATTTTAGGATGCTTCATGGAACTGTCTCTATGTCTTTATTCATTAATCATTATTTATCTATTTTAATTTCTTAGCTCTACAAAGAGCATAATTTCAAGTACCAAGACTTAGAACTAGGGGATGGGAAATGTATATGTTTATTTTTTGTACTATGTGTTTTAATGGCACCATTTAAACTCTAATTATGCATGAAATTATATTGGATTCTAAATTCAAATAAAGAAATGTTTTCATAATTCATTCTTTCTTTGGTAAACATTTCTAAAGTCATATTGCTGATACAGCTCATCAACTAAATCCTATGAGAAATGAAATGTATGGCAGGAAAACACTAATTAGGGAGGTTTTCTTTCCCAAACACACATGTGAAACTCCCATTAATGTCAATCATGGGGAGATGTCTTTCTGCAGAATACCCCTAGGTAACACCACACATCTTCCCTTGTCTTTCCAATTAGAAACACAACAGCTTTTCTTTTTTTTTTTTTAATTGTAAACAGGCTGTATTACAGTCTAGGTCTAAAACTTAGGCTTTCATAAAAAGAGCATGTTATTTATGCTGTTCAGATGATGTTTTAAAAAGTGATTCCAAATTAATTTGCTTTATATTGGTTTTATATTCACTAAAGTGTATTGTCTCTGTAACTGAATTTTCTTTTGAACATTAGCCAAGATTTACCATTAGTTTTATGTAAAAGTAGCTTATGTGATTCTTTATATGTTATTTTAAAATGATTATGTTAGAACTGAGAACTACAATGGCAACTACACAGGTATTCCCTATAATCTTTAAACACTGCAGTGCACTAATTTAAAATATAATTTACTAGATAATTATGGATTTTACCATGCTGTGGTAATGTGTAAAATCACTCTCAATACTATAAAATATATCAATATATACTGTTACTCTTGCTCAAGACAAAAAGGAAAAGAACAGAAGACAAACAGTATGTTCTACCAAAAATACACAAAGCTTTGCTCATAGGCTAACTTTTAAAATATTTGTAAAAATATAAGCATTATCAACAAAGATGAGCCTCTCTCCAGACAGTAAAAAATTCCCTCCTGTAATTCACACAGACTGCATTGTGTATTGTATGGCATATTAGGGAAGGTGGACCGTCTTTACTCAAACTACTGATTCAAATGCCAATCTATTCTGGAAACACCTTTACAGACATATCCCAAAACATGTTTTATCAGCTATCTGAGCTGATAGTTCAGTCAAGTTGCCTCTTAAGATTTCCCATCAAGCATGGTGACTCCAAAATACTTCAGGCTCATAAATCCCAGGACATTTGCAGTAACCATTATATTATTCATAGTTTTATTGATTTGGGGGATGACAGCTTAAAATTTATTTGGAAGCCAGAATGAACTCATCATTGAAGGAGATGGGATGTAGAGTCAAAATGAGGAAATTTAATATTCATTTTCAAATATATTCTGAGCATAAGCAATATTACTGGATTTTACCTGATTTTAGGTAAATTTAACTTATCACTGAAAAACACAACCAAGATCTGCTTCCCTTCAACACAAGCTAGTGGAAATGTAAATTTATAAAAACTATAAATAAAAAGGAAGTTGCTGGAGGCTGAATGTAGATTAGCCTGAGAATAAAGAATTTCAGAGGTCTGCGATCCTAGGGAATGTACCAAACTTTCATGTTTTATTCCTAGGAGACTCACCAGGATCTCATGGTTAAGAAAGCCAAGAAGCACCCCTTTACGACTCTGGAAACTCATAGAAATCATGGAAGTCAAGGGAAGGAGTAATCTTCGTAAAGTAGGACCACAACCTATTACAACAAAGCCTTGTTCTCCAAGTGAAAAGATATTACCAGAACCTTGCCCCAAAGATGGCGAGAAGGGCGTTCCTTTAATTCAGTTAAAAATAAAGGGGTGGATAAAGAGTTAACTTGTTAACAACAGTTAAAATAAGGCTGAAGTAGCTATGATAACTTCAGAAAAATAGAACTTTAAAATAAGGAAAATGATCAGAGATAAGTCGGATAGCACATAATGATATGACTGCCAATTCAGAAAGAAGTTATACCAATACTAAATGTTTATGCACTTAACAACAGAAGGTAATAATACATGAGGCAAAAACTGATAAAACACAAGAAGAACAGATAATACACTCTTATTCTATTGTGTTCAGTTGTTCAGTTGTGTTAGACTCCTTGTGACCCCATGGACTGTAGCCAGCCAGGCTCCTCTGTCCATGGACTTCTCCAGGCAGGTATACTGGAGTGGGTTGCCATTTCCTGATCCAATTATCCTATTAATACACTGTTACTCAACATGTAAAATTAGCATATCAAGCAGGCACAAAATCAGTAAGGGTGTGAACAATACCACTAACAGACTTGATCTAATTGAAATTTATCAAATATACCATCTAATAATAGTAGAATAGACACAGAAAAAGCATCTGAGGAAACCAACATCCACTCAATAATGAAAATTCTCCACAAACTAGAAAAAGAAACAAGCTTCTCTAATTTGCTAAAAGAACATCTAAAAACAAGACAAAACAACAGTATGGCTAACTTTATAAGTAATTTCGAGAGGATAAATGCTTCCCCCTTAGATCAGGAACAATTCAAAGATATCCAATTTCATCATTCCAACTAAATTTCCTGCTGGAATCTTTGTTGGTACAACAGGACAAAAAGGAAATAAAATTCTAATATTGGAAAAAAAAATTAAAACTATCCATTTGCTTCACACTTTCTCCAGCATTTGCTATTTGTAGACTTTTTAATGAAGGGAACCCTCCTACACTGTTGGTAGGAATGTAAGTTAGTGTAGCCACTATGGAAGACAGTGTAGAGTTTTCTCAGAAACCTAAAAACAGAAATTTAGTTTGATTCATATGATCTAGCAATTCCACTAATAGGCACACACCCAGATAGAACTATAATTCAAAGAGATACATGCATCCCTATGTTCATAGAAGCACTATTCACAAGGCCAAAATATAAAAACAACTTAAATGTCCATCAACAGATGAATGGATAAGGAAGATGTGGTACATATATTTTAATGGAATACTGCTTAGCCATAAAAAAGAATGATATGAAATCATTTGCAGAAACACAGATGCACCTAGAGATTATAAGTGAAGTAAGTCAGAAAGAGAAAGACAGATATTATACAATATCACTTATACATGTAATCTAAATATGGCACAAATGAAGTTATCTACAAAACAAATGAACAAACAGGCACACAGACATAGAGAGTAGACTTGTGGTTGCCAAGGTCAGGGATGGGGGACTGGAAGATTGGGATTGGAAGATGTAAATTATATATGGGCTGGGTAACAATAAGGTCCTACTGTATAGCACAGGGCACTACATTCAGTAGCCTGAGATAAACCATAATGGCAAAGAGTATAAAAAAGAGAACGTCTATATGTGTAAAACTGAGTCGCTTTGCTGTACTACAGAGATTGCTACAACATTATAAATCAACTATACTTCAATTAAAAATTAAATTAAATTTAAAAAAATCTATCCCCTATTAGAAGATGACATGATTGCCTACATAGAAAACCCAAAAGCATAAACAACAAAAGCTCTTGGAAAAGATGAAGAGGTTACAGAATAAAAAGTTAATGTATAGTGTCAATTGCTTTCTTATATACCAGTAATAAACAATTAGAATTTGAAAAAAAAAAAATCATCCTATAGAGTAGCACCTTAAAAAAACAAATACTTAAGTATTAATGTCATAAAATATGCCTGATAACTATATATAAAGAGCTGTAAAATGCTGATGAAAAATATCAAAGAGTATTTAAATACATCCGTGTTTATCAGATATTCTGTGTTCATCAACTGGAAAACTCAGAATTGTTAAGATTTCAATTCTTCCCAAGTGGTGTTAGACCAAGTGGACTTACTTAGGGAAACAGCAAAGGAAATTTGACATAGACATTACATCTCCCACAAACATTAACTCAAATTAGATCACAAACTTAAATGTAAACTGCACAAATATGAAAATTCTTTAGAACACAGGAAAAAACCCTACATTATCTTCAGTTTGTTCATAAGGTTATAGATACAATATCAACAACACAATCCATGAAGGAAAAATTGATAGGCTGAATTTTATTAAAATTTAAACTTCTGCTCTGTAAAAGACAGCATTAATAGAAAGGAAAATCACAAACCGGGAGAAAATATTGTAAAATACATTTCTAACAAAGGGCATATATCTATAATATTCAGATACAAAAAAACCTAAGGAATGCTAAAAATATCCTAATTAAATGTACCATCCTAATACCATTTTAATGTAATGATGTTAATAGAGGATGCTGGATATATGGTATATGAAGACTATATTATCATCACAGTAATTCTGTAAATCTACAATAATAATTTAAGAAGCTTCTTGCAAAAATAAATTAATTCAAGATGCTGAAGGACAAATTAAGACCAACCACCCCCTCTTTCTAACTCCTCACTGATTTTCATGGCGAACTGGGGCCTACTTCATGGAATAGATGGATATACTTTTGGACACCAATACTCAAGCAGTGAAAGGAAGGTAGAGCAATCACCTTTATCATAACTGAACCATAAGTTGCACTTAAAATACCTAAGGACTCTATGCAGTGATAAGCAGCCAGAAATATTTTATGGCGATAGACACACACCTTAATGAAGATTCTGGATCTCTTAAGAATTCTGAGCTCAGAGTGGGGCAATCAAGACAAGATCAAATTCAGATATTACCTCTCAGTGAAGCATGCTTTCTTTTACAAAGGCCATCTCTTAAGCATAATGTGTAAATATAACAATAAAACATGGATTGCATTTATACAGAATATTATCCAGGAAGGATATTTAATAAACACTGATTGGATGAATAAATAAGTATCATGACTTGTGATTGTAGTTTGACAATCTATCCACAAATTATTGGGAAAAATAATTAAAAGATATTTAAAGCATATTTGTAACCAGTAAGGGAAGACTAAGTGTAAAGAGAAAAATTAGAGGCTTCTTCACTCAAGAAAAGGTGAGGGGATGAATGATGATGTTAAAAGCAGGTTCAAGGAAGATGGGAAAGGAGAAAATTACTGGCAACATTTCATAACTTAGTAAATATAGAGAGTGAGAGTGAGAGAAATAATGACATGAAGGAACTGATTTTCTGTCTTTAACTGTTTCCTCACAGGACTTCTACATATAAAGTGATGCTGGTTGATCATAACACACATATTTAAATTATATTATGCTTTGGACTTGCTGAAATTGGTCCGGGGGAAATTCAGGGGATCTTTACAGCGTGTTCATTAGCCATGACAATAGCTGATTTTAGAGATCATTTGTTTTCTGTGAAAAGGAAAAAAATATATACAATGTGTTTAAGAGGCTGTGCTGATGTTCAATTTTGACAATAATTATTACACAATTTTGAAGAGAAATTGGTCATTTGCAAACTGTAAGACAAATCTTAACCCAGTAATAACTGCAAATGCACTCCATTACATGTGTAATTGGCAGTAATCTGTATCCAAGCACTGGTACAGAAAGAAAACACTCGAGGACAAAATTCTCATTTCCTAGATGTATATTGTTCCTTGAAATAAATAGCCTAATAACTCTAGTTATTGAACTACATTTTATTTCAGAACAATATTAATATGCATTTCTTTACTAGGTTCACATTTGCTTTCAACTATCTAAAAAGACTAGGCAGTTGGTTTAATGAAATTCTTGTCATTTATATTGAGATTAAAGACTTGCACTGGTTTATATCTGAGTTTATTTCAACACTATCTTTTATCAGTAATGGTGTGACTTTAAATCAGTGCAATGTAATGAAGGATTCATGAATATTAAACACATTACCCACTAAGAAAGTGTTTAATAACAGACAAACCGTTACTGGTCAGTGTTATAATCAGCCTCTTGAACATTTTACAAAGAGTGCGATAAAAATATTCTCAGAAAATAATTATCAGAGAAATGCAAATCAAAACCACTATGAGGTACCATTTCACACCAGTCAGAATGGCTGCGATCCAAAAGTCTACAAATAATAAATGCTGGAGAGGGTGTGGAGAAAAGGGAACCCTCTTACACTGTTGGTGGGAATGCAAACTAGTACAGCCACTATGGAGAACAGTGTGGAGATTCCTTAAAAAACTGGAAATAGAACTGCCTTATGATCCAGCAATCCCACTGCTGGGCATACACACTGAGGAAACCAGAAGGGAAAGAGACACGTGTACCCCAATGTTCATCGCAGCACTGTTTATAATAGCCAGGACATGGAAGCAACCTAGATGTCCATCAGCAGATGAATGGATAAGAAAGCTGTGGTACATATACACAATGGAGTATTACTCAGCCATTAAAAAGAATACATTTGAATCAGTTCTAATGAGGTGGATGAAACTAGAGCCTATTATACAGAGTGAAGTAAGCCAGAAGGAAAAACATAAATACAGTATACTAACGCATATATATGGAATTTAGAAAGATGGTAACAATAACCCAGTGTACGAGACAGCAAAAGAGACACTGATGTATAGAACAGTCTTATGGACTCTGTGGGAGAGGGAGAGGGTGGGAAGATTTGGGAGAATGACATTGAAACATGTAAAATATCATGTAAGAAACGAGTTGCCAGTCCAGGTTCGATACAGGATACTGGACGCTTGGGGCTAGTGCACTGGGACCACCCAGAGGGATGGTATGGGGAGGGAGGAGGGAGGAGGGTTCAGTATGGGGAACACATGTATACCTGTGGTGGATTCATTTTGATATTTGGCAAAACTAATACAATTATGTAAAGTTTAAAAACAAAATAAAATTAAAAAAAAATATTCTCAGAAAATAAGAGGAGGGAGGAAAATTTCTGGTGGCAACCATTTAGTTATGATTGGTCAGTTCTCTTTTTTCTCAAAGTTGGCAAATCTAATATGCTATGATTATAGCAGCAAGTATTTTGTTATAAATGATTTTGTTTTCCTTTAAGAATACAGATGCTTAAAGGCACATTTTTACATCTTGCTGCTGCTGCTACTAAGTCCCTTCAGTTGTGTCCGACTCTGTGCAACCCCAGAGATGGCAGCCCACCAGGCTCCCCCATCCCTGGGATTCTCCAGGCAAGAACACTGGAGTGGGTTGCCATTTCCTTCTCCAATGCATGAAAGTGAAAAGTGAAAGTGAAGTCGCCCAGTCGTGTCCAACCCTCTGCGACCCCATGGACTGCAGCCTACCAGGCTCCTCCATCTGTGGGATTTTCCAGGCAAGAGTACTGGAGTGGGATGCCATTGCCTTCTCCTTTTACATCTTATTATCTGTTTAAAAACTATTTTCACCCAGAACAGATTCTTACATAGGCCTACATATATAACTGTAAATTGGGACAAAATTTAGGAATGTAAATATATATTAGATAAGGCTAAAATCCCTTTGATCACCATTCCTGATAGGATCCCTGACCACCTACCCAGATATAATCATATTTATTATTTTGGTGGCTATCTTTTCAGGCTTGCTAGTTTTAAACTGACACGCACATATGAATACATGCATGTGCATGCACACACACATATACACTGTAAACATTTCCTACAGTTTAAACAGTTGTGCATTTCTAAATTTTAGAAAATGTGTGTGACATAATCTGGTGAGTCTCATATAATATACACTCTGGAAGAGGAAGTGTCTTTGTGTAGAACAGACCCAAATTAAGAATTCCATTGCTATATAATTTGCAGTGGTCATGACAGCAACATTCTGGAAGTTATCTAAATGCCTATGATTAAGGGAATGGTCAAAATATATAACTTTTTTATAGAATTTTTAATCAAGGTAGTGATATGGTCATGTATAATTTTTTAAAAGATAATTTGGAATACACATTGAAGAAGGATCACATACAGAAAGACTATAAACGTGGAGATAATTTAGAAAATCATTGTAATGATATACGTGAGAGCTGATGAAGGCCTAGTCCAGGTCCTCTCACAGTGACACTAAAAATGTGTATGTTGGTCTAGGGAATCTCAAAATTTTGCTGCCTATAATATGTATATCAATAAAAAAATAGATGTTAGTATATAATTGCAAGGTGCCTGGCAGTTTACAAGTCAATTTCAGATATGTTATATAAATTGAATGTCTTAGACAAGCGGTGAGTTTGGGTTAGGATGGTATGTAATTGATAAGTTGTTAATATTTATACAGATATTATCTTGAAATTTGACATGTGATTTCTGGACCCAGACAGGTTATTATCATTTTATCTATAACCTCATCAGCTCCCCATATGACAAAATATTCACAGTATGGCAAATGTGATAGGGGTTTTAGTACTTGAGAACAGGATATGTTCTCATGACAGTTCAAGTGATAAAGTGAAATGTGGTAAATTGGAAATTTTACTGGATGTTTAAGACCAAATAAGACATCTAGTTATCTAGTTTGCAAAGGAATGATAAATCTTTATTTTTGGATGACATGCTCTTGCTAGAAAATTCAGAAGGAATGCACACACTCATACACACACCCACACTAAACTAATAAGTAAATAAAGCAAGGTTACAGAAGAAATCATCTTCATGGATTGGGAGACTCATTATTATCAAGATGGCAATTCTCAAATCTATTGCCATTCAACACATTCTTTAAGAAAACTTCAGCAGAATTTTTGTATAAATTAACAAGCTCATCCTAAAATGTATGGTGGTGCTGCTTGTTTAGTCACTAAGTCACGTCAGACTCCTGTGACCCCATGGACTGTAGCCTGCCAGAATCCTCTTGTCCGTGGGATTTTCCAGGCAAGAATACTGGAGTGGGTTGCCATTCTCTTCTACAGGGGATCCCCCAGACCCAGGGATCTAACCCAGGTCTCCTGCATTACAGGCAGATTCTTTACCACCTGAGCCACCAGGGAAGGGAAATTTTATAAAATGTATATAGTGATTCAAATTGAATTAGAGTAATCAAAATTATTTTGAAAAATAAGAACAAAGTTGGAGGATGTATATCACCCAATTTCAAAATTTACTATGAGGCCATAGTAGAAAGATACAGTATTGCTATAAGGATAGTCATGGAGATCAGAAGAACAGAATTAACAATTCTAAAACAATTTGATTTGTTTATTTTTGACAATAGTGTCAAAATAATCTGATGGAGAAAGGATTAGTTTTTTTCCTACAATTAATGGTGAGACAACTAGATATCCACATACAAAGAAGAAAACTTAGACCTTCACCTCAGACCATACATAAAAGGTAAACTTAAAATATAAGACTAAGTGTAAGATCCAAAACTATAAAACATCTAGAAAATATTAGATAAAATATTTGTGACCATGGGTAGCAAAGATTTCTTGAAAAAAAAAAAAGATAAAATGGTACTACCCCCAAATTAAAAATGTTTACTGCAAAAGACACTATTAAGAAAATGAAATGACTAGGAACAGCTTGAGAGCAAATATTTGAGATGACATATTTGATAAGAACCTTCCAGGTGGTGCTAGTGCTAATAGTTCAATTGGTAAAGAATCCACCTGCAATGCAGAAGACCCCAGTTCAATTTCTGGATTGGGAAATTCTGCTGGAGAAGGGATAGGCTACCCACTGCGGTATTCTTGGGCTTCTCTTGTGACTCAGATGGTAAAGAATCCACCTGCAATGCAGGAGATCTGGGTTTGATCCCTGAGTTATAAAGAACCTCTGGAGAAGGTAAAGGCTACCCACTCCAGTATTCTGGCCTAGAGAATTCCATGGACTGTATAAACCATGGAGTCGCAAAGAGTTGAACACAGCTGAGCAACTTTCACTTTCACTTCAGTGGTAAAAAATCTCCCTGCCAATGCAGGACACATAAGAGATTTGGTGGGTCCAATCCATGGACAGGGAAGATCCCCTGGAGGAGGGCACTACTGTGCTCTTGCCTGGAGAATCCCATGGACAGAGGAGCCTGGCAGGCTACAGTCCATAGGGCCACACAGAGTTGGACACAACTCTGTGAATTAGCTCACACGCATATGCTCATTGTAACACATCAGCAAGCTAAATGACATATCCATAGGCACAATGACAGTTCCAAGGCCAGTCATAGAGGTCACAGTCAACTCAATGGACATGAGTTTGAGCAAACTCCAGGAGATAGTGAAGGACAGGGAAGCCTGGCTTGCTGCAGTCTGTGGGGTCCCAAAGAGTTCGTCATGACTGAGTGACTGAACAACAACAACATTTGATAAAGACATATTGATAATGTATATAGAACACTTACAACTTGATAAGAAAGACAAAAATCCCAATTAAAGATTTGGCAAAACATTTGTGCAGACATATCAGTAAGAAATTTAAATGGCCTGTACATACATGTGTTGTGATGTGTTCTAAGTCACTTCAAATATGTTTGACTCTTTGTGACTCTATGGACTATAAGCCACCAGGCTTCTCTGTCTAACCCAAGATTAACTGATGTCAGCTCAGAAAGTATCAGTAGGAATTTTCTGCTCTTTATATCTCCTGCATTATTTTCACATTTCCCTTTTGTATTAATATTAATCATTCAAGAAAGTATGTATTGCCAGAATTTTATGTATGTAGATATGCTATATGCTGTATTTTAAAAATGGGTTTATATAGTCATAAATTTTTTTTTTATTCAAGAACACATCAAAGACATCCTTCTAATAACAATATATAATTACTTGAACTTTTCTATAATGCTTTTATTATTTTGATATTTTAATTAATTCATTAACTACTTATTGGTTGGATGGCATCACTGATTAGGTGGACATGAGTTTGAGCAGGCTCGGGAGTTGGTGAAGGACAGCGAAGCCTGGGTTGCTACAGTCTATGGGATTACAAAGAGTCATGGACTCAGGAACTGAACTGAACTGATAAAATAATAAGCTACTATTTTACAAAAATAACATATGCAAATTATATTTATATAACTATAAATGTCTTTAATACAGAAAACTGCTGTCCTCACCTTTCTTCCTTACTCAGGCCTTAATCCTGAGAGAATTCTCCAATAAACTCCCCAATAAAAATAAATATGGGTATTTTTGAATCTGTTTCTCTGAGAAACCAGTTTGCAACAAGGACATATCTCCAGTATTTCTCTTCTTCACTGCATTATTCTCACGAGCAATTAAATAAACTTCCTTTTATCTTATCCTAAAAACAAATAAATGAAGCTCAGCAAAGCAGTTATTACATATATGCCTAATTCTTCTATTTATCATAATTTTTAATTAGTTTTTTCTCTCACCATTAACCAAATGGCTCCTCTCAAGGTCACCAATGATGTAATAGGTCATCCAATGTCAATCCATGGTCTTCATTTTCTTTGACCTAGTAGTAATGTATAACACCATTGATCAATATTTCTTCCTTGAAAGACTGTATTTATTCTTGTTTGGGGGTCTACATTCAAGGAGTTCTCGCCTAACTTTCCGGGCACTTATTTTCAGATTCCTTTCACAATTCTTCATAATGTTCTCTACTTCTAAATGTTTGAGTGCTCAGGGCTCAGTCTTGCACTTCTTTTATATTTATATCATTCCCTTGGTGAACATCCAATTCCATGATGAAGTAACTTTCACAATAATAAAAAGAAAACCTCCCTAATTTAAATCTCCAGCAGGACTTTCCTTTGAATTTTTGTTACTGCTATTCATTAATATATAGATTTGGCTGTTTTTCATAATTAGGTGGTGGTCCTATCATCCACAAAAAATGGCAACTTTTTTTCTTTCAATGTTTGCAGTGATTATTTTCCCCTCAGGATACTTATCAAAACCACAAGTGATATACTGAATGGTTATGGTGATAGCAAATATCCTTCTCTTGTTCCAGATTTTAAAGGAAATATATCAAAATTTTTTCCACTAAATATAAGGAATTATCTTCTATTTAGTATACCATAATAATAACATAGGGCTTCCCATGTGGCTCAGTGGTAAAGAATCTGCCTGCCAAGCAGGAGACTTAGTTTTGATCCCTGGGTCAGCAAGATCCATGGAGAGGAAAAGGGCAACCCTCTCCAGTATTCTTTCCTAGGAAATTCCATGGACAGAGGAGCCCAATGGGCTATAGTCCAAGGGGTCGCAAAGAGATGGACATGACTTTATGACTAAACAGTAGCATCAGAAGTGATAACATAAAGAACGAACAAAAAGAAATTAAATAAAGTTATTGGGACAGTATGTATCAGATGGTATACAAAAAGTTAAAATATAAGAGACCAGCTGAACAAGGTCATAGTGGGTTGTGAAGAACTGGCTATTTACCTGATAGATGGGCTTCCCTGGTGGCTCAGAGGTTAAAAAGTCCGCCTGCAATGCAGGAGATGTGGGTTAGACTGCTGGGTTGGGAAGTTCCCCTGGAGAACGACATGGCAACTCACTCCAGTACTCTTGCCTGAAAAATTCTATGGACAGAGGAGCCACGTGAGCTGCAGTACATGAGGTTGCAAGAGCTGGACATGACAGCAACCAAACTACCAGCATACCTGATAGACCATATAACTAATGAGACTTGCTGATAACTGCATGCTGTTAGAGAAACAGGGAAGACAAAGATAACTTGACAGTGTTTTGTCTTAGGAACTGAAGGATGATGAAACTGCCATTTACTAACATAAGGACTATAGATTGTCTATGTTAGTGATGGAAAGTATTAGGAGCATAGTGTTAAACTCGGTTTATTTGAGATGTTAAGTATTTAGCCTTGTGGAAATGATGAGTAAGGGGCTGGATACATGAATATTGCCCCATCTGTTCCTTGGATTGGTCTGAAGAGTGAGGGGTTAGAGGTAGAACTTGATAGAAGAATTTTTTTTACAAGAGAATTCAACCTTATAAAAGAGGAGAAAAGAAGGCAAGCTAACACCATTGGAAAGCAAAACCAACCCATAAGAAAGAATGTGTGATAATGGCACAAGAAAAGGTAAAAACCTGAATGAAACAAAACAGTGTTTAGAGATAGAAAGGGTAACAAGCATATGATGAGCCATATTAGTAATTAATGACATGAAAGTTATCACTTTGTACCTGTTAAACTGGAAATAATACAAATATAGACAATGCTGGATGTTGCACGAGTAGAGCAGACATATACAACTTTTATACATTGATACTGAGCATGCAAACTGCTATGGTCATTATTTAGAGCTATTTGATTCAATCAGTCAAATTAAATATATATATATATATATATATATATATATATATATATATATATATATACCACCTTTGTTTTTGTCCTAGGGAGAGTCTCAAACATTCCTGAGCAAGGATGTGGAGTGTTGTAGGCAAGCTTCGCATTTATCAGTGGGGTGCGCAGGGGAGGAACACTGTTATGTTATCTTCTTGAACTTGCACATCTCTACCTGGGCAATGTCCACAGTCTAAACCACAGCCTGATACAAGCCTTGACAGAATTGCCTTGTCATCTTTCCCAGAACACAGAGAAATAAATAGTACTGCGAACAGTTACAAGTGTCTTAGGTGTGCCAGAGAGGGACCCTATTTTGCAGAAGTCTGGGCTTCCCAGGTGGCTCAGTGGTAAAGAACCCACCTGCCAATGCAGGAGACACAGGAGATCTGGGTTTGATCCCTGGGTGGGGAAAATCTCCTGGAGTTGGAAACAGCAACCCATTCCAATATTCTTGCTTGGAAATTTTCATGGACCAAGGAGTCTAGTGGGCTATGGTCCATGGGGTTGCAAAGAGTTGGATATGATTCAGCGACTGAGTACATACACACACACACACACATGGACACAGTTTCTTTTGCATTTCTCTGGTTCTAGTGAGGCATTCTAGTAAGCAATGCATCTTGTCACTGCTCTTAAGTGTATCTGCAGGCTAACAGAATCACCTAGCTATAATGTAGAATTTGATACCCATGCCAGAATTATCCATGGCTTATGTCACTTAAGCATCCTGCCTCTTCACCCCAGTGACATCTGTGGGCCACAAATAACTGATTCTGTTCATGCTGCCATGTGTATTTGGGCTTACTGTAACTTCTTACTGGACATATCCATTGCTGACTTGCAGGCCTTCCAAATGGCTACAGTTTTACTCTAATGCCTGTTTCCTTGATAGGTGGTGGACAGATTAAAAATGGTGGACAAATGAGAAAAGTAACAAAGCAATTAGAAGGAACATGGTAGCATATACACAGGATAACATGGATAGATTTTAAAATGTAGAGTCTTGGGTAAAAATTGAAAAAACAATGAAATGAATGCAGAATAACATTTTGTGAATTAATAAACACACAAATGGGAGTAAAAAATAAAGATAGGCACTAGTGATTAAATAAGACAGAAGCCAAGCATGGATTCTGATGATAGTGTGCTAGCTTTGGAATTTAATTAACTCTATACTCTGCGGAGAAGGAAATGGCAACTCACTCCA
The DNA here is from genome assembly GCF_027580195.1 of Bos mutus. Classification (NCBI taxonomy): domain Eukaryota; kingdom Metazoa; phylum Chordata; class Mammalia; order Artiodactyla; family Bovidae; genus Bos; species Bos mutus. Next base: position 64,741,256 of record NC_091628.1, on the reverse strand, counting down.
GTATTCTTGCCTAGAGAATCCCGTGGACAGAGGAGCCTGGTGGGCTGCTGTCCATAAGATCGCACAGAGTCGGACATGACTAAAGCGACTTAGCAGCAGCAGCAGCATACTCTGCATCTGAAATTTACAAACCAAAACGAAGTATGAACAACAACAAAAAAAACTGAACAATTGCTGTCCCTAAGTTCAGGGCCTAGAGCCTGAATAAATACCCTTATGAGACAGAAAGTCTTTTATGCCGCTTTCTTTAGGGAAAATAAAATCAACTTACAGTGTTATACTCAATAGCCAAGATTTTATGTCTTACTTATCCACAACCCAAAGCATTCAAGTTTTAAGAATTTAGATATTCTGCTTTACAGGTTGAGCTACCCTCTAGATAAATAAACATTTCATTTCACTAAAAGCATGTCAGTGTCAATTATTTTTAGAGGATAAGTTTCTTTTTTCGTTTAAAATCTTGAAATACAATACATAACCTGTTTCCATCTTCCTTCACTGCTGGGTTATTTACCTAAAAGCCTCAATAACAGAGCCTACACAAAGGGATTCTAATGTGATTAACCTTTCTAAAGATAGCTATTCTTGGTTCAGTCCAGGCTGAATTTCTGCCTTGGATTATGCTGTATATTAGTTTACACCTAACTGTGACAGGAAAATTTAAAACAATACCTATTTAATCCATGTAAGCGGAACCCAGTGAGAGCACAACCACCTACACATTTGAGGATCAGGAGAGATCCCTTTTATTCACCTAGGGGAAGACTGACCTAAAAAGACTGTAAGCAACTCAAAGCAATAGAAGTGCTGTATGTTAGTGCAGAAGATAAAAGACTCGGTTTAAGGTCTGAGGCTGGCATTTGCCACTTGTTTGGATTGGTTTTAATTTGCGGAAGTTGATCTAAGCTCTCAGGATTTTCGTTTCCTCAGCTTTGAAAGAAGTATAATGATATATAAATCACAGGGCTGTTTTTAGCCACAATTAAGAAAATATATGTTAAAGATATTTTTCATAAATTGGAATTATTTTTACATAGATTGATCACATGTATATATAATATAGAAAGATACCTATTGTATGTTGTGTGTGCACAGTACAGCAATGAATTAAAAATAAACACTTTGAAAGACAGTGGCATTTTTTTTTAATAAAACCAAATTATAACATAGGTTAAATAAGGACAGATGTGCAAAACACTGGACCAATCCCATTTTGCCTCAAGACAGTTTGAAAATATGTATGGGCAAATTAGGTAGGAATTGATTTTTCTATCGTGTTAAATTTGCAGTAAGTCTGTTGAATTTAATCATGCATATCATCTTTCATAAGATCTCAAAGGACAGAGGATGTGTGGGATAAAATGGCATGGTTCTTTTCAGCATAGATGAGCAAGGCTATTTTTAAAAAGTGTGTCAGATCACTGATTTGTCCTATAAAATGCAAACAATACTGAATCTGGCCACTTTGTCAATACTATTCTCCTAGATGAAAAGCAGGCACTCATTGAATGTGTCTCTAATGGAAGCAAAGAGATCCTCATCCCTTTCCCAGCTGCTGTATACTTCTCTCTTATTCTTTTTTTTTTTTTTTTTTTCATTTAACCTACTTTCCTTCTATATTGATTCATAGAAAACAAAACTAAAATCCTGCCCGCCAATCATTTAAACAGATCAGTAAAATAATCCAGTATATATGCCATATAAAACCCAAGCTTTTGTAGAGAAGGGGCGTGTGTGTGTGTGTGTGCGTGCGTACCCACACAGACACATGTACATACTTGGGCTAAGTTTGAAACACATCTTTTCCTTTCCAGATCTCACCTGAACCACTTAAGAAATTTCTGGCCCATCCTCAAGGTCAGAAATGACAATAATAGGTGAAGGCAGAAGCATAAGTAAAGAAAAACAATTTGGAATTTGGTAGGTGAGGGATAAGATTCCAAATGAGGAAAAGCAAATAACTTAAAAGCATTACGAGGTCACAGGGAGAGATATAGATTGAACGCATATTAAATAAAAGGGAGCCCTGCCACTTATGCAATATTGATGAGAAATTCCAAATCAGAAAATTCAAAATTAAAGAATATTCATTTAACACATGTTTGAGCTATGATTTTTTAATATTTAGATTTTGCCTTTTTCTTTATTTCCATGCTGTGATACCATAGCAATTAGTACATTAAAATCTTTAATAATTCCATGAATTAAAGTCTCACTTAGAAATATTCCAGTTTAGATGTGTCATTCTTCAGAGGGATAAGAGCAGTGGAATGATATCTGCTGACATATCTGCTTGTATCCTGGACTGTCTTATGTTGCCTATGGAAGGAGCGAGATTTGATGGGATTGTGTACATGAGACATTTTCAGTGACTCTGGATCAAAATACATCTCCTGGTGAAAACATACAACACAGCTGTGGGAAGGATATCTCTTCACCACTCCAGAGAGTCTAGTTCTCGTGCTCTGAATGCTAAGCTCTGTGAATCTCCAGATATGGAATGGTTATCCCAGACACCAGTATAGCTTCTCTTAGGAGATACGCTGCCTGCAAATGTGCAGAAGAGGAAACTCATATAGATAGGAGTCTGGGTTAGGAGAAAATGTGAACATATCTTTGAGAACTCCAGGATTAATTTGAAGTGAATGGATTAAACTTCAGATGCATGATGAGCTTGGCAGGCATTGGGCTGGAGATATATTAGCTGTGTTTCCAATTACTCAGCTGAAAAAGAGCATTTTATTAGTAATTTTATGTGTTTGTAAGTGTTGTATTGGTACATATTTATTACAATAAACTCAATTTTGTCCTTTCACCAAAAGATAATTTTTCTAGTATTAATTAGAACACAGTATGGTAAAAGAACAAAGCAATTCATAACTCAGGGAAAGGTATAAAATTGCAAATTCTAGTCCCATTTACTACAATAACAATATTTTTTATGTCTATAATATATAAAGGATGCTTGCATATATGGAAAATTCCTTTTTTAATGAGCACTTGCTTCTGTAGCAATCATCCTCAATGCAATACTGTTCTATGCATGTCCAGCTAACCATCCTAATACCTGCTGATCATACCACACTCCATAGTCACAGAGTTGTTCACAAACTCTCTTGTTTTGATTGGAAGGCTGCTAACTGGATTTCCCTCATATATTTTTCACTTCCCTACTACATGACTTATCTCCCTACTACATGCCATTAGTCACTTCAATTGTTCGCCAGCATATTGTCTTCAGTTCTACTCACCATGTTTATTCAGATCTCGGCTGTTTGTCTGATGATCCTTTCCATTTTTATATTCTCTTTTAAAGTCATGTTAAATTTTTATTAACAGTTCACCTCAGCGCTTTCAAGTTAGTATACTGCAAGAATTTGGGGTAAAAACTATCATATGGCTCTGGAAGTTATTATGTGCTTCTCTCACCGTAGAGAATCCTTAAGTGCAGACTGGATATACTACTGCAACTTCAGTCTAGGTTGAATTGTATCTCATCCGCCTGTTTCTGGTTCTAGATCTTAGGCTAGCACTGTTTTCTGCATCCTATGCTATGCTAAGTCACTTCAGTCGTGTCCGACTCTGTGTGACCCCATAGACGGCAGCCCACCAGGCTCCCCTGTCCCTGGGATTCTCCAGGCAAGAACACTGGAGTGGGTTGCCATTTCCTTCTCTAATGCATGAAAGTGAAAAGAGAAAGTGAAGTCGCTCAGTTATGTCCGACTCTTAGCAACCCCATGGACTGCAGCCTACCAGGCTCCTCTGTCCATGGGATTTTCCAGGCAAGAGTACTGGAGTGGGGTGCCATTGCCTTCTCCTTTTCTGCATCCTATGATTATGCAAATGAGAGGGGTTAATTTCTGGTATCAGTATTTCACTTATCACAATGCAGTCAATGCAGACTTAGAAATTTCTGCTCGAATCAGGATGAAAGGGTATATGTAATCTGAAATAAGTGAAGTCTCTACTTTCATTTCTATATACTTGTTTCACTAAGTTGATTCTTACCTATTAAGTTATCCCTGAGATGACCTCATAGTTTCCTCCAATATCTTCAGTCCCTTTCTTCAAATTCTTGTTTTGTTCATTTTCATCGTAACTATGCATATCACCTGTCCTTTGCATTATCCAAGACCTTATTCCCTGTCAATTTTATTCTGATTGTATTGGACTTGTAGAGGTGTCTCTTCCAGAAAATATAATTCATTTGAATTAAAGGAATAGAATGATACCAAATCTGCAGATGAAATATTTTTAAGCAGGTTATCTCATAATGTACTGTCCATATAAAAGTGCTGTATATCGAAACACTGTGTGTGGAGAAACATAGGGAGTGCTGAAGGAGTAATGTGGAAGTTGTGGAAAGTAAGAAACTGTGAATGCAGGGAGATACTCCTATTTCTGTGCTCTGATCACTGAAGATTATTTTAAGGAGTAGTTGAAACTTAAATGTATGTAAATAGAGAAAAGGAAGAACTAGACAGACATTAACTTTTTCTTTCAGTTCAGTACAGTTCAGTCACTCAGTCCTGTCCTAACCTTTGCAACCCCATGAATCACAGCACGCCAGGCCTCCCTGTCTGTCACCAGCTCCCAGAGTTCACTCAGACTCACGTCCATTGAGTCAGTGATGCCATCCAGCCATCTCATCCTCTGTCGTCCCCTTCTCCTCCTGCCCCCAATCCCTCCCAGCATCAGAGTCTTTTCCAATGAGTCAACTCTTCGCATGAGGTGGCCAAAGTACTGAGTTTCAGCTTTAGCATCATTCCTTCCAAAGAAGTCCCAGGGCTGACCTCCTTCAGAATGGACTGGTTGGATCTCCTTGCAGTCCAAGGGACTCTCAAGAGTCTTCTCCAACACCACAGTTCAAAAGCATCAATTCTTGGATTCTGAGCTTTCTTCTCAGTCCAACTATCACATCCATACATGACCACAGGAAAAACCATAGCCTTAACTAGATGGACCTTTGTTGGTGAAGTAATATCTCTGCTTTTGAATATGCTATCTAGGTTGGACATAACTTTCCTTCCAAGGAGTAAGCGTCTTTTAATTTCATGGCTGCAGTCATCATCTGCAGTGATTTTGGAGCCCCAAAAATAAAGTCTGACACTGTTTCCCCATCTATTTCCCATGAAGTGATGGGACCGGATGCCATGATCTTAGTTTTCTGAATGTTGAGCTTTAAGCCAACATTTTTACTCTCCTCTTTCACTTTCATCAAGAGGCTCTTTAGTTCTTCTTCACTTTCTGACATAAGGGTGGTGTCATCTGCATATCTGTTATTGATATTTCTCCCAGCAATCTTGATTCCAGCTAATGTTTCTTCCAGTCCAGTGTTTCTCATGATGTACTCTGCATGTGTTCTTCAATTATATTTTATTCATATTTTCTGAAAAAACTTGAGTAACATTATATTACATATTCAAAATTGAATGCTTTAGAGATAAATAATGTAGTTAGTACAGTTTCTGGGTGCTTAGATATTCAACAGACATAATTTTGTTTGTTCCCAAATTCACTTCAAAAATATTCAGAAAAATCTTTAATATTTAATATTACATGATAAATTATTCTTCAATAGTGAGACTATCCACGTTATGTGTTTGTTGCCTTTTATTCTTATAGCTGTGTTGGATCATATTCAAGTGTTCAGTTACAAAGATTAAACTGGAAATTTTAATTTTTAATTTACAAGGCTATAAGCCAAATATTTAAATTGGTATGTCTTCTAGCTTTTCTTTTTACAAGATCTGATACATTTAGATTACTGATTTTTTTATTTTATTTTTAAACTTTACATAAATTGTATTAGTTTTGCCAAATATCAAAATGAATCCGCCACAGGTATACATGTGTTCCCCATCCTGAACCCTCCTCCCTCCTCCCTCCCCATACCATCCCTCTGGGTCATCCTAGTGCACTAGCCCCAAGCATCCAGTATCGTGCATCGAACCTGGACTGGCAACTCGTTTCATACATGATATTATACATGTTTCAATGCCATTCTCCCAAATCTTCCCACATTGGTCAACAAACATCTATTTTGATAAACTCTATTATGAAGTTTTAATTATTTTCCTGACAGGATAATCTTAGACATTATATGTTCTAATATATCTAGTCACTTAAACATTTTATTTGGATGCAAATATTGATTTTAAAACATGAACACAAAAATACAGTTTTATTCACATTTATTGCTTATTTATAATATCAACATTAGAATACAAAAATTGTTGAGTAAATCAAAAGGCAAAAATATGAAAATGTGGAAATTAATCTTTTACTATTGGATTTATCAAAGTATGATATATAAATAATTATTAAACTGCAAATAATAAATAATTATGTTATAAATGTTATAGAGAAACATCTTATTGCTTTTCCATTTTCTCTTGGGCTTAATATATTGACTTTAATTTCTGTAAACTGATGTTTTAACATCTATAAAATGGTCATCAAATCTTCCCAGGTAAACCTGTGAACACCCCCAAATATCTGGAAACTTTAGACAGTCCCAGACCATATGGTCTAACAGTCTCAGTGAACATGATTTTGCAGGGGTGCCACTTTCAAACACAACTAGCCAAACTTAAATCCACTTACTCTGCCTCATCCTTCCTTTCTGTAGATAGCACAGTAAAAGTACTTGCTTCTAGTTCCATTCTTTCTACCTTCTGACCAACCAGGGTACTTCCAAGTGGTTTCATGTGAAATGCCATTCTCTCCCTAGGAACTGTGAGTATAATAACACTTTAAAATTTCCAGTTTTTCTCTTTTGATCTGTATCTGGCTTTAACACATCTCACTCAAGGGAATATGGTTCAAACATTTAACTACAGGATCTATTATTTTGGAAAGATATGTGTTTAAATGGTCACATGAGGAATAAAATTAAATGAATGATATGTAGAATGATAACATTTTCTGAAAAGATATGTGTTGAGAGTGTGTAATTTCCTTGGTTCTGTCTCATCACAACAAAAATTTGAAGTGATAGATGTTAAAGCCCTCAGACAGACCATGTCACGGCTCTTGGACAGATCAGTGTTACAGCTCAGTTTTATTTAGAAAATAAAAGAAAATACATCATCGAGGTGTGAGGGCATGCTGACCCAAAAGACATGAAGAGAAGAGAGAGAGAGAGCCCTAGCCCTTTGGCTCCTCTTTTTATATGCTTTTATCTCCTCCCCCTGGGCCTGCCCTATGTAAATGGGCTAGCCCGGAGTGCTGTGTGTTCTACCTGAGGTCCTCACTCTGGTCCTTGGACCTTCCTTTGTTCTATCTTCACGGGCTTTTCCCTTCCTGTCTTTTAGCCACTGCCATTCTGGACTCCTTTTTTCCTATTCTAACTGCCTAACATACTGAACTGGAAAAGGTCAGTTTTCATTCCAATCCCAAAGAAAGGCAATGCCAAAGAATGCTCAAACTACCGCACAATTGCACTCATCTCACACGCTAGTAAAGAAATGCTCAAAATTCTCCAAGCCAGGCTTCAGCAGTACATGAACCGTGAACTTCCAGATGTTCAAGCTGGTTTTAGAAAAGGCAGAGGAACCAGAGATCAAATTGCCAACATCCACTGGATCATGGGAAAAGCAAAAGAGTTCCAGAAAAACATCTACTTCTGCTTTATTGAGTATGCCAAAGCCTTTGACTGTGTGGATCAAAATAAGCTGTGGAAAATTCTGAAAGAGATGGGAATACCAGACCATCTGACCTGCCTCTTGAGAAACCTGTATGCAGGTCAGGAAGCAACAGTTAGAACTGGACATGGAACAACAGACTGGTTCCAAATACGAAAAGAAGTACCTCAAGGCTGTATATTGTCCCCCTGCTTATTTAATTTATATGCAGAGTACATCATAAGAAACGCTGGGCTGGAGGAAGCACAAGCTGGAACCAAGATTGCTGGGAGAAATATCAATAACCTCAGATATGCAGGTGACACCACCCTATGTCAGAAAGTGAAGAAGAACTAAAGAGTCTCTTGATTAACGTGAAAGAGGAGAGTAAAAATGTTGGCTTAAAGCTCAACATTCAGAAAACTAAGATCATGGCATCCGGTCCCATCGCTTCATGGCAAATAGATGGCTGCTGCTGCTGCTGCTAAATCGCGTCAGTCGTGTCAAACTCTGTGTGACCCCATAGACAGCAGCCCACCAGGCTGCCCTGTCCCTGGGATTCTCCAGGTAAGAATACAGGAGTGGGTTGCTATTTCCTTCTCCAGTGCATGCATGCATGCTAAGTCACTTCAGTTGTATCTGACTCTGTGTGACCCCATGGAAGTGGGAACAGTGGCTGACTTTATTTTTTTGGGCTCCAAAGTCACTGCAGATGGTGATTGCAGCCATGAAATTAAAAGATGTTTACTCCTTGGAAGGAAAGTTATGACCCACCTAGACAGCATATTAAAAAGCAGAGACATTACTTTGTCAACAAAGGTCCATCTAGTCAAGGCTATGGTTTTTTCAGTAGTCATGTATGGATGTGAGAGTTGGAATATAAAGAAAACTGAGCACTGAAGAATTGATGCTTTTGAACTGTGGTGTTGGAGAAGACTTTTGAGAGTCCCTTAGACAGCAAGGAGATCCAACTAATCCATCCTAAAGGAGATCAGTTCTGGGTGTTCACTGGAAGGACTGATGCTGAAGCTGAAACTCCAATACTTTGGCCACCTGATGCGAAGAGCTGACTCATTTGCAAAGACCCTGATGCTGGGAAAGATTGAGGACAGGAGGAGAAGGGGACAACAGAGGATGAGATGGTTGAATGGCATCACCGACTCAATGGACATGAGTTTTGGTGAACTCCGGGAGTTGATGATGGACTGGGAGGCTGTGGTTCATGGGGTAGCAAAGAGTTGGACATGACTGCGTGACTGAAGAACTGAACTGATATTTGCTACGTGTCAGAAGCATCAATTTCTGCTAGGTTGAATACATTTAGTACTATATTGAAGGAAAAAGATAAAGAGCAACTCAAACCTCTCCTCTATGGGATAGTAGCATGTAGTAATAGTAGTGTTAGTTGCTCATTTGTGTCCAACTCTTTGCAACCCCATGGGCTGTAGTCCACCAGGCTCCTCTGTCCATGGGATTCTCCAGGCAAGAATACCGGAATGGATTGCCATTTCCCTCTCCAGAGGATCTTCCCAACCCAGAGATCGAACCTGGGTCTTCTGCATTACAGACAGATTCTTTACCATCTGAGCTACAGGGAAGTCCTGGGAAAGTAGCATGGCGTTGCAGAAATAGAAAGAGGAAAACTGGAAAGATCTGGTTTTAATTTGTTGTGTGTGCGTGTTTTTTCGTGTCTGACTCTTTGTGACCCCATGGACTCTAGCTCTTCAGGCTCCTCTGTCCATGGATTTCTCCAGGCAAGAACACTGGAGTGGGTCACCATTTTCTCCTCCAGGGGATCTTTGCAACCCAGGGATCGAACCCATGTCTCCTGCATTTCCTGCACAGCAGGAAGATTCTTTACCTCTTAAGCCATTGGGGCTTCCCAGTTCCTGGAAGGTATACCTCAGCACTAGTAATTTATTTGAAAGTAAATTCCATAGAGTTGAGTGAAGGAGTTGCTAGTGAGAAACACAGAAGGAAAATAAAAACTAAAATGAAACCTTACAGAATAACTATCAAAGTCATCCATGTAAGGGATTGAAAGTTGAGGCCTTTATGAATCCACTGCTTCTCCCCATCTGTTGCAAATCGCTTCCCAGGAGTGTGAACTTTGTGTTTTGAAGGGCTAGTGCCTTCCCTTTAACTTTAGAGAGAAATCTGAGGTATGAAAGTGAAGAGACACTGTGGAAGGCACTTGAACTCGGGTGTGGGTCAAAGTGTTCAAAGTTCTTTACCACAGTTGTACTGAAATTCTAGTCAATTGAGGGGTCATGACATAGGAAATAAAAGGTGTTTGCTACAAATCTAAATCTCACCCACTGTTGCACAAAATCCAGGGGAGACAAAAGGTCAAACAGGAAATAGGCCACTTGAACCTGCTTTTGTCACTGTAGATTAATTACAGTCACCTGACATTGTACTGGGAGACCAAAGGGCAGAGGTGGGCAAAACAATAAAAAGCAGGCTCACTGAACTTCACTAGATGTTCTTCAATGCCATGGAGGATCAGAGCTACAAGAAGATCAGACATAACTACAATTTCTTCCTGGAACAGAACTGAGGTCAAACACAAAGCAAGAAGCAGAATGCTTCCCTGGTGCACAGTAGTTTATCAAACAAAGACAGTCAGAGAAATATTGAATAATCTGTAACTGGACAAAAATCAAGTTCCCATTCAACTTATCTTTTGCATCAATAAATGAAAAAAGGCAGTGGTGCTAGAAATAAAAGGTTTCAAGGAGTAAAGTTTATGACCAATAATTCCATATGATAGTTACTTTTCATGTTCTAAAGTATACACATATACTGAATTTCTATTAAAAGACATTGACATTGATGAGCAATGCAGGATATATGTGTGTATATACATACGAGTATACATATATACACAAGTGGCTGTTTAAATTTAATTATAAAACAAAAATTTCAACATGAAAATTTAAAACATGTAATATTATGGGTATTGTTATAGGTCTCAAACTTTATTTTAAGAAAAAAAATTAATATGCAAGTATAAAAACAGAGATTAGAAAGTAGAGAGATAATGAAATGTATATCACACAACTCTGACATTAAAAACAAAGTAGATATGGAAAAAGGAACATACAGAAGTAGAAGCAAATGAGTGAAATATTACATGAACATGTTGTTTAGTCACTAAGCCATGTCCAACTCCTCTGGGACCTCATGGACTGTAGTCCACCAGGGCCCTCTATCCATGGTATTTCTCAGGCAAGAATACTGGAGCAAGTTGCCACTTCCTTCTCCAGGGGATCTTCCAGATTCAGGGATCGAACCCACATCTCCTGCATTGGCAGGTGGATTCTTCAACACTGAGTCACCAGAGAAGCCCACCTGAACATATAGGGACCTTTTTATTAATTATGTGAAGCATTAGGATGAAAAATTGGCAGTCATAACTTTGAACCAAAAAGTTTAGAATTAAAATCTGTAAACAGTTTTCAGAAAAAAGGAGAAAATGAAAGAAACAAAACATGTAACCATAGCCTTTAGCATGCCAGTTGAAGACTGCTGCATGTCAAGTAGTTAAAATTAATTCTATAGTCATTAATAAAGTTAATATCAATGATCAAATAATAGTAATAAGCAACTATTTTTAATTCTTTCCATGTTCCAAATGAAATTTTGAGGCTGAAGGATCTATCATTAGCTACACATTGTATTCTTCTTTATTATTACTATTTTAATCAAATAGGGAAGTGTATGTCTTCCTTTTGACAAGATCAATGTTTTGGGAAGCATTCATGAGCATACACATATTATTAAACAGCAAAATTTTTAAAGTCATTTATTTGAAGCATGGGCAAGAGTGATGACAAACTTTGTGATATGAGTCAGTATTTTCATCTGAAGAGCTTTCAAGTTAAACAAAGGTAAGTATCCTTTTAAAAAGACCTATTATTTTGATGCTTATGGGTGGGATATATTTAGCTTGTAGTTAGCACGCATTTAGTTCACTCAGCAACAACATGAGATTTGCATAACACCACTCTTATGCTACTAATAAAGGAACTGAGGTACAGAGACTAATTAACCTGCCAATTTCACACAGTGAGCAAATGGCAGCAGTAGATGTAAAATCTTGGTCCTTGAATTATGGTGTGTGCACTCATAAAAAGCCACTGAAATTAATCCTTCTTTTTTTTTTAACTTTTTTTTTTTTTAAACTTTACATAATTGTATTAGTTTTGCCAAATATCAAAATGAATCTGCCACAGGTAAACATGTGTTCCCCATCCTGAACCCTCCTCCCTTCTCCCTCCCCATACCATCCCTCTGGGTCGTGCCAGTGCACCAGCCCCAAGCATCCAGTATCGTGCATCAAACCTGGACTGGCAACTCGTTTCATATATGATATTATACATGTTTCAATGCCATTCTCCCAAATCTTCCCACCCTCTCCCTCTCCCACAGAGTCCATAAGACTGTTCTATACATCAGTGTCTATTATACAGAGTGAAGTAAGCCAGAAGGAAAAACACCAATACAGTATACTAACGCATATATATGGAATTTAGAAAGATGGTAACAATAACCCTGTGTACGAGACAGCAAAATTAATACTTCTCATGTAGAATACTATAATACAATCTAAGAAAAACGTCAAAATAAATATATGCAAGTCAAGTTCATAAATTAGCCAATCTAAGTACAGATAATTTGTCTACCATGAGATGAAGCTATTGTTTTTGCTTCTAATTTTGAGAGGTATGGCCTATTTTTAAGGTGAATCTTTATCATTATTCATAGCAAAACACATTGAGATATTTCTACTTTCCAAATAATGTCTGTGCTTAGCAGCAATTAATTTTTTAATGCTATTAACAACTATGAAATATCTTGAGCCTCAAACCTTTTCTGAGTGTGGCTGATTCTCTGGTTTCCCAAGTGTTTGCTCTTCTTTGGGAATGAAGATGTATTCAGATTATTAACCATCTGTAACCACACTAACTTATTACTAATATATTGTTAATTGCATAGCAATATATAGTGCATCTGAATTAACACTTATTCACTTCTCTTTATAATTCATTACTATAAATTAATTCTTCATCAAGAAGAAAATTTTTAAAAACTCAATAGGAGATGAGTGTTTAAATCCAAAAATACTTTCCAAAATGTTATCAATTTTCTCTTTCCTGAAGTTTTTAATCCAGAAAGGGCAGGTAATTTTGATGTGTTTAAAACTGGGGTATTCCTCTCCTCTGGTGATTTAAAGGGTTTCTCTCGTAGCTCAGGTGGTAAAGAATCTACCTGCAATGCAGGAAATCCCAGTTCAATTCCTGGGTAGGGAAGATCCACTGGAGAAGGAATGGGCTACTCATGCCAGTATTCTTGGACTTTCCTGGCTCAGCTGGTAAAGAATCCATCTGCAATGAGAGAGACCTGGGTTCAATCCCTGGATTGGGAAGATCCCTTGGAGAGGGGAAGAACTACCCACTTCAGTATCCTTGTGTAAAATATGTGCTGATCATATAGATAATTTATTTCTTTTATGGTTTTTCTAAGACATTTTGTCCATCTCAGTAAGGAGGAATAGTGTCAAGGGTATAATTTTTGCTTAGTTGAGAGTTCTTAAAAGATGAATTTATCAAACTTTACATATTAGAGCTTGAAAATTATGCCCGTTTTATGATGTCTTCTACAAAACTTTCTCTTCTCCTTTTGAAATAATCTAAACAAACTTCCTTGAATTTTTGGAGGTAAGTCAATTCCACTTCTTATTCACTTGTACACAGTTCAAAGTATGTCTGTTAGCTTATGAATATAGACTCTCAATTATTTTCTTTTATGGTCCACTCTACTTTTTCTAGTTCCAATTCTGGTGCTGACCTAGTCATGAATGTCAAAAATCATAATCCAATTCCAATGACTTGCTCTGGACTGGCTGTTGTCTTATTTCAGGCAAGACATTACTTTGCCAACAAAGGTCCATCTAGTCAAGGCTATGGTTTTTCCAGTGGTCATGTATGGATGTGAGAGTTGGACTGTGAAGAAGGCTGAGCATCAAAGAATTGATGCTTTTGAACTGTGGTATTGGAGAAGACTCTTGAGAGTCCTTTGGACTGCAAGGAGATCCAACCAGTCCATTCTAAAGGAGATCAGTCCTGGCATTTCTTTGGAAGCAATGATGCTAAAGCTGAAACTCCAGTACTTTGGCCACCTCATGCGAAGAGTTGACTCATTGGAAAAGAGTCTGATGCTGGGAGGGACTGGGGGCAGGAGGAAAAGGGGACGACAGAGGATGAGATGGCTGGATGGTATCACCGACTCGATGGACGTGAGTTTGAGTGAACTCCAGGAGTTGGTGATGAACAGGGAGGCCTAGCATCCTGCAATTCGTGGGGTCGCAAAGACTTGGACACAACTGAGTGACTGAACTGACTGAATAGAATGTTATATTTTGGAAGGACCTCAGGCTGCTAGTCTCAGCAGATAGTTTAGTTCTTTCAACTAAAACTACTGTCAAAAAAGTTAATAGCTGAATGCATTTAGATCAAGGTGATTTCTTGAAATATGATTGCCCAACCCTCCCAGAAAATGGATGAAAAACTAAAGGTTAAAATTTCTGTTATTTTAAACATCTCTTTTAGTCTCATGCATCAGCATGGAATGAGAAAAAGCATCTTGTCACATTCAGAACTTGAGAAAGATTTCCCTCTGCATTGAGATTTAACTTCATTTTTTCATGTTGAGTACTGGCAGCTTTCAAGCCCACCACTCTCCTAGCCCCTTCTGCCCCACAAAGGGCAAGCTAATAAGAAAGTCTGCACACTTCCTTTGGCACAACCAAGAAGTTCAGATCAGATCAGATCAGATCAGTCGCTCAGTCGTGTCTGACTCTTTGCGACCCCATGAATCGCAGCACGCCAGGCCTCCCTGTCCATCACCAACTCCTGGAGTTCACTCAGAATCATGTCCATCGAGTCAGTGATGCCATCCAGCCATCTCATCCTCTGTCTTCCCCTTCTCCTCCTGCCCTCAATCCTTCCCAGCATCAGGGTCTTTTCCAATGAGTCAACTCTTTGCATGAGGTGGCCAAAGTACTGGTGTTTCAGCTTCAGCATCATTCCCGCCAAAGAAATCCCAGGGCTGATCTCCTTCAGAATGGACGGGTTGGATCTCCCTGCAGTCCAAGGGACTCTCAAGAGTCTTCTCCAACACCACAGTTCAAAAGCATCAATTCTTCAATGCTCAGCTTTCTTCACAGTCCAACTCTCACATCCATACATGACCACAGGAAAAACCATAGCCTTAGAGCTGTGTAAATCATGGCCCTATGAGATGAAATTCTCACTCTGAGCTCACTCAAAAATAAAACCCATTTCCACCACCTCTTCTTGCTTTCTCAAGTCGTTTTAGACCTTTCCGCCTTCTCCAGAAAGTTTTATTAGATGAGTACTACTATAAAACTTTACCTACTTTCATCATACATGTTTGCTATTATCTATCTCAACAGTCAGCAAAGACAAGACCAGGAGCTGACTGTGGCTCAGATCATGAACTCCTTATTGCCAAATTCAGACTGAAATTGAAGAAAGTAGGGAAAACCACTAGACCATTCAGGTATGACCTAAATCAAATCCCTTATGATTATACAGTGGAAATGAGAAATAGATTTAAGGGACTAGATCTGATAGATAGAGTGCCTGATGACTGAGGTTCATGACATTGTACAGGAGACAGGGATCAAGACCATCCCCATGGAAAAGAAATGCAAAAAAGCAAAATGGCTGTCTGGGGAGGCCTTACAAATAGCTGTGAAAAGAAGAGAAGCGAAAAACAAAGGAGAAAAGGAAAGATATAAGCACCTGAATGCAGAGTTCCAAAGATTAGCAAGAAGAGATAAGAAAGCCTTCCTCAGCGATCAATACAAAGAAATAGAGGAAAACAACAGAATGGGAAAGACTGGAGATCTCTTCAAGAAAATTAGAGATACCAAGGGAACATTTCATGCAAAGATGGGCTCGATAAAGGACAGAAATGGTATGGACCTAACAGAAGCAGAAGATATTAAGAAGAGATGGCAAGAATACACAGAAGAACTGTACAAAAAAGATCTTCATGACCCAGATAATCATGATGGTGTGATTACTGACCTAGAGCCAGACATCCTGGAATGTGAAGCCAAGTAGCCTTAGAAAGCATCACTACGAACAAAGCTAGTGGAGGTGATAGAATTCCAGTTGAGCTATTTCAAATCCTGAAAGTTGATGCTGTGAGAGTGCTGCACTCAATATGCCAGCAAGTTTGGAAAACTCAGCAGTGGCCACAGGACTGGGAAAGGTCAGTTTTCGTTCCAATCCCAAAGAAAGGTAATGCCAAAGAATGCTCAAACTACCACACAATTGCACTCATCTCACATGCTAGTAAAGTAATGCTCAAAATTCTCCAAGCCAGGCTTCAGCAATATGTGAACCGTGAACTTCCTGGTTTTAGAAAAGGCAGAGGAACCAGAGATCAAATTGCCAACATCCGCTGCATCATGGTAAAAGCAAGAGAGTTCCAGAAAAAGATCTATTACTGCTTTATTGACTATGCCAAAGCTTTTGACTGTGTGGATCACAATCAACTGTGGAAAATTCTGAAGAGATGGGAATACCAGATCACCTGATCTGCCTCTTGAGAAATTTGTATGCAGGTCAGGAAGCAACAGTTAGAACTGGACATGGAACAACAGACTGGTTCCAAATACGAAAAGGAGTACGTCAAGGCTGTATATTGTGACCCTGTATTTAACTTATATGCAGAGTAAATCATGAGAAATGCTGGACTGGAAGAAACACAAGCTGGAATCCAGATTGCCGGGAGAAATATCAATCACTTCAGATATGCAGATGACAGCACCCTTATGGCAGAAAGTGAAGAGGAACTAAAAAGCCTCTTGATGAAAGTGAAAGAGGAGAGTAAAAAGTTGGCTTAAAGCTCAAATTCAGAAAACGAAGATCATGGCATCCAGTCCTATCACTTCATGGGAAATAGATGGGGAAACAGTGGAAACAGTGTCAGACTTTATTTTGGGGGGTTCCAAAATCACTGCAAATGGTGACTGCAGCCATGAAATTAAAAGATGCTTACTACTTGGAAGGAAAGTTATGACCAACCTAGATAGCATATTCAAAAGCACAGACATTACTTTGCCAACAAAGGTCCATCTAGTCAAGGCTGTGGTTTTTCCAGTGGTCATGTATGGATGTGAGAGTTGGATTGTGAAGAAGGCTGAGCACCGAAGAATTGATGCTTTTGAACTGTGGTGTTGGAGAAGACTCTTGAGAGTCCCTTGGACTGCAAGGAGATCCAACCAGTCCATTCTGAAGGAGATCAGCCCTGGGATTTCTTTGGAAGGAATGATGCTAAAGCTGAAACTCCAGTACTTTGGCCACCTCATGCGAAGAGTTGACTCATTGGAAAAGACCCTGATGCTGGGAGGGATTGAGGGCAGGAGGAGAAGGGGACGACAGAGGATGAGATGGCTGGATGGCATCACTGATCGATGGACTTGAGTCTGAGTGAACTCCGGGAGTTGGTGATGGACAGGGAGGCCTGGCGTGCTGCGATTCATTGGGTCGCAGAGAGTCGGACATGACTGAGCGACTGAACTGAACTGATCTCAATATCTGAGCCAGATTTTAAATGGGCTTTCATTTCATCTCTCCATTCTTTCCCATTTAGAAAAAAAGGCATTTTGGCAAATGATCTGCCATTTCACTCTGATATTTGTCTCAAGGCTCTCCCCCACTGTATGTTTGCTTATAAAACATGAATTGAATATTACTATATCTAATTCATTTCACTCCATAATATAAACTCCCTAAACTGCTTTTCTTTCTCTTATCAAGCGTATCCTATGAAATGCCTGGTTATATTTTAATAATTTTAAAACTTTTTTTTTGCATGTAGATCTGTTACCAGAATGGAATGACTTACAGAGGATATAAGAGAATTCATTTTCTATAATCCAATGCCAACAGGTCCCTGTGTTCCTCATCACAACCAAGTCATTGATCTGTTCTCCAATCCTATCTTTTAATTACTGTCTGGCTTTTGCTCACATAGCTCCCTGAGCTTACTCTTACCAACTTCACTGGACTATGGTAAGTTCCTTATATGTATATGCAGTTCCTTTGTTGTTCATAATTACTCTTCTTCTCCCAGCCTACCTGCTTTGCTGTGCTGACTCCTGATTAGCCAATGTCTCAGCTTTCTATGACCTTGTCCCCAAAGCTGGCACTAGTAATGGTTCTGATTGATTTCATAACATCCTTTACTTTATCTGCTGAATAATTTACCCTGTTCTGCTGCTGTAATCTGTTTACTTTTCTGAACCTTACCAAAGAGGATCACCACTACGAGGCTTGGGCTTATATACAATATCTTCAGTGACATGGTTTTCAGAACTAGAACAGTTTTGGTCAATAAATATATGTTGAATGGGTGAAGCATCAAACTTAATGAAACATTAGTCATTAAATTAATTGCTTAACAAATGAATCTGGAAGGAAATAACATGATTAATGAAAGTGATGTTTGAAACTTTAACCATTTACCTCTCTTTCCTCAGCAGAATGGAGTTTTCTCCCAAAGGGGGAGAAAAAAAATTCTCAGAATTGTTGGCCTGTCAGAAAGAAGCTAGGGATTAGCTTTCAGGATTGAATTGTCTTAGCATGAGCCCTTCTCCCTGTTTGCCAGTTTCTTATCCACATCCTAAAAGTGAGCATATTATCCCTATTCTAATATAATACAAAAATATGGCTAATTCTTTCATTCATGGAAAAGCTGACAAAAACAGAAAATCCATTGCAGCAATGTTAATCAATTCACTTAGCTCCTCATTCCTAAAAATGAACTGCCATCCAGAGATCATTAGATATCCAACTAACAGTAGAAAAAGATAAACAAATAAAAAAATGAACACTCACAATGACTGACATAAGGGAAAAGAAATAACATTTCAGAGAGAAAAAGTATTTTAATGGTTTCAGAAAAATAAAATATCAGTGATGAAAGAAAAAATGTATAAATTTCAGGAGTATATATTTCTGGTGGTACCAATTTAATGCACAGGAAAGATTCAGTAAGTACTAATTATATAAAGGAGCTGTTGGGATAAACAGGAGAGAGAGAAAAAATTATATATGACTAGGAGAAAGTACCTATAGCCAGAGATCCTTTGAAAATCCTGCATCTTATGACAAAGATATTGGCTATCTTCCAGATAAGAGTCTTTTTGTCATCTGGAGGATGTAGAGCCCGTAAACTTGTCATTAGTTTCCCCAAAATATGTTACTACAGAATCTGAGCCATTCTATTCCCTTAAAATAATGTATATTGCTTATAAAAAAGGAATTAACAAAAGCATGAGATATTCACCCACAAATTGTGCATATGTCTTTAAGCAATGAATCATGCTTATTGTTTCCTAATATTTCTCTTGGAAAGAGAAAAAGCCTAAGTGTCATTAACCAAAATGGAGGAGACTGGGGAATCACACTTACTTTCATTGGAAAAAAAAAATCAGCTTAATTTAATGATTCAGATAGTGACTAATTTTAGGCTTTATATATATTATGACCAGGAGAAAACTTTGCACTCTAGCATGATCTTTTAGATGTTTGCCTTGATAATGTTAAACTTTACCTGATTTTTGGCCCTGGAAAAGTGAAGCAGTTAAGAAATCCCCCACTCATTTGTGTTCAAGGAAATAACTAACCACAGAGGACCACAGTGCTCCTCCAACCCTGCACAATCTGATATAATACTCACCTCTATCACCCCACATACTATCCTAAGACTTCTTGATGACTTCCTTGTTTGCTTGCCTCTATAGAGCCTTAGGACTCCCTTTTCTTAGAGATGTTCCTCGTTATTGTGCTGGACTGAATAAATTCATCTCTAATCTTCCTGTGCATTCTGTATGCCATCAGACCAAGCTAATTTCTTGTGATATTAAAACCAGTAATTAGATGACTTCTTCCATTCCTGCGATCAGGTCTTATGTGAAATAAGCCAACAAAAGACAGGTTCTGACTTTTGATGTAACAAACTGATAACATGGGCATGCTCAACTGCTTCAGTCCTGTCTGACTCTGTGTGATCCTATGGACTACATCCTGCCAGGCTCCTCTGTTGATGGGATTCTCCAAGCAAGAATACTGGGGTGGGTTGCCATGCCCTCCTCCAGGGGATCTTCCCGACCCAGGGATCAAACCCGTGTCTCTTATGTCTCCTGCACTGGCAAGCAGGTTCTTTATCACTAGTGCCACATGGGAAGCTGATAACATGGGTAAGTATTCAAAAAAGTGACACAACATTAACTCCCAGTTGAAAGAACCACAGCAATGTACTACCTATCCCATAAGTACAAGTCAACAACCTACAATCCTTTCGTTTGGGATCCAAAATACTCAATTTAGGTTCCTGAAGAGTCTATTAACACCACATTAATTGTTAGCAACATCAATCATAAGAAAAAGATAAAGCCAAATCACCAGCTGACTAAAAGTTATAAAATATAAAAACAGTAAATAGATGAAAAACATACCAAAACATTATTTTAGCAATATTTTAATTATATCTGGCAGCCTTATGTGTACTTATAATAATCTAATGGTTATTTACCAGTTAGATGACAGGCCTAAAGTAAACAGAATAAGAGTTCTCCAAGTTAATAATAATATATATAAAATAAATAGTGAAAAGAAAACATAAAAATTAGGAAAAATAATCTGAAAACTTTAAACTATTTTAATAATAGAGATTATCTGATCTAACTGAATAAGCTATACTTTTGAAAAGGCTGAAATGCATGAAAATCAAAGAAAATGAGATTATTTCAAGCTAAAAATTATTAGATGTCACGAGCAATTCAAAATGATAAATTCAGCTTGTCTATCTCTGAGTAACTTGAATGTTGATTATCTGAAGCATTGTCTCTTTCTATTTCTTCAATGCAGATAGAATAATTAATCATTTTAGAACTCTTTCTCTCTGGTATGCTTGATTTGCAAATTTGGTGATCTCAGAAAAGGAAAGATAAAGGCACATACATTTGCAAATATACACACTTGCTAAGGAAATGTATTGCCTTAACTGGTAATACTCCACTTGGAACATTTAAACAGCATACTTCTACTACAATTAGAAAAGGATCTGCACTGAGAGAAACATCATAGCATCAACAGGAATCTTGGACATGCATTGACTTGCTAATGAAGCAGTCAATCTCCAACTGCCAGAATAGATAAAGTAGTATTATTTAAGAAGGAAAGAGTTGTGTTGCACCTTGCTATATGAGTCTCTAGGGTTTCTATGACTATGAAGCAATATACATAAAGAAATAAGTACTGTATATTTGGGTGCTATACACATAGAATATTGTGAGAAAATTTTGAAATTTTTGAAAGGTAAAATCAAGATTGTACCAGGCATTATATTGCAAAAATGTGGTGATTTATCATTAAATGTCAGTACACATTTCCATGATTACTCCAATAGAACGTGTCAGCATCTGGGAAGACAAGATTTCTTGTAATAGTGATGAAACAGAGACCATTATTTAAGAATTGTTTATCCTAGACAGATTCTGACTCCCAAAGGATAATGTGCCTCTTCTCTAGCTGACTGTCCCAAGCCAATTTATCACTCTTTTCTATAGGCAGGTCAATATTGTGTTTCAAGGAGCACTATTTAGGGAGTTGCCCTACAGCTAATGAAAGCAAGCTAGAGCTCCCTGGGCATAAAGTTGAGTTAGGTGATGTTATAATACAACTCTCCAGAAGAAAGCAAGGAAGATAAGCAGTGGTCAAGTAAAACCTCCAGAGGACAAAGTTAACCAGGTAAGAAAAATCATTTAAGACTACTGCAGAGAGGGAAAGAGGCTGAAATGAACTCCTTGAAACAATAGGCTGGAGAGTTTTTAATAGCTGAGATGGTGGTGATAGGATCATAGGCCACCTTCATTTGCTAGTTAGATTTAATCAAAGAAAAAGTAAACTTCCTCCTATCTTCATGACTGGAGATAGTGTGACAATGTGGAGCAATGCACCTACTGAAGAGCCCCTCCTACTCTCCCATAGAGACAGAGACAGGGTGTTACCTCCTTCAAGGTTTACATTTGAAAAAGATAGTTCTCAGGTCTTTGAGAAAGGCATTTCTGGCTCTTAAAGTTGGCAAAAAACTTTAATAAGACTTATAACCATTTTTTCAAAGAGGTTAGAGAAAGAATTTGCAATTGCAATTTTCTAAAGTAAATGCTTTAAGAAAAGGAATTTAAAGAGCAGGGAGAAACTGTCTAAAGTTAAATCAAGCTGAGAGGAACATGAAGGCCATCTTGGCCATAATACATCTGAATTCATTTTCATAGTCCCTTTAACCCATGCCATTTCTCCACAAAATTATATCTTTTTTCAGGCCTTACATTATCCCTATATGAATCTGAAGTTATTCTTTTGGCCCATGTACATAATCTTCCCTATTCCTCTTAGAACTTCTTCCCATACTTTTATGACAGTTTCCTATCATGTCATGGTCTGAATGTTTGTGACTCCCCAAAATTAACATTTTGAAATCCTATCTCCAAAACTGATGGCATTCTCCTTCCCAGAAATCAGCCTAAGTTCCAGTCAAATCAGCAGTCCTCTGTCTGTTCTCTATTTCTTCCATCCAGTTAGAACAATGTTCTCTGTTTGAGTTCAACTCTCTTTCAACTGTGCTTTGGAAAGTATCTCCCATTTAGAGTATTGGAACGGATATGGTATTGAAGCGTTCAATACCTGAAACATCACTTCCTAAAGATTTTCCTGTTCGATAATTATTTATGTTAGAAGACTAAGTCAGATACACATAAGTTGTGACCAAAACTCAGTACATTATACTTTATTTAATCTTTATACTGCATCCCCTGGGGTCGCTAAGAGTCGGACACAACTGAGTGACTTAACTTTCACTTTTCACTTTCACACATTAGAGAAGGAAATGGCAAGCCACTCTAGTGTTCTTGCCTGGAGAATCCCAGGGACAGGGGAGCCTGGTGGGCTGCCATCTATGGGGTCACATAGAGTCGGACACGACTGAAGTGACTTAGCAGCAGCAGCAGCAAGAGCAATTAACCTACTTATCAATCCAAATTGGGAAAGGAGTACGTCAAGGCTCTATATTATCACCCTGCTTATTTACCTTATATGCAGAGTACATCATGAAAAATGCTGGGCTGGATGAAACATGAGCTGGAATCAAGATTGCTGAGAGAAATATCAATAACCTCAGACATGCAGATGACACTACCCTTATGGCAGAAAGTGAAGAAGAACTAAAGAGCCTCCTGATGAAAGTGAAAGAGGAGAATGGAAAAGTTGGCTTCAAACTCAAGATTCAGAAAACAAATATCATGGCATCCAGTCCCATGACTTCATGGCAAATAGATGGTGAAACAATGGAAAAATTGAGAGACTTTATTTTTGGGCGCTCTGAAACCACAGCAAATGGTGACTGCAGCCATGAAATTAAAAGATGCTTGCTCCTTGGAAGGAAAACTATGACCAACCTAGATAGCATATTATAAAGCAGAGACATTACTTTGCCAAAAAAGGTCCATCTTGTCAAAGTTATGGTTTTTCCATAGCTTTGTATGGATAGTAGTCACGTATGGATGTGAGAGTTGGACTATAAAGAAAGCTGAGCACCAAAGAGTTGATGCTTTTGAACTCTGGTGTTGGAGAAAACTCTTGAGAGTCCCTTCGGCTGCAAGGAGATCAAACCAGTCAATCCTAAAGGAAATAAGTCCTAAATATTCATTGCATGGACTGATGCTGAAGCTGAAGCTTTGGCCACCTGATGCGAAGAACTGAGTCACTGGAAAAGACCCTGATGCTGGGAAAGATTGAAGGTGGGAGGAGAAGGGGGTGACAGAGGACGAGATGGTTGGATGGCATCATCAACTAAATGGACATGAGTTTGAGCAAGCTCCAGAAGTTGGTGATAGACAGGGATGCCTGGGTTGCTGTAGTCCATTGGGTCACAAAGAGTGGGACACGACCGAGTGACTGAACTGAACCAAAGAACAATTAAGAAAGAAGTTATGTAAGAGGGTGAGCGAGTAAATCAAGATTTGTCTGATTCTAAAACTTGTGAAGCTTAGGTTTTAGTGAAGTTAGTATTAGTTTACTTTTTAAAAAAAAAATAAATTTTAGTTATCATTTAGGAACAGTTTCTCATTTCAAAAAAGGAAAAGGTTCCTCTTAGAATGAGGTAATATATCAGGATTCAGCATGAAAATAGATTCTTGAAGTGTAGTGTGCTGTTATGGTAATTATTTTCATAACCCTTTAAAATATTTCTCTGAATCAAGAACTAAATAAAGATGCCCCATAAGTATAGGCCTGTGTTGTGTTTATTTGCTTATGTGTCTGGTCTTGCCGTGGGATTATCCCTTAATTACAAGTTTAGCCTTGGCAGCCAAGATGAATATGAAATCACGTTAAAACTCCAATCTGCCACTTCCTTTGTTCTTCTGCCAGTCAGGGTAGTTCTAATTAAGGAATAAACTTAAAATGCCTTCTTTCAGATACCTTGTTGGAATAACTGCTGCAAATGCAAAATTTACAAAGTAAGCAATGCCAAGTGTCTAAAAGAAAAATAAGTAATTTATATTATGAGACTTCAGAATGAGAAATGAGATGACTCTTTTGTAAGCATTCATTGTGCTCTGGTCAAAATAACACAGAGATGGCAGTGGGAATTTGACAAACACCAATATTTTGAATGATGATCCAAGGATACATATATTATGAACCCAGTTTTCACCCTACATAAAAGTTGATGGTAATTTTTATGACTTTCAGTACAAATATATCTGATATCTTCACAATTTTCCAGTCAATTGTCTATACTTTCCATTAGATTATTTCCCAGAAGAATTAGATACTTCATAGCATGACATGGAAGAGGATGATACTATTCTAATAGTCATTAAATGGTTCACTGGATTAGCTGAGATTTAATTTGTTCCTAATGAGGCTGAAAGCACATATTACTAATTTAATGTTATACATAATTTATTATTAGAATAATAAAATGTTTTTATAACCAAAATATTACCTCTACATTGACCTTGTATGGATGTTTCTTCAAAGTGATCATATTTTAAATTGTGATATTCATGTTTCTGAACTGAGAATTTTCTTCTGTTTAGTAAAATTCTTGTCCTACTTTATTATAGTAGGATGATGAATCCTACACTGATCAAATGTCGATGAAACATTAAGATATTCTACCTCATAGCAGATGGGGCTGATAGCCCAAATTTGGCAGAGAGACAAGTTTTGTAACTACAAGATTTCAGGAAGATTTAAGACTGAAATGTGTGTGTGTGTGGGTGTGGGTCTTTAAATTTATCTCTGTAACTACATAAGCATATATTAAAATTTTTTATAAAGTATACTTGATTTATAATTTGTGTTAGTTTCAGGTGTACAATGAAGTGATTCATTTTTACATATATATGTAAATATGCTTTTTCAGATTATTTTCAATTATAGGTTATTACAGATATTGAATATAGTTCCCCCAGCATGTGTTTTTGACATGTTTTCTGGTCTGATAATGCTACAAACAATTTATATAAATTCTTCACAAATAATACTTAGAACCAATGATTTTCACAGTACTTTCAGAACTCCAAGTAATATTCTGATGGAAGACTTTAATAGATATATTATATTAAGAGCAAAAAGAAGAAGTGAACATAGGAGAGAGATAAGGAGGGACTATGTTCAGGTTTCCATACCATCAATCTAATATATACTTCCTAAATAGTGAATGTCTTTCAAAAATAAGAGTTTATGTTAAGTGAAATATTATGAAAATACAAATTTGCTTGGGCTCAGCCGGTTAAGAATCTGCCTGCAATGCAGGAGACCTGGGTTCGATTCCTGGGTTGGGAATATCCCCTGCAGAAGAAAATGGCAACCCACTCCAGTATTCTTTCTTTGAAAATCCCTTGGACAGAGGAGCCTGGAGTCCATGGGGACTACAGACCATGGGGATGAAAAGAGTCTAACAGGACTGTGCAACTAGCACTTTCACTTTCAAGGATATATAACATTTTGAATTGGTTTTAAGAATAATACTCAAATGATCTTGAGCCAAATTCCCAAAGATACATCATATGTTCTGGCATGTTTATGACATTTAAAAAGCAGTGGTAGAAATTCACAGTCATTTCTCATGATAAAAATAATGTAATTGCTCAAACTGAATGAAACTGTATCACATATTTTTCTGACCAAGCTAAATATTATTTATTCAAACAAATGTAATTTTCCACTACAACTGTATATGTCTGTTAAGTAAGAAGGTAGTGAAGGTATCTTATGAAATATTAAAATCAACTTTTACTTTAGAGAATTTTATTGATACTAAATTTATTTTCAGAGACAAACTGTTTTCCTAGTATTCTTATTAAAAGTAGATATACTATGAAATATGCTAAAATTAAATAATGCAATGGCTGCTTTTCCAGTTGGTCATGAAACCTTTCTTGCCATTCATAATCTTCTTTAGTTGCCTCTAATAGTGTATTAATACCATGGTTTGCTTGGATAATGAAGTGAATACAGTAAAAATAAACATATCACATCCACAAATAAATTACAAGACACTCAAATTTTATCTATCACTCTGATTGAGCCCAGCTGAAACATCATCTGGACAATATGTCTATGGCAAGGCCTACATAGCAAGGAATGAATGTCTTTAGCCAACAGGCAGAGAAAAACTGCAGTCTTAAACAACAACCATGTAAGTCAGCTTAGAAGTGAATTCTCCAATTCCACTGAAGGCCACAATGGCAACTTGATCATAGCCTGATGCTCGACTCTCAGCCAAAACATCCAGAAAAATTTCTCCTAAACTTCTGATGTGTAGAAAGTGTGCAATAAGAAAAAACTTTTAAACTTCAGAGTTTTAGAAGGATTAATTACTCAGAAATAATGTACCAATATATATTACTTAGGAGATTATAGTACTGCTAATTTTTTATTTAGTTAATGGTGTGTTATAAAGTTTATAATAATATAAATGTTTAAACATAAAGTATTAAATATATACTTTCCTTTTGGCAAATTCATTTGGAAAGCTTGGAGCATGAAGCTGTAGAATTCTAATGAATTGGCCTAATAATAAAATGTGATCCCAGAAGAAAAAAGCAGAAAAAATATTTTTTTCTTATGGAATCAGCTTGTCTTGTATGAAGAAGAGTAATTGATATAGAAAAGTTACCAATTTTTACATTATGGATTGATAAAGAGGCAAAAAATTTTGATAACATATGAGGTATTTTTAAGTATTTAAAACTATACCTATTAACAGTTATAGAAGAGGCTTGTTAAGTTTTACTGTGATAATTGAAAAGTGCTATGGAAATGACAATGGACAAAATAAAACTCAAAACCTTTCCATATTTGCATCATGTATATACACAAATTCACATTCATCTACATCTGTATTTCTAAAAAGTTCAAATAGAATGATATATATATATATATATATATATATATATATATGTATTAAACAGTTTCAAACTTCTTATGGCAGAATAGCAGCTAACTATTTTCTTATGGCTTAATAGGAAAAAATCTGAAAGTCCCAGATATGAAGATAAAGGTAAAAGCAAGGTATGACAATAGCAAAAGTGAGATTAAAATATATGTTGTACTGTTAAGGGGACAAAGTAGAAATAAACATGGATATTTTAAAATATTATAAGACCATTTATTTTACATATTCTCTAAATCACTATTTAACTTCTCACTACAGTTTTGTTGATGTTTTACTAAATATGAATCTTACTTTTTAATGTAAACAATTTAGGGCTTTATGTACATCATATCTAAATGTTATATAGCTTCCTTTCTAAGTCCATGACAAAAATAAATAAGAAAACTAGAGTTGGATATAAATTAGTAACTGAGTAGGTATATTTGAATATCAAATAATAATCTTTTTCATTAAATAATGATCTAGAAAGTAATGGAATATATCTTATAATTTCCTGAAAGTTGAAATAGTTTACCAGTGGATATCCTTTTAAGATTCATTCTGTTTTTAGAATTCTAAAAATGTTCAAGGAAGATTAAATTAAGCCAAAATAAAAGTTTGGCTTTATTTCTAGCTGATCAATTCATGCTAAATTAGAAAGATTCATGTTGTTCATTAAGGAAAAGAGGCATATGACTGATTAGAAAATTGTTGTTATGATTACTGAGTGGTAACAGTTATAAATGTATTTGTATTTCCTTATGTACGGCTCAAACACAGATCATATTTTAGGATACTTAGAATTATGCTTAATTATTTATAGAAACTAACTTCAAAAACTAATAATTGCTGACAGCTATTTCTTTCATAAATCTCTCAGTTTACATCACCTAGATATATGAGTAAGTGAAGATCTTAATGATCTTGATAAGAGCAAACAGTTTAAAAGTATGACATAAGTTAATTTTTGTTAATAGTTATTGATGGCATATTATATACTGAGTACTTTTCCTATAGGTTCTTTACCCATGTTATTATTTAATCATAACTTCAACTATGAAAAAATAACCTGATTGGTTTCCCAGGTGGCACTAGTGATAATGACCCCACCTGGCAGTGCAGGAGATTAAGAGACATGGGTTCAATCCCTGGATTGGGAATATCCCCTGGAGAAGTCATGGCAACCTATCCCAGTATTCTTGTGAGAAGAATCATGGACAGAGGGGCCTGGTAGGCTACAGTCTATTGGGTTGCAAAGAGTTGGACATGACTAAAAGGACAGAGCACACATGTACTCCTTCATGGAAATTCTTTAAAAGCAAATTAAACAGTTGAAAGAAATTAAAGTAGTAGTATAAAATTTTTACTAAAACAAGATATTGTAAGAGAAAATTGCAAATAAATGCAATGCTCTAATAAGATATGAAATATGATCATTTTAAGAAAATAATGCACAGTATTATGCAATACTCCCTTGGCATGGCCACTAGACCATTCATGTATGACCTAAATCAAATTCCTTACAATTATACAGTTGTAGTGACAAATAGATTCAAGGGATTAGATCCAATAGAGTGCCTAAAGAACTATACCAAAGTTCGTGACATTGTACAGGAAGCAGGGATCAAGATCATCCCCAAGAAAAAAGAAATGCAGAGAGGCAAAATGGTTGTCTGAGGAGGCTTTACAAATAGCTGTGAAATGAAGAGAAGTGAAAGGCAAAGGAGAAAAGGAAAAATACACCCATTTGAATGCAGAACTCCAAAGAATAGCATGGAGAGATAATAAAGCATTCCTCAGTGATCTGTTCAAATAAATAGAGAAAAACAATAGAATGGGAAAGACTAGAGATCTCTTCAAGAAAATTAGAGATATCAAGAGATAATTTCATGCAAAGATGGGCTCAATGAAGGACAGAAATGGTATGGACCTAACAGAAGCAGAAGATATTAAGAAGAGGTGGCAAGAATACACAGAAGAACTGTACAAAAAAGATCTTCATGACCCAGATAATCACAATGGTATGATAACTGACCTAGAGCCAGACATCCTGGAATGTGAAGTCAAGTGGGCCTTAGGAAACATCACTACGAACAAAGTTAGTAGAGATGATGGAATTCCAGTTAAGCTATTTCAAATCCTAAAAGATTATGTTGTGAAAGTGCTGCAGTTAATATGGCAGCAAATTTGGAAAACTCAGCAGTGGCCACAGGACTGGAAAAGTTCAATTTTCATTCCAATCCCAAAGAAAGGAAATGCCAAAGAATGTCCAAACTACTGTGCAATTGCACTCATCTCACATGCTAGCAAAGTAATGCTCAAACTAATCCAAGCCAAGCTTTAAGAGTACGTGAACCATGAACTTCCAGATGTTCAAGCTGGCTTTAGAAAAGGCAGAGGAATCAGAGATCAAATTGCTAATATTCACCAGATCATCGAAAAAGCAAGAGAGCTCCAGAAAAACATCTACTTCTGCTTTATTGACTATGTCAAAGCCTTTGACTGTATGGATCACAACAAACTGGAAAATTCTGAAAGAGATGGGAATACCAGACCTCTTGACCTGCCTCCTGATAAATATGTATGCAAGTCAAGAAGCAACAGTTAGAACCTGTCATGGATCAAAAGACTGGTTCCAAATAGGGAAAGGGGTATGTCAAGGCTGTTTATTGTCACCCTGGTTATTTAACTTATATGCAGAGTACATCATGAGAAACACTGGACTGGATGAAGCACAAGCTGGAATCAAGATTTCTGGGAAAAATATCAGTAACCTCAGATATGGAGATGACATCACATTATGGCATAGAGTGAAGAGGAACTAAAGAACCTCTTGATGAAAGAGAAAGAGGAGACTGGAAAAGTTGGCTTAAAACTCAACACTCAGAAAACTAAAATCATGGCATCTGATCCCATAACTTCATGGCAAGTAGATGGGGAAACAATGGAAACAGTGAGAGATTTTATTTTTGGGGGCTCCAAAATCATTGCAGATGGTCACTGCAGCCATGAAATTAAAAGATGTTTGCTCCATTGAAGAAAAACCATGGCCAACCTAGACAGCATATTATAAAATGGACATTATTTTGCCAAAAAGGTCCATCTAGTCAAAGCTATGGTTGTGAGAGTTGGACTATAAAGAAAGCTGAGCACTGAAGAATTGATGCTTTTGAACTGTGTTGGAGAAGACTCTTGAGAGTCCCTTGGACTGCAAGGAGATTCAACCAGTCAATCGTGGAGGAAATCAGTCTTGAATATTCATGGGAAGGACTGATGTTGAAGCTAAAACTCCAATACTTTGGCACTTGATGAGAAGAACTGAGTCATTGGAAAAGACCCTGATGCTGGGAAAGATTGAAGGCAGGAGGAGAAGGGGACAATGGCAAATGAGATGGTTGGAGTGAATCACCAACTCGATGGATGTGAGTTTGAGTAGACTACGGGAGTTGGTGATGGACAGGGAAACCTGGTGTGCTGTAGTCTATGGGGTCGCAAAGTCGGACACGACTGACTGAACTGAACTGAACTGATGGCCACTCACTAGGCTGAACATTAATTTAGGATGTTGAGAAGTAGAAACAAACACATAGAGAAAAAAAGCTTATTTTTGGACAAATTGTTTTAAAATTTATTAAACATTGTAAAATCAATCAAGAGTACTCAGTGTTTTTGAATGAGACAATACATTTGGAGTCATGCATTTTTGTTTCTGATATTCCTTCCAAATGTCAATTAGAGCCATAAACTATTAAAAACAATTTGTAAAACTCTGGCAAACATGCAAAAACAAGTTTTGTGGAATACAATTTATAGAAATATCTTAATTTCAGACATATTGGTGAAAATAATGAATCACATGAAATTAAACTCTATTTAAATAGCAATACATAACAAATATCCAATAATATATTCAATAGTCTATAAACAATCATTTTCAAAAACATTCTTCTTTTGAAAAATGTCATTTCTATCAATTTATTTTCAAAAATTTTCTTCTTTAAAATAACTAGTTGAGTATTTGCAAAGATCCAGTGAATCTGAGCATGCACATATACACAATGGAGTATTACTCAGCCATTAAAAAGAATACATTTGAATCAGTTCTAATGAGGTGGATGAAACTGGAGCCTATTATACAGAGTGAAGTAAGCCAGAAAGAAAAACACAAATACAGTATACTAATGCATATATATGGAATTTAGAAAAATGCTAACGATAACCCTGTGTACGAGACAGCAAAAGAGACACTGATGTATAGAACAGTCTTATGGACTCTCTTGCAGAGGGAGAGGGTGGGAAGATTTGGGAGAATGGAATTGAAACATGTATAATATCATGTATGAAATGAGTTGCCAGTCCAGGTTTGATGCACGATACTGGATGCTTGGGGCTAGTGCACTGGGACAACCCAGAGGGATGGTATGGGGAGGGAGGAGGGAGGAGGGTTCAGGATGGGGAACACATGTATACCTGTGGTGGATTCATTTTGATATTTGGCAAAACTAATACAATTTGTAAAGTTTAAAAATAAAATAAAATTTTAAAAAAATGCAAAAATGATAGGTTCTAGTTCTAGTCAAGCAATACGTTAGATTGTACCTACTGTTTATACAATTATATAACTTTGCAATAGTATGATTTTTAGTGGGAGATGGATGGTGCTATTATCCAGGAAAAATATAATAATTTTCAAAACAAACAAACAAACAAAAAAAAAAACAAAAGCAAACTTTAGCAGGAGTAGTTTTATTCCAGTGGGTTCTTTTCAGATTGAAGGTAAAATTTTTAAGGTTATTAATATTTTACTTCATTTAAATTTATACATTTATAAGTAAAAAGAAACTCTTTTAATTCACATAAATGTTTGTTTGAAATTAAAAAATCATATTTGATTAAGTGAATGTCAAAATCCTATTTTTAAATTAAGCTATTCATTCTAAAATTAGATAGTATTTTTTATATTAAGATTTCTTAAGGCAGGCTTTGAAAATAGCTGTCTAAAAAAAAAAAAAAGGGTTCCTTTCCCAGTGCAGATTTGTTTTAGGTCAACAATGAGATATGAACACTTAGTTATATTTTCAGATATTTTTTATACATGTAGTCATATGAAGATAGAAATATAGATATGCAGGAAGAGAAAATTATGAAGGATTGATAGTCTAATAATTAATTATCTATAAATGGTACTTTTTAGTATATATATATATATTTTATTACATTTAAAAAAATCTGATTTTGTCCTATTGAAGACCACTATTTCAGGGAGGAGCAGTGATCATTTGGTGTATCTAGTTTTTTTTTTTTTTTTTATTTGATTATCAAAGTACTTGTCCTACCATATTTGCAAGATCTTAAATAATCTCTTAAATTCTTCTATACATTACTATATTTAAATCATTCTCAAATAACTCTCCTTTGTATGTCTGTGAACATACTGCTTTTAATATTTGCTCATTTTAAGTCATATATTACTTTTTTTGAAATAAACCATCTAGATATGTTAAAAAGTAGTATTTCCCTACAAAATAAACATGAAACACTGATCTATAAACTAAACTTCTAATATAGGAATTTGCAGTAAATCTGTTGGGTACCATAGTATTTCCAATATCATCATATAGACAAGTTTTAATCAAAGTCAACCTTATAAAAATTCTATTAAGTTGCATTAATTATTAAGATATTCAACTATGTGATCTGACAACTGAAAAAGTAAATATTTTCATACTCATTAGCTACCTGACCAATTTGTAACTTCTATTACTTTAATTAATAGGTCTTGCCTTAGCACAAAATCGATCCTCTTTTTACTGTACCAATCACTTAAGGCCACTTCAGTATTTGTTTACTGGTTTGAAGAAGTTAATGTGTTTAAATTATGAAGACATAGGTGAAAAAACACCTTTTGTTCCAACTAAATGAAGTTACATTTCGTTTGTTCTGTTGGTTGGTTTTGGTTTGTTCCATCCAAAGAAGTTACATCTTTTAAAACATCTTGTATTTCAAAATGCAATGCTTGTGAGTATACTTTTTTTGTTTACACTTGTAGTTTTAAGCTATAGTGATTTGTAAGTGCATTCATTTTCAATTTCAGCTATTAAAAATATACCACAAACTCCCTGAAACAATAAAACTTTATTATTTTATAGTTCTATAGATAAGAAATAAGATACAGATGTTACTAGGCTAAAATCAAGATGTCAGCCAGGTGGCATTCCTTGCTGGAGACTCTGGGGAGGACCCCCTTCAAGGCACATGCTGGTTGTTGGCAGAATTCAGATCCTTGTTGGCTTTAGTCTAAGGGCTCCTCTTGGCTTCCAAGGATCAAAGCATCCTTTGGTTCATGGCTCACTCCTTCTAACTTTAAATTTTAGGCAGTATCCCTCTCGTACTTTAATATCTCACGACGATTCTTTCCTCACAGGTCTCTGGCTTTTCTTTTCTCCTGAATTTTTAAGGGCCCATATGACTATATTGTCTCCATCTGGATAATCTAAAATAATCTCCCTAGTTTATGGTCTATAATCTTCCTTCCATCTGCAAAATCCCTTTTGCCATTTAATGCAATATATTCATAGGTTCCAGAAATTAGTGTGTCAACATTTTTGAAAGGCCATTATTAGGCTACCATAGTTAAGTGTAAACATTACATGTTATCTGTAGATGCAGAGAGCTTTGGCAGGGCTTATACATTGCCCCCTAAAACCAGGTTAGCATTTCCTTCTATAATTTCTTTTTGGCTCCATGTAACACTGGCCTGTCTATATGATGGAAATGCTTTATATTAAAAATTCTTTCACATTATTTAGAACTGATCTTCAGGGTGTCTAGTTTTTGTCTTTTCTCTTATTTATTCTTGGTGTCCTCTTTCACTATTCTGAAGCCATGTAGTCATCCATTCTCTACAAGGGTCCATAAATTATATTTGCTTTATTGCTTTGCTACAGATTTGCCTTCATGGCTGATGGCATGATTATATTCCAAACTGAAATGATTTTTGCCCTGCTCCTTAAAGCTTTAGTAGAGCTCAAAACTGGGGTTGGTTTTGTGTTTCTTTTGTTTTTATGAACTCGTCTGTAATGTATAGTGTGACATTACAAACTTGTACTTTAATCTAGTCTTAAAATTGTCACATAATCCACACCTAGACATTTTTAAAATGACCGAACACTGACTCGCATTCCCCACAATGGCCTGCTGTTATTCCTGAATATCTTTCTACGGTGATCAATATTTTTCTAGTGCTGTGTTTCCTAATTAGCAATAGCTATTAGTCTGCCTGTCTCTATTTTTCCTTCCTCCCAACCTCCTCCCTCTCTCACTCATCCTGTTCCTCAGTCTTATCTTTCTCCCCCTCTATCTACCACCCTTCCTCTCCCTCATTCTCTCTTAACCTCTACATTTCTATGATTTGTAAACATCATCCATGTCCTATGGGTTCATAATAACTGTTTCTAATGTTTCAAGAGTGTTCCTTAAGGAAATCGAGAGGGAAATGACCAAGCAATAACTCCAGATTTTGTTCTCTGCATCTCCAAGGAAATCCTCAATTAATGCTTAATATTAGGAATCTTGTAAGAGCTAAAATGCAGCATGATGGCCAATGTTTAAAAAGTTAAATAAACTGATAAACCATTAAATTTTAAATCTTCCTTTATAAGGATGTAATCAATGAAGTCCAGAAAGATTAAATCTCTTTCCCAATCTCACATAGTTAATCCATCTGTCATGCTTCACATATTTAATTCTTGTGAGTGAGAACTTCCCAGGTGGCTCAGGGGTAAAGAATCTGTCTGCCAATGCAGGAGACACAGGAGACTCAGGTTTGATCCCTGGGTCGGGAAGATCGCCTGGAGGAGGTAAAGGCAACCCGCTCTAATATTCCTGTGTGGAAAACTCCATGGACAGAGGAGCCTGGCAAGCTGAAGTCCATGGGGTCACAAAGAGTTGGATGCGACTGAGCATACACACACAAGTCTTGCTTGCACCAGATCTCCTGACTAATCTGGCATGCTTTTCAGGTAAATACATTGCTCCATTTCACCCACAATTCTCAGGTGTATTTTTATTTTCATAAGTGATTCCATTAATCTCCAATGATTGACTGTATATTCTTAGGGTTTTCTAGATTGACTTTCAACTTTTGAAGCTTATTAGTTCAGAGAAGCAATATGTTTGATTGATCTTTTTCTACTAAATTTACTTGATGATTCATTGTCTATACTGATTTTTGTTTCTGTGTACATTAATAAAACTTATAGTGTTCAAATTGATCTTATGTTTTCTATAATTTAAATATAATAGGGATAATTGTAAAAATTGGAAAAGTTGAAATAGTTATACATAGTACTCAGTTCAGCTTAGTTCAGTCACTTAGTTGTGTCTTACTCTGAGACCCCATGTACTGCAGCATGCCAGGCTTCCCTGTCCATCGCCAACTCCTGGAGCTTGCTCAAACTCATGTGCATGGAGTCCGAGATGCCATCCAATTATCTCATCCTCTGTCATCCCCTTCTCCTCCTGCCTTCAATCTTTCCCAGCATCAGGGCCTTTTCCAGTGATTCAGTTCTTCACATCAGGTGGTCAAAGTATTGGAGTTTTAGCTTCAGCATCAGTCCTTCCAATGCACATTCAGCACTGATTTCCTTTAGGATGGACTGGTTGGATCTCCTTGAAGTCCAAGGGACTTTCAAGAGCCTTCTCCAACAGGGCGGTTCAAAAATACATAGTACTAAGTTATTCCAATTTTCAATTTAATTTTCAACTATTTTGCATCTTTTTCACAATATTATTTAATTCATCCTAATCTTGATTTTCAGTCATAGTAGTTGGAAAAGGGAAGAGATGCGATAAGAAAGATATAGATGAGGGATATTAAGAGGTACAAACTTTCAGGTATAAAATAAGAGTCATGGGTATGAAATACACAAGGTGGGGAGTATAGTCAATAATTATGTAGTATCTTTGTATGGTGACATATATTAACTAGACTTATCTTGGTGATCATTTTGAAACATATGGACATATTGAGTCACAATGTTGCATAACAGGAATTAACATAATGTTATCGGTCAATTACACTTCAAAAACAAACTTGTAAGAAATCAGATTTGTGATTACCAGAGGTCAGGGGTTGAGGGATGAGAAATTGAATGAAGGCAGTTACAAGGTACAAACTTCCAGTTTAAGATAAATAAGCACTAAGAATGGAATGTACAACATGATAAATATAATTAAATTCCTGACTGTTTTAATACATGGAAGTTGTTAAAAGAGTAAATCCTGAGTCTCATCACAAGAGAAGTGATGAAAACTTCTATTTCTTTATTTTTGTATCTTTATGAGATAATGAATGCTCACTAAACTTAATCACTTCATGATGTAAATAATCAAATCATTATGCTGTACATCTTAAATGTATGGAATTTTAGTTGCTGTATGTCAATTATATCTCAATAAAACTGGAAGAAAAGTAATAAAACTGGAAGAAAAGTATTAAAAATGTCTATGTAAAATGTAAATATGACCCAGGTTGAATTTATTCTGTCACGCAAGATGTCAGTTTTTAAATACATTCAGAATATTTGATCTGTGTTTCAAGTATTCTTAGATGTACATAGGGCAGAAGATTTCCTTCAAAGAAAAAGGTAGACATGTTTTGTTTTTGTTCATTCCACAACTGCTGTGTTACATTCCAAATTTATTCCACATTTTGAAATACAAAGAATATACACCCTAACCATAATGCTTGCAAACACTTCAGATTTTATAAAATTGATATTAATATATTTTTCTCAATTCATTTTCATGCTTGATTTCACATGCAAAGTTTGGCTTATGGATTTTCATTTAACAACTTTGAGTGGTTATTTCATGAAAAGGGTACTACGTGTAATGACTTTATGACAGAAGTAGGCAAACTGCAAGCTGTCAGGTCTATCAGGTCAAATCTGGCCCTCAGTTTTTTTTTTTTTTTTTTTTGTAAATATTTATTGAAACACCTATTCAGGAAGCAACAGTTAGAACTGGACATGGAACAAGACTGGTTCCAAATAGGAAAAGGAGTACATCAAGGCTGTATATTGTCACCCTGCTTATTTAACTTATATGCAGAGTACATCATGAGAAACACTGGGCTGGAGGAAGCACAAGCTAGAATCAAGATTGTAGGGAGACATATCAATAACCTCAGATATGCAGAGGATACCACTCTTATGGCAGAAAGTGAAGAAGAACTAAAGAGCCTCTTGATGAAAGTGAAAGAAGAAAATGAAAAAGTTAGCTTAAAGCCAACTTTCAGAAAACTTTTCAACATTCAGAAAACTATGATCATGGCATCCAGTCCCATCACTTCATGGCAAATAGATGGGGAAACAGTGGAAACAGTGGTTGACTTTATTTTTCTGGACTCCAACATCACTGCAGATGGTGATTGCAGCCATGAAATTAAAAGATGCTTACTCCATGGAAGGAAAGTTGTGACCAACCTAGACAGCATATTGAAAAGCAGAGACATTATTTTGTCAACAAAGGTCCGTCTAATCAAGGCTATGGTTTTTCCTGTGGTCATGTATGGATGTGAGAGTTGAACTATAAAGAAAGCTGAGCACAGAAGAATTGATGCTTTTGAGCTGTGGTGTTGGAGAAAACTCTTGAGAGTCCTTTGGACTGCAAGGAGACCCAACCAGTCCATCCTAAAGGAGATCAGGCCTGGGTGTTCATCTGAAGGACTGATGTTGAAGTTGAAACTCCAATACTTTGGCCACCTGATGCGAAGAGCTGACTCATTTGGAAAAACCCTGATGCTGGGAAAGATTGAGGACAAGAGAAGAAGGGGATGACAGAGGATGAGATGGTTGGATGGCATCACCGACTCAATGGACATGCTGCTGCTGCTGCTGCTAAGTCGCTTCAGTCGTGTTCAACTCTGTGCAACCCCATAGACGGCAGCCAACCAGGCTCTCCCATCCCTGGGATTCTCCAGGCAAGAACACTGGAGTGGGTTGCCATTTCCTTCTCCAATGCGTGAAAGTGAAAAGTGAAAGTGAAGTCACTCAGTCCTGTCCAACTCTTCGTGACCGCATGGACTGCAGCCTACTAGGCTCCTCCACCCATGGGATTTCCCAGGCAAGAGTACTGGAGTGGGGTGCCATTGCCTTCTCCGCAATGGACATGAGTTTGGGTAAATTCTGGGAGTTGGTTATGGACAGGGAGGCCTGGAGTGCTGAGGTTTATGGGGTCACAAAGTCGGACATGACTGAGTACTGAACTGAACTGATTCACTTTCTTATTGTTTAGGACTGTTTTCATCCTATAAAAACAGAGTTGAGTGGTTCTGACAAGACTGTACAGTTTGCAAAACCTGAAATATTTACTATGTGTTCTTCTACAGGAAAAATTTGCTGACCTCTACTTTGTAAGAATACTGTAATTATCCCCATTTTACACAATAGATAATTGAATCTCATAGAATTAAACAGGTGTTCTAGAGCACAAAACTGGTAAATGGAAAACTGTGTTTATTGTCCACATGAGTTTAATTTCAAAAGACCTGTAGGGATTCACTACAAAGGACAGGCAGCAGGCATTCTAAGCAAAGAAAACAGGATATTTGATGGAACTGAAGAGCATTGAAATTGCTAAGTATCATTTTATTTTGGTTGTGGGGTGAGATGTCTTATAAATGGGAGAATCTCATTGTATGAAATTAAAACAGAAGGCAAGAATATGCCACAAATAAAGGGCTCTGTAACGAAGTTACTGTGCTTGATCTGGGTGCGTCAAATAAATGAGTAACCTGATCAGATTTGTTTATATATATATATATATATATATATAGAGAGAGAGAGAGAGAGAGAGAGAGAGAGAGAGAGAGAGAGCAGCTTCAGCTCTAGCAATAGTCCTTCCAAATACCAGTCAGGGTTGATTTCCTTTAGGATTGACTGGCTGGATCTCCTTGCTATTCCAGGGGCTCTCAAGAGTATTCTCCAGCACCACAATTCAAAAGCATCAATTCTTCCATGCTCAGCCTTCTTTATTATGCTCTAACACTCACATCTGTACAGGACTACTAGAAAAACCATAGCTTTGACTATGCAGATCTTTCTTGGCAAACTGATGTCTCTGCTTTTTAATACACTGCATAGGTTTGTCATAGCTTTTCTTCCAAGCAGCAAGCATGTTTTAATTTTGTGGCTGCAGTCAATGTCCACAGTGGTTTTGGAGCCCAAGAAAATAAAATCTGTCACTGCTTCCACTTTTCCCCCTTATATTTGCCATTAAGAGATGGGACTGAATGCCATGATCTTCGTTTTGATAATGTTGAGTTTTAAGCCGGCCTTTTTACTCTCCTCTTTCATCAACAGGCTCTTTAGTTCCTCTTCACTTTCTGCCATTAAAGTTGTATCATCTGCATATCTGAGGTTGTTTATATTTCTCCTGGTAATCTTGATTCCAGCTTGTGAATCATCCAACCTGGCATTTTCCATGATGTACTCTGCATACAAGTTGCTGCTGCTGCTGCTGCTAAGTCGCTTCAGTCATGTCCGACTCCTAGCGACCCCATGGACTGCAGCCCACCAGGCCCCTCCATCCATGGGATTTTCCAGGCAAGAGTACTGAAGTGGGTTGCCATTGCCTTCTCCGGCACACAAGTTAAATAAGCAAAATAAACAGGGTGACAATTTACAGCCTTGACATACTCCTTTCTCGATTTTGAACTAGTCCATTTTTCCATGACCAGTTCTAACTGTTGCTTTCTGTCCTGAATACAGCTTTCTCAGGAGACAGGTAAGGTAGTCTGGTATTTCCATCTTTTCCCACAGTTTGTTGTGATCCACACAGTCAAAGGCTTTAGCATGGTCAATAAAGCGGGATATTTTTGGAATTCTGCTTCTTCTATGATGTAACGGATATTAGAAATTTGATCTGTGGTTCCTCTGCTTTTTCTAAATCCATCTTGTATATCTGTAAGTTCTCAGTTCACATACTGCTGAAACCTAGCTTGAAGGATTTTGAGTATCACCTCACTAGCATCTGAAATGAGCTCAACTGTGTGGTAATTTAAACATTCTTTGGCATTGACTTTCTTTGGGACTGACATTTTCCAGTCCTGTGGCCACTGCTAAGTTTTCCGCATTACTGGTATTGCACTCAGTGGCGTGCAGCACTTTAATAGCATCATTATTTAGGATCTGAAATAGTTCAGCAGGAATTCCATCACCTCTACTAGCACTGTTCGTAGTAATGCTTCCTAAGGCCCACTTGACTTCACAATGAGTGACCACACCACTGTGCTTGTCCAGGTCATTAAGACCTTTTTTGTATAGCTCTTCTGTGTATTCTTGCCACGACTTTTAAATCTCTTCTGCTTCTGTTAGATCCTTACCTTTTCTGTACTTTATCAAGCCCATCCTTGCATGAAGTGTTCCCTTGATAACTCCAAATTTCTTGAAGAGACCTCCCGTTTTTTTCCATTCTATTGTTTTCCTCTCTTTGCACTCTTCACTTAACAAGGCTTTCTTACCTCTCCTTGCTATTCTCTGGAACTCTGAATTCAGTTGGGTGATCCTTCTCTTTCTCCTTTGCCTTTTGCTTCTCTTCTTTTCTCAGCTCTTTGTAAGGCTCCTCAGGCATCTCTTCATATTACAAGAAATTTTTTGCAGTGAACACCTTATTTAAAAAAAAATTTCTATACATCAAGACTTAAAAACTACAGAAAAAATTAATACTGTAGCTCACCAGTTCCTTTATGGTAAACTTCTGATTCCTATGTTGCCATACAAGCAACTCCAAAACTTTGATTAGTGATAAAAAACAAAACAAAACAAAACAAAACAAAAAAAAACTTACCTCCCTTTTTTGATTTTGTATTTATATATTTGACATCTCCAATTTTCCATTATTCAGGACAATGCCTCAAGTAATAATACATTATTCAGCTTTATATCTTCAAGTATAACATGCTGCTACTACTATTTTCCTAAATATATGGTTAACTCTCAAATATTCACTCAAATATAAAGTGCAGTGAGGTATGCAATGCAAATAATATTGAACACCAGACACAGAAGATTTTTCCATTTACATTTAATTTATGTACATTTTTCTGGTTCTGCACATTCACTTCAAACAAGTAACAAGTAATCTACATTGAAGAACTAACAGAAAATTTATTACACTCTGTCCTGTTTCCTGTTGCTCTGGTTTACTCAGCTATTATCTGAATGCAGTTTTACAAAGGAAATCAGCTATTTTCTCTCAGTCTAGTGCAAAGTTCTCTCTTTTTAGAATGTTCTCTAGAGCGGTTTATAAAGAACTGTTAAGTATAGGAAATAAAACAGAGCAAATTAAAAAGTCAAGTTGTTTTCAAAGCATTTAGTGACTAACACAGATAAAAAGAAATTCAATACTTCATTAGAATTGCTTTGTCATATTTAAAAATAGACCATCTATCCTTAAATGTAGAAATTCCACATGGAAACTTAACTTCATATTTCCAGATTATTCCAATAGGTAAACTGCAGTAAATGTGCTATGTAGCTTCAAAAGTAAGGTATGTGTTTAGTTAAAAACTAGTGAGATGCAATTCTAAAATATAAAAGATACATAGCCAAAACACAATAAAATGTATTATACATTTTACTGTTGTGTTTCCTAAGGTACTTTGCTTCAATTATGAATCCACTTCCTGCATCTATAAAAGTCTGCCAGCAGGGCTCTCC
This sequence comes from Bos mutus, assembly GCF_027580195.1. Taxonomy (NCBI): domain Eukaryota; kingdom Metazoa; phylum Chordata; class Mammalia; order Artiodactyla; family Bovidae; genus Bos; species Bos mutus. Next base: position 64,699,354 of record NC_091628.1, on the reverse strand, counting down.
CTTGCATTATAATTTAGAAACAAATAATTTAAATTTTTAACAATTTTCTTGGAAGAAAATGTCAACCTTGAAATCCCAAACAAAACTAAATATATTGAATTTTCAAAACAAATGACTAATGCTTGCAACCAACACCTGCTTGTGCCATTTCTTTATGATCAAATCATTATTAATCTACTAGTGTTATAAATATGTTATTTAATATTGAAACCTATCATCATTATTTTTAAAAGTATAAACATGCAAAGATGTATACTACAAAAGTTTACAGCATTGATTAAATGAACACTGAAGAGAATGCTCATATTTATTTTTAGCTATTTATCTTTTGGACAAATTTTTAGCTTTTCATCATAAAACTGGTAACTTTGTCCCCAGTTGTTTGCATTTTGCCTTTTTTATTTCCTTAATTTATTTTTAATTGGATGACAATTGCTTTACAATATTGTGTTCTTTTATGCTGTACAGCAATGTGAAAAAGCCAGAAGAAAGCAATACGTGAACTGTGAACTTCCAGATGTTCAAGCTGGTTTTAGAAAAGGCAGAGGAACCAGAGATCAAATTGCCAACATACACTGGATAATCAAAAAGCAAGAGAGTTCCAGAAAAACATCTATTTCTGCTTTATTGACTATGAGTTCAGTTATCCACACTGAACTCAACTGAAGTGATACATTATCTCCTTCCTCTGGAGCCTCCTTCCTACTCCACCCTCCATTTCATTCTTCTAGGTCATCACAGAGCCAAGGTCTGAGCTTGCCTGTTATACTACAACTTCTTCAGTTCAGTTCGGTTCAGTCACTCAGTCATGTCCGACTCTTTGGGACCCCATGAATCGCAGCACGCCAGGCCTCCCTGTCCATCACCAACTTCTGAAGTTCACTCAAACTCATGTCCGTCAAGTCGGTGATGTCATCCAGCCATCTCATCCTCTGTTGTCCCCTTCTCCTCCTGCCCCCAATCCTCCCGCATCAGGGTCTTTTCCAATGAGTCAACTCTTCACATGAGGTGGCCAAAATATTGGAGTTTCACCTTCAGCATCAGTCCTTCCAAAGAACACCCAGGACTGATCTCCCTTAGGATGGACTGGTTGGATCTCCTTGCAGTCCAAGGGACTCTCAAGAGTCTTCTACATCACCACAGTTCAAAAGCATCAATTCTTTGGTGCTCACCTTTCTTCACAGTCCAACTCTCACATCCATACATGACCACTGGAAAAACCATAGCCTTAACTAGACAGACTTTTGTTGGCAAAGTAATGTCTCTGCTTTTGAATATGCTATCTAGGTTGGTCATAACTTTCCCTACAAGGAGTAAGTGTCTTTTAATTTCATGGCTGCGGTCACCATCTGCAGTGATTTGGGGCCCCAAAAAGTAAAGTCTGACACTGTTTCCACTGTTTTCCCATCTATTTTCCTACCAGGTATCTATTTTACACATGGTCAACTTAGTGACTAAACAACAATGAAACAATGACAAAGTATATATTTCAATGTTACTCTCTCAACTCCTTCCACCCTCTCCTTCCCCTGCTGTGTCCACAAGTCCATTCTCTACATCTGAGTCTCTATTCCTGCCCTGCTGTGATTAATGGTTCCATTATGACATAATGATTACTCATGAGTATAGATCCCTGTGTTACAATCAGAATAAAAATATCGACAGGCATGCCTCATGTCTTATGCTTTGCTTTATTGCCCTTTTCAGATAAGTTATTTTTCACAAAGTGAAGTTTTGTGGCAAACCTTCATAGAGAAATTCTATTGGCACCATTTTCCCAACAGCATTTCTTCACTTCTTGCCTGTGTGTCATATCTTGGTCATTCTCACAGTTTTCAATTTTTCATCATTATTATGTTTGTTATGGTGACCTGTGATCAGTGATCTTCGATGTTACTATTGTAATTGCTTTGAGGTGCCATGCACCTCACCCATGTAAGATGATGAACTTAATTGGTAAATGTTGTGTGCGTTCTGAGGGCTCCAACAACTAGCTATTCCCTCAGCTCATTTATTTTTGTCTGGCCTCCCTATTTCCTGAGATACAACAATATTAAAATTAGGCCAATTAATAACCATTCAATAATCTCTACATGTTCAAGTGAAAGGAAGAGTTGCATGTCTCTCAGTTTAAATTAGAAGCTAGAAATGATAAAGCTTTGTGAGAAAGGCACATTGAATGATAAGACTGGCTGAAAGCTACACTTCTTATTCCAAACAGTCAAGTTGTGGATGCAAAGGAAAAGTTCTTTAAGGCAATTCAAAATGCTGCTTCAGTGAGCACATAAATGATAAGAAAACCATCAGCCTAATTGCTGATATGAAGAAAGTTTCAGATAGATGTATTCTGGGTAGAAAATCAAACCAGCCATAGCATTCCCTTCCGTCAAAGCATAGTCCAGATCGAATTTCTAACTTTCTTCAATTCTGTGAAGCCTGAGACAGGTGAGGAAGCTGCAGAAAAAAAGCCTCAAACTAGTAGAAGTTGATTAATGAGGTTTAAAGAGAGAATTTATCTCCAGAATACAAAAATGCAAGATGAAGCAACAATTGCTTATGTAGAAGATTCATCAAGTTATCCTGAAGATCAAACTAAGAGAATTAATGAAGTGGACTACACTAAACAGATTTCCAATGTGGACAAACAACCTTCTATTAGAAAAAGATGTTATCTAGGACTTTCAGAGTTACAAAGAAGATGTCAATGCCTGGCTCTCTTGTTAGTGGCTAATGCAGCTGGTGACTTTAAGTTGAAACCAATGCTCACATATTATACCATTCTAAAAATCCTAGAGCCCTTGAGAATTATGCTCAGTCTATTCTGTATATGCTTTATTAATGAAACAACAAAGCCTGGATGACAGCTGCTTACAACATGGTTTATTGAATATTTGATCCCAGTATTGAGACCTATTTATCAAAGAAAAAAAAAAAAAGTCCCTTTCATATTACTCAAAGACAATGAACCCAGTCACCCAAGATCTCTGATGGAGATTACAATGAGATTAATATTGCTTTTATGCCTACTTACATAACTTCCCTTCTGTAGCCCATGGATCAAGTAGTAATTTTGATTTCAAGTCTTATTATCTTAGAAATATATTTCATAATGCTTCAGCTGCATTAGACAGTGATTACTCTGATGGATTTGGCTAAAGTAAATTAAAAACTTTCTAAAACACATTCACCATTTTAGATGCCATTAAGAACATTCATGGTTCATGGGAAGAGGTTAAAATGTCAACTTCAACTGGAGTTTGGAAGAAGTGATTCGAATCCTCAGGGTTGACTCTGAGGTGTTCAGGACTTCAGTGGAGTAGAGGAAGTAACTGCAGATGTGGTAGAAATATCAAGAGAACTAAAATTACAAGTAGAGCCTGAAGATGTGACTGAATTGCTGCCACCTCACAATGAAACTTTCACAGATAAGGAGTTGTTTCTTGAAGATGATCAAAGAAAGTGGTTTCTTAACTATTCCTAGTTAAGATGCTTTCAAGATTGTTGAAATGAAGAAAACTGATATAGAATATTACATAAATTTAGTCGATAAAACAGCAGCAGGGTTTGAAAGTACTGACTCCAGTTTTAAAGAAGTTCTACAGTAGGTAAAATGCTATCAAACAGTATTTGCATGCTACAGAGAGATCATTTTTCCAAAAGTCAATGGGTGAGGCAAACTTCATTTTCTTATTTTAAGAAATTGCCAAGCCATCATAAACTTCAGCAACTGTCATCCTTGATCAGCCAATAGCCATCAAATCAAGGCAAGGCCATACACCAACTAAAAGATTATGATTACTGAAGATTCAGGTGGATACTGAAGATTCAGCATTTAAAAATATATATATATATATATAATTTTTAAATTAAGGTTTATACATTGTTTTTTAGACATCATTCTATTTCACACCTAACAGACTATGGATAACTTTTATATTCACTGGGAAGCCAAACATTTTTATGTGACTTGCTTTAATGTAAAAATAGCTTTTATTGAGGTAGTCTAGAACCAAACTCCCAATATCTCCAAGGTATGCTTGAATTATAAAATAAAGTTTGCCATTAAATTCAAAATAATCTTGTTATTTCACTATTATCTCTTTGGAGTTATTCCAACTGATCAAAGCTTAGTAGCCTTACATGGGTATTTATTACTTCCTATAGCTGCAGAGTTTTTCTGTGTTACATTCATATTTCACCTTTTGAGACCAATCACTTGGCTAACATTTTAGAAATGTAACTCTATGGCCTCCTAGAATAAAAAATTATATTTGGTATCAGAATAATGCAACCATTTCTATATTTTTACTTAGCTGGTCAATTATAAATTAGTCTGAAGAGTCCTTGTTGAACACATATTCAAGGCTAGATGTTGTCATGAACAAACTGATAGACTATTTACCTAAAATTCAGATGGGTACTCAAGGTTCTAAGAAACATGAACATATCATAATAAAGGAACCTAAGTTTACTCCTTGGAGGAAAAGTTATGACCAACCTAGATAGTATATTGAAAAGCAGAGACATTACACTGCCTACAAAGGTCCATCTAGTCAAGGCTATGGTTTTTCCAGTGGTCATGTATGGATGTGAGAGTTGGACTGTGAAGAAAGCTGAGCACCAAAGAATTGATGCTTTTGAACTGTGGTGTTGGAGAAGACTCTTGAGAGTCCCTTAGACTGCAAGGAGATCCAACCAGTCCATTCTAAAGGAGATCAACCCTGGGATTTCTTTGGAAGGAATGATGCTAAAGCTGAAACTCCAGTACTTTGGCCACCTCATGTGAAGAGTTGACTCATTGGAAAAGATTCTGATGCTGGGAGGGATTGGGGGCAGGAGGAGAAGGGGACAACAGAGGATGAGATGGCTGGATGGCGTCACCGACTCAATGGACGTGAGTTTGAGTGAACTCCGGGAGATGGTGATGGACAGGGAGGCCTGGCGTGCTGCGATTCATGGGGTCGCAAAGAGTGGGACACAACTGAGCGACTGAACTGAAGAGGTTATGGATACTTCTAGTCTGTGTTATCTCAGTCAGTGGAAACATTATTCATATAGTCACTCCAGCCATAATCTTGATTGCTCATTTTCCCTCTATTAAGAAGTCCTCTCATTTCTATTCTTAAATATCACAGGTCAATTCCTCCTCCAGTCTACACTGCCATGTATCTTAGTCTAATATAAGCCACCATCAAGTCTGAATGATATGACAGCTTCCTTTTTGATCTTCCTGCTTCTGTTCCTATATTCTAAATCATTTTTTTTCTTTGCAAATTATCTCTGATAAACATTAAAGATAAAAGAATTACAACCTGCATGATTCTTGTGTCCTATATTATAATCCATTGTTTATGACCTCTGAAAAGTTACCATGAGTGTTTGCTAAATCCCTTCAGTCATGTCCAACTCTTTGTGACCCTATGGATTGCAGCCTGCCAGGCTCCTCTGTACAGGGGGATTCTCCAGGCAGGAATAATGGAGTGGGTTGCCATGCCCTTCTCCAGGGGATCTTCCTAACGCAGGTGTTGAACCCACCTCTCCTGTAGCTCCTGCCTTGTAGGTGGATTCTTTACCACTGACCCACAGGGGAAGCCCTGAAAAGTTATCATATTACACCTTTAATAAAACCTATGCAATCTTCTGGTTGCAATAAGCATACCACAGTGGTTAAGAAAGAAGACTCTGTGTAAGTAAGTCTGATAGTTCAGGATCTTAAGTCATAGGCTTACTTATAATGTGGTTTTGAACAACTTACTTAAACTGTTTCATTTCCTCATTGTCAAAGACAGAAGTAGTTTCTTTCTCAAAAAACTTGTCATGAGGGATAAACAAATCAATTCACATGCAGCACTTAAAATGGTTCCTGGCACACAGCAATTGCTAAGTAAATATTTAATATTATTCTTTACCAACCAAAAAAATTTACAACATAAACTGGACTCTTTCTTCTCCATTTCTTCTTACTTTCTTACTCATCCATTGCAATCCAGACTCGATGCATCCTCTGTTTAATTTCTCTAAGTCCCCAAATTTTTCCTAGTTGTGGATTTTAACTCAGAATCTGAAATGATCTTGCTTGTGTTTTTCACGCTGGCCTATTCTCAGCCTTGTTTGATCGTCTGTCACCTTTTCAGTAACTGTCCCCTAAATCCCTGGTTTTCTATCTGTCAGATCCTATAATTTTATTTCAGGTGATTGCTTCCTAATCATTATTAGGATGCTTAATTGTCTATTTCCTTGTTAACAGTCTGCTGTCTCTCTTAGTCATATCCAGTCCTGGATGCTTCTTACAGAAGTGGTAAGAAACAATGACAATAAAAAATGCATTGAACTACTCAATGAAAGCAAGAATCAATGACTACTTAAAATCTCAACAGTTTAACTTCTTTTTGAAGGTCGCCTTGGCTATTCGCGGTGTCTTGAATCTCCATACAAATCTTGAGACTTTTTTTGTTCAATTCCGTGAATAACGTCATTGGTAATTTGATTGGGATTGTACTGAATCTGTAGAATGCCTAGGGCAGTATAGTCATTTAAACAATACTGATTCTTCCAATCCATAAACATGGTATCTCTTTCCATCTGTTTATGGCTTCTTCAGTTTCTCTCATCAGCATTTTAGAATTTTTGGAGGACAGATATTTGGTTTCCTTGCTGCTGCTGCTGCTAAGTCGCTTCAGTTGTGTCCGACTCTGTGCGACCCCATAGAAGGCAGCCCACCAGGCTCCCCATCCCTGGGATTCTCCAGGCAAGAAAACTGGAGTGGGTTGCCATATCCTTCTCCAATGCATGAAAGTGAAAAGTGAAAATGAAGTTGCTCAGTCGTGTCCGACTCTTGGCAACCCCATGGACTGTAGCCCACCAGGCTCCTCCATCCATGGGATTTTCCAGGTGAGAGTACTGGAGTGGGGTGCCATTGCCTTCTCCATTGGTTTCCTTAGGGAGGTTTATTTCTCTTTTGTTTCCTTAGGTAGGTTGACTCCTAGGCATTTTATTCTTTCTGATGCAATGGTAAATGGAATTGCTTCTTAAATTTCTCTTTCTGATCTTTTATTGTTAGTGTATAGAAATGCAACAGATTTCTGTGTATTAATTTTTTCATTTGCAAATTTACCAAATTCATTGTTGAGTTCTAGTAGTTTTCTCTTTGCCAGGTGACTTACTGGTGGTAAGAACACACCTGACAATGCAGGAGACATGAGAGACTCGGGTTCAATCCCTGGGTTGGGAAGATCCCTTGGAGAAGGAAAAGGCAACCCACTCCAGTATTCTTGCCTGGAGAATCCCACGGAGAGAGGAGCCTGACAGGCTGCAGTTCATAGGTTCGAACAGTTGGACATGACTGAAGTGACTTAGCACACATGAGTAGTTTTCTGGTAACATTTTAGAATCTTTTATGTATAGTGTCATGTCATTTGCAAACAGTGAGGGTTTAACTTCCTCTTTGCCAATTTGGATTCCTTTTTCTTCTCTGATTGCTGTAGCTAGGACTTTCAAAACTATATTGAATAAAAGTGTTGAGAGTGGACATCCTCATCTTATTCCTGATCTTAGAGAGGATGATTTTAGCTTTCTACCACTGAGTATGATGCTAGCTGTGGGTTTGTCATACATGGTCTTTATTATGTTGATGTAATGGCAACCCACTCCAGTATTCTTGCCTGGAGAATCCCATGGACAGAGGAGCCTGGTGGGCTACAGTCCACAGGGTCACAAAGAGTCAGACATGACTGAGCGACTTCACATCACATCACATGTACCTTCTATGTCCCCTTTCTGGAGAGTTTCTGTCATAAATGGGTGCTGAATTTTGTCAAAGGTTTTTTCTGAATCTATTGAGATGATCATATGGTTTTTATTTTTTAATTTGTTGATGTGGTATATCATATTGATTAATTAGCAGATTTTGAAAAAATTCTTGTATCTCTGGGATGAATCCCATTTGATCATGGTGTATGATCAATGTTTTTAACATATTGTTGGATACAGATTGCTAGTATTTTGTTGAGGATTTTTGCATATATGTTCATTAATGATACTGGTCTGCAATTTTCTTTTTTTTGGATATCTTTGTTTGATTTTGGTATCAAGGTAATGGTGACCTCATAAAATGAGTTTAGAAGTTTTCCTTCCTCTGCAATTTTTTGCAACAGTTTCAGAGGATAGGTGTTACTTCTTCTCTAAACATATGACAAATTCACCAGTGAAGCTGTCAGGTTCTGGACTTTTGTTTGCCGAGAGGTTCTTAACCACAGTTTCAATTTCAGTGCTTTTGATTGGTCTGTTCTTATTTTCCATTTCTTCCTGGTTCAGTGTAGGGAAACTGCACCTTTCTAAGAATTTGTCCATTTCTTCCAGGTTGTCCATTTTATTGGCATATCAGATCAGATCAGGTCACTCAGTCATGTCCGACTCTTTAGTCTCTTATGATCCTTGGTATTCCTGTGGAGTCAATTGTAACTTATAAGAATGAGAAATTTAATACCCAATATGATTCATCATGACACATAGATTAGAAATATCTATTACAAAAATATTAGAGAATTTAAAAAAATGTTTACGTATATTCATTTTCTCTGGATAAAATCAATATGCTTACCTTGCATATATCATCTTGTAACTCAAGGAAGTAGGGTTGTCCATTATTCAGATAAACTATTAAATTTATTTTTAAGAAATATTTATTGATAAGTACTTGAAAATAGTTGTACTATAATGTACTATAAACAGTGTGATATATAGGAATATGTCCCTGACTTCAATGAACTAAGTCTTGTATGAAACTATGAGAAACAGAACAAACAGCATCTTATTATATTTCAGTTCTCATTTAATGTTAAACATGAGACATTTATTATAATCTAATCATAGCTGAGAAAAAATTATCCTCTGATTAGTGATTGATTTACTCAAAATCCCATTTGAGGTTAAAATATGGAAACAGAATTTGAACCTATATGTTCCTGGTTCTAAGCCATATCTCAATAATGTTTTACATGGCCATCCAGGAAGGCAAGGTCTATATATCTACCCGGTAAAAGCATTAAGACATACAAACAGGTATTTAGAGTACAACAAGATAAACAGGCACAATGAAAAAGCTATTTGTCCAGAGGGAACAAAGAAAACTTGTACCATGCTGACTGAGGAAGTCTTATGAGTTGCTGACTGGCAAAATGGAAAATGAAGGATAGTTGGAATTTTAACAGGTAAAACTGAAAAACAACATTTGGGGGAATAAGGATAAGTGCACGGAAAAGAAATATTCCTTCCTTAAAAATACTCCAAACATTCTCTGTGAAGAATGTGTTAATAACAGGTTTCCTTGACATGGTGATTTTATGCTTAAGTGAAAGTCATTTGTCTTTTCTATGGTGGTACTGCCTGCTGCTAAGCTGCTAAGTCGTTTCAGTCGTGTCCGACTCTGTGCGACCCCGTAGACGGCAGCCCACCAGGCTCCCCCGTCCCTGGGATTCTCCAGGCAAGAACACTGGAGTGGGTTGCCATTTCCTTCTCCAATGCATGAAGGTGAAAAGTGAAAGTGAAGTCACTCAGTCATGTCCGACCCTCAGCGACCCCATGGACTGCAGCCTTCCAGGCTCCTCTGTCCATGGGATTTTCCAGGCAAGAGTATCAGAGTGGGGTGCCATTGCTTTCTCTGGGTACTGCTTGAGTAATACATAAATAATACAAAAATCAATGGTTGAAAATTGTACACAATTTTATTTTATATAATTGCTGATCAGACAGAAAGCTAACACCTGCCTGGTGGATTTACATTTTGATACCTGTCATATTACTCTAAATTTTAAGTTTTGGAAGAAAATTCGTTTAACTAATTCTGTACAACAAACCTATTGCATTGTAGGTTTGTGCAATATTAATAGAAGTGGATAATCTAGTTTTGGGGTTTTGGAATTTAATATCTAGAATAGTGGAGAAATATGGTTAAGTTCATAACAGGGTGCTTGCTCATTAGAGGTAAAGGAGTAGGCTTATATTAAAGACATTTTCCAGATCTTAAATTCAATACAACTTTTGAACTAGATTTTCTCATTGGGTAAGCTATCATGGTCATTCTTTCAAGTTAATTGTAGACGTGAGCCTTCTATTGGCTCCCCAGTGGCTCAGTGGCAAAGAATCGTCCTGCCAAAGCAGGAAATACACAAGCCTCTGGTTCAGTCCCTGAATTGGGAAGATCTCCTGAAGTAGGAAATGGCAACCCACTCCAGTATTCTTGCCTGGAAAATTCCAGGGATGGAGGAGCCTAGCAGGCTCCAGTCCATGGGATTGCAAAGTGTTGGACACAACTGAGCAGCTGGACACAACTGAGCAGTCACTAAGTGAGCACACATGCGCACGCACAGACATCTATACTACATGAATGACAATTAACCTTGATATCGGAATATTCTTTATATGTACCAACCCTATCTTTAAAAGAGTATACCTGTGGCGGGTTCATTTTGATATTTGGCAAAACTAATACAATTATGTAAAGTTTAAAAATGAAATACAATTTAAAAAATTAAAAAAAAAGTTATAGAACTCTATTGTACATTATTTTAAAATGTCTCTCTTTTGTAAATAATCATGTTCCCATCTTGGACTTCAAAGTATTTAATTAGACTTGCTAACAATGATAATTGGATAAATTTGATGCTTAGAATAAAAGTGTTCAGTTCAGTCGCTCAGTCATGTCCGACTCTTTGCAGCTCCATGGACCACAGCACGCCAGCCTCCCTGTCCATCACCACCTCCCAGAGTTTACTCAAACTCATGTCCATTGAGTTAGTGATGCTATCCAACTGTCTCATCCTCTGCCGTCCCCTTCTCCTCCCGCCTTCAATCTTTCCCAGCATCAGGGTCTTTTCCAATGACTCAGTTCTTCACAACAGGTCACCAAAGTATTGGAGTTTCAACTTCAACATCAGTCCGTCCAATGAATATTCAGGACCAATTTCCTTTAGGATGGACTGGTTGGATCACCTTGCAGTCCAAGGGACTCTCAAGAGTCTTCTCCAACACCACTGTTCAAAAGCATCAATTCTTTGGTGCTTAGCTTTCATTATAGTCCAACTCTCACATCCATACATGACTACTGGAAAAACCATAGCCTTGACTAGACGGACCTTTACTCATAATAGTAAAATCATGTTTATTCCAAATTTTATTTTATATTTTTTAATCTACAGTCAATATTTTACTAATAATACATATCTAAAAACAGAAGAATCAACTTTATTTGAGAAACAGGGTTTTGGGTGCTCAAATACAAGGAATTTTAAGAACTAAAGCTACTTTCACTAACCTTCTGCAGTATACTTCACCATGTAACTTTTAATATCCCTATTTCTTACTTGTGACTTTCCTCTCCCTTATTAGACTGTCATTTTTGTGGAAAGATGTATCATATTAGACACTACCTTGATTTTATGAGAAATGCAAATCTAAAATGTTCTGCTAGATGCATGGATAAAGGAGTTATGGTATATATACACAATGGAATATTACTCAGCTATAAAAAAGAATGTATTTGAGTCAGTTCTAATGAGATGGATGAAACTGGAACCTATTATACACAGTGAAGGAGGTCAGAAAGAGAAACACCAATACAGTATATTAACACATATATGTGGAATTTAGAAAGATGGTAACAATGACGCTATATGCAAGACAGCAAAAGAGACACAGATGTAAAGAACAGACTTTTGGACTATTTGGAAGAAGGCAAGGGTGGAATGATTTGAGAGAATATCATTGAAACATGTATATTACCATATGAAAAATACATGACCAGTGCAAGTTTGATGCATGAAGCAGGGCACTCAAAGCTGGTGCTCAACCCATGGGGATGGGATGGGGAGGGAGGTGGGAAGGGGGTTCAGGAAGAGGGGACACATATACACCTGTGGCTGATTCATGTCAAAGTATGGCAAAAACCACCACAACATTGTAACATAATTAGCCTCCAATTAAAATAAATAAATTAATTTTAAAAATGAAATAAGGAAGGAGGAGCTAAGATGGCGGAGGAGTAGGACGGGGAGAACACTTTCTCCCCCACAAATTCATCAAAAGAACATTTAAACGCCGAGTAAATTCCACAAAACAACTTCTGAAAGCCGGCAGAGGACATCAGGCACCCAGAAAAGCAACCCAAGTCTTCGAAAGGAGAGAGAAGAAATGCAGCTCCACTCACCAGAACACCGAAACAAGCTTCCCTAACCAAGAAACCTTGACAAGCCACCTGTAGAAACCCACACAGAGCGAGGAAATGCCACAATAAAGAGAACTCCACAAACTGCCAGAATAAAGAAAAGACACCCCAAAATCAGCAATTTAAACAAGATGAAGAGACAGAGGAATACCCAGCAGACAAAGGAACAGGATAAAAGCCCACCAAACCAAACAAAAGAGGAAGAGATAGGGAATCTACCTGATAAAGAATTCCGAATAATGATAGTGAAATTGATCCAAAATCTTGAAATCAAAATGGAATCACAGATAAATAGCTTGGAGACAAAGATTGAGAAGATGCAAGAAAGGTTTAACAAGGAACTAGAAGAAATAAAAGAGAGTCAATATAAAATGAATAATGCAATAAATGAAATTAAAAACACTCTGGAGGCAACAAATAGTAGAATAACAGAGGCAGAAGATAGGATTAGTGAATTAGAGGATAGAATGGTAGAAATAACTGAATCAGAGAGGATAAAAGAAAAACGAATTAAAAGAAATGAGGACAATCTCAGAGACCTCCAGGACAATATTAAACGCTACAACATTCGAATCATAGGGGTCCCAGAAGACGAAGACAAAAAGAAAGACCATGAGAAAATACTTGAGGAGATAATAGTTGAAAACTTCCCTAAAATGGGGAAGGAAATAATCACCCAAGTCCAAGAAACTCAGAGAGTCCCAAATAGGATAAACCCAAGGCGAAACACCCCAAGACACATATTAATCAAATTAACAAAGATCAAACACAAAGAACAAATATTAAAAGCAGCAAGGGAAAAACAACAAATAACACACAAGGGAATTCCCATTAGGATAACAGCTGATCTTTCAATAGAAACTCTTCAAGCCAGGAGGGAATGGCAAGACATACTTAAAGTGATGAAAGAAAATAACCTACAGCCCAGATAATTGTACCCAGCAAGGATCTCATTCAAATATGAAGGAGAAATCAAAAGCTTCTCAGACAAGCAAAAGCTGAGAGAATTCAGCACCACCAAACCAGCTCTCCAACAAATACTAAAGGATATTCTCTAGACAGGAAACACAAAAACAGTGTATAAACTCGAACCCAAAACAATAAAGTAAATGGCAACGGGATCATACTTATCAGTAATTACCTTAAATGTAAATGGGTTGAATGCCCTGACCAAAAGACAAAGACTGGCTGAATGGATACAAAAACAAGACCCCTACATATGTTGTCTACAAGAGACCCACCTCAAAACAGGGGACACATACAGACTGAAAGTGAAGGGCTGGAAAAAGATTTTCCACAAATAAATAGGGACCAAAAGAAAGCAGGAGTAGCAATACTTATATCAGATAAAATAGACTTTAAAACAAAGGCTGTGAAAAGAGACAAAGATGGTCACTACCTAATGATCAAAGGATCAATCCAAGAAGAAGATATAACAATTATAAATATATATGCACCAACACAGGAGCACCGCAATATGTAAGACAAATGCTAACAAGTATGAAAGGAGAAATTAACAATAACACAATAATAGTGGGAGACTTTAATACCCCACTCACACCTATGGATAGATCAACTAAACAGAAAATTAACAAGGAAACACAAACGTTAAACGATACAATAGACCAGTTAGACCTAATTGATATCTATAGGACATTTCATCCCAAAACAATGAATTTCACCTTTTTCTCAAGCGCACATGGAACCTTTTCCAGGATAGATCACATCCTGGGCCATAAATCTAGGCTTGGTAAATTCAAAAAATAGAAATCATCCCAAGCATCTTTTCTGACCACAATGCAGTAAGATTAGATCTCAATTACAGGAGAAAAACTATTAAAAATTCCAACATATGGAGGCTGAACAACACGCTGCTGAATAACCAACAAATCACAGAAGAAATAAAAAAAGAAATCAAAATTTGCATAGAAACGAATGAAAATGAAAACACAACAACTCAAAACCTGTGGGACACTTTAAAAGCAGTCCTAAGGGGAAAGTTCATAGCAATGCAGGCATACCTCAAGAAACAAGAAAAAAGTCAAATAAATAACCTAACCCTACACCTAAAGCAACTAGAAAAGGAAGAAATGAAGAACCCCAGGGTTAGTAGAAGGAAAGAAATCTTAAAAATTAGGGCAGAAATAAATGCAAAAGAACCAAAAGAGACCATCGCAAAAATCAACAAAGCCAAAAGCTGGTTCTTTGAAAGGATAAATAAAATTGACAAACCATTAGCCAGACTCATCAAGAAACAAAGGGAGAAAAATCAAATCAATAAAATTAGAAATGAAAATGGAGAGATCACAACAGACAACACAGAAATACAAAGGATCATAAGAGACTACTATCAACAATTATATGCCAATAAAATGGACAACGTGGAAGAAATGGACAAATTCTTAGAAAAGTACAACTTTCCAAAACTGGACCAGGAAGAAATAGAAAAGCTTAACAGACCCATCACAAGCACGAAATTGAAACTGTAATCAAAAATCTTCCAGCAAACAAAAGCCCAGGTCCAGACGGCTTCACAGCTGAATTCTACCAAAAATTTAGAGAAGAGCTAACACCTATCCTGCTCAAACTCTTCCAAAATTGCAGAGGAAGGTAAACTTCCAAACTCATTCTATGAGGCCACCATCACCCTAATACCAAAACCTGACAAAGATCCCACAAAAAAAGAAAACTACAGGCCAATATCACTGATGAACATAGATGCAAAAATCCTTAACAAAATTCTAGCAATCAGAATCCAACAACACATTAAAAAGATCATACACCATGACCAAGTGGGCTTTATCCCAGGCATGCAAGGATTCTTCAATATCCGCAAATCAATCAATGTTATACACCACATTAACAAATTGAAAAACATCTCAATAGATGCAGAGAAAGCCTTTGACAAAATTCAACATCCATTTATGATAAAAACTCTCCAGAAAGCAGGAATAGAAGGAACATATCTCAACATAATAAAAGCTATATATGACAAACCCACAGCAAACATTATCCTCAATGGTGAAAAATTGAAAGCATTTCCTCTAAAGTCAGGAACAAGACAAGGGTGCCCACTTTCACCATTACTATTCAACATAGTTTTGGAAGTTTTGGCCACAGCAATCAGAGCAGAAAAAGAAATAAAAGGAATCCAAATTGGAAAAGAAGAAGTAAAACTCTCACTGTTTGCAGATGACATGATCCTTTACATAGAAAACCCTAAAGACTCCACCAGAAAATTACTAGAACTAATCAATGATTATAGTAAAGTTGCAGGATATAAAATCAACACACAAAAATCCCTTGCATTCCTATACACTAATAATGAGAAAACTGAAAGAGAAATTAAGGAAACAATTCCATTCACCATTGCAACGGAAAGAATAAAATACTTAGGAATTTATCTACCTAAAGAAACTAAAGACCTATATATAGAAAACTATAAAACACTGGTGAAAGAGATCAAAGAGGACACTAATAGGTGGAGAAATATACCATGTTCATGGATTGGAAGAATCAATATAGTGAAAATGAGTATACTACCCAAAGCAATTTATAGATTCAATGCAATCCCTATCAAGCTACCAACGGTATTCTTCACAGAGCTAGAACAAATAATTTCACAATTTGTATGGAAATACAAAAAACCTCGAATAGCCAAAGCTATCTTGAGAAAGAAGAATGGAACTGGAGGAATCAACCTACCTGACTTCAGACTCTATTACAAAGCCACAGTTATCAAGACAGTATGGTACTGGCACAAAGACAGAAATATAGATCAATGGAACAAAATAGAAAGCCCAGAGATAAATCCACACACATATGGACACCTTATCTTTGACAAAGGAGGCAAGAATATACAATGGATTAAAGACAATCTTTTAACAAGTGGTGCTGGGAAAACTGGTCAACCACTTGTAAAAGAATGAAACTAGAACACTTTCTAACACCTTACACAAAAATAAACTCAAAATGGATTAAAGATCTAAACGTAAGACCAGAAACCATAAAACTCCTAGAGGAGAACATAGGTAAAACACTCTCAGACATACATCACAGCAGGATCCTCTATGACCCACCTCCCAGAATATTGGAAATAAAAGCAAAAATAAACAAATGGGACCTAATTAACCTTAAAAGCTTCTGCACAACAAAGGAAACTATTAGCAAGGTGAAAAGGCAGCCTTCAGAATGGGATAAAATAATAGCAAATGAAGCAACGGACAAACAACTAAACAGTATATTAACACATATATGTGGAATTTAGAAAGATGGTAACAATGACGCTTATATGCAAGACAGCAAAAGAGACACAGATGTAAAGAACAGACTTTTGGACTATTTGGAAGAAGGCAAGGGTGGAATGATTTGAGAGAATATCATTGAAACATGTATATTACCATATGAAAAATACATGACCAGTTCAAGTTTGATGCATGAAGCAGGGCACTCAAAGCTGGTGCTCAACCCATGGGGATGGGATGGGGAGGGAGGTGGGAAGGGGTTCAGGAAGAGGGGACACATATACACCTGTGGCTGATTCATGTCAAAGTATGGCAAAACCACCACAACATTGTAACATAATTAGCCTCCAATTAAAATAAATAAATTAATTTTAAAAATGAAATAAGGAGGAGGAGCTAAGATGGCGGAGGAGTAGGACGGGAGAACACTTTCTCCCCACAAATTCATCAAAAGAACATTTAAACGCCAAGTAAATTCCACAAAACAACTTCTGAAAGCCGGCAGAGGACATCAGGCACCCAGAAAAGCAACCCAAGTCTTGAAAGGAGAGAGAAGAAATGCAGCTCCACTCACCAGAACACCGAAACAAGCTTCCTAACCAAGAAACCTTGACAAGCCACCTGTAAAACCCACACAGAGCGAGGAAATGCCACAATAAAGAGAACTCCACAAACTGCCAGAATAAAGAAAAGACACCCCAAAATCAGCAATTTAAACAAGATGAAGAGACAGAGGAATACCCAGCAGACAAAGGAACAGGATAAAAGCCCACCAAACCAAACAAAAGAGGAAGAGATAGGGAATCTACCTGATAAAGAATTCCGAATAATGATAGTGAAATTGATCCAAAATCTTGAAATCAAAATGGAATCACAGATAAAGAGCTTGGAGACAAAGATTGAGAAGATGCAAGAAAGGTTTAACAAGGAACTAGAAGAAATAAAAGAGAGTCAATATAAAATGAATAATGCAATAAATGAAATTAAAAACACTCTGGAGGCAACAAATAGTAGAATAACAGAGGCAGAAGATAGGATTAGTGAATTAGAAGATAGAATGGTAGAAATAACTGAATCAGAGGGGATAAAAGAAAAACGAATTAAAAGAAATGAGGACAATCTCAGAGACCTCCAGGACAATATTAAACGCTACAACATTCGAATCATAGGGGTCCCAGAAGACGAAGACAAAAAGAAAGACCATGAGAAAATACTTGAGGAGATAATAGTTGAAAACTTCCCTAAAATGGGGAAGGAAATAATCACCCAAGTCCAAGAAACTCAGAGAGTCCCAAATAGGATAAACCCAAGGCGAAACACCCCAAGACACATATTAATCAAATTAACAAAGATCAAACACAAAGAACAAATATTAAAAGCAGCAAGGGAAAAACAACAAATAACACACAAGGGAATTCCCATTAGGATAACAGCTGATCTTTCAATAGAAACTCTTCAAGCCAGGAGGGAATGGCAAGACATACTTAAAGTGATGAAAGAAAATAACCTACAGCCCAGATAATTGTACCCAGCAAGGATCTCATTCAAATATGAAGGAGAAATCAAAAGCTTCTCAGACAAGCAAAAGCTGAGAGAATTCAGCACCACCAAACCAGCTCTCCAACAAATACTAAAGGATATTCTCTAGACAGGAAACACAAAAACAGTGTATAAACTCAAACCCAAAACAATAAAGTAAATGGCAACGGGATCATACTTATCAGTAATTACCTTAAATGTAAATGGGTTGAATGCCCCACCAAAAGACAAAGACTGGCTGAATGGATACAAAAACAAGACCCCTACATATGTTGTCTACAAGAGACCCACCTCAAAACAGGGGACACATACAGACTGAAAGTGAAGGGCTGGAAAAAGATTTTCCACGCAAATAGGGACCAAAAGAAAGCAGGAGTAGCAATACTTATATCAGATAAAATAGACTTTAAAACAAAGGCTGTGAAAAGAGACAAAGATGGTCACTACCTAATGATCAAAGGATCAATCCAAGAAGAAGATATAACAATTATAAATATATATGCACCCAACACAGGAGCACCGCAATATGTAAGACAAATGCTAACAAGTATGAAAGGAGAAATTAACAATAACACAATAATAGTGGGAGACTTTAATACCCCACTCACACCTATGGATAGATCAACTAAACAGAAAATTAACAAGGAAACACAAACGTTAAAACGATACAATAGACCAGTTAGACCTAATGGATATCTATAGGACATTTCATCCCAAAACAATGAATTACACCTTTTTCTCAAGCGCACATGGAACCTTGTCCAGGATAGATCACATCCTGGGCCATAAATCTAGCCTTGGTAAATTCAAAAAAAATAGAAATCATTCCAAGCATCTTTTCCGACCACAATGCAGTAAGATTAGATCTCAATTACAGGAGAAAAACTATTAAAAATTCCAACATATGGAGGCTGAACAACACCCTGCTGAATAACCAACAAATCACAGAAGAAATAAAAAGAAATCAAAATTTGCATAGAAATGAATGAAAATGAAAACACAACAACTCAAAACCTGTGGGACACTTTAAAAAGCAGTCCTAAGGGGAAAGTTCATAGCAATGCAGGCATACCTCAAGAAACAAGAAAAAGTCAAATAAATAACCTAACCCTACACCTAAAGCAACTAGAAAAGGAAGAAATGAAGAACCCTAGGGTTAGTAGAAGGAAAGAAATCTTAAAAATTAGGGCAGAAATAAATGCAAAAGAACCAAAAGAGACCATCGCAAAAAATCAACAAAGCCAAAAGCTGGTTCTTTGAAAGGATAAATAAAATTGACAAACCATTAGCCAGACTCATCAAGAAACAAAGGAGAAAAAAATCAAATCAATAAAATTAGAAATGAAAATGGAGAGATCACAACAGACAACACAGAAATACAAAGGATCATAAGAGACTACTATCAACAATTATATGCCAATAAAATGGACAACGTGGAAGAAATGGACAAATTCTTAGAAAAGTACAACTTTCCAAAACTGGACCAGGAAGAAATAGAAAATCTTAACAGACCCATCACAAGCACGGAAATTGAAACTGTAATCAAAAATCTTCCAGCAAACAAAAGCCCAGGTCCAGACGGCTTCACAGCTGAATTCTACCAAAAATTTAGAGAAGAGCTAACACCTATCCTGCTCAAACTCTTCCAAAAATTGCAGAGGAAGGTAAACTTCCAAACTCATTCTATGAGGCCACCATCACCCTAATACCAAAACCTGACAAAGATCCAAAAAAAAAGAAAACTACAGGCCAATATCACTGATGAACATAGATGCAAAAATCCTTAACAAAATTCTAGCAATCAGAATCAACAACACATTAAAAAAGATCATACACCATGACCAAGTGGGCTTTATCCCAGGGATGCAAGGATTCTTCAATATCCGCAAAATCAATCAATGTTATACACCACATTAACAAATTGAAAACATCTCAATAGATGCAGAGAAAGCCTTTGACAAAATTCAACATCCATTTATGATAAAAACTCTCCAGAAAGCAGGAATAGAAGGAACATATCTCAACATAATAAAAGCTATATATGACAAACCCACAGCAAACATTATCCTCAATGGTGAAAAATTGAAAGCATTTCCTCTAAAGTCAGGAACAAGACAAGGTGCCCCACTTTCACCATTACTATTCAACATAGTTTTGGAAGTTTTGGCCACAGCAATCAGAGCAGAAAAAGAAATAAAAGGAATCCAAATTGGAAAAGAAGAAGTAAAACTCTCACTGTTTGCAGATGACATGATCCTTTACATAGAAAACCCTAAAGACTCCACCAGAAAATTACTAGAACTAATCAATGATTATAGTAAAGTTGCAGGATATAAAATCAACACACAAAAATCCCTTGCATTCCTATACACTAATAATGAGAAAACTGAAAGAGAAATTAAGGAAACAATTCCATTCACCATTGCAACGGAAAGAATAAAATACTTAGAATTTATCTACCTAAAGAAACTAAAGACCTATATATAGAAAAAACTATAAAACACTGGTGAAAGAGATCAAAGAGGACACTAATAGATGGAGAAATATACCATGTTCATGGATTGGAAGAATCAATATAGTGAAAATGAGTATACTACCCAAAGCAATTTATAGATTCAATGCAATCCCTATCAAGCTACCAACGGTATTCTTCACAGAGCTAGAACAAATAATTTCACAATTTGTATGGAAATACAAAAAACCTCGAATAGCCAAAGCTATCTTGAGAAAGAAGAATGGAACTGGAGGAATCAACCTACCTGACTTCAGACTCTATTACAAAGCCACAGTTATCAAGACAGTATGGTACTGGCACAAAGACAGAAATATAGATCAATGGAACAAAATAGAAAGCCCAGAGATAAATCCACACACATATGGACACCTTATCTTTGACAAAGGAGGCAAGAATATACAATGGATTAAAGACAATCTCTTTAACAAGTGGTGCTGGGAAAACTGGTCAACCACTTGTAAAAGAATGAAACTAGAACACTTTCTAACACCTTACACAAAAATAAACTCAAAATGGATTAAAGATCTAAACGTAAGACCAGAAACCATAAAACTCCTAGAGGAGAACATAGGTAAAACACTCTCAGACATACATCACAGCAGGATCCTCTATGACCCACCTCCCAGAATATTGGAAATAAAAGCAAAAATAAACAAATGGGACCTAATTAACCTTAAAAGCTTCTGCACAACAAAGGAAACTATTAGCAAGGTGAAAAGGCAGCCTTCAGAATGGGAGAAAATAATAGCAAATGAAGCAACGGACAAACAACTAATCTCAAAAACATACAAGCAACTCCTACAGCTCAACTCCAGAAAAATAAATGACCCAATCAAAAAATGGGCCAAAGAACTAAATAGACATTTCTCCAAAGAAGACATACAGATGGCTAACAAACACATGAAAAGATGCTCAACATCACTCATTATCAGAGAAATGCAAATCAAAACCACTATGAGGTACCATTTCACACCAGTCAGAATGGCTGCGATCCAAAAGTCTACAAGCAATAAATGCTGGAGAGGGTGTGGAGAAAAGGGAACTCTCTTACACTGTTGGTGGGAATGCAAACTAGTACAGCCACTATGGAGAACAGTGTGGAGATTCCTTAAAATACTGGAAATAGAACTGCCTTATGATTCAGCAATCCCACTGCTGGGCATACACACTGAGGAAACCAGAAGGGAAAGAGACACGTGTACCCCAATGTTCATCGCAGCACTGTTTATAATAGCCAGGACATGGAAGCAACCTAGATGCCCATCAACAGATGAATGGATAAGAAAGCTGTGGTACATATACACAATGGAGTATTACTCAGCCATTAAAAAGAATACATTTGAATCAGTTCTAATGAGATGGATGAAACTGGAACCTATTATACAGAGTGAAGTAAGCCAGAAAGAAAAACACCAATACAGTATACTAACACATATATATGGAATTTAGAAGGATGGTAACAATAACCCTGTGTACGAGACAGCAAAAGAGACACCGATGTATAGATCAGTCTTATGGACTCTGTGGGAGAGGGAGAGGGTGGAGAGATTTGGGAGAATAGCATTGAAACATGTATAATATCATGTATGAAACGAGTCGCCAGTCCAGGCTCGATGCACGGTACTGGATGCTTGGGCCTGGTGCACTGGGACGACCCAGAGGGAGGGTAGGGGAGGGAGGAGGGAGGAGGGTTCAGGACGGGGAACGCGGGTATACCTGTGGCAGATTCATTTCGATATTTGGCAAAACTAATACAATATTGTAAAGTTTAAAAATAAAATAAAAGTTTAAAAAAAAAAAATAAAATGTTCTGCTAAATTAAGAATCTAGTTTTTAAAGTGTGAGATCCAATTATTATAACAAGTTTCTCAGTGTAATAACTTCCATATTTGTAATCATCTTCAAGTAATTCAAAGTCATTAAAATTCAAAAGTCCCAAGATCCAAAATTTCTTCTGATCCCAACAGCCTTCCCTTTCATTCAATTATCTCTGGAACTACTTTTTCATTGCTGCCTTTCAATGTTATCTTTGTTCTTATGAGCAAATGTGTTTGCCTTATTTCACAGCATATACTCAATTTTCATAATTTTTCAGTGAGATATTTATCTTTAACTTCTATTAATGCATTTTATTCAGTTAAAATAGACAACTGATTATTCACCTTTTTCTCCAAAATCCTCACTCAGTTATCAGTAAAGAAAAAGAAATAAACCCTAAAATTGAAATGGTGTAATAAACATTAATAGACAAATGATAATGATGATAGATAGATAAACAGATGATGAATTCTAAAATCAAGCAAATTATTGCCATGTTCTTTGGGAGAAGTAAACATTTCCTTTTTCAAAAAAATCTTGATTTTCTTGCAAATATTCCTCTTTAATGTGCAAACAAATATCAGTAGATCTTGTGTAAATGTTCTGAATATTTTTTTTGTGTGTGAAGTGAAACATAGAGTTACATGTTCACATGGTTTAGTTCAGACTCGTGTTAATTATGAATGTGTGGTTCTTGAACCAGTATCATCATTACCTTCTAGGAACTTAAGAAAATACTCTTTCTTCACTTAAACAAAAAGAGTAAACATTTAAAGCCTTAAGTGAATTTCACTGGAATCATTATTAATCAGTGCTAAAGTGCTGCTTTCTCTTCTCCATCTTATATATTCTTAATTGTATCAAAATAATTTGTACACATTGCATTTTGTTCCATAATGTTAAAAAAAAAAAAAAAAAACTTCTAACTTGCTTCTTCTTGGGTCTCATTTGTGTCATATTCATCTTCCATAATCACATCAACTCTTGCCCAGCAAAATTTCAGTGACTCTCCATTACTTGCTGAATTAAAACTGTGAAGATATAAGAAATCTCACTTACATTGGAATGGGGAAGCCCTGAAGAGGAAGCTTTCAGGAAGTACTACTCCTGGCAGGCTACATCACCAGCAGGGAGACAGAAGGTAAGAACTAATCTGACAAGGGAAGACATTTTCTATTTCTATATTTCTGGGAATTCTATCTCCTGCTGTTAAGAAAAAGAAGAAAGATCCTTCACTATCCCAAGAACAACACCCTAACCACTACTTGAAGACAATGAGAAATGGCAACAATGTCAATGTTTTGTTCTCCAATAAAATTTGCTTGATACAACCCTCTCCAGTTTTCTTCTCACACCTTATAAAAGCTGATCTTCTTTTTGATTCCTCAGATTTGTATGTGGTTCATCACAATTTGCTTGCCCCGCATTACAATTCCTCCACCATTCCTGAATAAATTCAATTTCACTTTTTATAATTTGTCAATTATTTTATTTAGGGTTGACAAAACTCCTTTGTCTTCTAGTTAAAGGTTGCCATTATATGCCTCACAGCTTTGCCTTTTAACATTCTCGGTTATTATTTCTTCATATAAATTCTACATTTCTTGTAATCTGACTGGTCTCTGTCCCTCAAACATGTGTTATAATTTCCAAGCTTATGGTCTAATTGTTCAAAAAATGTTAAAAACATACAAAAAAGATTTAAAGTTGTATTTGGGTTTGTCTCCTATTCCAGAAAAACAATGTATCTGAAAATACTGAGCTATTTTTCAAATAAAAGTGATTTCCATATAAGGATTATGAAAAATCAGAAAAATATAGAAAGATAGTGGCAAAGAATTTCATTTTTTAACTAGAGTTAAACATCTACATGCAAACTTTGGCCAAATTACACTGTGTATATTAAAAAAAAAAAGAGTGGAGCAAGGGAATTGATATATGTAGTATGCATCACAGTTAATATTAATTCATATGAGTTTCTTAACAGTAAACACACATAGTAAATGCAAAAGATAAGAAAATGTGGAGGAAAATGTGTTTTAAACCATTTGGAATTCTTTCATGACATATTGTGTTCTCACATCTACTAATTCAGATTAGCAATTTTTTTGTAAGTGTGAATATATTTTTTTCTACTTCTTTAAGAGATGGGCTGAGCTTGTCTAGAAAAATGTACTTCACTTCCATCCTTTCAACATTCATGCATTGCACACTGGCCTGCTTATCTCCTTTCGTATGCCAGATTCAGATTTTCATACCTCAGCTGGTGAAAGGACATTTCGAGCTATTATATTGCTGCCTGCTGACTGTAACAATTCAGTTTTTTCAAAATCATCAACTTAGTATATCAAGTATATGTGCATTTTTGAATGACAGATTTCATTTTGCTCATAACTTTATATGAGTAGAAAATGAAAACAAATATAAATCGTAAAATCAGCTTGAAAAGCATGGTTTACTTATCTTTGATAAAAGTAGAGCAAAAATGAAATCCATTAGGCATGTCTAAAATTGTTAGCCTCAAATGGACAGTTTTCGAACTTTAGTCAACTATGCATTCGGCTGTGAAGAAAAATAATTCAATTAAAGAAACTATATGGAGTTCTATAAAGATAGCATTCAAAACAAATTCTAAGGCAGCTGGTATAATAAGCTTATTGTTTCTATTGTTTTTATACTGTGAACTCCCTGGAAACAAAACCATGCTTAGGATATCACTTTAATATCTTGGTTTATTTGGTTTTTCTGGAAATTAAGATTTAACAAAATGGGGAGCTATTAAAGCCTCGCTTTTGCGATAGAATCATTTTCTGCCAGGAGCTCATTTGGCAGTTTTGGCGTTGGTGCCTTTTTTCATAACAAGGTTAAGACTTTTATTCATTCATCAGAGTTCACCTCTGTGGATTTACTCTTATGTCCTAATAGAAACTTTTAGAGCCATTTTAGTCTGTCCTCTGCTGCCTTACCCCTTCGGATCTGCAGCATGCAAACCTTTGGATAGCCATTCTAAAACTTTACTAAAGTATAAGAATATAAGTGGCAAGGAATAGTATCTTCTAACAATTTCAGCAACAACAAATACTGCAAAGTCTCAGAGTTTACATTAAAAGTTATATTATTATATTATCATTATATTATTTTCATGATATATTTAACACAATAAGCAAATTTTAAATCACATAATTAACAATATATGTGAAACATACAAAATGGACAAGATAAATTGAATATATATATATATGTATATATATATATTATTTAAGGGACAAATTTTTTAAAACATTTAAGAATTAAAGTAACTGACACCTTTCTCCAGATTGTGGATGCTCTGTTTTTCTTCCTACTATCTAGCAATGGCAAATAAATCTCTTGTGCACTTTTTGGAGCTCCTGAAATTTCTGAGAGCTTAAATTAACTTTAAGAACTTGCAGAAGAAAAATAATAACATGGAAATATGATAGATTATTTGGAAAATATATCATTCTATATTGTAAAGGAAATTTCAGGGAAGACAATGAATCACTTATTATTGACACTCTTATACAGTATACATACAAGTGTATACATTATAAACACAAGTGTTCATCTCCCAAGTAATATACTTCCACAGGACACAAATTTGCTTTCAAAATTGTTAAGACTTGAAGAAATTGATTCCTTTTAACAATTTAAGCGTGGTTTTCAAATTTCCTGTCCTGTGCTGTGCTGGTTTGCTCTGTCTGACTCTTTGTAACCCCATGGACTGTACCTTCCAGGCTCTTCTGTCTATGGGATTTTCCAAGCAAGAATACTGGAGTGGGTTGCCATGGCCTCCTCCAGGGGATCTTCCTGATCCAGAGATGGAACCTGTGTCTCTTGCACTGCAGGAGGATTCTTTAGCACTGAGTAACCTATTTGGCATAGCCTAAAATAATAAAAATATTTCTGCATACACTATAGCTTTTTTCTTACATTTATTTTTTACCTTGAATTTAGGGAAATCTGATTTACTTGCCCTTTTTCTGTGTGCTTTCTAACTGACTAAACATAAATATAATCAAACTTTCAATCATATTATGATTTATTATTTCAAAAATCATTATATAACCTAGTCAGTCATCTGAACATTCTGTTAATATGTAGTCAAAGACATTTTAATATTGTTGAGCCCCCATAAGTATATATTTGCAAATGATGAAAGTTCCTTTCACAAATTTTCCTTTGTGAAAATTATAAAAATAATTATAAAAGTCTGAACAGCCTAGACAAAACCAACAGCACCAGGAATTCCAGGAGTGTGATGCATAAGCCACAGAACATCTGTGCTAAGAATGTTTAAATTCCATATGAAATCTGACATCGTGCAGCAAGGGCTTAGTGAGACTAAATAGATAATGATAGTTTTTGTGGAATATGTTAGTCCTAATGCAAGGAAATTCTATCTTCATATAATAGAAATCATGACAGATTTATAAAGCCCATTCGGGAATGGTATAACTTGTTTACATCTCTGAATAGAGATAACTGTATTTAAGCAAATAAAAATAATACAGTTTTTTAAATTTTATTTTTAATTGGAGAATAATTGCTTTACAATATTGTAATGGTTTCTGCCACACCAACATGAATTAGCCACAGGCATACACATAATTTTAAGTTGATCTCAAGTACCTTATGATATATCATATTAAAGAATCTTAAATATATATATATACATATATATGTATATATGTATATATATATATATATATATATATATATATATGTTGTGTGATTGAAAACATACATCAGTTCAGTTCAGTCACTCAGTCATGTCCGACTCTGCGACTCCACGGACTGCAGCACACCAGGCCTCCCTGTCCATCACCACCTCCCGGAGTTTACTCAAACTCATGTCCATTGAGTTGGTGATGCCATCCAATCATCTCATCCTCTGTCGTCCTCTTCTGCTCCTGTCTTCAATGTTTCCCAGCATCAGGGTCTTTTCTAATGACTCAGTTCTTCACAACAGGTCACCAAAGTATTGGAGTTTCAGCTTCAACATCAGTTCTTTCAGTAAATATTTAGGACTGATCTCCTTTAGAATGGACTGGTTGGATCTCCTTGCAGTCCAAGGGACTCTCAAGAGTCTTCTCCAACACCACAGTTCAAAAGCATCAATTCTTCGGCGCTCAGCTTTCTTTATAGTCTTAACTCTCACATCCATACATGACTACTAGAAAAAACATAGCCTTGACTAGATGGCCATTTTTAGCAAAATAATGTCTCTGCTTTTTAATATGCGGTCTAGGTTGGTCATAGCTTTTCTTTCAAGGAGTAAGCGTCTTTTAACTTCATGGCTGCAGTCACCATCTGCAGTGATTTTGGAGCCCCCCAAAATAAGTCTACCACTGTTTCCACTATTTCCCCATCTATTTGCCATGAAGTGATGGGGCCGGATGCCATGATCTTAGTTTTCTGAATGTTGAGCTTTAAGCCATCTTTTTCACTCTCTTCTTTCACCTTCATCAAGAGGCTTTCTAGTTGTTCCTCGCTTTCTGCCATAAGGGTGGTATCATCTGCATATCTGAGGTTACTGTTATTTCTCCCAGAAATCTTGATTCCAGCATGTGCTTCATCCAGCCCAGCATTTCTCATGATGTACACTGAATATAAGTTAAATAAGCAGGGTGACAACATACAGCCTTGAGGTACTCCTTTTTCTATTTGGAACCAGTCTGTTGTTCCATGTCCAGTTCTAACTGTTGCTTCCTGATCTGCATACAGGTTTCTCAAGAGGCAGGTCAGGTGGTCTGGTATTCACATCTCCTTAAGAATTTTTCACAGTTTATTGTGATCCACATAGTCAAAGGCTTTGGCATAGTCAATAAAGCAGAAATAGATGTTTTTCTGGAACTCTCTTGCTTTTTCCATGATCCAGCGGATGTTGGCATTTTGATTTTTGATTCCTCTGCCTTTTCTAAAACCAGCTTGAACATCTGGAAGTTCACAGTTCAGAGATTGTTGAAGACTGGCTTGGAGAATTTTGAGCATTATTTTACTAGCCTGTGAGATGAGTGCAACTGTTCAATAGTTTGAGCATGCTTTGGCATTGCCTTTCTTTGGGATTGGAATGAAAACGTACTTTTTTCAGTCCTGTGGCTACTGCTGAGTTTTCTAAATTTGCTGGCATATTGACTGCAGCACTTTCACAGCATCATCTTTCAGGATTTGAAATAGCTCCACTGGAATTCCATCACCTCCACTAGCTTTGTTCGTAGTGATGCTTCCTAAGGCCCACTTGGCTTCACATTCCAGGATGTCTGGCACTAAATGAGTGATCACATCATCGTGATTATCTGGGTTGTGAAGATCTTTTTTTGTACAGTTCTTCTGTGTATTCTTGCCACCTCTTCTTAATATCTTCTGCTTCTGTTAGGTCCATACCATCTGTCCTTTACTGAGCCCATCTTTGCATGAAATATTCCCTTGGTATCTCTAAATTTCTTGAAGAGATCTGTAGTCTTTCCCATTTTATTGTTTTCCTCTATTTCTTTGCACTGGTCACTGAGGAAGGCTTTCTCATCTCTCCTTGCTACTCTTTAGAACTCTGCATTCAAATGGGTATGTTTCCTTTTCTCTTTTGCCTTTTTGCTTCTCTTCTTTTCACAGCTATTTGTAATATGTGTATTAAATCTGTACTCTTAAATACATGTATATGCGTATGTACATGTATACATATACACACACATAAATATATGATTTAAATTGTATCTGAAGTACTCATCATATTAGCTTTATTTTTCTTCCTTTGTCTTATAAATCACATCTCTGTATACTTTAGCATGTTCATAAATTAAGAAGTTAACTCATAGGAAGTAGGGAGTTTTTCAATGACTCCTGCTGGCAACCCACTCTAGTACTCTTGCCTGGAGAATCCCATGGATGGAGGAGCCTGGTAGGCTGCAGTCCATGGGGTCGCTAGGAGTTGGACACGACTGAGTGACTTCACTTTCACTTTTCACTTTCATGCATTGGAGAAGGAAATGGCGACCCACTCCAGTGTTCTTGCCTGGAGAATCCCAGGGAGGGGGAGCCTGGTGGGCTGCCATCTCTGGGGTCGCACAGAGTCAGATATGACTGAAGCAACTTAGCAGCAGCAGCAGCAGCAGCCACTTTTTTAGCATAACCTAGTATTTCTTAAATATTAACTTGTTATATGTTAAAACATGATACTGGATCTTCAAGTTATATATAAACAACAGTGTTAATGAGGAGGAAGGATTTTGCTGCTCAGATTTAACTGTTCTCTATAAACAGCATTAGATTTTTCCAAAGGCACCTGACTCTTTCTTGAGGGATTATATAAATCGACAATTATAGATTGAGAATTATGAATCATCTTTTGTAAGAACTTCTAGATATAGACATTCTTAATCATTTATATAAGCATTGAAAAAAAGCTCATATAAAATATAGCTGCATCTAGCCATGAACACAGCTAAAAAACCCATAAAACTTCTGTATTCTAATTTCATGAAATCAAGTTAAAAATAACATTAATTCATTAAAATATGCCAAGTCTGGACTAAGCTTATTATATTATTTATGTTTTTAATACATTTTCAAGAAGCACTTAATATCTAATTTTTATACATCATAAAAGTGAACCTTAAAAATGTAAGTAACTTGCTGGAGGTGGCAGAGTAGGAGTAGTGAGGCTGTCGTGGGAACCTAAGTCATTTATTTCACTTTAATGTTCTAAACCATGTGTTCTGCTGGGCTTCCCTGGTGGCTCAGAGGTTATAGCGTCTGCCTGCATTGTGGGAGACCTGGGTTCGATCCCCTGGAGAAGGAAATGGCAACACACTCCAGTATTCTTGCCTGGAGAATCCCATGGATGGAGGAGCCTGGTGGGCTGCAGTCCACGGGGTGGCAAAGAGTCGGACACTACTGAGCGACTCACTTTCACTTTCATGTGTTCTGCTGAACATTAGGCAGCTAATAATACCTGTTCTCAGGACCACATTTACCTTTTTCTTTCAATACATTTTCATGCATAGAAAATGCTGTTCCATTGTTCTGATTTTGAATTGAAACATAAATAACATGGGAGAAATTTTTCACACTATTTCCAATTGTGTTTCTTACATAGAGGCCAACAGAAGGAAGCCATTTTATCACACTGGGATCAGTCACACACACTTGCAAATGCCATTTGAAGTGTCAAAGTGAAAAAGTCGGCTTTCAGTTATTTTCTTAAGATGACTTATTTCTGTCATTTATTTTTAAAAAGCAAATATATTGACCTATACTGGCATTGACTATTTATACATAAGCATGACAGAAAATACCATGATTCGACATCTTTCTTCCTCATGATTCAAATTATGCTATCCTCAATTAAAATTTCAAAATCTACAATATATACTGCAATGAACTTGTATAATTTAGGTACTCTAATCGATTTTTCACGTAATTTTCTCTTTTATTTGTATGAGTGAAACAAAAGAAAAATCTGGGGGCTGGGTAGTAGGAAATGAATTAAAAAATAAATAGCTATATCT
The DNA here is from genome assembly GCF_027580195.1 of Bos mutus. Taxonomy (NCBI): domain Eukaryota; kingdom Metazoa; phylum Chordata; class Mammalia; order Artiodactyla; family Bovidae; genus Bos; species Bos mutus. The sequence continues at coordinate 64,668,493 of NC_091628.1, read as the reverse complement.
CTGTTTAATTTCCTCATAAAGATATTTTGATAATTTTCCCCTACAGAATAGAATTTAAAATGTGTATAAATAAAATATTATGATTGTTCCAATAGAAGTTAGATTTGTGATAGAAGGGAAAGGTTTTCAAATGTCTAAAAGTTCATGATCCTCAGCAACTCCATTAAATTCCTGAGAAAGTTTTAGGAACAAAGAATAAACAATCAGGGACCACATGCCAAACTCACTATTGTAGCTGTACACTTGTGTACATGGGCATGCGCGTGCGTGTTTGCTTGCTGGAACCCAGGAACTTTGCTGAACTGTATTCTTCTTTTTCATTCTAAAGGAAGAATAAATTCACCTGGGCTCCATAATGGTTGCCATGATATTCTTATGGTTCCCTTGTTCTTAATTTCTTACAGCAAAAGGGGCTCACAGTGGTAACTAGAGAACTAGATCATTGCGCTGGTCAGTGAAACTACTTCCAAAATTACCAACAAGATACAGCACTACTTTTAACTCATAATATTTACTGGTCCAATGTAATTCAATGTAAGAAATATACAGAGTGCTTCCTGTGCAAACAGGTTTGTTTGTAGCCCAATTTTCTTTCACACAAATAATTAACTTTAAGAAATAAATTAAAAAAATATATATATATATTTTACTTGTCACCTTGAGAGTTTTGTAAATTATTATTTAAATGTGATGTATTGGATTATTCCATTTTGAGGGAATGTAAGACATGTACTAGACTACAATTCTATGCTGTTTTCTACAATTAATGTCTATTTTCTTCAGTTTCTGAACTGTACTAAATCGGCTCTATTAACACATTTTATTGATGTTCACCTAGAGAAGAAAACACAAATTGGAAAAAATTGATTTTTCTAACTTCAAGGGAAAGTTGATCCTATTTCAGATCATTTTTACTTCCTAACTGTAGATGACTTTAGGTTTGGGTCAAACCAATTATTCTGTCTGATTGGAGACATGTACTAGAAAATCCTCACCATCTAATCCATTCTACACCCACCATATACACATTCCTAAACATTTATCCTTCAGATCCATACATGAATCTTCAATTACTATCACAGTCTTTGGATTTAGACCCTCAAGACAATCATTTCCATGAAAATCATGAGTGGCAATTTTGTGAGATCACTGCATGCAGATGTGAGCAGGGAACTAAGGTAATTTGTCAGAAATTTCTTACGCTTATTGGAGGAGGTTTTTGCTGATAACTGTCTATAAAGCCAGGCCTACCTGAGGAAGTCAGCCACATATCTGCAGAGGTGAGAGTATTCAGGTGAAGAAAGAGTTACTGAAAAGATTATTGGGGATGTAACAGAAAAAGTGAACACAACTATATTGGGGAGAGGAATGGAGTCACCGGGCAGAAAATACTAAGATACTGAATCCAACCCTGGCTCCCAGTAGCTGTCACTTTGGGTAATTGACAGTGGCCTCTGAGAATATTGCACAGGGTGTTTATACATATAAGCCTTAATATCCTTCTCAATTCAGCAATTCTTAGCATTTTATTTTCTAAATATATCTCTGCTTCTGTTCCATTTTAAGAAATAATAGCAAAGAAGGCAGAGAAGGGAGAAAATTATCCATCATTGATCCTGATTATACTATAACTACCAGCACAGAATTTTAATAATAAGGACGAAAGAAATCACAACAGATGTTGTGGCAGATATAAAGGAGAAAGAAAAAAAGAAAAAGTCCCCTAAACACCCAAATGTAAACTTATTGTTATATCTCAAGGCACCAACTACAGCATCTTCCTTTTAAATGTCATCATCGGGAAACTCTCGTAAGGTTTCTACTTCTCCACACAGTTGGGGATTGAGGAGAAAATATTTGGGCAAAGTTAATTGGACATGTGTGATACCACCTGTCTAGTGTATATTTTTTGTTCATTCTGAAATGGCTGTGAAGTTGAGATGGTATCTTCAGTACAGAAGGAAACAAACCACCCCTACCCTCTGCCACTATTCTGCATTTGCCCTCCTCTTTGATAACCATAGGGTCATAAAGAGATGATCTAGAACAAAAGATCAGAATGTGATTTTTTATTATAATGATAATGACACCCCTGCAAAGTAAGCACTGCCGGGTTGTCATTCTTTGTTGTATAGAGCCCAAGTCCCAACAATCTGTACTCACTCCTTCAGAAGATGATTCATCCCATCATTCATTACTGCCTCTCCCACTCCTGAAACTCACAGATATATCATAATCAGAGTGCTCATTGACTTTATGTGTCAATTTAACTGAACTAAGGGATGCTCAGGTAGCTGGTAAAACATAAGTTCTAGGTGTGTCTGTGAAGGTGTTTCTGGAAGAGATCAGCATTTGAATTAGTGGACTGAGTAAAGAGATTCCCCTCACCAATGGGGATCCCCCTTATCATCCAATCCACTGAGATCCGAATGGACAAAAAGGCAAAGGATGGGTGAGATTTCTAAGTTGGAACACCCTCTCATATCAGAGTTTCTGGTTCATTGCCTCCCTGTATCTAGAACTTAACACCAGTGACCCTCTGGTTCTCAGGCTTTTAGAGTAGGACTGAATTATACCTTCCTGTTTCCTAGTTCTCAGCTTACAGGCAGCAGAACCTGGGATTTCTTAGACTCCATTACCACAGAAGCCAATTCCTATAATAAATCTATTACATATTTCTTCATATAATCTATTGGCTTTATTTCTCTGGAGAACGTTGCCTAATGCAACCAGGTTATTAAGAAGCTCACCTTTAAAAGTCACATAAACAGCATCTTGATAACAGGATGCTGAAAATGGACAGTCTGCTATCTGGAAGAGCGTAAACATGAGCTCTTGTGTGCTTATATTAAAACATCTATGTTCTGTTCTCAAAGCATAATCAGAAACTTTCCAAACCTTGCTTTGTAAGAAATTCTGGATTGACATTTGCTATTGTAGGAGTAATTTACTTCCTTTCATTTAATTTAATCCCATGGTTTAAACATTTGAAGAGATCACATATGGGGGAAAGAAAAGAGGGTGCCTGGTGAATAACCCAGGGCTTTCTAGCCAGTAAGAAGGAGAGAAAAGTTCTTCTCCAAACAGGGCACGGGGAGAAGTCTGGAGGTCTTCAGTTTCCTGAAACCCTTTAAACAGCCAGCACACAAACTTGCATCACCTTTCTTCTGTTGGCAAGGCTGGTGACCAGTGGAGACCCTGGCTCTAGCCCTCTGAACACAGCTTTCACAACTTGTGCTTACCTTTCTGGGAGATTCCCAGCCTGTTCCCTGGGGCCACACACCAGTATTTATTTTTGTGTTTTGGTTGATGACTTTTAAGTATATTAATATTGAATTAGAAGGAGTCTATATTTGTTTATAATTTTTTCCCCTCTTGGAGGAAGCCATAAAAATGTACCACTCAGACTCCATGATGGATGGAATGTGGCTGACTGACAGTATCAGCTCTCACCCTTGGGGATCAAGCACCGTATTTATGCTCAGGTCCTACACCTGAGATGACTTTCAGCCAGTGTCTGGGGGAAGGTCCCCTTGGGAGTGCTGACCCATTCCTGTAGCTTACAGAAGTGCTCTAACAGGTGGCACTGGCTGGCAAGTCCTCAATGCTTTGGAAGAAAGCACGCTGAGATGCTATAATTGCAAGATTCTTCCCCCTGCCCTGTCCTGTCACAGGCCAGTCCTGTACTGTAGTCTGCAGACTCTCTCTGCCAAGTCCTGCTTCCTCCACTCTTTCCTTCATAGTCAGTTCCCCCAGTAAGTTGCTTGCATTTCCATTCTTTTCTTGGCATCTGTTTGTTGGAGAATCCAAATTTAGATTCCCTAGTCCTGAAAGCGGTTGATATGGGTCATCAAAAAAGGAAAAACAAACAACCAAACAAACATATAGAATCAAAGCTTAAAAAAAGAAAATGTGAAAGACAGATCTGAAAGACCAAGGAAATATAGATATTGATCAAGGACACTCTGGCTAATACACAATTACAAACCAATAAAATATTTTAAATAATAGCATCATACATATTTTTAAAGAATAATTTTTTAATTTAAATTTATTTATTTTAATTGGAGGCTAATTACTTTACAATATTATAAATTTCACTCTGAATTTTCTTGTATTTTGGGAAAATGATAAATATAATAAATCATATAAATGTCACATCTGGTTTAAAAGTTTGGCCTCAGCTATAGTCACTTGCCAGTGCCTCCACCACCTCCTCCACTTCCTTCTCCTTCCACAGAGCCAAGTTTGATTACCAGGTACTTTTTCTTTAATGACTCTACTCCCCCGCCTGCAATAACAGGCTGATACAGAGATGCATGCTCACAGCTCTGGACCCTGTGCTTCTGCTATACGTGTGACTCGAAACTTGCCAAACAGTGATCTTGCCTAAGATTGTTCAGCTATGACTGGAAGAAAAGAGTCCTCTTTGTTCTTTTTCTGGGGCACTGCAGTTGTGAATGAAAACGCTAACAGTGACAGAGAATGATTAGCTAAAACAATAAGACTGGTAACTTGAAAACAACTGAGGTGATAGATGGAGTGCAGATGGGACTGGAACCATTGATTGCTGTAATTCCTAAGGCTCTCTCCATCCCGGCTCTTGCTCTGGTTTGGCTACGCTATTCAATTAATTCAACATTTTGCTTAAGGCATCCTGTGTTGATGCTCCATTGCTTATAGATCAAAGAGCCTTATCTAGTGTAGTTGTCATTCTAATCCCTTGATATTACTTTCTTCGTAGTGTCTCTCTAACCGACATTATGTGTGTTATATCATAATAAGCATTGTAGACATTTGACAGAATATGACTCTTGCACTTTAGTGGAATAAATATAAAATGAATTTATTTAATTGATTTTAATCATTCTATCTTGTATTTTATTTCATGTATTATTTAAATGCTTAGTAAACATTTTTAGAACAGTTTTAGCTTTACAAAAATGTTACAAGAATTTCACAAAAAAAATTCTCATCTATACCACCACATCACATTTCTCCTATTGTTAACATTACTATGGTACGTTTGTCACAATTAATGAAATGATGTTGGCACACAGTATTACCTAAAGTCTATGTTTTATTCATATTTCCCCACATTTTTCTCCCCTTGATGTCTTTATGTGACCTGGAATCATATATAGATTTTACCACATTACTTTTAGTAATCATAACTCCTTAGGATGGTTCCTTTGACATTTTCTCAAATCTTCCTTCTTTTTTGATGACTTTCGTCATTTTCAGGAATACTGATCGGATATTTACAAGAATACCCTCAGTTGGGATTGGTCTGAAGTTTTTCTCATACTAACACTATGGGTTATGGCGTTTGGGTAAGAAGACAAAAGAGGAGAAGTGCCATCCTCCTGACATCATATCAAGGGTATACTTTACTGAACTGCTTTACAGCTGTTGATGTTAACCTTGACCAGCTCTCTGAGGGAGTCTTTGTCAGGTTTCTCTACTATAAAGTTACCCTTCCTTCTTTATACACCACACTCCTTAAAAAGAAATCATTATGCCTAGCCCATACTTAAGGTCTTTAGAGTTATACTCCATTTTCACAGAGTGCAATTCTTATGCACTGGAAATTTTCATATGCTGCCTCATTTATTTAGCTAATCATTTATTTATGTCAGTTCAGTTCAGTCACTCAATCGTGTCTGACTCTTTGTGACCCCATGGGCAGCAGCACGCCAGGCTTCCCTGTCCATCACCAACTCCCAGAGCTTGCTCAAACTCATGTCCATTGAGTCGGTGATGCCATCTAACCATCTCATCCTCTATCATCCCCTTCTCCTCTTGCCTTAAATCTTTCCCAGCATCAGGGTCTTTTCCAATGAGTCAGTTCTTTGCATCAGATGGCCAAATTATTGGAGTTTCAGCTTCAGCATCAGTCCTTCCAATGAATGTTCAGGGTTGACTTCCTTTAGGATTGACTGGTTTGATTTTCTTGCAGTCCAAGGGCCTCTCCTCAACACCATAGTTCAAAAGCATCAATTCTTTGGTGCTTAGCTTCTTTACGGTCCACCTCTCACATCCATACATAACTACTGCAAAAACCATAGTTTTGACTATAAGGACCTTTGTCGATAAAGTAGTGTCTCTGCTTTTTAATATGCTGTGGCTGCAGTCACCATCTGTGGTGATTTTGGAGCTGGAAAAAAAAGTCTCTTACTGTTTCCATTGTTTCCACATCAATTTGCAATGCAATGATGGGACCAGATGCGATGATCTTCATCTCTTCAATGTTGAGTTTTAAGTCAGCTTTTTCACTCTCTTCTTTCACATTCATAAAGAGACTCTTTAGTTCCTCTTTGCTTTCTGTAATTAAGGGTGGTATCATCTGCATATCTGAGGTTATGATATTTCTCTCAGCGATCTTGATTCCAGCTCGTGTTTCATCCAGCCCAACATTTTTCATGATGTACTCTGCATATAAATTAAATAAGCAAGGTGACAATATATAATACAGTACTCCTTTCCCAGTTTGGAGAACATCCAGTTCTAATTGGTGCTTCTTGACCTGCATACAGATTTCTCAGGAGGCAGGTCAGGTGGTTTAGTATTCCAATCTCTTTTAAGAATTTTCCACAGTTTGCTGTGATCCACACAGTCAAAGTCTTTAGCAAAGTCAGTGAACCACACGTTTTTCTGGAATTCTCTTGTTTTTTCTGTGATCCAGTGGATGTTGGCAATTCAATCTCTGCTTCCTCTGATTTTTCTAAATTCAGCTTGAACATCTGGAAGGTCATGGTTCATGTACTGTTGAAGTCTGGCTTAGAGAATTTTAAGCATTACTTTGCTAGCATGTGAGATGAGTCCAAGTGTGTGGTAGTTTGAGCATTCTTTGGCATTGCCTTTCTTTGGGATTGGAATGAAAACTGAGCTTTTCCAGTCCTGTGTCCACTGCTGTGTTTTCCAAATTTGCTGGCATATTGAGTGCAGCACTTTCACAGCATCATCCTTCAGGATTTGAAATAGCTCAAATGGAATTCCATCACCTCCACTAGCTTTGTTCGTAGTGATGCTTCCTAAAGCCCACTTCACTTTGCAAGTGATGTCTGGCCCTAGGTTAGTCATCACAGCAATTGTTGTTATGTGGTTCATCAAGATCTTTTCTTTATAGTTCTTCTGTGTATTCTTGCTACCTCTTCTTAATATCTTCTGCTTCTGTTAGGTCCATACCATTTCTGTCCTTTATTGTGCCTATGTTTGCATGACACATTCCTTTGGTATCTAATTTTCTTGAAGAGATCTCTAGTCTTTCCCATTCTATTTTTTCCCCCTATTTCTTTGCATCGATAACTTAGGAAGGCTTTCTTATCTCTCCTTGCAAGCCTTCGGAACTCTGCATTCAGATGGGTATATCTTTCCTTTTCTCCATTGCCTTTAGTTTCTCTCTTTTTCTCAGCTATTTGAAGGCTTCCTCAGACAACCATTTTCCCTTTTTTGCATTTCTTTTTCTTTAATTTGTATCAGCATAGACTCACACACACTAACTGTATGCACTGGATTATAAGTCAATACTATATTATTTATTTTTTCTCAAAATTATTCCAAATTGGTCATTGGAACCTCCTTCAGGTTGGCACATGTACCATTTTTACATGCCCCCATCACTTTTTTTTTTTTTGAGCACTTCTTTACTTCTTGGTACTTCAAGAAATTCCAGGATCATCTTGTATGTTCCCTGTCCCTGATCTCTAATCAGCTATTGGTTTCCTATTAGTGGAAAATGATAATAGAAAGATCTGGGTGTCTGGGTAGACTCATTTCAACCTAATATTTTCAATGCAAAGTTCAAAAAGTTAGTATACATATAGTTATACATAGATATCTAACCATATTAACAGAAGTGCACATATACATGTTTAGTAAATCAGAGGTTATTGAGACAGAATGTAATTGTTGATATAAGTGGGAACATTCATTATCAGAATGTAATTATTAATCGAATCTCTGTCTTCTCCATTAGTTCTTCCATTTTTGTTTATTTCTGCTCTTCCGTCTAAATTACCTCAAATGAATAATCTTTGTTTTTCTCTTAGTTTACAGTAACTCACCTGGAGTAGGTGAGTTACTTCTGAAAGAAAGACTAGCCCCATACACGGTAAAGTCCCTTCATAGAACTAAACGTGCATGGTACTGAAGCAGAGATATTTTGGTAATCATTTACCCTGTTCAGAGTTCTTCCTTTTTGCTCCCTTTACTTTGCATTTGTGGGATTTTCAAAAAAATTTTATTTTATTTTTTGTTTTATTTCATGACTCTTACCTGTGTTTTCAACTATACCTTTAGTTAGGTTTGACGGCAAAATATGTTAACATAAATACAGAATAAAAATGACAGGGTTTGTTATTTATATTTTTAATTATTATACCATGTAGTAGCAGTTCCAAACTTGGAGTCATCTCATTCCAATCATGATCCCCATAGATGACATAAATTCATTTAGGCATTAAGTATCAAGAAAAGGCATTAAATTCAATTTAAATTTTCCTATCTATTAAGGAAAGCTGCATTCTCACAGAATATTGAAAATCCCACTTACTTTGTTCAATAATTTAATACTTACATGATGAGATGGCTTTATTATAAATCTATGGCTCTGCTTACTGTATGCCCATAAAACCCTCTTCCTACATTTCTCCAGTTTATTTTCTGACCAAATAAGTCATGACAAGATTTTTTCCCCCTAAAACATATTGTGTACATTTAAATTTAAATATAACATATATTAGAGTTAAATGTCAAGAAATCAGATACAGAAGATATACAATATATGTTTAGACTTTGATGCAATCTATATAACTTCAGTTTTATATAACTTTTCATTAATATTATCCATTATTTTTATACTCAGTTGGTCAAAAGTTAATTTGGATCTTTTTTGTGGTGATCTCTTATCCAGTTAGAGTAGGAGAACCTCTTTTGTTTTGATCTCTTATCTAGTTAGAGTAGGACAAATGGCTCCTACTGAGGTATAAAGAATATTTATACAAATAAAGAAGAGTATTATTGATATGCAGACTTTCTACCAGCCTCACCCCACTTATACTCACTTATAAGTATCCAGAGTTGGTTGGTTCTTATAGGTCCTTATCTTCTCTTACCTTTCTTTCAGGGTTTGTGGGTGAAGAATTCAGAGTCTCTCCTATATGGTCAGAGGTTCTGGCCATATAGGAACAGGAAGGCAATAAGTCAAATATGTTATTCAGTGAAAGAAGAAATTTACTGTCCCTCATTTCACTTTAGATATTTAAAAGATTATGGCCAATAAGGATATAATGATGGAAGAATGTTTTTGCTTCCATGATACCTGAGTCTCATAAATTTTATCCCTCTCCTGCTGAAATTTACTTAAGAAGGAGATGGGAATATTGCAGTCATTTTTAGAAATTGTTTATTGGCTTCCTTGAAAGAGTAATATTTAATATTTTTACACTTTTGTAAGTCTAATTTTTACACTTCTGATGTTTGGTTTTCAAAGATATTCAGGACACTTTGACTGCAAATGAGGAAGAGTCTGCATTTGACTGAGAGCATTTTATTTGTCTTTACTCAGCATCAGTGTTCTTGAACCATGTTATCCAAGTAGCATGGTAGTAGGTTATCGATCATTTTCATTGGTACCTTCTTACTCAAACTTTTTCATGTTACTTTAATCAAACTAATTCACCACCTAACTTTCCTTTGATGTTCTTAGAGGTTTTTATCTCTATATATAAGCATTACATCTTTTCTGATTGATTTTTTCCCCATGTTCAGTATAAATATTATAACCTCTGCTGGGTTTGATCTAGCTAAATTCCATACCTTAAATTGAATTTTCAGTTATTTCTAGGAGAATTGAGATTTCACACTGATCAGCACTGCTGAGAGTGAAATCAAAGTAAAGAAAATTCATAAAGAACTATTATGAAATGATATATTCATAGAGTTTATTGAGTACTGAAAATGTTACATTAAATTTTATTTTATTGCTATGATTTATAGACCTACTTGCACCTTTAATGAAGTGTAGCCACAATTCAGGATGTATCAGTTTTATCTGTCAGTTAAATTTATGTGTGTGGGGGGGTGGGAGTGTGTTAATGGTATCCTAAAACCAACAGTTGCAACATCTTGCCTAAAAGAGCAGGGAAAATGTTAGGGAGATCATCTAGATTTCAGGTAGTGGGAAGCAGAGTACAATATAACAGAGGACCCAACATGAAAATGTTCAACATCAAGAAATCTGACACAGGTTAGTGGTGTCTCATCAGACAAGAAACATATGAGAATATATTATTATAAGTGCAGAAAAGCTGTTTTTGCCATTTATTTTGTCTTCCTACAGATAACTACATGTTAGTATTTGGGAATGAACTTCAATTTCAAGAGAATGACCTGAAGAAAGCAAGATAGGAAACCAGTTCTGGGAAAAGACTGGGGAATTGTATAGGTTACAAGAGTCAGGACACCAATGTGAACAAGGGCATGTGGAGGAGATTTACTCGTTACTTAGGTGTAAGTGCTTGGTCAACACAACACATGTATTAAATTAAAAGAGGAATCAGTAGTTTGAATGGGCCTTCCTCATGCTGGTTTAGAGATGTGATAAGGGCATGACTGGGTCCAACTACAGAATACTGCAGTTATCCTCAGGATGTAGCTTTGATAATGAAATGAACAGAGAATTCTGATCCAGAACAATCCCCAATCATTGCATGAAAGTTCAGTAGTTATCATAAATGGGATTACTCAATTTCTCTCCCTTCTGACAGTGTTGAAAATGGGCCCTTTGACTTCTAAATCCTTGATGAGGAGTAGTCTACAATCTGTAAGAAAGGGGTTGAGAGCTGTTCCATTATAAATAAAATAAAATAGTTCTAATTAGCAAAAGCCAAAACACTAGGGGAAGAGTACAGTGATGGTTTATCATCTAAAAACAGGATATATAACCTGAGTGAACTTTGGAGAAGTGCTTGAAGGTAATGCAAATGATTTTCTGGCTTAGAAAAGACATTCTTAATATAAGTGGGTGTTTCTACATGAATAAGTAATCCGTTCTCTGATGCGTTTGAGTTTTTTCATGTATTACATAGACAGCTTCTACTTTCTAGATTTTGTAAGTCATTTCTACTTAATGTTTTTCTACATAATTTGGTTGAAAAAGATAAATTCATAGAAGTGAAAATGTCCCTGAAAAATACTTTTCTCATCCTGTACACCGCTCAGCCTTCAAATAAAATTGTAACAGAAGGGAAAATGCTTAAGTGATATCCTGAAGGCCTTGAGAATTCATATGGAGTGCAGGGCTTGATTTAGTCTTTTTGTTAGTAATTCACATTATTGATTTTCTGTGCAGTGCCTAAAATTTTCTGTGCAGTGCCTGGTATACTCATTGAGTTGGTCTTTGATTTCGTACTTTTTGTTAGTAATATCAGAATTATGAAATGTTTTGAAAATTTCTGGAGTATCTAAAACAGCAACGATGTTTATTTTAAAGTTATATTTCAATAATTCATGAAAGTAATATTTAAAAATGACATCAATAAAGCCATGGCTTCCCTGATAGCTCAGTAGGTAAATAATCCACCTGTAAGCAGGAGATAACCGGTTCGATTTCTGGGTTTGGAAGATCCCCTGGAGAAGGAAAAGGCTACCCAGTCCAGTATTCTGGCTGGAGAGTTCCATGGACTCTATAGGCCATGGGGTCGCAAAGAGTTGGACACAACTGAGCGACTTTCACACACAATAGAGCCATAAATTACACTGTACTCTTTAATTCTTTAACCATATTAAGAATACCAAAATACTGCCAACCTAAAGTTGTGCCACTTTAAGCTATATGTTATTTTTGTATATATGAAATATTTTTTTTTCATAAACTGAGCAAGAATTAGTGAATAATCCCCAAGACAGCCCTCAGTTTAGTTCAGTTCAGTCGCTCAGTTGTGTCTGACTCTTTGTGACCCCATGAATTGCAGCACGCCAGGCCTCCCTGTTCATCACCAACTCCCGGAGTTCACTCAAACTCACATTCATCGAGTCGGTGATGCCATCCAGCCATCTCATCCTCTGTCCTCCCCTTTTCCACCTGCAGCCTATCGCTCCCAGCTGCTGCTGCTGGTGCTAAGTCGCTTCAGTCGTGTCCGACTCTGTGCGACGCCATAGACAGCAGCCCACCAGGCTCCCCCGTCCCTGGGATTCTCCAGGCAAGAACACTGGAGTGGGTTGCCATTTCCTTCTTCAATGCATGACAGTGAAAAGTGAAAGTGAAGTCACTCAGTCATGTCCGACTCTTGGCGACCCCATGGACTGCAGCCCACCAGGCCCCTCTGCCCATGGGATTTTCCAGGCAAGAATACTGGAGTGGGGTGCCATCGCCTTCTCCATCCCTCCCAGCATCAGAGTCTTTTCCAATGAGTCAACTCTTCGCATGAGGTGGCCAAAGTACTGGGGTTTCAGCTTTAGCATCATTCCTTCCAAAGAAATCCCAGGGCTGATCTCCTTCAGAATGGAATGGTTGGATCTCCTTGCAGTCCAAGGAACTCTCAAGAGTCTTCTCCAGCACCACAGTTTAAAAGCATCAATTCTTCGGCACTCAGCTTTCTTCACAGTCCAACTCTCACATCCATATATGACTACTGGAAAAACCATAGCCTTGACTAGACGGACATTTGTTGGCAAAGTAATGTCTCTGCTTTTGAATATGCTATCTAGGTTGGTCATAACTTTCCTTCCAAGGAGTAAGCATCTTTTAATTTCATGGCTGCAATCACCATCTGCAGTGATTTTGGAGCCCCAAAAAATAAAGTCTGACACTGTTTCCACTGTTTACCCATCTATTTCCCATGAAGTGATGGGACCAGATGCCATGATCTTTGTTTTCTGAATGTTGAGCTTTAAGCCAACTTTTTCACCCTCTTCTTTTGCTTTCATCAAGAGGCTTTTTAGTTCCTCTTCACTTTCTGCCATGAGGGTGGTGTCATCTGCATATCTGAGGTTATTGATATTTCTCCTGGAAATCTTGATTCCAGCTTGTACTTCTTCCAGCCCAGCGTTTCTCATGATGTACTCTGCATGTAAGTTAAATAAGCAGGGTGACAATATACAGACTTGACGTACTGCTTTTCCTATTTGGAACCAGTCTGTTGTTCCATGTCCAGTTCTAACTGTTGCTTCCTGATCTGTATACATGTTTCTCAAGAGGCAGGTCAGGTGGTCTGGTATTCCTATCTCTTTCAGAATTTTCTACAATTTATTGTGATCCACACAGTCAAAGGCTTTGGCATAGTCAATAAAGCAGAAATAGATGTTTTTCTGGAACTCTCTTGCTTTTTGATGATCCAGCGCATGTTGGCAATTTGAATTCTGGTTCCTCTGCCTTTTCTAAAACCAACTTGAATATCTGGAATTTCACAGTTCCAGTACTGCTGAAGCTTGGCTTGGAGAATTTTGAGCATTACTTTACTAGCGTGTGAGATGAGTGCAATTGTGCAGTATTTTGAGCATTCTTTGGCATTGCCTTTCTTTGGGATTGGAATGAATACTGACCTTTTCCAGTCCTGTGGCCACTGCTGAGTTTTCCAAATTTGCTGGCATATTGAGTGCAGCACTTTCACAGCATCATCTTTCAGGATTTGAAATAGCCCTCACTTCTGCCATTAATAGCAAGTTGGGGGTTCCAAATACCACCCTTGGTTTTATTTTTTAGAAGGGCTCACAAAACTCACTGAAAGCAATTATGTTTGTGGTTACAACATATCTCAGTGAAAATACACAGATATATATCAGTTAAGGGAAGAGACACATGTGGCGGAGGATTCCAAAAGTTCAACATTCAGTTTTGCTCCTTCCATAGAGTTGTGGATAACATTAACTCCTGTGAGCAATGATGCTTGGCTGTATGCACAGAGTGCAGCAAACATGGAAGCTCTCTCAGGCTTTGATGTCCAGAGTCTTTGTCAGACTCTCTCAGGTAGACATTGTGGACAGCCCCCCAAAACTGAGCTTAGCTCCCAGCCCCTCTGGAGCTACTGAGCTGATACTTTGTTCCTCAAATCCTACCACCATACATCGCACTGTTACATTTGGTGGCACAGCCCAAGGATCTGGACAAACAAAGACACTTTTATAAAGCAGGACATTCCAAGGCTATAGAGTTTCCTTCTCAGGAACCAAGGGCAAGGGTCAGACTTCTCTATGGGCAAGGTCAAATTGTTTACTGCACACTGAAAAATGTGAGTGTGTGTTTTTAATGTTCTCTTATATGAAAAATTGCCTATAAACTTTAAAATTAGGGGAATATAGATACTGGAAGAGAAAGAAGGGATTTATCCTACCTGGATCCTAATTAGGGAATTCTTCTCAGTGTCTAACTCTTGTGACCATCACTCCAATATAGCTTGTTCTCTCTTGCAGCAGGTATTTCTTTCTGTAGCAGCAGCTGAATCCTGTTTTCCCAAAATGTGTCATTCCAGATTTGTAGTTAGTATGCAACAACCTAAGCAGAGTCCCCTCCCACAGGGCCCTCATCCAAGTTCAGGTCCATCAACAAGAGGGGAACAGCTACTCTAACCACCAAGGTCTGACTCTCATCTCCGCAACAAACTCTTTAAAGTTTTAATAACTCCAACAACTTCCCTTGGTTCCCCTAGCCTTGGGGATTATAGGTACTTTCTACAGTTGCCTCTTCACACTACATTGGAGCTTAATGTCTATCTTTTTAGCTTTATACCTAGGTACAATTTTTTTACATTGAATCTCTCTGTTATAGTAACTGAGTGACTTCTGTTCTCTGACAGAACTCTAACTGCTATGGAGGGGAGTATGCTGTGGAAATAAGTGGAGACTGAATATAGTTTGCTAGAAGTGAATTGACAATAAGGAGAACAGACTCAGACATGACGGAAAAGAATTGCTATAAGGCACAGGGAAGATTTAAGGATGTTTGGGGAGAGAAAGGAAATGCTAGTCGAAGGAGAAAGCTTGCAAGCTGATGAGATAAGAGGGAATGAAGGAGGCTGAAGGCCCCAGAGGCAACAGAAGTGATTTAGTTTAATGGACGAAGAAATTGTCATTAGTCTGAAAACAGAGGAAAGTGACATATTCCTTACAAGCAGGCAATAAGAACAGGCAAAAAGCAGTTTAATGTTATAGAGAAGTTTTCAAGGGAGAAAGAAAAATGCAAGGGTAAAAGAGATTAAGAAATTTAATTCACATTAAAGAAGGTGGTGAACACCTCCCTAAATGAATAAAATAGAGGAATCTGAAAGAGAAGTAAACATCTGGACACTTGACTGTGGTCATCAATAGACAAAATCATAATACAGTTACTATCCTGCGCATTTGATCTCCAGAATTTATTTATCTACTAGCTGCAAGTTTGTACCTTTAAACAATATAACTCAATGACAAATATACAAATAATCTGATTTTAAAAACTGGCAGAAGAACTGAATAGTCATTTTTCCAGAGAAGATATCTCTGTGGCTAATAGATCCATGGGAAAATGCTCAACAACATTGATCATCAAGGAAATGCAAATCAAAACAATAAAATATCACTTCACACCTGTCGGGTCTATCATCAAGAAGGTAGGGAATCACAAGTGTTGGCAAATATATGAAGAAAAGGGAACCTTTATAGACTCTTCATGGTAATGTAAATTGATGCAGACACTATGGAAAAGAGTAAGGAAAAAAAAATTAAAAAATAAGAGCCACCACAAGGTCAAACTTCTAAGTATATACCCAAAGGAATTGAAAACATTGTCCAAAAGTTATCTGAATTTATTGCAGCATTATCTACCATACACAAGACATGGAAACAACCTGCGTCCATCAAAAAATAAAGAAAGAAGATGTTGTCTATATAGATACGATGGAATTTTATTAAGCTGAAAGCTTACTTTAATTTCATCTTTACTCTGTCCTTTCCATCTAAGCTGGTACTGTTTCTGCTAAAATAAGTTTCTCAAAAGCTTTCTGGATCTTGTATGGATTTCACCAGGTTTCAGTCCATTAGTCAAAGACATAAGACTTTTTGAGATAATCCCTTCTCTATTTTTGGTTTTTAGGGGATGGTTGAGTGACAACGCCTTAAGCTTCCTGGAGAACCTCTAGTTTGATTGAGAGGATTCAGTTCATAAAGCACATCCTTAATCTCTTAAAAGTCCCTTTGAGTTATTGAATACTTTTGAGTTTTGGTTTTTCCGAGATTGCAGTAAAAGGTTATACAGTGACACTTCAGTGACAAACATTTTTCTCTATGTCAAGTTTCTAGTAGCCATTTCTGAATTTAGAGAATCTTCTATCATTCAAAGTAATTGAAAGCTTCAAAATCAGACATCCCTGGCTCCTCTTTAATAATTCTTCCCTCAACTTTATCTCCCCTCATGCATTTTATCCTAAGTAGTAATAAGAAAACAGATAACACTATTAACACTTTGGTTAGAAATTTCTCTTTTTGTAAATCAAAATTATAATTTACTTTTTTAATACTTAATATATTTACTTTTCTCCTTGATGGAAATTTGTATTTTTTTCAGCTTTATTGAGATATAATTGATATATACAGCACTAAGTTTAAGGTATAGAACACTGAGTTTAATGTATACAGCACACTGATTCGACTTAAACATATATATGTAGTGAAATGGTTATAAAAAGTTTAAAAGCGTCAATTATCTCATATACAAAAAAAGAAAAAAAAGGTTTTCCTTGCCATGAAAACTCTCTTAACAACTTTTAAATATCCCTTACAGTTCTCTTAACTATAGTTATCATGTTTTACACTACATTTCTAGTAGAAATCTCCTTATCCACCTTTGTTCTTCACTTCAAAATTCTTCTCTCAATAAGAGTGCAGTTTTGCTACGTTTTCTGCCACTGCATGATAAGGATGCCCCTTCTTCCAAATTCTAGTAACATGTTTTTGACTTCATTTTGAGCCTTCCCAGGCATCATCGTTAGAGCACCAATTTGTACCAGTAGTCTGTTAAAGGCAATTTAGACTTTCTCGCTCATTCTTGTCAAAATTATTTCACCCTCCACTTACTGCCTGATTCCAAAGCTGCTCCCATATTAAAAAGTTTTCTCCAAAATATTTTTTTTAAACATCAGTGGCACCTCACTTCCAAAATACCAACATTTATATTACTTTTATTTTAATGTTATAACAAATTACCACAAATTCATTAGCTTAAATGAAAACAAAATTATAATCCTAGTTTTTGTAGATCAGAAGTTCCAAGAATGACATAATTCTGTCATCTTTTTAGGACCTCATAGGACCTCATAAAACAGAAATTAAAGTGCCAGCTAGGGTACTTTTCTCATCTGGAGCTTCGAGTGCTCATCAAACCTCAGTCAGATGAATAGAAGAATTCAGTTCCTTCTGGTATTAGAACTGAGATCCCCATCTTGCTAGCTTTTAGATTCTAGAGGATTCTAGAGGCTTTTTTCAGGTCTTAGGGTTTTCTCCATAGGTAGTTTACAACATACATGGTTATTTGCTTTCTTTCAGGCCTACAAGATAACTTTTCAATAATACACCATCTTCATTTAAAGATCTCACTCAGTGAGGTCAGGGCTATCCTCAAAGTTACCCTATTATGTAAGTTGTATCCCATTATACTCACTGCTCTCACTCACACCAAAGGGAGGGGGGCGTTATTAGAATGGGAATCTTGGGGGACCTTCTTAGAACTCTTCCAACCACAGATGGAGACAGTAGCAATTATCCACACCCTCCCTTCCAAGGGCATTACTGTTTTCTTAAGTGAGAATTTTACTGTAAAGTCAGTATTATTATACCTATTAAGTATTTGTTTGTTACTCTAGTACTTTTCAAAAAACAAATAACACAATCCAGCTTATTGGTTCTAGAATTTATTTGTCTTGTCTTCATAAAAAAAAAAATCTTCTCTATATGTCCCCAATTTCTACCCTTACTTTTCAACATCACCTCTATTCCTACAGGACTCAGCTCACTCCTGTACCTACTGCCTCACTCTATCTCAAGGAGCCAATGTTTGCTCAGCTGCGACTCTCAAGACCTCAGTTCTCACTTAGACTGCCCCTGGCATGAGTTGAACTGTTCAGTCTCCTTTGAGAGGAAGTGGGTAATGATGGTAGTGGTGCAAAATGGTAATGCTAAAATAAAATACAGGAAAAATTACATAATGAGATATCAACACAATTTTTTTTCCCTAACATGCAAACTAAACCTCAGACATGTTATATGGAAGTTGTTTAAGGTTTTGTTATTTTTATGACTTTGTGACCTAGAATTAATCTTATTTTTAGCTGACACTGGTTGTTAAACTTCATTTAATTTGGGGACTTACTTTACATTGCATGTATTTAAATGCACATATTTTATTTACATTGCTAAAATTACCCTTAGCAATATGAAGTAGTTTCAAATTTTATATAAGTAAAGGTTTAGTATTAAATTCAGTAAAAATGATTACTAACTTTTTAAGGTAAATGTATTCAAAGGAATTAAGTAAAGTACTTTACATTTATTTAAATACACATCGCAAGATCAGTTTTTATTCAAATGAAGATGCACTCTAATAAAATACCTGACCCATATTCCATAAACCTTTATGTTACTTAGAGATTTTTAAGATGAATTTAGGGAATGCAGAAGGTATGAGTGGGTATGTGTGGAAGGCTATACATATAAAAGTATAGATATAGAGCATAGTGGTTTAAAACAAGCTGATTTTCAACCTTGTTTTCAAATATAAGTCACAGAGTGTACAAGCCATCTAACTTTTAAAAACGTACTTTTCCTTTAGAGTCTTCAGTTTTCTCATCTGTTAGATGGAAATAATAATAATCTAAGACACATAATTTTGTAAACAGTAGACTAATGTACTTTACTAGCACTGTTCACATAATAAATTCATATTACACATAAAATCAGGTATATAATTATAGCAGAGTAATGGTTTGGAAGCAATTAGTTTTTTATTGATGCTACAACAAATTATCACACATTTAGCAAGTTAAAACAACACACATTTATTATTATCTTATAGTTTTTTATGTTAAAAGCCTAACAGGGGTATCTCCAGGCTAAAATACATATGTTGGGAAAATAGAGTTACTTTCTAGAGGCTCTAGGTAAGAATCTATTTCCTTAATTATTTGAGTTGTTGGCAGAATTAAGTTCACTGAGGCTGTAGGATTGAGGTCTCCATTTCCCTTTCAGTTGAGTGTTGCTTTCTGTGTCTAGAAGCTGCCATATTCTTTGGTTCATGGACTTTGTTCCATCTTCAATCTCTTATACTTCTTCTGTGACACCTCTTTGATTCAGTCTTCGGCCTTCCTCTAATACTTGTAAAGGCCCACATGATTATATGGGGTCTACCCATATATTATACAATATTTTGCATGTTTTAAGGTCTTTAACCTTGATTCCATTTGTAAGGTCTTTCTTTTTTTTCTTTTTCCCATTTATATTAACATAGTCTCAGGTTCCAGGGATTAGAATGTAAACATCTGTTGTTGTTGTTCAGTTGCTAAGTTGTGACCAACTCTTTGCGACCCCATGGACTGTAGCCTGCCGGGTTCCTCTGCCCATGAGGATTTACAGATAAGAATACTGGAGTGGGTTGCCACTTATTCCTCCAGGGGGTATTCCTGGAGCAGGGATTTAATCCACATTTCCTGCATTTGCAGGTGGATTCTTTACCACTGTGCCACCTGCTGCTGCTGCTGCTAAGTCACTTCAGTCGTGTCCAACTCTGTGTGACCCCAGAGACGGCAGCCCACCAGGCTCCCCCTTCCCTGGGATTCTCCAGGCAAGAACACTGGAGTGGGTTGCCATTTCCTTCTCCAGTGCATGAAAGGGGAAAAGTGAAAGTGAAGTCGCTCAGTCATGTCCGACCCTCAGCAACCCCATGGACTACAGCCTTCCAGGCTTCTCCATCCATGAGATTTTCCAGGCAAGACTACTGAAGTGGGGTGCCATTGCCTTCTCCAATAAACATCTTTAGGCAGGCATTATTCTGCCTGTAATAATCAATATTCTTTAAGAATGCTGCTTAGACTTTTTATACAGAATCTGATTTTTATAGAATCATGTACACATAAGTGTCACTGGAGATTGTGTTAATATTAAGCAATGAGCAATATATAATTCAGTATCAGAATATATAAACACACATACTAGACAATTCACACATAAATACACATATCCATCCACCCATGTCTAAAATTAATACACCATTACAAGTACAATGTGATTTGTAACTCTCAGTCTCATCCAGGAATTGACATTTCTCTTCTTGAGGGATGTGAGCAAGGGAAACTTCACGATTCTACTTGTATCTATGTTTATTGTTTTCTTTTTGTTTCATGGTTGTAGATTTTGAAACGTTGATATGTTTCAAATCAGTCTTCATCAGTAATTATCTTCTTTCTACAATATATATTTCACCAAGTTTTCTCAATTTATTTGTCTATCAGTTCAGTTCAGTTCAGTCGCTCAGTCGTGTCTGACTCTTTGCGACCCCATGAATCACAGCAAACCAGGCCTCACTGTCCATCATCAACTCCTGGAGTTCACTCAAACTCACTTCCATGGAGTCAGTGATGCCATCCAGCCATCTCATCCTCTGTCGTCCCCTTTTCCTCCTGACCCCAATCCCTCCCAGCATCAGAGTCTTTTCCAGTGAGTCAACTTTTCACATGAAGTGGCCAAAGTATTGGAGTTTCAGCTTCAGTCCTTCCAATGAACACCCAGGGCTGATCTCCTTTAGGATGGACTGGTTGGATCTCTTTGCAGTCCAAGGGACTCTGAGTCTTCTCCAACACCATAGCTCAAAAGCATCAATTCTTTGACGCTCAGCTTCCTTCACAGTCCAACTCTCACATCCATGCATGACTACTGGAAAAACCATAGCCTTGATGAGACGGACCTTTGTTAGCAAAGTAATATCTCTGCTTTTCAATATGCTATCTAGGTTGGTCATAACTTTCCTTCCAAGGAGTAAGCGTCTTTTAATTTCATGGCTGCAATCACCATCTGCAGTGATTTTGGAGCCCAAAAAATAAAGTCTGACACTGTTTCCACTGTTTTCCCATCTATTTGCCATGAAGTGGTGGAACCAGATGCCATGATCTTAGTTTTCTGAATGTTGAGCTTTAAGACAACTTTTTCACTCTCCGCTTTCACTTTCATCAGGAGGCTTTTTAGTTCCTCTTCACTTTCTGCCATAAGGGTGGTGTCATCTGCATATCTGAGGTTATTGATATTTCTCCTGGCAATCTTGATTCTGGCTTGTGCTTCTTCCAGGCCAGCGTTTCTCATGATGTACTCTGCATATAAGTTAAATAAGCAGGGTGACAATATACAGCCTTGACGTACTCCTTTTCCTATTTGGAACCAGTCTGTTGTTCCATGTCCAGTTCTAACTGTTGCTTCCTGACCTGTATACAGGTTTCTCAAGAGGCAGGTCAGGTGGTCTAGTATTCCCATCTCTTTCAAAATTTTCCACAGTTTATTGTGGTCCACACAGTCAAAGGCTTTGGCATAGTCATTTTTTGTCATTATTTCTCTATAGTTATAAGAAATTCAGGTGCCAAGTATAGGTTTTTCATCATCTGATTTTCTGGAGCTCAGATTATATCATGTTATTTTCTCTGTTATCTTTTGCACAATCTCATATCATCTGGAAACTTAAAGGGGAATATTTTTTTCAGTCTTGATAAAACTGTGCCTGTTAAAACTACCTTTGACCTCAAAGGAACAATTTTATGTTTGTGCTCCAATGCTAGGAGGTGGGTTATAAAGAGTGACCTAGTTTTAGGAGAAAGAAAACAATGTCCAGGCTAGGTCACACCTGGAAAGTATTTCCCAAAGTGCAGAAAACACTTTTTCTATCTATGCATAACTGTTTTGTCCCAGAAGCTGACACTCTTTCTGACTGCAGCCGCCTAAGTGTTGCGGTTTCATTGTCTTATGTATACCTCTCTATAGTTATGTCCTTCGTGGTTCTGGATATTTTTACAAATGTAATCCTGGCCTAGAGAAGCACTGTGTTTCATGTTTAACTTTATCAAGCAGCTTTTAATAGCTAGTGATTATAGGGAGAAATAAATAACATGACCTAAGTGCCTTTTTTAAAATGACTATTCAATATTTATACTCTATTTTATTGCTTATAGAGTGGGTAAGTTCAATTAACACATTAATTTAATACTTATTCATCTCAGCTTCTTATGGGCTTATGATTTAACTAAGAACTTGTTATTTTCCTTACTTCTTTTTTATATCTCAAAACCGATAAGAGCATTTAAAAGTTAAAGAACAGTGTGGAAAAACTTCCCCTTGGAAATCATACTATTTGATAGTTTCTATTATTTGTTCTTCTCGTGGTCACCTTTATAATTGTAGATAATGTGCTTATACATTATTTCCTATTTATCAACATCAAGCCTATCTTTTTATACTCTACTACTAGAGATGAGACTGATAGTTGTCCTATACAGTCTTCCCAGTTGCCCTAAATTACTTCCAATCTTTCTTAATTTTTACTTTGGTTTTCCTTTTTATCACTTTTATAAATCTGAATACAGTGTTCAAATATAACTTGAATCATGAAATTTATATAGTAGATTTTGTCTTTTTATATACACGCTGAAACTAGTACTGCTGTAACTCTCCAACCTCTCCTTCCTCTCAGGTCTTCAATGACATAATTCCTTTCACAATGTATTTATAACACTAACATTTTACTACATGGCTATAATTCTTTCATACTACATCATTGATTTTGAAAGACAAAAGGTCATAAATAATTTTTATTGCAAGATAGTAATGTAAATATTACCTGTGGAACAATCATATCATTGAACTTGTAGAGGACACAAAATCAGCTTTCTCTTAAACTTAATCTATTATCAGTTTAATCATTTTTTAAAAAAATATTCTATTAAATGCATAAAGTCAAGTAATCTTTTAGCTTCCTTCACATAGACCACAAGTTATACAGCCAAATTTTCTCCATGAAATGTTTCATTTCTATTGTTGACTATTGTTTTCATTTCTATTGAAGAGCGTAAGGCTTTCTTCACCGTATCTCTGAGATCATCAAGTGTCTTTGTTTTACTAATTATTTAACAGTAGATTATATGTACTGTGTGCTCAATCATGTCCGAGCCTTTGTGACCCCATGGACTGTAAACTGTCAGGCTTCTCTGTCCATGGAATTTTCCAGGCAAGAATACTAAGTGGGTTGCCATTTCCTAATGCAGGAGATCTTCCCAATCTAGGGGTCAAAATCGCATCTCTTGCATGTCCTTCATTGGTAGGCAGATTCTTTACCACTGCGCCACCTGGGAAGTCCAAATGATTGCACTACAAATCTGCTGCAAAATGTCATCCAAAGATTTGTTCTTAAGACACTTCTGGATTGTTTCATTGTGATTATTTATTTTTCAATCTTGGTTGCTAATTTTTTGTCTGTTTCCCACCCTGGAGAATTAGGCATGAGATCATGAAGGACCAGAAGATGGGTGGGATGGTGTCTGTCATTACAGGGCTTAATGACAGACGCCATTGTATATTCTAGAACAGGTCCTTGAACAAAAAGCCCAGTTGCCCAGGGAGAGCTACTGGGGGAGAAGAGGATGAGGATATCTGAACAGACTGGTTTTAGAAGAGAGTCCCTGTCTAATTTCCAGATTGGCATAGAAACAGAGCTCTTTAGTGGTGTCAGCATCTTTTTATATAATATATACCCTTCTGTATATAGTGGTTTAGTCATTAAATTGTGTCCAACTCTTCTCAACCCCATGAACTATAGCCTGCCAGGTACTTCTGTCGATGGGATTTCCCAGGCAAGAATACTGGAGTAGGTTGCTATTTCCTTCTCCAGGGGATCTCCCTGACACTTCTGTATAAACAAAGGCAAATTAATGTTCACAATTCCAAAGCTTTGTGAGTTAATACTTGAAATTTTGAGAATAGCTCTAGTCATGTCTGATTATAGCTCAGAAAACTCTCAGATTCTGGAAATAGTTTTATTTAGTATTAGTGTAAATTTTTTATATGTTTCATGAGATACATCCTGTCTCTGAGTTGTCATAGATATATTCGTGATAATTTAGGATAAATTTGTTAAGGGCTGCGAACCCCACATCATGTCTCCATTTAAAAATGTTTCCATTTTTTAATTTATATAAAAACATTGTGTATATCTTCAAATTTTGAAGGGGGGTTATTCTTCTCCAGTGTGAGGTGAATAACTAGATGAGGTCCTTTATTATGAAGACTACAAGGTCAGGCATGGCCTATCCTCTAACGATTATGTGCAGTAGCAGAATATTGTCTACAAAGGAGAATTTTATGCTTTTAGATTTCCACTTAAATAAAAGGTAGAACTGTACCTAAGGCTAGAATCTATTATTTAAAAAGAACTTCTAAAGGAAAAAAATGCCAGGTGTTAAAAATTACTTGTGTGCAAAATGATGTTTGAAGTTTATGGCAAAGTTTATAGCAATGATGCTCCTTTGATTTGGGGACTTTATATATACTTCCTTTTGGATTTAAAATTCTTTAATTCTAATATGCAAAAAATGTTTTTAATGTTATACTTTTTACTAATTTTTACATAAGCCTTATTCCCTACAATGCTAGATCGTATAAACAGTTCCCAACACATACTCTGATTTATTGGGCAGAATCTTGGTTCTGAAGTATATGTGTGAAAAACTATTAGCCCACATTATACTGAGCAAAACAAACTGAAATAAACATATTGAAATAACATTCAATAGTGGTTTTTAAATAAATGATTGTTTCAATTAATTTCACTACTATACTATTAGAGTATCTGTAAGAGTCAGAACTTAATAATTGCTTTTACCTTATAATAAACTGTGGAAAATTCTGAAAGAGATGGGACTACCAGACCACCTGATCTGCCTCTTGAGAAAGCTGTATGCAGGTCAGGAAGCAACAGTTAGAACTGGACATGGAACAACAGACTGGTTCCAAATAGGAAAAGGAGTATGTCAAGGCTGTATATAGTCACCCTGCTTATTTAACTTATATGCAGAGTACATCATGAGAAACGCTGGACTGGAAGAAGCACAAGCTGGAATCAAGATTGCCGGGAGAAATATCAATAACCTCAGATATGCATATGACACCACCCTTATGGTAGAAAGTGAAGAGGAACGAAAAAGCCTCTTGATGAAAGTGAAAGAGGAGAGTGAAAAAGTTGGCTTAAAGCTCAACATTCAGAAAACGAAGATCATGGCATCTGGTCCCATCACTTCATGGGAAATAGATGGGGAAACAATGGAAACAGTGCCAGACTTTATTTTTGGGGGCTCCAAAATCACTGCAGATGGTGACTGCAGCCATGAAATTAAAAGACGCTTACTCCTTGGAAGGAAAGTTATGACCAACCTAGATAGCGTATTCAAACGCAGAGACATTACTTTGCCAACAAAGGTTTGTCTAGTCAAGGCTATGGTTTTTCCTGTGGTCATGTATGGATGTGAGAGTTGGATTGTGAAGAAGGCTGAGCGCCGAAGAATTGATGCTTGTGAACTGTGGTGTTGGAGAAGACTCTTGAGAGTCCCTTAGACTGCAAGGAGATCCAACCAGTCCATTCTGAAGGAGATCAGCCCTGGGATTTCTTTCGAAGGAATGATGCTAAAGCTGAAACCCCAGTACTTTGGCCACCTCATGCGAAGAGTTGACTCATTGGAAAAGACTCTGATGCTGGGAGGGATTGGGGGCAGGAAGAGAAGGGGACGACAGAGGATGAGATGGCTGGATGGCATCACTGACTCGATGGACGTGAGTCTGGGTGAACTCCGGGAGTTGGTGATGGACAGGGAGGCCTGGCGTGCTGTGATTCATGGGGTCGCAAAGAGTCAGACACGACTCAGCGACTGAACTGAACTGAATATAAAGAAAAGAAGAAACACTTTTCATCAGAACAATAAACTCTGACACCAAGAAAATAATTTTGCTTCATCCAATCAGTTTCTTCAACTCCAGGCAAAGTAAACATTGTGATAAATCTTTATTTAGTTCACCTAACTGCAAAAACAGAATATTATGTACCCAATAGTTCTTAGAAGGAAATTTGTAATGATTTAATAGAATACAGCATGTTTCCTGAGCTGAATCCTTAAGAAATAAACTGTAGGAATTTATAGAGTTTGATATCACACACCAAAGTTTTCTTGAGTTAAGGTTGAAAAGAATAGTGGTAACATATCATTTATATTCTACTATTTACAACCTAAATATTCTATGCTACATTTAGCAGTTACGCATCATCCTTCTACTGAAATTCTTCTCTCCACTAAATTATAATAGTTCTCCAAAACAAACTGAAGTGTGATAATGAGTTTGTTATTTGTACCTCACAGTTCAATAGCTGTGGAATAAAAATAAGAAGGATTTCTTATTTGCTTAATGTAGATTTTTAGAATATATAAAAATACATTTGTGAAATTTAAGAAGACCATTTATATGAACTGCATGGATAGAAATACAATTTAAACATAAATTTTCTTAAGGTAAATGATCAGTATTTTTTCAAGCGTGTAATGAGATTTCATTTCTGTCTTCATTTTATGATTAATACATAAGTTGGTTTTAAATATTTAAACTAAATATACAAATTGCTTGTTTATAACTAAACAGTTCAGTAGCTCTTTTTTAAGTCAAGGCTATTTTTCAAGTAACACAAGTAAATGTTTCTGAGAATTCAAATTCCAGATTGTAGAAGAAGCTTCATTTGAATTCAAAGCAAAAGGATTTTCAATTTATAAGGGAGATTAGCCTTTTCCATTTTATTTCTGACAAATCAGGAGAAATAACTTTTTTGAAGCAAAATGAATGTTTTAAACTAAGAAGTTTTAACTATAGAAATGACTAATCAATTAACATTTGGACATGATCTAAAGTACTCAGTAATTTAACATGACAAAATGTGCTACTTTGGCATGTTGACTCTTTTGAATTAAAGTTATTTAAGAAACAGAGGATACAAGAACACTTTGACCTTCCCTTGTCCCTCTGAACACAGAAGATAAAGCTTTCATGGGAAAGATACCCTCCCTGTACCAGGAGGGGAGAAGGAATCCTTAACAAGATACAGGGAATTTAGATCTGAGAAGACTGTATAAACAAACATATTATTTCTTCACTAATTTACTCTCCCAAGCCCAATCTTGTCAATTATTCAAAAGCTTACTGTTTCTTTGTCCTAAAGGTATAAAAGTCACCTGCTTTGGTCACTTCTTTGAGTCTCATATCTTTGGGGCTTCTACAAACATGAAATTAAATTTGTTTTTCTCTTGTTAATCTGTTTTATGTCAATTTAATTGTTAGGCCAATCAAAGAACCTTGCTTAGAAGAAAGGAAAAGTCTTTCTCCCCTACAATTGTAAATATCACAATTTATATTACTTAGAAAGTTATGGTTTGAAAACTTGATAATATTACATTTTATACAACTTCAAAAGGAAATTGTTATATTCTACCAATTTTAAAGGAAAAGAGCTACAAATAGTGCTACTGTTCCATCTCTTCAAAAAAATAGTGATAATATTTTAGGAAATGGAAAATAGCACGGGGTGTGGCATTTCACTGTATGTCATAAAGTTCTGCAACATCTCTCTTTTTTCTTATTTAAAATAAATGAAAAACAGCCTTTTTAATGTACCTTTCTTAAGATATTAGCAAGAGAAATGTTTCTAGACTTTTTGGATAGGGTCAGAAAAGCCCAGAATCACCTTTCCTTTTTGAAATAAGTATAAAAGAGTCAGCAACTCACTTGTCTCGGCTTCAGCAACAGAAGAAGTTATTATGAGGAAAGCATGAGGGATATTTTAAATAGGAAGCTCTCTTTTGATTTTTTTACCACTGGTAGCAACCTCACTATTAAAAGTTTTCCATCTTTATGACTAGAAGCATCAAATTTACTTTGTTCCTTACTCAGTATAGTTTTTATGACTTGACGCACTTTTCCTCTCTCAGTCTCCTACCCACATTGGAGATCACCACTTAGGGAAATAGCTATTTGTGCATAAAAAATGATATCAGAGTTTATTACAGTGTGAAAAGTCTCAAGTCACAATCATGATTAAGAGGTTAGCTCTGTGAGCTGTATCATTAACTTCTGTATCTGGCTTTCTGCAACATTTGGATTGCTAGCATTTCTTAGTTGCAAGCTGATCCAATCCTTGATAGAGTGTTTATCCTCTCTCAATGTGTATTTTAATGAAATACTTCCAAGTAAAAAGTAGAAATTCCTCAAATGACAGTTTCTAGCAACCCAGACTGTAGCTGCACTCCGTGTACTGCACATCTAGAACTCACCTAAGCCTCATTGTATTGATCTTTTGTCTCCTTCTCAATTCATTCTTTATTCTCTTAAAATTCTTCCTATGATAATCCATTTCCACTCACAGAAACCTGGTTTTCACCTACATTAAATGATTTTTAATATTTCTGACATATATCTCTATGCTTCAAAAATTTATACTTAAAACACATGCTGCTGCTGCTAAGTCGCCTCAGTCGTGTCCGACTCTGTGCGACCCCATAGAGGGCAGCCCACTAGTTTCCTCTGTCCCTGGGATTCTCCAGACAAGAACACTGGAGTGGGTTGCCGTTTCCTTCTCCAATGCATGAAAGTGAAAAGTGAAAGTGAAGTCGCTCAGTCGTGCCCGACTCTTAGCGACCCCATGGACTGGAGCCTACCAGGCTCCTCCATCCATGGGATTTTCCAGGCAAGAGTACTGGAGTGGGGTGCCATTGCCTTCTCCGATTTAAAACACATACAATTATTTAAATAAATTATACAATAAACACAAAATACTTAGTTTTTTAATACAAAGGATACATAGAATATAAGCATTTGGAAAGATGCACTATCTATTATTGTTGAAAATTCCACAAATTTCTACCCTTGATAGCAACCTTCACCAACATGACATCATAAGAATATTCTGGGCTTGCTGCATAAAGGTGCCCTCTGTGTAGAGCTGGATAAACTCCAGGTAGTTTATATGCTGTTGTTAGCAGAGTGTATAGATTTATACATCATTCTTTATTTTGACAGTGTGCTGACATGGAGTTGAGCCAACGTTCAGACCTTGTACTGTACATGTGGCTCTGACCTTTGAGGGGCTAGAACACTCTATGCCACTGTGCTTGTACTTCAAAAATACAAAGATGCAAAAGAGAAAACTGTGTAAGTTATAAGGTTTATTGAGGAATATTTCACAGCAGACTAGAGATTCTATAATATTTGAGTCTTCTATCTATTTGAGGTCAAGTCTGACTTTAGTGAAATTCCTGGTGAGATGGAACTCTCAAATAATTTAGCTTTTCCTTTATCTCACTCTAGATAAAGGAAAAGCTAAATTATTACCATGTTACTCTGGTACCATGCAGATTGCTGTTGAATACTCTTTCCTACAAGCAATTCACCTTAACAATGTTGTTAACAAGAACAATGTACATTAATTTTTATAATAGATAATATATAAAAATAGAAGGAGCTTCTTGTATGTTTTCATGGAATCCTAGATCACTATTAATAGCCTAGGACATGGCTTTTAGTTTTATTATCTGGAATACTGATTCCATTAATGTAGGAATCTAATCCAGAAAATGGATTTCCTGTACCGTAACTCAAAGATGACCACTGAATGACACCTAATACCAATTAACAGATTCACAGTGAAAAACAACTCAATATATATGTTTAAAAAACAGAAAATTCAGGATGGAACATTATTTTACTATACTATGTTGTAAAGAGTAAACTTTCTCAAGATAAAAGACAGAAACTGTGCTTTTTACTAAATAAGGCTGCTAAATACAAAATTTCTGGTGAATGTAAAGTCTTGTTAAAGAGAATTGGATAATCCTAATAAACACTGATAAGCTGATCATCCATATATTCTTTTACTATACAAAACTAACTAAGCACCTAAAATGTGGAAGGTACACTGCCTAATGTTAAGAATGTACCAGTAAGAAAAAGACTTTTTATGAATTCTTAATGAATGCTGGCAGATTAAAAAATTCTCTCTCTTTTATACTGCTCTAATGATTATGGCAAATTCTAAACACCTTAAGATTATCAGCCATAAATTATGATCATATAATAAACATATTGCATATTTTTAATCTTTTTACTCTGAAATAATTATAGATTTACAGGAAGCTTTAAAGATAGTAAAGAGATGGTGTACCAGTAACTCAGTTTTTCCTAATGGTGACATTTTATGTAACTGCAGTTGACAAAGTTCTTTCATTGACCAAACTCTAGCCAGGCTCCTCTGAGACTTCTTCTCCACTAGGCCTCAACCTTGACCCATAAAGACTTAAACAAACACTAGATTCTAACAGGGAAAGCCTTCATTGCTAGAATGAACAGAGCTTCTCATAATAAAGTACCTGCCTGAGAAAACTCCAGGTTGCCAAAAAAATTATTGTTTCTTCCAGTCAACAGTTGAAGTTGGGGCCCCTGTCTCTCAGTCTCTGTGGCAGGATAGGAACCTAAATTTGAAAAGGGCCAGTCAGCAAACACAGATGGGTTTCACAGGAACTAACCACCCACTTCTCCAAGCCAGGCTTCAGCAATATGTGAACTGTGAACTTCCAGATGTTCAAGCTGGTTTTAGAAAAGGCAGAGGAACCAGTTTGCAAATTGCCAACATCCGCTGGATCATGGAAAAAGCAAGAGAGTTCCAGAAAAACATCTATTTCTGCTTTATTGACTATGCCAAAGCCTTTGACTGTGTGGATCACAATAAACTGTGGAAAATTCTGAAAGACAT
Organism: Bos mutus; assembly: GCF_027580195.1. Taxonomy (NCBI): domain Eukaryota; kingdom Metazoa; phylum Chordata; class Mammalia; order Artiodactyla; family Bovidae; genus Bos; species Bos mutus. Next base: position 64,637,661 of record NC_091628.1, on the reverse strand, counting down.
GGGAATATTAGACCACCTGAACTGGCTCTTGAGAAACCTGTATGCAGGTCAGGAAGCAACAGTTAGAACTGGACGTGGAACAACAGACTGGTTCCAAATATGAAAAGGAGTATGTCAAGCCTGTATATTGTCACCCTGCTTATTTAACTTATATGCAGAGTACACCATGAGACACCCTGGGCTGGAAGAAGCACAAGCTGGAATCAAGATTGCTGGGAGAAATATCAATAACTTCAGATATGCAGATGACACCACTCTTATGGCAGAAAGTGAAGAAGAACTAAAGAGCCCCTTGATGAAAGTGAAAGAGGAGAGTGAAAAAGTTGGCTTAAAACTCAACATTCAGAAAATGAAAATCATGGCATCTGGTCCCATAACTTCATGGGAAATAGATGGGGAGACAATGGCTGATTTTATTTTTCTGGGCTCCAAGATCATTGCAGATGGTAATTGCAGCCATGAAATTAAAAGATGCTTACTCCTTGGAAGAAAAGTTATGACCAACCTAGATAGCATATTGAAAAGCAGAGACATTACTTTGCCAACAAAGGTCTGTCTAGTCAAGACTATGGTTTTTCCAGTGGTCATGTATGGATGTGACAGTTGGACTATAAACAAAGCTGAGCGCTGAAGAATTGATGCTTTTGAACTGTGGTATTGGAGAAGACTCTTGAGAGTTCCTTGGACTGCAAAGAGATCCAACCAGTCCATCCTAAAGGAGATCAGTCCTGGATATTCTTTGGAGGGACTGATGTTGAAGCTGAAGCTCCAATACTTTGGCCACCTGATGCGAAGAGCTGACTCATTTGCAAAGACTCTGATGCTGGGAAAGACTGAGGACGGGAGGAGAAGGGAACGACAGAGGATAAGATGGTTGGATGGCATCACCGACTCAATGGACATGGGTTTGGGTGGACTCTGGGAGTTTGTGATGGACAGGGAGGCCTGGCGTGCTGTGGTTCATGGGGTTGCAAAGAGTCGGACACAACTGTGCCACTGAACTGAACTGAACCACCCACTTCCAGATTTTTGTATTTTTTCACTTTCCTAACTCTACTAAACCTCTGCTCATCTTCTTCCATAACATTTCATCTTCCCTTAAAGTACCCAGTTATTTATGATAAGAATAAAAGTTGAATTCATTCTGTATTCTTTTCTTGCTGCACTAGTAGAACATGCCCTCACCATCGGTATCTGAATTTCCTTATCTTTGACACAGTCAAAACCAGGAAAATGATATCGGTACAATCCACAGAACTTTTTCAGATTTCACTAGTTTTACCTGCACTTGTATGTGTGTATATGTGTATACATGTGTCTACACTCAAGATATAGAACTGTTTTTTCACCACAAGATCTCTCTTGCTACCTTTTCATAGTTTATGCCTTTCATTAACATCTCCTTCCAGCCTATCCCTATAATTTTGTCATTTAAAGAATGTCAAATAAATGCAAGCACACAATGCATATATATATATATATATATATATACACATATATTTGTGTGTGTGAGTAAGGCTTTTTTCTTCCAGCATAAGTCCTTTGAGATTACTCTAAATTGTTTTGAGAAGTAGCTAGTTCCTGTTTATTGTCAAATAGTGCTTCATGATATGGATGCGCCCCGGTTTGTTTAACCATTAATCTACAGAAGGCCATTTGGGTTGTTTTTAGTTTGGGGCTATTACAAATAAAGTATAACATGCATGTTTTTGTATCAACATAAGTTTGATTTTCTCTGGGATAAAAGGCTAGTAGTGAGGTTGCTGAGTCATATATAAAGAATATTTTTAGTTTTTGTTGTTTTCTTAAAAACTGCCAAAATATTTTTCAGAGTGATTGTGACATTTTACATTCTCACCACCAAAGTATGTGAAATTGTTTCTCTGTATCCTTGGCACCATTTGGCAACATATTGCATTTTATTGTGGAGTAATTAGTCTTATCTTGGTGATATAGGTCATATTAACAGCACATTACATTATTGCTGTATGTATTGGAGTAGTTTTTTATATAAATGATAAATTTAAGGTACTCAAATTTGCAAATGTAGTATATTTAAGTAAAAATGCTATTTTCACATTTTAATATGTCACTGTTTATGCTTATGACATAATTGACAGTACACAGATAAAATCTGCAGAATTGCATTAGAAGGAATAAAACTGTTTGGAAAGTTTACAGTAAAATGTCATAGCCTCAATAATGGAAGGATACTAAGCTAAGACCTAATACTAAAGTAAGTTATGAAATAGTTGGATAGGGAGCATTTGATAATTATTCATCTTTGGAAGTTTACAAATTCCTTAGCTAACAGTCAAAGTGTATTAAGTAGCCCACAATGTGGTTTCCACCAATGACACTTTTCTCTTTCACTTTGACTTTTAGAAGCTGTCAAGTCCGGTCGCTTAAACACTTAAGTCAATATTTTGTGGCTCAGTTACTGTGAAATGCTAAAGTATAAGTTATATACTTATATAACTTAAGTTATATGTAAGTTATATATAATTTATAGGCTATTATACAAAAATATGTTGGCCTATATTTTTATTAATTTAATGTGGAAAAATAGGTATGTGTACATATCATATTTTTGCATATTACATACGGTAGCTTATATAAGTGTATACCTATACCTATATGTATAATGCACATACATTCATATATGCATGTGTGTTTTTTTCTTGATAAAAATAGTAAAGATATATTGGGCACTTTTTAGGTACTGGGCATTGTTATATAACTTGATACATGTACTATCTCATTAATTACCAAACCATCATACAATACAAAGTGAACACTCGGACTTGCAAAGTTTGACCCTAGAGGCTACATTATTATCCACTATATGATAGTCTATTCACTTCAATAGGGAGAGAGAGGGAGGAAAGAAAAAAACAGATTTGAATAAATTAGGCACTAAGTTCAAAGTAGTATTAAAATAAACTATCTGAGTAGCTCTGCAGCTTTGATAGACTAGCTAACATCCCCTCCAACTCCAAACTCACACATACTTTGAATGATTTTCTAAACAGAATCTAAAAGACCGTTTCATAGTGTTTCTTGAAGGCATTTACACTTGTAGTTTCTATATATTATTTATCATTATAGATTCTGGCTATTTATAAAAACTTGATGACAAACATCTATCGCCCCCAAATTCCTGCTTTGAAGCTTCCTGAATTTGTATGCATAAATCCAGATTAGTACATTATATAATTCTTTATTTTTCTGTGAATAGATTCAGCTTTTCCTTATTTGCTTCCATCTACTCTATTGATTACAAATTATATATTTACATTTATTCATCTGTGTGAAAGACAAGTAGAGATATTTTCTTTTAAAATGGCATCTAAGTTAATCATTATTTCCAGTTATTCCATGTATTACTATTTAAACAAACTAATGTTGCCATGTTATATGTGGAAAATAATGTAACTGTTAATTTATTTATAAGGTCATATTTTTATTCCCTAAACTGGGATCATTGGTTTTAATTGAAAAAAGAGAGAGGTCAAGAAATCTCGACTTTACACCAAATATCATTCATTAAGTTTTTTAAAATATCGTGGCAAGTCAACGTGACTAATTTTAAGGTTAAAAAGAAATAGATCAAGAAACATATTGACTGTAGTTAATAATCCTGTAGTGCACATTTGAAATTTGCTAAGAAATTTGATCTTCAGTGTTACCTGCTTTGAGTTGGAAAAAGGTTTGCGTTTACACTTGTAAGTTTACTCATCCTTTTAACGTCTGCAAGGTTTTTTAACGCAATTTTCAAGGCTTTAAGAAACGCAAACAGTTTTCCTACCTTCGCGTGAAAACTTTGGGCGTAGGCGCAGAGGCGGTGGGAGTGGCCGGAAGTTACGAACAGGAGCGGGGTCTTCATCTGCGGTGCGGCGCACAAGGGAGGCAGGCGGGCAGTGAGCTCTGGAGGCTGCAGGGTGTCCTCTGGCCACACCGGGTCTCCATCTGCGGCCTGGTGTGCAGGTGCAGGGCGTGTCCCAGCAGGCCCGGGCCTGGGCCTCAGGAGTGTCTCTGCTCCATCTGAGAGCCGACCTGAAGTCCAAGGTGAAGCCGGCAGAGGCCGTGGTGACCGAGGCCGTGGCGGCCAAGTCTGAAGGCTCACCAGCAGGCCACGCCCGGGAAGACCATCCCCCGCGGGCCCTCGCTGGCCTGCTGCTCTTCAAGGCTCAGGTCCAGGAATAGGACGTGGTGGTTGGGCGGAAGGAAACTTTCAGGCCTCTGTACTGAGACCTCCAGTGTCACTGCGTAGTGGCTGCCTAGCTGGCTTCTCAACTGTGGAATCTAGCAAAGTTACGGACGCTGCTCAGTACTAACATGTGCCTTGGAGGCCTCCTGGTACCAGACTGCTACCAGGAACTGTGGGCTGCTTCGGGAGATGCTGGTGGCCTCCGGGAGCTGAGGGGTCGCTAGGGGCCTGAGGTGCCTGCTGTCAGCCGTCAGCAGGAGTTGGGGCCAACCACCTCCATGAATCTGGGAGCCGCCTCTTCTAACCCTGGAGCCGCCGTCAGGAGGACACCTTGATGGCTGCCTCCTGAGACCCAGAGCAGAGGATACAGGTAAGTCTGGCCTGGCTGACTTATGTGTGGAAATTGTACGATTACACATGTCGCAGTTGCTGAGATTTGATGATTTGTTATGCTACAGTGGAAGTGAAAGTCTTTCAGTCGTGTTCGACTCTGTGACCCCGTAGACTATACAGTCCCTGGAATTCTCCAGGCCAGAAACTGGAGTGGGTAGCCTTTCCCTTCTTCAGGGGATTTTCCCAACCCAGGGATCGAATCCAGGTCTCCCACATTGCGGGCAGATTCTTTACCAGCTGAGCCACAGGGGAAGCCCAAGAATACTGGAGTGGGTAGCATATACCTTCTCCAGTGGATCTTCTCGATTCAGGAATCGAACTGGTGTTTCCTGCATTGCAGGCGGATTGTTTACCAACTGAGCTATCAGAGAAGCCCACAATATGTCAAAATAGAGAACTACTATACGTGATTTCAGGCAAAAAACGAAAGGATAACTTGCTAAAATTCTGTGTAGCACATATCCTTAATAACAGATTTCAGTGAAGGGAAACATTTAAAAGAAGTCATGGACACCTTAGTTGCTGTCAAATTGTTCTCATATAAAAGAATTCTGGAAAATCAACCTTTGAGAGATGATTCATCTTCAGCCCCACTGGAAGAATAAACTGGAGAATAAACTGGAAGCATGTTTTAATAGCTTAAAGACTAACCGTTTCTTGCCTTTATAAGGAGTTAATCTCAGAGGCAAGAGGAATTTCTAAATTTGGAAATGGCAAGAGCTGCTTGGTAGCCCTTTCAGATCAGATCAGATCAGTCGCTCAGTCATGTCCGACTCTTTGCGACCCCATGAATCGCAGCACGCCAGGCCTCCCTGTCCATCACCAACTCCCGGAGTTCACTCAGACTCACGTCCATCAAGTCAGTGATGCCATCCAGCCATCTCATCCTCTGTCGTCCCCTTCTCCTCTTGCCCCCAATCCCTTCCAGCATCAGAGTCTTTTCCAACGAGTCAACTCTTCGCATGAGGTGGCCAAAGTACTGGAGTTTCAGCTTTAACATCATTCCTTCCAAAGAAATCCCAGGGCTGATCTCCTTTAGAATGGACTGGTTGGATCTCCTTGCAGGCCAAGGGACTCTCAAGAGTCTTCTCCAACACCACAGTTCAAAAGCATCAGTTCTTCGGCGCTCAGCCTTCTTCACAGTCCAACTCTCACATCCATACATGACCACAGGAGAAGTTCCCAGGTGGCGCTAGTGGTAAAGAACCTGCTTGCCAATGCAGGAGACACGAGAGATGTGGGTTTGATCCCTGAATGAGGAAGATCCCCTGGAATAGGAAATGGCAACCCACTCCAGTATTCTTGCCTGGAGGATCTCATGGACAGAGGAGCCTGGCAGGCTACAATCCAATAGGGTCACAAAGAATCCAACAGGACTGAAGGGAAACAAGCAAGCAATTAGTTAAAATCCCCATTGTGACTGAGAAAAAACAGATGAGCTGTGGCTAGGATAAATGCTTATGCAATCATTATGTCAGGGAGGGATTATGCTAACTAGGGTGGGTGTGCCCTACTAGGTAGCTTCTGTTCAGTTCATTGCGGACAGTTGCCACATGGGATTGAATCTGCCTTTAGCTGGGTTTTCCATCTGTTTAGAAAGTTTCAGAAGCATGTGTTTGTAAATATCAAATAAAATATATAATTCAAAACATGTTTAAAGTTGTATACCTAGAGACCAGTTGTTTGTAGCTCCTGAAATACCATAAGGTTGCTTTATGAAATAGTGATGGTACACCAGAGAATAGACAAAGGAAAGTCAACCACAAGGAAAATCTTCAATTAGAAAAGGAATGAATCATTTTCCTTGTGCTGAGACAGGAAGGTCATGACACAAGTTTGGAGAAGACGCTCTACCAGGATGATATAATCACCAAACATGGAGGGATGATGTCAGATCAATGATTTTGCAGAACTGGGAAAAGTACAAGCTGTCCTATTTTTGAAATTTATATACCATTTGATATTTTACTGTGTGTGTGTGTGTGTGTGAAATTCAATCACATTACTGCAATTTGGGACTATGAAAGCAATGCTTCTATTTATATTGGAGAAGGGAATACGATTGCACTCCAGTATTCCATGGACAGAGAGAGAATTCCATGGACAGAGGGGCCTGCTGGGCTACAGTCCATGCAGTCACAAGAGTTGGACACAACTGAGCAACTAACACACATACACACATATGTAATTTTGTCCACATTTTTACATGCATGATTTATACATGCCAGGGAGTAAAACAGCTGGTTTTAGAATGTACAAATCATTAACTACAAATCATTAACGTACAAATCATAAATACTGCTAAACAGTTTTTCATAATGGATATACAAGTATACAGCCCATCAAGTCAGCATAAATAGTACCACTATTTCTGTGATTTATTGTCTGTTAGTCTTTGTAATTTTGCTGATTTCTGTTGATGTGGTCTATCACTAGGATTGAAATTGAATTTTCCTGATGACTAATGAGTTTGAGCACCTTTTTCATGTCTTAAGGGTATTTACACATTCTTTTTGTCAAGTGCCAATATCACATTGCATTAATTGCTAATACTGCAGCTTTTCAGATGTCTTTGGTTGTTTGGATTTCCATATGAACTTTGGAATCCAAAACAAAATTCTGAAATTTTGTTTGAGGATGCATAACATCTATAGACTGATTTTGGGAAAACTGACATTATAAATATTGAGCATTCCAATCTATGAACATGGGTAGTGAAAACATATAGGCTTCATTTATTTTCACTATTTTATAGTTTTTTTTTTTTTTTTTTTAGGTGAATGTTCGAACAGTATTCATTAGGTTTATTTTTAGGTATTGAAGTTTTCTAAAGTTATGATAAATTATTTTGTTTATTAATTTGATTTTTAAATATCTTCTAATGGTCTATTGAACTACACTTGAATTTTTTATATTGGTATTTATTTTAGCACACTTCAGGAATTTATTCTAACAGTTTTGAGGGGATATTATTTAAAAATTTTTATGTATATAATCTTGATGTTGCAAAACTGACATTTAATTTTACTCTTTAATCTTTGTGATTTCCATTTCTTATTCTTGCTTTATTGAGTTTAATAGGAGTTGGATATTTAAATAGAGTGGTGAGAATGGACATTCATGTGTCCTTCTCAATCTTAAGGAAAAAAATATTTCACCATGGAATATATTGAATGCTGACAATTTTTATATGTACCAATGATAATTCTAAATTTTATTAATTTTAGAATTCTAAAATGCCTGCAAGCTTTCTGACCCCTGATAACCATACACTTCTTTACAAAAAATAACATAGTTTTAGTGTAGTTTGCTAGGAGCTTTTCATTTTAGTTACCTTGTATAAAGAGACCCCGTGTCTCATAAACCTTATTAATCCTCTTTGAACCAATGAGCACTTTTTTTTTTTGTTTTCAATTTATCTAAACTAATAGAACAACAAAAACAGTTTACCCATTTCTTCCACCTCCTTTGCTTCTGGCAATCACCAATCTTTTCTATGAACCCATGAATATGGTTTATTTATTTATTAGATTCTACATATGAGAGAGATCATCCAGAATTTGTCTTCTCTGTCTTATTAGTGTAATCCCTTTGTTGTTGCCAATGGCAGATTTTTATCATTAATGAATATTAAGTTTTATCAAGTTAGTTTTCCATATTTATTGAAGTAAATTAGTCTTTTCCCATTTTTCTGTTTCTATGGTGAATTAAGTGACTTTTGCTCATGCATTCTTTTGATTGTAACTGCAGTTGGTCATGATGCATATATTATTGTTTTTATACATAGATAGATTCAATTTGATAATACATTAGTTAGGATTTTCAGCTATGATTATGAGAGAGGTTGCCATTGCCTCTGATTGTTGTCCTTTTGATATCCTAGTAAGATTTTGAAATTGAGAATTTTCTGACCTCATAAAATCAAGCAAGAAACAAATGTATAGGTGTGTGTGTATATGTATAAAAACTCTGATTTTATATATATGTGGAATTTGGCAGAGAAGACATCTGGGATTTGATCATTCATAAATATTTTAATTATATATTTGTATTTTAGTAGATAGAGAAGGCAATGGCACCCCACTCCAGTACTCTTGCCTGGAAAATCCCATGGATGGAGGAGCCTGGTAGGCTGCAGTCCATGGGGTCGCTAAGAGTCGGATACGCCTGAGCGACTTCACTTTGACTTTTCAGTTTCATGCATTGGAGAAGGAAATGGCAACCCACTCCAGTGTTCTTGCCTGGAGAATCCCAGGGATGGGGGACCCTGGTGGGCTGCCATCTATGGGGTCACACAGAGTCGGACACGACTGAAGTGACTTAGCAGCAGATATGGGACTATTTGGTTTTCCTATTATTTATTCTGTTTGGCATGTTTTCTAATCTTCTAAAGTCTGTGAGAGCCATAATTTATGATTAGCTTCTTAGCCCATTATTAGATATTTTGTGTGGGACTTTCCAGATTCCATTTAAATTTGTCAAGTGATTTGAAAGAATTTTTTTGCCACATTGTCTCTTGAGCTCTAAATGAAAAAACAAACAAACAAACAAAAAAACAAAAAAAAACCTGCCTTTCATTAAAAGCGTGTATCCTTTACAAAGAGTTTTTTAGTAACAAATTTAGTTAGAACGTGTCTATATTTCTACCCTGTCCCTGCCTTAGCTTGAACTAATTTTGGCTGATATTAAAGGAGGGAGGAAAGAGTAATTTGTTTTCCCCATCTCAACTTTGGTTTTGTTTTTTAATCCTGTAAGGGGAGTCACTACCTAGCTATGTCCGACACAGATAATTTTGCAGCATAAGCATTCCTGAACTTCCTTACTCAAAAGTTGTTTATTTCTAAGAGCTTTGCTCTCACAGTCAAGGGAACCATAAATTCTAGCCATGTGTGGTGACAGCAGAAGATCAGATAAATGATGAATAAATCCTAGTCTACTTCAGCATGGATACCTGCCAAGGAATAAGGGTTAGATGTTAACGTTTTACAGTGCCTTCACACTATGGAAGATCCCAGGGTTATATGGAACTGTGAGGGAGAGTGGTAGGCTAAACAGATTGATGTACTCTCAAATTGATTGAGATTAAAATTTTACCTACTGACAACGTAAAGATTAAACTGAATTACAGAAAAGATTCGTTAAAGTTATATTTTTGAAGCAGGAGTTTGAAGTAGAGATTTGTATTCACTCTACCACATACACACACACTTTATTTTTTTTTCTTACAGATATTGAATACAGGATTCATGTCTTTTTAAAGTATATCCTGTTTCTGTTTGCATTTTAGTACATGTATATCTACTCTCTTCATTTGAAATGCTTCATGGTATTTTATAGCATAGGCAGCATATAAATTATCTGACCACCTCCCCTGGGGTGGGGACTGGGGTCTTTTTCTGTTTATATTATCAAAAACAATATTGTGAGATCCTTAGTAATTATTCCTTTTCTTTCTGTGGGAAAAGTGAACAATCTGCCAAAGGGAATATCCTTTTATCTCTGTAAGATAGTAGATTCAATAAATAGCTCATGATTGCTTTCCAAAATTTCTTGAAGTTACTCATTTTTACTTATTTTTCCATAGTCAAAAATAAGCTATGTGAAATCTAATCCAAGGTATATATGGGGATAATTGTTTTTAAATTACTGTTTACCTAAGTAAAATAAAGTGGAATGTTTATATCTTTAGGTACTGTTCTCTTACTTAATAGCTCTTTTTTGCTCTTTTTTTTTTTTTAATTCTAGAGTTTTAAAATTAAGGTTACAAATAAGCCCATCAATAGTTGTGTTTCCCTGATGACAGATTTCTATTCATAATAATCTTTTTCCCAGGTCATTATACTAATTGCATATCTTTTTCTTTCATTCAACTCTTTAGCAACATAAATAATACTTTCTAAGGAGATTTATTGACTATAAACAACTTGAACAATAAGTTCTCAGCAAAAGCATTTAATTTTACTTTAGCTAAAGATTTATAGTTTGAAAGGAATACTTATAACTGGCAACTATCTAATGTTTCAAGTGCTCCCTCCTGCATCACGGTGCACATCAAAACTATGACTAAGTTGAATTTAATTGAATATTTGTAAGGTGATGGTATATTTTATCCAAGAATAATTTCAACTTGATTATCAACTTGGCAAGTAAAATATTAGCCTGCAAATGAGCATATGTTGATGGTGAAGTGGCCAATAAAAGTGCCTGTGGGTAGAATGGTTAAAATATTTTCACATTTCTTTCAGCATCTTTATGAAATGTTTATATTAAATATATAGTAATTGTCATTTTGATACTTACATGCAGTGTTATAAATGCTTGATTTTGGAATATTTTGCTAAAACTTCCATCTTCTTTTATACACCTCTTTTTTTTCTGTGTTATTTGCAATATAATTAAACAGTATGAAAATGACATTCTTGAGGTCTAGTTGTAATGTGAATGAAAATAACATTTGCAGAGATGATATAGTTCATGATTTATTTTTTCTTTCAAAGCTGTTTATGGATCACCTATAATAGCTCTAGTTACTGTGGTGGATGATTGTGTTACGATGAAACAGAGGTCATGCTTCATTTTAGTTCAGCAAATACAAGTCACCAGGCTTTGTAAGAAGTAAATCTGCTGTCATGCAACAAATTATGAAAATAAGAATGTATAGTAATGGTTAATATTAAATATAAGAAGTAAAAAGCACATCCTGACTCCTATACCAGTTGGAGTTTTATGTGTTGGTGGCAGATTAATTTCTACATCAGTAAACAGGTGGAATGCTCCATATTGTACAGTGGTGTCACATTCTCTTAGCTTATATAGTTGCTGTGTAAAATTTTGAGAATGAGACTCAAATATTTGGTAAAAGGATTGGAGGCTGAATGAGGAGAAAACATGGGACCTATTTGGGACTGACTCTGCAGAGGTCTTGGTTAAGGCACCTGAGCAGAACTCCAGCTAAGACTGGAAGGCTAAAGCATTTCTCATGTGAATATCTGTTTTCTGTAATAGCTCATTTTAGTTTCAAATGGAAAGGAAAACAGTGAGGAAAATCTGTGATGTTTTCTGAAGGATGAAGTGTGTAAAATATGTAAGTTGGACACTGAAGTAAAAAAGAGAATTGAAAAGTAAACCTAAGCACAGGAAGTGCTAACACCCTAATTATAAATGTTGAGAGCAGAACTCTTCGTTCATAATTCATTTTCACCAGAAAAGTACAGGCAGTACAAGCAGTAAACCAGAATATGCAAATGGGAGTGTCGTGATGAACTCATTTTGGTGGAGATGACCACCATAAAATGCTAAGCTCATAGATGGAAAATTTTGTGAAGATTAGCAATTCAGGACCAAACACCTGGAGAGAACAAAAACCTGAAGCTATTCTTTTTTTTTCTTTATTCTTAAATTTGACCTCATTATTCCTTCACCTTTTCAAAAATTACTTGCTATTTTCTTAGAATAGTAAGTATGTACAGATAGAAACATAAGGCCTTGGGAATGCTTAAGGCCTCAAGGCTCACAAAATAGATGTGTAAAAATGAAACTTTTTCTAAAGTAATGGGAATTTGATGTCTGACCTGTTTCCTAAACTTTTTTTTTAAACCGAGAAAAGAAGTTAGCCAAGTGTACAAGATAGAGACCCTGAAAAGAAAAAAATTCTTAATTATTTTATTCTCAGTTCCTGTGCAGCATGAAGATATGTGACTGGCCATATGGCCTACACGATTAAGAAGATTGTTTTATTCAGATTATTGTATAGAAAGATGATCATTAATAGGGAATGTCTCAAAGCAAAAGAAATGGGGTTGGGATTCTATGGAGGCAGATAAAGAAGGCAAATTTGAATTTACAGGAGCTGTGAACAAGAATGGACAGTAAGTTCTATAGAGAAGGGTGTGTCTTCTGAAATTAGCTCATTCTGCAATAGAGAACTGTGTGTGTTGGATGAGGGCAGAAGTGTTTAAGCATCAGTAATCTCTGGGAACATTGAGCCCAGGTTAAATTCCACATTGACTTTATATGACCTGAATTCAACTGCAAAAGTACTTTAAACTTCATTGTCTGTTGTTTTGTTCAGTATCTACTGAATAAGGTCTGAAGCCATAAATTCAAATTCATTTTAAAAGTCATTTCTAGGAAATAATACTAATTATCTTGAGGCATTGATTTTTTTCCCCTTTATTATGTAATGAGAATTATATGAAACCATTATAGTTTTGTCTGTACCTAATCTGAGCTAAATTGAAGACTGAATTTAAGTGTCTATACACACACACACACACACACACAATAATAGTATGTATTGTTCTCCATTATTTCCGTAGCATTCTTTATAAGCATTCTATGTTAGCAGTTTTATTACTTGCATCTATTTTTTTACCATCACCCAAGTCTTCCGGGAAGGAAACAACATAGAATCAATACTCTTAGCTCAATGAAATCTAGGGCTAATCAGCTTCTTTTTATTGCTTCGTTAAAGCTTAGTTTGTATTTATTGTAATTATTCATGAACTATACACAAATTGAGTTGGATCTGTGGGGGGTGCACAATAGCAGAACAAGAATTATGTAGCTATTTGACAATGGCTATATAGGAATAGGAATTATCAGAGTGAAGAGCTATTTGGCAAAAGAATATAAGATAAATGGTTAGGGAAAAAAAGAATAATTCTGAAAACCATATTATTTCAGTTATATGCTAAATCAATGCTTAGACAAAAATGCTTCAGAAATATTTGTGAAGTCTCCTTTTACAGTATTGTTTCAGTCTGTGCACTCTCATCACTTGACTAAGAGAGATTGGGAATGTCAAAAGTAAAAACTTGAAAATGACTCAGATGCAATTTACTTGGATAGTTAGAATTCCTTCTGCTAATACATTGTTACAGTACTTTACATTTTGATACTTCACCTGTTCCTATAATAGCAACAAGTAAATACTCATTGAGAAGAGAAAAGTAACTGATACTTGAATACATGCTGTATACCAAGTAACATTTTTATACATTATCTCTTTAGTTTATGCTATCTGTGAGATAGCCCAGTCCATAGCAGTACTGATAAAATTGTGACCTTACTTTCTTTGGAAACTGGTTGAAAATGGATACTCTGAGGCCCAAACTCAGATTAAAAAAATCAGTCTCTGGATTCTGTACTATCCAAATGATTCTTATAAAACTAAAATTTGAAAAACACTGACTTATGCCATTTAATCACAACAAACTGCGGAAAATCCTTAAAGAGAAGGGAATACCAGACCATCTGACCTGCCTCCTGATAAATCTGTATGCAGGTCAGGAAGCAACAGTTAGAACTAGACATGGAACAACAAACTGGTTCCAAATATGGAAAGGAGTACGTCAAGGATGTAAATTGTCACCCTGATTATTTAACTTATATGCAGAGTACATCATGAGAAACGCTGGGCTGGAAGAAGCACAAGCTGGAATCAAGATTGCCGGGAGAAATATCAATAACCTGATATGCAGATGACACCACCCTTATGGCTTAAAGCAAAGAAGAACTAAAGAGTCTCTTGATGAAAGTGAAAGAGGAGAGTGAACGAGTTGACTTAAAATGCAACATTCAGAAAACTAGGATGGTGGCATCTGGTCCCATCACTTCATGGCAAATAAATGAGGAAACAGTGGAAACAGTGACAGACTTTATTGTTTTGGGCTCCAAAATCACTGCAGATGGTGACTGCAGCCATGAAATTAAAAGATTCTTACTCCTTGGAAGAAAAGTTATGATCAACCTAGACAGCTTATTAAAAAGCAGAGACATTACTTTGACAACAAAGGTCCATCTAATCAAAACTATGGTTTTTCCAGTAGTCTTGTATGGATGTGAGAGTTCGACTATAAAGAAAGTTGAGTGCCAAAGAATTGATGCTCTTGAACTCTGGTGTTGAGAAGACTCTTGAAAGTCCCTTGGACTGCAAGGAGATCCTTTCAGTCCATCCTAAAGGAAATCAGTCCTGAATATTCATTCATTGAAAGGACTGATGCTGAAACTCCAAATACTTTGGCCACCTCATGAGAAGAACTGACTGATTGGAAAAGATCCTGATGCCAGGAAAGATTGAAGGCAGAAAGAGAAGGGGGCAACAGAGGATGAGGTGGTTGAGATGGCATCACCAACTCAATGGACATAAGTTTGAGTAAACTCGGGGATTTGGTGATATACAGGGAGGCCTGGTGTTCTGCAGTCCATGGGGTCACAAAGAGTCGGGCATGACTGAGCAACTGAACTGATTGACAATGCCATTTTAATGGTGGAGGGGGCAAGAGGCGTCAGAGGTATGAAGCAATCAGCTTGACATCCTGGAGCTGGTGAATTGTAGAATGGGAGTGGGGACTGAAATGAGAAAAAACTCCTCTTTCCATCAGAAACTCCTGTATCTGTATTTCACTAATTCATAAGTCCTTTCTGTGACCAGCCTGCCTGCTAGTCTCTCTCATTTCACCTGTTCTTTGACTTCATCAGCCCCATCAATGTATTTATCTCCCTACTTTCTCCTACTTTCAGTTTTTGGAAGGGCATCCCTGGAGGCTTTGATGGTAAAGAGTCTGCCTGTAGTACAGGAGACCCAGGTTTGATCCCTGGCTTGGGAACTTCCCCTGGAGAAGGAAATGGCTCACCACTCCAGTATCCTTGCCTGGAAGATTCCATGAACGGAGGAACCTGGCAGGCTGCAGTCCATAGGGTCACAAAGAGTTGGACACGACTGAGCAACTTCGCTTTCACTTTCTTTCACTTTCTACTTTCGCCTTATTGAACAGAACTTCTCATTTCCCTTATTTCTTTGTGAAGTTTAGACCATGATGAATCATTTCGACTCGTTTCTTTCTAATTTTCTAACCTCACTTACTTGATGTTCTTTGTATGATGTCTCCATGCTGAAACTCCCAAGTCGTATGTTTTTGTGTTGTGATTGCACACAGGCAGCTTGACAATGCTAAGAACAATTGCTTTAACTTTTCAGCAGAGGTTCCATAATGATCACCATCCACAACTAGATCTCAGCAATGAATGTCAACTGTTATTCCACATTTCCCTTGATGATTCTCTATCAAAAATTTCACCATGTCTGTTTTGATTTTCTGTAGTTGTGTCAAACTGTGCTGACTCTACCATCTCCTTCCTCTATCTCAGGACACAACTTTGTCTTCTGTTTCTCAGATGAAATAGAAGCAATTATATAGCAGCACCTTCACATCTTAAATGTACCAGCCTAATTAAATTTGTACCATACACTATCTCTGTGCTTTCACAGTGGAAAAGGGATGCAGTCTCTTCATCCTGAACTTTGTATCATATATTCCGTTTTCTTCAGATGAACATTATAGATTATTCCTTCCTCAGTCTTTATTTTTAATTTTTCTCTTTATTTTATCACTATTTATTATATATTGTCAGCATTAAATATATTTAAGACTTTCTTATACCATAAACTCTATCTCAGTAGATAACACTGCCTGTCATTAAATTGCATAGTTCAGAGTTCTAGGATATTTTGAATTCTTTATGTTATACTCATTCAATTAATAAATATATATTAACCATATGCCAAGATGCTGTTATTATAAATATCTATATAGTTTCTTTTCTGCATGTATGCGTGCTCACTTCAGTCATGTCCAACTCTTTGTGACTCCATGGACTGTAGCCTGTCAGGTTTCTCTGTCAATGGGATTCACCAGGCAAGAATACTAGAGTGGGTTGCCATGCCCTCCCCCAGGGGATCTTCCCCACCCATGGATCAAACCCACGTCTCTTCTGTCTTCTTCATTACAGGTGGATTCTTTACTGTTGAGCCACCATGGAAGCCCTTTCCTTTTCTACTTACTTCTAATCAGTTTCTATGTATTCACCTCCCACCATTATTTTTTTTTTCTTCCCCTATCAGCATCTAGAGTGGGGAAAAAAGATAAAATTCTTCATTACATTCCATTTTGAATGTCTTTTTATTTCCTTTAAGAGCAAGTATATATCTTGAAAGAGTTGGAGTGTCTGCTTTTGACTGTTTTTTTTGAAACTTTTTCTTTCTTCCATCCAATTTAGAGTCCATTCCTTTAATTCAGCACCTTCTTTATTTGCATCTGAGTCTTTACACTTTCTGTTTCTTCTCTTTGAACCCTCTCATAATTCATCTGGCTAGCTGCCACCAAACTTTCTTATCGTCATCTTTGTTCTGTCTCCTGAGGAGGACAAAGGCTCATGTCCTTGTGGTTTACTAACAAATTACTGAGTGAGTGAGTGAAGTCGCTCAGTCGTGTCCAGCTCTTTGCGACCCCGTGGACTGTAGCCCACCAGGCTCCTCCGTCCATGGGATTCTCCAGGCAAGAATACTGGAGTGGGTTGCCATTTCCTTCTCCAAATTAGAGTTGTGGTTCATTTCAAAGGATGTATTATTATCAGTGTATATTCAGAGTATATACTCTCTGTGTGAAAAGATAATTTTCAAAAGAAAGTGTCCTAAAAGTGTAAAAAATAAATATGTTTAGGATTTTATATAATGAATTGTTAAGATGATGTTTTAACGAAGTTAATGGAGACTCCAAAGAACACGTTTACTGTTTAGAAATTTCAAAATGAGTATGGATATGGAAGCAGTGAAGGGTTGTTTACATGGTGCCTGATGGAAGTCAATTAAATGGACTGAATTGGAAAGAGTTTTACGTATCTATTGGCACTAATTATTTTTCACTGCTGTCAGATACCTACAACTTACAGAGTTTTTGTAAAACAGAACTAAAGAAAGGAAAGATAAGAATTGAATAGCCTTGAAGAGCATGCTGTGCAATGCACGTGGAAGCATCTTTCTCTGCACCCAGTAAATTGCCAACTCAAAGAGAGAACAAACATGTCACCTCTGTTCATAAAATATATTCCTAGAATCTATTAAGCCACCTACCTTAAAATAGATATAAAATTGTTCATTAAAATTATATTATTTCTTCTAAATTTAAAATTTTTTTATTTTTAATTGGATGAAAGTTGCTTTACAATATTGTGTTGGTTTCTGCCATATAGCAACATGAATCAGCCATAGGTATAAGTATGTCCTCTGCCTCTTGAATCTCCCTCCTACCCCTCTAGGTTGTCAGAGAGCACCAGAGTTGAGCTCCCTACATCATACAATAAATTTCCACTGGGTATAGACAATACCTATTTTGTTAGAGTTAATTTAAAATATTTAATTCCTCCAGTAGATAGTCCATCTGCATATACACAGGTACCTCAAACATGACATTATCAAAACTTACGTCATGTTTTCATCTAACTACATATTTCTTCAATATTCCAGATTAGTTAATGATTCTGTGTACTGGATCAAGTTGACAATTCAACAAAATATCTAGATTTCCAAGATTTAAATCTATATGTCATCCTGAAACTATGTACCTGGCATCTAAGTCATACAGATACATTTAATTTATGTTATTTTCAGTTTACAAATTTAAGACTTTTATATCATATCACCTAACTTTTATATTTTAAAAGCTGTGAAAATCCTGTCTGTGCATTACTCATGATTCTGTGATTTCTCTGCCTTTCACATCTTATAGCATCAAAAAACCTTTTGACCTGTTAAGCTCCATCTCAGTAATCTCTACGAAGACTGTTTTCAATCAACAGCAGTTTACAGTCCATACTTCAGCCCCTCCTGCACTAAGTAGAACTGCTTATTTCAACCTTTGTGCTACCACAATTTTTGGCACATGGTACATTCCTCTATTATGATGTTCCATATGCTTCTCTGAAATTATATTGATATAACTATGTCATATTAATCTATATTATCTGAGGGGATAGAAAATCTACACCTTTTATCTTTGAAACTCAATTTGCTAACACTAAATCAATAAAATAATGAATAATATGCAGATAAACCAATTCCTCTGATTTTTAGAGAGAATACCTGAATTTGCCTTCTGTTGCAGAATAAAACTTCTCCTTTGGGAGGATATACTAGGGGAAAGATAAAAGTTCAACTAAATTTCTTAAGGTTTCAAAAGCATTTTCAATCTCAAAAACCATAATGATGAAAGAAACACATATATGGGGTTCAAGGTTGTAATTGATGCCAAACCATGGCCAACAGCTTTTTGCTTAAAATGGATATTGTAAATGTTTCAATCACTATGGAATAGAAGACATCAAAGGAGATTTTGTCTGGAAGTGCTGCTTTCTAAACAGCACAGTCATGTAATTTGTTTTTCTTTTTCAACAAAAGTGTCGAATTGCAGTGTAATAGCTCAGCATGAAGACATCTCCAATGGTGAATTTCACTAAGGGTTATGGAGTCAGAGCTATAAGAACTAGCAGATGACTTTGGCTCCTCCTAACTCACTTCTAGAAACTGTGGAAAGAGTGCAAAGAATAAACAAATTTTTATCGGAAATGAAACACTCTGAGGCAGAATGACAGACTTTATTTGTATATTATAAAAAAAGAAACTAGACTCCTCTAACAAGTTGGCTTTTCCTCATAGTCCTGACCACTGACCTGTACAAAGCATAGTTTGATCTTGTTCTTTGTGTCTTTTTCTTACTATTACAGTCAAGTATGTGCTCCCCATCCATGTGAGTTTTTAGTAAGAGGATAGGTTTTATACATTCAGAAAGTTTTAGAATGTCTGGTAAGAGATGGAATAAGAAATCCTGTTTCTAACTAGTTCAACATCTTATGGAGTGCTTTGTACAAGACATTAGTATTGTGACATTTCAATGCTTGGAGGTAAATGCTTGATAAAATTAATCATGTTCTTTTTGAAATTATTTTCTCAAATTATTTAATATAATGTGCTTTCCAAATTTCCTTGAGAGCAAAGGGCATAACTCTCTTTCCAGTCACATTTGATGATGCTTTCGCTTCCTGAAGAAGCAATTGTAGACATATTTTATAGAATGTAATAGGAAATGATACTCTATACATATAAACTTGTTTTGAAACAAACATAATCAGAAACCATCTCATCTTTTAGTATCTAATAATGCTGATTTCTTCTCATTTTTCACCTTCAGTAATTTTTATTTTTATAAATGTATCTAACAAAGGGATAAATATGATATACACCATTCTATTCACATAGACAAACACTGATACGTTTTTTTTATTGCCCATGGTTTTTCTTGATCTTGGCCAGGCTTATTTTTCTGTAGATTTGCCCAAAGACTTTTGGATTTGCTTTTCATGTGGTCTGAACAATGAGCACATAGTTGTTCAGTCATCAAATATGAAGTACACTTTGGTGAATATTAGAAAAAAATGTGTATTAGTTTATTTTAATATAGATAGACAATAGACAAAAATAAGAGAGCAGACAGTTTTAATAGCTTTTAGTTTATTGTTTACTCCATGCCATTGGCTAGGCTAGGGATGTTTCTAATAGAGATCATTTATTTTCCAGAAGAACCCTAAGGCAAAGATATCACTGTTACCTTTTTGTCATAGATAAGGAGACTTAAAATTCTATGGTTAGGTGATTTGACTGTGGCTTCCCAGCAAGCAACAGGGCAGGGCCAGGACTGAGGAGAACTGGATCTACATTCTCTGGGGATCCATGGCTGTGTTGCTTCACACCTGCTTTCATTATGCAATGTTTATAGGCATGGACGATCGCTTTAGGACATAGCAATGAATGAGGTTTTGTAGAGGTCCTAGACGGTGGGAAACCACCAAAGAGATGAGACAGGATGGCTGCTGCCAATCCATTACCACTCTACTTGGTATGAGGAAAGGAAGCTCTCCTGAGTTACCAGTTTGTTTCCATTCCTGCCGAGGAGGAATACCTGGACTGCAGTTAGGGTGGAGATGAGATTAACTTAGAGTCCCAATTCTATGAGAGTTGGGCTATCCTGTTAAAACCTCATCTCTCAGGCCATCGGGATATTGCCAAAACTTTCATTTTTTTTTTTTTCCCTTCATCCTTTGTACAGGGCTATCCTAGTACCCTCACAGACCCCTAAGGGGTGCTTCGTCCACTCCTAACAGTGAAGAGATAATGGTGTGGTAGACATCCCAACCAGTCCTAGGAGTCTGATAACGGTTTTGACATACAAACAAGCCTCAAGAAAAAAATCAGACCAACATTCAAAATACTTTGTATACACTGTCCAACTAAGATATACCAATTATCTAACCATTCCAAAAAAGAAGTTGGTTCCTATACAAGTTGCCTCTATTTATAACATATGTCTAAAGTTCAGGCTCTTTAAAAAGAAGAAAGACCTATAATGGCATATTAGTCATGAATACTAAACATTCTCCAATTTGATAGCAAAGTGTCAACCATGGAAATCAGTATTTACCCAGTCTCCATTCTCTCTCTTTCAGTTTGTTCACTGGAAAAATTCTCAAAATAGTACTGTTGCCTCTACTGCATTTTCCTTCAGTCTCAGCTTACTCTCTGTTATTTTTTCCTCCTACCAATTTGC
Source organism: Bos mutus (assembly GCF_027580195.1). Lineage (NCBI taxonomy): Eukaryota > Metazoa > Chordata > Mammalia > Artiodactyla > Bovidae > Bos > Bos mutus. Next base: position 64,616,619 of record NC_091628.1, on the reverse strand, counting down.
TGAAACTACAGTTTTTGAGAGTTCAACTCACCAACGACCTACTAATTAACAAATTCAATGGTCTCTTGTAAGTACTTACTTGACTAGACCTCTCTATAGCAATCAAAATCACAGACTGCTTGTTCCTTCTTGAAAAGCTCTTGTAACTGGAAGAAGAAAATGACTGTCTCTTCCCCATAGAGTGGTAGGGGAGAAGAATGTCCCTTGGCTAAGAATTTAATCAAGTACGTATAAGAAGTAATTTCAAAGTCTCTGCCTGGTCTTAGTGTAGTTAAGGTAGCGTGCTATATAGATTTATGGGTCAGTATTAGCCAATTTATTATTCCAGATAGATCTGAAATAGCACATTTGAAAAGGTGGGGGGGGTTGGAAAATTGAAGAGGAGGAAGCTTCATGGCAGTGCATAGTAATAAGGCCATGCTGATTCTATTACAGTTATGTGAACTTGTGAGTTACGAGGCAGTTGGGGAAGTGTTTATTTTGACTTTATAGAGTTGGCGCTATTCTAGAAGGGTATGTATGTATATAGGCACAAATGAAAGATTTTAAACATAAAACAATTGGAAAATTGGAGGGACAGAATATTTATAATGCCATCTGAACTTTGGAAAACAACTTGAAGGTACAAAGTTAAAATACCTAGAGTTGCATGAAGCAATTCCATGAAAAATAGGTAATTCCTGAGTATTCCATTAAGGCCAACATGTTATTCTAATTTGACTATGACTGGGATAGTGGCATTTAATATAAGATGAGATCAACCTATATAGATTGAGGGAGAGGAAAATTTTGTTAATGTAAAAAGCAATGGTCAACAGAGTTGCTGAATGTATTTAATTTATGTATCTGTTTCCTCTCTCAATATTTGAACTTTTGAAACTCCATTGTGTTGCGTTAGTACTTTTTTAACCTCAGTTTCTTCCAGGGAGCTCTGATATTGTGTAAATGCTAAGTGCCCCAGAAATATTTTAGAATTGAATAGTTGAAGTAACTAAACATATTTAGTTATGTTTATCATATGAAACATGATATGGGGGAATATCATATGAAATAATATGAAAATATCATATGAAGGGAAAGGGAAAATATCATATGAAAATGTATTAATAACAGGGTAGAAGCTGGAGATCAGTCAGCTCTCTGCCTTCTTCATTTTTATCAAGACAGATTTCACCATTTCTATATCTAGTAATCTTTATGAGTTTGAAGATAAAAAATTATATAGACATTTCGATGTTGTACCATGACAACAAAGAACTAAATTAAGAACTAAATTAAGTAATTAAACATATTTAGTTACTTCAGCTATTCAATTATAAAATATTTCTAGGGCACTTAGCATTTACACAATATCAGAGCTTCCTGGAAGAGACTGGTGTTAAAAAAGTACTAAGGCAACACACTAGAGTTCCAAGAGTTCAAATATGTATATACATATATATATAATCTCTACCATATGGTTAATTAGTAATTCACTAAATTTTATGATAGCTTTGGTAAACTTAATTATGTAAATGAAATAAATGTAAGAATTATTAGTATAAAAACTATTATGTAGTGACATGGTATAGAAGCAATGAGGTAGTTTAAGTAGCTATTTTTTATGGTATTGATGGTTGAAGGAGAAAGTCGTTGACATTTATAAAGTGCCTGAAAAATGTCAGACACTTTACATACTTCATGTTATGAAATATAAGTAAATACTGTTAATACAGGTATTCTAATTTCAGTTCATCACCAAAAATCCAAATTTTGATAAAACTGAGTTACTAGCTCAAAGAAGAAAAGTAAATTTCAACTTTTTTGCCACAACCTCTGAATTTATTCTGGCTACAGAAAATGATGAGCAAAAATCTTTGACTGCATCTCTATTCAATAAGAACAACTCCTCATGAATCAGCAATATCTGCTTTAATGTTAGAAGGGAGAAGAGGACATTCACTACCAAATACTGCTGTCATTGCACAAACTTAGAGTCAGAAAGAAAGAATATGAGTTGGTGAAGAGGTTTATTTGTGGGTGTCCGGGAAGGTTTGAAAAAGAGGACTGGTCAGGATTTAATCTTAGATAAATTCTCCTCTCAAATACAATACTATTTCCACTATACTTTTAATTTAACTTTATAATCTGAAAAAATTAATAGTTTTTGATGAATATATTATTGCTTCTCTGGTAGCTTAGACAGTAAAGGATCTGCCTGCAATGCAGGAGACTTGGGTTCGATCCATGGGTTGGGAAGATCCCCTGGAGGAGGGCATGGCAACCCACTCCAGTATTCTTGCCTGGAGAATCTCCATGGACAGAGGAGCCAGGTGGGCTACAGTCCATGGGGTTGCAGAGAGTTGGACATGACTAAGCAACTCAGCATACATATTTTTAATGTCAGACATTGAAAGAGGAGACTCATTAAACAATTAAAATTAAAAATCTCATAATACTATCATATGAGTGCTTTCCTTGTGGCTCAGCTGGTAAAGAATCTGCCTGCAATGTGGGAGGCATGGGTTTGATCCCTGGGTTGGGAAGATCCCCTGGAGAAGGGAAAGGGGAAATATCATATGAAATGATATGGAAATAGCATATGAAGGGAAAGGGAAAATATCAAATGAAAATGTATTAAAAATAGGGTGGAAGCTGGAGATCAGTCAGCTCTCTGCTTCCTTCATTTCTGGCTTATTAAGATATATTGCACCATTTCTATATCTAGTAATCTTTATGAGCCTAAAAATAAAAAAAAATATATAGACATTTTGATGTTGTACCACTACATAATTAAGAAAATAAAATATCTATTCGAGAGATCAGATAGTACTCCCCTTTCAGGAACTGGGTCATACTTTTCAAAATTCAAGTTATATTTAAATTGCCCCAAAAAGGAAAATATATTTAGTTACTTTAAATTTTCCATCTATAAGCAAAGGTTTTACAAAATAAAATGTGTTCACTACAACCTTAAGTAGTACATAAACATGAACATATTAAATGAAATATGAAATAAAATATGATAGTCAGTACCAATGAAGGTGAGGAATGTGAGGCAATGTAAGTTCCCCAAACAACAGTGTCTTTTGTTTTGAATCAACAGTGCCATTGACAACATGATTCTGTCTTCCAAAGCCTGGACATTGTACTGATTTGTCAGATTGGAATGGATCTTCTAGACCCATTATAGTTACAGACACGTGTAGTTACTTAATGAATTCGTAAAAAAGTGACTATAAAAGACCAGCAAATACATCTTTTTTGTCATTCTGGTAAACCTTGAGAATATGAGCAATGGAATAATTATGTGGTGGTTCTTTTCTGCTTACCCACCCCACACATTTTGTTCTTATCCACTTAACCATCAGGGGTCAACCGCTATGAACAGCATCACCAAGAGCCTCTTGCTTTCTGGATTCTGACTAGGTTTAACAGAAAATGAACACTAACGTGAGATTAGAAGGAGAGAGAGAGTGAAGAGAGATTCTTCATTCTTTTTTGCCTTGAGTATGCATTTTTCTCTGTGCAGCTGCTTCTTTCTACAACTGCAGCTGGGTATCCCTTCCTCCACTAGTTCAAGTTCTCACTGAGGAGTTTTAAAATATTTTCTGCCCTCTTCTCTTCATGTGTTCGGATTGTAATGGCTTCCTAACATTGCTAGTATCTGAATGCCTGACTATACCTTATTTACTCCTTTAACCCTGCTTATAACTCTTAATCAGTCTCTTTATATTAATCATATAGAGCAATTTTTGTTTCCTTTCTGGGCTTTCCTAGATCCACATTGTGTCCTTGTTTTTGATGGTGTGAGTTTTTATTTTTTAATTCTTGTTATTTTGTTTCATTTTTATGCCCTTGGTTTAGTATCTCTAGTCCAAACTCTTGTCATTCGTTGTGAAGATTATTATATTCAGTTTTTGTCCTTCTCAATGCTTTTTTCTCGCTTCCTCAACTTTAAAGGTGGTTTTGCTAGAAATTATTTTATCTGTTATATGAATCTCCCATGGGGTTTGAATGAATGACAATAGCTTATAATAGATCAAAGTACTCCCTCACAGGCAATATCCTAGTACTTTTACTGAGCAGTGGTAAAGTGCTGGGAAGAGTCCTGCAATTTAAGAAAGATCAGCACCTGATTTGAGTTATGATTTGACTATTTAATATTGCAAAGGCCTATGGAAAAGTAGGAAGTCAAGAGATATCCAGAATAGCAGACAAGTTTGGCTTGTAGTCAGACATGACTGAGTGACTAATGCTTTCACTTTTTGGCCTTGGAGTACAAGATGAAGCAGGGAAAAGTCTAACAAAATTTTGTCAAGGGAACACACTGGTCATTGCAAACATTCTTTTCCAGCAAACCAAAAGATGACTATACACATGGACATCACTGGATGGTCAATACAGAAATCAGATTGATTATATTCTTTGCAGCCAAAGATAAAGTCAGCAAAAACAAGGCATAGAGCTGACTATGGCTCAGATCATTAGCTTCTTATTGCAAAATTCAGGCTTAAATTGAAGAAAGGAGGGGAAACCACTAGGCCATTCAGAGATGACCTGAGTCAAATCCCTTATGATTATAGATTGGAGGTGACAAATAGACTAAAGGGATTAGATCTGGTAAACAAAAGGCCCAAAGAACCATGGATGGAAGTTCATAACATTGTATGGAAGGCAGTGACCAAAATCATCCCAAAGAAAAAGAAATGCAATAAGGCAAAGTGGTTGTCTGAGGAGGCATTATAAATAGCTGAGGAAAGAAGAGAAACAAAAGGTAAGGGAGAAAGGGAAGGTTATACCCAACTGAATGCAGAGAGTTCCAGAAAATAGCAAGGACAGATAAGAAGACCTTCTTAAGTGAACAGTGATTTCTTCAAAAAAATTGGAGATATTAAGGGAACATTTTATGCAAGGATGGACACAATAAAGGACAGAAATGATAAAGACCTAACGGAAGCAAAAGAGATTAAGAAAAGGTGGCAGGAATACACAGAACGCTACAAAACAGACCTTAATAACCTGGATAACCACAATGGTGTTATCACTCATCTAGAGCCAGACACGTTGGAATGTGAAGTCAAGTGGGCCTTAGGAAGCATTACTACTAACAAAGCTAGTGGAGGTGATGGAATCCCAGCTGAGGTATTTAAAATCCTAAAAGATGATGTTATGAAAGTTCTTCACTCAATATGTCCTCAAATTTGGAAAATTCAGCAGTGACCACAGTGCTGGAAAAGATCAATTTTCATTTAAATCCTGAAGAAGGGCAATGACAAAGAATGTTCCAGCTACCATACAATTGTGCTTATTTCACACCTCAGCGAGCTTCTGCTCAAAATCTTTCCAGCTAGGCTTCAGCAGTATGTAAACTGAGAAATTCTAGATATACAAGCTGGATTTAGAAAAGGCAGAGGAATCAGAGATCAAATTTGCAGCATATATTGGATCATAGAGAAAGCAAGGAAATTCCAGGAAAGCATCTACTTCTGCTTCATTGACTACATTAAAGCCTTTGACTGTGTGGACCACAACAAACTGTGGAAAATTCTTAGAGTGATGGAAGTACCAGACCAACCTACCTGTATCCTGAAAAACCTGTATGCTGATCATGAAGCAAAATGTTAGAACCAGACATGAAACAAGTGACTGATTGTTATGAATTGAACCCACTTGTTTCCAAATTGGGAAAGGATTACGTCAAGGCTGTTTATTGTCATCCTGTTTATTTACAACATATATGGTGTACATTATGTGAAATGCGGTGCTGGATGAATCACAAGTTGGAATCAAGATTGGTGGGAGAAATATCAATAACCTCAGATATGCAGATAATACCTCTCTAATGACAGAGGTGAAGAGGAACTAAAGTTCTTCTTGATGAAGGTGAAAGAGGAGAGTGAAAAAAAGCTGGTTTGAAACTGCATTAAAAAATTAGATCATGGCATCTGTTTTTAACACTTCATGGCAAACAGAGGGGAAAAAAGTGGAAACAGTGACAGATTTTATTTTCTTGGGCTCTGAAATCATTGCATGCAATGACTGCAGCCATAAAATTAAAAGATACTTGTTCTTTGTAAGAAAAGCTATGACAAACAGCATATTAAAAAGCAGAGACATCACTTTGCTGACAAAGGTCCATGTAGTCAAAGCTGTGGTTTTCCAGTAGTCATATGCAGATGTAAGAGTTTTATCATAAGGAAGGCTGAGCACTGAAGAATTGACGCTTTTGAATTGTGCTGGGGAAGACTTTCTTGGACAGCAAGGAGATCAATCCTAAAGGGAATCAATCCTGAATATTCATTGGAAGGACCAAAGCTAAAGCTGAATCTCCAGTCCTTTGAGCACCTGTTGCGAAGAGCCAACTCATTGGAAAAGACCCTGATGCCAGGAAAGATTGAGCGCAGGAGGAGAAGGGGGCAGCAGAGGATGGATTTATTAGATAGCATAACTGACTCAATGGACATGAATTTATGCAAACTCCAGGAGATACTGGATGATAGAGGAACCTGTTGTGTTATAGTCCACAGGATTGCAAAGAGTGGGACATGACTTTGTGACTGAACAACAACAAGTAAATGCCTACACTTTTTAAAAATCAATTTATTTATTTTAATTGGAGGCTCATAACTTTACAATATTATCGTGTTTTTTTCATATATTGACATGAATCAGCCATGGGTGTACATGTGTCCTACCATTCTGAACCCCTCTAAGGATCAGTGCTTGTTTATCCAAGATTTCAGAAATGACTAATCACCTTAATTCAAAGTATACTTTGAATGGATAATACATAGAATAAAGATGTTGTGAGGAAAAAGCAAGTAGTTTCTACTCACTAAAATACATTTGTGGAAAATTCTAAGGACTCAACAAAAGAATTGTGAGAACTGATAAATGAACTTAGTAAAGTTGCAGTATACAAAATCAATATACAAAAGCCTGGTGTTTTTATGTACAAACAACAATGACAAATGAGTAAACAATCCCATTCATACATAACAAGAAAAGGAATACAATACCTAGGAATAAACTTAACCAAAGAGGTGAAAGACTTATAACTAAAAATTGTAAGCTCTGATAAAGGAAATTAAAGAAGACAGTGGAAAATGGAAATATGTTTCATGTTTATGGATTGGAATAATTAGTATTAAAATGTGCTTAACTACTCACAACTATCTACAGATTCAATACAATCCTTATGAAAATCTGAAACAATGGCATTCTTTACAGAAATAGAAAAAAATTACCCTAAAGTTGCCCAATAACCATAGCAATCTTCAGCAAGAAAAAACATAGCTGGAGGCATCACCCTTCCTGATTTCAGTATATATATTTTACAAAACTAAGTAATAATATGGTACTAGGAAAAAAAGACATATAGACCAGGGGAACTGAATAAGGAGCCCAGGGATAAATCCATGAACTTTCTTTTAACTGATAGTCAATAAGAGTGTCAAAGATACACATGAGGGAAAGATGATCTATTCAGTAAATGGTGCTGGGAAAATAGGACATTTACATTCAAAACAATTAAATTGGGTCATTATCTCACACCATGTATATAGGCTTTTAAGTAAGTTTATTGGACTTTTCTTTACTGTGGTTTGCAGATAGTTTTTTTTTTTTTTAATACAATTGAAGGCTTGTGACAGCCCTCCATGAAGTTAAGACTGTTGGCTTCATTTTCCAACAGTGTTGTTTACTTCATATCTCTGTGTCACATTTTAGCAATTCTTGCAGTATTTCAAACTTTTTTGTTATAAATGTATTTGTTATGATGCTTTGTGATCAGTGATCTTTGATATTACTACTATGAGTTACTGAAGGCTCAGATGTTTCATCAATAAAGTATTTTTAATTAAGGTATGCACATTGTTTTTTAGACAAAATGCTCTTAGACCATGGTATCGTGTAAACATAGCTTTTATATGCATGGGAAAGCAAAAAGATTGTGTGACTTGCCTTATTGCCATAGGTTTTTTTTTTACTGTGGTCATCACTCTGAAGATGCATTATCTCTGAGGTATGCATGTATAATCGTAAATCAACTCAAAATGGATGAATGATTTTAATGTAAGACCTGAAACCATAAAACTACTAGGAGGAAACATAGGGAAATTCTTCTTGACATTGGTCTGGGCAATAATCTTTTGAATATGATCCTCAAAACATAGATAACAAAAGGAATAATAGACACGTAGGGCTATATTAAACCGAAAAACTTCTGCACAGCAAATAAAACCATCAACAGAGTGAAAAGGAAGCCTATAAAATGATAGGAAATATTTCAAGCCATACATGTGATATAGACTTAGTAACAAAAATATGTAAGGAACTCTCACTACTCAATAGCAAAAAAGAATAATTCAAGTAAAAACAGGCAAAAGCTCTGAATAGACTTTTTTAAAAAGGAGACTTACAAATGAACAGCAGGTTTATGAAAAGGTGCTCGACACTGTTAATCATCGGGGAAATGCAAATCAAACAACAACGAGCTATCACCTCACACTGTTAAGATTGTTGTTCTCAAAACGACAAGTGATAAGTGTAAGTGAGAATGTGCAGAAAAGGGAGCTTTTGTACACTGTTGATGGGAATGTAAATTGCTGTTATGGAAACCAGTACTAAGATTCCTCAAAAAATTAAAATAGAAGAACCATCTAAGCAGGTAATCCCACTTCTTGGTATACATCCAAAAGAAATGAAATCAGTATTTAAGATATCTTCACTCCAGTAATCCTTGCAGTAGTAGCCAGGATGTGGAAGCACCTTAAATGTTTGTTGACAGAAATACATTTCTACATAAAATCTTTACAGATATTTTTACATTCTTGCCATTGCTCATTAAGTGTTATCATATATGCATGTATATATTTATGTGTAGTTAGTTCCTCAGTCATGTCTAACTCTTTGTGACCCCATGGACTGTAGCCTGCCAGGCTCCTCTGTCCATAGAATTCTCCAGGCAAAACTACTGGAGTGGGTTGCCATTCTCTTCCTCAGGAGATCTTCCCGACCCAGAGATCGAACCTGAGTCTCCTACATTGTAGGCAGATCCTTTACATACGAGCCACCAGGGAAGTGTATTTATATATTTCTAAATGTATACATACATAATAGAATATTTTTCAGTCTTTAAAAAAAGTAAGAAACGTCCTCCTGAGTTCTCTGTCCTCTTCTTCACACAGTGGTGTGCTGTGTTGTGCTTCACACAGTGAGCACCAGCCAATCTGCCTACTCAGGAAGTCCTCCAATATTTCTAGGAAGGTCTCTGGACCTGCTGTGGATGCTATCTGGTCAGCTCAGACTCAGATCTGGCCTCACTCCAGCTTGCTCTTGCTTCCAAAGTCCACAGTTACCCCCTAAATTCCACAGACTCAGGATAAATTGCTGGGATTTAATCCACTGCACCAAAGCCTTTGACTGTGTGGATCATAATAAACTGTGGAAAATTCTGACAGAGACGGGAATACCAGACCACCTGACCTGCCTCTTGAGAAACCTGTATGCAGGTCAGGAAGCAACAGTTAGAACTGGACATGGAACAACAGACTGGTTCCAAATAGGAAAAGGTATAGGTCAAGGCTGTATATTGTCACCCTGCTTATTTAACTTATATGCAGAGTACATCATGAGAAACCCTGGGCTGGAAGAAGCACAAGCTGGAATCAAGATTGCTGGGAGAAATATCAATAACCTCAGATATGCAGATGACACCATCCTTATGGCAGAAAGTGAAGAGGAACTACAAAGCCTCAAAGAAAGTGAAAGTGGAGAGTGAAAAAGTTGGCTTAAAGCTCAACATTCAGAAAACTTAGATCATGGCATCTGGTTCCATCACTTCATGGGAAATAGATGGGGAAACAGTGGAAACAGTGTCAGACTTTATTTTGGGGGGCTCCAAAATCACTGCAGATGGTGATTACAGCCATGAAATTAAAAGACACTTACTCCTTGGAAGGAAAGTTATGACTAACATAGATAGTACATTGAAAAGCAGAGACATTACTTTGCCAACAAAGATCCATCTAGTCAAGGCTATGGTTTTTCCAGTAGTCATGTATGGATGTGAGAGTTGGTCTGTGAAGAAAGCTGAGCACCGAAGAATTGATGCTTTTGAACTGTGGTGTTGGAGAAGACTCTTGAGAGTCCCTTGGACTGCAAGGAGATCCAACCAGTCCATTCTGAAGGAGATCAGTCCTGGGTGTTCTTTGGAAGGAATGATGCTAAAGCTGAAACTCCAGTACTTTGGCCACCTCATGTGAAGAGTTGACTCATTGGAAAAGACTCTGATGCTGGGAGGGATTAGGGGCAGGAGGAGAAGGGGACGACAGAGGATGAGATGGCTGGATGGCATTACTGACTCGATGGACCTGAGTCTGAGTGCACTCCGGGAGTTGGTGATGGACAGGGAGGCCTGGTGTGCTGCATTCATTGGGTCGCAAAGAGTCGGACACAACTGAGCAACTGAACTGACTGACTGAATCCACTGCACCAGCTACTACAGGAGTGAATTCCTTTCCCCTTTGCTCACACAGCCCCTGGTTCTCCAATTTGGTTTTGGGCTCACCTCTGCTTGTATGTTGCCTTTGGGTGTCCTTTCCCTGCGGAGACACAAGGGGCTGAAAGCAGTGTCTTATTAGGGCTTCCTTATTCAGTTGGGCTTTTTGGAAGTCTGGAGTCTTCTGCCAGCCTTCAGAAGGTTGTTCCTCATTCAGATGTATTTTTGATGTACTTGTGAGGAACAAGGTGATCTCCCCATCTTACTTCTCCTCCAATGGCATTGACGTATGTTCACTATTGTGTTTAAAATAGATAGCTGGTGAGAAGTTGCTATATAACACAGCCTAGTTCTTTGTGATGACCTAGAGGGCTAGGGTTGGACGATGGGAGGGAGGAGGCTCAAGAAGGAGGTGATACATGTATCAGTTCAGTTCAGTTTGGTTCAGTTGCTCAGTCGTGTCCGGCTCTTTGCGACCCCATGAATCGCAGCACGCCAGGACTCCCTATAGTTATGGCTAATTTTTTTTGTTGTATGGCAGAACAAACAGCATTGTAAAGCACTTTCCCTCCAATTAAAAAATAAATTAAAAATAAAAAGGAAATTCTGCCATTTACAGCAGCATAAATGAACCTGGAGGATATTATGCTAAGTGAAATAAGCCAAAAGGCAAATACTGTATGATCTCATTTATGTGGAATGTAATATAGTCAGACTCATAAAAGCAGAGACTGGAAAGGTCCCCAGGGTCTGGCGAGAGAGAGATATTGGGAGACACTGGCCAAAAGGATACAGTGATTTAGTTATGTAAGATTAATGTAATATATTCTATAAATATAGTATAGAATATAGAGTTGGTGATGGACAGGGAGGCCTGGCGTGCTGCGATTCATGGGGTCGCAAAGATTCGGATACGACTGAGCGACTGAACTGAACTGAACTGAAGCAGGTATATCTTAAGTGCTGTCACCACACACACACAAATAACTATGTGAGTTGATGCATATTTTATTAGCTAGCTTGTGGTGATGATTTATTTCAGAACGTATATATGTATCAAAATATTGTTGTATACCTAAGTATATCTGATGTTTTTGTCATTCTTCAGTCAATCTAGAAAAAATGAGGATATGATTTTGTTTTATTCTTTTGTATTACTTTATTTTCATTATATCTCCTTTCATTGGCATGCAGTTTTTTTTTGAGAGATTAGACTTAACACATCTAACACTGCAGAGCCTATTATTTAGTTGTTACCTAAATATGTGTGAAATTGAGTGAAATTTTGTACAGATTGTTTTAAGTTGAAGAACATATGTTCTATAATTCCTAGCATGAAATTCTCAGGGCCAACTGTCTATTTATAGCACTACTAATATATTGATAGATTGACACCATATGCTCAGATTGCACTCCCTTTAAATAAAACAATAAACCTTGTTGATATCTCTGGAATTACTGGGAAATTTGGGAATAATGAAAAGCTCATTCATTTCAGATTTGCATCAATACAGTGTAATGTTTAAATGTTAATATTAAAAAATTTGTATTATGCAGTCATACTAAATCTATTTTTTGAGAGCTGTGACTTATTTGGAAAATATTAAAGACCAAATTGTACACATAGGGTTAAACATACTGTATATTCTAATATCTCAAAAAATTTTAAGTGAAGGAAATAAAATTTTATAAGTTATAATGAGTTCATGTAAAATTGTGTTGGCCTGTTAATACTGAAGATGTTTTCATATGCTCCCTCAAACATAATTGAAGTATATGAGCATTACAAAATAAGCTAGTTTTTGTAGTATTGATGTTTACTCAATTATCAAAGTGTAATTTTGTTCTGTCAGAGAGTATATCATCTTATGAGACTACATCTTCCTTGAGACAGTGTACTTTATTTTGATGGAAAATAAAATTAATCACATTTTTATCTAGCTTCTTGTATTTCTTTGCTACTATTGTCGATAAAAGTTGATAATGAAACAGTTAAGTAAACACAAAGTTTCTAAGAAGAAGCACTGAAGTGCATATGATATAACATAATGTGCTTCACAGAAACTAGAAATTGGATTAATACTGCTTGCTCATGCTTGAAGCATGGAAAATTGCTCAAAGGCAGATGGATGGAGAGTGAAAATCTAAAAATAAAATTCCCAGTGGAAAGGAGGACTTTCACAGTTCATATTGGTTTCTTCTAGGATATGAGTCTCAAGACACAGAAAAAACCTTACAAGCAGGACATTTAAGAATAGAATGAATTGTGTGTTTGTGTGTATAAAACATATATGTATATATAATTTATATATTTACAATTATGTGTATGTGTGCGGAAGGCAGAGAAGAGAGAGATTGAGAGAGATGCTATGGGAATCTGAAAAACAATAAAGTTAGAACTATTTTTCATTTTTATCCAAGTGTTATTATTTATCCATCATACATCTGATTTCTTGTATAGATTTCCATCAGCATTTTAATTAAAAAAATTCAATATACCTTGGCATCATTTTTGTTGTTTTTTTTCTTTAATAAAACCTAGATGGGGGTATATTTTCTTTATGATTTATATTATTAACTTCTGGAAAGTTCAGCTGTCTAACTGCTGCAGTTACAGTATCTACAGATAAATCAGCTCAACTGTGTGTAATGTGATAAATTATCACAGTAATTATGGAAAAAGGATGAATTATGAATTAAAATATGTCTAAAATATTGCATTGTGCATAGATTGAAGTAAATTCCTAACCACAAAATGTTAAATAATAAGATTTAAAATATAACTTTTAACTAAGCAAAAATATATAAAACTAAGTTTGCATAATCATATACTATGTAGCAATTTAGTATAAATAAAAAGTAAATATGTCTATTTATTAAGAATACATCTGTTATGCTTTCCTCTGTTTATTTCTAGAACTTTTGCCTATGTGACAAGCAGATAATGCTTAAAGTGATAATAGTTACCTCAACTATCTCATTTTCTTTAGTGAAAACAGAGAAACTGTTTACAAATATTGTGTCCTTCATTACCAATACAGAGAATACACAGACAATTCCATAATTTCCTGCTAATTTGTTTTGTAATGGCTTTATTTCAGTAAACCTTAAATATATGAGCTACAATGTCAACATAAACTCTATTCTGGAAGGGATTCTTAGATGATATATGATTCTTCCTTTTTAAACTTAGAGGAGGCAACCAACTTCAAAGGGGTTAAGCATTTTCTTTCATAGTTTATGAAGTTTGACTACACTGATGTATTTTTTTTATAGATAGTTAATTCTATTTTTTTTAATTTTATTTTTTAACTTTACAATATGCTTGTCTATCCAGTGGTTCTGCAATTTAACGTAAATCATAAAATCATTTCTTATTCTTTAAACTGGAAAGAAAAAAGCTCTGGAGTGATTCACTAATATACTTAAGCTTTGAAAACTAGGGAAAGCTCAGGCTTGTCAAAAGATTTCTCCTTCAGTCCAATCACACCGTGAATTTGCTGGGTGACCTTCACTGTTACCAACACCTTACCTGTAAGTGGAGAGGATCGATGATCTCCCAAGGCCCTTCTCAGGCTATAAATACATTTTCAGAGAAAGGATTGTGATAGCTGTTCTTCATTTTTACTGATAAGAAAGCAAAAATATAAAAGAAAAATAAAATTGACTCACATTTCAGGAAGGTTTAATATATCAAGAAAAGGTAAGAACTTGAATGAACCCTAGTAATCAGTGATGGCAGTGACCTAATTTATAGGTAATGGCAGAATGGCAGTTTCTTTTGTAAAAATAGAAAGTTTTACACATTCATATAGCCCATCTCAATGAGACTTTAGAATCAAGTTATTTTTGTCATAGATACATAGGAAAGAAAATTAACATTTCAGATTTATCAAAGTAATATATAAACATTTCATGCTAAGTGACATGTATTAGGGAGGAACTATCTTTAATATTGACATTATGAATTCATTAAATAATTTTAGGGGCTAATCCAATTTGTTTTAGAGTCCTGACATGAATCTCTGTATACCAATAAATGAAAGCTGTATACTAATGAATGTATTCTACAAAGTGTATAACCCATGGTCCACATGTTTCCTCATTTATATTTAAAATATTTGTTCGCTTTTCTTTCTCATTCTAATATCTGCTAAATTTGTCAATTTCTAAACATAGCACTATGTCAGCAAATTTGGAAAACTCAGCAGTGGCCACAGGACTGGAAAAGGTCAGTTTTCATTCCAATCCCAAAGAAAGGCAATGCCAAAGAATGCTCAAAGTACCACACAATTGCACTCATCTCACACGCTAGTAAAATAATGTTCAAAATTCTCCAAGCTAGGCTTCAGCAATATGTGAACCGTGAACTTCCAGATGTTCAAGCTGGTTTTAGAAAAGGCAGAGGAACCAGAGATCAAATTGCCAATATCTGCTGGATCATGGAAAAAGCAAGAGAGTTCCAGAAAAACATCTATTTCTGCTTTATTGACAATGCCAAAGCCTTTTCCTTTCTGGAAAACTGGAAAATTCTGAAAGAGATGGGAATACCAGACCACCTGACTTGCCTCTTGAGAAATTTGTATGCAGGTCAGGAAGCAACAGTTAGAACTGGACATGGAACAACAGACTGGTTCCAAATAGGAAAAGGCGTACGTCAAGGCTGTATAACTTATTTAACTTATATGCAGAGTACAGCATGAGAAACGCTGGACTGGAAGAAGCACAAGCTGGAATCAAGATTTCTGGGAGAAATAGCAATAACCTCAGATATGCAGATGACACCACCCTTCTGGCAGAAAGTGAAGAGGAACTAAAAAGCCTCTTGATGAAAGTGAAAGAGGAGAGTGAAAAAGTTGGCTTAAAGCTCAACATTCAGAAAACGAAGATCATGGCATCCGGTCCCATCACTGCATGGGAAATAGATGGGGAAACAGTGGAAACAGTGTCAGACTTTTTATTTTTGGAGGCTCCAAAATCACTGCAGATGGTGACTGCAGCCATGAAATTAAAAGACTCTTACTCCTTGGAAGGAAAGTTATGACCAACCTAGATAGCATATTCAAAAGCAAAAATATTACTTTGCCAACAGAGGTCCGTCTAGTCAAGGCTATGGTTTCTCCAGTGGTCATGCATGGATGTGAGAGTTGAACTATAAGGAAAGCTGAGCGCAGAAGAATTGATGCTTTTGAACTGTGGTGTTGAAGAAGATTCTTGAGAGTCCCTTGGACTGCAAGGAGATCCAACCAGTCCATCCTAAAGGAGACCAGTCCTGGGTGTTCATTGGAAGGACTGATGCTGAAGCTGAAACTCCAATACTTTGGTCACTTGATGTGAAGAGTTGACTCAATGGAAAAGACCCTGATGCTGGGAGGGATTGGAGGCAGGAGGAGAAGGGGACGACAGAGGATGAAATAGATGGCTGGATGGCATCACTGACTCGATGCACATGAGTTTGAGTGAACTCTGGGAGTTGATGATGGACAGGGAGGCCTGGAGTGCTGCAATTTATGGGGTCTCAAAGAGTCGGACACAACTGAATGACTGAACTGAACAATAAGCTAGAATACAGAACCACAGTTTGACTGTTAAAACATTCTGAATAAATTCCTCTTATTCTTTCCTAAGGAATTTTCATTTCTCTCCCATTTCCAGAAATGCAAGTATTTTTGCTTGAGCAGAATAAATCAATTTAAATTTTATATATATATGTATTTAAATTAAATATATGTAAACACAGGAAAAAATAAAGATGCTTCTAAAGAAGCTTCTTAGAATCATTATTGTGTTCAAAACAAGCAATTTTATTTCTGAAGTAAAACAAGAAGAACTTTAAACTTAAAAAATTAAAGGCCTTAATTACATACACGTGAAAAGTCTTGTAACTATCAGTGAATGTCCTAGTGTGTCAGACTGTTGAGTCAAACTATTCTAAGATTATATCTTTTAGTTTGAACGGTAAATCACCTTAAAAAATTTAAAGAAAAATTAGCATTTATTCCATTAAAAAAATCATTGTGGTACTTAAAAAGATTTCAAGGCAATATGTATCAGTAATAATACCTTTCTGTAGGATTTACAAACTTTTTTCTTTATGAATCTTACTAGTGTTTTTTTAAGATATCAGTGTTTTGCATCTATAATTTATCTGAATCTGACTTTTATCTATTATTATTTTTAATTTCTGCATTTTACTCGTCCAAAGTTCTCAAAGGCACTTATAAATTCTCACAAATATTAAATTATTAATAGGAAAACACTTCAATACCACTATAATTTATGCTTGAGAATTGTTACAGTGTTTTGCATATTTTAAATGCCTTAAGACTAGTATTTTTAATTTTGCTGATTTGAAAGAATAAAGCAGTGCCTTCCACTCACCCACACACAAGATTTCCTTTAAACTTGATTTAGAGCATACATACATTGCCCAGAAATTAGGGAAAGTAGCTTGGAAAGGTGGAGAAGGCAATGGCACCCCACTCCAGTACTCCTGCCTGGAAAAATCCCATGGACGGAGAAGCCTGGTAGGCTGCAATCCATGGGGTCACTGAGGGTCGGACACGACTGAGCGACTTCACTTACACTTTTTACTGTCATGCGTTGGAGAAGGAAATGGCAACCCACCCCAGTGTTCTTGCCTGGAGAATCGCAGGGACAGGGGAGCCTGGTGGGCTGCCGTCTATGGGGTCACACAGAGTCAGACACTACTGAAGTGACTTAGCAGCAGCAGCTTGGAAAGGCATTGACTCTCCCTTAGTTTACACACTTGAAGAGATTCAGTGCCAGAACTGCCTTAAATATACAGAACTTTAGGATTGCTCATAAAATTGCATTTATTTGAATAACTTTGTTAGAAGGTACTATAGATCAGAAGCCTTGTGGAATTGTCAGGTTGGAAGGAGAAAGAATACTGCCAACTATAATCTGGAGCTCTTATCCTTTAGAGGGACCTGGAAGAATAGAAATTGTATAGACAGCAACAAAAAATAGAGGTTAAGGACTTATTTAATTCAGGAAGCACATAATTTGCAGCATATAATAATCCTCTGTAATGATGGTGGTTTAGTTGCTAAGTGATGTCCAACTCTTGTGACGTGATGGACTATATAGGCTTCTCTGTCCATGGGATTTCCTATGGTAAGTATACCGGAGTGAGTTGCCATTTCTGACTCCAGGGGTCTTTCCCACCCATCCTTTATTGTTGGCCATCTCCTGCATTGCAGGCAGATTCTTTACCGACGGAGCCACTGGGGAAGCCCCAATATCCTCTAAGCATCAGCTATTGCTCCAGATATTGTAAAAAAGTAAGCAAGTACTCTTTTGAAAATGTTTCTTAGGATTTTTGGAAATGTTTCTTTCATATTTAGTCAAAGACAAAGATTCCTAAGGACTAATGCATATTTAAAAAGCAAATATTAACTTGAAAAATTTTGTTCCCAAAGTGCTACTAATGAATAGATCCATAAGGCAGAATCGTTATCATAATGATAATGGTAATGAAACAAGAAGATCCCCTGGAGGAGAAAATGGCAACCTACTCCAGTATCCCTGCCTGGATAATTCCATGGACAGAGGAACCTGGTGGGAGTCCTTAGGGTTGCAAAGAGTTGAACATCTCAGCAACTGAGCAGACAGTGAAACAGTAATGATCTTAATAATAATTTATAGTCTGATAAAAATAATAATAATTTAAGCAGAAGTAAAGTCAAATGAGAAAAGAAGAGGCTTATTGAAAAATGAATGTATGAAATTCTGTATCTCAAATTATACATTAGAGTTAATGGTATAAAGTAAAGCAAATCAATTACCACTCAAACCAACTAATGTACTCATTCATCAGGAAAAAAAAGAAACACCTACTATTCATGAGGTATTGTGATGAATACAGAGGTTATGGGTAGAAATAGAGGTGGTAGGAAAGAAGGAAATCAAATTTTTTCTGAAAAATTGTATATAATCTGAAGTTGTGGCAGCTCTAAAGCTGTCATTTGCTTCATTAATAATACTGTGCTTTTTTCAGAGAAGAAGCTAGCACTTTTTTTTAGCCTTTTAATTAAATTATTATTTATTGAAAGATAATTGCTTTACAGAATTTTGCTGTTTTCTGTAAGGAATCTGGAAAAATGGTACTGAAGAATTTATTTACAGGGCAACAATGGAGAGAATAGACTTATGGACATGGAGAGAGGGAGGAGAAGGTGAGATGTATGGAAAGAGTAACATGGAAACTTATATTACCATATGTAAAATAGGTAGCCAATGGGAATTTGCTGTGTGCCTCAGGAAACTCAAACAGGGACTCTGTATCAACCTTGAAGCTAGCACTTTTAATTTTATATTTGCTAAATAAGGCATAAAAAGGCGTGCATAAATTATTTGCCTAATAAATATCTTCATTTTACAGATTTATTGAGATTTTATATATATATATCATAAAATTCACCAATTTAAAGTGTATAGTTGAGTGACTTTTAGTATTTTCAAAGTTTGCAATATCATCACAATCTAGTTTTGGAATATTTTCATCACCTTACCCCCAAATTGCCTAAACATTAGAAGCTATACTTTATTCTAGCTTCCCATCCTGCATCTTTGCCATTCCAGGCCCCTCTCCCAACCTCAGCCTCACTAATATGCTTTCTATATTATATTTTGCTTAATCTGATATTTTACATAAATGGAATCATTCAATATGTGTGACTGGTTTCTTGTAAGCATAATTAGCATAACTGGCTTCCTAATTAACATAATACTTTCAAGGTTCATCCATATTATAACATGTATTAGCACTTTATTCTTTTTCTGTGCTAACTAATACTCTATTTTATGGATATATGCTTATCCATGAACAGGTAGTCACTGTTTGTATATTTTCACAATAAATTTACTTATAAGATTTTTTGTACACTTTAGTTTTCATTTCTCGTGGCTATATATTTAAGGGTGAGGTTGTTGGGTTATATGATAACTCTATCTTTAACTTTTTGAGGAATTGCCAACAATTCTCCAAAATGAAAGTGCCATACCACATTCTGCCAGCAATATGTGAGTTCAAAAATCTTCACAGCTTCGTCAATACTTATTATCGTCTGTTTTATTTTAGGCTTCCTAGTGCATAAAAGTTGGAGAAGGCAATGGCACCCCACTTCAGTACTCTTGCCTGGAAAATCCCATGGACGGAGGAGCCTGGTGGGCTGCAGTCCATGGGGTCGCCAAGAGTCAGACACGACTTAGCGACTTCACTTTCACTTTTCACTTTCATGCATTGGAGAAGGAAATGGCAATCCACTCCAGTGTTCTTGCCTGGAGAATCCCAGGGATGGGGGAGCCTGGTGGGCTGCCATCTCTGGGGTCGCACAGAGTTGGACACGACTGAAGTGACTTAGCAGCAGTGCATAAAAGTAGTGTCCTATTGTAGTTTTGATTTTCCTTTTCTTGGTGACTAATGATATTGAGCATCTTTTCATATGTTTATTGGCTAATTGTGTATTTTTTTTTAGCAATATCTATTCATATTCTTTACCTGTCTTATTACTTAATGTTGAAAGAGGTTATCTAGTGTGTGTGACTGCCTGTTGACCCAGTAACTGGAGGTTTCTTATTCCAGGCATTTGGATGTTTCCTATTTGTCCCTTGTCCTGGGAATGTACTTTCTGCCCAATGTTCCCATACCAGAAGCTATTTCAGGGATGGGTTATTGAGATCATCTGGACCATATAGTAACTGAACCTCATTATGGTCTCTATAAATCTATTTTAAGATTCTGGCACAGAGATGGGGAGAGCTACTTGTCCTACCCTCACCGAAGAGAAGACTCATATGTAAGTTCCCTTGCTTATTAAAATTTCTGTCTTCCAATCTGAAGTGACCTGCCTCCTTCTTTGGATTCTCCTTGCCCTCTGTGTACGGGACAATTTTGAATCTCATCCATTGAATGCCTTAGGTTGTGAACCAACATTTGACTAATTATTGTTGAGTTGTAAGATTGTCTGGATACAAGGACATTCTCAGATACATGATTTTAAAATGTTTCCTCTCACTTTAAGTTTGACTTTAAACTTTCTTGTTTGGTGCACAAAGTTTCTAATGTTGATTAAATCCAAATTATCTATTTTTAAAAAGATTTCATTTATTTTATTTATTTGACTGAGCTGGGACTTTGTTGCTGTACACGGGCTTTTTCTCTAGTTGTGGCCAGTGGTGGCTACTCCACCCTTGTGTTGCATGGGCTTCTCATTGCAGTGACCTCTCTTGTCGTGGAGCATAGGTTCGAGGGTGCACGGACTTCAGCAGTTGCAGCATATGGGCTCAGTAGTTGTGGCTTCTGGACTCTAAAGCACAGGCAGTACTTGTGGCGCAGGGGCATGGTTGCTGCATAGCATGTGAGATCTTCTCAGATCAGGGATCGAACTCATGTCTTCTGCATTGACAGGTGGATTCTTTACCGCAGAGTCACCAGGGAAGCCCCAGATTATCTACCTTATTTCTGTACTACTTGTGCTTTTAGTGTATGTGGTATTTATTTATTTATTTATTTTTACTAATCCCTGGTGCAGAATTCTGCTCTCAAACCAATGACATCATCAGCTAGAGCAGTACAATGAAAAGAGTGTAGGCTTTGAAAGTGAAAGTCGCTCAGTCGTGTCCCATCTTTGTGACCACCCCATGGACTGCAGCACACCAGGTTCCTCTGTCTATGGAATTCTCCAGGCAAGAATACTAGTTGCCATTTCCTTGTCTAGGGGATCTTCCTGACTCAGAGAGTGAACCTGGGTCTCCTGCATTACAGGCTGATTCTTTACCATCTGAGCTACCAGAGACTCTCAGAGTGCAGGCTTTGAGGCTATGCTCAAATCCTGACCTTGCTCTTCATTGGCCATGTGACTTCAGAATGTTCCTTAGCTCAATAAGCCTCAGTTCCCATATCTTTAAAATGGCCATATTAATTATTTTTCCCTCATGAGACTAAAGTTGAAAGGATGACTATTAAGTGCCAAACGTGGTACCAAGGGACCATTTTTTCCTTCCGTTTAGAGAAAAGATTTATCTAAAAAGTGATTATAAATTTGTTTTAGTCTTTTTTTTGTTTGTTTGTTTTTGTTTTTTTTATTTAACGCCTTTTATTGCCATACCTCATTTTACTGTGCTTTGCTTTAGTGAGCTTTATAGATACATGTTTTTTTTGTTTGTTTGTTTTTTTCCTTGTTAATTTTCTGTTTAGTTGATCTATCCATAAGTGTGAGTGGGGTATTAAAGTCTCCCACTATTATTGTGTTATTGTTAGTTTCTCCTTTCATACTTGTTAGGATTTGTCTTACATACTGCGGTGCTCCCATGTTGGGTGGATATATATTTATAATTGTTATATCTTCTTCTTGGATTGATCCTTTGATCATTATGTAGTGACCTTCTTTGTCTCTTTTCACAGCCTTTGTTTTAAAGTCAAATTTATCTGATACGAGTATTGTGACTCCTGCTTTCTTTTGGTCCCAATTTACATGGAAAATCTTTTTCCAGCCCTTCACTTTCAGTCTGTATGTGTCCCCTGTTTTGAGGTGGGTCTCTTGTAGACAACATATGTAGGGGTCTTGTTTTTGTATCCATTCAGCCAGTCTTTGTCTTTTGGTTGGGGCATTCAACCCATTTACGTTTAAGGTAATTACTAATAAGTATGATCCCGTTGCCATTTACTTTATTGTTTTGGGTTCGAATTTATACACCGTTTTTGTGTTTCCTGTCTAGAGAATATCCTTTAGTATTTGTTGGAGAGCTGGTTTGGTGGTGCAGAATTCTCTCAGCTTTTGCTTGTCTGAAAAGCTTTTGATTTCTCCTTCATACTTGAATGAGATCCTTGCTGGGTACAATAATCTGGGCTGTAGGTTATTTTCTTTCATCATTTTAAGTATGTCTTGCCATTCCCTCCTGGCTTGAAGAGTTTCTATTGAAAGATCAGCTGTTATCCTTATGGGAATTCCCTTGTGTGTTATTTGTTGTTTTTCCCTTGCTGCTTTTAATAGAATGGTAGAAATAAATGAATCAGAGAGGATAAAAGAAAAACGAATTAAAAGAAATGAGGACAATCTCAGAGACCTCCAGGACAATATTAAACGCTACAACATTCGAATCATAGGGGTTCCAGAAGAAGAAGACAAAAAGAAAGACCATGAGAAAATACTTGAGGAGATAATAGTTGAAAACTTCCCTAAAATGGGGAAGGAAATAATCACCCAAGTCCAAGAAACCCAGAGAGTCCCAAACAGGATAAACCCAAGGAGAAACACCCCAAGACACATGTATGTGGTATTTAAAATACCATTTGCTTAACCCAAGGTCATGAAGATTTGCTTTTATGTTTTCTTCTATGAACTTTATTTTAACCTTTAGGCTTAGGTCTGTGATCTATTTTTGAGTTAACTTTTGTGTATGATTTGAGGAAGAGATCCAAATTCATTCTTTGACTGTGGATATTCAGTTGTCCTATCACTATGTGTGAAAAGACTATACTTTGCTCTACTGCATAGTCTTGGCACTCTGTTGGCTATCAGTTGACTGTAAATATTATAACTTCTAGAACCTCATTTTTAGTCCACCATTCTATTGTATGTTCTGGTATTATACACCAGTGCCATATAGACTTGATAACTATAATTTGTTGTGTTTGTATGACTTTGCGTTCTTGAGAAGCATGTATATTTTGCTGTCATAAGGGAAAGTGTTCCACAAATGTCTGTTAAATTTAGTTGGTTTATAATACTGCTTATATCTTCTATTTCTTTGTTGATCTTTCCCTAGTTATTCCTTTTGTTATTGAAAATGAAGTGTTGACGTCCACAATTATTATCGTTTAATGGTCTGTTCATGCAGCCCACCCCCTAGCTGAGCTCAGCTCACTGAATTACATTTTCAAAAAACCCCACAGTCTGAACATAGAGATTTTGTAGGAAATTATGAATTCAGACAAAATGTTGACTGTGTTCCGGGTGTGGTGCTTTTAAGGGAACTCCAAAAGAGGTCAAATCTCTCCTTTGTCTGAAATGCTGTTACTTTTAGCTACTTATACCACTGAGCTGGAGACGGAGGAAGTGATAGGAATAGCCCTAAGTTAAAACTTACAGACCCTGCTGTGTCACTGATTCAATAGTTTCTCTAGGATAATTTGTTTTGTAGCTTTGTTAATTATTAGTGTTTTTCAGCAGTTAATTTCAGTTGTTTTGCTTTTGCCTTCACTATCTTATAGAGAGACAGAGAAAGTTCCTAAGGTCTGCACTCTCACTCCAGAACTATGCATAAGATTATTGAACAATACTAATATTTATGAGGAGAAAGTTCTTTTAATTCTTCAGTGGAGTAAATCTATCTTGGTTCCATATTTTCTAGGATTCTTTAGGAGAGATTAAGGTTATAATTAGAGGTTATTATAGTTCCAGTTAGGGAGCAGTAAATACATATATCTTTTGAAAAAGCAATTATTTATGTTACAGAACCTAACTTTCAGGGTAACTGTTCCTTGGAAGGTCATCTTACTCCAACTTAGTTTCAAATTATAGTTCTAAAATCCATATTGAGCAAGTAAAGATAGTTCAACTCAAAGAATTATTTCAAACTAAAAAGAAATCTGAAGAAATATGTAAAATGCAAATATTAATACAATTTACATTGGTCAGTGTTACTTATAGAGAAGCCTAAATATTTAAATCATCAATATTGCTTGTTAATTCTTAAAACATATTCAAAATTATAGTAGTAACACTGCTTGGTTAACAAGAGAAATAATAACAATATTAAAAATAAAGATTATATCACTTTTTATGGCTAGATACCATATTAATGTTTTTCTGTTTGCTATAATGCTGTATCTTCTCAAATATTCACATAGTGTTTATAGTAATTATTGCCACTTGGAGAAAGAGTGAACTGAAAAGTCAGATTAAAAAGCTTTCGTGTGTAATTAGATATTTGATAACCTTGGTGATTGAAATCCTTATTTGCCTTTCTTTGGCTAATAGTATCAAAGTCAGTTGGCTCTTTCTAAAGAATGTTATCTAGCAAATACACACATACTTGTATTAGGAAAACATTTCTCCTGAAAAGAGCTTGGTAAATATTCAATTCATTTCTAGATATCAGCCAATGCCACCAGTGAAACCTCTACTCTTTCATATGCTACATCCAGTAAATCATCAAACGTTTTAAATTTTGTCACCTAGATATATTTTCTTGGTCCATAGTATATCCATTTTTTAAAAATTATTGCTATCTGACTACAAGCCTTCAGCATTTCTTGCCTAGATCACCTTCAGTTCAGTTCAGTTCAGTCGCTCAGTCGTGTCGGACTCTGCAACCCCATGAAGCGCAGCACGCCAGGCCTCCCTGTCCATCACCAACTCCCGGAGTTCACTCAGACTCATGTCCATCGAGTCAGTGATGCCATCCAGCCATCTCATCCTCTGTCGTCCCCTTCTCCTCCTGCCCCTAATCCCTCCCAGAATCAGGGTCTTTTCCAATGAGTCAACTCTTCACATGAGGTGGCTAAACTACTGGAGTTTCAGCCTTAACATCATTCCTTCCAAAGAAATCCCAGGGCTGATCTCCTTCAGAATGGACCAGTTGGATCTCTTTGCAGTCCAAGGGACTTGCAAGAGTCTTCTCCAACACTACAGTTCAAAAGCATCAATTCTTCAGCACTCAGCTTTCTTCACAGTCCAACTCTCACATCCATACATGACCACAGGAAAAACCTAGCCTTGACTAGATGGACCTTTGTTGGCAAAGTAATGTCTCTGCTTTTGAATATGCTATCTACGTTAGTCATACCTTTCCTTCCAAGGAGTAAGCATCTTTTAATTTCATGGCTGCAGTCACCATCTGCAGTGATTTTGGAGCGCAGAAAAATAAAGTCTGACACTGTTTCCACTGTTTCCACATTTATTTCCCATGAAGTGATGGGACCTGATGCCATGATCTTCGTTTTCTGAATGTTGAGCTTTAAGCCAACTTTTTCACTCTCCTCTTTCACTTTCATCAAGAGGCTTTTTCGTTCCTCTTCACTTTCTGCCATAAGGGCGGTGTCATCTGCATATCTGAGGTTATTGATATTTCTCCTGGCAATCTTGATTCTGGCTTGTGCTTCTTCCAGGCCAGCGTTTCTCATGATGTACTCTGCATATAAGTTAAATAAGCAGGGTGACAATATACAGCCTTGACATACTCCTTTTCCTATTTGGAACGAGTCTGTTGTTCAATGTCCAGTTCTAACTGTTGCTTCCTGATCTGCATACAGATTTCTCAAGAGGCAGGTCAGGTGGTCTGGTATTCCCATCTCTTTCAGAATTTTCCACAGTTTATTGTGATCCATGCAGTCAAAGGCTTTGGCATAGTCAATAAAGCAGAAATAGATGTTTTTCTGGAACTCTCTTGCTTTTTGGATGATCCAGCGGATGTTGGCAATTTGATCTCTGGTTCCTCTGCCTTTTCTAAAACCAGCTTGAACATCAAGAAATTCACGGTTCACATATTGCTGAAGCCTGGCTTGGAGATTTTTGAGCTTTACTAGCGTGTGAGATGAGTGCAATTGTGGGGTAGTTTGAGCATTCTTTGGCTTTGCCTTTGTTTGGGATTGGAATGAAAACTGACCTTTTCCAGTCCTGTGGCCACTGCTGAGTTTTCCAAATGTGCTGGTATATTGAGTGCAGCACTTTCACAGCATCATCTTTCAGGATTTGAAATAGCTCAACTGGAATTCCATCACCTCCACTAGCTTTGTTCCTAGTGATGCTTTCTAAGGCCCACTTGACTTCACATTCCAGGATGTCTGGCTCTAGGTCAGTGATCACACCATCGTGTTTATCGGGGTCGTGTAGATCTTTTTTGTACAGTTCTTCTATGTATTCTTGCCACCTCTTCTTAATATCTTTGCTTCTGTTAGGTCCATACCATTTCTGTCCTTTATTGAGCCCATCTTTGCATGAAATGTTCCCTTGGTATCTCTAATTTTCTTGAAGAGATCTCTAGTCTTTCCCATTCTGTTGTTTTCCTCTATTTCTCTGCATTGATCACTGAGGAAGGCTTCCTTATCTCTTGCTCTTCTTGGAACTGTGCATTCAGATGCTTATATCTTTCCTTTTCTCCTTTGCTTTTCACTTCTCTTCTTTTCACAGCTATTTGTAAGGCCTCCCCAGACAGCCATTTTGCTTTTTTGCATGTCTTTTCCATGGGGACGATCTTGATCCCTGTCTCCTGTACAATGTCACGAACCTCATTCCATAGTTCATCAGGCACTCTATCTATCAGATCTAGGCCCTTAAATCTATTTCTCACTTCTACTGTATAATTATAAGGGATTTGATTTAGGTCATACCTGAATGGTCTAGTGGTTTTCCCTACTTTCTTCGATTTCAGTCTGAATTTGGTAATAAGGAGTTCATGATCTGAGGCACAGTCAGCTCCTGGTCTTGTTTTTGTTGACTATATAGAGCTTCTCCATCTTTGGCTGCAAAGAATATAATCAACTGATTTCAGTGTTGACCATCTGGTGATTTCCGTGTCCATATGGTGAAAGGGATTATCTAGGACCCTCTTTTGATATGGATTGCCTTTTGGCCTTATGGCCTCTATTGCTCCTTGTTTCCTTGGTAACTTGTAAAGCCTGGTCTTTGATCTTTATCTGAAGAAACTACCTTGTAATATGGTATATATACTCACACAGAATTCAATAAAGCACCCGTGTTCCACCAGACTTGGGTCCCCGTGTCCTTCCTTCTCTTTCTCTCTCTCTGTCTCTATGTCTGGGTGATTCCCTGGAGCACAAAGGCTGGCTGTGTAACCCAGGGAATATTAGCCTCTATCCTTCTTTCACTTTCTTAATATTAACCGGACCACCAAGTTCAGTCCATTAAAGGATCCCAACAACCTACCCTACCAGGGACCTTTAACTTCTACACTATTAACTTCCTGACTATTCCAGGTGGTGCTAGTGATAAAGAACCTGCCTGGCAATGCAGGAGACTTGGGAGGTGAGTTTGATCTTTGGGTGGGGAAGAGATCCTCCTCCCTGGAGGAGAGCAGGGCAACCCATTGCAGTATTCTTGCTGGGAGAATCCATGAACAAAGGAGTCTGGTAGGCTACAGTCCATGGAGTCACAAAGAGTTTGAAAAGACTGAAGTGACTTAGCATGCACACACCCCAATGGGGAATTTTTATAGAAGACTAGAACTTTGTTAAGATGTTCCTCTTGGTTATTAATGATTCAATATTTCCTGGTCAGTATTTTTGTTTTTGGTACTGTGGATTCATTTTAAGACTTTAATATTGGTGTATAGAATCTGAAAGTGTGCTAATGAAAGAAATACCAAACTTTACCTTCCTACCTAAGCTTAAAGCTGCTGTTATATGTTTATACATACCATAACATAAATGTCCAGTTATTTTCTTGCACTGTATAAGCAGAATTTTGTGTTTTCCTGAATGAGAAGATAAAACATTATTATTTCATGAAATTTTAAAAATTAATAGTCAGTCTTACACTACTGAAAACTACATCTAGTGCCATAAGTAAAATGCTAATGTATACAATTTAATACAAAATGCTCTTTCTTTGATAGTATATTTCATGATTTTAAGCTCGGTTTTTACCTCTATAAAGTGTCTGATAGATATCTTCTAAATAAATGGCCTAAGATAAAATAGATTATAATACCAGACCATAGTACAATACCTTACCTGGCTCCTGAGAAACCTATATGAACGTCAAGAAGCAACAGTTATAACTGGACATGAAATGATGGACTGGCTGAAAATTGAAAAAGGAGTTCATCAAGTTTACCCTGCTTATTTATCTTATATACATAGTACATCATGTGAAATCCTGGGCTGGATGAATAGCTGGAGTCAGGATTGCCAAGAGAAATATCAACAACCTCTGATATGCAGATGATACCACTCTAATGGCAGAAAGCAAAGAGAAGCTGAAGAGCCTCTTGATAAGAGCAAAAGGAGAGAATGAAAAAGCTGATTTAGAAGTCAGCATTCAAAAAACTAAGACCCATTACTTCATGGCTAATAGAAGGGGAGAAGATGGAAGCAGTGACAGACTTTATATTCATGGGCTTCAAAATCACTGCAGATGGTGACTGTAGCCATGAAATTAAAAGCTTGTTCCTTGGAAGGATAGCTGTGACAAACCTGGATAGCGTATTAAGAAGCAGAGACTTCACTTTGCCAACAGAGGTTCATATAGTCAAAGCTGTTGTTTTTATAGGAGTCATGTATGGATGTGAGATTTGGACCATAAAGAAGGTTAAGTGCTGAAGAACTGATGTTTTCAAATTGTGGTGCTGGAGAAGACTCTTGGAGAGTCCCCTGACAACAAGAAGAGCAAGCTAGTCAATCCTAAAGGAAATCAACCCTGAATATTCATTGGAAGGACTGATGCTGAAGCTGAAGCTCCAGTACTTTAGTCATCTGCTGCTAACAGCCAGTTCATTGGAAAAGACCCTAACACTGGGAAGGATTGAAGGCAGGAGGAGAAGGGGGCAACAGAGAATGAGATGGTAAAATGGCATTACTGACACAGTCAACATAAGTTTGAGTGAACAATACTCCAGGAAATAGTGAGGAACAGGGAAGCCTGGTATGCTGCTGTCCATGCGGTAGCAGAGAGTCAGCCATGACTTAGCAATTGAACAACAACAACTGATATATGAGATAGTATTTTTTAAGACAGAAAAACTGGCATTACCACATGCTTTCTCTTTAATTAACAGCAAAACATTTCTGAGAGAGATCCTAGATAAATTATGTGTGAAATAAATGGAAATATGTAATTTCATTATATGATTTGAATTTAAAAGAAAATATTTTCTTAAAAATGCAAAATCATATGAAACTTTGTAATATGTTAATTAATTTCTTTTTAACAAATACATTCATATATGTCAAAACAAACCTATTTTTAAATTCTAATATCAAATTCAAAATATTAATGAGATCTTGGTAGCTATGGTAGCTTTCAAACTCAAAATAACTTTAAAGAAAAACATATTAATATGTTAAATAAAATATATATGTAAAAAGATATGTGATAGATAATATTCTTTAATCTTCATTTATTATGATGGCATGCTTGCAAGTATGCTCAATATTGTCTGACTCTTTGCAACCTCATGGACTGTAGCCCACCAGGCTCCTCTGTCCATGGGATTTTTTTAGGCAAGAATACTGAAGTGGGTTGCCATTTCCTACTCTAGGGGATCTTCCTAACCCAGAGTTTGAACCTGCATCTCCTGAATTGGCAAGTGGGATTCTTTACCACTGAGCTACCTGGTGAGCCCACATGTCAAGTAACATACAACCATCCATTCAGTCCTTTAAGGTCTATATGCAGAATACATCTGAGGATTGAAATGTACCTGTTTTCCCATGAAGTTCTCTAAGATACAATTCTGATTTCTGAGAGAAAAAAAGTACTTTCAATTTTTAAGTATAGCAATTTAACAGTAAATGTTAATACTCTATGAAATCACTATTTTAAGAGGCACACATTAAATTTGTTTTTTCATTAAGTTTAATAAGAGGGCTGGAAATAGAATGGAGGAAATTTTCTAGAAAACAGGACAACAGTAACAACAAATTTACAATATAGGAAATATAGGAGGAGAAAAGAACTAAACTTAGAACATCAGAAGTCTTGGTTAGGTGTTCTCCTGACAGTGGGGAAAAAGCAAAAGATAAAGACAAAGACAGATTAAAATGATGGCCACGTTTATCAAAGAAAAAGAGCCAAAATCAAGTTAAAGCAATAGTAAAAACAAAATTAGCTTTTGCGGCTCCAGCAATCATTTTCAAATTCCAGGCATTTAGGAAGAATAATGGAATTTGAGTGCAGGGGTTCATAGCTACTTCCACTGAACTGTATTTCTCCGAAAGTTGTTGACCACTCTTAACTGATTTTAACCAGCTTGATTGGAATCCTATGGCCAAATCTAATTGCAAAGGAGGCAATAACCATGTATTCATTTAAAAATAAATGTCTTAATTCTGAAGAAAACAGTGTTGTAGAAGAAAGGGGTATACATATATTGTTATGTAAATTATACATGCCATTACTGAAATCTCAGTGATATTTACATGCTCATAAAATATTAACAATGAATAATGATTTACTGAAAATATTATATTTGATTGGTGGAGGATTAGCCCTATGTGTTTGAGAAACCCTTAGTGTTAAAGTCTCAGTAATCATAATTATATATCATATCTAAAGTAGAAAGAAAACAATAGTATTTTTAATAATAGCAGAAAAGGAAAACAGAATAGGTAAATGAATCAAAACTGATCCATCTAGGGGGGATCATTTAGAAGGAGCTTAAAAGTTTGTTGAATTGCTGTCTATGTGCTTTCTTAAGGCATCATGAAAAATGTATTTAAAATTTTTTAAAAGATGTGGAATTAAAAGTTTGGTGGTTTCAGAGAGTTTGTGGAGATGCTGAGGTGATAATACTATAGTCAGAAAATACTTGAGGTATTGGATTGTATGCAGTATTACTAACAAAATCATGGGTGACCATGGGAGTTGATAGCTAGGATCATTTGGAAAAATGCTATTGGATCCAAGAAGTTAAGGAACTCAGAACTCTGGTTTGGGGATAGATCTTTCATGTGAATGAAGATAAAAATCACCAAGATTAATCACAGAAGGAGGGCAAGGTAGAAGAAAAAAAATATAAACAAAAACAATAATGAAGAGTGCCCAGGGAGTAAATGACAACTACATAGAGAAATGTTGGGTACTATAATATTTTGACTGCAGTGTCAAATGACCTTGAATTTTGAAGAAGGAGGATAGAAAAATATTTTGGAAGGGGTAATGGGGAACAGTGTGAATCCAGGAAAACCTGAATAGGGGAAGTTGGGGGAAGAAAAAAAAAGAGTCTCAGCTCAAGAGAGTTGCAGAGAAAACTATTATTTTCAACAGAAACTCAGTACCTTAGGGAAAGAATACGAGCATATAGAGAGCTAAATAAAGCTTAAAGGGAGTTGCTTGTGATAGGCCCAAATGTTTTACACTTGGTGTTTATAAAGCATTAGAATTTGGTTGATATAAACAGACGTGGATTTCTGGTAAGGACTTCAATGAAAAGTGAAGTGAGGCATTTGTGGAGTTTGTATCTAATGTACTAAACTGGATTAGTATTAGAACTGAGTCATTGGAAAAGACCCTGATGCTGGGAAAGATTGAAGGTAGAAGGAAAAGGGGACGACAAAGTATGAGATGGTTGGATGGCATCACTGACTCAATGGACATGAGTTTGAGTAAACTCCAGGAGTTGGTGATAGACAGGGAGGCCTGGCATACTGCAGTCCATGGGGTCGCAAAGAGTAAGACATGGCTGAGCAACTGAACTGAACTGATCTGAATATCATTGTCACTCAATACCTTTAAAGTTCATTTACAAATAAAGCCATGGCTGGAGACATGACAATGGGAAAAAATCTATAAAAGTTGTTGTGAATGAATTACAGCTAAAATTATTGTTGAAAACCTGGAATTGAGAAAAAGATGAAAAATAGAGAAGACTGATCAGACAAGAGAGACCTAGCAATCAAGGGAGAAAGAGATGGAAAAGGCCTACTGAATCACAGGACATACCCTTTTTGTGAGATAGCTTCAGTTCAGTTCAGTCGCTCAGTCATGTCCGACTCTTTGCGACCCTATAAGTGAGGTTATCTCCTTGCATTTAAGCAAGGCACTTTCAAGAGAAAGGAAGAGAACAGAAATCATAATGAATATAAGTATCTCTGAAAGATAACTCTCATGGTGGTGCTTTTAAAAAATCATAATTTTTTGGAGGACCAGCCCTGACTTAGCCCTCTGCTTCTTTTGCTTCCTATTAAATATATACAAGATGCTTGCAAGCCTTTAACACTGTTGATTAATGACATGGAATCCAGGTAAATCATTGAATTTCAACATACAGAAATAGCTGCTTCTATTAGCTGCCAGCACAGCCTAGAAAAGAGTTTTGGCAGCAGCCAGGTAAATCTCCTGAGTGTATGGAAGCATACTTTTTTCTTTAGTTTCCTAGTAGGAACTTTACCAGTTCCTTTGAAGTCTGGCTAAGAGAATGGAATCCATTATTATCTGACACATCATCTTGTTAAAATTGGTAAAGGTGTTGTGTAATTATTTTTACTCTCTAAACTCCTATTGATATCAAAAATTAAATTTTGTCTTCATTTATATATTTCTGATTAAAATTAGCATCTTCAGATTTCACAGTCCTATGAAGTAAAGACATGTGTTTGCTACCATGAGAACCTCTTTCTCAAAGAAGCATTTCTCACTGGGATAACTTGTGGTCTAATGGGAAGTATACTGGTACATGTTATTCAGCACCATATAATTCTGACTATAATTCTGTATTCTATTCTAAAATCCAACTTTATGGAGTTTCTCTTTTTAAAGCCACTATATTAATAGAAGTTTTATTTATTAATTTTTGTAAAAGGAGGAGATCCTAGAGCACTGGGTATTCTAATAAAAAACTAATGTGTTTGGACAAAGGCACTAAAAGAATATGACTATCGATAGGCTGTTTTGCTTCTCTAATTTCACCTGTAGAAAAAGTACCATAAGAATTACAAAGGTGAAGATTAGGTAATTCTGTCTCTGCAGTTCTTTCATTCCAAACTCAAGAACAATATTCCTATCTTTGAAATTGTTGTTTAGCTATATTTGGGGAGAAAAAGTGTTTTTCAATAGAAGAGTAATATCTTATTTCCCATTCAAATATATCTATGTCATAATTAAAAGATTTTGAAATCTCTCTCCACAAAAGAGAAAAACTACAAACTTACCTGAACCAATGGAGGAGATGTGTATGATAGACAGTTGTAAGGTATTTTTCCTGAATGAATAAGATTGTCAGTCTATCATGCAATATACATTATTATTCAGCCTTTTTAAAATATCAAAAAATTAGACTTTATGGTAAAACATTTGTTTCTTTCCTTAATACTAAACTCTTCAAGGCAAGTAATGCACAATAATGACCTGACATTTATTGAAAATTACATATGTTAAAGAATCTAGAATTCAACATGGGCCTTGTTTCAGAAAGTTTGTTCTAAATAAGAACTGCTGTAGTTTGTTAATTATAACTCACAGGAAACCTCACTGATTAAGCATGTTCATAAATCCAGTAAACCCTACTTGAGTAAATAGTGCTATGTACAAAAGCTGATGGAAACTATGTGGGAAAATTATGTGAAACAGCTAGGTTTTCTTAAGAAATTCCTTTCACATAATGCTATTTTGACAGAATGTTACCTACTTCAATCACTTCTAAACCATCTTGAGAAAGAAAGTCAAGGAGAGTTGCAGGGATTTTTAACTGTTTGATGAGAACTTCATCACCTTTGCTTTGATGTGTAACTTTCTCTTGAGAGGCTGAGGGCACCTCTGATGGAGACTGACAGCTGAAGGATCTAAGTGTTGTAACTCTGTGATCCCTTCATTGTATTTATTTGTGGGTAAATATTTTATAAAAGCCTTCAAAAAGAAAAGTTCTCCAGTGATGGTTTTTAACATTCTTTCTGATATAGCCAAGTTTCCTTTCTTCCCTTGTCATAACAGGGAAACTAAAATACACACTTTTTAAATTTCAAAATCAATAAGCTCATAAAAATCTGCTTTTTTATTAGAGATTTTGAGTATGAATTTAAGTAATCTTAATCCTAAATAATTTCAGACTAGGCTGCCTGTTATCAGAAAACTTTATTGCAGCTTGTTCTTATTGTTGTTTTCTTAGAATCATTGATATTGATAATGGCATTGATTGTGTTAGTTAACAATCTCCCAAGACTTACCAGGAAGAAATAGAAAATATGAAGAAATGAATTACCAGTGCTGAAACTGATCCGTTAAACATTTTTAACAGAGATCCGTGAGCTCTCTATAAGTGAATATGACATATAACTAAAAAGGGTGCTATCTTTCTTCTATCTGAAAATATATATTTAACATCTCCATTAATATAGAATACACCCTTTTTTACAAAAGGAAATACACTGACATAATGTATTGTAAGAATGCAGATCAGAAAAATCCTCAAGTTGACCAACAAAGTTCAGTAGACCCTTGCACCTAATTTGTTTTTAAACTAACATGGCTCTGAAGTCTGATATGACAAAACAAGGATCTGGTTCACACCTAGGAATAAATATCTATAAGTGGGAAATGCAGGAAATTATATTTCTATGTGAGTGCCTTTCTATGATACTATTTAAATCCAATATTCAAAATGTTTTACAGTATTATTTACGATAACATGTCATAATATAATAACATATCCTGGTCCTTTGTACCAATACAAACAGGTACAAAGATCATTAAAAAGCAGCCAAATTAAGTGCTAGCCAAAACTACTATGAATGAACTCCAAATATTATTATTGCTGGAAAAAAAGTGATTGTGACTAATCCTCAGTCTCTTCTAATTCACGTGTATTTTAAAGACGATTCTTGTCTGTATTTATATAGAGATGTATGGCATGCATTTTGCTTTTTAATTTCCTTATTGAGAATGCAAGTTTATTAAGCCATAAACTCAGCACGCATTTAGTGTTCTACTACACAAGGTAGCTTTTGTCCCTTCCATTGAAGATTGTTTAGTGGTTCCATTCACCACTTCTATCTCTCCTTTGCAGCTCCAGCACACTTAATCCTTTATCATCAGTACCTTAGCAAAAAATATATGCTTCTGTCCTAATACTTTATGCAGTGTGTCGTCAGATTTTACACTTGTGGACCTTAGGGGAAAAATGTTCCTGAAACAGATTTCTTATTACAGTTGACATTTTTTCTTTATCATTCATTTCCTGAACTGAACGTAGTTTCTGACTCTTATTAGAGATCAATGTGTATTTCTAAAAAAATTAAATAAATGCTTAAGTAATGTGAATTTCTGAAAACACTTTGCTATTAGAAGTAAATTAACCCATTTGTCCTCATTTATACTTACATTTATACTTACTTGAAAGAGAATGTACACATTGTTCACATCCAGGAATATTCAAATTAATTTTAACCTTAATTCAAATTAATTTTAAGATATTATTTTAATATTTAATTAAAATATTAAATTTAACTTTAATTTTAAGTAGAATAGGCAGAAAAGCAATAAAACTGTACAGTAACTCAAAATTTGCCTGAATAATGGAAGCTGAGTCAATGATTTCTGGGAAGAAAATGCTTCCGATAGTTCTAAGCCTGATTTTATAACTTATAGGGTGCCTGGATATATGCCACTGAAGGTGTCATGACATGAGTTATTACTCAGTAATGGCAAAAGGAACCTGTCTACAAAATCAATAGAAAATAATAAAATGCCCACAAATGACATGAAAGAACTTTATGAATATAGTGTTAAATGAAAGAACTTAGATATGAGAGAGGACATAATGTGTGATTCTGTGTTCATATGATTTTCAAAAGCAAGCAATCCTAGTCAACATTGCAAGTTATTAAAAGAGTGGTTACATTTAAGGAAGAGGCTGTAGAATGGGAGGAAGCACAAGAGCATCTTTGTAGTTCTTGATTTATGTGAGAGTTACATAGGTGTAAGTCTAGTTGAAAGGCAGTGGCTCTAGTATGAATCATAGTTCACATTATGCACTTTAATCATCAGTAGGTTATCCTTCAATACATTAAAAAATAATTTATGTAAATATATATGTTGAAAGAAAGGGGAAGTGGAGGTAGAGGGAGAAGGGAAATGCTTTATATCAGGTCTCTTTCATCTTTTGTTGCTTTCTGTGATGTGCCAACACTTTAACCATCATGCAGCTAAAGCCTCTGTTTTCTAGTTTGTCAGTTGACAGTCAACACTTCCTAAGAACCAGGAAGCTGAAGAGATTTTGGTATACTAGAAGAGACCAAGAAATCCTACAAAGCTTCAGAACACCTCCACTAGAAATATTGAAAAAGACTTCAAAATAAGGCATATTATTCACTATCACCACATGAACATCTAGAGGTGTACTTAATATTTTGCTTAAATAATTACCTGTTGAGAGCCTTAGGTGTGATTTTGTTGATTAAATTGGCTTTGTCATCCTTTCAGGCCCTTTTGGGCGTGCCTCACATTGCTTAAACTGCAAACTCTCTGCTGCCTCAGACTTTCAGCCTCTGAAGACTACCTGTTTTGGTTTGGTCTCTTCAGGGCTTTGTAACAACTGTTGTGTGAAGCTTCAGTTCAGTTAAATTCACTTGCTCAGTCGTGTCCGACTCTTTGTGACCCCATGAACCGCAGCATGCCAGGCCTTCCTGTCCATCACCAACTCCCGGAGTCCACCCAAGCCCATGTCCATCATCCTCTGTGGTCCCCTTCTCCTCCTGCCCTCAATCTTTCCCAGCATCAGGGTCTTTTCCAGTGAGTCAGCTCTTTGTATCAGGCGGCCAAAGTATTGGAGTTTCAGTTTCAATATCAGTCCTTCCAATGAACACCCAGGACTGATCTCCTTTAGGATGGACTGGTTGGATCTCCTTGTAGTCCAAGGGACTCTCAAGAGTCTTCTCCAAATTCACAGTTCAAAAGCACTAATTCTTCGGCACTCAGCTTTCTTTATAGTCCAACTCTCACATCCATACATGACCACTGGAAAAACCGTAGCCTTGACTAGATGGACCTTTGTTGACAGAGTAATGTCTCTGCTTCTTAATACACCATCTAGGTTGGTCATAGCTTTCCTTTCAAGGAGTAAGTGTCTTTTAATTTCATTGCTGTGAAGATTATTGATGCTAATTTGTTAAATTATCAATAATATTAGTATCTTACCCCTTTTCCAGAGTGAGAATATATAGTATACATAATAAAGTTCAGAAAAATTCCTTGACCTGTTAAAATACAATGTAGATAGGTATTTGGGAGATAAAGGATGCATTTTCTTTCAATGTTAAATTATTCCTGCCTATTATATATAGAGAGGAATTTCTAAAATATTTGAAAGTCTGGATCATATTGGCATCCACAGATTTTTCAGATTTGTTTCTATGACACTTGACCACTTAATTATCTGCTCTTTTGATAAATAGGAACAAATGATAATATATTCCTTTAAACAAAACAAAACAAAATCTTTCATTTATAAACCAAATTATTCTTCCACAGCCTTCACTTTGAATTCTGTTTTGAATAAATTTGATATTCCAATATGTCCGGTTTCCTTGCCTAAAATTTTTGCTCTGATATTCATTATTAAGAGCATTATGTAAAATAGGGTAATTTGAAATTATCTGTGGGAGACCAGGTAGATTAGAATAAGTGGCTATACACTTGTTTTCGTAAGAGACTTGTCTTAATTTGTCATACTGACCCCTTGTAGACACATATCTATGTGTGTATATATATAAAACCTCATGGAGAAACTGAGCAAGATTTGCCTCACTGGTGCCCACCTGCTTTTCTCATTCGTGACCATCTACAATGTAATCCTTACTCTCATGGTATCAAGTGATTCTGTTTGGACCAATGACATGTAATTAGACTTCACAGAGTAAGGCTTCCAGGAAGACCTATAAAGGAATAAATAGTCGGTAAAAATTATTTTGTCTTTTGTTCCTCTGACCTGGTCTGACTGATGCTGAAGGTGAAGCAGGCAGTGAAAACCTTTCTATCTTAATCTCCCCACTGTTTATTAAGAAGGTTATCAATCTTGCCTCCTAAAAAACAAGCCAGTAGATTGGCCAGAGTGATTATTATTTGAATTTATAGAGACTATAAATTGAATTTGTAACAAGGGCTTTTAAAATCTAGTCAGTCAGATGAATTATTTATTATATTCACAACCAAGAGCCTGATAAACTGGCTTAAACAGTTGACCATTTTCCTCCATATATCTCAGAGTTCAGAAATCATCCCAGGCTAGTACAAGAGCCCCCAGTGATATTAGGGACTTGGGCATCTCTTAGAATTGTTTTCTCTGTCATCTTTAACACCATCTCTATCAGCTTTTTATACTTTGTAAGATCCCTCAGAAATTAACAGTAACTTCATAGGTTTCAGCCAGTGTTCACATGTCCCATGGTGTCTTTAAGTGATTTTATCATATATTTAAATCCAAATACAATGGCAAAACCAATACAATACTGTAAAGTAAAATAATAATAATAATAAATAAATGATAAATGGTTAAAAAAATAAAAATAAAAATGTTGCCAACCATTCATTTGTGTTTTCAAATCAAGTAAAATTTACACACAATAAAGTAGATACTAAGCGACACTTCTGTGAGTTGTGACTGATGTATATATCTGTGTAAACAGTACGCCAGTCAAAATCCTTTCCCGTTATCCCAGGAACTTCCTTTGTGCCTTCTTCAAACTAAGCACCATCATACCATAGTTCCGATTTTTCCATTGCAAATGAATTTTGTCTTATATTGAGATTCATATATATGAAACCATACATAGTGTCTGTGAATGACATAAATGTTGACAGTGTTGTCTAAAAGCATAAACGCTTCTGATTTTTTGTGTACTTGTTTTATCAGTTACTGATTTAAGAAGTGTTAATCTTATTGTCATTTATTTCATTTCTAAACATACAATGGACCCAATGCTGCAACTTTTTCTTTAAACAGTTCAGTTGCTTTTAATGAATTGAAGGAAAGAGAAAAAAAAATACCTCACATTGTCTCCTAAATAATAAAAAATAAAATATAATTAAGATAATAAACCAGACTATTGACATCAGTTCCCTGATAGCTCAGTTGGTAAAGAATCTGCTTGCAATGCAGGAGATCCCTGTCTGATTCCTGGGTTGGGAAGATCCTCGAGAAGGGATAGGCTACCCACTCCAGTATTCCAGGGCTTTCCTGGTGACTCAGCTGGTAAAGAATCCACCTGCAATGCAGGAGACCTGGGTTTGATCCCTGGGCTGGGAAGATCCCTTGGAGAAGGGAAAGGCTACCCACTCCAGTCTTCTGGCCTGGGGAATTCCATTAAGTATATAGTCCATGGAGTAGCAAAGAGTTGGACACAACTGGGCAACTTTCACTTTCAGAAAAAAAAGTCTATATTTGCCCATATCTTTATCATTCCTGACATTCTTCCCTTTTCTCTTAGATGTGAATTTTCATCTGGTAAATTTCCCCTTAAATTTGAAGAACTTTATTTAACATTTCTAGGGAGCACAGATCCATTAGTAATGCATTCACTTATCTTATCTTATCTTAAAAGATCTTTATTGCACTCTTATTTTTGTAAGATTGTTTCACTGGATATAGCATTCTGAGTTAACATTTTTACCCTTTTCATGAACTTTTGAAAAGTATTCTTTGTTTGCCTTCTGGCATCCAAGGTTATGAGAAGTCAGCCATCATTCCTGTAATTGTTTTCCTTTGTGTGCAACAGGATTTTAACTGCTTCAGTTAGCTTTGAAATTTTGCCATTGAGTGTGACAATGTGGTCATGGTGAGTGTATTTAGATTTCCTTTGTATTTATCCTACTCTGGATACCTGCAGTTCTTAGATCTGTAGACTGAGGATTTTCACCAAGTTTTCTGGGTCACTTATCCTATAGAACTTCTCATCATCTTGATATTTTTGATAGCATCTACATAGTGTGATTGTAGAAGGAAATGGCAACCCGCTCCAGTACTCTTGACTGGAAAATCCCATGGAAGAAGGAGCCTGGTAGGCTAGAGTCCATGGGGTTGCAAAGAGTCAGACATGACTGAGCGACTTCACTTCACTTCATATAGTGTGATACAGCATTCACTCGGTTACTTTTATATTTTGTAAATAGTTTAGAATCTTGAGCAAATTAAAGTATGATTATTGTGGGGGAGATTTTGGGTCACGGATACTTAATAGGTGATGTATATTTTAGGAGGCAAATAATATTCTGTTGTTTATGTTAGGTAGTATAGGAAAAAGGAGTTCAGAATGGCAGTGGCTAAAAGACAAGGAAGGGAAAAGCCCGTGAAAAGAGAACAAAGAAAGCTCCAAGGACTTGAGTGAGGACCTCAGGTAGAACAAACAGCACTCCTGGCTAGCCCAGTTTACACAGGGCAGACCCAGGGGCAGGAGAAAAACTATAAAAAGAGGAGCCAAAGGACCGGGGCTCTCTCTCTTCTCTTCATGTCTTTTGGGTTGGCATGCCCTCAAGACTCTAGGATGTATCTTCCTTTTATTTTCTAAATAAAACTGAGCTGTAACACGGAGCTGTAACACTTATCTGTCTGAGAGCTGTAACACGGTCTTTCCGAGAGCTGAGAGCTGTGACACAGGCTGTCCGAGGGCTGTGACACGGTCGGTCTGAGAGCTGAGACACGGTCTGTCTGAGGGCTTTAAGATCCATTGCTTCAAATTTTTATTGTGATGAGACAGAACCAAGGAAATTATACACTCCCTGACATGTATCTGTCTGCATGGCTCTTAAATATTAGTAATTATTATATAGATTCATTTCTTCATTTGTGGTTGCAAAATGGTAATGGTATAATTCTATCATACCTTATTCCTTCATTAGCTGGACAACTTGTGAAAATTGAAGTGTCTCACATCAACTATGTATATGCCTCCCTGGTGGTGCACATGGTATAAGAGTCTGCAGGATGCCTGGGTTCTATCCCTGGGTTTGGAAGATCCCCAGGAGAAGGGCATGACAACCCACTCCAGTATTGTTGCCTGGAGAATCCCATGGACAGAGGAGCCTGATGGGCTATACCCCCAAGGGGTTGCAAAGAGTTGGACATAACTGAGTGACTTTCACATACACTTCAGCTATGTGGTTCCTGAGGTATAATTCATACAGAGAAGGCAGAACATATGCTAAAAGTTTTGTCATTTATTTATTACTTTAAAAAGAAATGCTCCCTGTCGTTTTCCAAGTTGAATATGTTTAAGTATAATTAAGAATTCTTCAATTTAGACATAATTTATACTTGGTCATTGTAGCTCAGATGGTGAAGAATCTGCCTGCAATGCAAGAGACATAGATAGGTTTGATCCCTGGGTTTGGAAGATTCCCTGAACAAGGAAATGGCAACCCACTCCAGTATTCTTGCCTGGAGAATTCCATGGACATAGGAGCCTGGCAGGCTACAGTCCATGGGGTGTCTATTAGTCAGACACAACTATGCGACTTTCACTTTCATATACAAGTACTTTAAAACAGAGGAATTAATTTCCTCTTTTCCTGAAGCCCAGTTGTCTCAGGTTTGTTTTCTCCTGAACAGATATTGCTGTCATGTGGGTATTACTTGTCACCATTTACTCATGTTGAAGAGTTTATGAGGATACCTTGTTTTCTAGTTTACTAGTACCTTTTACCTGTGGGCTTTTGGTTCTTCTCTACTTTCTGATGGTATATGCTGCTGCTGCTGCTGCTACTGCTACTGCTGCTAAGTTGCTTCAATTGTGTCCAACTCTGTGAGACACCATAGATGGCAGCCCAAAAGTCTCCTCCATCCCTGGGATTCTCCAGGCAAGTATACTAGAGTGGGTTGCCATTTCCTTCTCCAATGCATGCATGCAGGGTAACTTGCTTCAGTTGTGTCCGACTCTGTGTGACCCCATAGACAGCAGCCCACCAGGCTCCTCTGTCCACAGGATTCTCTAAGCAAGAATACTGGAGTGGGTTGCCATTTCCTTCTCCAGATGGTATATAAGGACATGGAATAACTACCCTACTGATGCTGCCTTTAAAAATCTTCAATTGAGCTTTCTAAATAATTAGTGATGCTGCCTACCATTAGTTCAGTTCAGTTCCACTTCAGTCACTCAGTCATGTCTGACTCTTTGCGACCCCATAAATTGCAGTATGCCAGGCCTCCCTGTCTATCACCAACTCCCGGAGTTCACTCAGACTCACGTCTGTGTCAGTGATGCCATCCAGCCATCTCATCCTCTGTCGTCCCCTTCTCCTCCTGCCCGCAATTGCTCCCAGCATCAGAGTCTTTTCCAATGAGTCAACTCTTCACATGAAGTGGCCAAAATATTGGAGTTTCAGCTTTAGCATCATTCCTTCCAAAGAACACCCAGGACTGATCTCCTTTAGAATGGACTGTTTGGATCTCCTTGCAGTCCAAGGGACTCTCAAGAGTCTTCTCCAACACCACAGTTCAAAAGCATCGATTCTTCAACACTCAGCTTTCTTCACAGTCCAACTGTCACATCCATACATGACCACTGGAAAAACCATAGCCTTGACTAGACGGACCTTTGTTGGCAAAGTAAAATTTTTGCTTTTTAATATGCTATCTAGGTTAGTCATAACTTTTCTTCCAAGGAGTAAGCATCTTTTAATTTCATGGCTGCAGTTACCATCTGCAGTGATTTTGGAGCCCCCCAAAATAAAGTCTGACACTGTTTCCCCATCTATTTCCCATGAAGTGATGGGCCCGGATGCCATGATCTTCATTTTCTGAATGTTGAACTTTAAGCCAACTTTTTCACTCTACTCTTTCACTTTCATCAAGAGGCTTTTTTGTTCCTCTTCACTTTCTGCTATAAGGGTGGTGTCATCTGCATATCTGAGGTTATTGATGTTTTTCCCGACAGTCTTGATTCCAGCTTGTGCTTTTTCCAACCCAGCGTTTCTCATGATGTACTCTGCATATAAGTTAAATAAGCAGGGTGACAATATACAGCCTTGACGTATTCCTTTTCCTATTTGGAGCCAGTCTGTTGTTCCATGTCCAGTTCTAACTGTTGCTTCCTGACCTGCATATAGGTTTCTCAAGAGGCAGGTCAGGTGGTCTGGTATTCCCATCTCTTTCAGAATTTTCCACAGGTTATTTGTGATCCACACAGTCATTTGCTGCATGTCTTTTTTGAAGTTGTTTGTTATGTGGACAAAGGTGAAAATTTAGGTGGTATGATAGTGACTGTTAGGATAGTGAAAGTGAAAGTGAAGAAGTTCAGTCGTGTCCGACTCTTTGGGACCCCTTGCACAGTAGCGCGCTAGGCTCCTCTGTCCGTGGCATTCTCCAGGCAAGAATACTGGAGTGGGTTGCCTTTAGGACAGTAGTGTGCCATAATTCTCATCATGGTAAGTTTCATCAAAATAATGCCCTGCTCATATTGTTCAAACTTCTTTTGAGATAAATGAAGGTCCTATTTATCTGTTTTAATAAAGGGATTGTGGTAATGATCTTAGGGGCCCTATGGGTATTTTGTACATTTCCAGTCATAATTAATAGGAAACCATCTTTATGAGAAATGTAACATTTATCACTTTCAAAACACTTTTTTTAGTACTGTGAAATATTCTTGGGTATTTTTCAATATATCTTCACATAATTAATTTGCCAATTTTGTTGTCTTTTCTAGCCTCTGCTAGCATTAAATAAAAATGCACATGAAACAGAAAGTAGTAAATTACAAGAACCCTCTCTTGTAAACATAAAGTATTTTGCCACTGTGATTAACATATAATCTCTGACTAATAGTTTATTTTGAAGAAGAGTATACTTGTTGAAAGATGAATTTGCTTCAGTAGGTCTTTTTGGATCAAACAGCCACTGACAATCAAGTAAGACACATTGTTCTAAGGAAGAAATAAGCTAAACCACCCTCTTACCAGAGCTGGAGGTCAACTCTTCTCATCTGTTTCTACTCTTTAACCACTTAGGCAATTCACTTTCATTTATCACAGAGGTTTGGGAGTGCAATAAAAATGAACTCAAAATTAGGTCAACCCCTTTGTTCTTATTTTCTGCCAAATGGTATCACCTAACTTAATAGAGGAAGGATACACTTAGAGCAGCCCATATGACCTGGTTTCCAATAATGTAACAGAAACTCCTAGAGAAATGCATGGTCATTTTATGCCATTTCTTTCTTTCTTTTTTTCTTTTTTTTTTTTTTTTTTGATTAGTGGAAACTGGTTTCTACCTCTATGCACTAGTTAAGTTCTTGTTCCACCAATTCATTGGGAGCATATTTTAATTTGTATATTTTTTCACTTCAAAAGGAGCAGTCATTTTAATTCTACATCAATTGCCTTGCATCCACTTTTCCAATTTAATTTCAGATTCATTTAAATTATGTCAACATGACCTGTTCAGAATAAGAAAACTGATTTGTAAAGAATACTTTTCTCTTAGTTAAAAATAGAATATTTCTGTGTACAATCTTAACTATACAATAAACTGTTGGTCTTAAGTAGGTCATATATGGCATCCATAGTTAACATAGATTGGAACATTCAACGCATTCTGGCTTTTTTTCCTAGTTGGAGATATCTGTGTTTTAAGAATCCTTTAATAGTTTGCACTTCCATTTGAATATCTAAATGGAATCTTCTTTAACTAATGGCCTGCC
The DNA here is from genome assembly GCF_027580195.1 of Bos mutus. Taxonomy (NCBI): domain Eukaryota; kingdom Metazoa; phylum Chordata; class Mammalia; order Artiodactyla; family Bovidae; genus Bos; species Bos mutus. Next base: position 64,571,806 of record NC_091628.1, on the reverse strand, counting down.
ACAGGAGTTGACTGTTACACACCCTGGTTTTTTTCTATGAGAGTTTGGAAAAATATGTGTGAGTTTTCTGTGTTTATTTGGTATTTGGATATGATGGAATCAATGGCAAAAGTATTTACAGTGACAACTTCTTAATTAGAGCCTTTCACTCCTTGCATTGGAGTTAGGCTGTCCCATGTCCATATTCCTGCATGTCAAGATGCAGTTGCTTTGACGGCATTAGGGACAAGGGTGACATCTTGACTTTAGTATATCACCAGAGGTGGACTGGAGCCAGTTCTGTATATTGTGAGAAATATTCTTTGTAGCTTAGCCAAAGATCTAGCCCTTCAAACTTTTCATAATTTTTGTAAGCACCAAGCTTATTGTAATAAATCCCTCATTGGTTAAAGTGACTAATATCTTCTTGAACTGGATGTTGATTAATCCAGGTACTTAAAAAAAAGCTAGGATTCACTATATTTATGCATTTTAACTATTTGCAATTTCACCTTCAAATACCTATTTGAGGATTATTTTAATTCCTGATAAAGAATGTGTGTCAGGATAAAGTTCAATTTGCAAAGAACCTTTATTACTTTGAAAGTGATGCTGTGGTCTTCCTGTATTATTTCTTGCTTGAAAGAGTGTAAAAAAATAAATTGGAAAGGTAACATAGGAATATAGAAAAATATGTATCAAAATAAGACTCTATCTATCAATCATGTATTTAGTAAATTAGCCATGGCACATTGACCAAATGTGTAATAATTTGGTACAATTTTGTCCATAAAGCAGAGAGTTTTATGTTCATTTGTCAAATGCCTTGGAGTAAAGCCTTCTTCTCTCTAGCCCAGAGTGGTACGACAAAAAGAGAGTTTTCATTCACCACTAGCAGGAGGGTCATTGTGAAAACAAGATTCCCTTTGCCTTCTGGCCATAAACAAACTTTTTACATGACTCAGGGTACATATGGAGTAAAAAGAACAAGGAAACAAGCATGTGATATGTCAGGAAAGGCAGTTCTCAAAAGTATATAGCCTAAGGGTAAGCATGACTGGGGAAGTATATTCTGCAGGTTAAGATTTAACGAGGAAAACTGACAGTTTAAGCAAGTTTTGTTTTTAGCAAGCACCTTAAGCTTGGAGCATGTGGATGGAGGAGTTATCCAATGAAACCTTAATCTTTACACAAACCTAGAGAGGTTGCCAGTATGTTTTGGGCACCTTAAATAGATGCATGCCTTTGTCAAAACTGAGGCAATGTGCACTTAAGATCTGTGGATTCAATTGTATGTAAAGCTTATATCAAAATAAAATATATTTTAAGTGATACATTTTGATGACATGCATGTTATTTATGGAACTGTACTTACATCTGAAATTTAATTTGTAGTGATCAAAAATAAGATTAAATGGTGGATAGACAGATAGAAGGATAGATAGATACATAATACATGAAGTATAGTAAAATGTTAAGAGTGGAATCTTGTGGGTGGGTATGTGGATGCATAGGGTGAAATTCTCTCAACTCAGTTATATTCTTGAAGATGTCCATAAAATATTTGGAAAAAGAACAAGCATTTTAAAGGAAGATAGAGACTCAATAGGAGTTTTACGAATCCTATGAAGGTTGAGATTAAACATAAAACAGAATATGGGTGATGACATTTTCTTAGGAAGTAGGGAAGGCAGATGAGCAGCATGCATAGGGATGGTATATAAAGAAAATTCGACTCCAGGGTCAGTGTTGCCCTTATCCTCTAAGTAACCTTGGCGAAGTCAAATGAATGACAAAATGAAGTAATAACTTGTTCATAGCTTCTCACAATTGTATTGTGAAGATGAACTATCACATTACTATGCAAATACAAATTTGTATTATTCAAATTAAGTACTCCATTTAATAACACTCCAGGAAAACACAAATCCAAAGCTTGCCTTTGACGCACAGATTGGAAGGTCAGAAAGTGAAGTTTTTCTCTCTAATCCTTGGAGATTTCTTTCCCTTCTATTTTAGTCTACCATTAATTGCTGATAAATGGTGGCAATTTGTTAGAAGCAGACAGTGTTGTATCTAGTCAGTGGAGCAGAGGAAAGCATTGTTAAGAAAAACTCTGAGATCTGACGAGACCAGTAAAAGACAGCATATACAGTTTGAAGCTAGTATTCATTAGGAAAAGGGAGAAATTATACAATATCACTAAAATCTGTTTCACTTCTAACTAAGAAATGTGGAAGTTAAGTACTGTATTAGCAACGTTCATAGGATTACTGACAGAAGGGAAGACCAGTGCATTCATTACCTACTGTGGTGTAACAGGTTGCCACAAACACAGCTTGGAATGTGCATTTATTATATAACAGTATCATGATTCAGGAGTCCAGTCACAAGTTAGCTAGGACTTTTTTGCTCAGAGTCTCTCCAGTTACATTCGCAGTATTGGCAGAGACTACCATGTCATCTTAGAATGAGATGGGTCCACATCTAGGTTCAGGTGGATGTTGACAAAATTCAGTTCCATTTCGGTTATAACTGAGGTTCCACTGTTTCCTTGGTGGCTGTAGGTTAGAAGTTGTTTTCAGTCCTTAAAGTTTACCTCATGTCCTAGCCATGTACTCTTCTTGAAACATGGAAACTTGTATAATCAAACTTAGCAGAAGAATCTCCTATAGTTTACTATGATGGATGGAATGATATGATGGACGGATGTAGATGTTCTATCCACACTCAAGCAGAGAGAATTGTAGTGTATATAGCAGATGGCAAGAATCCTAGAGATCATCTTGGAATTCTGAGACAATGGCCAAACTTAACATTGTCTTAATTGAGAAAACTTTTTAAAAGAAAGTGGCATTCATCCTGCTTATTAGAGAAGAGAGAAATAATATATAGTGACAAAACAAGATGAGTTACAAAGAAAATAAAAAGATGACATATTATTTCTTATTCTCATCCTTTCACTCCAGAATGTTACAGAAGGAGATTATGCAGAATTTCACAGAGTTGGAAGATGTTAAAGAAAATGATTGGCACAACTAAGCAGAAACTGCTGACAAGGTACAGGGAGACTGCTCAAGAGTCAAATGGGAAAGAGACTGTGATTTTGAATTCTGTAGATGTTTGAGCCTTTAAACACATTTCTTGGCAAAGATTACACATGACAGCCAGGATCTTGTAGAGGAATGGAGGCAGACTGTGCCCTGTGAAGTTTGACTAGACAGCATATTATTAAATTTTTCAAAAATCTTTCTATCCAGTATGGCACAAGAATAGCCAGGATAGCCACCTTTGTAGGAACCTGAGACCCCAGAGAGTAAACATGTCCTCATGGCACAGTGTGGCCTGGAGACTACAGGACTCAGTGAGTGTGTATAACAAATTCATTTTCTCCACACTTTCTCAGGGTCTGAGAGAGAGAGAGAGAGAGTCCTCAAAAAGATATTTACTTTTTTACACCATGGATAATAGAAATTACTTGATTTAGTAAAAATGTTTTCTTACAATCAGATTTGCAAGGAAAATATAATGGAAATTATTAAATGTGTAATTGTGGGTTGAGATAAAATATGTTGGGGAAATGTGAGAGGTAGATGTTGTGAAGATATTGAAATACATATGTGAATGTTCTGCTGGGAAAACGCATGTGGGTGGAGATAAACATTTGTGAGTCATCAGCATGTAGCTGAGAAGGGAAATATTAGGCATAAATAAATTAGATCACCCAAGGTGAAAAAATATAGGTGAGACTTGAAAAAGGTGACAGACAGAAACCTCAGAAATATCTTCCTTCTGTATGCATGAAAAAGAAGAGTTGCCCAATATTATTACCCCTCACCCCGGGAAAAAAACCCAAATCTAGCCACTATCCTATACATAACGATAATGAGGAAGATTAAAAAAAAACAAAAACAAACAAACAAAAAACACAAAGATGCCTTGAGTCCCAACTGAAATATATTGATTGGATTTAGTAATTAGATACCAAGTAAAAAGATCTAAGTTTCTCCCACCATTTAAACTGTTGTTATATATCATGTTAGCAGTAAAATATCACTTCAGGTAACTACTCATATAATTTTCTTCCCAATTTTAGAAAGTAGAGTTTGTTCCATACCATATTTATATTTCAGGAACAGAGCCTTGATGGCTCATGATAATTTTCAAAGTATCTCACAGGTGGCTCTAGTGGTAAAGAACCCACCTACCAGTGGAGGAGACATAAGAGACGTGGGTTTGATCCCTGGGTCAGGACGATCCCCTGGAGAAGGGAATGGCTATCCACTCCAGTATTCTTGCCTGGAGAATCCCATGGACAGAGGAGCCTGGAGGGTGACAGTCCATAGGGTCCCTCAGAGTCAGACGCTACTGAAGCAACTTAGCATGCACGTACCAATTTAGCACATACATACCATTAATACAAGGGAGATTTTGGATTTGAATCTATTTTGGTAGGGCTTAATTTAGAGAAATGATCAGGCTGCTGTGAAATCTGTTCTGCCCCTTGGGCCATATATGTAAGAGGTGATAAAATGGATGGGGATGTTAAGTAGAATCTTTTTTCAGGCCCCAAAAAGAAATTAGCAGAAAGAATCTGTGATGGTTAATTTCAAGTCTCAATCCCACATAATAAATTTCTTTCTATATATCTCTATCCCTATTTCTACTTCTGTCTCTACTGTTGGCTCTGTTGCTCTGGGGAATTCTAACATAGACCCCTTAATCTCTATAGCAAAACTATGTCCTCCCTGACAGAGCATCAGTCACTCTTGAAAACATCTGTTGCTTTCTAGTAGGGTCTGTGAATCAAGTGAAAGTAAAGTCTGATTCTATAAAGAACAATATTGCATAGGAACTTGGAATGTTAGGTCTGTGAATCAGGGTAAATTGGATATGGAGATGGCAAGACTGAACATTAACATCTTAAGAATCAGTGAACTAAAATGAAGAGGAATGGGCAAATTTAATTCAGTGGGCCATTATATATACTACTGTGGCTAAGAATCCCTTAGAAGAAATGAAGTGGCCCTCATAGTAAACAAAAGAGTCTAAAATACAGTACTCTGGTGCAAGCTCAAAAACGACAAAATGATCTCAGTTTGTTTCCAAGGCAAACCATTCAACCCTACAGTAATTCAAGTCTGTGTTCCAACCACTAATGTCAAAGAAGTTGAAGTTGACAGGTTCTGTGGAGATATACAAGACCTTCTAGAATTCACACCAAAGAAAGATGTGTTTTTCATCATAGGGGATTGGAATGCAAAGGAAAGATGGCAAGAGATACCTGGAGTAACAGGCAAGTTTGGCCTTGGAGTACAAAATGAAGCAGGGCAAAGTCTTAACAGAGTTTTGTCAAGAGAACACACTGGTCATAGCAAATACCCTTTTTCAACGATACAAGGGACAACTCTACAGATGGACATCACCAAATGGTCAATACAAAAATAAGATTATGTTCTTTCAGCTAAAGATGGAGAAGCCCTATACAGTCAGCAAAAAGAAGACCTGGAGCTAACTGTGCCTCAGATCATGGGATCCTTGTTGTAAAATTCAGACTTAAATGGAAGAAAAATAGATAAAACAACTAGGGCATTCAGACATGACCCCAATCAAATCCCTTATGATTGTACAGTGTGGAGGCGACTAATAGATTGAAGGGATTAGATCTGGTAGAGTGCATGAAGAACTACGGATGGAGACTTGAAACATTGTGCAGGAGGCAGTGACCAAAACCATCCCAAAGAGAAAGAAATGCAAGAAGGCAAAGTGGTCGTCTGAGGAAGCCTTAAGAATAGCTAAGAAAAGAAGAGATGCCAGAGGCAAAGGAGAAAATGAAAGATATCCCCAACAGAATGCAGCGTTTTAGAGAATAGCAAGAAGAGATAAGAAAGCCTTCTTAAGTGAAAAATGAAAAAAAAAAAATAGGGGAAAACAACAGAATGAGAAAGACTAGAGATCTCTTCAAGAAAAACATGATGGTGTGGTCACTCATTTAGAGCCAGACATCCTTTAGTGTGAAGTGTGCCTTAGGAAGCATCACTACAAACAAAGCTAGTGGAGGTGATGGAATTCCAGCTGAGCTATTTCACATCCTAAATGATGCTGCTGTTAAAGTGATTCACTCAATATGTCAGAAAATTTGGAAAAGTCAGCAGTGACCAAGGGACTGGAAAAGGTCAATTTTCATTCTAATCCCAAAGAAGGGCGGTGCCAAATAATATTCAAACTACCATATGATTGTGCTCATTTTACATGCTAGCAAGGTAATGTTCAAAATCTTTCAAGCTAGGTTTCAGCAGTACCTGAACTGGGAACTTATAAATATACAAGCTGGGTTTAGAAAGGCAGAGGAACCAGAGATCAGATTGACAACATTCATTGGATCATGGAGAAAGCAAGGGAATTCCAGAAAAAAATCTACCTCTGCTTCATTGACTACACTAAAGCCTTTGACTGTGTAGATCACAGCAAACTGTGGAAAATTCTTAAAGAGATGGGAATACCAGACCACTTTTCCTGTCTCCTAAGAAACCTGTATGTGGGTCAAGAAGCAACAGTTAGAACCAGACATGGAACAACTGACTGCTTCAAAACTGGGAAAGGAATATAACAAAACTGTATATTTTTATCCTAATTATTTAACTTATATGCAGAGCACATCATGCAAAATGCCAGGCTGGATGAATCAAAAGTTGGAGTCAAGATTGTCATGAGAAATATCAACAACCTCAGATATGCAGAATATATAACTCTGACGGCAGAAAGTGAAGAGGAACTAAAGAGCTCCTTAATGACAGTAAAAGAGGAAAGTGAAAAAGCTGACTTAAAACTCAATGTGAAAATAACTAAGATCATTGCATCCAGTCCCATTGTCTCATGGAAAACAGAGGGGAAAAAGTAGAAACATTGACAGATTTTATTTTCTTGGGCTCCAAAATCACTGTGAATGGTGACTGCCTCCATGAAATTAAAAGATCCTTGCTCCTTGGAAAGAAAGCTATGACAAACATAAGATAGCAAAGTGCTATCTCTGCTTTTTAATATACTAACATAGGTGCAAATAGTCAAAGCTATGGTTTTTCTAGTATGTATGGATGTGAGAGCTGTACCATAAAGAAAGCTGCACACTGAAGAATTGATGCTTTCAAACTCTGGTGTTGGAGAAGACTCTTGAGAAGCTCTTGGACTGCATGGAGTTCAAACCCATCAATCCTAAAGAAAATATACCATAAATATTTATTGGAAGGTCTGATACTGTAGCTGAAGCTCCAGTACTTTGGCCATCTGATGCTAAGAGCTGACTCATTGGAAAAAAACTCTAATTTTGGGAAAGATTGAAGGCAAATGGGAAGGAGGTGGCAGAGGATGTGATGGTTAGATAGCATGACTGACACAATGGACATGAATTTGAGCAAACTGAAGATAGTGGAGAACAAAGGAGCCTATCATGCTGCAGTCCATGTGATCGCAAAGAGTTGGACATGACTTAGTGACAGAACAAAAACAACAAAAATATACATTAGTTACTACACATACCCACAGACACACACACAAACACACACCCTGAAATAAAAAATCAAGTGAGCTTTCTCTACAACTGTTAAAATCATCTGCCTTATTCTTGACAGAAATAGAAAATACAATCCTAGGATTCATGAATATTAATTAGCCACGAGAAAGGAAATCATGCCATTTGTGACAACATGGATGGATCTTGACGGCATTATGCTAAGTGAAGTAAGTCAGAAGGAAAAAGACAAGTATTGTATGATATTGTTTATAAGTGGAATCTAAAAAAGCCAAACGTGCAAAAACAGAGTAGAACTGTGACTACCAGGAGTGGAGGGTGGGGAGAAAGGGAGATAGATGCTGGCCAAACAGCATAAACCTCCAGTTAGAAGATGAATAAGTTCTGGGTAACTGATGCTCACCATTGGCAATTATAGTTAACAGTACTGTATTGTATACTTGAAAGTTGCTAAGAGAGCAGATCTTTAATTTTCTTACCATAAAGTTTCTAAAGATGGTAATTATGTGACATGATAGAGGTTTTATCTACAGTGATACTTATATTGCAATATATGTGTATCAAGTCAACCCACTGTCCACTTAAATTATACAACTTATATGTCAATTTTGGCTCATTAAAGCTGAAAAAAAGGATCTACCTTAATTCTAATAGTATTCCATAAAGCAAAATCAATATTCTCTTAATAAAGATAGCATCTGCTAGAAGTTTAAATTAAGTATTTCTTTTTCGTGCATAATGTCTGCTATTAAAACAAAAGTACCAGATATTCCTGGGCACAAGTCCAAATGTTCAAAATGTTCACTAAAAGCAACAAAGAGAAAATAATTATAGATAATTAGAGTATTAAAGTTATCATACATGATATTTAAGTAGCTATGATTTGTATGTTTAAGAAATAGATAAGAAGATGGAAGATTTCACCAGGAACTGGAATCAATTCAGCTATTAACTTTAAACTCAAAGGTTGTAAAATACAATGACCCAATTAAACATGCAATAGATGGACTTAAAAGAAGACTACTCACTGCAGAGGACACGTGAACTGGAAATAATATCGGTGGAAAATATCCAAATAGAGAATAAAATGGCAGGAACATATGAGACATATGGGAAGCAGTGAAAAGCTCTGAAATACGTGTAATTGCATGTAAAAGGAGAGAATTGTAATGGTTGAGAATTTTCTAAAACTATTGAATGATATAAACCTAGAGATGTAACATACCTTACAAATCTTAGGTATGATAAATAAAAGGGAACTCATATCTAGATATATTATATAAAATTAATTAAGCATTTTAAATATTGAGAAAAATAAAATCTTAATTGTATGTTAGGACTATTACTTTAGAGTATCAACACTGACATTAGGAAGAGATTTTTCAAAATAAACAATGGAATTCAGAAGACACTGTAATGATACTTCAAAGTATTGAAAGAATCTATTCCAACCTAGAAATTAAATTTAGTGAGAATACTCCTCAAAGTTAAAGTTAAATAAAGACATCCTCAAGACAAATAAAAACAAATATGTCACATGTAGAGCTACAGTAATACTTACACCAAAGTAGTTTCTTCATTCTAAATAATTGACTGAAAATAAAAACAAAACTATAATCATAGTGATTCAATTTTATAGGATTCAAAATACATGTACGATTTTTGGGTTCCTATAGGATAATAGTGGTTGCCTAAATCCTAATCTTCAAACTTTCCTCAAAAACACCATAATGTTTAAATAATAAAAGCAAATGTTAGACAGAGATGTGATAATTTAGAAATGAATTATTACTGAAGAAGAAAGTTGCAAAAAGCAATTTGGAATGAGGAGGTATACTTTGGAACTCAGAAGGAAAGAGCAAAGTAGAAACAAGGACACTGCAGAAACAAAAATGAATTTTTTAAAAGGATATCCTATCCCTCTCTGCTTCAAAAGCAGCATTATTTAAAGGCACTGTATTAACTTTATTAAAGCAAAATATACCCATGAACTAAGAACCATAAAATGCTAATTCTAACTTCCATTCTAACTTTCTGGTTCAGGAAAAGTTAAAACATTTTAAAGTGAACGGAAAAAAATACAGTTAAGGAGCTGACCAAGCTACTATAATAATGACATAATGTAAGAATTAGAAAATTTTAACTGATAAAATTCTACCTAAAAAATTACCTGAAGCATAAAACAACAGTGCAACACCCCAATTTGACTTAAATATTCTTTAAAATGTAAAAGAAGTATTAATGGACTTGAATCCTTGCTGTTCGAGTGGTTTGCTGTGTATCTGCACCCAGTGGAGTAGATAACTGAAGATTTATTTATGACACCAGGTGTAAGATACACTAAATAGAGGCAATGCATCTGACAAATACAGTGACGAATCTATGCATGCTTCTTTTAGTTCTCTTACTGTCATACTGTACATGTATGGGAATCAAAAAATGGATGTAAGAGTGGCTCTGTTTTTCACTGAGTAAGTGTTGATTTCTCTTTATGAATCTTTGAACTCTATGCACTTGGAGACTTGATTCCCAGAGGCAGAGTATTTCTACCAGGGGATACAACTAGCTGCCATTGAACCTGAAGCCAGGAGAACCACTTGTAGCTTTGAGTGCCCTTATCCCATTGACCAGACGCTAAGCAGGAGGTTATTGTATTGTATTGGTTGGGGTGACTGATCCTAATTATTTTTGAGGGATTAGTTTGCATCTATACATTTGCATCTATACATTTGGAATGAGACAGCTGTAAATACCATGTCCGTTAGCCAAAGTTAATGAAACATGATAGGGATCAATGAAAATGTGAGCAGGCTCACTGAGGCTACAGACTTTTTAGAAACTACTGTTCACCCGCAAACTCATACCATTCTCTTCCTTTGCCAGAGAGCTCCCCATTATACTTTATATTCTCCTGGCTTTAGATGGAGACTTGGAGGCCAACATAGGAGAAGGGATTTACTTCTTCTGGTTGACTCATTATTCCTAGAAACTTCCCTCTGGCAAGAATCTTTCACCTCTTGAGAATTCACTTTTGTGACTCTATTCCTCCAGGCTCCACAGATACCATCACCATCTGAATGGCACCATTTCTCTGAGGCATGGATCCTACAAATTTGTTACCTCTCTTCCAAATTTCTAGGTTCAGATAACCTCAGCTTGTTGTTGCTGTACAGCCTTCAGGTTGGATTTAAACTTGATAACTTAAAAATTATAAAGAACAATTGTATATTATGCAATACAATTGGTATCAGTACTGGATGGGGGTGAGAGACCCTCGGGCTTACCAGGTGGTGCTAATGCTAAAGAACCCTCTTGCCAAAACAGGAGATGAAAGAGACACGGATTTGATCCCTCAGTCAGGAAGATCCCCTGGAGGAGGGCATGGCAACCCACTCTAGTATTCTTGGCTGGAAAATTCAATGGACAGAGGAGCCTGGCTGCCTACAGTCCATAAGGTTACAAAGAGTCAGAAACAACTGAGGCGACTTAGCACACATGCACAAAAGGCCCTCACTTATTCACATGCCAAGTGTGTTATGGTACTAACAGACACTGGCTTTTCCACGAGAGGTATCATGGTGATCATGCCATCCTTCCCTGGGTCATACACAGACTCTCACTGGGACAGAGAGCAGCAGAGTTCGTGAGGTGCTGATAGGGAAAAGGGGCTGGACAGATATTCTAGCACAGTTCAGTTCAGTTCAGTAGCTCAGTCGTGTCCGACTCTTTGTGACCCCATGAATCGCAGCACGCCAGGCCTCCCTGTCCATCACCAACTCCCAGAGTTCACTCAAACTCATGTCCATTGAGTTGGTGATGCCATCCAGCCATCTCATCCTCTGTTGTCCCCTTTTCCTCCTGCCCCCAACCCTTCCCAGCATCAGAGTCTTTTCCACTGAGATTCAGGCCATCAGGGAGGCTGCGGGGAACAGGTCCATGGGTGAAACTGAGGACCCAAACCCAGGCATATGAGTCATTTTCCCTTCTGACTTCACATTTAGAGCACACATTCTAAGATAAAATTATTAAGAATTTTAAGATGGTAACCACAGACCTGAAACTCTTTCTACCTGGGGTTTTGTACAACTCTACTGGTGACATAGGTCTTCCCTGGTGGCTAAGTGGTAAAGAATCTACCTGCCAAGGCAGGAGACACAGGATTGATCCCTCGGTTGGGAAGAACCTCTGGAGAAGAAAGTGGCAACCCACTCTAGTATTCTTGGCTGGAAAATTCCATGGACAGGGGAGCCTGGTGGGCTGCAGTTCGTGGGGTCTCAACAGGGTCATAAATAACTTAGCAACTAAAACAGCAACAAATGGTGGCATACCTGGGATGCTGACTATAGAGTGACAAAGTAATTGAAAACACTTTACTATCAATTAATAAGCAAATCAGATTTTGCATTTTCATGTTCTGTGGAATATGAATGAGAGGACGAGGTTTGATTAACTTTCTAATTGTTTCTATAAATTAAATGCCTGTCTTGTAATAGGTAATTTTTCCCCAGAAGAAACAGAATCCATTCCTCAAAATATCTGACTCAGTTGCATAACTGTTTTACAAATTGCAGTTTTCTGTTTTCTTAAAATTGTAAGGATTTTATAAGTAAATGATGTTTCCATAGAAGTAAGTTTGCATCATAAATATTGATTAATGTATTAAATACTAAACATGCTTTAGCATAATTTTATTGCATTTAAATTTAAATAAACTTAGGTATCAAATGTGATTTTATTCAATTTTCCTTTTTTGGTTCTGTTTGAACATGCATAGCATATGGGATCACTTGTCAGAGATGGTAATTTTCTTTTCCCGATGATTGCAAAATTCTTGAAAAATTGACTTACTGATAGTTGGAGAAAGAAGTAATGTACATGGTCTCTGTTTCATTTTTCTTTGATTACTCTGTGGGGGAAAGGAATGTGGATGAATAACCCAGTTTCTTTGCAAACTTGCTAATGATCATCCTCCTATAGGTAAGATACTTTTTAGATAAAGAGACCTTGTTATAAAATGCTTTGAGCAGGATGTTCCTGGTTTAGAATTGCTAATGTCAAGAAAATCTACGATCAATGGATTTATGATGTATAGCTTTTTGTAGAATATCATGTAAGCTGTACAACATCTGTTACAAAAAGATAGACCTGTTTCCTAACCTATATACTCCCTGCTGTGTGAGGTAATAACCAGTGCACCTTGTTAGACACAGACCCCATTCATTACCTTGGGCCAAGGATCCTGTCTGATATGTGAAGGAAGGAATGGCTCAGGCCTCTCTGTGTTTTACTTGTACCTCCTTACTGACTGGATCATTAAATCTATTAATAAAGTTTGATAATGGGTAAGGTCTCTGTTTTGGTTGTGTCTAGTTTGCCAGTACAATCCTTTGTATTAGTAAGTAGATGTTTGAGTTTAAACATAAAATGAGCAACTCAAAACCAAGCACTTAAAGCAATTTACCCAATAAAATTTATTAACTTCAAGTCTGTGCTCTTTTATATTATTAAACCATTTATCTGGAAAAAGAAGGAAGAAAAATTCTTGATGTTGATTATGCAATTAATGCACTTAAAATATTTTTGAGGCTGTCAGCTTCTTGGTCCATCAACCTTAACAGCAACCAATAAAAATGTTCTTGTTTTGGACATCTTTAATTTGGAAAGCAGAGTAGCGTGATGTTCTGCAGCTTCTATAGCATCTGTCACTCACATTAGGGACATGAATTTGTCTCCATAGAGCACCTTATCTCTACTGAAGTTTTTGGTCATAAATCTTGATATTTAATAAGTAAATTCATGAAGCTTATGATAGGCACAGTATATACAATTGTAATATATGATTTGATAGCACCTTCTAACATTGATTTCACTTAATCTTTAACCTGACATATTGCAGGTTTTACCGAAGCTGTTTTCACATTGAGACTCCATCTGTTAATGGCAGGATACAACATTGCTATACTCCAGGAAGCTGCCAAAAAGTGTAAATAACTTGATATGCAGCTAACTGTGGAGTTCAAGTATACTCGATGATGCTTTTTTTGCATTTCCTGTTTACATGGGAATAACCTTTGAAGACAGCTGATAAGAATCTCTGTAGATCAACCTTCATAAGACATGATAGAAACAATAAATTGTATCTGTCCCTGCTGCTGCTGCTAAGTCGCTTCAGTCGTGTCCGACTCTGTGCGACCCCATAGACGGCAGCCCATCAGGCTCCCCCGCCCCTGGAATTCTCCAGGCAGGAACACTGGAGTGGGTTGTCATTTCCTTCTCCAGTGTGTGAAACTGAAAAGTGAAAGTGAAGTCGCTCAGTCGTGTCTGACTCTTAGCGACCCCATGGACTGCAGCCTACCAGGCTCCTCTGTCAATGGGATTTTCCAGGCAAGAGTACTGGAGTGGGGTGCCATTGCCTTCTCCGGTATCTTTCCCTATTTATGTGCAAAAAGAATTGTAGCCTCTCCCAAAGAAGTTCCTCAGTATTCCGACAAAACTATTAAACCTATTAGTTCATGTCAGTGAGCTAAGTTAAGATTACCAAATGCTTGCTTCAGCCCTACCAGTCTGTTCATGGTGTAAGTCACCCTACCTTGATTATATTAGTTACAGGGCTTCAAATAATCCTTCCAAGCATGCCAAAATGGAATAATGTGTGCATTCAAAAGTAATTTATTTCTTGTAAAGTCTTCGGAAAAAGTCAAAGACACTTGCCCACATTAAATAGGGCAGTTCTTCTTGACAAATAGTCTTTTTCTAGGTTAGAATAATAAATATTCATTTGGCACCCACTGTGTGCCAGGAAATTTGCTGAGTGCTGAATTTACAGATACTACAAATATGTTTTCTGCCCTCAAATATCACACTGATTAGATACTGAGAAAGATACATAAGCATGTAACTTGAAAGCAAGGGAGAATAGGTAAGGCAGGGGAGAGAGAAGATAACACAGCAGTTAAGGGTGGTGAAAAGAGCTCAGGATTTTCAGTGAAACTACTGTAAATTAAAACAGTCTTTAATGTATTCCCCAAAGGTTGACTGTTCAGTGAGTGGATTCAGGTTTGGAGACATTTTATCAGCAACACATACAGTGGTGCTTGCTTGCTTGCTAAGTCACTTCACTCGTGTCCGACTCTGTGTGACCCCATAGACGGCAGCCCACCAGGCTCCTCCGTCCCTGGGATTCTCCAGGCAAGAATACTGGAGTGGGCTGCCATTTCCTCCTCCAATGCATGAAAGTGAAAAGTGAAAGGGAAGTCGCTCAGTCGTGTCCGCCACTGTAATCCATTGTATGAGTAAAATGTTAATGGTTATACCACGGGTGGTATTTTGGAGTGGTAATGGCTTTTTCAACATTGGAGGGAAGCTAGGGACAGATTTAAGCAAGGCTTTCATCAAGCTAATACCTAAAAAGATAGACACACATCATCTACCCGGTTACCTTTTCTGAAGTTTTGAGATGGTCACTTGAAAACAACATTGAGTCTCATTGGAATAAGTATACTTAGGGTAAGGGCATTACTTGATATGAATTAGATCCACCATTAAAATGAATGCAAAAGAAACAGAAAAGAAGAAGCACCCATAATGTTTTGTGTTTATTCAAACACAGGGCAATATGAAGTTTCAGTTTGTCCTATAATATGGAGTTTATAAGAATCTTAAATTTGTATTAATAATGTTAAAACTCAATGCACTGATCATGATGAGTTGATAGAAAATTTACTAATCATGTATATAGGTATAATTGTTTAGGGATCCAATAAAGCATGCCATTTTATTGTTTCTGTTTGAGGTAAAGCATTAATTGAAGATATTAGTGCTACCTGTAAAACTGGAGAAATAAGGAATGTAAAGAAGTGATGCTTCAAATTTTGACATTACAGTAGTTAATAAAAGAAGCAAAAGTAAAATTTTATATTAGTATCCAGATAATTCATGAAAAATATCTTTTATGAGAATGAAAATAGTGATAAATAGAAGAGCAGGGTAAATGTTTAATTGTGTGCTATTGAATTCAAGTTGTTTAAACTTGATTTTTTACTAATTGACTGGTATTACTGAAAGTGAGGTTAAACTATAAACAAAACAGGAAGGTCTAAAATTGTCATATAAATCCCCTAAAAGGAAAAATTTCTGAAATGTTCTTTAGGTACTAGGACATTAAAAATTTTATTTTAATTGAAGTATAGTTGATTTACAATATTGTTTTAGTTTCTGGTATATAACAAAGTGATTTGTATATATGTATGTGTGTGTGTATATATGTGTGTGTGTGTGTATATATATATATATATATGAGCATACACATGTACATTTATGTCCTTTTTCATTCTTTTTTAATTTTCCATTTTGGTTTATTACATAATTTTGAATGTAATTCCCTGTGCTATAAAATAGGACTTTGTTGTTTATCCATTCTATATGTAATAGTTTGCATCTGCCTGTCCCAAACTCCCAATCCAACCCTCCCCTGCTTCCCTTCCACCTTGGCAACAGAACAAGTCTGTTCTCTATGTCTGTGAGTCTGTTTCTGTTTTGTAGATAATTTCATTTGGTCATATTTTGAATTCCACATATTAGTGGTATTATGTGGTGTTTGTCTTTCTCTTTCTGACTTACTTCATTTAGTATGATAATCTCTCGGTCCATCCATGTAGCTGCAAATAGCATTATTTTTTCATCTGTTGAAGGACCTTTTTATACACATCTTGGCTATTGTAAATAGTGCTGCTGTGAACATACAGGTACATGTATCTTTTCAAATTATACCTTTGTGCAGATACACTCCCAGGCCAGGAATGGGATTTCAGTATCATATGACAACTCTATGTTTAGTTCTCTTGAGGCACCTCCAAACTCTTCTCCATGGTGGCTGCACCAATTTTCATGCCCACCAACAGTGTAGGAGGGTTCTCTTTCCTCATACCCTCTCCAGCATTTATTATTTTATGCTGTTAAATGATGGTAATTCTGATTGATGGGTGGTACCACATTGTAGTTTTTATTTGCATTTCTCTAATATTAATAATTAGCCATGTTGAACATCTTCTCATGTGTCTACTGGACATCCATGTATAGTACTAAGACTTTTAGAATGCCATATTTTCTTTCTTCCTTCTTGATTTTTATCTGTCAGAATGCATTCTCATGTGAATTTTTCTTAAGCAATATGGTGGAAGAAGTAAACTTTCTGAGTCTCTGTGTATCTGAAAATGTCTTTATTCTTACACTTGGTAGATATTTTTATGAACTACTAATTTCTCGACCCAAGATTGTTTTGCTCAGAATTTTGTAGCCATTATTTTTTCTTGTGTCTAATTGTGTTGTTGATAGGATTAGATATAAATTATATATAATACAGTTCTTATTATTTTTCTGGTAGCATGTTGTTAACATATTTTTTGTTTGAAACTGCTCAAGAACACATGTTATTCAGACTGCCTGTCTGAATGCTGGATTTACTCCTTCCTGGAACTGTCAGTTTAAACTAATAACTTTTACCCCCTCCTCCAATTAATTGAGGGTATTTTCAACTTACCAGACTTTGTGGGATAACCACACATTTATTTCCTTTTCACTGAGCAATTTCTTCGAGTTGAAAGGATTTACTTGATTCCACACGCTTAGGTGAACTTTTACTCAGAAACACTTTAAAGCTTTTGATATCGGGTATATTGATCATCCTCTTAATTTGTTTCTTAACCCAAGTATGGATTTTAATCTGTTCCTATTGATCAAAGGCTTTCTTAGTTTTATTTTTAACTAATTGGGGATGAGAAAAGTGAGAAAGCTGTCTCCTTGAATGCTTAAAGTTCTAAATTTTAGACTCTCTCTATTTCTTTCATTCCTTGCTTGCAGAGTAGACAATTATTTTCTGATACTTCCCTGCAATGCCTTGACAAATACAGCACAGTAAGATAAAAATGTTTATGAACACATCAGTGTATACATTTCCCAAGATGCCTGAGCAAACAAATTGTATGACAAATAACTATTCTCACTCTCTCTCTCTTGCTCTCGCCTTCCCAACCCAGATCTCTGTAAGTATAGTAGGAAGAATAGCATGTGGGTTAGGGTTATGGACTGCAGCATCTGTGAAACTGTGGGTCATATTCCAGGGACTGGAGTCCTACTTCCACCACATGCCAGCTGTGAAGCTTAGGCTAATGTTGCCTTTTCTGTGTCTCCCTGTACCCTCACATATACTGGAATGTTTTGTAAGGACTACTGTGTAGTTACTACTGTATATAATTATAGGAGGCTCCCCCTTGAATAACACAGATTTGAACTGTCTCGATCTTTTTCAGTAATAATTCAGTACTATAAAACCATGACTGTTTGATTCAGCTGGTGCAGAATCCTGGATATGGAGGGCAGACTGTGGGACTTAAATATTTTCAGATTTTGGTGTCTTATCTGAGGGGACTTCCCTGGTGGCTCAGACAGTAAAGAACCTGCCTACAAGGCAGGAGACCTGGGTTGGATCCCTGGGTTAGGAAGATCCCCTGGAGAAGAGAATGGCAACTCACTCCAGTATCCTTCCCTGGAGAATCCCATGAACAGAGGAGCCTGACAGGCTACATTTCACATTTTATGGTTTCTTAAGTGCGACAAGGGGGCCTCCTGTATAGCTCAGTCGGTAAAGCATCTACCCACAGTTCGGGAGACTTGGGTTCAGTTCCTGGGTTGGGAAGTTCCCCTGGAGAAGGAAATGGCAACCCATTCTAGTATTTTTGCCTGGAGAATCCAATGAACTGAGCGTGGCAGGCTACAGTTTATGGGATCGCAAGAGTTGGGCACAACTTAGCACTATCTTTCTTTCTTTTCTTAAGTGCAACAAAACATTGGGTGTATGGGGCAGGGTGTCTGGTTGCAGATACTGATTCACTGCTCAGGAGGTGGGTAGTTCATATTGGTTTTCTTTCAACTTTAGGCTTTATTGGGCAATTTTAAGGCAAATTCATTACTCTGCTACAATAATTCAAGCCCTACAATATGGCAGGTAGTAAGTAACAATGATTTCTTGTTGTTCAGTTGCTCCCATGGACTGCAGCAGGCCAGGCCTCCCTGTCCCTCACTATCTCCTGGAGTTTGTCCAAGTTCATGTCCATTGAATTGGTGATACTATGCAACCATCTCATCCTATGCTGCCGTCTTACCCTTTTGCCTTCAGTCTTTCCCAGCATCAGGGGCTTTTCCAGTGAGTTGACTCTTCACATCAGGTGGCCAAAGTATTGGACCTTCAGCTTTAGCATCACTGGTTTTCATTCAACTTTATGCTTTATTGGGAAATTTTAAGGCAAAGTCATTATTCTGCTACCATAATTCAAGCCCTTCAGTATAGCAGGTAGTAAGTAATAGTGACTTCTTATGAGTTACCAAATGATTGGTCTATGAATTTCTCTAAAAATTTCCACAAATGTGGATATGTATATTTTTCAAAATCAACTAACATCACTTTCACTATATTTAGTAACAGAACCTCTCTTTACTACAGCAAACCCATTCTTTATAGGCTATGGTGGGACTTAACATACTTTCTGCTAGAACAGAAAGCACCCATGTTGCCATGCACCTGCCAGTCAAAGACATTTATAACCCTGGCTCCAGAGATTAATTCACAAGGCCTTGCGTAGTCAAGTTATCGAAACAGGGATTGAGAATGAAGTCTTAATGTATATTTTTGAAGTCTTGCTTTCCAAGACAATAATGTACTTTTTGAGAATTTAATAACCATTTGTTGACTCTTTAGCCTGAGAAACTTCATGTAACTACCAAGAAAAAAGTCATTCAAAGCTCTATAGAAGCATAAATATCTATTGTCTTGATGTTTTAACTAAGTGAATTTATGTTATATCTCTAGCATTTATATCCCTTATCCACTTTAAAATCATTATTTCTAAATTTTCCTGAAATACAGACTTAATTATGACAATTTTATGGATGAAGCTTTTCATGTGATTGCTCATATATACTTTACTAGTAGGCAAAAGCAGAACTAAGAAACTAGATTTAAGAGACATTAAATAATTTACTATTCATAATCATACTATTTGCCTGATTATTCTAATATTTTCAATATCCTTTTTATCTTACCTGAGGTAATAACTTACATGTAGCCCGTAACCTAAAGCATAGAAAAATTATACAATATAATACTGTATTTGGTAAAAGCTAAATTTCCTGCTTAAAGATTGGTAATCCCTTAAAGAATCAAAAAGAAGACTTCTAGTCTTTACCTATAGATAACAGTGTTCTTGCCTGGAGAATCCCAGGGACGGGGGAGCCTGGTGGGCTTCTGTCTATGGGGTCTCACAGAGTCGGACACGACTGAAGCGACTTAGCAGCAGCAGCAGCAGTGTTCTAAAATATGCAAAATACATTAAGGAAGAATAAATACTAGACATTAAAATGTAGGGAAATGAGATATGAATAAACTCTGTACTGTGTGGAAAAATACTATCAAAATCAAATTAAAGTTGTTGATTCAAAATTTCACTAGTATAAAAGAGAGTAGATATTTGGCTGAAATAGATGTTTATTGGTGTAACTTGTTATGTATATCTTTTTCTGAGAAGTAACTCTTCTCTATCTTTGTATTTAGAGGAAATGGACATATTATAGAAATTTATATTTTTATTATTTCTATTTGAATTCTTCATTTTTAGTGCTACATTTTCTTGACCAGTACAACTGAAATATTTTCAAATAAAGATAAATGTTTCCCTAATATTAACAATTACATTTATTGTGTGCTTTCTTATGCTGGGCACCTTTTAAATTATTTTTCATGATTTAGCTTATTTAATCTTCAGATCAACTGTGATTTGAATACTGTTATCTTTTAGTCAGTTCAGTCACTTAGTCTTGTCTGACTCTTTGTGACCCCATGGACTGAAACTCCAGGCTTCCCTGTCCTTCACTGTGTCCCGGAGCTTGCTCAAACTCATGTCCATTGAATCAGTGATGCCGTCCAACCATCTCATCCTCTGCCATCCTCTTCTCCTCCTGCCTTCAATCTTTCCCAGCACCAGGGTCTTTTCCACTGAGTCAGTTCTTTGCATCAGGTGGCCAAAGTATTAGAGCTTCAGCATCAGTCCTTCCAATGAATAATCAGGACTGATTTCCTTTAGGATGGACTGGTTTAATCTCTTTGCTGTCCAGGGGATTCTCAAGAGTCTTCTCCAACACCATAGTTCAAAATTATCGATTCTTTGGCTCTCATCTTTCTGGGACTTCCCTTGTAGCTCAGTTGGTAAAGACTCTGCCTGCAGTGCAGGAGACCTGGGTTCGATTCCTGGGTCAGGAATATCCCCTGGAGAAGGAAATGGCAACCCCCTCCAGTATTCTTGCCTAGAGAATCCCATGGACAGACGAGCTTGGCAGGCCCCAGTTCATGGGGTCACAAGAGTCAGACATGACTTAGCGACTAACCCCTCTCCCCCTGCATCTTTCTTTATGGTCCAACTCTCACATCCATACATGACTACTGGAAAAACCATAGCTCTGACTTGACAGACCTTTGTTGGCAAAGTAATGTCTCTGCTTTTTAATATGCTGTCTAGGTTTGTCATAGCTTTTATCTGTTATTTTTATCATCTATTATCTTTACAGATGGTAAAATGAGGCAAAGAGCATAAGTAATTTACCCCATGTTAGAAATGGTAAGCACCAGAGCTGGATTGGCAGCCAGGCAATGCATCTTAAAACCCTAAATGCTTAACCACTAGTTTCTGCTTTCACGCCATAAAAACTAATTGTATGGTTTTAACATAATTCTTTCTGTTGTTTTGAGAACATTAACTCAGACTTCTTTACTTTACCATGCATAGCAAAGTGACTACAGATAAAAAGTAATATTTTATCATGTCACTGACTCACATAAAAATTTCTATGCTTTTTGTATAGTAGTAGAAATAGTATAATGAAACACTGTATTTAAAATAATTTTCTGAAACTGGAGATGCAAAGCAGTGGACAAAACATTATTTTCTTATTTAAATTTAACCATCATGTTAATAAATTGTTAGTCTCAAATATATTCCATTTAGATTAGATCTGCAGTGGAATGCCAAGAAATTATCTGTCATGGTACTGGACCATCTGATTCAATTAATTTTTTTTTCTGTTCTAGGAAATTTGGCCACAGGCCATAAGCTCCTTCTATTGGGTACCTCATGTAGACTATGTATTATTATCCAGTTTTCCTAGTAAAAGGGAAACTTAAGAGTTAAATACTTAGGGAAAAACTTGAAAGAAAGTTCCTGTGCAAGATAAAATGAGCAAAATAATTTGTTTTTATGAAAAATAAGTATGAGAACTAGTGGTATTACTAAGGAGAGAGGTGACAGAATTTTATTATCAAGATTCAGAAGAATTTTTATGATGAATTAGTGGAGTTCTTTACAATTTAAGGAGCACTTGCTCATACACTATCTCATTTCATCTAATTTTTAGAACAACATTCAGAGAGACCAGCCAAGCATATTTCAACAATTAATCAGAGCAGCACTTATAAAAATTGCAACAATAGGCCTCTCTTCATAAGCCAAACTGCTTAAGACTAAGCAGAGTCCTGATCCCAAATATAATTGAGAAAAGGTGGATTCTCATAGTTAGATGCCAACTTTGCCAATATGAATCTCTTAATCTTGTGCATTTTATGTTTTGTATGAACTCCGTATAATTTATTCTTCAGTTAGTATCATCCAATAGCAACTGATTGAACATGCTGTTACTACGGAAACAGTAGTATCTTTCTCTATATCTCATACACTTTCTTACAATCTGATATTTCTCCCATACATACATTCATTTTGGTATGACAAATATGTGATTAAATTTTTCAACAGTACAAATAAGTTAGATAAATTTAGACAACCTTTCATACTTACAGGATAGTAGGGTGTTATAAATGAATATATGCGTATACCTTTGTAATCATCTTGGTATTTAATAGTATCAGCTTAGTTTTTGTATATCCTTGGAGACACAACATTTTACAACATGGATGGACATAGAGATTGTCATACTGAGTTAATTAAGTCAGACAGAGAAATAAATATCATATGATATCCCTTATATGTGGAATCTAAACAGAAATGAGGCAAAAGAAATGGCAACCTACTCCAATATTCTTGCCCGGGAAATCCCATGGATGGAGGAGCCTACCGGGCTATAGTTCATGGGGTCACAAAGAGTGGGACACGACTTAGCGACTAAACAACAAAAAGAAATGGTGCAAATGAACTCATTTCCTAAATAGAAACAGACTTATAGACTTAGAGAACACATTCCTTAGGTAAGGGGAGAAGGATAGACTGCGAGTGGGACTGTCATATACACAACGGCTGTAATTAAAATGATGAACCAAGAAGAACCTAATATATAGCACAGGGGACTCTGTTCAATATTATGTAACAACCTAAATGGGAAAATAACTTGATAAAAAATAAATATGTGCATAGGTATGACTGAATCATTTTGCTGTACACGTGAAACTATTACAACATTGTTAATCAACTATGCGCCAATATAAAATAAAGTAAAAAAATATATATATTTTAATGGATGGGTCAGCACTAAACATTAAGAAAGCCAATGAAAAATATGAATTTTTCAAAAATACAAAAATACATACATTTTCCTTGGAAAGAATTTCATAAAAGGGATTTTGGTAAACTTTTTATACATGGCTATATTGTCAGTATGCTTTTAATTATATCAGTTTTGCATTTATAAACTTCCTACTCCCTTCCACACACACTCGAAGACATGGTCTCTCTGAAATTATAATCTTTTACTACATCTAGAGAAAATTTGGACTGAGATCAAAAGTTTTATCAAAATCTCAAGATTTGTAGTGAAATCCATTGTCTGTTAAAACGAACCTTTTATTGATGCTTATTGCATTTGAGGTAGGGAGTAACTGGCAAATTTGGGCTTGGTGTACAGAAGGAAGCAGGGCAAAGGCTCATGGAATTTTGCCAATAGAACACACTGGTCATAGAAAATATCCTCTTTCAACAACACAAGAGAAGACTCTACACATGGACATCACCAGATGGTCAATACCGAAATCTGATTGATTATATTCTTTGCAACCAAAGATGGAGAAGCTCTATACAGTCAGCAAAAACAGGACTGGGAGCTGACTGTGGCTCAAATCATGAACTCCTCATTGGGAAATTCAGACTTAAATTGAAGAAAGTAGGGAAAACCACTAGACCATTCAGGTATGACCTAAATCAAATCCCTTACGATTATACAGTGAAAGTGAGAAATAGACTCAAGGGATTAGATCTGATACAATGCCTGGAGAACTATGGACAGAGGTTTGTGACATTGTGCAGGAGACAGGGATGAAGACCATCCCCAATAAAAAGAAACGCAAAAAAGCAAAATGGCTATCTGAGGATAACTTACAAATAGCTGTGAAAAGAAGAGAAGCAAAAGGTAAAGGTGAAAAGGTATACCCATTTGAATGCAGAGTTCCAAAGAAGAACAAGGAGAGATAAGAAAACATTCCTCAGCAATCAGTGCAAAGATATAGAGGAAAACAATAGAGTGGTAGAAACTAGAGATCTTTTCAAGAAAATGAGAGATATTAAGAGATTATTTCATGCAAAGGATAAAAATGTTATGGACCTAACAGAAGCAGAAGATATTAAGAATAGGTGAGAATACACAGAAGAACTATACAAAAAAGATCTTCATGACCCAGATAAAATCATGAAGGTATGATCACTCACCTAGAGCCAGACCTCCTGAAATGCAAAGTCAAGTGGCGCTTAGGAAGCATCACTCTAAGCAAAGCTAGTGGAGGTGATGGAATTCCAGTTGAACTATTTCAAATCCTAAAAGATGACACTGTGAAAGTGCTGCAGTCAATGTGCCAGCAAATTTGGAAAACTCAGCAGTGGCCACAGGACTGGAAAAGGTCAGTTTTTATTCCAATCCCAAAGAAAAGCAATGCCAAAGAATGTTCAAACTACCACACAATTGCACTCATCTCACATGCTAGTAAAGTAATGCTCAAAATTCTCCAAGCCAGGCTTCAACAGTATGTGAAACATGAACATCCAGATGTTCAAGCTGGTTTTAGAAAAGGCAGAGGAACCAAAGATCAAATTGCCAACATCCACTGGATCATGGAAAAATCAAGAGAGTTCCAGAAAAACATCTATTTTTGCTTTATTGACTATGCCAAAGCATTTGACTGTATGGATCACAACAAACTGGAAAATTCTGAAAGAGATGAGAATACCAGACTGCCTGACCTGCCTCCTGAGAAATCTGTATGCAGGTCAGGAAGCAAC
The DNA here is from genome assembly GCF_027580195.1 of Bos mutus. Taxonomy (NCBI): domain Eukaryota; kingdom Metazoa; phylum Chordata; class Mammalia; order Artiodactyla; family Bovidae; genus Bos; species Bos mutus. The sequence continues at coordinate 64,546,981 of NC_091628.1, read as the reverse complement.
AGTTAGAACTGGATATGGAACAATAGAACGGTTCCAGATAGGGAAAGGAATATATGTCAAGACTGTATATTGTCACCCTGCTTATTCAACTTTTATGCAGAGTACATCATGAGAAACGCTAGGCTGGATGAAGCACAAGCTGGAATGTAGATTGCAGGGAGAAATATCAATAACCTCAGATATGCAGATGATACCACCGTTATGGCAGATATTGAAGAATAACTAAAGAGCCTCTTAATGGAAGTGAAAGAGAAGAGTGAAAAAGTTGGCTTAAAACTCAACATTCATAAAACTAAGATCATGGTATCTGGTCCCATCACTTCATGGCAAATAGATGGGGAAACAGTGGGAACAGTGATAGACTATATTTTGGGACTCCAAAGTCACTGCAGATGGTTACTTCAGCCATGAAATTAAAAGACGCTTGCTCTTGGAAGGAAAGTTATGACCAACCTAGACAGCATATTAAAAAGCAGAGACATTAATTTGCCAAGAAAGGTCCATCTAATCATAGCTATTGTTTTTCCAGTAGTCATGTATGGATGTGAGAGTTGGACTATGGAGAAAACTGAGCACCAAAGAATTGATGCTTTTGAACTGTGGTGTTGAGAAGACTCTTGAGAGTCCCTTGGATAGTAAGGAGATCCAACCAGTCCATCCTAACGGATATCATACTTTGGCTACCTAATGCAAAGAATTGACTCACTGGAGAAGACTCTGATGCTGGGAAAGATTGAAGGTGGAAGGAGAAGTGTACAACAGAGAATGAGGTGGTTGGAAGGCATAACTGAGTCAATGCACATGAGTTTGAGTAGGCTCCGGGAGTTGGTGATGGATAGGGAAACCTGGCGAGCTGAAGTCCCTATGGTTACAATGAATCAGACATGACTGTCGACTGAACTGAACTGACATACTCACACCTACATACACACTATCAAATACAAATAATATATAATTATGTTGCTTAAATGAAATTATTAGAGGTAAGCAACTTTAAAGGAGTGAAAACTGTGAGAATATATTCCAGAAGTTATTCTACTTTTATGCATTGTTTATTTTATTTTAGAATAGTAACTTGGGCAGTGATATAATAAACTATTCCATTAAGTATTATTTTAGGTTCCACTTCTCCTTTAAAAAAAATTCATATTTTGATGCCTGGATAGAATTGCAACTAATGTGGTTTCTAAAAAACGTGTTTAAATAAGAGTGACTTCATACAGGTGGCTAGTTGTAAAGAATCCGCCTGCCAATGCAGAAGACATAAGAGACATGGGCTCAATCCCTGGGTTGGGAAGATCCCCTGGAGAAGGAAGGGAATGGCAATGAACTCCAGTACTCTTGCATGGAGAATCCCGTGGATAGAGGAGCCTGGTGGGCTACAGTGCATATGGTTGCAGAGTCAGATACAACTGAAGTAACTTAGCATGCACCATAGAATATGTAGTTAAAGTTTCTCATTTAAATACCATAATGAACTTCAGTGAGATACTAACAGGAGTCTTCAGTTTTCTCCATTTAATTTAAAGTTATTGGCAAAAAATTCATAAGGTGAGGTATATTTTTAAGCATTTCCCAATTCTTTTTGACCCCAAACCTTTTGATCAACACATTTATCACAGGATGCTGTTGTGTAGGGACCCAGGGCAGGCCACCCCAAAATATGCCTGAATAGCAAATGGATTATTTGATTTAAAGTTACTTAAGAAAGAGCTAATGGCAAGAGAGACACCTTAACACCGCCACCCCCAATTCTTCCTGAAAGTAGAAAATAAATATTTTATATGAAAGGTGCACATGCTGTGTCTGTAGGTAGGAAAGTAATAAGATTATTGTGGAGATAGGGAATTTGGGGCCAAGAAGTCTGGATAAAAACCTTGCTACTTTAATTTACTTCCCCAAGTCCTAACTTTGGTTAAATTCTTTGCCAATTAAGCACCCAAATCTAAGTTTCTTTTTCCCATCAATTCCACACAAATGTATTGTTTCTTTGTAAAAAAAATTGCCTGCTTTGGTGTCTTTTTATGTCCCATTTCATAAGATCTCTGTGCACATAAATTAAAATTTGTTTCTTTTTCTTCTATTAATCTTTCACTTTTGTTTACTTTATTGTGAGTCCAACCACAGAGCTCTAGAGGGATAGAGGGGAAATTTGTCCCCTCCCCAACACAATCAGCTTATTTTCTGGGGAGCATGAGTCTGAATAATCTAGTGTTATTAATAATAGCTGGCATTTGTCTGATAGTCTGAGCAGGAAACACAATCTCACTAATATAGGTATAGATCAGTCACTTCCGGAAGTTTGCAGAATACAGAGAATAAATTCAGTGACTTTTTGTTTTTTTGATAGGGTGATATCACCTTCTTGAGCTTGAGCATCATGTGATTAAGGAGAATTGTAAGAATTGGGTGCAGTGTTTTTAAGAACTGGGGTATAGGAATCATAGCCCTTCTGTTTTTACTAATTGGCTTAAGGCAATGGCACCCCACTCCAATACTCTTGCCTAGAAAATCCCATGGACGGAGGAGCCCGGAAGGCTGCAGTCCATGGGGTCGCTGAGAGTCGGACATGACTGAGCGACTTCACTTTTCACCGTCATGCATTGGAGAAGGAAATGGCAACCCACTCCAGTGTTCTTGCCTGGAGAATCCCAGGGACAGGGGAGCCTGGTGGGCTGCCATCTATGGGGTCACACAGAGTCGGACATGACTGAAGTGACTTAGCAGTAGCAATAGCAGAGAAAAGTAAGCATTCTTCTATCTTCACAACAGGAGGCAGTTTTATAAGTTGGAGCAAGGTGCCCACTGAAGATTGGGCGTATCCTTCCTGTTTATATTTCAAAGAAATTACTCCTAGGTCCTTGAGAAAGACATTCTTAGTTTATAAAATTGACAACAGGCTTTTAAAAGATTTCCGTCTCAAAAAAGCAGAAAAAAGAGTTTACTATTGCCAGTTAAAGAAAACACTTCAAAAACAAAAAGGTCAGAGCCTAGAATCAGGAAGAAGCCTGTAAATTTAGTCAAGCTGAAGGAAACTGAAGGGCTGTCTTGGTCAGCTCCTCCTGAAAACCCTAAATTCCATGTGATTAAGAAAACTGTCTCTTTTGCATATGTTCCACATTGTCTTTATTTATCCATTTATTCTGCAGATTTTCTCAGTTTACTCCACAAGATTCCTATCATAAGTCAAGAGCCTGTCTGTATCTTGTTTCAGAGGACTTACTGTGTACCAACACTTCTTTTATCTCTCCTCTGCAGTTGCTCAGACTTTACTATAAGCATAAACAGTTTATCAATTGTATTAGAAAATACTGCTTCCTCCAAAAATTACACTGATGCTAGTTGTTTATTACCTCAGAAGTGACCTTTCCTGGCTGTGATTAGGCTGCTATAACTCTGCTCTTTGCTGAACTAATAGGAGTACTTTGTATTCTCACCAGCTCTTCTCTGTTTCCTGGGCTAAACAAACACGTTTCTGCTTGCCTCTGTTGTGAGGGCTTTTATACTATTTCCTTTGGGTTGTAAAAGTTAATAAGCAGAAGTCGCCATTAAAATAGAGTTGAGAAGGCAGAAAGGGGAGCTCTCATGCCCTATAAAAATTTGTTGTTGTTCAGTTTGTCAGTCATGTCCGACTCTTTGCAACCCCATGGACTGCGGCATGGCCAGGCTTTCCTGTACTTCACCAACTCCCGGAGCTTGCTCAAATCATGTCCATTGAGTTGGTGATGACATCCAACCATCCCATCCTCTGTCTTCCCCTTCTTCTTCGGCCTTCAATATTTCCCAGTATTCAGGGTCTTACCTAATGAATCGGCTCTTCACATCAAGTGACCAAAGGACTGATGGATCATTCCTTCCAATGAATATTCAGTGCTAGAGACCAACAGAAGGAAGAAAGAAGAACTAATTCTTGGCAGAGGCTTGGTCACTGGGCGACTATCACAACTCAGCCAATGAGAAAGCCACCATATTTTCAATACAGTGTCTTAAATTCTTGTTTTAAACAGCACTCCCAGCTTCCTTTTCCCCACGTGAAACAGTTCTTTTCTCCATTTTTGTGGGGGCCATGCACTTGGTTTGCCATGGTTGCAGACCCCAAATTATAATTTGTCACTGATCCCCAGTACACCGATTTTTGCTAGAGAAATAATTAGCAATGTCTGTTTGTTCAAGATCAACATGCTACATAGAGGGAATTTCAAATTAAAGCCTGGAAAGAAAATGAAACAGTGGTGCTGTGATCAGTCCTGAGTTCCCCCTAAACTATTTCTCACAGGTATGGCAGTCAGTCTTCATATTTAGATTACACTTGTCTAAAGTGCATGTGGCTAAAGTTTCAATAGGAAATGTCATTGAGTGAAGGGAGACAGCACTCTTAAAAAGCAGAGTAACGTTAAAGTTCCAGAAATTCCTTAGGATAGTGTATGCATGCTAAGTTGCTTCATTCATGTCAGACTCTTTGTGACCCTAAAGACCATAGTCCACTAGGCTCCACTGTCCCTGGGATTCTCCAGGCAAGAATACTGGAGTGAGTTTTCATGCCCTCCTCCAGGTGATTTCCTGACCCAGGGATCAAACCCACGTGTCTTAAAAGTCTTCTGCATTGGCAGACGAGTTCTTTATTACTTGTACCATCAGTGTAGCCTCTCCTTAGGATAAGATGACACCTTTTATTCCCTTGAATAGAAATAATTATTCCAATTCTGTTTGGAATTTCCATTTCTGTTATTTCCCTTACCCTTCATCCAAGAATTTTCTTTGGCAACTGGACCAAATCGTGTGGTTTGACCCTATTACCATGTTTTACAAAATTGTTTTCTTTTTTTTTTGCCTTTAAGGATTTTATTTTATTTATTTATTTTTTCCTTTTGCATTTATTTTTTTATTTTTTATTTTTTTAATTTGATTTTATTTTTAAACTTTACAGTATTGTATTAGTTTTGCCAAATATCGAAATGAATCTGCCACAGGTATACCCGTGTTCCCCATCCTGAACCCTCCTCCCTCCTCCCTCCCCTACCCTCCCTCTGGGTCGTCCCAGTGCAGCAGCCCCAAGCATCCAGTACCGTGCATCGAACCTGGACTGGCAACTCATTTCGTACATGATATTACACATGTTTCAATGCTATTCTCCCAAATCTCCCCACCCTCTCCCTCTCCCACAGAGTCCAAAAGACTGATCTATACATCGGTGTCCCTTTTGCTGTCTCGTACACAGGGTTATTGTTACCATCTTTCTAAATTCCATATATATGCATTAGTATACTGTATTGGTGTTTTTCTTTCTGGCTTACTTCACTCTGTATAATAGGCTCCAGTTTCACCCACCTCATTAGAACTGATTCAAATGTATTCTTTTTAATGGCTGAGTAATACTCCATTGTGTATACGTACCACAGCTTTCTTATCCATTCATCTGCTGATGGGCATCTAGGTTGTTTCCATGTCCTGGCTATTATAAAGAGTGCTGCGATGAACATTGCGGCACATGTGTCTCTTTCAGTTCTGGTTTCCTCAGTGTGTATGCCCAGCAGTGGGTTTGCTGGATCATAAGGCAGTTCTATTTCCAGTTTTTTAAGGAATCTCCACACTGTTCTCCATAGTGGCTGTACTAGTTTGCATTCCCACCAACAGTGTAAGAGAGTTCCCTTTTCTCCACACCCTCTCCAGCATTTATTGCTTGTAGACTTATGGATTGCAGCCATTCTGACTGGTGTGAAATGGTCTTGATCTGAGTCTTTGCCTTTGTTCCTTTACTAGCCAAATTGTCTTAATCTTCAAGCCTTGCTTAATCTCATCATCTAACTGAAACCTTGTTTTACTACTCCATTACTAATTTTTTCTTCATGAAATATTGGGAACTATTTAATTCATATTTAATTCATTTGGACGCATTCATATAGATCTGATACTGGCTAAAAGTAGCATATGAATGAGATCTGACCCAATACTTGTTTTTGTTAATGTTTTATTGACCATCTCCATACAAGAGCCATATCTGCAATTTTAAAATAAATTTACAAGGATAATCTCACATTATTATGGCCTTGTGTGAGTTTAATTTCAGAATCTTCCTAAGCAGAGTAAACATTATTGCAAATATGTTTTAAGACAATTGAATTCTGGATATATTATGCAACTCCAAATAATATTAGATATTTTTTCTAAACAGGTAATTTCACAGCTGTACATTTGGAAATATATAAGTGTAAATACTTTTTTTTTATGCCTATCAAACAAAAAATGCATATTCTTTTATTTCTATTTATTATTATTATTTTTTTAATTTTAAACTTTACAACATTGTATTGGTTATGCCATATATCAAAATGAATCTGCCACAGGTATACATGTGTTCCCCATCCTGAAGCCTCCTCCCTCCTCCCTCCCCATACCATCCCTCTGGGTCGCCCCAGTGCACCAGCCCCAAGCATCCAGTATCGTGCATCGAACCTGGACTGGCGACTCGTTTCATATATGATATTATACATGTTTCAATGTCATTCTCCCAAATCATCCCACCCTCTCACTCTCCCACAGAGTCCAAAAGACTGTTCTATACATCAGTGTCTCTTTTGCTGTCTCGTACACAGGGTTATTGTTACCATCTTTCTAAATTCCATATGTATGCGTTAGTATACTGTATTGGTGTTTTTCTTTCTGGCTTACTTCACTCTGTATAATAGGCTCCAGTTTCACCCACCTCATTAGAACTGATTCAAATGTATTCTTTTTAATGGCTGAGTAATACTCCATTGTGTATACGTACCACAGCTTTCTTATCCATTCATCTGCTGATGGGCATCTAGGTTGTTTCCATGTCCTGGCTATTATAAAGAGTGCTGCGATGAACATTGCGGCACATGTGTCTCTTTCAGTTCTGGTTTCCTCAGTGTGTATGCCCAGCAGTGGGTTTGCTGGATCATAAGGCAGTTCTATTTCCAGTTTTTTAAGGAATCTCCACACTGTTCTCCATAGTGGCTGTACTAGTTTGCATTCCCACCAACAGTGTAAGAGGGTTTCCTTTTCTCCACACCCTCTCCAGAATTTATTGCTTGTAGACTTTTGGATCGCAGCCATTCTGACTGGCATGAAATGGTACCTCATAGTGGTTTTGATTTGCATTTCTCTGATAATGAGTGAAGTTGAGCATGTTTTCATGTGTTTGTTAGCCATCTGTATGTCTTCTTTGGGGAAATGTCTATTTAGTTCTTTGGCCCATTTTTTGATTGGGTCATTTATTTTTCTGGGATTGAGCTGTAGGAGTTGCTTGTAAATACTTTTAATTTACAGTCACTAATATTACTAATATTACAGTCACTAATATCACTGCTATTATTTTAAAAACTCTCTCTCTCTTTCTCTGTGTGTATATATATATATATATATATATATATATATATATATATTTTGAGACACTCTCTTCCAAGCTCTGTTTAAGCACATTATATGATTGTATATAATCTATATTTTTATTATTTTACCTCTCCTTTTGTGAGCTTTCTAGGAATTTGTCTATATCCATAGTGGTACAATGATAAAGAATAGTAAAGAATCTTCCTATCAATGCAGAAGATATAAGAGACTTGGATTCAGTCCCTGGGTCAGGAAGATACCTGGAGTGGAAAATGGCAACCCACTCCAGTGCTCTTGCCTGGGAAATCCCATGGACAGAGGAGCCTGGTGAGCTACAGTCCATGGGGTCACAAAGAGTCAGACATGCCTGAGCATTTCAGTGTAATGTTCAGAAATTTTACATTGATATGCTGTGGTGAAAGGCAGTTTTGGTGTATTGTGTATGATGGTAATAATACCCTGATGCTTACGTTCTTCAGTTTAGGGGCTTATTTGAATTATTTATTTAATAATTTTCTTATCTCCTCCTCCCTGCCATTTTCTATTATTTTCAGTTTAGACTTCATGGGTTGGCTATTCTAGTGTTCTTATTAAAGAGTTCAAGAATATGATATTTTTCAGAATTTTAGGATTTGAGTGAAGAAAGAGGGCTAAAATGTTTTAACATTCATTATCCAAAATTACAACTTAATTCCCCCTCTCTAGAAAATGCCCTCAGCTTTGCCTTGACGTCACCTTTTCTATGTTCCTTAATTCACATCCCCTAAAGAATTAATATCTAATCTTCTACTTGACTGAGATAAGATTATTATCCAGTTATGAGGAATTGGAGTGGAATATGGAGGCATGACTACTTTTTTAACAGAATTTCAAAACTAATTTTATTTTCTGTTTTACAGTCGGCAATCTAACCACAATTTCTGATATTGATATTCTGCAGTGAATCAGCTTTTTTCTTGATTTTTGTGCTCAATTAATATTTATCTATATTCTCTCCAGTTTTCTCCAAAGTGACTCTTCTCCTAATTAAATCAGTGAAAATCTAATTCTTTGCTGTCCTGGCAATATTAGGTGAATTTTTAGAGGGAGTATAGTTATATTCAGTTTACCATTTTAGCTGGTCATCTGTATTAGTTCAGTTCAGTTCAGTCACTCAGTCATGTCTGACTCTTTGCGACCCCATGAACTGCAGCACTCCAGGCCTCCCTGTCCATCACCAACTCCTGGAATCCACCCAAAACCATGTCCATTGAGTTGGTGATGCCATCCAACCATCTCATCCTCTGTCGTCCCCTTCTCCTCCTGCCCTCAATCTTTCCCAGTATCAGGGTCCAATGACTCAGCTCTTCGCATCAGGTGGCCAAAGTATTGGAGTTTCAGCTTCAGCATCAGTCCTTCCAATGAACACCCAGGACTGATGTCCTTTAGGATGGACCGATTGGATCTCCTTGCAGTCCAAGGGACTCTCAGGAGTCTTCTCAATACCACAGTTCAAAAGCATTAATTCTTCTATATTTATTTAATTAGGTCGTCCAACCACATGTCCTCTAAACATGAAATTTGCATTTGCAAGTTCTGTTAGCATCATTAGACTTAAAGACCAGTGATAGATTTAGAGGCAGAGTGTTTTCTTCTCTGTTGTAGCTCATGTGTTTCATTTTTTGGGTTTGTTTTGGTTTGCTCCCAACCTCCAATCTGGGTACTGTTTTTCCATTCAGGCTACACCTAGTTTTCATCTGTGCTTATAGTTTCTATGTATATGAAGACCCTCTTCTGTATTCCGATGTAAAGAACTCACTCATTTTAACTTGGTTCTGACCTCAAGGAAATTATGTTTTAATAAAGGAGAAAGACAAAAATGATTGCAGTACAGTGTGATAAGAGTAACACTAAAGAAACTAGATGTAGTAGTGAATTACAAAAGAAAAAAAATGGAGTTGTGAATTAAAGAAGTCTTGATGGAAAATTAAAATACACTTTGGATAATAAAAACATGCATATTCAGTAAGTTACATGAATGGGTTTTTCATATTTGAAAATAGGAGATTGGCTTTTCATGTATGGGCACTGAGATTTTAGATGAATTGTATTTAAGTTGTACAAACAGTTTTATCTGTTGAGAATTAGAAATTTTGAAGATAAGAAGTTTAAGAGTATCTTCGTCTTCTCTAGTACAATAATTGGAAACTAAAATCAAAAGTTCTTTTAAAACTGATATTTTATAGACTATCTTTTATAGAAGTGCCCAAGATGAATACTACTCAATGCATTTTTCAAGAGCACTTTATTTTTGTCATGCAGTATCTTTTGAATTTCTTCAACCATACTCTAGTAGACAGTTTTTAGCTTAATTAAAAATTAAAATACCAACAAGGGATGTCAGTTTTGTTAATTAGATAAAAAATCGTATGCATTAGTCTACTTCTATTATCCTGGGATTCTGAATGTTTAATATAATTCATTGAAAATATTGATAAGTTACTGTAGTGAAGTCGGAAATTTAGGACTCAGGAATTTTCATAATCTCAAGTTGATTAATTTGAAAGTTGTTGCACTCTTGAAAAGTATACCCTAAACTTTCCAAAGTGTAAATAGAATAAAAATGTACAAATATTGCTTAAGTAATAAAGCAAGATAGTTAATAATGTAAAAAGTACATAATGAGAAGATAAATATTTAAAATTAGAAAATTCTTACTATGGCAATTCTTACTAGGGCTTCACTGGTGGCCCAGTTGGTAAAGAATCTGCCTGCAATGCAGGATACCCAGGTTCAATCTCTGAGTTGGGAAAATCCCCTGGAGAAGGAAATGGCAACCCACTCCAGTATTCATGCCTGGAGAATTCCATAGACAGAGGAGCCTGGTGGGCTACAGTCCACGGGGTTGCAAAGAATTGGAAACAATTGAGCGACTTTCACTTTCATTTTACTTTCACTATGGCAATAGCATATGCATCTAAATTATATTATTTATATTATTTTATATGCCACATTTGTTAAAGTAAAAAAGAAAGCAAAGGCAAAAAGAAAACATAACACACTGAAACATACAACCTATACCCTGATATTTTAATAATCAAGAACATATTGTAATATTTTCTATTAGGGAAAGCATAATATACAAACAGAAATCATAATCATTTATGTTTCAAACTGAGCAGATTTTTTCTTTTATTTGTCATTATGTTCTCTTTTAAGTAATATTAACTATTCTGTAATCATACCCTTGCATTGTTTCTTACATGTACTTTCTAGCTTTATGAACTTAAAACTTAATATCCCCCTTAAATTCATACATTAAATCTTACCCTCAATATGATGGTATTTGGAGATGAACTGTTTGGATGGTAATTACGTTTAGGTGAGTTCATGATGGTGAGACTCCCTACCATTGTATTGGTGTACTTTAAGAAGATGATGAGAGACCAGAGCTCTGTACTCCATGTGAGAACGTGGCCAAAACCAAAAGCAGCCATCTGAAAGCCTCACAGCCAGCTCGAAACAGGAACCAAATCTGCCAGTTCCTTTGTGAGCCTCCAGAACAGTGAAAAATAAATGTCTATCATTAAAAAAAACAGAACAGTCTTTGGTATTTTGTTATAGTAGCCCAAGTTGACTAATACACTGAGGAGATGACTATTATGTAAATTACTCCCTTGGGATCCCCCAAATCCTGTTTTCATACTGATATTTTTTTTCATAAAAATATTATTTATTGTTTTCTGTCTGCAGTCATTTTAACATGATTGTCTAAAGCTTTATCCAGATAATTAGATTATTTTGAACTCTCGGATTTTCTTAATCCATTCGTGTTCTGACTTTCACTTTTTAACAATTATGTTGCTGAGTGTTTGCACTTTCTATTTTAAATTTGTCTTCCTCGGATCTTTACCTATGGAAAGACTGGGATTTGGTATGACATTCTCTAGGGTGATTTTAAGTTTATATCTGTCAAGCGTCCATGTGTTATGACCCATTGTGATGATATTTTAGGTTAATGTTTCTGTCTGAGTTTTATTGGAAAGCTCAGGCAGTATATACACAAGGCTCCAATGTAAGGCATAGATGCTGTTTTTTTATGAAAGTTGTGTGCTTAGTCGCTCAGTTGTGTCTAACTCTGCGACCCCATAGACTGCAGCCTGCCAGGCTCCTCTGTCCATGGGGATTCTCCAGGCAAGAATACTGGAGTGGGTTGCCATGCCCTCTTTCAGGGGATCTTCCCAACCCAGGATCAAACCCAGGTCTCCCACATTTCAGGCAGACCCTAACGGCTGAGCCACCAGGGAACATTTTATACTGGGTTTCAGAATTCCAGAGGCAAATCTTCCTTGTTTTCTTCCTTTGCTGGTAAGTAAATTTATTTTCTTAATTCATCTATTCACTGAGGTTGCAACAGTTTAATGTGGGTTTGCTGTTACACTTACGTGTATACTGGCATGTGTCTTGTCCAATTCTCACTTTTTATGGGTTCAAAATTATGTCTTAATTTCTTTGTGGACTGTAAACTCAGGCACTGTGGTTACACAATATATTTACCCCAGTAAGTCAAGTTTCTCACAGTGTCAGTACTTTTGTCTCTACTCCTGCTGTTTTATTTCTTTCCTTATTATATGCTGAAATATACATTTTCAATTGCCTGATATTTTAGAGATACATTTCAAATTACATCCTTTTTGTTCTTTGAGTGAGACTATTTCTAGATTGTCTAGTTCTACACATTGATATAAATAGAACTCTCCCTTTTCTTTTTCGCCTAAAATCTCTCTCACACTTCAAATTCCATGAATGGGCCATACTTTCAAACTTATTTTTATCATGATTCTTCCTGATAAAGATAGAATTAATCAGCCATTCTACTTGACTATAACCACTTTCAACCTGTTTCACTCATAATTATAATATATTTTAATGTATATCAATGCCCTATTAGAATGTGAACTTCCTGCCTGTTGAGAATGTTAAGAAAACTAAACATAGAAGAAAGCACAGTTACGATAGTGATAAGGATTGCTTGTGACTCCCCATTAGAGTGTGAGTTTTTGAGAGCAGATGTTTTATGTGGGTTAAATTTTATTTGACTCTCTAATATAATGGTTCTCACATAATATTGGATAAATTGCTTTAGAAGGAAGTAAATGGATAAGAAGAAAAATAAAATACCAAGGCAAAAGGTAGATTAAAGAAAAGAAGGAAGGAGGTTTTTTGTTTGTTTTCTGGTGACCTGTTAATGTCAATTGTCATGGTTTCAGGTATTATTTAATTGAATTGTTTAATGTTTATTAGATTTTGCTAGTAAACTGAGACTTGAGACTATGGATGTTACTTTTATATTTCTCCTTATACCCCATATTATTCATCATAGCAATGGACACAAATATTAAATTTAATACATAATTTTCATATTTGATATCAGTATACTGCTTAATTAATTTCACGTAATATTAAACTTGATATTTTCCCACTGAAACTCTTTATATCAGCAGTCTCCCCACTGCCTGATTTTTTTAATATAAATTTATTTATTTTAATTGAAGGCTAATTACTTTACAATATTGTATTGGTTTTGCCATACATCAACATGAATCTGCCACGGGTGTACACATGTTTCCCATCCTGAATCCCCTTCCCACCTCCCTCCCCATACCATCCCTCTGGGTCGCCCCAGTGCACCAGCCCCGAGCACCCTGTATCATGCCTCAAACCTGGACTGGCAATTCATTTCTTATATGATATTATACATGTTTCAATGCCATTCTCCCAAATCATCCCACCCTCTCCCTCTCCCACAGAGTCCAAAAAACTGTTCTATACATCTGTGTCTCTTTTGCTGTCTTGCATACAGGGTTATCGTTACCATCTTTCTAAATTCCATATATATGCGTTAGTATACTATATTGGTGTTTTTCTTTCTGGCTTACTTCACTCTGTATAATAGGCTCCAGTTTCACCCACCTCATTAGAACTGATTCAAATGTATTCTTTTTAATGGCTGAGTAATACTCCATAGTGTATATGTACCACAGCTTTCTTTTCCATTCATCTGCTGATGGACATCTAGGTTGCTTCCATATCCTGGATATTGTAAACAGTGCTGCGACGAACATTGGGGTACACGTGTCTCTTTCAATTCTGGTTTCCTCAGTGTGTATGCCCAGCAGTGGGATTGCTGGGTCATAAGGCAGTTGTATTTCCAGTTTTTTAAGGAATCTCCACACTGTTCTCCATAGTGGCTGTACTAGTTTGCATTCCCAGCAACCCCACTGCCTGTTTTTATATTCTGCTACACTTTTATACGCAACTTAAACCAGATTTAAAAAACAAAAAACCTTCATATAGAATTTATCAGTATTGGTAATTGTTTTGACAGATGACCAAAATCAATTTTTCAGTTTTTAAAATTGATTAGTATAAGTATTGGAGAAGGCAATGGCACCCCACTCCAGGACTCTTGCCTGGAAAATCCCATGGATGGAGGAGCCTGGTAGGCTGCAGTCCATGGGGTGGCTAAGAGTCGGACACTACTGAGCGACTTCACTTTTACTTTTGACTTTCATGCTTTGGAGAAGGAAATGGCAACCCACTCCAGTGTTCTTGCCTGGAGAATCCCAGGGACGGGGGAGCCTGGTGGGCTGCCGTCCATGGGGTCGTACAGAATCGGACACGACTAAAGCGACTTAGCAGCAGAAGCAGCAGTATAAGTATTATGTTTAATTTTATGTATTTGTTAACAAAAATGTTAGGTCATGTTTGTTATTTTGTTTTTTTCATAAATGCATGCTTCACTTAAGATCTTTATATTAAAGAATGTGCTGTCTCCTGTGGACTACATGGGCTGATCTATGTGTTAGTTCATGTACTTTATTTTAGTCTCACAATTATGAATAAAACCCTGACTCCAAAAGAAAAATAATCTTGTGGCATGATCAGATTTATTATAGGGTTTGCCGCTGTATATGTAAACCTGTTTTTGATATTTTCCTGTTATCACCTTATCTTCAATAAAAGGGGTAATTTTGCTGATCTCACTATTTTCAGGTAGTTGGTAACTTAACATACTCTGCTTTTCTGTTACTTTTTATATATGCTACATTTTATTTTCCAGACTTTCTTTTTCACTTTTTCTTGTTTTCTGTATTTGAAAGCTGGAGAAGAGAGAGAAGGACTCTGAAATTATTTTCACATATTTGATTCAGTTTGTTTTTTTTTTTATTTTATTTTATACAAAATTTATTTTTATGTTTTGAGTTGAATTGTTTCCACCCAAAATTTATATGATGAAGCCCTAGCCCCTAGTACTTTAGAGTGTCAGAACATATATGGAGATGAGGCCTTTATATTAAAATAAGAACATTAGAGTGGTCCCTCATACAATGATTAGTACCCATAAAAGAAGAGGAAATTTGAACAAAGAAGAGACACCAGGGATGTACAAGCAAAACGAAAAGAACATTTGAGAGAAAGGCAGCCATCTGCAAGCCAAGGAGAGAGAACACAGGAGAAATAAAACCCGACAGTACTTTGATCTTGGACTTCTAGCTTCCAAACCTGTAAGAAAATATAAATAAAAAATTTTAATATAAATTTCTGGTGTTTAAGCTGCATCAGTTCAGTTTAGTCGCTCAGTCGTGTCCAACTCTTTGCAACCCCATGAATCACAGCACGCCAGGTCTCCCTGTCCATCACCAACTCCCAGAGTTGATTCAAATTCATGTCCATTGAGTCAGTGATGCCATCCAGCCATCTCATCCTCTGTCATCCCCTTCTCCTCCTGCCCCCATCCCTCCCTGTATCAGGGTCTTTTCCAATGAGACCTCTTCGCATGAATTGGCCGAAGTACTGGAGTTTCAGGTTCAGCATCAGTCCTTCCAATGAACACCCAGTACCTATCTCCTTTAGGATGGACCAGTTGGATCTCCTTGCAGTCTAAGGGACTCTCAAGAGTCTTCTACAACACCACAGTTCAAAAGTATCAATTTTTTGGCACTCAGCTTTCTTCACAGTCCAACTCTCACATCCCTACATGACCACTGGAAAAACCATAGCCTTGACTAGATGGATCTTTGTTGGCAAAATGGGCGCAGGAGGGCCTAGAGGAGCTATCCCATGTTGAAGGTCAGGAAGGGTGGCGATGAGGAGATACCCCTCTCCAAAGTAAGGAGCAATGGCTGCGCTTTGCTGGAGCAGCCGTAAAGAGATACCCCATGCCCAAGGTAAGAGAAACCCAAGTAAGATGGTAGGTGTTGCAAGAAGGCATCAGAGGGCAAACACACTGAAACCATACTCACAGAAAACTAGTCAGTCTAATCACACTAGGACCACAGCCTTGTCTAACTCAATGAAACTAAGCCATGCTGGCTTAGTTTCAGGGCGGGTCATGGTGGAGAGATCTGACAGAATGTGGTCCACTGGAGAAGGGAATGGCAAACCACTTCAGTATTCTTGCCTTGAGAACCCCATGAACAGTATGAAAAGGCAAAATGATAGGATACTGAAAGAGAAACTCCCCAGGTCAGTAGGTGCCCAATATGCTACTGGAGATCAGTAGAGAAATAACTCCAGAAAGGATGAAGGGATGGAGCCAAAGAAAAACAATACCCAGCTGTGGATGTGACTGATGATAGAAGCAAGGTCCAATGCTGTAAAGAGCAATATTGCATAGGAACCTGGAATGTCAGGTCCATGAATCAAGGCAAATTGGAAGTGGTCAAACAGGAGATGGCAAGAGTGAATGTTGACATTCTAGGAATCAGCGAACTGAAATGGACTGGTATCGGTGAATTTAACTCAGATGACCATTATATCTACTACTGCGGGCAGGAATCACTCAGAAGAAATGGAGTGGCCATGATGGTGAACAAAAGAGTCCAAAATGCAGTACTTGGATGCAATCTCAGAAACGACAGAATGATCTCTGTTCGTTGCGAAGGAAAACCATTCAATATCAGAGTAATCCAAGTCTGTCCCCCAACCAGTAATGCTGAAGAAGCTGAAGTTGAATGGTTCTATGAAGACCTACAAGACCTTTTAGAACTAACACCCAAAAAAGATGTCCTTTTCATTATAGGGGACTGGAATGCAAAAATAGGAAGTCAAGAAACACCTGGAGTAACAGGCAAATTTGGCCTTGGAATACGGAATAAAGCAGGGCAAAGACTGATAGAGTTTTGCCAAGAAAATGCACTGGTCATAACAAACACCCTCTGCCAACAACACAAGAGAAGACTCTATACATGGACATCACCAGATGGTCAAAACTGAAATCAGACTGATTATATTCTTTGCAGCCAAAGATGGAGAAGCTCTATACAGTCAACAAAAACAAGACAAGGAGCTGACTGTGGCTCAGACCATGAACTTCTTATTGCCAAATTCAAACTTAAACTGAAGGAGGGAAAACCACTAGACCATTCAGGTATGACCTAAATCAAATCCCTTATGATTATACAGTGGAAGTGAGAAATAGATATAAGGGCCTAGATCTGATAGACAGAGTGCCTGATGAACTATGGAATGAGGTTCGTGACATTGTACAGGAGACAGGGATCAAGACCATTCCCATAGAAAAGAAATGCAAAACAGCAAAATGGCTGTCTGGGGAGGCCTTACAAATAGCTGTGAAAAGAAGAGAAGCAAAAAGCAAAGGAGAAAAGGAAAGATATAAACATCCGAATGCAGAGTTCCAAAGAATAGCAAGAAGAGATAAGAAAGCTTTCTTCAGCGATCAATGCAAAGAAATAGAGGAAAACAACAGAATGGGAAAGACTAGGGATCTCTTCAAGAAAATCAGAGATACCAAAGGAACATTTCATGCAAAGATGGGCTCGATAAAGGACAGAAATGGTATGGCCCTAACAGAAGTAGAAGATATTAAGAAGACATGGCAAGAATACACAGAAGAACTGTACAAAAAAGATCTTCACAACCCAGATAATCACGATGGTGTGATCACTGACCTAGAGCCAGACATCCTGGAATGTGAAGTGAAGTGGGCCTTAGAAAGCATCACTACGAACAAAGCTAGTGGAAATATGGAATTCCAGTTGAGCTATTCCAAATCCTGAAAGATGATGCTGTGAAAGTGCTATACTCAATATGCCAGCAAATTTGGAAAACTCAGCAGTGGTCACAGGACTGGTAAAGGTCATTTTTCATTCCAATCCCCAAGAAAGGCAATGCCAAAGAATGCTGAAACTACCGCACAATTGCACTCATTTCACAGGCTGGTAAAGTAATGCTCAAAATTCTCCAAGCCAGGCTTCAACAGTATGTGAAACATGAACATCCAGATGTTCAAGCTGGTTTTAGAAAAGGCAGAGGAGCCAGAGATCAAATTGCCAACATCCGCTGGATCATGCAAAAAGCAAGTGACTTCCAGAAAAATACCTATTTCTGCTTTATTGACTATGCCAAAGCCTTTGACTGTGTGGATCACAATCAACTGTGGAAAATTCTGAAAGAGATGGGAATGCCAGGATACCTGATCTGCCTCTTGAGAAATTTGTATGCAGGTCAGGAAGCAACAGTTAGAACTGGACATTGAACAACAGACTCGTTCCAAATAGGAAAAGGAGTACATCAAGGCTGTATATTGTCACCCTGTTTATTTAACTTATATGCAGAGTACATCATGGGAAACGATGGACTGGAAGAAACACAAGCTGGAATCAAGATTGCCGGGAGAAATATCAATAACCTCAGATATGCAGATGACACCACCCTTATGGCAGAAAGTGAAGAGGAACTCAAAAGCCTCTTGATAAAAGTGAAAGTGGAGAGTGAAAAAGTTGGCTTAAAGCTCAACATTCAGAAAACGAAGATCATGGCATCTGGTCCCACCACTTCATGGGAAATAGATGGGGAAACAGTGGAAACAGTGTCAGACTTTATTTTTCTGCGCTCCAAAATCACTGCAGATGGTGACTGCAGCCATGAAATTAAAAGATGCTTGCTCCTTGGAAGGAAAGTTATGACCAATCTAGATAGCATATTCAAAAGCAGAGACATTACTTACCAAAAAAGGTTCGTCTAGTCAAGGCTATGGTTTTTCCTGTGGTCATGTATGGATGTGAGAGTTGGACTGTGAAGAAGGCTGAGCGCCAAAGAATTGATGCTTTGAACTGAGGTGCTGGAGAAGACTCTTGAGAGTCCCTTGGACTGCAAGGAGATCCAACCAGTCCATTCTGAAGGAGATCAGCCCTGGGATTTCTTTGGAAGGAATGATGCTAAAGCTGAAACTCCAGTACTTTGGCCATCTCCTGGGAAGAGTTCACTCATTGGAAAAGACTCTGATGCTGGGAGGGATTGGGGGCAGGAGGAGAAGGGGACGACAGAGGATGAGATGGGTGGATTGCATCACTGACTTGATGGACGTGAGTCTCAGTGAACTCTGGAAGTTGGTGATAGACAGGGAGGCCTGGCGTGCTGCGATTCATGGGGTCGCAAAGAGTCGGACACGACTTAGCGACTGATCTGATCTGATATAGGTTGGTCATAACTTGTCTTCCAAGGAGTAATCGTCTTTTAATTTCATGACTGCAATCACCACCTGCAGTGATTTTAAGCTGCACAGTTTATAATAATTTGTATATCAGCCTTAGCAAGCTAATACAGTTTATTATGTCTCC
The DNA here is from genome assembly GCF_027580195.1 of Bos mutus. NCBI lineage: Eukaryota > Metazoa > Chordata > Mammalia > Artiodactyla > Bovidae > Bos > Bos mutus. The sequence continues at coordinate 64,528,001 of NC_091628.1, read as the reverse complement.
TAAGTGATTTCTAAGTTACTTCTGGCGTGTCTGACTCTCTTTGACCCCATAGACTGTATCCTGCAAGGCTCCTCTGTCTATCGGATTCTGAAATACTGGAGTGGGTTGCTGTGCCCTCCTCCAGGGGATCTTTCCAATCCAGGGATCAAACCTGAATCTCTTATGTCTAACTTGCATTGGCAGGCAAGTTCTTTACTATTAGTGCCTACTACTTTCCTGCTAGGTATTCCTACTACCTGGGAAGCCCCCATATCTGGTACAGTCCCACAATATTTGCTTTTTGAGTTAATGGCAGAGTTGGTCACCCATTATTGGTTATACATTAATATGGATCTATTAATACTTTCAGTGCATGCCAAAATTATTTATTTTTATGACTTCAACAGACATTCTGCCCTGTGTATGAAATACCGTTTGCCTTAAGCTTGAATTGACTAACACTTATTCACACATAATATCTGTTTAAATATCAGACTTGTGTTTCCTTACTCTCTAGTCTAAATTTGGTCCTTCTCCTAGTGTCTTTAAACACAATTTTCTTCTCATTTGTGTAGAGCATGTTAATGTCTGTTATGTTTCCTTTTAGCATCACCCAGTGCTCTTAATAGATTTCTAATAGTATTTTTCATGGACATATAAATGAATACATGAATTTTCTGTCTTGACATTTTATTCCCACAAGTTAAATATGTGCATATTAAATCTGTAAGAAGACTCGATTACTCTTAATGGACCACAAATATTTTACTACTCAAAAGAATGTACTAAAAGTCATGTAGGTATGTATGTACCTACATAATATACCATAATTTTAGCCTAGTTTGTATTCAGTAGAAAGTTTGAAGTGAAGGGAAGTGAATTGAAAGTCACTTAGTTGTGTCCGACCCTTTGCAACCCTATGGACTCTACAGTCCATGGAATTCTCAGGTGAGAATACGGAGTGGGTAGCCTATCCCTTCTCCAGGGATCTTCTCGACCCAGAAATCGAACCAGGGTTCCCTGCATTGCAGGTAGATTCTTTACCAACTGAGCTATGAGGGAAGTTTATTGTTAACCAATTAAATTAAAGATTTTATTTGTATAAAGAGGTGAAAAAAATTAAGAACTCATTTCTGAGGTTCTTAAGAAACATCAAATAATGCCATTTGCAGCAACATGGATGGACGTAGAGATTGCTATAGTAAGTGAAGTAAGACAAGAAGATAGATATCATATGATACTGTGTATGTGTGGAATCTATAAAAAAAGGGTGCAAATGAACTTACCTAAAAAATAGAGCCACAAATATAGAAAACAAACTTATGGTTACCAGGGAGTAATTGGGCGAGAGGGGTAAACTGAGAGATTGGGATTGAAATATACATAATACTATATTAAAATAAGTGACTAATAAGGACCTACTGTATAACATAGTATATACTCAGTACTCAGTAATGGCCTTTATGAGAAAAAGAGTCTAAAAAAGTGTGAATATATGTACGTGTATAACTGATTCCCTTAGTTGTACACCTGAAACTAAACATAACGTTGTAAATCAACTCTATGTCAATAATTTTTTTAAAGGGTGGTGGTACAGTGGTTAAGACTCCATGCTTCCACCACAGGGGGCGTGGGTTTGAACCCTTGTCTGGGAACTAAGATCCCACATGCTGCACAGTGTAGCAAAATAAATAAATAATAATTTAAAAAAAATTTGTTATTTGCACCAAGACATTGATAGTCACACTTTACTCATATTTAGGTGTTTTATTTTTTTAATTTGTAAATCTGATAAATTTTAGTAATGACTTAATTGTATCCCATATAAAGTTTATGGTAGTTCAAGTGAAACAGTTACTGCAATAGTCATTAAAACCTATTGTAGTCACCATCATCTGCCTGTAATGTGAATCTTCATTCATGTTCATTGCTGTTCTATTCTGTGTGCCTGTTCCTGTGAATATATACCTTGTTAAATTGTTCATATGATTGACTGCTGCTGACTTAAACTCACAAGCTTGATCAGAGAACTGACTGTTAAGAAAAAGAACATTGCTTGTGGGAAAGGCACACCCACGTTGCCGAGAAGGATGAGAAAACTAAGATGAATGCTGACTAATGCTTTAGTACATGAACTGTTTTATGTATTTAAAAATCAATAAACAGATACTTCACATCTCTATCAAAAGAGTTGAAAGAACAGTCAGCTCATTAAATTTTAATTGACTGAGATTTTATGTTTCTCTTTTTTTCTCCAAGTAATACATTTATTTTCAAAGCTGTATGTTGTTTTCCTGCTTAGATTTCAGACTCAGTGAAATCTAGTTTTCTCTTTAGCTATGTTCTAGTAAACAGCTGCTATTTAAAATAGATCATATAATGCCATGTTGATACCAGATAAGATTAGGTTGTCATCTTTCTAAGGAAAAGAAATATATTTAATGTTTGAAAGTTTCTCCCAAGTAAGTGGTATGTGCTCTGAAATGCTAATTAGATCATGTTAAATTATTCATATATCTTGCCAGTTTTATGGTATATGTATACTAAATGACTACTCATATATATATGCATTCATATTTAATATGTACATGTGTTAGATATATTCATATGGTTCTGGTCATCTCATTATCCAGAGAAATAAAGCACAGTTCAGACTCTTAATCTTATACTTTTGCCTCGGAAAAATATCAGTTTTATCAAACTAGTAAGAGTTATCTATGCCAAAGCCTTTGACTTGAACAACAGACTCGTTCCAAATAGGAAAGGAGTTGACTCTGTCAAGGCTGTATATTGTCACCTGTTTATTTAACTTATATGCAGAGTACATCATGGAAACGATGGACTGGAAGAAACACAAGCTGGAATCAAGATTGCGGGAGAAATATCAATAACCTCAGATATGCAGATGACACCCTTATGGCAGAAAGTGAAGAGGAACTCAAAGCCTCTTGATAAAAGTGAAAGTGGAGAGTGAAAAAGTTGGCTTAAAGCTCAACATTCAGAAAACGAAGATCATGGCATCTGGTCCCACCACTTCATGGGAAATAGATGGGGAAACAGTGGAAACAGTGTCAGACTTTATTTTTCTGCGCTCCAAAATCACTGCAGATGGTGACTGCAGCCATGAAATTAAAAGATGCTTGCTCCTTGGAAGGAAAGTTATGACCAATCTAGATAGCATATTCAAAAGCAGAGACATTACTTACCAAAAAAGGTTCGTCTAGTCAAGGCTATGGTTTTTCCTGTGGTCATGTATGGATGTGAGAGTTGGACTGTGAAGAAGGCTGAGCGCCAAAGAATTGATGCTTTGAACTGAGGTGCTGGAGAAGACTCTTGAGAGTCCCTTGGACTGCAAGGAGATCCAACCAGTCCATTCTGAAGGAGATCAGCCCTGGGATTTCTTTGGAAGGAATGATGCTAAAGCTGAAACTCCAGTACTTTGGCCATCTCCTGGGAAGAGTTCACTCATTGGAAAAGACTCTGATGCTGGGAGGGATTGGGGGCAGGAGGAGAAGGGGACGACAGAGGATGAGATGGGTGGATTGCATCACTGACTTGATGGACGTGAGTCTCAGTGAACTCTGGAAGTTGGTGATAGACAGGGAGGCCTGGCGTGCTGCGATTCATGGGGTCGCAAAGAGTCGGACACGACTTAGCGACTGATCTGATCTGATATAGGTTGGTCATAACTTGTCTTCCAAGGTAATCGTCTTTTAATTTCATGACTGCAATCACCACCTGCAGTGATTTTAAGCTGCACAGTTTATAATAATTTGTATATCAGCCTTAGCAAGCTAATACAGTTTATTATGTCTCCTAAGTGATTTCTAAGTTACTTCTGGCGTGTCTGACTCTCTTTGACCCCATAGACTGTATCCTGCAAGGCTCCTCTGTCTATCGGTTCTGAAATACTGGAGTGGGTTGCTGTGCCCTCCTCCAGGGGATCTTTCAATCCAGGGATCAAACCTGAATCTCTTATGTCTAACTTGCATTGGCAGGCAAGTTCTTTACTATTAGTGCCTACTACTTTCCTGCTAGGTATTCCTACTACCTGGGAAGCCCCATATCTGGTACAGTCCCACAATATTTGCTTTTTTGAGTTAATGGCAGAGTTGGTCACCCATTATTGGTTATACATTAATATGGATCTATTAATACTTTCAGTGCATGCCAAAATTATTTATTTTTATGACTTCAACAGACATTCTGCCCTGTGTATGAAATACCGTTTGCCTTAAGCTTGAATTGACTAACACTTATTCACACATAATATCTGTTTAAATATCAGACTTGTGTTTCCTTACTCTCTAGTCTAAATTTGGTCCTTCTCCTAGTGTCTTTAAACACAATTTTCTTCTCATTTGTGTAGAGCATGTTAATGTCTGTTATGTTTCCTTTTAGCATCACCCAGTGCTCTTAATAGATTTCTAATAGTATTTTTCATGGACATATAAATGAATACATGAATTTTCTGTCTTGACATTTTATTCCCACAAGTTAAATATGTGCATATTAAATCTGTAAGAAGACTCGATTACTCTTAATGGACCACAAATATTTTACTACTCAAAAGAATGTACTAAAAGTCATGTAGGTATGTATGTACCTACATAATATACCATAATTTTAGCCTAGTTTGTATTCAGTAGAAAGTTTGAAGTGAAGGGAAGTGAATTGAAAGTCACTTAGTTGTGTCCGACCCTTTGCAACCCTATGGACTCTACAGTCCATGGAATTCTCCAGGTGAGAATACCGGAGTGGGTAGCCTATCCCTTCTCCAGGGGATCTTCTCGACCCAGAAATCGAACCAGGGTTCCCTGCATTGCAGGTAGATTCTTTACCAACTGAGCTATGAGGGAAGTTTATTGTTAACCAATTAAATTAAAGATTTTATTTGTATAAAGAGGTGAAAAAAATTAAGAACTCATTTCTGAGGTTCTTAAGAAACATCAAATAATGCCATTTGCAGCAACATGGATGGACGTAGAGATTGCTATAGTAAGTGAAGTAAGACAAGAAGATAGATATCATATGATACTGTGTATGTGTGGAATCTATAAAAAAAGGGTGCAAATGAACTTACCTAAAAAATAGAGCCACAAATATAGAAAACAAACTTATGGTTACCAGGAGTAATTGGGCGAGAGGGGTAAACTGAGAGATTGGGATTGAAATATACATAATACTATATTAAAATAAGTGACTAATAAGGACCTACTGTATAACATAGTATATACTCAGTACTCAGTAATGGCCTTTATGAGAAAAAGAGTCTAAAAAAGTGTGAATATATGTACGTGTATAACTGATTCCCTTAGTTGTACACCTGAAACTAAACATAACGTTGTAAATCAACTCTATGTCAATAATTTTTTAAAGGGTGGTGGTACAGTGGTTAAGACTCCATGCTTCCACCACAGGGGGCGTGGGTTTGAACCCTTGTCTGGGAACTAAGATCCCACATGCTGCACAGTGTAGCAAAATAAATAAATAATAATTTAAAAAAAATTTGTTATTTGCACCAAGACATTGATAGTCACACTTTACTCATATTTAGGTGTTTTATTTTTTTAATTTGTAAATCTGATAAATTTTAGTAATGACTTAATTGTATCCCATATAAAGTTTATGGTAGTTCAAGTGAAACAGTTACTACAATAGTCATTAAAACCTATTGTAGTCACCATCATCTGCCTGTAATGTGAATCTTCATTCATGTTCATTGCTGTTCTATTCTGTGTGCCTGTTCCTGTGAATATATACCTTGTTAAATTGTTCATATGATTGACTGCTGCTGACTTAAACTCACAAGCTTGATCAGAGAACTGACTGTTAAGAAAAGAACATTGCTTGTGGGAAAGGCACACCCACGTTGCCGAGAAGGATGAGAAAACTAAGATGAATGCTGACTAATGCTTTAGTACATGAACTGTTTTATGTATTTAAAAATCAATAAACAGATACTTCACACATCTCTATCAAAAAGAGTTGAAAGAACAGTCAGCTCATTAAATTTTAATTGACTGAGATTTTATGTTTCTCTTTTTCTCCAAGTAATACATTTATTTTCAAAGCTGTATGTTGTTTTCCTGCTTAGATTTCAGACTCAGTGAAATCTAGTTTTCTCTTTAGCTATGTTCTAGTAAACAGCTGCTATTTAAAATAGATCATATAATGCCATGTTGATACCAGATAAGGATTAGGTTGTCATCTTTCTAAGGAAAGAAATATATTTAATGTTTGAAAGTTTCTCCCAAGTAAGTGGTATGTGCTCTGAAATGCTAATTAGATCATGTTAAATTATTCATATATCTTGCCAGTTTTATGGTATATGTATACTAAATGACTACTCATATATATATGCATTCATATTTAATATGTACATGTGTTAGATATATTCATATGGTTCTGGTCATCTCATTATCCAGAGAAATAAAGCACAGTTCAGACTCTTAATCTTATACTTTTGCCTCGGAAAAAATATCAGTTTTATCAAACTAGTAAGAGTTATCTATGCCAAAGCCTTTGACTGTGTGGATCACAATAAACTGTGGAAAATTCTGAAAGAGATGGGAATACCAGACCAGCTGACCTGCCTCTTGAGAAATCTGTATGCAGGTCAGGAAGCAACAGTTAGAACTGGACATGGAACAACAGACTCGTTCCAAATAGGAAAAGGAGTACATCAAGGCTGTATATTGTCACCCTGCTTATGTAACTTATATGCAGAGTACATCATGAGAAACGGTGGACTGGAAGAAACACAAGCTGGAATCAAGATTGCCGGGAGAAATATCAATAACCTCAGATATGCAGATGACACCACCCTTATGGCAGAAAGTGAAGAAGAACTAAAAAGCCTCTTGATAAAAGTGAAAGAGGAGAGTGAAAAAGTTGGCTTAAAGCTCAACATTCAGAAAACGAAGATCATGGCATCCGGTCCCTAACTTCATGGGAAATAGATGGGGAAACAGTGGAAACAGTGTCAGACTTTATTTTTTGGGGCTCCAAAGTCACTGCAGATGGTGACTGCAGCCATGAAATTAAAAGACGGTTACTCCTTGGAAGCAAAGTTATGTCCAACCTAGATAGCATATTCAAAAGCAGAGACATTACTTTGCCAGCAGAGGTCCGTCTAGTTAAGGCTAGGGTTTTTCCTGTGGTCATGTATGGATGTGAGAGTTGAACTGTGAAGAAGGCTGAGCGCCAAAGAATTGATGCTTTTGAACTGACCTGCTGGAGAAGACTCTTGAGAGTCCCTTGGACTGCAAGGAGATCCAACTGGTCCATTCTGAAGGAGATCAGCCCTGGGATTTCTTTGGAGGGAATGATGCTAAAGCTGAAACTTCAGTACTTTGGCCATCTCCTGGGAAGAGTTGACTAATTGGAAAAGACTCTGATGCTGGGAGGGATTGGGGGCAGGAGGAGAAGGGGAAAACAGAGGATGATACGGCTGGATGGCATCATTGACTCGATGGACGTGAGTCTGAGTGAACTGAGTCTGGGAGTTGGTGATGGACAGGGAGGCCTGGCGTGCTGCGATTCATGGGGTCGAGAAGAGTCGGACACGACTGAGTGACTGAACTAAACTGAAGAGTTATAAAAATACTATGTAAATTTTACAGAACCTAGATTTACCTCAATTAGTGTGCATTATAAGATTTTTTGAAAGACAACTGATTTTCCTTATTCCACAATTCTCTTTTTGTTTCCCTTTCCAATTGTTAGTTTGTTTCTTTTTATGTTAATAACCTATTCTTTGCTGATCAGAGTTAACCCCATTTACCTTCACCAACATCTTAGACTTCTATCAAATTTGTTTTCAGCTATACTTCTGCTTGCCCTAAATTCTCATCCCTTTAGAAATGCATATAGAAATTATATGAAGATATAAAAATCAGTAAAATCACAATGAATTCCATTAAACTTTAATCCAACTATCTATCCATAACATTATTTACTTTGTTAATTAGTCACCATTTATTTTTGAGCACCTTTTACATACATGTGCAGTCAGGTGCTGGAGATAAACCAGAAATAAAAGAGCCAGAAACTCCTACACCTTGGGGAGTATATCCTTAAAATTTTGTCTATGGATCATAAACTTCCAATTTCTGCTACATAAAAGGGTTTACCAAAGTTACTGTTATTCCAAAGTTTTATTTAATTTTCTAACCCATTATGAAGTTACTGTTTAATTTTAACCTGAATTACTCTTCATTGCAACTACTTAATTTCTCTATTGTCATGTCTCACTGTGAGAAAAAAATAATGTAAATTACAGATCTTACAGAAAGTACATTACCAATCAGTGTTCTTAAAAGACAATTTATCAAATGGATAACAGTGGGCTAAAACATCCAAAATAATAGCATTTTTCCACTAGCATTTTTCACTTTTTCTTTTTTACTTTAAATGATGAAAATGAATAAAACTTCATTTTCTAAAAAAGAGAGTGGTTATTTACTCTCAGTGATGATTTTTGCAATAACATTGAATTAGCATATTTTGTTGTGACTCGATAGTAGTTTGAAAAATTGACTGCTTTTCTAGAGTTCTTTGGAAGACCAAGAATAAGAATTCCAATACCTAAGGATACATAGGAAAGACAATGAAAATGAATGATGATGAAAATATTAATATGTTAATTAAAACTGAAAACATGGTTTCTAATTAATGATAAACAAGAATTTCAAGATAAATTAATTGGTGACCACTGTGAATTTTTATTCATATTTCACTGTAGCATCTATTTAGGATAATTGTCCTCATTGGATCTCTGTCATAATTCAAAGGATGGAATCCAGGTATATCAAAGACCTAACAATGAAAATCAAAAACAACACATGAAGGGTAATTAGAAGTAAATATGGCAGAATGCCATGTAACATGAAAACAATTTAATTCAGTTTTTAAATTCCAAATATTTAATATTAAACTAAAAACAGAGATAAAGTGAGGAGAAAGCAATGGCACCCCACTCCAGTACTCTTGCCTGGAAAATCCCATGGACGGAGGAGCCTGGTAGACTGCAGTCCATGGGATTGCTAGGAGAAATTTACACGACTGTGTAAATTTCAAGTAGACAACCTGAGCGACTTCACTTTCACTTTTCACTTTCATGCATTGGAGAAGGAAATGGCAAGCCACTCCAGTGTTCTTGCCTGGAGAATCCCACGGACAGGGGAGCCTGGTGGGCTGCCATCTCTGGGGTCGTACAGAGTCGAACACGACTGAAGTGACTTAGCAGCAGCAGCAGCAGAGATAAAGTGTTAGTCTGACGCTACGCGATCCCATGGACAGGCACCTCTGTCTGTGGAATTCTCCAAGCAAGAATACTGGAGTGAGTAGCCATTCCCTTCTCCATAGGATCATCCTGACCTCAAAATTGAATCCATGACTCCTATACTGCAGGCGGACTCTGGGTGCACTCTACCATCTGAGCCACTAGGGAAGCCCTCAGAAATGTAAATGGGAATCTTGTAAATATTTGTGTCATTTAGTACAGAGGTATGTTACAATTCTTAAAATTTATGATTGAAGCCTAATCTCCTTTCCATAAGCACAAGTTCATAGTTACACTTTAGAAACATAAATATATTGTCCCTTAATGATACAAAGATATACACAAAGTGCATGGTCAATGGACATTTGTTTTGATATTCTTTCTGTGGTTTACAGAAACAGTAAAATATATAGATCATGAAACCTGCTGAGAAGCTTGTGTTGTGCTGAATACACAGCAGTATATTTAGTGCACTACTGCCTCAGTGTCATTAATGGCACTCTAGAGTATATAAGATTTAGAGTGTCTTCTTAAGTCCTTAACTTACTACCAGACAGTGCCATGGGCCACAGGGAGATAAAAATACCCTTGGTGTGATACTTCAAAGGTCACTAAGAACTCTCATATTTTAAGAAATCCATTACAAAGTTCCAAATACTTAAGATGAAAATGATACGAAAGAAAATCAAGGAGAGTAAATGAAATAGTTGGATGCTTTTGGCTAACTTTATATAATGTACACAATACATCCAAGTATTATCAAATGAGAAGTGATAAATGATGAAGGGAAAATCAGAGAAAACTAAGAATAATGTCCATGGGTAAAATCTATGCTATTAAGATCAAATAACTGTGCTGATTAAGATGTGCTAATGATTTGATACTAGCATTTTAAAGACAAAGGCAAAAAATCTACATGGATAGTTCCATGATGCACCATGGAATCATGATTTTCTATTGCTTAAGTCATAGAAATCATGGTTTCTATTTTCTATTCTATAAAATTGTCCATAATTTTGCTGCTTTAACAAATTACTACAAACTTAATGGATAAAATAATATGAATCTATTGTCTTATCACCATGGAAACTAGGCTTCAACAGTATGTTAACCAAGAAATTCCAGATGTTCAAGCTGGATTTAGAAAAGGCAAAGGAACAAGAGATCAAATTGCCAACATCCCTTGGATTATAGAAAAAAGCAAGAGAATTCCAGAAAACATCTACTTCTGCTTCATTGACTATGCTAAAGCCTTTCACAGCCTGCACAGTGAAAAGAATTCCCAATTCTTAAAGATATGGGAATACCAGTCCACCTTACCTGCCTCCTGAAAAACCTGTATGCAGATCAAGAAGCAACAGTTAGAACCGGACATGGAACAATGGGCTGGTTCCAAATTGGGAAAGGAGTAAGTCAAGCCTGTATATATTGTCACCTTGTTTACTTAACTTATATGCAGAATACATCATGTGAAATCGTGCACTGGATGAAGCACAAGACAGAATCAAGATTGCTGGAAGAAATATCAATAACCTCAGATATGCAGGTGATACCACCCTTATGGCAGAAAGTAAAGAGGAATTAAGAGCCTCTTGATGAAGGTAAAGAGGAGACTAAAAACATCTGGCTTAAAAATCAACATTCAATAAATGAAGATCATTGCATCTGACCCTATCATTTATGGGCAAATAGATGGGGAAACAATGGAAACAGTGAGAGACATTATTTTCTCGGGCTTCAGAATCACTGCAGATCGTGACTGCAGCCATGAAATTAAAAGACGCTTGCTCCTTGGAGGAAAAGTGATGACAAACCTGGACAGTGTATTAAAAAGCAGGGACATTACTTTGCCAACAAAGGTCCATCAGTCAAAGCTGTGTTTTTTTTCAGTAGTCATGTATGGATGTGAGAGTTGGACCGTAAAGAATGCTGAGCGCTGAAGAACTGATGCTTTTGAACTGTGGCGTTGGAGAAGACTCTTAAGAGTCCCTTGGGCTGCAAGGAGATCAAACCAGTCAATCTTAAAGGAAATCATTTCTGAATATTCACTGGAAGGACTGGTGCTGAAGCTGAAGCTCCAAGACTTTGGCTACCTGATGTGAAGATTCAACTCATCAGAAAAGACCCTGATGATGGAAAGACTGAAGGCAGAGGCAGAAGGGAATGACAGGACAAGATGGTTGGATGGCATCACTGACTCACTGGACATGAGTTTTAGTAAGCTCTGGGAGATGGTGAAGGACAGGGAAGCCTGGCATGCTTCATTGTATGGGGTCACAAAGAGTTGGACACGACTGAGCAACTCAACAGGAAAAAAATTGTCTTCTCGTCATGAAAGTCAGAAGTCCCAAATACGTTTCACTGCTCTGAAACCAAAGTGTTGGCAGGGCTGCCACTCCTTTTAGAGGCTCTAAGCAATAATCCACTTCTTTTCATTTTCAGCTTCTAAAGCTGTAATCATAGTTCATAGCTCTTCTTCAAAGCCAGCAGTATAGCATCTTGAAATCTCTCTGCCCCTTTGTTTCTGGTCCAGTCTCTCTTTCTCCTCTTTTGTGGTCATAGTTCCTTCTGTCTCTCTCTTACAAGGACCCACTGGAAATATGCAGGATAACCTCTTCAACTCAAGATTTTTACTCTTAAAAAAAAAAAAAGATTATATTTTTTGTCATTCCACATAAGGAATACAAATGATCTCTGACATGGAAATCAGCCAAAGAATAAAATCCAAATGATATAATTGACCTCTTTTTTGAAGTCACCTTGAGGGACTTCCCTCAAACTGTAAAAGCATCTGCCTACAATGCGGGAGACCCGGGTTTGATCCCTGGATTGGGAAGATCCCCTGGAGAAGGAAATGGCAACCCGCTCCAGTACTCTTGCCTGGAAAATCCCATGGACCAAGGAGCCTGGTAGGCTATAGTCCATAGGGTTGCAAAGAGGCGGACCCGACTGAGCGACTTCACTTCACTTTTATGGTACACTGGGGCTTCCCTGGTGGCTCAGATAGTAAAGCATCTGCCCAAAGTCCAGGAGACCTGGGTTTTGATCCCGTACTCTGGAAGATCCCATGGAGAAGGAACTGGCTACCCACTCCAGTATGCTTGCCTGGAGAACTCCATGAATAGAGAAGCCTGATTGGTCTACAGTCCATGGGATTAGAAATTGTCAGACACAACTAGTGACTAACACTTTCACTTTAGGGTGCAATGACTACAAAATATCAAAGAAAAATACAGTCTTAAAATTTCTTCCTGATGGTTTCAATCTTGATACATTATTATCTTCCATTTTGGATTAATTCAAAGAAAGATTTTATGAATTTTTCCAGAAAAATTATTTCTACTGTTTATTTAATAGAAAACATATAAAACGTTCTGTCCAAAACTATGGCCACATACTTTTAACCTTGGAATGATGCTTAGTTAAATCTCACTTAAGGATACTTACTTTTTCTGATTGTCAACATAATAGACATTCTACTGAGGTATGTAAAAAGGAATAACTGTATTTATTACACCTTTGTAAAAACAGAAGATTATAGAAGAAAAGATAAAAACATTTATCTAATAAGCTAAAATACAGTTAGATATTATACATTATGAATGCATTATACATGTAAAGAGACATTTCTTCCTAGTAAAAATCTGACCTGCATGATCTTTGAAAAACAATAAATGTGGAATATATGCCACATTCAGTGTGCTTATAACAATTGCAGAATGTTTCCAAAGCCTGGGAAATAGCAAGTTATTCATTTATGGTTTTCCCTTTCATTTTATGTAGGATTCTTTGACTTTATAAAAGCTGTACTTTCCTGTGGTTGATGTATAAAAGTGTCTTGGAACCAACCCATCCTAAGGCCAAATTTATCCCCTCACCTAAGTCTATAATAATAATGTAATATGCCCACAATTTGAGACTTTTTAGACATCCTATGTATTTCCCACATAGATATCTTAACTGTAGAATATCTTTGCTTCACTTCTTTCTCTGCAATTAAAACCCAGACTTTTAAATTAGACAAAATAGATGAGTTTAATATTTCAACAAAGATAATACAGAATACCAGTCATATTTATTTTATATCTAAGGCTATATTTAAGGAAAAGGCCTGTGTCTTCCATACAAAGATTGACAAATTGAGTTTATAATTGTATGACTTCATTCATTAGGTCATCACTGTTCTAACAACTTGTTATAAAAACTGTAGCTAATAGGCAAGGATCACTTCATTTCTGCAACTTACATTCTACTGAGTGATTAAAGGAAATAAATATCATTATGTTATTAAAATAAGTACCATGGAGAAAGTGGGTCAGGAAATTAGACATGGGATGAAGACCATAATTTTTGAGTTAAATTTTAAAACACTATGGACAGCATAGATTTCATTGAGAAGTTGACTCAAGCAAAATTATTGCAAATATGTTTGAATTATGGGGGAAAAGTGGTATGCCTGTTGTCCTTGAGGTACAACAGGAGACCAGTGTCACTGTACTGAGTGAGAATTGTAGACTATTGTTTAAGTTAAAATGCAAGGTTTACGATAAGTGTATGCCATTTTTAATTTCACTCCTGGGCCATATTATCCTTGTACCTGCAAGCTATTCAGTTTTAAATGCCATACCTCCTCCGCCTCTCTGCTCAGTTACTTTCAGTTTCTATTGGGTTGACCAGAAAGTTCCTTGGATTTTTTCCAAGTAAGATGATAAGACATCTGTAGTACTGTTTAGTTTCCTTTAATTTCATTCAAAACAATTTTGTTTGATTGTATTGTGACAGCTGTCATAACAGCATGCATTTAAAAAAAGCTTATCAAAGTCGGTGAATTTTTATGTAGCCATTTTAATATGGAAGATGGAAGAAAAAAAGCAACATTTTCACCATATTATGCTTTATTAGGTCAAGAAAGGTAAAAACGAAGCTGAAAACCAAAAAAAAAAAAAATATTTGTGCAGCTTGTGCAGTGTATGGATTAGTTGCTGTGACTGACTGTCAAATCTGGTCTGTGAATTTTCATATTGCAAGGTTCTTGTTGGGTGATGCGCCAATGTCAGGCGGACCACTTGAAATAGATAGTGATCATATCACGTATTAATTGAGAACACTCAAGATTGTACCATGTGGGAGATGATCAACATACTCAAAATGTCAAAATCAAGCACTGAAAGTCATTTTTATGAGCTTGGTTATGTTAATTACTTTGATGTTTGGGTTCCACATAAGTTAATAAAAAAGAAAAGACAAAATCTTCTTGACCATAGTTCCACATGAGATTCTCTACTTAAATGCAACAAAAATTCCATTTTTGAAACAAATTGTGACAGGTGATGAAAAGTTTATACTGTACAATATTGTGGCGCAGAAGATATCATAGGGCAAATGAAATGAATCACCACATAACAGCCACACCAAAGGCCAGTCTCCATCCAGAGAAGGCAATGTTGTGTATGTAGTGGGATTTGAAGGTAATCCTCTATAATGAGCTCCTTCTGGAAACCAAATGATTAATTCCAGCAAGTTCTGCTCCCAGTTCAGATCAGATCAGTCGCTCAGTCGTGTCTGACTTATGGCCACCCCATGAATCGCAGCACGCCAGGCCTCCCTGTCCATCACCAACTCCCGGAGTTCACTGAGACTCACGTCCATCGAGTCAGTGATGCCATCCAGCCATCTCATCCTCTGTCGTCCCCTTCTCCTCCTGCCCCCAATCCCTCCCAGCATCAGAGTCTTTTCCAATTAGTCAACTCTTCACATGAGGTGGCCAAAGTACTGGAGTTTCAGCTTTAGCATCAGTCCTTCCAAAGAAATCCCAGGGCTGATCTCCTTCAGAATGGACTGGTTGGATCTCCTTGCAGTCCAACGGACTCTCAAGAGTCTTCTCCAACACCACAGTTCAAAAGCATCAATTCTTCGGTGCTCAGCCTTCTTCACAGTCCAACTCTCACATCCATACATGACCACAGGAAAAACCATAGCCTTGACTAGACGAACCTTTGTTGGCAAAGTAATGTCTCTGCTTTTGAATATGCTATCTAGGTTGGTCATAACTTTCCTTCCAAGGAGTAAGCATCTTTTAATTTCATGGCTGCAGTCACCATCTGCAGTGATTTTGGAGCCCAGAAAAATAAAGTCTGACACTGTTTCCACTGTTTCCCCATCTATTTCCCATGAAGTGGTGGGACTAGATGCCATGATCTTCGTTTTCTGAATGTTGAGCTTTAAGCCAACTTTTTCACTCTCCTCTTTCACTTTTATCAAGAGGCTTTTGAGTTCCTCTTCACTTTCTGCCATAAGGGTGGTGTCATCTGCATATCTGAGGTTATTGATATTTCTCCTGGCAATCTTGATTCCAGCTTGTGTTTCTTCCAGTCCAGCGTTTCTCATGATGTACTCTGCATATAAGTTAAATAAACAGACCAACTGAAAGCAGCACTCAGTGAAAAGCGTCCAGAATTAGTCAACTGAAAATGCATAATTTTTTATCAGAATAGAGAAAGACCACATTTTTCTTTGATGACTGGAATAAAATGGTCACATCTTGATTGAAAAGTTCTGATTCAACCACTGTATTCACCAAGCATTGAATCTTTGGATTTCTATTGATTTGGTTTTTACAAAATTCTCTTAATGGATAACATTTCACACCATACATAAGATCATTGTGAGAAGATAAATGGTGTTAAGTGTAAAACATCTTAAGTGTTTGAACTTAATAGATGTTTGATCTGTTAATTACTGAAAAAAAATTCAATTTCCTGCAAGACTGTAAATTGCACCTGGAACAGGTTTTTTTTTTTTCCTCAAAAAGATAAAATAAGTTTGAGAAGATGGAATTATGAAGTTACCTGAAAAAATGGCAGAAGGTAATGGAATAAAACAGTGAATAAATTCAATAAAGTTCTTGGTGAACATGAAAAATGGGCCTTTTATTTTTTAAAAAATTGAAGGAACATTTTGGCGAATGCAGTATATGGAAAAAGAGCTGTATCCTTAATGTTTTCATATCTTCAGCATCTAGCATAATGCCTGATAAAAAATACTCTTCAATAAATAATAGTTGTTGGATGGAATGGATGGATATATGGAAACTTACTAAAACTCAAATCAAGGTAAATATTTTGTTTTTTAATTTACTTTTCACCAGCGTGTTGTTTAGTGAAAATAGCCATGATTTTTATACATCCTAAATCTAAACATAGACTATTATGCTTTTTCACACTGGAGTGAAATTTATATAAACTTGAGATTACTTAAATATGTTAAATTTATTGGAACACTTCTGAAAAGGAAAGTACAACCGACTGGTTGCCTAAAGGTTAGTGATTATACATTTACATCAAAGTATTTACCGCCATGGTTCATCAAAATAAAAGCCGAGTTCAGTAACTCATAGGAAAATGGGATCCCTTTCTGAAGCTTCTTTCTTTTGAAGTTTTTATAGATAAAAATAACATCGTTTTCCTTATACCCATTGCCAAGTACCATTTCTAAGTATTTGCATTCAGTAAGGTTGTTCTTTTACAAAATATTTTATATCACATAATAAGTTAGTTGCTCATGTATATTCAACATTGAAAAAAAACTTGAATGTTTATCAGCAACCTCTGGATAGAGTATCTGGTAATAATAAGTGAAACAGCAAAATAGTTTATCTCACAATTGCCAGATTTAACCTCTTCTAGTTCTTTTGCAAGCTGCTCCAAAGCTGAAATATAAAACATACATTTAAGGCAATCTCCTATAAGAAAAAGAATCAGTAAGTTAAACTCAGAAAAAGTAACATTCTTGTGTTTGCCCTGCTGATATTTCCTGTTTGAAACTGGGGACATTATTTAATATACCTGTGTCTCTGTTTCCTTAATGAAACATGACAATCATGCTGATCAATATATTGGGAAATTTTGTACACTAGGGTGACAAAAGTAGTTATGTAGCATGTTTTGAACTTGTATTAATGCATTTTCTGACCGCACTTCTATAAACTAGACCAACTGGAAGCTACTTACATTAATGTGAACATCCTAATATATATTTATATATATACTTTTTCTGTATTCTTATATTCATTTAGAGATTTAAGTGTTCATTGGCAATTCATACAGTTATTAAGAAACTTTACTACTGTACTTTCTTGTTTTCTCCTTTAACAAATCAGGTAGTGTTTAGACATAACCTTGCCCACAAGAGATGATAATATATTATCTATTAGTTAGGCATATGATAATTAAAATCATAAACATACACAGCAAAACCATAGTATTTTAGAAGGTTTAGAGTACCAAAACAAGGAACTTTCATATGTAAAGCTAATTGAAATTAAAATGAAGAGTCACTTCTATTCTCATGTAGTACAATTATCCTTCTAACCATTTGCTTGATTAATTTATTTTTGAGTGGGAGATTAAGGAACACTGAGTAAGGCAAGTGAAAGATGGGATATTCTGGGCAATCATTTCTGACAAACAAATAGTAAATATATTTGGGTTATATTGTTTGAGAGTTCATGCATTAAAAGAACCTTTGTGGTATTCATGTCGTGCTTAGTCACTCAGCCATGTCCTACTTCTTTGAGACCCTTTGGATTGTAGCCCGCCAGGCTCCTCTGTCCATGGAATATTTCAGGCAGAAATACTGGAATGGGTTGCCATTTCCTCCTCCAGGGGATCGTCCCGACCCAGAAGTAAAACCCTGCATTGCAGGTGGATTCTTTACCTGCTGAGCCATCAGAGAAGTACCCAGTATGCATGTAAAATATCATTTACATTTTTATGATAGAATATATTTTCATAGAATGGTGATTTTGCTCATTTTTTAAAAGAAAATAACCTCCTTATGTTATTTTTTCACCCTTACCTTTTGTTTCTATTATTAATGATTAATCAGAGGAACTTCACATACAATGCCATGTGCATAATATAAATGCAGTTCTATAATAATGTTTCTAAAGAGTATTTTCAGAAAATAACAAATATGAAATAGTTACTCAAAAGGCATTATCACTTTACAAGATAAGCAGATTTCTGAATGCTGAACAAACATATACAGACACAGAAAAAAAACAAATAAATGAAATTTATAAATAGTGGTACAAAAACATTTAGCATGCATTTATTTGCTTATCAAATGAACGTTTCTGTCATTTTACTCATTTTAATGCCATTTATTACAAGTACTTCTCCAAATTCAATGTTAGTTAAATTTCCATTTAATATATTTTATCAGGAATAATCTATTCTATTAGCAGATTTTATAAATCCTTCCTGTTTGTTAAACTGTACGCTAAACTCTGGAGGTCAAGAATGTACACAACAGGTATGGCCTTTGCTCTCCACTAAGCTGCAGATCATGAAGAAGCACAGAGGTATTATAAGAGTTCTGCTGGGGCACATGACTAACTGCTTGTAACTCAGATTTGGAAAGTAATAGAAGGTTTCCAAAATTAAAAACAGAAAACCATCTTGGAAGGAGGACTGAGAGTTAATCAGTTAAGATAAGGAGAAAACATCCAGGCTGATATGCAAAAGCTATGGACATTTGCAAGGAACATGTGCAAAAGCCATGAAGCAATATTAATACTATATGTTTGAGAAATTGGATGTAGTTCTGGTACCGGAGTGTAATACGCATGAACTGTCAGGATGAAGTTGAAGAGAAATGGAAGGGCCACATCCTGAAGTGCTATTTTACACAGATCAGAGAATTTGAGTTTAAATGTTCCAAGCAGTTGGATAAAGTGTCAGTTTTTTGCTTTTGTACACTGAAGTGATTTTAAGTATCAGTAAAAGCCCTTAGTAGAGAAATAAGGCATTCTATGTGTGGTGAACAGAATACACACTCTAAAGGCAATTTTAGCACCTAACATATATGGGCTTCCCTGGTGGCTCAGTTGGTAAAGAATCTACCTGCAATTCAGGAGACATGGGTTCATTCCCTGAGTGAAGAAGATCCTCTGGAGAAGGAAATGAGAACCCACTCCAGTATTCTTGCCTCGGAAATCCCATGGACAGAGGAATCTGGCAGGCTATAGTCCATAGGGTCACAAAGAGTTGTGTTCAATAAATCACCACCACCAATATCTGGATATATGTTGCCTCAAGATAATGGTAAGTAATTGCCCTGAAGCATGAAACGGAGGCACTGAGTATGTGGAAAGTACTTCATATATTTTCTTTTACCCATTTCTGAAAATGCTAGCAAGAACAAGGTAAGTGTAAATTATATAGAAACATTTCACATGTGATGTGATATATATTTAAGTACTAAGAATATGTCAGTAGGCTTTGTTTTATATTGACTTCAATGTAATGATAATTTAAATAACTTTGTAAACATATTTAAGCTATTGTTCTATATAACATATGCACAATAAATTTGAATTTGCTACTGCAATTCATATATTTTCTTGAGTAAGAAAATAAAGAATGTAATTTTATTTTGCTCTAGCAACTAGATGTTAAAAAGCCAAGGTCTAATTGTCACTGGAGGAAGAAATGGCAACCCACTCCAGTATTCTTGCCTGGAGAATCCCATGGACAGAGGAGCCTGGCAAGCTATAGTCTATAGGGTTGCGAAGAGTCAGACATGGCTGAAGTGACTTTACATGACAATAATTTTCATAGAACTTATTGCTGTACTTTGTATTCCTTCAACTGTCTTTAGATAGTCTATTTCTGCCTCTCTTTTTCAATCCCATATTCTATTAAACCTTTAAATTGTCTTTGATGATTATGACAGAACTTTAGCCACATGTCCTTTTTTGATCAATATGTTTTGAAATTTTCCTTTTCACATTGTCTTCAGTTTCAAGTTTATTTTATACTATCTAAAATATATCTCCCATTTATTATTCCATTAATTTCCAATTACATCATGATACAAACTAAAATAATAGCAGTTTCCAAAGTACTTTGTGGTAGTTGACATAAATCTACTATATTAACTTTTGAAAACAAGTTAGTAAGGACTTTTTGCATTAGTAAGGAAACACATTCAGCACCTTCAAGCGAATAATGAAAATAATGTGATAAAGAACAGCTGAAAGTTCCCGAATTCCATGCTGTATCAAATGTTTACTTGTTGATTTTAATGTACAGATAAGTTAATCATTTCTTTTCTCCAGATCCTTTTGCTCCCTCAAAAGGTAATGTTTGCAACTATTGAGGAAGCTCAGAAAGCACGGTGCAAGCTTTCAAAACAGTCACAATCTGAGAAAGAGTAATATTGTTGAAATGGATATGCAGCCTCATAAATTCTATTGCTATTTCAAAAAAAATAAAAATAATGAATCAGCAGAGTTATAGCTTATTCTAAATTTAAATAAATGCAAACATTGTTTCAATGCAGATGACAAAATGCCATACAAGTAAGGTATTAAAGTGTGTAAATTCAATGAACATTGTGAAACCATAGCACAAAACTGAGTTTACAAACATAAAAGTATGAGAGAAATTTTTATAATTAAAAAAAATTTTTACTTTCGTAACTTTGAAATTTTTAAAATATGTGTAGCATATTTTAAAATATGTATAGCATAATCTACATATAAGATGAGATTTAAATGCAGTATATTAAATTGAAAAGTTATAATATTTTAATTATGCTAATAATATGAATATATCTAGTAATTTTCTAGGTAGTTTCTAGTTGCCTTTAACAAAAATTAACTTATGCTGTATAATCACAAAATAGTGAAATATATAGTTTTTCATCTCATAACTTATAGCAGAGGAAATTCAGACATTTTATATATGTTACATATATATATATATATAGTTATAACTTGCATTTTAGTGGTTTTAAAATGTGTGCTGTTTTATTATTATGTAATATATGTTCAATATATAATGTAAAACTTCAATTCAAATTATGTGATGGTGGCGGTGGTTTAGTTGTTAAGTTGTGTCCAGCTCTTGTGACCCCATAGACTGTGTAGCCTGCCAGGCGCCTGTGTCCATAGGATTTTGCATATGTCCATTGGATTTTCCATTATGTAATACTTAGAATATTTAAAAATGATGTTGGTTTCATGTTAAAATGTGAAAGTCAGAGATTTAAGCTTGCACATTTTGTTGAGAAACTGTCACTTAAATATGTGTCTAGTCTGCAGTTACATTAAAAATAAATTTTAGTTAAAATCAGAGACCAAACAGTGGCTTCTAGAGGGATTTTTCTTAATGACTCTGCATATCCTAAAGTCACATATAGCCCTATGGACTCTGAACATTACTTTTTTAAAAAAAGAAAAATAACAGTATTTCAGCCTTTTAATTCACCTATAGCTCCCCTTTCCTCAAAACCTCCAGGATGTTCTTTATTATGGGGCATTAAATTCATATACAGGGTATTTTTAGTAAATTATTGGAGCAAGATTTTTTGTGTGTGTGTAATTAAAAATTATCATCTTGTTCAGTTACTTTACCATCTGTCCTTCTGTTTTGACCTACTCAAATGGCGGAGGAGTAGGACGGGGAAAACACTTTCTCCCCCACAAATTCATCAAAAGAGCATTTAAACGTCGAGTAAATTCCACAAAACAACTTCTGAATGCCGGCAGAGGACATCAGGCACCCAGAAAAGCAACCCAACTCCTCGAAAGGAGGTAGGAAAAAATATTAAAGACAATAAAAGAGACAAAAGAGGGAGGGACGGAGTTCCGTCCCGGGAAGGGAGTCTTAAAAAGAGAGAAGTTTCCAAACACCAGGAAACCTTCTCACTGCCGAATCCGTGCTGAGCTTTGGAAGCACAGAGGACAACATAACAGGGAGAAAAAATAAATAAACAATTAAAACTCGCAGATTGCGAGTCCTATGGTAACTCCTCCGGCGGAGAAGCAGCGCAGACGCCTGCATCCGCCATTAGCAAGCGGGGGCTGGGCAGGGAGGCGCGGCGCGGGCTGCATCGCTCAGAGTAAGAATCTGGCCTGAATACCCTGAGCACTATCTGAGCGAAATAATTTGGGCTAGCAAACCAGACTGTGGGATATCTACCATGCGAAAAGCCAGCCCTAACCTAAGACACCGCCAGCCCGCGCACGGAACAAAGGACTAAACAGAGGTAGCCGGCTGCAAACCTTCCCCCTCTGGTGACAGGCAGCCAGAGCCGCAAGGGGGCAATCGCAGCCCCAGAGAGACATTATCTATAAAACTGGCTTCTTTGCTAACTAAAACTTATTGGGGTCTGGACGGTCAACATCTGCCTGAGAAGGTGCGCGGTTTTACACCCAGATAACCAAGTGGTGGGAGGCGATAAGTCGCAGCATTGGCGCTGCCAAACACCTCATCACCTGAGCTGCTCGGACCTGGGAAGAGCACAAAACGCAGCCCCAACTGAGTCTGCGCCTCTGAGGACTACCTGAGTGCCTGAACCTGAGCGGCTTGGACCTGGGAGGTGTATGCAACCCAGGGCCAGCCTCGGATTGTTCCCGGTGGAACAACCTAGAGCCTGAGCAGTGTGGGCAGGGAGGCTACACGCGCCGTGAGCAGGGGCAGACCCAGTGTGGCTGAGGCACTGCGGCGCGACGCCAGTGTCATTTGTTTGCAGCATCCTCCCCTCCCTCCCCATAGCGCGACTGAACAAAGAGAAGAAATACAGCTCCACCCACCAGAACACCGACACAAGCTTCCCTAACCAGGAAACCTTGACAAGCCACCTCTACATACCCACACACAGCCAGGAAACGCCACAATAAAGAGAACTCCACAAACTGCCAGAATACAGAAAGGACTCCCAAACTCAGCAATTTAAACAAGATGAAGAGACAGAGAAATACCCAGCAGATAAAGGAACAGGATAAATGCCCACCAAACCAAACAAAAGAGGAAGAGATAGGGAATCTACCTGATAAAGAATTCCAAATAATGATAGTGAAATTGATCCAAAATCTTGAAATTAAAATGGAATCACAGATAAATAGCTTGGAGACAAGGATTGAGAAGATGCAAGAAAGGTTTAACAAGGACCTAGAAGAAATAAAAAAGAGTCAATATATAATGAATAATGCAATAAATGAAATTAAAAACACTCTGGAGCCAACAAATAGTAGAATAACAGAGGCAGAAGATAGGATTAGTGAATTAGAAGATAGAATGGTAGAAATAAATGAATCAGAGAGGATAAAAGAAAAACGAATTAAAAGAAATGAGGACAATCTCAGAGACCTCCAGGACAATATTAAACGCTACAACATTCAATCATAGGGGTTCCAGAAGAAGAAGACAAAAAGAAAGACCATGAGAAAATACTTGAGGAGATAATAGTTGAAAACTTCCTAAACTGGGGAAGGAAATAATCACCCAAGTCCAAGAAACCCAGAGAGTCCCAAACAGGATAAACCCAAGGAGAAACACCCCAAGACACATATTAATCAAATTAACAAAGATCAAACACAAAGAACAAATATTAAAAGCAGCAAGGGAAAAACAACAAATAACACACAAGGGAATTCCCATAAGGATAACAGCTGATCTTTCAATAGAAACTCTTCAAGCCAGGAGGGAATGGCAAGACATAAATGATGAAAGAAAATAACCTACAGCCCAGATTATTGTACCCAGCAAGGATCTCATTCAAGTATGAAGGAGAAATCAAAAGCTTTTCAGACAAGCAAAAGCTGAGAGAATTCTGCACCACCAAACCAGCTCTCCAACAAATACTAAAGGATATTCTCTAGACAGGAAACACAAAAATGGTGTATAAACTCGAACCCAAAACAATAAAGTAAATGGCAACGGGATCATACTTATTAGTAATTACCTTAAACGTAAATGGGTTGAATGCCCCAACCAAAAGACAAAGACTGGCTGAATGGATACAAAAACAAGACCCCTACAATATGTTGTCTACATGAGACCCACCTCAAAACAGGGGACACATACAGACTGAAAGTGAAGGGTTGGAAAAAGATTTTCCATGCAAATTGGGACCAAAAGAAAGCAGGAGTCACAATACTCGTATCAGATAAATTTGACTTTAAAACAAAGGCTGTGAAAAGAGACAAAGAAGGTCACTACATAATGATCAAAGGATCAATCCAAGAAGAAGATATAACAATTATAAATATATATGCACCCAACATGGGAGCACCGCAGTATGTAAGACAAATCCTAACAAGTATGAAAGGAGAAATTAACAATAACACAATAATAGTGGGAGACTTTAATACCCCACTCACACTTATGGATAGATCAACTAAACAGAAAATTAACAAGGAAAAAAAAAATGTATCTATAAAGCTCACTAAAGCAAAGCACAGTAAAATGAGGTAAAAAAAAAAAAAAAAAAAAAAAATAACAGTATTTCAGCCTTTTAATTCACCTATAGCTCCCCTTTCCTCAAAACCTCCAGGATGTTCTTTATTATGGGGCATTAAATTCATATACAGGGTATTTTTAGTAAATTATTGGAGCAAGATTTTTTGTGTGTGTGTAATTAAAAATTATCATCTTGTTCAGTTACTTTACCATCTGTCCTTCTGTTTTGACCTACTCTGTTTTTCATTTGGACTCTGTTGAGAATCTTTCAGGAAGCCATCATAGTCCTATCCAGATGGGGGTCAGCTTGAAAATCCCAACTGCAGCTGTGTTCAAATAAACCATGACACATACTGTTGACAAGTCCCCTCTTTTAGAAATTTCATGGCCTATTGATGACTCTGACTAGACCAGCTGCTCTTTGGCTTATACTTTAATGAAAGATAGTAAGCTTCACATTATTCATTATTATCCATGATTTAAAAATATTCTTATAGTGTTCTGAATGCTTTTATAAAGCAGGTATCTTAATTACTACAATTATGATTTCCAGAATTTTTATTTTCTAAACATTTTGATGTTATATCATTTATTTTTATAACTTGATAATTTATACTTAACAAAATATGCCAAAAATAATGTGTTTTTTTTTTCTATCTGAAATTCAAATCTGAGGATATGGACTTCATTTTCAAATACTAATATGGTTTTAAAATATTCACTTAATATTTGAGGATTACCATATTCTCTGGTGAAAAATTGATTCCAAAATATACACTATATATCATTATCACTTAGTTGTGATGATAAATCAACACGTATATTGAATGTTTCGTAGTTATTTAACACTATCTTATGTATGTAGTTAGGCTTCCCTGGTGGCTCAGACGGTAAAGCGTCTGCCTGCAATGTGGGAGACCTGGGTTCGATTCCTGGGTCGGGAAGATCCCCTGGAGAAGGAAATGGCAATCTACTCCAGCACTCTTGCCTGGAAAATCCCATGGATGGAGGAGCCTGATAGGCTACAGTCCATGGGGTCGCAAAGAGTCAGACACGACTGAACGACTTCACTTTCACTTTATGTATGTAGTTAGGTTAAAAGTCTCATATTATTTATAATTTAGTGATAAATTTGAGAGTAACAATAGTACAAACAAAATTAACTGTAAGCAGTATATATTGTTCTAAATTGCATAGTACAAAGGATAAAAATGGTAATAATTAGTATGGTGATGGCTCAATAACTTCTAAAAATTTCTTTCACATTCATGTCTTCTTTTAATTAATTTTTATTGGAATATAGTTGATTTATAATGTGTTAATTTCTTCTGTACAGCAAAGTGAATCAGTTATATAAATATATATTTAAACATACATATGTTTTTGTATTTGTATTTGCATAAACATGTATATGTATATATGTATTTGTATATACATATTTGTATAAATTTGTATAAACAAATATATAAAAATTTGTATAAACAAATATATATACAAATACATATATACATATACATGTTTATGCAAATACATATGTAAGACATAATGGATATATCTCTTTAGATTCATTTCCATTATGGTCATTACAGAGTATTTAGTAGAGTTCCCTGTTCTATACGGTAGGTTCTTATTAGTTATATATAGTAGTGTATATATTAAATCCCAATCTCCCAATTTATCTCCCTCTCTTTTCCCCCTTGGTAACCATAAGTTTGTTTTTTGCATCTGAGACACTATTTCTGTTTTTTAAATAGGTTTGGTTTTACCCTTTTTTTTTAAGATTCCACATATAAATGATATCATATGATATCTGTCTTTCTCTGTCTGACTTAATCCACTCAGTAGGGCAGTCTCGAGGTCCATCTCTGTCACTGCAAATGGCATTATTTCATCCTTTTTATGGCTGAGTAATATTCCATTGTATATGTGTACATCTTTATCTGTTCCTCCATCAACAGACGTTTAGGTTTCTTCCATGTCCTAGCTATTGTAAATAGTGTTGCAGTGAATATTGGGGTACATGTATCCTTTTGAATTATGGTTTTCTCTGGACATATGCCCAGTACTGGGTTTGCTATAGCTCAATGTCAAAAAAATTTTTAAAAAATGGGCAAAAGATAGATATTTCTTTGAAGAAGACATGTGGATGGCCAATAGGCATGTGAAAAGGTGCTCAACATCATTAATTATTAGAGAAATACAAATAAAACTACAAGGAAGTATCACCTCACATTGGTCAGAATGGCCATCATCTGAAAATCATACAAACAATAAATGCTAGAGAAGGTATGGAGAAAGGGAATGCTGCTACACTTTCGGTGGAAATGTAAATTGATACAGCCACTATGGAGAACTTTATTTTTTGAGGCTCCAAAATCACTGCAGATGGTGACTGCAGCCATGAAATTAAAGACGCTTGCTCCTTGGAAGAAAAGTTATGACCAACCAAGACAGCATATTAAAAAGAAGAGACATTACTTTACCAATAAAGGTTAGTCTAGTCACAGCTATGGTTTTTCCAGTAGTCATGTATGGATGTGAGAGTTGGACTATAAAGAAAGCTGAGTGCCAAAGAATTGATGGTTTTGAACTGTGGTGTTGGAAAAGACTCTTGAGAGTCCCTTGGACTGCAAGGATATCCTAAAGGAAATCAGTCCTAAACATTCATTGGAAGGACTGATGGTGAAGCTGAAACTCCAATACTTCGGTCACCTGATGCGAAGAACTGACTCATTTGAAAAGACTCTGATGCTGGGAAAGATTGAAGGCAGGAGGAGAAGGGAATGACAGAGGATGAGATGGTTGGATGGCATCACTGACTCAATGGACATGAGTTTGAATAAATTCTGGGAGTTGGTGATGAACAGGGAGACCTGGCATGCTACAGTCCATGAGGTTGCAATGAGTTGGACACAACTGAAGACTGGACTGAACTGAACTGAACTATGGAGGAAAATATGGAGTTTCCTTTAAAAAGCTAAAAATAAAACTACCATATGATCCAGTAATCCCACTCCTAGACATATATCTGGAGAAAATGGTAACATGTGTGTCTTTTAATCCCATCACATTTGCTCCATTATATTGTTTTTGTTTAAAATGTCTCCCTTGATAAATTGTATATTCTTTAAGGTGGTATATTTTCTTTTCATCATAGCAAATGTCAAAACTAATCTCTGTGAGCTGATTGTCCCTCATGCCTTCAACTGCTTTCATTAAAAGTGCATTGCGTAGGACGATGGCAGAATGTGATCTTGGAAATGAGCATCAAAAACAAGAAGGTGTGAGGAATAAGGGAGCAGTCTATCCAACTTTTGAAAACAAAGATGCAAACTCAGACAGATTGGTTCCAAATATTTAAATGGGGATCAGACATGAACCTAGATGAGAGAGTTACTGTCAAAACCGTTGAAACATATCCAAGATAGAATTAGAGCAGGTGAAAAACAAGATATTGCACCTGAAATTAACAAGGAATACTGTGGAATGAATCTATATTGTATCTAATCCCTGCTTTACTTCTTAATTTTTTTAATTGCAAGGGAATTGATTTACAATATCAGGTTGGTTTTATGTAATCTAGAAAAATAGTAGTGATGCACCTGCTTTATTTCTTAACAACATTTAGAAAATCACTTCTGAACATATGTTTGCCCATTTCTCAATGAGATTATAGTATTCTTTATCAAATTATTTTGATGTGAGAATTAGATATGAATATAATGAGTAAGGAACTAAAAGTAAGATTATCGAAGTGAACACATGTTAGTTGGAAATAAAAAAGCAAATTGCAACAGGATGCAATAATCCTGTATAAAAATAGTTGAGAATTTTTTTTAAAGTCACTGTAATCAGCATATCCATGGAGAATGCATTGAATAATCAAGTGCTTGGCACATGGTAATTGGTTAATATTTGTTAAATAACAGTTAAATAAGTGAAGAGTAAGACTACTGGCTGTAAAAGTTTTGGTAATAGAACATTGTCCTGTTTCAAATCACTCCATGTGACTTGCAGATATTGAAAATACTCCTGATATTTACTTGTTTTGTTATGTTTATTTTTTTAATTATCCTCTTCTGTATCATGTCTGTTTCATTGCACTGTGTATTAAACTTCACAGGTTATGAGTAATTTTCCATTCCTTAACACCTGATGCACATTGGGTCTCCATGTTAAATTCTCAGAATGTGATGAAGAATGTCATCAAACTCATTGTATTTTATGGGCAAAAATTCATCATTTCCAAAACTTGAAATAACCCTAGAAAGTAGAATTTCTTTTTCCAGCTGGGTAGAGAATGCATATTTATTAAGACAAGAAAGAAATGGACCTCAAGTCTAACTTGGAAGATCACTATAGTACCTACATACTACCAGTGTATACTTTGTAATATTTTTGACATGACCGAGATTGTCCTGCATATTTCATGTCAGGAGTTCATTCATGCATTATGAATTATAAATGTTAAAATAATTTTCCTTCCATGGATTACTTATGTAAGGTCTTTAGAACTTTGTTATTGGGAACCAGACTTACTGTTTGTTGTTAATTCTCCTGTGGATCATTTATGACTCTCTCATGTCTTGATCTGAGATCCACCCTTCCTTTTGATGTCTCTCTTCCAAAGTCAGTCTTCTTGGGTTGGATTTTTCAAGAAAACTCTAACCCTAGTTATTTCCAGAACACCTAGGTTAGCCCTCACACGGTTTTGCCCTGTGTTGGTCATCTCACATTAATTGCCATATAGACATTATGTTAGAGGGAGATGAAACTGGGCTCTGATTTTCAGAATTTCCTGGAAAGAATCAATCATGCTGCTGCTGCTGCTAAGTCGCTTCAGTCGTGTCCGACTCTGTGCGACCCCAGAGACGGCAGCCCACCAGGCTCCCTCCGTCCCTGGATTCTCCAGGCAAGAACACTGGAGTGGGTTGCCATTTCCTTCTCCAATGCATGAAAGGGAAAAGTGAAAGTGAAGTCGCTCAGTCGTGTCCGACTCTTAGCGACCCCATGGACTTCAGCCTACCAGGCTCCTCTGTCCATGAGATTTTCCAGGCAAGAGTGCTGGAGTGGGGTGCCATTGCCTTCTCCGAGAATTAATCATAGGATTCTTTAATTTTTCCATATCATGTTTTAGGGAGTTAGAAATTTAGGTAAAAGAAAAAATGCACCATGTTTTACAACCCATTCACCCCAGCCTTTAAGGTCTATAGCTCTTTAGAAAGCATCCTAATCTCTTTCTGACCAGTGTCCTATATATACAGGCTAAATTTTGTTATTTGTGTGAGAGATAGAACTGATAATGTTTGAGCAACTTTTTAAAAGAAATCCTTCTAATAACTTTATTTAAAATATATTGTCATTGACTTCTCTCTGTAGTTAACCTGCTTTTAAAATACTCTTCATGTCTGTCAGCTTCTTTTCACTCCGTACTTTTGTGGGTTGAATCCTGCCCATACCAAAAAGATACGTTTCAGTCCTAATGTTATGTACCTATAAATGTAATCTTATTTGAAAAATAGGGTTTTGCGAATGTTAACTGTATTAAGTGATGTCATTATGGTGGGCTGTAATCCCACCATATTCAGTCAGTTCAGTTCAGGTCAGTCACTCAGTCATGTCCAACTCTTTGCAACCCCATGAATCACAGCACGCCAGGCCTCCTTGTCCACCACCAACGCCCGGAGTTCATTCAGACTCCTGTCCATCGAGTCAGTGATGCCATCCAGCCATCTCATCCTCTGTCATCCCCTTCTCCTCCTGCCCCCAATCCCTCCCAGCAACAGAGTCTTTTCCAATGAGTCAACTCTTCGCATGAGGTGGCCAAAGTACCGGAGTTTCAGCTTTAGCATCATTCCTTCCAAAGAAATCCCAGGGCTGATCTCCTTCAGAATGGACTGGTTGGATCTCCTTGCAGTCCAAGGGATTCTCAAGAGTCTTCTCCAACACCACAGTTCAAAAGCATCAATTCTTTGGCACTCAGCCTTCTTCGTACAGAGTCAGACACGACTGAAGAGACTTAGCAGCAGCAGCAGCCTTCTTCACAGTCCAACTCTCACATCCATACATGACCACTGGAAAAACCATAACCTTGACTAGATGGACCTTTGTTGGCAAAGTAATGTCTCTGCTTTTGAATATGCTATCTAGATTGGTCATAACTTTCCTTCCAAGGAGTAAGCCTCTTTTAATTTCATGGCTGCAGTCACCATCTGCAGTGATTTTGGAGCCCCCCAAAAATAAAGTCTGATTGTTTCCACTGTTTCCCCATCTATTTCCCATGAAGTGATGGGACCAGATGCCATGATTTAAGCCAACTTTTCACTCTCCTCTTTCACCTTCATCAAGATGCTTTTTAGTTCCTCTTCACTTTCTGCCATAAGGGTGGTGTTATTGGCAGGCAAATTCTTTACCACTGACCCACCAGGAAAGCTCCTCTCTTCTTACTAGAATACCAGTAATATGGTGGGATGTGGGTTTGATCCCTGGGTGAGGAAGATCCCCTGGAGAAGGAAACCACAACTCCAGTATTCTTGCCTGGGAAATCCCATGAACAGAGGAGCCTGGCAGTCTACAATCCATAGGGTTACAAAATAATCAGACACAATTTAGTGACTAAACACAACGAAAACAAAAAATAAGAAGAGACAAACATATGTTGACACCCAGTGAAGAGGCCATGCAGTTAACAGAGGCTGAGATGGAAGTGATATGTCTATAAGCCAAGAAATGCCAAAGATTGCTGGCAATCCTGGAAGCTACATTAAAGTCATGGAACAGATTCTCTGCTAGAGCCTTCATGATCCTGCCAATACCTTGATTTAAGACTTATAGCCTCCAAAACTGAGACACTAAATTTTTGATGTTTTAATCTGCCCAGTTTGTGGTACTTTCCTCCAGCAGCTCTAATAAACTAATACACACACTAAACCTCTATGTCTCGTATTTGCTGCTGGGTTCACTTTACCCCTTTGGGCTCCTATATATTTCACACTGCTTTCTCTGGACTAGCACCATCTAGGGGGACCTTCCCCAGTAGTGAATGTATTCTATATTTGTGCTGTCCAGTATGGTAGCCAACAATCGTATGCAGCTCTTTGAACAGTCGAAAATAACTAGTGCAACTTTTGACAAGCACAGTGGCTAATATATCGGGAACCACAGTTCTAGATAATGTACTTATAGTAAAAAAAATGTCACAGCATCTAGTTTCTCTTAAAATAATTAAAGCATTTAACTTAACCAATGAGACTCTCCAAGCTTTTTTAGCAGGTATTCCTCTTTTCAGTATTAATCTACCTCAGTCTCCTTCTACCAGTTTTAGTAAACCATATTCCATTCCACCCTGGACCTTTGCACATCCATGTATCCATGTTTGTGGCAATTTCCTCTTTCCTGTGATAATTTGCTCCAGTTTATATATCAGTTTACTTTATCCTGAGGTCCCAAAATAGACCATATCCACTCATATAATATGCTAACATACACTCCCCCTTTTTGGGTACTAACCAAAGTTAATTTTTTTTCCACCATGCAATATATTTTATCTGCTTCCCTCAATAAATGTCAAATATCATGAAGCTAAAAACATGTGCTCTTCATTCACTGTAAAAATCAAAACATGCCTGGTATATGGTAGGCATTTAAGCTGTTAATTGGAAAAATAAACAAGTGAAGTTACCTTTATCTCACATGGATTTTTAATTAATAATTTGTACTACATCATTGAGTACATTATTTTCCAACCTTTAAAATATAACAGGCATCCTGCTCAGATTTATAATGGAATCTAATTCATCCAGTACTGACTTGTTATTTAGGAAAAAAAAAAAAAAACTGTACAAATACAGAAGGTGGCCAACACTCTCAATAGCATTGGAAGCCTGTACTTTTAAGCAATTAATACCAAAATCTAGATGGGATTGACACTAATTAAAAAGCAGATGGAATGAGATGGAGATAAAATCAACCCAGGCATTTGCTTTTGGCATATTCATGCTTTACTCTATGAAAGAGAAACCATATTAAATAGGTAAGAAGGTACTTCATGGCTGTCCTGCCATCTGGTCCCTGACTCTAAAATCCAGTCTAGTTTTGTATAGAAAATTTTGTCTCCTGCATTACCCTGGGATGGAGAGAACTGCTTTCCTCACTACCTTGGCATCTCCCATAATATTTGACAATCAAAATATTGAAATAAAAGAAAATAACTTCACTTAATTAGTTAATAAAACACTGATGAAAACACTATGAATTATATAGGAATTTATAGTAATAAACTGCAATGCATGTAGGGCATGGGGAATATTTTGAGGGAAAGAAATTGCAGGTGACCTATGGTGTAAGGATTATAGAAAAAGAATAATTCAAGAAGCAATAGAAGTTCTGTTTGTTTATGTAAAGTTAAAAAGGATCCATCAAGTAGGGACAAAAACCAGACACAGGTGAGTGAAATAGTGGGAGAAAACTGCTCTATAATAGGTATTAGTCTAGAAAATATTCAAATGTACTGTCCAGGTGAGAGTATAAAGAATATACCAGGCAGCATTGCACTGAACTGCTCCTCCTGCATTGATTTAAATGTCCAAATCCCATAGAATATAAATTTTATAATATGAAAAGTTGAGTAGACTTTTCCTTTCCCACATCTTGCACACAGTTGCCTATTTTTGTAATCATGGCCTTATATCATTGTCCTGAATTAATGTTCTGTAATTCAGAAATGAAAGTGGTTTAATTATTTAGACATATATCACCATTTCACAGAATTTGTAATGAGGTTAGAAGAAAGCTAATTAAAAAAACTTAATACATAAAAGGCAAGGCCAAATAAATCTAAGAAACCCAGAAGAAGCAGATATTTCTAAAACAGAATCATTTGGATGCAAGAAGACATTTCAGGAGATGTCTCTCGCTCTCAAATTGGTATAAAATAACTCGCCTCTGTAAAAAGACAATATGCTGAGAAAGCAAGACAAGGAAGTAACGAGGAAGGCTTGCTAGTGAACATAGTAAATAAGACATAGTAGAGGTCAGTGGAAACATCAGAACTGAGAAAACTAGTCTTTCAGAAGAGAGGTAATTTTGTGGAAAAATCAAATCAAGAATATGTAGGACAGACTTGAATAGCATTCCCAGAATATACAAGAGAAGCACAAAGGGATAAAAATATGAGAACGATAATGAGGTATAAGAATAGGAAACAGGAACCAATATACAGAAACTTTTTAATAGGAGAACTAAAAAAAAAAAGTAAAAATTCTCATATATAAAACAAAAACTGTATGCAGATTTCTATGTGTCAGATCACTATGATACAAGAAACTATAATAATTAAGAGGCCAAAAATAGAAACATCCTGGAAATATGACCAGATTATAACCATGAAAATAACAACAGTAACTCAGGTATATAAAAATAACATTTATAGAGGTAAAATTTAAGTTAAATGAGAACTGAAGCTACCTACATATAAAGTAATTCTGCATTATTTTTATAAAAATATTTACTAGAACTGAATGGAAAATAGTGAATGCACAGTTCTTTTTAGCTGTTTTTCTCTTTATTTGTCAACTAATGGAAACA
Organism: Bos mutus; assembly: GCF_027580195.1. Lineage (NCBI taxonomy): Eukaryota > Metazoa > Chordata > Mammalia > Artiodactyla > Bovidae > Bos > Bos mutus. The sequence goes on along the minus strand of NC_091628.1, from coordinate 64,493,900 downwards.
GGCTCTACCCCTTTCTATTCTTTCTTCCTTCACTGTAATCCACTGTAGGAGAATCCTTGAAGTGCAAAAATGTTTGGGGGCATTATGAGTTAGAATCAGGAAAAGTGGGGCGATTTAGATAGATAAAGGTAAAGTGAAAGGGCAGAGAAAATAATCTGAGCCCATTTATGGTATCTAAAAGAATAATTATACAGGAAATGTTGTGGGTATAGAATGAGGATTGGAAAATAATATTGTTCTGGGATATGCATTTTCCTCACATTTTGTATATGATTTTGCATGTGAAACAAAATTAGAAAAGTGTTTTTATTATATTTTGGTAGACAGAATATCTTTAGATCTGAGATCTCCTGGGACATAAGATATAAATTCTGGAATACTACTACTAAGTCGCTTCAGTCGTGTCTGACCCTGTGCAACCCCATAGACAGCCGCCCACGAGGCTCCGCCGTCCCTGGGATTCTCCAAGCAAGAACGCTGGAGTGGGTTGCCATTTCCTTCTCCAATGCATGAAAGTGAAAAGTGAAAGTGAAGTCGCTCAGTTGTGTCCGACTCTTAGGGACCCCATGGACTGCAGCCTACCAGGCTCCTCCATCCATGGGATTTTCCAGGCAAGAGTACTGGAGTGGAGTGCCATTGCCTTCTCTATAACCAGTACCAAAATACAACATGAAAATTAAAGTTTTATTTAAGAAAATACTCAAATAATCAGAACCAGACTATGAAGGGAGGGTAAAGAAACAACAGTAAAAGAAGGAGACAGATAAGGAAGTTTGAAAACAGAGCTAAGATAGTAGTCATAAGGCCCAACCATATCAATAATTACACATATATATGTACATGTGGCACTAGTGGTCAAGAGCCCACCTGCCAATGCAGGAGAGGTAAGAGAGGCAGGTTTGATGCCTGGGTTGGGAAGATCCCCTGGAGAAGGGCGTGGCAACCCACTCCAGTATTCTTGCCAGGAGAGTCCCAGGGAGAGGAGTCCGGCGGGCACAGAGTGGGACACGACTGAAGTGACTTAGCATGCACACATGTACATGTTGGGCTTCCCCATGGCTCAGCTGGTAAAGAATCCACCTGCAATGCAGGAGACCTGGGTTCAATCCCTGGGTTGGGAAGATCCCCTGGAGAAGCGAAAGGCTACCCACTCTAGTATTCTGACCCGGAGAGTTCCATGAACTATATATAGTCCATAGGGTAGCAAAGAGTCAGACACTACTGAGCGACTTTCACTCACATGTATATGTTATCACATACCTATAATGATGGAATACACATTCAGATCAAAGACTGAGACTTTCAGAGTGGATAAATAAAGCTCACTTTTGTATGGTCTATAAAAAATACACTTTAAATATAATTTAATTTTTGAGCACTTTTATTTCAAATTCCATAAAATTATTTGAAGAGTATTTATGAATATTTATTTTTGCTCTGAATCTGTTTATATTACAATTTTAAAAACTGGCAAAACTACAACTTATCTTTGCATTATAATCATCCCACGTAATACATAAGCTTACCTGATAAAGCTCACAAGACAGTGTTATAATTTTAGTTTTAGTCAAATATTTGTTTTATACAAATAGGAAGAAAGTATCAAAAAAAAGAAAGGTTTCTGCATTTATCCATGGATTTACCATTTCTTATGCTCTTTGTTCTTTTCTGGGGATTTAAGCAGCTCTGATACCATTTTCCTTTCAGTTGAACAATTTCCTTTAGCTTTCTTTTAGTTCAGTTCTTCTGGTAACAGACTCTCTTGATTTACTTTTTATCAAAAAAGGTCTTGATTTTACCTTAAATCATGAGTTATATTGTTGCTGAAATTAGAATTTGTGGTTTACATTTTTATTTCTTTCCTCAGTTTAAAGACAGGGTGCTCAGGGCTGGTGCACTGGGATGACCCAGAGGGATGGGATGGGGAGGGAGGTGGGAGGGGGCTTCAGGATGGGGGAACACATGTACACCCATGGCAGATTCATGTCAATATATGGCAAAACCAATACAAAATTGTAAAGTAATTAGCCTCCAATTAAAATAAAGATGTCTGCCTCCTTCTAGCCTCCATCGTTTTTGATTCACTCATTAATTGGATTTTGGTTTCACTGTTTATGTATCTGTACGTATAGTTTTCTTTTGCTCCTATCACAAGTTGTCATTTCTGACTTTGAACCCCCTGACGATAGTGTCCTTTTTAGGGTTTGTTTGCCTTTTTAAAACGTCTAGCTAAATTTTTTTCCCATAAGAATTTGGGAAATATTCAGCTGTGACATCTTCAAGGTGTTTTGTTTTGTTTTTTTCCTTTCCTGTCCTATCTATTCATTCTATGATTCCTTTTCCACACTTGACTATATTGAGAAGAGATGGCAAGAATACACAGAAGAACTGTACAAAAAAGATCTTCAGGACCCAGATAATCACGATGGTGTGATCACTGACCTAGAGACAGACATCCTGGAATGTGAAGTCAAGTGCGCCTTAGAAAGCATCACTATGAACAAAGCTAGTGGAGGTGATGGAATTCCAGTTGAGCTATTCCAAATCCTGAAAGATGATGCTGTGAAAGTGCTGCACTCAATATGCCAGCAAATTTGGAAAACTCAGCAGTGGCCACAGGACTGGAAAAGGTCAGTTTTCATTCCAATCCCAAAGAAAGGCAATGCCAAAGAGTGCTCAAACTACTGCACAATTGCACTCATCTCACATGCTAGTAAAGTAATGCTCAAAATTCTCCAAGCCAGGCTTCAGCAATATGTGAACCGTGAACTTCCTGATGTTCAAGCTGGTTTTAGAAAAGGCAGAGGAACCAGAGATCAAATTGCCAACATCCGCTGGATCATGGAAAAAGCAAGAGAGTTCCAGAAAATCATCTATTTCTGCTTTATTGACTATGCCAAAGCCTTTGACTATGTGGATCACAATCAACTGTCGAAAATTCTGAAAGAGATGGGAATACCAGACCACTTGACCTGCCCCTTGAGAAATCTGTAAGCAGGTCAGGAAGCAACAGTTAGAACTGGACATGGAACAACAGACTGGTTCCGAATAGGAAAAGGAGTTCATTAAGGCTGTATATTGTCACCCTGTTTATTTAACTTCTATGCAGAGTACATCATGAGAAATGCTGGACTCGAAGAAACACAAGCTGGAATCAAGATTTCTGGGAGAAATATCAATAACCTCAGATATGCAGATGACACCACCCTTATGGCAGAAAGTGAAGAGGAACTCAAAAGCCTCTTGATGAAAGTTGAAGTGGAGAGTGAAAAAGTTGGCCTAAAGGTCAACATTCAGAAAACGAAGATCATGGCATCTGATCCCACCACTTCATGGGAAATAGATGGGGAAACAGTGGAAACAGTGTCAGACTTTATTTTGGGGGGCTCCAAAATCACTGCAGATGGTGACTCCAGTCATGAAATTAAAAGACACTTACTCCTTGGAAGGAAAGTTATAACCAACCTAGATAGCATATTCAAAAGCAGAGACATTACTTTGCCAGCAGAGGTTCGTCTAGTCAAGGCTATGGTTTTTCCTGTGGTCATGTATGGATGTGAGAGTTGGACTGTGAAGAAGGCTGAGCGCTGAAGAATTGATGCTTTTGAACTGTGTTGTTGGAGAAGACTCTTGAGACTCTCTTCGACTGAAGGAGATCAGCCCTGGGATTTCTTTGGAAGGAATGATGCTAAAGCTGAAACTCCAGTACTTTGGCCACCTCATGCGAAGAGTTGACTCATTGGAAAAGACTCTGATGCTGGGAGGGATTGGGGGCAGGAGGAGAAGGGGACAACAGAGGATGAGATGGCTGGATGGTATCACTGATGCCATCGACTCGATGACTCATCAGACTCACTGACTTGATTGACGTGAGTCTGAGTGAACTCCAGGAGTTGGTGATGGCCAGGGAGGCCTGGAGTGCTGCGATTCATGGGGTCGCAAAGAGTCCGACACAACTGAGCGACTGATCTGATCTGAACTTATCCTTGAGGCTCCAGTTACTTTTATTTGCAACATTGTTTCTTTCTGTTATTTATCTTGGATAATTTCTATAGTTCTATCACAAGTTATTTATCCTTTCTTCTGTCATGTCCATTGGGCTAATTCTACTCAATAAATTTTTAATCAGAAATTCTGTTTCTTACTTCTCGGGTTTCCATTTGGTCTCTTTTCCATATTTATATTTGAGAGAAAACATAGAGTACTTTATTTGATTCAGTATGTGAAAAAATATCCTGTTTTTAATTTTTCTATTAAAAAATTAATATTTAAAACACATTAAAATATGGTCTCCAGAAGACCTCATGAATAGGTGCTTCTATACATTGATTTGTTTAAATATTTACAAAAAAATAAGAACTTAGTACATAGTCTAGCCTAGTAACAAGTTAAGTATTAACTTTTGAATCTGAATGATTTTATTTTGGTTTTGTTTTATATTGTAGTATGGTTGATTAACAATGTTGTGTTCAGGTGTACAGGAAACTGATTCAGTTACACATATGCATGTATCTATTCTTTTTCAAATTATTTTCCCATTTAGGTTATTACAGAGTATTGAGCAGCATTCCCTGTGCTATACAATAGGTTCTTGTTAGTTATCTTTTTTAAATATAGCAGTGTGTACATTACAGTCCAAACTCCCAATCTGTTCCTCCCCCTCACCCTTCTCCATGGCAGTGGTAAGTTTGTTCTGTGTGGGTCTGTTTCTGGTTTGTAAATAAGTTCATTTGTATATTTTGTTAGATTCCTCATATAAGCAGTATCATATGATATTGATCTTTCTCTGTCTGACTTACTTTACTCAGCGTGTTAATCTCCAGGTACATCCATGTTGCCTGCAAATGGAATCATTTCCTTCTCTTAAATAACCGAGGAATAGTCCATTGTATATGTGTACCACATTTTCTTTATTCATTCATCTTTGAATAGTCATTTGGTTTTAGGCCATTTATTAATATATTATCTTCAACCTAGTTATGACTGTCACCAATATGTAATGAGAATGCAATGTAATGCAGTATTTAGTGACTCATCATCATTATAAGGAAATTTCATATTTACTTCAAAGTTTTATGGAAGGTTTTATATTTAGAGCAAAGATTATTATTTCATAATTTGAAAGAATATTTTATTAGCAGTTAGCACATACACAAATACACTATTCCTGTGGATTGAAAGTATTAACATATTTACATTAACATTTGCATTAACACTAACATATTTGCATTAACATTAATTAACATATTAACATAGGGCTGCCAAGGAGTTCTAAATAGTAAATGTGAATTGCATTTCTCAATGTCCATTGGGAATGAAGTATTGTTTCAGGTGCATTTAGTGGGTTTTGTATAATATTTATTTTTTGAAGAAAACTAGTTTACAGATATTTCTTCTCTTGTACAGCAAATGATTTAGAACATATTTTATGAATGTTTGACTTTCTGAAACCCTACCAATGATTTAAGTACAAATTGTTCATGATGACTACTACTTTGTTGTTGTAGTTTTGTGGATATCTCAGTTCTTGTAATGTGTGAATACTTAGCTCTTACTCTAAAGACAAAGCACTTGACGTTCAAAACTTTTTAAAATCTAGGATAAAATAACCTTCCTACATACTCCAGGAATAACATTTGATACTTAAAAGAGCATTTAAAAATGCCCCTTTTCAATATTTCATTGTCAGGGCATGATGCCTGGTACTTTTGCAGTCATTGTGTGATAAGGGTTTGTAAGGTGGGTGGGACATAGAGAAAAAGAGAGAGAGAAAGAAGAAGGGAAATATAAAACAGATAAAACAGTTCTGTTTTCTCATTCATCGGTAAGATCAACAGGCCTGTGTATTATCACCTTTTCTCACATAGGGCTGTAGCAAATGTCCACTAATTGTAACGTAGGATACCCCTGGTGATTTTACTTTCTTCTTTCCCTTCTTCTTCCTCCTCCTTCTCTTCTTCCCCTTTAGTCCCTTCTTTACTTAAAGCTGTGCTGCTTCATTGTGTATTTAAACATTACCTTTCTACAGTCATCAGCACAATAGTTGGATTCTGAGACCCAGTTCTATCCTTATTATTATGGGAGTAAAGCAGAGTATTCCATGCTGCTTACACTATTAAAATTTTACTGTACTTAATGTATAGTCGATAATGCTCCTATTTCTCTCTGTCTACTCTCTTTAACCAGCTAAATCCTTTGCACAAGTATATTATCAGTGTTATTCTTCATTCACTTAGCATATGGGTTGTTTGATTTTTGATGATTATGTTTTTTATATCTTCATATCCTTATAATGCACATTTAAAGGACACCATATATGACTTTTCATTTCCCTAGTGTTTACATCTTTGAGGGCTTTTCATTATGTCAGTGTGATATTAACAGTACATTCCATCTTATCCTTTTTAAATTGACAAATGGCTTTTCTTTAACTCTAAATCCTTATACACAGTATTGGCAAAGAAGAATACATAAGAATTTTAATGCTTTATTCATTCAGATCATATCTGTTCTTAGATTTTTCCAGCTCACCATGATATCCTGCTTGATATCTCAGTGGAACAAAGGACTGCAATCATCATTTAGTTAAATATCATAAACAGGATGAATTCATCCTATGTTCAGCAGTAGAGCACACAAAATGAAAATTTTAATCCATAAATTACATTTTACTACAGTCACTCATTTTGCAGTGTTAGAGGGTTTGTTTGGAGAAGGCAATGGCACCCCACTCCAGTACTCTTGCCTGGAAAATCCATGGACGAAGGAGCCTGGTAGGCTGCAGTCCATGGGGTCGCTAGGAGTCAGACACGACTGAGCGACTTCACTTTCACTTTTCACGTTCATGCATTGGAGAAGGAAATGGCAACCCATTCCAGTGTTCTTGCCTGGAGAATCCCAGGGACGGGGGAGCATGGTGGGCTGCCGTCTATGGGGTCGCACAGAGTTGGACACGACTGAAGTGACTTAGCAGCAGCAGAGGGTTTGTTTGGATGATCATTCGTGTACATAGCAATGTGGTAAAGCAGCAAATAACAACACTAATTGTTATGTGAGGAAGGCAGAGGGAATTTACCACTTGCGTTGAGAATAGAAATACAAATGCATAATGAGTTTCAGCTCAAAGTTCATAGTCCGTTTTCTTCTTATTGAATCTAAACTATTCTTCCACATAGGAAATTCTAATTTCAGTATTTTTAAAATTTTTCTTAGAATGTTCAAAAACATATTTGCAGTGATAAAATATGGAAGCCTACCAAAGCACCAAAGAATAACAAAGTCTGTAGTATCTGTTTACTACAGACTTTGCTTTGGCATTCTATCACCGTAAATTAGTTGACTTGCTTTCAGGAAAATGACAACAAGATTTGATTATATTATTAATATATTCATGACACACACACATACATTATAAAGTGGCTATAATGTTCCTTAGTTATCATTTAAATTGTATCAGCTTTTGAGGTTCTTTCATATGGTCTCTAGAAAGTCCCGTGTTTCATCCATTAGACTAATTGTTCACCATTATTTCTTTAGCCAAGAACCATGTTTCCTCTATGAATGAAATAAAAAAGCCCTCCACTATGTCCTGAAAAACTGTTTTGGAGAAGTTTTAGAATGTCAGACTAGTATACACTAGGTCTGGAGAAATGGAGAAACAGCTGTCCTAGTTGTATTAAGTAGCCTGATCTATGATGCTAGTTAAGAGTGCCCAGAGTTGTTTTCTTAAGTCCTATTATGTATAAAAATAAAAGATTGTTCAAGCAAACTCTTTAAGATACATGCTTAAAATATATTTATTTTAGAGAAAAAACATACAAAATGTATTAATTTATATCATTTAAAAAGTTTTGAAACTATGTATAATCATACAACCATTACAGTAATTTTACATCACTATAATTGGACAATTTCCATCAAGTTGAAATGTCCACTCCTGCTTCTTTGCAGTCAGGTCTCCCCTTCCAATCTTTCCTTTCATATCTAATCTTACTTCATAGTGTTTTGTGTTTCTCAGAAGGTAATAAAAATACAGTCAATTTGCAGTCTTTTGTATCTGAATTTTTTCACTTACCTTAATGTTTTGAGAATTCATCCATGTTGTTACATGTATCAGCAGTTCATCTTCTTGTGTTAGACACTGGTTTAATCCAGATTTTGGCTATTATAGACATGGATTAGTGTTTGGATAAAGTGATATTTTAATTCATATTATGATCACCAGGAATATTGTGCTGTAGCTTTTGTTTTTCTTGATGAGGTCTTTCTGTTCATGATATGTTTCTCTATCAGTGTATTATCAGAATATTATTACTTTTGTAAAAAGATTTGGAAAATAGCTCTACCCCATCTACCTTCTGGTAGATTTTTTACAGAACTGGTATTATTTCTTCTTTAAATAGTTGGTAGAATTAATTGTTGAAGCCATCCAGGTCTGCAGTTTTATTTATAGAAAAGATTTTAACTGTAGATTCATTTTCTTAATTGATATGGATATATGTATGATATCTATTTTAAATTGAATTTAGCTAGATTCCTTATAGATTATAATATTCTTATTGTTCTTTCATAAGCTTCTAGCATGGACCATATGGGCCCTTGAAGTGTTATATTTGTGTATTCTTTTTCCTGAGATACATAGTCTCTGTGATCAGTAATCAGATTTCCTAAACATTAAGGGCAAATATTGTTCTGAAACAGAGTCATTTATTTTGTAGTTGGCACAAAGGTCTCTGGATTTTCAAGTTCAAAGTTTCTTTTCCTTAAAACAGATTGTAGGGAAAAATTTCACTAGTGAAAGGCATCTGATTCTGAAATTTGTGGGAAATTTTTAAATCAAGGATGAAATATGTTTTATATATATATATATATATATTTTTAGGAGAATACAGATTTTCAGTTTCTACTTGTGTCAGTTTTAGAAAGATAAGTACGTGTATTATTTTAAAGATTGTCCATGTATCATCTACGTTTTCAAACGTTTGGCGTGAAGTTGTTGAAAATATACCCTTTTCACCACTAGTCGCCTATGTCACAATCATCTCTTGGCAGGCTCTGGTGTTCAGAATCACCCCCTCACCAGATCTGTCACCTTTTTCCATCTGTCTGACTTGGACCAGCTGCTGCTTCTCAGGTGCACTGAGAATGAAAGAGCTGCTTAAAATTGAGAGGTTCCCTGAGGGCAGAATCAGAGTCTTCTCTCCCTTCTCTGCTTTCCTTCTCTCTGGGATCTTGACCTTATAAGTCCTTTTTGCTTTGAAGAGTCTTAGGCTTCCTAATGTATATGTTTATTTTTTCTGCTGCTGCTGTTTCTGGTTGCCATCAACAGTTCTGAGGGCTTCGGAGGAGCTAGTCGGCTGCAGTCTCGTGTATCCTACTGTGAGGACAAATGTGGATCAATGGGCCCTGCTGCTGTTATCTGAGTTCTTCACTGCAGTGGAGCTTAGAACATGCTTCCCATGATTGATCCAGTCAGTGACCTTGCACAACAGGATGGTATAATAGGCCTGTGTTGGTGAGCTGCAGGATCCCTCTGATTTTTGCTCAAGAACTCCTTATAAGCCTTGCCAAATTTTCTTCATATTATGTTATGTAGGGAAGGAATTTCTCTTCTATCCTTTCAGATTCTTTTGGCTGGTCTAACAATCAAATTAACAAGTAATTAGGAGAAAGATAAATACATTTAATTTTGTACCTTCAGAGACCCCATAGGTATAGGACCAAAGATGTAACTAAAGCAGGCTGTTTATATATCTTTTTAGGCAAAGAATCAGTTGTTTGTGAAGACTTGAGAAAAAAGGTGGAGGGGTCCTTAATTAATTAAATTAATGAAGAACTAACAGTATGCATTTATACAGCTTTCTTGGCCTTGAATCCCCTCTCTCTGATGATAAGGAAGCCCTCCACCTCCCATAGGGAGGGCACCTTCCCACTGGTGTTTGCTGCTTTCAAGGAGAACAGAGTGGGGGGGGGTGTCAGAGTTTTTTTGTTTTTTTTGTTTTTTGGTACTAGCTGTTTCTTAAGTAACTTTAATCCAAAATAATCAATATGCCACCTCAGCATATTTTGGGGTGGCCTGCCCCAAGTCTTACCAATTTTGCAGTCTAAAAGCTTCTTTTTTCCCTCTCCTTCGCAAAGATCAGATCTTCATTATACTCTCATAAGTCTCTGAACCTCCTTAAGCCCTCTCTCCTTTCCTCTCATAAGCATTTACCCTAATAAATCTCTTACACCTCTTGTGTCTAATTGTACCTTAAGACCTGTTTCTTGTACCACCTGACTAAAATAAGTGGTACAAAGGATGTTCTGGGAAAATCAGTGGTGAAAAGGGATTTGAGACTGGCCTATTCCCTTCCTAGTGTATGAAAAGTATACCATTTCTATTTGCAAGTGAGACCCTAATTGTTCTTGGTGCAAGGTTGCAGCTCAGTTGCTCTGTCAGTAGATTTTAGCCCAGCTTTGATATCAGTTAAGCCAAAACTGGTCACTTCTCACATGAATGGCAAAGTAGGAGCCTACATTTGGATCCAGTAGCTCTGACTCTTACTTGTATCTGACCCAGTTAAAGACATCATTTTGCTGACAAAGGCCCTTATAGTCAGTATTGTAGTTTTTCCAGTAGTCATGTATAAATGTGAGAGTTGGACCATAAAAAAGACTGAGCACCGAAGAACTGATGTTTTCAAACTGGGGTGCTGGAGAAGACTCTTGAGAGTCCCTTGGATAGTAAGCAGATCAAGTCATCAATCCTAAAGGAAATTAACCCTGAATATTCAATAAGGGCTGATGTTGAAGCTGAATCTCCAATACTTTGACCACCTGATGCAAAGAACTGACTCATTGGAAAAGACCCTGATGCTGGGAAAGATTTGAGGGCAAGAGGAGAAGGTGGTGACAGAGTATGAGATGCTTGAATGGCATCACTAACTCAATGGATGTGAGTTTGAGCAAATTTCAGGAGATAGTGAAAGACAGGGAACCCTGGCATTCTACGATCCATGGGGTAGCAAGGAGTCAAACACAACTTAGCAAACTGAAAAATGTTACCTCTGAATGATTAACTAGTGAGACCTTAATATGGCACTATCCCAAAAAAGGGACCAAGAGGCCACTGGGTGGAAAATTTGACTCTAGCGAGCCATTCTCATCTTTGAATGAATGGATGCCTATTCTGGAAACAGGTTTGCTTTCCCTACCTACAGAGTCTGAGCCAACACATTCTCTGGGGCTTAAGGCATGAATCATTGTTTGTTAATTTCAAAATGATAGATGCCGTCCACCTTCCTTCTACTCCACCCGCCTCAAAGACAGACTCTTTTCTACGTATGACTCGTATTGCATATACTGGTGCCACCTAATTGTAAACCACTAATAGTTCTCAAATGTATAGTGCAAATATTAGAAAATAATGAAATTCTTGTTAGTGCTACTTACAGAAGATTTGCATAAATAATAGATAATATCCTACTTATGTTTAATTATGACTGCAAAACTGTTAGTGTTATATCTTAAAGTCCAACGAATTTTGGAATCTTTACCAAACACTATCAACTCTCTATATTTACTGTATTTTTATGTTTCTTCTTTGGATTAGCCTTTTAAAGCCTATTTCCCACAAATAGAACATTAACAAGAGGAGTTAAGGATACAAAGATAAAAACAAAGATAAAACTAGTATCAAGAGTAGGAAGTTTTGAGTAGTATCAACCCTGAAGATTGGGAGAATTTAAAAACAATATTTTAATATGTTAAGTAAAGGTAATATAAAATAAATTTAGTAAAAAAAAATGGGAAACCAACCATTCATTAGTTTGATTCATAGTTACTAATTGTCTTCAAAGTGTCTGGTGTTTGAAATGTTGGGAATATTTTAATGAATGAAATTTGAGATGATTCATTTAAAGAACTAACGACTCATTCCAATTGATCTCTTTTGCCATTATTTAAATACACACTGACATATAAAGGCTATAGAAGAAAAGCCAGGTAACACCTGATACAGAAACTTCATACTCTTAAATTTCCTCTCATTCAAGGGCCCTTGTTTTATTTTGAGGGCATATCTCCACACTTTTTGCTTTTGGTAGTTTCAAATTGAGGATATCTTTCCAGATTGGCTTTTGATACTTTCATAAGAGATAAATCCAATATTGTATTTTTGTTATTTCAAAATGTATAGAAATATTTACTAGGCCAGCTATATTTTTTCTCTTATTTTAATTAGATTTATTTTCTCTTTGTAGTTTTTCCACCAAGGAAAATAAAGATCTGAAATTGTGCCACATTATTTCCAGTTTAAGTTTCATATAGACTCACTTTGTTTCTAGGTAGTTTGTATTTCTAGAATTTTATTTCTGTGAAATAACACACAGCTGTGCTATTATAAACAAGCACATTTCACTTGTTATCTCAGTATAAGAGGCATTGTCCAGTTCTGAGAAGGTCCGTTTTTAAAAATCAATTCTGATAAGGTATCAGTAAATACACTCAACACTTTCTGCTTGTAAATCTCTGTTACATTATGTCAAGTCATGCTTTCTAACTTTTCACATTACACAGTGCACTGAACTGTACTCCGTGTGTTTGTTGTACACAAACTGATCCATCGGTGTTTGTAAGACACAGTGAAACAATTGGATACTTAGAATTCACGTTGCAATTGATTTGAAATATTGATTTAGCATCCTAGTATATCTTAATGGTTAACCACATATTCACTTTTCTACTTCTTGAATTATAGAAGTAAATATATCTGTTTTCCTGTGTGATAAAAGCATTTCCCCACCTTTTCTTTAGCTAGGTACATAGGTTTTCATCACTTCAAATACAGTATTATGTAGTTTTTGTTTTGGCTTCTGTAATTTTGATTCTAAGTGGTATATCTCTACCTGCACTGTGAATCAGTGTTAAGATTTTTTATTCCCCTGAATACCTTTTACTGTCTATCTTAATAGTATAAAGTGTGGCTCCTATGGAATTATCACCAAATAGCATCATCCTCAATTAAATATTATCTTATCTTCTGTTTTCAGTAGCTCAGTCATGTACTACTCTTTACAAACCCATGAACTGTAGAACACCAGGCTTCTCTGTCCTTCACTGTCTCCTGGAGTTTTCTCAACTCATGTCCATTGAGTCTGTGATGCCATCTAACTAACTATCTCGTCATCTGTCACCACCTTCTCTTTTTGCCCTCAATCTTTCCTGTCTTCAAAATCTTCTCCAAAGAGTCGGGTCTTCACAACAGGTGGCCAAAGTATTGGAGCTTCAGCTCCAGCATCAGTTCTTCCAATGAATATTCAGTACTGATTTCCTTTAGGCTTCACTGGTTTGATCTCCTTGCAGTACAAGGAACTCTCAAATCTTATCCAGCCCCACAGTAGATAAGTAAATGCTACCTACTTATCCCAATTAAACATTTTCCTTTTAAGGAAGAAAAGCTTATTTTAAGGAGATAGTTTCATGTCTAGCAGAGTCGAAACTTAATATATTTAGCCATGATTATAAATGCTTTTTTTCATTTCTTAAAACCAGTTATTTACCAGAAACTCCTAAGTTTCAGTATTAAATTTCATTATTGTTGATGTTGTCATCATTTTTATCACTCAGTGTTCATATGTTCTATTTACTCATTGAAATGTATATATTTTTGACAAATGTAAAAATATACATTAAGTTTTTATATTGAGATAATTTTAAACTTAAAACGGGTTATAAAAATAGTACAAGGAGTTTTCAGGTACCTTTAAACCAACTCCCTTTATGTTAATATCTTGCCTATATACAGGTCAATTATCAAAATTAAGAAATTACTTTGGTATAATGCTACAAACTAAACTAGAGGATTTATTCACAGTTTGCAGTTTTTTCTGTTTTTGTTTTTCCCATCAATCACCTTTTCTGGCCAAAATCCAATCCGGAATCCCCCATTGTGTTTAGTGTCACACTCTTTTAGCCTCCTCCAGCCTTGCCAGTTTTTTTTTTTTTAATTAATTTTATTTTATTTTTAAACCATACATAATTGTATTAGTTTTGCCAAATATCAAAATGAATCCACCACAGGTACACATGTGTTTGGTCTTATCTTACAGTCTTGAAACTTTTGAAATAATAGGCTAGTTATTATGAGAAAATGTCCCTCAACTTGAATTTGGCTGATCATTAAATTAAGGCTATACTTTATTAAGATGATTCCTATGGCATTTGTGTTACATTATTGCATCCTATCAGGGCCTGCATTATGTCTATATGTATATTACTGCTGATATTCATATCAATCATTTGTTTAAGGTGATATCTGCCAGGATATAAACTTATTATTTTCACCTGTAATTTATTAAGTGTTTGGATAGATACTTTGAGATAATACAAATACTCTGCTGCTGCTGCTAAGTCACTTCAGTCGTGTCCAACTCTGTGCGACCCCATATATGGCAGCCCACCAGGCTCCCACGTCCCTGGGATTCTCCAGGCAAGAACACTGGAGTGGGTTACTATTTCCTTCTCCAATGCATGAGAGTGAAAAGTGAAAGTGAAGTCGCTCAGTCGTGTCCGACTCTTAGCGACCCTATGACTGCAGCCTACCAGGCTCCTCCATCCATGGGATTTTCCAGGCAAGAGTACTGGAGTGGGTTGCCATTGCCTTCTCCAACAAATACTCTATTTCTACTTAAATATTCATCCCCTAAATTTGTCATACAGCTGGATCTTGACTGCAGCAATTATTCTTAAGTTATTATAATGAAGGCTTTCTCTTTTCATCTATATCTGTGAGCCAAAATTCTTCTATAAGAAAGATTTGCCTTTTCTCCCTTGTATTTTTATTGACTTTTATTTTTACAAGTATGGATTTACATTTTGGGCTCATTCACTTTGGCTATTATGACATTTTATTTATATTTATTTATTCATTCAATTGTATGAATGTATGGCAGAAAGTGAAGAGGAACTGAAAAGCCTCTTGATGAAAGTGAAAGTGGAGAGTGAAAAAGTTGGCTTAAAGCTCAACATTCAGAAAACGAAGATCATGGCATCTGGTCCCATCACTTCATGGGAAACAGATGGGGAAACAGTGGAAACAGTGGCATACTTTACTTTTCTGGGCTCCAAAATCACTGCAGATGGTGACTGCAGCCATGAAATTAAAAGACACTTACTCCTTGGAAGGAAAGTTATGACCAACCTAGATAGCATATTCAAAAGCAGAGACATTACTTTGCCAACAAAGGTTCATCTAGTCAAGGCTGTGGTTTTTCCTGTGGTCATGTATGGATGTGAGAGTTGGACTGTGAAGAAGGCTGAGTGCCGAAGAATTGATGCTTTTGAACTGTGGTGTTGGAGAAGACTCTTGAGAGTCCCTTGGACTACAGGGAGATCCAACCAGTCCATTCTGAAGGAGATCAGCCCTGGGATTTCTTTGGAAGGTATCATGCTAAAGCTGGAACTCCAGTACTTTGGCGACCTCATGCAAAGAGTTGATTCTTTGGAAAAGACTCTGATGCTGGGAGCGATTGGGGGCAGGAGGAGAAGGGGACGACAGAGGATGAGATGTCTGGATGGCATCATTGACTCGATGGACGTGAGTCGGGGTGAACTCCGGGAGTTGATGATGGACAGGGAGGCCTGGCGTACTGCAATTCATGGGCTCGCAAAGAGTCGGAAACGACTGAGCGGCTGATCTGATCTGATGATCTGATCAGTTTGTATATTCATTTCACTGGTTTTCTCTGATTTTGGGTTTGTATTTTGATGTGTGTCATCAACTTTTAGAAGTTTGTGGCCATTGTTTCATCAAATATCTCTTTTACTTCTTTCTCTCTCTCTCCCTCACACTTCTGGGATTCAGAAAATACATACATTACTTGGATTGACAATGTCCCGTGACTTTTGGATAGTCTTCTCTGGTACTGTTTTGCCTACTTTACTCCTTGTGTTTCTCTTTGCACAATTTCTGTTGACCTATCTTCAAGTTCACTGAATCTTTTCTCAACTGTGTTTAGAGCACAAATGAGCACATGCAAAGTGGCCCTCATTACTCTTACTCTGGTTATTATTGCTATCTCTTCCATTGTATTCTTCACTGTAATTTTTATTTCTCTGGTGAAATTGCATGTTTGAGTTTGCATATTTATCACCTTTTACAGCACAGCATTAATATATGATTAATGATAGTTATTTTACATCTTTTGTTGGACAATTTCTATATTCCTGTCTTAATTAAATATAATTATAACGATTCCCTTGGCTTTTCAAGATGGGACTTTTCTTGTCTTTTCAAATGCCTTGCAATTTTCTTGAATCCAGACATCCTATTCAGAATAGTAGTGATGGTATTAAAAACTTATGCCCCACAATGGACATAGCTTTCCTTCTAATATTGTGGGTCTTCTTTCCTTTATTGTGGGTCTTTGAGATAATCTAGGTGGATATTAGACTAGGGCTGAGGGTTGCTGTTGCTTTGACTATCATCACTGTGTCCTAAGTGTAATATTTGTTCTAAAAATTTTTAAATATATTCTTAAAAAAATAAAATATATTCTTATACGTCTTATGTTCTTATGAAGCTGAATAAAATACAGTTGCTTTTTATTGACAAGAAATATTGTTAATAATGCACAAATTATTTTCTTTCTCATTAAGAAAAGCCAAGCCTAAGTCTTAGTAAATACAGTGCTTTAAATAAACTACAGTCTTACAGCATGCATTGTCTTGTTCAGGTTTTTATTTGCATGCCATTGAAAAGTCTTCATACAATATTCTTGAGAAGAAAGAAGACTGGTTAGAGAATAAATAAAATGGAGTACATATGTATCTGTATAATAGATTCTATTAATTCAAATTGAGTACATCTCAGTTGTATAGCTATATTAATAATTTTATTTTTTAAATTGAACATAAAGTAATTCAAATATTATTACTAAGAAATGTCTGCTATTACCTAATATCCTTGCCTTTAAATGTATAATTCTAGTAAATTATTGTTTTCAATTCAGTTCAGTTCAGTTCAGTCGCTCAGTCGTGCCTGGCTCTTTGCAACCCCATGAATCGCATCACGCCAGGACTCCCTGTCCATCACCAACTCCCAGAGTTCACTCAGACTCACGTCCATCAAGTCAGTGATGCCATCCAGCCATCTTATTCTCTGTCGTTCCCTTCTCCTCCTGACCCCAATCCCTCCCAGCATCAAAGCCTTTTCCAATGAGTCAACTCTTCACATGAGGTGGCCAAAGTATTGGAGTTTCAGCTTTAGCATCAGTCCTTCCAAAGAACACCCAGGACTGATCTCCTTTAGAATGGACTGGTTGGATCTCCTTGCAGTCCAAGGAACTCTAAAGAGTCTTCTCCAACACCACAGTCCAAAAGCATCAATTATTTTTTTTTAATATAATTTTTTTTAATTGGAGGTTAATTACTTTACAATATTGTATTGGTTTTGCCATACATCAACATGAATCCGCCACAGGTATACATGTGTTCCCCATCCTGAATCCCCCTCCCTCCTCCCTCCCTGTACCATCCCTCTGGGTTGTCCCAGAGCACCAGCCCCAAGCATCCAGTATCATGCATCGAACCTGGACTGGAAGAAAAAAAAAAGCATCAATTCTTCAGTGCTCAGCTTTCTTCACAGTACAACTCTCACATCCATACATGACCACTGGAAAAACCACAGCCTTGACTAGACGAACTTTGTTGGCAAAGTAATGTCTCTGCTTTTGAATATGCTATCTAGGTTGGTCATAACTTTCTTTCCAAGGAGTAAGTGTCTTTTAATTTCATGGCTGCAATCACCACCTGCAGTGATTTTGGAGCCCCAAAAATAAAATCTGACACTGTTTCCATTCTTTCCCCATCTATTTCCCATGAAGTGGTGGGACCGGATGCCATGATCTTTGTTTTCTGAATGTTGAGCTTTAAGCCAAAATTTTCACTCTCCACTTTCACCTTCATCAAGAGGCTTTTGAGTTCCTCTTCACTTTCTGCCATAAGGGTGGTGTCATCTGCATATCTGAGGTTATTGATATTTCTCCTGATTCCAGTTTGTGCTTCTTTCAGCCCAGCATTTCTCATGATGTACTCTTCATATAAGATAAAAAGCAGGGTGACAATATACAGCTTTGACGTACTACTTTTCCTATTTGGAACCAGTCTGTTGTTCCATTAAAGAATGATTTTTTACAGTGTATGATTATAATGCATATGTACTTCCAAGGAAATCTCTGAAACAAAAAACAAATTGCAGGAATAACAAAATAAAGGAATTTTACAAATAATTTAACACAGACAAAAAGTACTTCTCATATATGTATATATTCACATATGTATTTTAATTTTGATATTAAGTCAGCTTAGGTTTTGACTATAGAATTAGATTGAATGTTCAGAAGAAAAACAAAAGGAATATACAGGGTAATGTGATAATTTAGTATATGCAAAATAAATGAATTGACTTCAGTTCCTTACAACCATAATTTTTAGGATGTTTAATAAATGTAGTTTAATTAGTAAAAGAAAATAACCTTTAGCACTTGATTTCAAATACTAGGATATTAAAAACATTAAAGAGTTCTAAACTTGTCCCACTTACACAAGGAAATAAATTCTACTAAAACTATTCTCTGAAATGTTTTATTAGTTTATGTATAATTTATAATCTATTGAATCTCTAGATTATTTCATAATATTAAAAATAGTGATAGAAAATATTTTTGCTTTCAATTTTATAAAGTATTATACAGTCATCCCTCAATGTTCATAGAGAATTGATTCCAGGAACTCACTAAAGATATCAAAATTTGTTTGGTGCTCAAATTGCTTATATAATATGATGTGATCAGATCAGGTCAGATCAGATCATTTGCTCAGTCCTGTCCGACTCTTTGCGACCCCATGAATCGCAGCACGCCAGGCCTCCTTGTCCATCACCAACTCCCGGAGTTCACTCAGACTCACGTCCATCGAGTCAGTGATGCCATCCAGCCATCTCATCCTCTGTCCTCCCCTTCTCCTCCTGCCCTCAATCCCTCCCAGCATCAGAGTCTTTTCCAGTGAGTCAACACTTCACATGAGGTGGCCAAAGTACTGGAGTTTCAGCTTTAGCATCATTCCTTCCAAAGAAATCCCAGGGCTGATCTCCTTCAGAATGGACTGGTTGGATCTCCTTGTAGTCCAAGGGACTCTCAAGAGTCTTCTCCAACACCACAGTTCAAAAGCATCAATTCTTCGGCACTCAGCCTTCTTCACAGTCCAACTCTCACATCCATACATGACCACAGGAAAAACCACAGCCTTGACTAGATGAACCTTTGTTGGCAAAGTAATGTCTCTGCTTTTGAATATGCTATCTAGGTTGGTCATAACTTTCCTTCCAAGGAGTAAGCGTCTTTTAATTTCATGGCTGCAGTCACCGTCTGCGGTGATTTTCAAGCCCAGAATCATAAAGTCTGCCACTGTTTCCACTGTTTCCCCATCTATTTCTCATGAAGTGATGGGACCAGATGCCATGATCTTCGTTTTCTTAATGTTGAACTTTAAGCCAACTTTTTCACTCTCCACTTTCAGTTTCATCAAGAGGCTTTTGAGTTCCTCTTCACTTTCTGCCATCTGCATATAAGGTGGTGTCATCTGCATATCTGAGGTGATTGATATTTCTCCTGGAAATCTTGATTCCAGCTTGTGTTTCTTCCAGTCCAGTGTTTCTCATGATGTACTCTGCATACAAGTTAAATAATCAGGGTGACAATATACAGCCATGATGAACTCCTTTTCCTATTCGGAACCAGTCTGTTGTTCCATGTCCAGTTCTAACTGTTGCTTCCTGACCTGCATACAAATTTCTCAAGAGGTAGATCAGGTGATCTGGTATTCCCATCTCTTCAGAATTTTCCACAGTTGATTGTGATCCACACAATCAAAAGCTTTGGCATAGTCAATAAAGCAGTAATAGATCTTTTTCTGGAACTCTCTTGCTTTTACCATGATGCAGCGGATGTTGGCAATTTGATCTCTGGTTCCTCTGCCTTTTCTAAAACCAGCTTGAACATCAGGTAGTTCATGGTTCACATATTGCTGAAGCCTGCCTTGGAGATTTTTGAGCATTACTTTACTAGCCTGTGAGATGAGTGCAATTGTGCAGTAGTATAAGCATTCTTTGGCATTGCCTTTCTTTGGGATTGGAATGAAAACTGACCTTTTCCAGTCCTGTGGCCACTGCTGAGTTTTCCAAATTTGCTGGCATATTGAGTGTAGCACTTTCACAGCATCATCTTTCAGGATTTGGAATAGCTCAACTGGAATTCCATAACCTCCACTAGCTTTGTTCGTAGTGATGCTTTCTAAGGCCCACTTGACTTCACATTCCAGGATGTCTAGCTCTAGGTCAGTGATCACACCATCGTGATTATCTGGGTCGTGAACATCTTTTTTGTACAGTTCTTCTGTGTATTCTTGCCATCTGTTCTTAATGTCTTCTGCTTCTGTTAGGTCCATACCATTTCTGTCCTTTATCGAGCCCATCTTTGCATGAAATGTTCCTTTGGTATCTCTGATTTTCTTGAAGAGATCCCTAGTCTTTCCCATTCTGTTGTTTTCCTCTATTTCTTTGCATTGATCGCTGAAGAAGGCTTTCTTATCTCTTCTTGGTATTCTTTGGAACTCTGTATTCAGATGTTTATATCTTTCCTTTTCTCCTTTACTTTTTGCTTCTCTTCTTTTCACAGCTATTTGTAAGGCATCCCCAGACAGCCATTTTGCTTTTTTGCATTTCTTTTCCACGGGGATGGTCTTGATCCCTGTCTCCTGTACAGTGTCACGAACCTCATTCTATAGTTCATCAGGCACTCTATCTATCAAATCTAGGCCCTTAAATCTATTTCTCCCTTGCATTGAAACTAAGTTAGTTGGGAATCAGTTGTGATAAGAAGGTGTGAAATTTCAGAGATGAAAATTTTGTATAATGCCAATGTTCAGGCTTCACCCATGGACAAGGACACTAGTGTAGATACATGGAGAAATGTACTAGCATGGGTGCACAGGAACCAATGCTGCTGTGGCTCCTAAGTACATACAACATGAGGACATTGGCAAAAGTGACCAATCCTCTTTGCAGCCATCTTTTAATAGCTACATCAAAGCAAACAAAGACCACAAACCATTAAAAAAAATGGCCTGCCTCTTAAGTTTTCTTCAATGAAAAAGGGAAAATAGGTTTCTTTGAAATTCTGTGTGGTGTAGCATTCCAGTGATGTCTCACTTCAAGAATTAACCTGTTTTCTGTTCTGAACATGTATGTTAGAGTAAACAAGGCCCACAGCCATAGCATTAACAAAGACAAACAGGATAACCAGCAAGATTAGTAGCATTTACCCAGTTAGCCTCTATTCCAATGACCACCAAATCTAGTCATTGTACAGGAAAACAATTCGAAGAGGTTCCAAAAGAAAACTTGAATTTCCTGCATGCCAACAACTATTTACATAGCATTTACATTGTATTAGGCATCATAAGTAATCTAGAAATCATTTAAGGTAAACAAGAGGAAATATGTAAGTTATATGTAAATATCACATATATGTAAATATCAAATATGATCACACATCACATGATATGAATATCACATATGATCACATATCACATATGATCACATATCACATATGATCACATATCACATATGATATGATATGATATTTCATGTAACTTACATATTTCCTCTTGTATACCTTAAATGATTTCTAGATTACTTATGATGCCTAATACAATGTAAATGCTCTGTAAATAGTTGTTGGCATGCAGGAAATTCAAGTTTTGCTTTTGGAACCTCTTCGAATTGTTTTCCTGTACAATGACTAGATTTGGTGGTCATTGGAATAGAGGCTAACTGGGTAAATGCTACTAATCTTGCTGGTTATCCTGTTTGTTTTTGTTAATGCTATGGCTGTGGGACTTGTTTAGTCTAACATACATGTTCAGAACAGAAAACAGGTTAATTCTTGAAGTGAGACATCACTGGAATGCTACACCACACAGAATTTCAAAGAAACCTATTTTCCCTTTTTCACTGAAGAAAACTTAAGAGGCAGTCCATTTTTTTAAAATTGTTTGTGCTCTTTGTTTGCTTTGATGTAGCTATTAAAAGATGGCTGCAAAGAGGATTGGTCACTTTTGCCAATGTCCTCATGTTGTATGTACTTAGGAGCCACAGCAGCATTGGTTCCTGTGCACCCATGCTAGCATATTTCTCCAT
Organism: Bos mutus; assembly: GCF_027580195.1. Classification (NCBI taxonomy): domain Eukaryota; kingdom Metazoa; phylum Chordata; class Mammalia; order Artiodactyla; family Bovidae; genus Bos; species Bos mutus. Next base: position 64,471,663 of record NC_091628.1, on the reverse strand, counting down.
GTATCCACGCTATTGTCCTTCTCCATGGGTGAAGCCTGAACCGTGTCATTATACAAAATTTTCATCTCTGAAATTTCACACCTTCTTATCACAACTGATTCCCAATTAACTTAGTTTCAATGCAGTGAACACTCACCCAACGTTATAGTCTTGGTCTAGAATTCTGCCAGAACTAGAAACTAAGATAAGGAGTTGTGCTCACCTCAGAGAACAGGAGTGAGGGACTTGTGAGCATGAAAGAATGAGAAGTTAATATTAGTTGTGTTGTTGAACGTGTTATCAGGGTTGCTGGACAACTGGGGATTAATCAAGTGAGACCAGTTCCTACCTGAGACCATTCGATGTAGATGGAAACTACTTCTCAGAACTGTGCACTTGAGCACCTGACAGGAAGAAATACTTATGGGCTTCTGTTCCCATTGATTGATGATTAGCAATAGTATTAACACATTTTAGTTGTAGAGTGTAAGTGATAAAAATGATTTGTCAAAGTAGAAGAATATATTTAAAAATAATACTGCAAACCTTGCTGAAGGAGTATTCATCCTTATTAGGAGTATTCTACATACATAGTGCTTCCGAGGTGGCTCAGTGGTCAAGAATCCACCTGTCAATGCGGGAAACACAGGAGACGTGGGTTCAGTCCCTGGGTCGGGAAGATCCCCTGAGGAGGAAATGGCAATCCACTCAAGTATCCTTGGCGGGGAAATTCCATGGACTGAGGAGCCTGGTGGTCTATGGTCCATGGTGTGACAAAGAGTTGAACACGACTGAGCAACTGAGCATACACAACAATGTATGTACACATACACAAAATATAAATATGTATATGTATATAAGTGTATATATATTTTTTCCTTTGAAATGCATTCAAGATTATTTGCCTGCCAGTGCAATAAATTATCTTTCTCTCATTATTACTCTTACTCATTTTTCTGTCTCTGTTTTAGAAAAACAGAAGCTTAATTATAAAACATTCATATTTAACAAAATACTTTAGATAATAACAAAAAAGTGAGCATTGTGGACATAACATATGAATCAAATAGGTACTAATTTATGAAACAAAATCTGACAAATCAAACAGATGTCTGAGTTTACATATGATTGTAACAACACACACTTTCAAATACAGAATGGGGATTACCTGAGCTATGAAGTAAAAGATACATTTCAAGGTTGAAAAAGAAAAAAATAATTTAAATGAAAATAGGTATAGTTTGATGAAATACTTTGCAGGAAATAAATCCTGGAAATGTGAAGAATGACTCTGAATAGAATATGTCATAACTTGTATGTAAACCAAAATATGACAGAAAGCATGAAATGGAAGATTGGATAAACAAGAAATGTTTTGCTGTCATAAGACATTTTGTTTATGAAACAAAGAGTTCCAAAGAATAATATAAAATATTTAGGCAGCATAAATCTTTTTTATACATTTGAGGAACAACTTACAAAATTGGTTTTTCCTATTACAGAAGTTAGAAATTCTTTTAAGATTTTAAATATCTGTTTTCTCTTCTTTCAAACATAGAAAAAAAAAACTTACGTGAAATTATAAAAAGTTATTTCTATTTTGCCTAGTATGTACCCAATAATTTGAGTGATTTTTTTTTCTCATTTTCTCTTCAAAAAGCACCCCTTATATTGTTTTATGTCTTAGGAATGAAAAAGTCACCTATTGTGTGTTATCACAGGCCTTCACATTTTCTTCTTTTTATCCTATGTACCTGCAATTCTTCACTAAAGCATACTAATTTGATTTTTTTTTCTTGAATCAGCCACTCCTCTGTGTCCCTTTGAAAAAAAATATTGGTTTGCATTTCTGTCAAACCCTGCCTTGGGTATTGTAATAATGATCTAATTGATCTGAATGCATGCCTAGTGGATGCCATAATTGTTCGTCATGATACAGTAATGATACAGAAATCAGAGCATGTCACCATACCTGCTGCTTACAATCTTATTTGCTCGTAAAATAAAGGCTTGAGTATAAGCCCCACTCTTCTAGATCTTCTAGATCACGGGCTAATATTCTTGCCTGAAGAATTCCATGGAGAAGGGAATGGCCGCCCATTCTAATATTCTTGCCTGAAGAGTTCCATGGAGAAGGGAATGGCTGCCCATTCTAATATTCTTGGCTGAAGAGTTCCACGGACTGAGGAGCCTGGCAGGCTACTGTCCATGGGTTTCAGAATCAGTCGGACACGACTGAGTGACTATAACTTTTTCTTTTTCACTTCTAGGATCACCGTTACTTGTCTATATGCATATAGGACAAATCCCTGCTTTTTTTTTACTTCAGTTCTCGTGCAAGCCTTTGGATTTGAAAATTCTTCCCAGACAAGGATAGCTTAATTTAGCACAACGAAAAATAATATAAGATTAAAGTCTATCAGCTTAGTGAATAAAATGTATATCAGATCAGATCAGATCAGATCAGTCGCTGAGTCGTGTCCGACTTTTTGCAACTCCATGAATCACAGCACGCCAGGCCTCCCTGTCCATCACCAACTCCCGGAGGTCACTCAGACTCACATCCATCGAGTCAGTGATGCCATCCAGCCATCTCATCCTCTGTTGTCCCCTTCTCCTCCTGCCCCCAATCCCTCCCAGCATCAGAATCTTTTCCAGTGGGTCAACTCTTCGCATGAGGTGGCCAAAGTACTGGAGTTTCAGCTTTAGCATCATTCCTTCGAAAGAAATCCCAGGGCTGATCTCCTTCAGAATGGACTGGTTGGATCTCCTTGCAGTCCAAGGGACTCTCAAGAGTCTTCTCCAACACCACAGTTCAAAAGCATCAATTCTTCAGCGCTCAGCCTTCTTCACAGTCCAACTCTCACATCCATACATGACCACAGGAAAAACCATAGCCTTGACTAGATGGACCTTTGTTGGCAAAGTAATGTCTCTGCTTTTGAATATGCTATCGAGGTTGGTCATAACTTTCCTTCCAAGGAGTACATACTGTGTACTAAACATATGTTAAGATTATATACGTTTTTTCACCTATATTTGAAGATAATAATACCTATGCAGTTTTGAAAAATGTTATGGAAGTTAAATAAGATAATATGAAGTAAGTGCCTAGAACAGTACTGGGCATAGAATAAATTCTCATGAAATGTTCATTTTTACAGAAGGAACATTGTGGTAATTAATATCACTGCCTTTGGAGACAGACTGCATGTACAAAATTCCTGTCTGACCTAGGATTTGCAAAGCCTTGAGTAAATTATTTAAATATCTACCTTAGTATTTTTTAATATAATTTAGGGATAATAACCATTCCTGCAAGACTCTATACATGGACATCACCAGATGGTCAACACTGAAATCAGTTGATTATATTCTTTGCAGCCAAAGAGGGGGAAGCTCTATACAGTCAGCAAAAACAAGACCAGGAGCTGACTGTGGCTCAGAACATGAACTCCTTATTGCCAAATTCAGGTTTAAACTGAAGAAAGTAGGGAAAACCACTAGACCATTCAGGTATGACCTAAGTCAAATCCCTTATGATTATACAGTGGAAGTGAGAAATAGATTTAAGGGCCTAGATCTGATAGATAGAGTGCCTGATGAACTATGGACTGAGGTTCATGACATTGTACAGGAGACAGGGATCAAGACCATCCCCATGGAAAAGAAATGCAAAAAAGCAAAACGGCTGTCTGGGGAGGCCTTACAAATAGCTGTGAAAAGAAGAGAAGCAAAAAGCAAAGGAGAAAAGGAAAGATATAAACATCTGAATACAGAGTTCCAAAGAATACCAAGAAGAGATAAGAAAGCCTTCTTCAGCGATCAATGCAAAGAAATAGAGGGAAACAACAGAATGGGAAAGACTAGAGATCTCTTCAAGAAAATCAGAGCTACCAAAGGAACATTTCATGCAAAGATGGGTTCGATAAAGGACAGAAATGGTATGGATCTAACAGAAGCAGAAGATATTAAGAAGAAATGGCAAGAATATACAGAAGAACTGTACAAAAAGGATCTTCACGACCCAGATAATCACTATGGTTGATCACTCACCTAGAGCCAGACATCCTGGAATGTGAAGTCAAGTGGGTCTTAGAAAGCATCACTACGAACAAAGGAGCTATTCCAAATCCTGAAAGATGATGCTGTGAAAGTGCTGCACTCAATATGCCAGCAAATTTGGAAAACTCAGCAGTGGCCACAGGACTGGAAAAGGTCAGTTTTCATTCCAATCCCAAAGAAAGGCAATGCCAAAGAATGCTCACACTATTGCACAATTGCACTCATCTCACACGTTAGTAAAGTAATGCTCAAAATTCTCCAAGTCAGGCTTTAGCAATATGTGAATTGTGAACTTCCTGATGGTCAAGCTGGTTTTAGAAAAGACAGAGGAACCAGAGATCAAATTGCCAACATGCGCTGGTCATGGAAAAAGCAAGAGAGTTCCAGAAAAGCATCGATTTCTGCTTTATTGACTATGCCAAAGCCTTTGACTGTGTGGATCACAATCAACTGTGGAAAATTCTGAAAGAGATGGGAATCCCAGACCACCTGACCTGCCTCTTGAGAAATCTGTATGCAGGTCAGGAAGCAACAGTTAGAACTGGACATGGAACAACAGACTGGTTCCAAATAGGAAAAGGAGTACATCAAGGCTGTATATTGTCACCCTGTTTATTTAACTTATATGCAGAGTACATCATGAGAAACACTGGACTGGAAGAAACACAAGCTGGAATCAAGATTGCCGGGAGAAATATCCATAACCTCAAATATGCAGATGACACCACCCTTATGGCAGAAAGTGAAGAGGAACTCAAAAGCCTCTTGATGAAAGTGAAAGTGGATTGTGAAAAAGTTGGCTTAAAGCTCAACATTCAGAAAACGAAGATCATGGTATCTGGTCCCATCACTGCATGCGAAATAGATGGGGAAACAGTGCAAACAGTGTCAGACTTTATTTTTCTGGGCTCCAAAATCACTGCAGAATGTGACTGCAGCCATGAAATTAAAAGATGCTTACTCCTTGGAAGGAAAGTTATGACCAACCTAGATAGTATATTCGAAAGCAGAGACATTACTTTGCCAACAAAGGTTCGTCTAGTCAAGGCTATGGTTTTTCCAGTTGTCAGGTATGGATGTGAGTGTTGGACTGTGAAGAAGGCTGAGCGCTGAAAAATTGATGCTTTTGAACTGTGGTGTTGGAGAAGACTCTTGAGAGTCCCTTGGACTGCAAGGAGATCCAACCAGTCCATTCTGAAGGAGATCAACCCTGGGATTTCTTTGGAAGGAATGATGCTAAGGCTGAAACTCCAGTACTTTGGCCACCTCATGCGAAGAGTTGACTCATTGAAAAAGACACTGTTGCTGGGAGGGATTGGGGGCAGGAGGAGAAGGGGACAACAGAGGATGAGATGGCTGGATGGCATCACTGACTCGATGGACGTGAGTCTGAGTGAACTCCGGGAGTTGATGATGGACAGGGAGGCCTGGCGTGCTGCGATTCATGGGTTCGCAAAGAGTCCGACACGACTGAGCAACTGCTCTGATCTGATATCATAGAACTGTTTAAGGACAGAATGTGTTAATAAATTGGTAGCTATCGTGCTGTATCGTACACATTGTAAGCACTATGTAAACATTTATACTGTTATTGTAAATTATTTTAATATGATTATTAAATATGTGATAAATATTTTACCTGCTGTCTCTACAATCAGTGTTGTAAAAATAATTCTACTGGAAGCAAAATGAACAATGAAGTTGTTAGTGAGTTTCTCCTTTATAAACAAATAAGGATGGCGTTTGAGAGACCACGACTTACTACATTCTGGCAAATATGGCCAGGAAGATATAGCTTCCTCTCCACTCAGCTTCAGTCAAGAGTTATAGAATTTCTCAGGGAGAGTCTGGCCTTCAGCATTTTTTTATACCCCCCAAAGTGGTATAGCCATAAGTAAAAGAATGAGCCATATATAAAATTATTACCTTAGAAAAGTTATAAAAATTAAAACAATATAAAATTCCTAGAAAACAATATTGGGGAGGGGAACAGCTTCATTATCTTGGATTTGGCTCTGTTTCTTGGGTATGACATCAAAAACATAGGCAATAAAAGCAAAGATCAATAAATTGGAGTGCAATAAAATTTCAAAATCTTTTGCATCAAAGGACACATTCTACAGGTTGAAAAAGCAACCTACTGAACAGGAGAAAATATTTCCAAGTCATATATCTAATATAGGACCTATATCCAAATGCATAAATAACTCCTACAAGTCAATAATGAAAAAATTTTTTTTTAATTGCAAAGACTTGAATAGAAATTTCTTCAGTTAAATATACACATGTAGCCATGTGCATATTAATACCAACACCACTAATCATGTAAGAAATGCAGATCAAAACCATAAGAATATACCATTTAATTTCTGTTAGGATGACCATTATTTATTAAAAAGAACAAAACAAAAAATCTGTGTTGGCACAGATATGGGGTAATTTCAATCCTGTGCAGCACTTCTGGGGATGTTATGGAAGACAATGTGAAAAATCTTCAAAACATTAAATATAGAATTACCATAGGATCCAGCAAGGTCATGTCTGGTTATATAGCCAAAATAATAGAAAGCAGGAACTTGATGCGATATCTGTACACCCCTGCAGACTATTTACAAGTCCTGTTAGTTCTACCTATAAAATACATCTCAGGGCAGACCACTTCTCATCACGTCCAATACTATGTTATGTCACAAAGCTTTCTTCACAGTCAGTGTATCAAAATGAAATCTGAAAACACAAATGAGATTCTAGAATTAAAGCTTCCATTTTCTTGCAAAGAATAACTGAATATGGTAACATGGAATAGGGCTTTCTCAGTAGCACAATGGTAAAAGAATCCACCTGCAATGCAGGAGACATGGATTTTACCCTTGGGTCAGGAAGAACCTTGGAGGAGGGAATAGCAACCCACTCCAGTATTCTTGCCTAGAAAATCCCATGGACAGAGGAGCCAGATAGGGTACAGTCCATAGGTTTGCAAAAAAGCTGGACACGATTTAGTGACTAAACAGCAATAGAAAGTAGTTGCATATGAAGCAAAAATCGTATTTCTTTCTCAAAGGAAAATCATGTGTTACAAATAATAAAATTTTGTGCCAATATATTATAAATAAAATGACTAGCTACACACAAATTTAATAAAGGGCTAATAATAGCATTTGAGAGTATACAAACCAGGAAGTAACTTAAATTGCTTTCTATTAGAAGTGTTATTTGACCTCGTGAAGCTGTGTCACTGTCTAAAAAATCCTAGGAGTAAGTAAAATATTATGCTAAGTAAGGCTGACTAAACAAACAAACAAAAATTCTATAAATCATTGTCATTTAAACACATCATGTGGCATTTAGATGGAGAAGGCAATGGCACCCCACTCCAGTCCTCTTGCCTGGAAAATCCCATGGGCGGAGGCTACAGTCCATGGGGTTGCGAAGAGTCGGACACAACTGAGCAACTTCACTTTCATTTTTCACTTTCATGCATTGGAGAAAGAAATGGCAACCCACTCCAGTGTTCTTGCCTGGAGAATCCCAGGGATGGCAGAGCCTGGTGGGCTGCTGTGTATGGGGTCACACAGAGTTGGATATGACTGAAGTGACTTAGCAGCAGCAGCAGTGGCAATTGGAGAATGCTCAATGGATGTATCAATAACAAGCCTTGAGAAAATGTGATCCACGTACAATATTTGTTTGTGAAATGAGTGCAGTTGTGCAGTAGTTTGAACATTCTTTGGCACTGTCCTTCTTTGTGTTTGGATGAAAACTGACATTTTCTAGTCTTGTGACCCCTGCTGAGTTTTCCAAATTTGCTGGCATATTGAGTGCAGCACTTTCACAGCATCATCTTTTACAATTTGAAATAGTTCATCTGGAATTCCATAGCAAAAAATAAAATTTTACTTTTGGCTCATTTTAACTCCTCTTAACTGTCCTTGATGGATCATTGGCTTAGTGACATAACACAGAGGTGATTTTCTTAGTTTTTTGTTTTTTCATTTGTTCAGTCACTCAGTCGTGTCCGAACCTTTGCAACCCAATGGTCTGCAGCATGCCAAGCTTCCCTGTCCTTAACCATCTCCCAGAGTTTGCTAAAACTCATGTCCATTGAGTCAGTGATGCCATCCAACCACCTCACCCTCTGCTGTCCCCTTCTCCTCTTGCATACCTTCATTCCCAGCATCAGGATATTTTCCAGTGATCGGCACTTCCCATCAAGTGGCCAAATTATTGGAGCTTCAGCTTCAGTGTCAGTTCTTCCAGTGAATATTCAGGGTTCATTTCCTTTAGGATTGATTGGTTTGATTGCCTTACTGTCCAATGGACTCTGAAAAGTCTTCTCCAGCACCATAGTTTGAAGGCATCAATTCTTAGGTGCTCAGCCTTCTTTATGGTCCAAATCTAACATCCATACATGACTACTAGAAAAACCACAGCTTTGACTATACAGACCTTTGTAGGCAAAGTAATGTCTCTGCACTATCTAGGTTTGTCATTGCTTTTCTTCCAAGAGGAATATGTCTTTTAATTTCATGATTACAGTCACTGTCCACAGTGATTTTGGAGCCTAAGAAAATAAAGTCTTTCACTGTTTCCACTGTTTCCCCATCTGTTTGCCATGAAGTGATGGGATCGGATGCCATGATCTTCATTTTATGAATGCACTCATCCAAGCTAAGGAGCATTGGCTGTGCTTTGCTGGAGCAGCCGTGAAGACATACCTCACGCCCAAGGTAAGAGATACCCAAGTAAGACAATAGGTGTTGCAAGAGGGCATCAGAGGGCAGACACACTGAAACCATACTCAGAGAAAACTAGTCAATCTAACCACAGCCTTGTCTAACTCAATGAAACAAAGCCATGCCCGTGGGGCAACCCAAGATGGGCGGGTCATGGTGGAGAGATCTGACAGAATGTGATCCACTGGAGAAGGGAATGGAAAACCACTTCAGTATTCTTGCCTTGAGAACCCCATGAACAGTATGAAAAGGCAAAATGATAGGATACTGAAAGAGAAACTCCCCAGGTCAGTAGGTGCCCAATATGCTACTGGAGATCAGTGGAGAAATAACTCCAGAAAGAAAGAAGGGATGGAGCCAAAGCAAAAAGAATACCCAGCTGTGGATGTGACTGGTGATAGAAGTAAGGTCCAATGCTGTAAAGAGCAATATTGCATGGGAACCTGGAATGTCAGGTCCATGAATCAAGGCAAATTGGACGTGGTCAAACAAGAGATGGCAAGAGTGAATGTCGACATTCTAGGAATCAGCGAACTGAAATGGACTGGAATGGGTGAATTTAACTCAGATGACCATTATATCTACTACTGTGGGCAGGAATCCCTCAGAAGAAATGGAGTGGCCATCATGGTCAACAGAAGAGACTGAAATGCAGAACTTGGATGCAATCTCAAAAATGACAGAATGATCTCTGTTCGTTTCCAAGGCAAACCATTCAATATCACAGTAATCGAAGTCTATGCCCCAAACAGTAACGCTGAAGAAGCTGAAGTTGAACAGGTCTATGAAGACCTACAAAACCTTTTAGAACTAACACCCAAAAAAGATGTCCTTTTCATTATAGGGGACTGGAATGCAAAAGTAGGAAGTCAAGAAACACCTGGGGTGATAGGCAAATTTGGCCTTGGAATACAAAATGAAGCAGGGTGAAGACTAATAGAGTTTTGCCAAGAAAATGCTCTGGTCATAACAAACACCCTCTTCCAACAACACAAGAGAAGACTCTATACATGGACATCACCAGATGGTCAACACCGAAATCAGATTGATTATATTCTTTGCAGCCAAAGATGGAGAAGCTCTATACAGTCAGCAAAAACAAGACCAGGAGCTGACTGTGGCTCAGAACATGAACTCCTTATTGCCAAATTCAGACTTAAATTGAAGAAAGGAGGGAAAACCACTAGACCATTCAGGTATGACCTAAGTCAAATCCCTTATGATTATACAGTGGAAGTGAGAAATAGATTTAAGGGCCTAGATCTGATAGATAGAGTGCCTGATGAGCTATGGAATGAGGTTCGTGACATTGTACAGGAGACAGGGATCAAGACCATCCCCATGGAAAAGAAATGCAAAAAAGCAAAATGGCTGTCTGGGGAGGCCTTACAAATAGCTGTGAAAAGAAGAGAAGCAAAAAGCAAAGGAGAAAAGGAAAGATATAAACATCTGAATACAGAGTTCCAAAGAATACCAAGAAGAGATAAGAAAGCCTTCTTCAGCGATCAATGCAAAGAAATAGAGGGAAACAACAGAATGGGAAAGACTAGAGATCTCTTCAAGAAAATCAGAGATACCAAAGGAACATTTCATGCAAAGATGGGCTCGATAAAGGACAGAAATGGTATGGACCTAACAGAAGCAGAAGATGTTAAGAAGAGTGGCAAGAATACACAGAAGAACTGTACAAAAAAGATGTTCATGACCCAGATAATCACGATGGTGTGATCACTGACTTAGAGCCAGACATCCTGGAATGTGAAGTCAAGTGGGCCTTAGAAAGCATCACTACCAACAAAGCTAGTGGAGGTGATAGAATTCCAGTTGAGCTATTCCAAATCATGAAAGATGATGCTGTGAAAGTGCTGCACTTATATGCCAGCAAATTTGGAAAACTCAGCAGTGGCCACAGGACTGGAAAAGGTCAGTTTTCATTCCAATCCCAAAGAAAGGCAATGCCAAAGAATGCTCACACTATTGCACAATTGCACTCATCTCACACGTTAGTAAAGTAATGCTCAAAATTCTCCAAGCCAGGCTTCAGCAATATGTGAATTGTGAACTTCCTGATGGTCAAGCTGGTTTTAGAAAAGGCAGAGGAACCAGAGATAAAATTGCCAACATCCACTGAATCATGGAAAAAGCAAGAGAGTTCCAGAAAAACATCTATTTCTGCTTTATTGACTATGCCAAAGCCTTTGACTGTGTGGATCACAATCAGCTGTGGAAAATTCTGAAAGAGATGGGAATACCAGACCACCTGACCTGCCGCTTGAGAAATTTATGTGCAGGTCAGGAAGCAACAGTTAGAACTGGACGTGGAACAACAGACTGGTTCCAAATAGGAAAAGGAGTTCGTCAAGGCTGTATATTTTCACCCTGTTTATTTAACTTATATGCAGAGTACATCATGAGAAACACTGGACGGGAATAAACACAAGCTGGAATCAAGATTTCCGGGAGAAATATCCATAACCTCAAATATGCAGATGACACCACCCTTATGGCAGAAAGTGAAGAGGAACTCAAAAGCCTCTTGATGAAAGTGAAAATGGAGAATGAAAAAGTTGGCTTAAAGTTCAACATTCAGAAAACGAAGATCATGGCATCTGGTCCCATCACTTCATGGCAAATAGATGGGGAAACAGTGGAAACAGTGTCAGACTTTATTTTGGGGGGCTCCAAAAATCACTGCAGATGGTGACTGCAGCCATGAAATTAAAAGATTCTTACTCCTTGGAAGGAAAGTTATGACCAACCTAGATAGCATATTCAAAAGCAGAGACATTACTTTGTCAACAAAGGTCCGTCTAATCAAGGTATGGTTTTTCCAGTGGTCATGTATGGATGTGAGAGTTGTACTGTGAAGAAGGCTGAGTGCCGAAGAATTGATACTTTTGAACTGTGGTGTTGGAGAAGACTCTTGAGAGTCCCTTGGACTGCAAGGAGACCCAAACAGTCCATTCTGAAGGAGATCAGCCCTGGGATTTCTTTGGAAGGAATGATGCTAAAGCTGAAACTCCAGTACTTTGGCCACCTCATGTGAAGAGTTGACTCATTGGAAAGTTTCTGATGCTGGAGAGATTGGGGGCAAGAGGAGAAGGGGATGACAGGATGAGATGGCTGGATGGCATCACTGACTCGATGGACGTGAGTCTGAGTGAACTCTGGGAGCTGGTGATGGACAGGGAGGCTTGGCGTGCTGTGATTAATGGGGTCCCAAAGAGTCAGACTGGACTGAGCGACTGATCTGATCTGTTCTGATCTGATCTTTTAGCCAGCGTCTCCACTATTCTCTTTCACCTTCATCAAGGCTCTTTAAATCCTCTTTGCTTTTTGTCATAAGGGTGGTGTCATCTGTATATATGAGATTATTGATATTCCTCTCTGCAATCTTGATTCCAGCTTTTACTCCATCCAGCCCTACATTTCACATGATGTACTCTTCATATAAGTTAAATAAGCAGGGTGACAATATATAGCCCTGACATACTCCTTTCTCAATTTGAACCAGTCCATTGTTCCTTATCCAGTTATCTTGCTTCCTGACCTGCATACAGGTTTTGCAGGAGGCTGATAAGGTGGTCTGGTATTCCCATCTCTTTAAGAATTTTTCAGAGTTTGTTGTGATCCACACAGTCAAAGGCTTTAGTGTAATCAATGAAGCAGAAGTAGATGTCTTTCTGGAATTCTCTAGCTTTTTCTATGATTCAATGGATGTTGACAATTTGATTTCTGGCTCCTCTCCCTTTTCTAAATCCAAACTGAACAACTGAAAGTTCTCGATTCACATACTGTTGAAGCCTAACTTGAAGGATTTTAAGCATTACTTTTCTAGTATGTGAAATGAGTGCAGTGGTGCAGTAGTTTGAACATTCTTTGGGATGGCCCTTCTGTGGGATTGAAATGAAAACTGACTTTTCCGGTCCTGTGGCCACTGTTGTGTTTTCCAAATTTGCTGGCATATAGAGTGCAGCACTTTCACAGCACTGTCTTTTAGAATTTGAAATAGCTCAACTGGAGTTCCATCACCTCCACTAGCTTTGTTCATTGTGATGATTCCTGAGGTCCACTTGAATTCACACTCTAAGATGTCTGGGTCTAGGTGAGTGATCACACCCTGTGGTTATCCCGGTGATTAAGATCTATTTTGTATAGTTCTTCTATTCTTGCCACCTCTTCTTAATGTATAATTTTTAAATTTAATTTTATTTGTTATCAGGAAAAATTTTTTAAATTTTACTTTATTTTGATTAAGAGTATTTCTGGATTAAAACACTTGGATGTAATATTAACTTTCATTGATATAAATATATAGTCACACAGTATTTGGAACATAATTTTGTGTTTGTGTGGTAAAATGTAACATAGAATTTACACATTTACCCATTTTTAAGTATACATTACTGTGATAGCAAACACATTCACTTTCTTGCACAATCTACCAAAAGTCATCACCAGAACTTTTTATCTTCCAAATTGAAACCATAAGCTATGTCAAACCTAGACAGCATATTAAAAAGCAAAGAGCACTCTGTGCTGACAAAGGTCTTTATAGTCAAAGCTATGGTTTTTTCAGTAGTCATATATGAATGTGAAAATTTTACCATAATGAAGTCTGAGTGCCAAAGATATAAAAAACAAATAAACTTGTGAGATGGTTAGAGAGCATCACGAACTCAATGGGCATGAATTTGAAAATTGTTAAAGAGATGGGAATACCAGATCACCTGACCTGCCTCTTGAGAAATCTGTACGCAGGTCAGCAAGCAACAGTTAGAACTAGACAAGGAACAAGAGACTGATTCCAAATTGGGAAAGGAGTACATCAAGGCTATATATTGTCACCCTGCTTATTTAACATATATGCAGAGTATATCATGCAAAATGCTGAGCTGGATGAAGCACAAGTTGGAATCAAGATTGCTGGGAGAAATACCAATAACCTCAGATATGCAGATGATACCACCATTATGGCAGAAAGCAAAGAAGAACTAAAGAGCTTCTTGATGAAAGAGGAGAGTGAAAAAGTTGGCTTAAAACTCAAGATTCAGAAAACTAAGATTGTGGCAAATCTGGTCCCATCACTTCGTCGGAGATAGATGGAGAAATAATGGAAACAGTGAGAGACTTTAATTTTGGGGGGCTCCAAAATCACTGCAGATGCTGACTGCAGCCATTAAATTAAAAGACACTCCTTGGCAGAAAAGCTATGACCAACCTAGACAGCATATTAAAAGGCAGAGATATTACTTTGCTGACAAAAGTCCATCTAGTCACAGCTATGGTTTTTCCCGTAGTCATGTATGGGTGTGAGAGTTGAACTATAAGGAAAGCTGAGCTCCAAAGAATTGATGCTTTGTACTGTGGTGTTGGAGAAGACTCTTGAGAGTCACTTGGACTGCAAGGAGATCCAACCAGTACATCCTAAAGGAAATGGATCCTGAATATTCATTGTAAAGACTGATGCTCAAGCTGAAATTCCAATACTTTGGCCACCTGATGCAAAGAACTGACTCATCTGAAAAGACCCTGATGCTGGGAAAGATTGAAGGTGGGAGGAGAAAGGGACGACAGAGGATGAGATGGTTGGATGGCATCACCAACTCATTGAACATGAGTTTGAGTAAGCTCCGGGAGTTAGTGATGAACAGAGAAGCCTAGAGTGCTGCAGTCCATGGGGTTGCCAAGAGTCGGACACAACTGAGTGACTGAACTGAACTGATAATTTTTCTTTTAATAATAAGAATTTATAGTGCTCCATACATTTATAATTCCATTTTCCCTTATATATATTGGGAATTATATTGGGAATTCTGATGTCAAGTTTGCATCAGAATTACTTTTCATATACAAATAATTTTTATACTAGATATATCACATATATATCATATATCTTATTTATTCTCCTGATAATCTCCAGAGAGATCAGGTTTATATCAAGGATAATGTTGGATATCAGCTTTTAGTACATTATTTTTGTCTAATCAGTACATGGATTTTAAAGTAGATGCCTCAGTAAAACAAAGTTTTTATTAATAAATATATACAGTTTGTCCCATTTTAAAATGTGCCATTAACTTTCTCTTTTGTAGTTAGCAAATATATTAAAATACTAATAAAATTTAGCTGCATTATATTAGAAAAAAGCAAGAATCATTCAATCTCAATTTAAAAGACAGTTTTATTTATTATTATTTTTTTGCTCTATGACAATCTCTGATTCTCTGATAAATCAGTCCAGTTTTTGAAACTCATTTTGTTTATTGATTAAATGCAAGCAGTAAGATCCAGCATTCAAGTTATGAGGCCGAATTAGTTTAATGTACATGAAAACACTTTAGAACACCCTTGATATAATTATAGACGTTAGACATTTTATGGATAGAGTTGTAGTAATAAAATTGTGATGAAAGTATTACATTTAAATATATATCTGAAATAAAATTTATGCATTTTCATATTTTGTTAACAACCATTTAACTAGGATGTGAAAGACAATATACTAAGCATAGGAGATACAAGGCCACAAGGTCCCTGTTCCCAAAATATCTTCAATTTACTGAATGACTACTATTTTCCTATTTTGTTCTGCCTTTTAAAAAGTACTCTATTATAATTTCAAGAATGAATACCTTTTGGACACTCAGTGAAGCAGAGTATATTATGGCTTTTAGTACATCTGGCAGAGAAACTATTAATATTAAAATCATATATAGCCACTGAAGCTGTGATAATCATTTTGCATGCAACTGCCTATTGTATGTTATTGATGGACTCTTCTGTTAAAAGGATACACATTTCTGAGTTGTTTTACTAAAAGTCCTATCTTGTATACAGCATAATTATGTAAGTGGACATAGCCTGTATTATAACCTATGAATAACTGTACTTCTAATTATCAGCCTATTTAGAAAAAAAATGTTGTGCTGAGGAAGTGAAAGAAATGAAACTAGTTTTACCTATTATATGCTTGCATGCATGCTAAGTCACTTCATTCGTGTCCAACTCTGTGCGACCCCATAGATGGCAGGCCACCAGGGTCCTCCGTCCACAGGATTCTCCAGGCAGTACTGGATTGGGTTGCCATTTCCTTCTCCAGTAAATAACTATTATATACTATACAACATAAATGAATGATTCACTGCTGTTACTTGATGCCTTGTGGAATGTGAAACTTTTGATACATTTTAGATCCATGCAGATCCATGCATGTGTGTGTTCTCAGTCATGTCAGACTCTGTGACCTCATGGACTGTAACTCACCAGGCTTCACTGTCCATGGAATTTTCCAGGCAAGAATACTGGAGTCGGGTGTCACTTCCTACTCCAAGCGATCTTCCCAACCCAGGGTCTGAACCCACATCTCCTGCACTGGCAGGTGAATTCTATACCACTGTGTACCTTGGAGGGAGTTACTTTTATCTTCACATTTTTATGCAAAAATTAAAATAGCTAAAATTACATCTAATCAAACTCAGTGACACCAGAAAGTCATTAATATTAGCTTATTTGTTGGACAAGATAACGGATTGATGTTAATATGCAATATCTTTGATGTTTAGCAGTACCTTAGGTGGTAGATGGTTTAATTTTTTATGATTATAAATACAATATGATTTTTAAGGTACACCTTATATCCTGTGTTTGTGTGGTTCAGAAACTTTCTGTGAAAATATTCACAAAAAAATAGAAAATTTTGGAAAATTTACCCATACACGAGATATGCACAGGATGAATATTTTTTTTGTGGTGTATTATGGGATATGTTTATTGGCACACAGGTCTTTACCAATTATATGCCAGTAACACTGACCACTTTAAGATAACATCCACAGATATCTCCAGGTATTATCAAATAGCCCTTAGGATGAAAAATAACCCCTGGTTGAGAACCTTTGCTGCTGCTGCTAAGTCACTTCAATCGTGTCCGACTCTGTGACCCCATAGACGGCAGTCCACTAGATAAATCAGATCTTCCTTTTTAATGGCTATAGAACTTCTGTAGCAACTCTGTTAAGGTACTGTGTATTTATATGAGTACTGGAAAATATTACAGTTTCAAATGAGAGACGTTACATAATATCACACTTGTTCCATAAAGACCCCTCAAAGTTTACATATTGTAAGACTGCACTAGCCTTAAAGTAATGGCTACTTGACACATGGATTAGCAAACCTAAATTCAGTTCTCACTCAGCATGATAAATCAGTCTGCCAAGGAGTTAACTCTTTGCCAAAACAAAATTCAACATTTTTAAAGAAAGTCATCCAAATCCCGGCACATAACATCTGTAACATGCAGCATTCAATACAAATTAGTAGATATGTCGGTAAGCAGGAAGATAAAGACATAATCAGGAAATAAATAGCTAACAGAGACATAAAAGGACACCTAAGTTGGAAATGTCAACCAAAGATTTAAAGTAATTATTCAAAACATGTTCAAGAATTTAAAGAAAAATAAATAAGTAAAAACAGACAAAATGAGTGATGAAATAGCAAATCTCAGTGTACTAGAGGAAACTATAAAATAGAAGTTTGAGAATTTAGTATTATAATAAGTGAATCAAAGATCCACTGAATGGGCCCAACATAAACTGCAAAAGAGAAGAGGAGGAGTGGGGCAGGTTAAGGATTGAAAAAATGAACAGTTTCTATGTGTGATAGACTCAGAATGAGATAAGATAACAAAAGGGGAACATAGGGACAGAAAACATACATGTACACCCATAGCTGATTCATGGCAAAACTCACCACAATGGTGTAAAGTAATTAGCCCCAATTAAAATAAATTAATTTAAAAATAAAATTAAAAATAAAATATAATTTGAAGAAAGAATGATTAAAATGCTACATATCATGTCAAAAATATCAAGCTACAAATAAAAGGAATTTATAAAAGACAATGGCCCCAGGTGTTACATTCTTGAGGAAAGAAGATGGGAGCAAATAGGATGGAAGGCAGCAGGTACTTGTGATATGATTTGATTTCTCTACCCTCTCCTAGTAAATAAACAGTAAAAGCAAAAAAAAAGCATTCTGTCCTGCGTTCCTATGAAATCTTCAGTAATGTCTCTATTTGACATATGTAACCCAATGTATGAATGAGTTCAGTGTTGGAACAGACCACTAGCAATACTGTTGTTTTATATATATTCTAACTTGGTTGGACTGTTATTTCTTGATTGTAAAGATAGCCTCATATTCTCCAAATGCTTCCTCCTGGAACGCAAAGATACTTAACCAAATAGATATATATATTTTTTTAATTGATGAGGCTTATTATGCAAGGAAAATAATGTTTTGTACTTGCATTTTAGTAATATTTATTTTCTCAGAGTTGTAATTAATACATTTTATTTCTTAAGCCTTATACTTTCTTTATACATCTCATTCTATTTATAAATGAAAGAAGTTTTTTGGTGGATTAAGTACATTTAAGTTTTGTTCTTTGGCTTATGCTCAATTAACTTGTAAATTTGACAGATTAAATGTTCCCAGCCATAAAACGCCATTTATAAACTTCATTAAATTCTCATGACACTTCAGATTACAATTATAAATTTAATATATCTAATTATTTCAAGCACATCAAAACACTTAATAAGTGAGACTTTAAGAGCCAATTTGCAGTTTTCCAAATACCATTCATCTGCCAAAGAGACTAGTGACATGCCACGGAGTAAAGAATTTTTGAGTTTAAAGCTCTAAATTGGGATGACAGGGAGCAGAGTTTTTGCTGATGCCACTCTCTCTATATGTGCTTTATCTCCCTCTCTTTTATAATCCCCTATTCTCGGTGGTTGCTTTAATTTCTGTTTCTTAAGATATTTTGTGTACATGTGTTAATTTCATTGATTTTTATCTTTTCTATTTTATTCATCTTTTAATTTTGTAATTGAATAATTCCTTAAGTATATCACTTTATAAACTTTTAATATATGAGTGACTTAATAGTTGAATGAATGAATCACCTGGCATACTAATTTACTGTGTAGAATTCTGAGATTATATATTGCAGTTTATTATTTTTAAAAAAATATATATTATATTGGTCTTAAGAATCATATATATATATATATATATGAGTGAATGAGACATATATATATGTATATATATATATATAAACTTGAGAACTCATTCAACATTACATTAACTTTACCTAGGAGAGTACCTGTACAAAAAACTACCCAGTAACTATTGGTTAAATTGAGTTAGATTTTTTTTTGGTCGTCTCTTCAATTATTTGTTTTAATGTCACTGGCAATGGCAAAAAAAAAAAAAATGGACGCAGTTTTTTTTTCTAATCATAGATCCTTGCTTATATTTTCTCTTACTGACTTATGTTAAAGTGTCCAGGTACCAAGACAGTATATCTTTTGTTTCTACTAGCATTTCTACTGATTTAGCCCTTTCAATATAATACTTATTTGTGTGTGATGATTAACAATTTATTGTTTCACTTCTAATAGCTGTCTGTTTTTTGCCTAGTAAATTTCTTTCCTTCATTCCTGTTATTAGAAAACCCCATCTCAAGCCAGTTTTCCATTTTATTAATGAACACATAATCAAGAGTTCTTTCCTACCAATGTGAATCTTGTACACAGATTAAGTTAATATTATAGTTGTGATATAGTTGTGTTAATTCACCTGATGGCAGTGCCCTAGTGACCTACTTTTTAATGATAAAAGTTATACGCTTCTATCAGCAAAGAAACTGTAAGAACATACTCCAGATAAATGTATTCAGTTCAGTTCAGTCACTCAGTTGTGTCCAACTCTTTGCGATCCCCTGAACCGCAGCACACCAGGCCTCCCTGTCCATTACCTACTCCGAGTTTACTCAAACTCATGTCCATTGAGTCAATGATGCCATCTAACTGTCTCATCCTCTGTCATCCACTTCTCCTCCTGCCTTCAATCTTTCCCAACATCAGGGTCTTTTCAAATGAGTCAGCTCTTCACATCAGTTGGCCAAAATATTGGAATTTCAGCTATAAAGGTATATTCACATATAAATGATATAAAGTTTAATATATCCATAAAACATACAGAGAAGCAGAAATGTGAATAGATATTTAGGTAACCTTTTGGGTGCTAGGCAGACAGAAATTATATTCTTGAGGGGCTAGGATTCAGTTTAGGAGGAGGGAAAGGAGAAGTGAATCACACACCCAGGCAAATATCCACTTTGGACATTTTCTCATATTCTAAATTAGCATGGGGAAGTATGTTAGGAAGGCATGCTACAAATATTTGAAAACTAAATCAATGTTGATAAGAATCTTGTAATTCTGGTTTCATCCATCTCATTAGAACTGATTCAAATGTATTCTTTTTAATGGATGAGTAATACTCCATTGTGTATATGTACCACAGCTTTCTTATCCATTTATCTGCTGATGGGCATCTAGGTTGTTCGATGCACGGTACTGGATGCTTGGGGCTGGTGCACTGGGACGACCCAGAGGGAGGGTAGGGTAGGGAAGGGAGGAGGGAGGAGGGTTCAGGATGGGGAATGCGGGTATACCTGTGGCAGATTCATTTCGATATTTGGCAAAACTAATACAATATTGTAAAGTTTAAAAAAAAAAAAAAGAATCTTGTAATTCTGAAGAAACAAAGAGCACCTTTGGAAGGAATCCAAAGAATTCTGGAAGAGCCCCAGCATTTACCCTAGACTCTCAGTTTAAACCACACCTAGATAAACACATCTAGAGGGTTATTTCCTAGATAATAATAAGACACAGAGACATATGGACCCTTACTTTCTTGAGTGTGTGTGTATGTGTGTGTATAAAGTCAAAATTTGGACAGTTATGTGTTTAGAGTCTATATAGTGATAAAATGTCATTCTTTACTTGAATTCACTTAACAAGAAAATGGATGGGTTCTAGTAACAGGAAAATATACATATTACAGCACAGTAGGAAAAAATGATGAAACACTACAACTAAAAGCATTAAAATGTGAAAAATTGCAAAAATGTGTACACTTAATGAAGTGCAAGAAATGAAGACAGAGAATTTACAGAAGTAGTAAGTATGAAGTAGTAGTGGCTGAGAATTTTACAAAACTGATGAAAGGGTTAAACCCAAAGATGTGAGATACCACCTAATCCAGGCAATTTGAATTTAAATATAATAACACCAAGGTGTGAGATAATAAAATTTAAATAACAGTTTTATTTTTTCTTTTTCATTCCACATATCTTCTTCTTCTTTTTTTTTTTTTTTTTCACTTGTCTTTTGCACTGGCTAGGACATTCACTGTAATGTTGAGTAAGAGTGGTGAGTTATCCTTACATTTATATTGATCTTCAGCAGGCATTTTCTAGTGACTCACCATTAAATACGATGTTAACCAAAGGTAGAGATGTTCTTTTATCAAGTTGAGGAAGTTGCTATTTATCACTAGATTTTTGGAATTTTTATCATAAATGAGTATTCTGCTGCTGCTGCTGCTGCTGCTGCTAAGTCGTGTCTGACTCTGTGTGACCCCACAGACGGCAGGCCATCGGGCTCCCCTGTCCCTGGGATTCTCCAGGCAAGAACACTGGAGTGGGTTGCCATTTCCTTCTCCGATGCATGAAAGTAAAAAGTGAAAGTCAGGTCGCTCGGTCGTGTCCGAATCCTAACGACCCTATGGACTGCAGCCTACCAGGCCTGTCCATCCATGGGAGTTTCCAGGCAAGAGTACTGGAGTGGGGTGCCATCACCTTCTCCGATGAATGAGTATCAGATCAGATCAGATCAGATCAGTCGCTCAGTCGTGTCCGACTCTTTGTGACCCCATGAATTGCAGCGCTCCAGGCCTCTCTGTCCATCACCAACTCCCGGAGCTCACTCAGACTCACATCCATCGAGTTAGTGATGCCATCCAGCCATCTCATCCTCTTTCGTCCCCTTCTCCTCTTGCTTCCAATCCCTCCCAACATCAGTCTTTTCCAATGAGTTAACTCTTTGCATGAGGTGGCCAAAGTACTGGAGTTTCAGCCTTAGCATCATTCCTTTCAAAGAAATCCCAGTCAGCAAAAACAAGACCAGGAGCTGACTGTGGCTCAGACCATAAACTCCTTATTGCCAAATTCAGACTTAAATTGAAGAAAGTAGGGAAAAACCCTAGACCATTCAGGTATGACCTAAATCAAATCCCTTATGATTATACAGTGGAAGTGAGAAATAGATTTAACGGCCTAGATCTGATAGATAGAGTGCCTGATGAACTATGGAATGAGGTTTGTGACATTGTATAGGAGACAGGGATCAAGACCATCCCCATAGAAAAGAAATGCAAAAAAGCAAAACGGCTGTCTGGGGAGGCCTTACAAATAGCTGTGAAAAGAAGAGAAGCAAAAAGCAAAGGAGAAAAGGAAAGATATAAACATCCGAATGCAGAGTTCCAAAGAATAGCAAGAAGAGATAAGAAAGCCTTCTTCAGTGATCAATGCAAAGAAATAGAGGAAAACAACAGAATGGGAAAGACTAGGGATCTCTTCAAGAAAATCAGAGATACCAAAGGAACATTTCATGCAAAGATGGGCTCGATAAAGGACAGAAATGGTATGGACCTAACAGAAGCAGAAGATATTAAGAAGAGATGGCAAGAATACACAGAAGAACTGTACAAAAAAGATCTTCATGACCCAGATAATCACGATGGTGTGATCACTGACCTAGAGCCAGACATCCTGGAATGTGAAGTCAAGTGGGCCTTAGAAAGCATCACTACGAACAAAGCTAGTGGAGGTGATAGAATTCCAGTTGAGCTATTCCAAATCCTGAAAGATGATGCTGTGAAAGTGCTGCACTCAATATGCCAGCAAATTTGGAAAACTCAGCAGTGGCCACAGGACTGGAAAAGGTCAGTTTTCATTCCAATCGCAAAGAAAGGCAATGCCAAAGAATGCTCAAACTACCGCACAATTGCGCTCATCTCACATGCTAGTAAAGTAATGCTCAAAATTCTCCAAGCCAGGCTTCAGCAATATGTGAACCATGAACTTCCTGATGTTCAAGCTGGTTTTAGAAAAGGCAGAGGAACCAGAGATCAAATTGCCAACATCCGCTGGATCATGGAAAAAGCAAGAGAGTTCCAGAAAAGCATCGATTTCTGCTTTATTGACTATGCCAAAGCCTTTGACTGTGTGGATCACAATCAACTGTGGAAAATTCTGAAAGAGATGGGAATACCAGACCACCTGACCTGCCTCTTGAGAAATTTATGTGCATGTCAGGAAGCAACAGTTAGAACTGGACATGAATGAGTATAATCGTTGTCAAATCATTTTTCTGCACCTATTGGTTAGATTTTAATATTTATCTTTTTAGTCAGATTGGAGCATTCTCACTATATTTTCCTCAAGGCTTGATTCATGTTGACTATGTTTTTTTTTTTTTTTTTCTTCTCCCTTAGGTAGGTTAGGAAAGCTGAAGGATACTGAAGGATAGAGGAATTCCTTTCTCTGCTGTGCTCTGGCCAGTTGTTTTTTTCTGTAGAGTAAAAATTTTTTAAAGTGTTCTCTGGGTGTGTTGCAAATGCCTACTCACTTTCTGACTCTGCCAGAGTCATTAGGGATCGTCCCTGGATCCTCACTGTGAGAAGCTGGTGGGGTTCCTGGAGAGCTCCTCGTAAATCTGCAGTCCGCAGGAGTGTCTCATTCTCTTAATACTTCACTCTCAATCTCGAACAACTTACAACTTTGCTGTTGAATTTTTCCTTTCAGTTCATTGGTCCAGATTTTAGTTGCTGCATCTGGCTTGCTGTACCTGTCTCTCTGGGTTTTAGGATGGAGGTTTATCCTTATGACTTCAATTCTCTAATGAGACCAAGAAAAGTTTGTTGATTTTCATTATGTCCAGGTTTTCTAGTGATAAAGGCAGAAAGGATACTTCCGAAGTCTTAGGATGTCTGATCAGAGACTGGAAGTCAATTGGTTTTTATAAAATCAATTTATAAGTGTTTCATTATTTTTCATGTTGTCAAATAGGTAATAGAAAATTATTTCCAACAGCTAAAATCTGACCTACCTAATTGTTCTCATGAATACAGTTTTATTTGAATACAGCTGTGCCTACTAATTTGTGTATTATTTGTGAGTTGCTGTTTATCAGTCTTGAGTTGTTAGAAGCATTGTTTACTATCTAAATTTTTATATAAAGATTTGCTGACTCCTGCTGTAGAACTCCTGCTGTTCAATCATCTTGTTACAAAACCAAATTTGAGTCTCCTTGCCTATGCGTAATAAAGTCAGCTTACTGACACATGATTGGGGTGAAGGAAAAGTACAACATTTATTGAAAGACCAAGCAAGGAATACAGATGGCTAATGCTCAAAAGGGGCTTTCCAGGTGGCTCCAGTGGTGAAGAACCCACCTGCCAATGCAGGAGACATAAGAGATGCAGATTGGATGTCTGGGTTGGGAAGATCCCCTGGAGGAGGGCATAGCCACCCAATCTTAATATTCTTGCCTGGAGAATCCCATGGACAGAGGAATCTGGTGTGCTATAGTCCATAGGGCTGCAGAGAGTTGAACACGGGTGAAGCAACCTAGCATGCATTCAATACTCAAAAGACCTAAACTCCTCTATGGACTTCATGATAGGGTTTTCAAATACAGTGTTGGGGAGAGGGACTCAGGGTACCAGATCAGCTCCTGGACATTCTTCTTATTGGTTGATAATGAGTTATCAGGAGTCAACATCATCAACCTTCTGGTTCCAAACAGTCTAGGGTCTACATGATTGTGGTCAATGTAGTTAGCTTTGTTCAATTGGTGGAGATTCCAGTTGTTGAAAAATAAATCAAGGATATGGCTCAGGATATCCCTTGAGTAGGAATTAAAGACCAGCTTTGTAATAATCCATTGGAAGTTATAGCAGGTATTAAAAAAGTCTTAAGAGCAGCAAAATATAATCTTAAAGGGGAGGTTTATATTTGGAATGATAGTGTAATATTTCTAATAAGATATTTGTAAATGTCACCATACATAAAAACCCATTTTTAATTAAAAGTCTTTGTTTTGTAGATTAAATGACATATATACCACCTACATAAAACACAATTACAAAATAGTAATATAAATAAAAGGAACAGTAAGTGGTAGTAGTAACAACAACAACAAAAAAACAGTAATTAAAATTCCAGAGATGAATGTGTTCTTCCAGAGTAAGCTGAGAATCTTTGACCTTTTACTTTCCTGAGGATATTTGTTAATTCTGAACTTGGTCAAGGCAGAAAGAGAAAGCAGTTGTAAGAAAGAGAAAGCAATAGAGCTTTCGTAGTTCCACGCAGTATTCATTGCAAATAGAAAGATGAAAGAGACCCTAGATGCACAGCTAGCTTGTCTCTCAGGGTATTTGCTGAATTCTCAGAAGAGGCAGGAGGCTGAAGATGAGAAAGGAAGGAGGTTCTCCTGGAAGCAGAAATGTTGAGGAACATTTCCCAGCATTTCACCACGCTAAAGATAAGAACCTGCTAGGGGTGAGCAGTGTTTTACAGGCTTGTGACTGGTCTCCTTCGCAATACATTCATCACATTTTCAATGCATATGTGGCAGAGGATAAGAACTAGGTCTAGAAATTCTGACAGACTGCATTTTTTTCAGTTTATTAGGTTTATGGCAAGAGAGTAAGAGAGAGGCAGAGGAGAGATTGATGCACAAGAATCAGAGACATGTATAGTAATGCTGTAGTGGGTAGCCATTCCCTTCTCCAGGGGATCTTCCTGACCCAGGGACTGAACCCAGGTCTCCTGCATTGAAAGCAGATTCTTTACTATCTGAGCCACAGGGGGATATATAGTAACATGGAAGCTATAAACCAGTTCAATGCTCAGTTCTTAGTGGATTAATGTGATCAGGCTTTACCCAGCCTTCTACAGAAAAGGGTTCTTCTCTTTGAAGTAACTAAAATTGTATCACATACAAGGTCCAGAGTAGGAGAAAACAGATAATAGATGTGAGAATAGGCAGAAAATTGTTATGGATATTTAAGTGAAAAAAACTAAAACAAACTATAGAAGAAAACTTACAACCATCAAGATATTGAGGTTAGCTGGCAAGACTTCTTAATTAACTAATTAATATGCTAAATATGCAAAGGAAAAATGAACATAAGATAATATAAACAGGCATAAGATAGAAAATTTCTAATCTAACAGAATTCTAGTCTCTAAAAAAGTTAAAAGTGCATCTGGTAATTTTAAAGTACATCTGAAATTAAGAAGATATTTTATGTGTTTAACTACAAAATTGTTCACTGGTGATATCTTGCAAACCTTAATGTAAGAATCATTAATCTTCACATCATTCAGATAAAAGGAATAAAAACATGTTTCTCAATAGAGAGAGAGGCATAATCTTCTTATAAGTATATGATAGAGGCATTGCAATAAAAGAAAATTATAAGCCAATACTTCTCATATTCATAGAGTATATCTAGGGAATGCAGGCATAGTTTTACACTTAAAAATCAACCAATATAAAGCACAAATTTAGAATAAAAGAGAATCATATGATCATCTCAATAAATGCAGGAAAACATCTGCTAAAATTAAGCACATATATGTTATGAAGAAAAACCCTAAAATCTCTCAAAATAAGAATAAATAGGAAGATAGAGAACTTTGTTAGTTGATTGTGGGTATTTTTTATGTACAACTGGCATCCTATTTAGGGAGAAATTTTGAACACCTTTCCCTTGATACGAGCAACAATATAATACCCATTTTCCCTACTTTATTCACATAGTACTAGGAGATCTTAACAATTGCAATAATGCAATAAAAAGAATCTTAAAGCTTGGAAAAGAAAAAAGTAAAATTTTTACTAGTCACAGATTATATGTTTTGGTATCTAGAAACATTCATCATTAAAAACAACTTCTTAGATTTAATATGTATCTATAGTAAAGTCTCTGGATTAAGTGTAACACAGATAAGTCACTATTTTCTATACTCAAGCCACAAAGATGGAAGAGAAAAGAGCAGCCAGCAGAAGTAGCAGTCTCCTGAAAGTGAAAGGGCTCAATGGTAAAGGATCCACTTGCCAGTGCAGAAGACTCAGGAGACATGGTTTCGATCCCTGGGTCAGGAATATCCTCTGAAGGAAGAAATGGCAACCTACTCCAGTATTCTTGCCAGGAAAATCCCATGGACATAGGAGCCTGGCAGGCTAAAGTCCTTGGGGTCACGAAGAGTCAGACACGACTGAGCAACTGAGCACACACGCTAACAAAAATATGTAAACCCTGAGAACTTTAACTTTGCTTTGTGATTCTCTTAACTGTAGAGATATTCTATATATTCTATATCCTATATAATATATTATATTATATAATATAGAGATATTCTATATTCTATATAACTATATAGACATTCTCTTAACTATATAGATCTGACAGAATTTTCATAAACCTTTTAAAAATATCACTTATACAGGCACATGCACATATGCACACAGGAATATACACACAAAATTCTAAAATTTTGATTAGCATGGTATCACATCTACAGTTAACTTAATTGAAATCTCAACTGTATTTTGTCTTTCAAACCATGATTGTTTCATATCTATCCCTTTGCTAGATATTTTATTGTTTTTCATATGCACACGCCAATTTTTTTCAGTAAATGATGTAAGATCAATTTGATATTTTTATGGATAGAAATGAACGTTGTCCCCTATTTAATTCCATACAAAAAACAAAAAACAAAAAAAAACTTGACCTCTTTTGATTTTAGGTTTTCAACTGGGACTCTGTAACAAAATGGCAGATTAGCAACAACAGCAGCTAGAAAAACCCAACAGTTTATTAATGTGTACAGCACATCACACGGGGAAAAGACCTTAATAAAAAAGTAACTCAAAGTTGTGGTTGAGAATTTCAGCTTATATAGCTTCTTTAGAAAAAAAGAACAATACATTCAAAGAGAATTGACAGGACAAGGGAAAGCAGTTCCAGGCTTCTGTGGGCAGCAAAAGGAGGGAAACTCAAGAATATAGAAGGAAACTAATGGAGTAAGTTTTGCTTGCAGATTTTTCTGTTGCTGTCTCTGGGCTGACAGGAGTCTATCTCCAGTAGAATAAAGGTTTCTCCCCTGCCCTTAGGTAGAAGAGGGAAAGCTTTTAATTGCCTTCAGCTCAATGGTTTATATATCAAAAATGATTTATATATCAATATGTCAATCTTATGTCATATTTTGGGATGACATTTTATGGATTCTTCAGGGAAACGGACAGATTTGACATAAAAGAAGCCAATTCTGCTGGCTCAGATGGTAAAGAATCTGTTTGCAATGAAGGAGACTTGGGTTCAATCCCTGGTTTGGAAAGATCCCCTGGAGAAGAAAATGGCAATCCACCCCAGTATTCTTCCCTGGAGAATTTCATGGAGAGAGGAACCTGGCACAGGCTGCAGTCCATGGGGTGGCAAAGAATCAGGTATACATTCAGTTCAATTCAGTTCAGTTCAGTCGCTCAGTCATTTCCGACTCTTTGTGACCCCATGAATCGCAGCACACCAGGCCTCCCTGTCCATCACCAACTCCCGGGGTTCACTCAGTCCATCGAGTCAGTGATGCCATCCAGCCATCTCATCCTCTGTTGTCCCCTTCTCCTCTTGCCCCCAATCCCTCCCAGCATCAGAGTCTTTTCCAGTGAGTCAACTCTTCATATGAGGTGGCCACAGTACTGGAGTTTCAGCTTTAGCATCATTCCTTCCAAAGAAATCCCAGGGCTGATCTCCTTCAGAATGGACCAGTTGGATCTCCTTGCAGTCCAAGGGACTCTCAAGAGTCTTCTCCAAACACCACAGTTCAAAAGCATCAATTCTTGGCGCTCAGCCTTCTTCACAGTCCAACTCTCACATCCATACATGACCACAGGAAAAACCATAGCCTTGACTAGATGAACCTTTGTTGGCAAAGTAATATCTCTGCTTTTGAATATGCTATCTAGGTTGGTCATAACTTTCCTTCCAAGGAGTAAGTGTCTTTTAATTTCATGGCTGCAGTCACCATCTGTAGTGGTGATCCCAGAAAAATAAAGTCTGACACTGTTTCCACTGTTTCCCCATCTATTTCCCATGAAGTGATGGGACTGGATGCCATGATCTTCGTTTTCTGAATGTTGATCTTTAAAGCAACTTTTTCATTCTCCACTTTCACTTTCACCAAGAGGCTTTTGAGTTCCTCTTCACTTTCTGCCATAAGGGTTGTGTCATCTGCATATCTGAGGTTATTGATAGTTCTCCTGGCAATCTTGATTCCAGCGTGTGCTTCTTCCAGTCCAGCGTTTCTCATGATGTACTCTGCATATAAGTTAAATAAGCAGGGTGACAATATACATTCAAGGGCTGTTTATTTTCCAAAATGTTAATGCAGGGAATAACATGGTACTGATGAAAATGTGATTGATCTTCATATAGTATTTTTTCATTGTTAAAGGAAATATAATCTAATCAGCATGTATGAAATAGATTGTAGAAATAGATTGATTTCCATGATATAGAGCTGTGGCATGGTTTCTGACTTTGCCAAGTCTTGACTGTTACGGTCAATTCATAAAAAAAAAAAATAACTTCAACTTTTTTTTTTTTTATTATTATTCTTATTTATTTATTTTTTTAAATTTTTTATTCCTTTATTTCTCATGTGTTCCCCCATCCTGAACCCTCCTCCCTCCTCCCCCTCCCCATACCATCCCTCTGGGTCATCCCAGTGCACCAGCCCCAAGCATCCAGCATCGTGCATTGAACCTGGACTGGCATCTCGTTTTCATACATGACATTTCACATGTTTCAATGCCATTCTCCCAAAATCTTCCCACCCTCTCCCTCTCCCACAGAGTCCATAAGCCTGTTCTATACATCAGTGTCTCTTTTTGCTGTCTCGTATACAGGGTTAACGTTACCATCTTTCTAAATTCCATATATATGCGTTAGTATACTGTATTGGTGTTTTCCTTCTGGCTTACTTCACTCTGTATAATAGGCTCCAGTTTCATCCACCTCATTAGAACTGATTCAAATGTATTTTTTTTTTTTTTCTTTTTGCATTTCTTTTTTTTTTTTTTATTCTCCAATTTTATTTTATTTTTAAACTTTACATAATTGTAACTGATTCAAATCCCGTATTCCCTCTTTAATCATGGCTTTTTAATGAGTAATACTCCATTGTGTATATGTACCACGGCTTTCTTATCCATTCATCTACTGATGGACATCTAGGTTGCTTCCGTGTCCTGGCTATTATAAACAGTGCTGCGATGAACATTGGGTACACGTGTCTCTTTCCCTTCTGGTTTCCTTAGTGTGTATGCCCAGCAGTGGGATTGCTGGATCATAAGGCAGTTCTATTTCCAGTTTTTTAAGGAATCTCCACACTGTTCTCCATAGTGGCTGTACTAGTTTGCATTCCCACCAACAGTGTAAGAGGGTTCCCTTTTCTCCACACCCTCTCCAGCATTTATTATTTGTAGACTTTTGGACCGCAGCCATTCTGACTGGTGTGAAATGGTATCTCATAGTGGTTTTGATTTTCATTTCTCTGATAATGAGTGATGTTGAGCATCTTTTCATGTGTTTGTTAGCCATCTGTATGTCTTCTTTGGAGAAATGTCTATTTAGATCTTTGGCCCATTTTTTGATTGGGTCATTTATTTTTCTGGAGTTGAGCTGTAGGAGTTGCTTGTATATTTCAAAGCCAAAAGCTGGTTCTTTGAAAGGATAAATAAAATTGATAAACCATTAGCCAGACTCATCAAGAAACAAAGGGAGAAAAATCAAATCAATAAAATTAGAAATGAAAATGGAGAGATCACAACAGACAACACAGAAATATAAAGTATCATAAGAGACTATTATCAACAATTATATGCCAATAAAATGGACAACGAGGAAGAAATGGACAAATTCTTAGAAAAGTACAACTTTCCAAAACTCGACCAGGAAGAAAAAGAAAACCTTAACAGACCCATCACAAGCACGGAAATTGAAACTGTAATCAAAAATCTTCCAGCAAACAAAAGCCCAGGTCCAGACGGCTTCACAGCTGAATTCTACCAAAAATTTAGAGAAGAGCTAACACCTATCCTGCTCAAACTCTTCCAGAAAATTGCAGAGGAAGGTAAACTTCCAAACTCATTCTATGAGGCCACCATCACCCTAATACCAAAACCTGACAAAGATCCCACAAAAAAAAAAACTACAGGCCAATATCACTGATGAATATAGATGCAAAAATCCTAAACAAAATTCTAGCAATCAGAATCCAACAACACATTAAAAAGATCATACACCATGACCAAGTGGGCTTTATCCCAGGGATGCAAGGATTCTTCAATATCCGCAAATCAATCAATGTAATACACCACATTAACAAATTGAAAAACAAAAACCATATGATTATCTCAATAGATGCAGAGAAAGCCTTTGACAAAATTCAACACCCATTTATGATAAAAACTCTCCAGAAAGCAGGAATAGAAGGAACATACCTCAACATAATAAAAGCTATATATGACAAACCCACAGCAAACATTATCCTCAATGGTGAAAAATTGAAAGCATTTCCTCTAAAGTCAGGAACAAGACAAGGGTGCCCACTTTCACCATTACTATTCAACATAGTTTTAGAAGTTTTGGCCACAGCAATCAGAGCAAAAAAAGAAATAAAAGGAATCCAAATTCGAAAAGAAGAAGTAAAACTCTCACTGTTTGCAGATGACATGATCCTCTACATAGAAAACCCTAAAGACTCCACCAGAAAATTACTAAAACTAATCAATGATTATAGTAAAGTTGCAGGATATAAAATCAACACACAGAAATCCCTTGCATTCCTATACACTAATAATGAGAAAACAGAAAGAGAAATTAAGGAAACAATTCCATTCACCATTGCAATGGAAAGAATAAAATACTTGCGAATATATCTACCTAAAGAAACTAAAGACCTATATATAGAAAACTATAAAACACTGGTGAAAGAAATCAAAGAGGACACTAATAGATGGAGAAATATACCATGTTCATGGATTGGAAGAATCAATATAGTGAAAATGAGTGTACTACCCAAAGCAATTTATAGATTCAATGCAATCCCTATCAAGCTACCAACAGTATTCTTCACAGAGCTAGAACAAATAATTTCACAATTTGTATGGAAATACAAAAAACCTCGAATAGCCAAAGCGATCTTGAGAAAGAAAAATGGAACTGGAGGAATCAACCTACCTGACTTCAGGCTCTACTACAAAGCCACAGTTATCAAGACAGTATGGTACTGGCGCAAAGACAGAAATATAGACCAATGGAACAAAATAGAAAGCCCAGAGATAAATCCACACACATATGGACACCTTATCTTTGACAAAGGAGGCAAGAATATACAATGGATTAAAGACAATCTCTTTAACAAGTGGTGCTGGGAAATCTGGTCAACCACTTGTAAAAGAATGAAACTAGAACACTTTCTAACACCATATACAAAAATAAACTCAAAATGGATTAAAGATCTCAACGTAAGATCAGAAACTATAAAACTCCTAGAGGAGAACATAGGCAAAACACTCTCTGACATACATCACAGCAGGATCCTCTATGACCCACCTCCCAGAATATTGGAAATAAAAGCAAAAATAAACAAATGGGACCTAATTAAACTTAAAAGCTTCTGCACATCAAAGGAAACTATTAGCAAGGTGAAAAGACAGCCTTCAGAATGGGAGAAAATAATAGCAAATGAAGCAACCGACAAACAACTTTTTTTTTTTTAATTTACATACATTTTATGTAGAAAGACTGGGTGTGCTAAATAAAAATCTAATAATAATAATTTTGCATGAACTGATCATGGAACCCTTTTTACAAATTATACGTAAGCCTGTATGAAAAATTTTTGATATCCTAAGTATAGAAGCTGCATCTGTGTATTAGTCAAAGTTCTCTAGAGAAACAGTCAGTAGGTTACATATACCAATGTCCCATACTTGTTGAGTTTACTTTATACCACTTTGCTTTTATGAAAGGCTTACATTAGAACTCGTTTTTGCTAACTGAAAGAAATGAGAAGAGGTTTTTTAATTATACAGAAAAAGTGAGGAGTGAAATAGTGTTTAGCATCTGTTTTGCAGTGAGAGATTATAGAGGCAATACACCCCAAGCAGTGAAAGTGCCACAGCCAAGCTCTTAGCATCAAGATGCTATAGCTTTAACCTCTGAAAGCATCTGGCCTGCCCTCTACTTATTTTATTCATTCATTAACAAGATGTGTCCTAAGGTAATTGCTTCTTTGCTTTATTAAATTTCACTTATGGAAAGTTTCATAAGAATGCTCTACTGTGAGATGGCAGAAGCCTGTAGAATATTTATCATAAGGGATTATCTCACATGAATATGGAGGCAGAGAAGTGCCATAGTCCACCACCTGCAAGCTGGAAACCCTGGAAAGCTATTGATATAGTTTGACTAAGAGGCAGTTGATGGTGTGGATTCCAGTCTGAATCCAAAGGCCTAAGAAATAAGAAAGCCAGAGGCAGGAGATATTCGATGTCCAGCTCAGCAGTTAGGCAGAGATAATTCAGTCTTCCTCCACCTTTTTGTTCTATTCAGGCCTCACAGTGGATTGGGTGATACCCACATTGTAGACAGCCATCTGCTTTATTCAGCCCACCAATTCAAATGTTAATCTCTTTCAGAAGTACTCTCGTAGACAAACCTGGAAATAGTGTTTATCCAGCTATCTGGGCATTTTGTGACACAGTCAAGGCGACACATAAAGTTACCCATGATGATGTGCATGATGAATAGCTCTGTATGTGAAATAACTGAGGTTATCAATGATTAAGTTGCTCGAGATACTTAACACTAAGTTACTCGAGATTAATAAACACTCTCAAACTTTTATATATCATGTTCTGTCCCAATTAAGGATAGAGCTTCCCAGGTGGCACTAATGGTAATGAATCCACCTGCCGGAGACCTTATTAAGGACAACTGTTTCTTGTTAGTTGCTTTTTTCAAGAATTGGGTGAGTAAGTCTGTGCTCTTCAAAATTTCATAATTTAAAATAAAATTTGGCTACATCATTGTCTCAAACAAAGTTCAACTAAATCATTTGGAATAACTTTTTTTCCTTAGAAGCAGAGCAAGCACAGGCCTCTACTCTAAAGGTAGACCATAGGGCACACAGCTCAAGTGACTTCAAGAGAAGATATTTAAGTATTTTAACTTTATGTGCTTTATCAAATACAAAAACATCTATGTTATCAAACGTCAAAGTCCACCAGCCCTAGAGCCCATGCTCCACAACGAGAGAAGCCACCAGAATGAGAAGCCCACACACTGTAACTAGAGAGCAGCCTCCACTTGCCACAAGTAGAGGAAGCCTGTACACAGCAATGATGACTCAGCACAGCCAAGAATATGTAAATTAAAGAAATATCATCAGATGCTTTTAAATATGCATACATATGAAAAAGAAAAAAATGGCAGTGACAAGAATGATGAATTTACTTCTGTGCAAACCTAAGCTACAGTTATTTTCAGACAGGAAATTATTATACATGTTTTACATATGAAGAAATCCGAGGGTGCAAGCAAAACTGAAATGTCAATAAATTATTGAGTTAGCGTAAATAATTTTTCTTGCTGTAAAACATGTAGCTAATGCTCTAGAGTATTTGCCCTTGGAAGTGAAGGAAAAAAGTTTAATAAACCAAAACGTATTTTAGTTGAGTTAATTTTAAATATATATTCAGTTTTGTATTTATAGTTTTAGAATATTTTGCAAACTAGTTAACATATGTATATAGAAATCACACATGGGTAGAATTTAATAGCTGTTTGAGATTGTTATAACTTTCTGCAAAGGAGACATATGATTGACATGATTGTTGTTCTTGATTCATATTTTATGATTTTTAATTAACTGAACTAAAAAGGTAGAATTTCCTTTCCCAAATTATATTTGGGAACTCTTGACACTTGTGAAGATTTATATTGAATGAAATAATTTGAATCTACCACTTGTTTAATGACAATGTTGTATAAAAGATCCTTGATAAAAATGAAATATTGTTTGTCCAAATAATGAAGCAATATTTAAATATGTTTAATGGGAAAAATTGGAGAAGGCAATGGCACCCCATTCCAGTACTCTTGCCTGGAAAATCCCATGGACGGAGGAGCCTGGTAGGCTGCAGTCCATGGGGCCGCTAAGAGTCGGACACGACTGAGCACTTCACTTTCACTTTTCACTTTCACGCATTGCAGAAGGAAATGGCAACCCACTCCAGTGTTCTTGCCTGGAGAATCCCAGGGACGGGGGAGCCTGGTGGGCTGCTGTCTATGGGGTCACACAGAGTCGGATACGACTGAAGCGACTTAGCAGCAGCAGCAGCGATGGGAAAATTATGCTTTTATATTTTATAAAATTTTAATAAAATATTTATAATTAGAAAGATTACCAACAGAAATAGGAATGACCTTCCTACTATAATTGTGAGACCCTAATATACCTTATACTAAAAGAACAAATGCTTAAAAAATATTAATGCCCACAGGTATAATAAGTTACTTATAGAAATAATTCCCCAGTGAGAAGGAAGAGGAGAGGGATGTGTTAACATGAGGAGGGGAAAAGTATACATATGTTCATAACCTTCAGTTATCTATTTAGAAAAAACTAAGATAAGAGCACAAACTAAATTATCCATAATGTTTATTTATTCTCCTATAAGTTTTCTTTTATCATCCTTTATTTGAAATCCTATGATACAAATCCAACATATGTTCTTCATTTCATATTCTCATACATCATTTCTACTCCGTCCTATAGCTATATATTTTTACTTTGTGAATAACTTATGAGCTTCTTAAATAACAGGGCCATGTTCTTTGATTCTCTACCTGCTTTGTGTATTGTTCAATTACATGTTGGATAGATAGATACAGAGAGATAGATGACATAATAATTTTCATGTCCGTGTTTTATATACCATCATATATATAAGAAGATAGATATATATGCTTGAAACTTTTTATCTCTGAGGAATGGCAAAGAAAAAAAAAAGTATCTTATTGTTGATAAGTCTATTACTGTTACTGCTGCTCTCTGCCCCCATAATCTGATATACGCAGAAGTTTTCATGTACCACAGCAGTGAGGACAATAATAATTTCTAATCAAATTAGTCTAAATTCACAAACAAAAAGCAGAGGTTAATTTCTGTAGGCCTCTTTAAATTATTCATGACTAAACATGCACTGAGAATGCTCAAAGTACCGCACAATTGCACTCATCTCACACGCTAGTAAAGTAATGCTCAAAATTCTCCAAGCCAGACTTCAGCAATATGTGAACTGTGAAATTCCAGATGTTCAAGCTGGTTTTAGAAAAGGCAGAGGAACCAGAGATCAAATTGCCAACACCCGCTGGATCATCGAAAAAAGCGAGAGTTCCAGAAAAACATCTATTTCTGCTTTGTTGACTATGCCAAAGCCTTTGACTGTGTGGATCACAATCAACTGTGGAAAATTCTGAAAGAGATGGGAATACCAGACCACCTGACCTTCCTCTTAAGAAACCTGTATGCAGGTCAGGAAGCAACAGTTAGAACTGGACATGGAACAACAGACTGGTTCCAAGTAGGAAAAGGAGTACGTCGAGGCTGTATATTGTCACCCTGCTGATTTAACTTATATGCAGCGTACATCATGAGAAATGCTGGGCTGGAAGAAGCACAAGCTGGAATCAAGATTTCCGGGAGAAATATCAATAACCTCAGATATGCAGATGACACCACCCTTATGGCAGAAAGTGAAGAGGAACTCAAAAGCCTTTTGATGAAAGTGAAAGACGAGAGTGAAAAAGTTGGCTTAAAGCTCAAAATTCATAAAACGAGATCATGGCATCTGGTCCTATCACTTCATGGGAAATAGATGGGGAAACAGTGGAAACAGTGTCAGATTTTATTTTGGGGGGCTCCAAAATCACTGCAGATGGTGATTGCAGCCATGAAATTAAGAGACACTTACTCCTTGGAAGGAAAGCTATGATCAACCTAGATAGCATATTGAAAAGCAGAGACATTACTTTGCCAACAAATTTCCATCTAGTCAAGGCTATGGTTTTTCCTGTGGTCATGTATGGATGTGAGAGCTGGGCTGTGAAGGAAGCTGAGCGCCAAAGCATTGATGCTTTTGAACTGTGGTGTTGGAGAAGACTCTTGTGAGTCCCTTGGACTGCAAGGAGATCCAACCAGTCCATTCTAAAGGAGATCAGCCCTGGGTGTTCTTTGGAAGGAATGATTCTGAAGCTGAAACTCCAGTACTTTGGCCACCTCATACGAAGAGCTGACTCATTGGAAAAGACTCTGATGCTGGGAGGGATTGGGGGCAGGAGGAGAAGGGGTCAACAGAGGATGAGATGGCTGGATGGCATCACCGACTCGAGGGACGTGGGTTTGAGTGAATTCCGTGAGTTGGTGATGGATAGGGAGGCCTGGCATGCCTTGATTCATGGGGTCGCAAAGAGTCGGACACGACTGAGCGACTGAACTGAACTAAACTGAAACATGCACTTCCTGAATGTTGTGCACAATGTATATTTTCTTGTGAGTCAGATTAAGGTTATTACTTTTTTGTAGTGGTAATAAATACAAAGCAGGAAATAAGTCTTGAAATATTTCCCAAAAGAATCAAGATAAAATAGAAGAGTAAGATAAGTTATTCTGAAATAACTATTTGAACCACAAGGAATTAAAAGTAAATTTGTTCATTAGCTTTCAAATTTCATAATATATAATGTTCTGCACAATCAAATTTTCAGTCACATCAAAGTAAGTCTGCAGTACAACTTGAGACAGAAGCCTTGGGGTTTAGCTTTCCTGACCATTCTCCGTCTTGAGTGCAGCTTTCCCAAATAGTTTAAAGTCTTGCTCTATATTTCATTAAGCATAGAGAAGTCTGAGATAGTAGAAGGAGATGATTATTTTGGTTAGAATATATATGTGTGTGTGTGTGTATGTATATATATCTCAGGATGCAATAATATAGTAACTGCTTGTGTCTGTGTAATTATCTCCCTACAAATTATATTATCATATAATGCTATACATATAAATATATAATTATATATTAATATAATGCATATTAATAACATAGTTGCTGCTTTGTTCATTGTTCAGTCGGTCACTCATGTCTGACTCTTTGCCCATGTAATTAGGTCTCTATACTTGAGTCTTTACTAAATGATGAAATATACTTGCTATGATTGCCCTCCTTTAGCATATAAATTTATTCTGCCACATTTGAAAGATATAATTAATATAGTATGTTCATATATAGTGGTACATAAAAATATCTTCATATGCAAATCCAAAATGCAAGAAAATGGAGCTATACTGTTTTATTTATAATTCATTAGTCCTTCTTTAAATTTTCTCGACAATGGGAAAGCAATTTCATTCAGTGTAGTTCATCATCATCAATGCAATTTATGTTTAAAGCCCTTTAAGTAACATAGTTTTTCTAGGTAAAAATTACCAGTTTCTTAGTTTCATCGCTACCACTGTGCACAGCTCCTCTCTGTGGAGTTTGATGGTCTCTTGATGATAGGGTAAATAAGGACTCATACTGTCTCTGACTTGGGGAAGGTTTCCTGGGATCTATACAGCACCATGTGCTGCTGCACAGTCTTTCTTTTGAATTCTGTATTTTTCTGGTGTTTACAAGGCAAAGGGTGCTCAGAGTTATTAGTGGCTATTAACCATGATCTGGTTCACAAATCTTCCTGGCTGATTTAACCAGTTTAACAGCTCTTAGTTTGAGGCTGTGGTCCTTCTGAGAGTGACTCTATTGCCCCAGTCCCAGGTGGTTCAGTGTTCCCTTTGCTGGGTGCTACCTATGTGTCTCCATGATTTTACACTCTGAAATACCACTCAGTGGGACTTTAAACTGTTTGGGAGAGCTGCACTCAAGACAGAGAATGGTCAGGAAAGCTAAACCTCAAGGCTTCTCTGTCTCAAGTTGTACTGCAGACTTACTTTGATGTGATTGAAAACTTGATTGTGCAGAACGTTATATATTATGAAAATAAGAAAAACAGTTAATTTGATAGACTTGAAGATTATCATTTCACATTAGTTTTCATTACACACCATATAAAGACAGAGTGAGAAAAACTAAGGTAGGGGAGAAATAAAATGGGGAAGAAGAATAACTCTATATGACACAGAATTTTAAATATCTATATTTAAATTGATGTTTATTCTTCAGTTGACATTTTGATACACTAATACCCTGAGAAAAATTAATAGCTCATGATATTATTTAATTTAACTTGTAGAAGTAATTTAAAAGCATGACTATATTACTTTTCTGTCTCTAGATCCATTTTAAGATAGAGTAAAAATCCTGTGCTCCATTTACTATATTTTACAAATGTAGGAATGTAAAATTTCAAACAGTGTATTCCTGATGGATGTGTTCACCAATTCTGAAGTATTGGTTTAACATAATGTGTTCCTTTCCAATTCTAAACCATTTCCAAATTACTTGATATATACCAAATATACTGTAAATAAATAATGAAACGTATTTGAAAGTAGTAAAATAATTTTCTCAAAATATCAGTGTGATTTTTTATTGAATAACCACTGTATTATAGTTTATACTAATAATTGATGATATATAATATGTATATATCATAAGATATATATACAAATAGGAAAAGGAGTACATCAAGGCTGTATATTGTCACTCTGCTTATTTAACTTATATGCAGAGTACATTATGAGAAACGCTGGGCTGGAAGAAGCACAAGCTGGAATCAAGATTGCCGGGAGAAATATCAATAACCTCAGATATGCAGATGACACCACCCTTATGGCAGAAAGTGAAGAGGAACTCAAAAGCCTCTTGATGAAAGTGAAAGAGGAGAGTGAAAAAGTTGGCTTAAAGCTCAACATTCAGACAGCTATGATCATGGCATCTGGTCCCATCACTTCATGGGAAATAGATGGGGAAGCAGTGGAAACAGTGTCAGACTTTATTTTGTGGGGCTCCAAAATCACTGCAGATGATGACTGCAGCCATGAAATTAAAAGGCGCTTACTCCTTGGAAGAAAAGTTATGACCAACCTAGATAGCATATTCAAAAGCAGAGACATTACTTTGCCAACAAAGGTCCATCTAGTCAAGGCTATGGTTTTTCCTGTGGTCATGTATGGATGTGAGAGTTGGACTGTGAAGAAAGCTGAGCGCCAAAGAATTGATGCTTTTGAACTATGGTGTTGGAGAAGACTCTTGAGAGTCCCTTGGACTGCAAGGAGATCCAACCAGTCCATTCTGAAGGAGATCAGCCCTGGGATTTCTTTGGAAGGAATGATGCTAAAGCTGACATTCCAGTACTTCGGCTACCTCATGCGAAGAGTTGACTCATTGGAAAAGACTCTGATGCTGGGAGGGATTGGGGGCAGGAGGAAAAGGGGACGACAGAGGATGAGATGGCTGGATGGCATCACTGACTCGATGGATGTGAGTCTGAGTGGACTCCAGGAGTTGGTGATGGACAGGGGGCCTGGCGTGCTGCGATTCATGGGGCCGCAAAGAGTTGGACAGGACTGAGCGACTGAACTGAACTGAACTGAATATATGAAAAGTATATTTTAATGTGACCATTATTCCCTTAGTTGAATGGAAGAGATAAAATTGATCCCAGGTAGCCTCGGCCTACAGCAGCTTGAAGTGGTGTTGGAGTGCCCACCCAGAGATTGAGGCTGGGTTGTGGTGGTGAGAGCGCCAAATCCCGGCCACTAGATCAGTGGTCAGTAACAAGGAACCTGGCCCTTCGGCTTTGCAGAAAAGAATTTCCACAGATGGAAAGTAGTGAAACAAGTAAAGTGATTATTAGGAGGAAAAGGAGTACATTATGTGTGGATAGACACTCAGGAGAGCTCACAGAAAGAGTCTCTGATTCACAATCTCATTTCAGTTTAAATCACTTATATGGAGGTGTTTCTTCTGAGTTTCCTTTATCCAATCATCATGTGTCTGTTTCACAGTTCATATATGGTATATCTCAGGATCCTCCATATGGGGGCACACATCTCCTAGCCAAGATGGACTATACTGCAAAGGCCTATGGGTAATGAACATCTCTCTGGCATCATTCTTCTTTGAACTCCAAAGAACTTTCTGTGTGTATGTAATCAGAAAGGTTTCCTGTCTTGGAGAATGAAAAATATGGGGTCTTGGCAGGGCCCAGCCTCCTCTCTTAATGGTTCTGCTATTCTTTTCTTGAAGTTTTGGTCCATAGGGAAAGAATCTCCATACCAGAGAGCAAAGGGGCATATAGTTTCTACCTCAAGATAGTTGAGGATTAGAAACACTTGTTAATCAAGTTATTTTCACCATCAAATTAATAACTAAGTAGATAATGTGATTTGAAGGAATATTGAAAAATTCCCATTTAGAAAAGTTTTTCTTCTAATTTTCATAGTTCCTGAATTCTAGTGATAAAATTTCAGGTTCCATTTAAAACGTAGGTATCACAAGAAGAGTGAAGGAAAAAATCTTTATAATTCATTTTACTGCTCTTTGTGTGTCGATATGTCATACATATTTAATATGCATTGTATTAATACATATTAATACATACATTTAAACTATGTTTTCCAACCATGAGCCAACTGAGATTGAGGTAAACAGAAGGAAAATAAAGAACTGATATAAATAGTGTTTTTCATGTAATACCCTGGATAATCAGGAAAGAAATTAATAGTTCCAAATCAAGATAATTATTATTAAAGTTACTTGGAAAATTTTCTAAAACACAATATAAACATTCAAACTGAGTTTTTTATTAGTTCTCACTGTTGTTTAGTGATTATTGTTTTATAAAATATTCAAAAAGTTTCAATATAAAGAAATCATAATCAGTAACTGTTATCCATAAGATTAATCCTTCAATGAAAACACAAGAACAAATCATTATCACAAAGCCAAAGAAAAGTGAATATCTGGCATCATCTTTAAGTGTGAATTAGATGATTTGGTACCAACACCCTCCTTGGATTCTGGCTCAGGCTTGAAAATGTCAGCAGGAGTCTATCCATTTGGCCTGGGTAGCTTGCTGTGCTTAAATTCCTCCTCTCAGTAGGACTCTTTTAACATTCACTGTACTAATTCAAATTCTTTACATTCTATAACAATGGAAATAATGACATGCTAGACTAGTCTACTGAATATTACTGCACATGTTCTACACATATTTCTCTAAAGAAATTAAAGAAACAAAAAGTGAATTAAATATCATGCCTTTTTCCAGTGAGGTAATTCCATAATCCTTTAAATAAAAATTTTGAAAAGTTTATAATATGTACTTGTTTTCGATTAGAAAAATAGTATTCATGTGACCATATTTGATTCATTGGCACTCTTATTAAAGTCAAATATTGTTTGTAATAATCCATGACTAGTTATGCCAACAATATATAAATGGTTTCAGTTAAATTCATTTTAGTTTTATATTACTATTATTAAACAGAAATCCTCATTAAATAAGGAAATGAAGGCAATAAGCAGAGCAAAACTAGTGCAGTTAGCACATGTTTGTATTATAAAGTTTGTCAGATTACAGCATCCTTCCATAAAGAGTTGTTACACAGCTGAGTAAAGCAGGGAGTCATAAATTTCAGGAAACAAGCTTTCATGAAAGCCATGTCTTGTATCATGTATATTTCCTATGTTTCCTAATCATAGCATATCATATTGTAATTATAACTGTGATAATGAATTGGAAGGTAACTGCTTTAATTCATTTCTTAACACATTTATTCATTTCAGTTATGATAGCAACTGATTCTTAGAAGCTTAACAATACTGTTCCCGAATGAAAATAGGATTTAATGAAGAACATATAGGCATTCAGTTCAGTTCAGTCGCTCAGTTCTGTCTGACTCTTTGCGACCCCATGAACCGCAGCACACCAGGCCTCCCTGTCCATAACCAACTCCCAGATTCCACCCAAACCCATGTCCATCAAGTCAATGATGCCAACCAACTATCTCATCCTCTGTCGTCCCCTTCTCCTCCTGCCCTCAATCTTTCCCAGCATCAGGGTCTTTTCCAATGAGTCAGCTCTTCGCATCAGTTGGCCAAAGTATTGGAGTTTCAGCTTCAGCATCAGTCCTTCCAATGAACACCCAGGACTGATTTTTATTGACATTTGATTTTTCAGCAACTGTCACTTCCCCTGCTACCACTTTTGTCCATGTTACCATCATATTTCATTTCTAAACACTCCTCCTATTTATATTCTTTCCTCTTTTCCATTCACTTCACCACATGACTTCCAGAAAAATGTTTTTAAATTATCATATTGTATTACATTTCTGTTCAGTAATTATCTATTCAGTGTCTTCCAGGTCATTCACAGTGAAGTCCACAATCTCTACAATATTCTCATCGTTTGTTTCATTATCATGATTTTTGAGTTTTTAAAACTCTGCTTTGAGGTCTTGTTTTATTAATTCATTGCATTCTGTTTAGTCATAACTATTTTCTGTATAGTAAAATGTTTATAAAGATATTCTTTCATTTCTTTCTATGCTTTTATTTTTATTTTCACATTTTTTTCTGGAGTAACATCTTTGTGTAACTCCTAAACAGTTTTCTTTTTTTATCGTGATTTATCCTGAAATGATGTTCAATTAATTTGACCACCTATTTCCAGAAATATGTTATGACATGAATGTCCAAACCATGATTCAGACTTATAGTACAGAGTTTTCTATGTCAGTGAATTTTTTTAGCAGGGAAAATAGGAGTGAAATAGATCCTGCTAGCAGCAAATCTTCTCCTTTTTACTCCTCATAATGTGTCATTTACACTAGAGTATTGTTTTTGCAATATCTGTCTATGTTCTGCAGCTTTTGGTGTTATTTGTGAGAGCCATCATATACATCATATGAGCTCTTCTCCCATTGTTGACATTACCTTCTCTTCGACTCATTTGAAAAGACCCTGATGCTGGAAAAGATTGAGGGCAGGAGGAGAACAGGACGACAGAGGATGAGATGGTTGGATGGCATCACCGACTCAATAGACATGAGTTTGGGTAAACTCCAGGAGTTGGTGATGGACAAGGAGGCCTGGCGTGCTGCGGTTCATGGGGTCGCAAAGAGTCAGACAGGACTGAGCGACTGAACTGGAACTGCAAAGTCATTCCACCTCAGGGGTTCCCTATTTTAATTAAAAACAGAGTTTGCATTCCTGTTTTACATTCTAATATATTTGCATGTTTTCTAAGAGGAGAAAGAAGAAACTATCACCTTTACTAAATCATTTAAAATACAGAATTTCAAATACATTTAAGTGGTTACTTAACATAGGGAAAATGTCCATTGAAAGATTGATCTCTGTAAATTTCAGTTAAATTTTCCTGATGCATTATAATTTACCAACAATGGATGTCTATTTTTCTATGTGTAGAATGCTTATTATGTTTGTGTTTCTAAATGTATCATTGAAATTGCATTTTATATATGCTCTGAAGCTACTCAGGAATAAGAGCATAGAAATTTTAAATCTGAAGACCAGAATATGCCTCTCTTTCCAAGAAGAGACAGAGATCTATGCTAGTTTTGAGATATTTCATATAAAGAATGGGCCAGAATTTCTTTAATTTTTTTTAATGAACATCATGTTGTATTAGACATGAATTCATTCAAATCCATGCCTAGAGAATTAGTGAAATTTGGAGAAGCAATTTAATGACCTGGATATAAAAATTTATTAATGATATAGCCACAGATTTTTATATCACTTAGAATACTGAAAAGAAATTCACCAAAGTTTTCCATTTATGATACTAAAATTTTGAATAATGAATAAGCCATAACTACTACAAGTACATTCATGCCTCATATGAAAGCATAATTTTCCTCATAATATGATATAAATATTTTACTCTTATTGAAAAGTGTAAGTATTTAAAACTCATTTTATAGTGCTTTAGGCAGTAATCTTTTAACCACAGAGTCAAAGTGATTTGATATATGCATACATGATTGTGATTTCCCCTCTCACAAATTTCATGGAATATGAAATTTATTTATATCTTAGAATTTTGCATTGCACATTAAGT
Organism: Bos mutus; assembly: GCF_027580195.1. Classification (NCBI taxonomy): domain Eukaryota; kingdom Metazoa; phylum Chordata; class Mammalia; order Artiodactyla; family Bovidae; genus Bos; species Bos mutus. Next base: position 64,426,733 of record NC_091628.1, on the reverse strand, counting down.
TGTTTAATTGCATTTGGGAATTACTGTGTTTGTTTTTTATAAGTCAAAATCAATTAGTCATATAAGATAGTAATTAGTAGTATAATGTAGATAAGCTGGAGGGAATAGACCAGAGCTTGAGCTGAAACTCATGTCTGGACCTATATAGTTAAAAGATGAATAAGTCTATTCAACATTTTTTTGAAAGGGGACTTGTTTCTTTTTCCTGAAAATAGAATGATAAGTAAGGCAAACAACATAATAAACATTTTTGGTTTTACAAAGATTAACTTTGAACACATCAATATTTTCATCTCTAATTTATTTCCAGGAACAAATGTAACCAAACCCATGCTTAATTAAAGGCAGGTTGAGTGGGTGGGTGTGAATATTAAAAATAAACACATTTAAATCTTTGAGATATAAAATTCCTGCTTCTGTCTCTAATATAGTTTGTGGCACAAAAATATGCAAGATACAGTCAAGTTTATAATTTTGGCATTTTTGGTACTCTTTGGGAACAAATTTATGGAGAATAAATTTTGTGGTGCTGAAAAACGGAAGATGATCCATGGAACAATAGAAGCACAAAATGAGAGAGAAAATAGCACCCAGCTGAAGTAGCAGCCTCCCGAAAGTGAAAGAGGGGATACAACAGCACTGGTACTATGATCGAAGATGGTTGAAGTCTTTGGGGCTATACCTCTCAGTATTCACTTCTATATTAAGAATGAGAAAGGGCTGTTGTTCAGTTGCTCTGTTGTGTCCAACTCTTTGCGACCCCATGAAATGCATCACACCAGGCTTCCCTGTCCTTCACCATCTCCTGGAGCTCGCTCAAACTCATGTCCACTGAGTCAGTGATGCCATCCAACTATCTCATCCTCTGTCATCCCCTTCTCCTCCTGCCTTCAGTCTTTCCCAGCATCAGGGTCTTTTCTAATGAGTCAGCTCCTCGCATCAGGTGGCCAAATTATAAAGCTTCAGCTTCAGCATGGGTCCTTCCAATGACTATTCGGGAGTGATTTCCTTTAGGATTGACTGGTTTGATCTTCTTGCACTCCAAAGGACTCTCAAGAGTCTTCTCCAATACCACAGTTCAAAAGGATCAATTGTTCACAGCTAAGCCTTCTTTATGGTCTAACTTTCACATCCATACATGACTGCTGGAACTAGACAGACCTTTGTTGGCAAAGTAATGTCTTTGCTTTTTAGTATGCTGTCTAGGTTGATCACAGATTTTCTTCCAAGGAGCAAGCATCTTTTAATTTCATGGCTGCAGTCACCATCTGTGGTGATCTTGGAGCCCAAGAAAATAAAGCCTGTCTCTGTTTCCACTGTTTCCCCATCTATTTGCAATGAAGTCAGAAAGGGTGCTGCTGCTGCTGCTAAGTCGCTTCAGTCGTGTCTGACTCTGTGTGACCCCACAGACAGGAGCCCACCATTCTTATGAAGTATTTGTCTACCTGTCTCTGTAAAGCATTTTTGAACTTGAATCTAAAAGGAAAAATGCTTTACAGAGACAGGTAGACAAATACTTCATAAGAATGCAATGCTAGTGTTATAATTTTAACAAATAACTAAATCCATTTTTCTAGGAAGTAGAAGAAAATGGAAATGGAAATGAATAAATTTCACAAATTATATTCATCCCTAAACTGGTCTTAAATTTTGAGAAAAGGTTTTATAACAGCTACTAGAATGTTGTAGCTATTGGTATAACTCTGTGGATTCACAGAGACTGTGGATCCCACTTAGGAAGTATAAATTTACTGCCTAATAAAGATGAGGGAGAACAGCATTCTTATATGAACTTTTGTTGCTTCATACCTAAATAGGTGACAATATTTGTGTTGTGTGATGTGGACATAATTTAATTTCTCCAGTCTTATAGGTCTTAGTCTGTATTTTATTACATTAAAAGATATAATGTTCACCATGATTCCATTTGCTACAACTCTCCTTAATGAACAACTCTTTATTTTGGTTATTCATTCATGCAACCAGATATTAGTGCTCTTGGTTCGTTCAGTTAATTTAAGAGATTAGAGAAATAGAAGAGGTGTTACAGGTTCATAGCTAAATGCACAGTGGTATACATTTTATTACTGTAGTGCAAAAGCAAGCTTAATAATCATGTGTACTCAGTTGTGTCTGAATCTTTGCAACCCCATGGGCTATTAGCCTGCCAGGCTAATCTGTCATGGGATTTTCCAGGTAAGAATATTAGAGTGGATTGCCACTTCCTTCTCCTTGGAATCTTCCCAAGCAAAGAATTAAACCCACATCTTGAATCTCCTGCATTGGCAGCTGGAATCTTTACCACTGTATCACCCCTTTATAATTCTGTATTAATAAAAAAGATTTTGTTACTAAGTGTTTTTGATTTTGACAAAGACATGGCCCACTTCTTACACAAGAGGGATTATAATGAAAACTCTCAGAATGGCATCTCATTTCTTCTGTAGCTATAGGGAAATAGGCACATGCATGTCATCATCATATCATAAGCAACCAAGGAAACATATTCTAAAACTGAAAAAAAAAAGTTAAACTTGAGTAAAACCTGTTTTCCCCCTAAACAAAATTGCTCTTATAGGAACTCAAAGAACCTTTTGAATTTAAGGCCAAAAAAAAAAAAAAAGTACATATTCTTCAATATTAAATGTCAGCTCCTTAATCTAGAGCAAGCAGAAGAAAGGAAATAATAAAGACCAAAATAGAAATCAATGAAATTGAAAACAGAAAAAATAGTAGAGGAAAATCAAGAAAATCAAATGCTGCTTCAGTTCTTGGAAGAATCAATAAAGCAGATAAACTCCAGACAGTCTATCTAAGAACAGAAAAGAGAAAATTCAATTTACCAATATCAGGAAAAACAACAACAAAAAGAATAGTGTCACAGTCATCACAGATATTAAAAGGATAATAAGAGAATAAAACAAATAATTCTATGCACATAAATTTAAAAAACTTGGAATCAACACATTTTTCTAAAGACAAAATCTTGCAGAATAAATAACCCAAATATCCCTATACTTAAGTGTTAAAAAAAATTGAAGTTCTGTTTAAAAACATTGCAAAATAGTAAATCCAGACTCAGGTGATTTTACCAATGGGTACAAAGAAGAAATAATATCAATTCTACACAGTTTCTTCCATAAAATAGAACACAAGGAAATATTTCCCAAATTTTTCCTGAGCTCATATATATTTTAACATGAAAAACAATGATATTACAAGGGGGAAAAAAAACAGAAACCAATATAACTTATGGACAAAGATAATTTTTTCAGCAAATTATTGGCAAATTGAATTCAGCAATATATAAAAAAGATCAATAAATCTAGACAAAGTAGAGACTTGCCTCAAGAATGAAACACCATTTCACCATTTCAGTCAGTTCGATTCGGTCACTCAGTCGTGTCCAACTCTTTGCATTTGGAAATCAATTAATCAATTTCACCCTAACTGTATATTAAATAAGAAAAAGTTAATGAACTGAATAATGCAGAAAAACCCTTTGACAGAATTTAATGTTCAGTCACGATAAAATCTCTCAACAAAACAGGAATAGAAGGGAACTCCCTTCACTTGATAAAGGACCTCTATGAGAAACTGTAGCACTAACATCATATTCAATAGTGAAAGACTGAGAGTGTTGCCCCTATGATCGGAATATAGGAAAATATCGTCTTCTCTTACAGCTTTACCAAACTTGAATTCCTATACATAAGGGATAGGTGGAAAGCAGACTGCATACAAAGAACTGAATATCTATATCCCCTCCCACCCCATCGCTGATTCACATGTTGATAACATAACCCCCAAGGTGATAGTTAGGAAGTAGGGCTTTGGGGTCATTATGTCATGAGAGTAGAGCTCTCATTAAAATAGGATCGGTGCTCCCACAGGTATCCCTCACCCCTCCCACTATGAGACGATACAGTGAGAAGTCATCAGTTTGCAATGTGAAAGAGGACCCTCACCAAAACTGGACATACCCCGATCTCAGACTTACAGCCTTCATAATTGTGAAAAGTAAATTTCTGCAGTTTATGAGCCATTCAATCTATTATATTTTTGTTATGGCAAAACAAGTGGACAGAGGCACTGGGTAAGACAAAGTTTTTTCTATTTGCATATGACATAAATGACTATATAAAAATACTAAAAAGGAAGAAAGTACCACCAGTACAGTATATGAATCAGTACGAGAGTTTAGAAGTATCTCAGGAGACAAAGTCATACAGTTATTACTGCATTTTTTAAATTGTGGTAAAATGAAATACATAACATGAAATCTAACCTCTTAAATGTTTGAAGTATAGGGTATAATATTGTACAGTAGTTCTCTCTAGCATTTTCAACATGCATGACTGAAACTTTTTATACACTGAACAGCAATTGCCCATCTCCCACTGCCATCAGGCCCTGGAAATACCATTTCACTTTATGCTTCAATGAATTTGACTACAAACTTCATATAAGTAGAAGTCATGTAGTTTCTGTCCTTCTGTGGTTGACTAATTTCACTTAGCATAATTTCTTCAATGTTCATTCATTTTGTAGTATATAACAGGATTTCCTTCATTTTTTATGACTTAATAATATTCTTTATATGTATAAAGAATTTTAATTTTCATCTAAGAACATTTAGGTTTAGTTTCAACTTCCTGGGTACTGTTATTAATGCTATAATGAACATGAGATTACAATTATCTCCTTGAGATCCTGTTTTCCATTCTTTTGGATAAATACCCAGAAGTAGGATTGCTAGATGGAGAAGGGAATGGCACCTCACTCCAGTACTCTTGCCTGGAAAATCCCATGGACAGAGGAGCCTGATGGGCTACAGATCATGGGACCACTAAGAGTCGGACACGACTGAGTGACTTCACTTTCACTTTTCATTTTCATGCATTGGAGAAGGAAATGGCAACCCACTCCAGTGTTTTTGCCTGGAGAATCCCAGGGACGAGGGAGCCTGGTGGGCTGCCATCTGTGGGGTCGTACAGAGTCAGACACGACTGAAGTGACTTAGTAGCAGCAGCAGCAGCAGGATTGCTAGATAATATCATAGTTCTAAGTTTAATTTTTTGAAAATCTCTACCAGTGTTGCATAGGAATTCCAATTTCTTCATATCCCCATCAACACTTGTTATTATCTTTTCTTTAGTTAATAGTTTGTTTTTTTTTTTTTTTCCCAAGGTTAATATGTTAGTTTTGAGAGATGTTAACACAGGGAAAGCTGAGAAGGATACACAGACTCACTGTAATATTCATATGCAATTCTTTCTTAAGCCAAAATTGTCTTTAAAAAATGATATTTTAAAAATATCATTATGTAAATGTTAAATGAAAGCTGCTGTCTTTGAGGAGTAAAACAAATATACACCAAACACTTTAGCTCTAAGCACTGTAGATACATCTTTAAACTTTACTTTTCAGAGATCCTTAATGCTATTTTTATGAAATGTAGCACCCAATATGAGAGGAGAAAATTTTAAATATTTTCTAATGATTGTATTTATTTTTAGAGCTTTTCAGAAGGGTAACTCTTGTCTTCAGGAAGAGATAAGAACTCAGCCACTGATGAAACTATTTATTTCTTCTGATTCTTCTCCAGTTTGCTTATAATTATAAATCTGTATAAGCTAACATAATCCTACAGGATACAGAGAAAGAAATACTGGCTTCAGTAACTGAGACCAAAAGAAAACAGGTGACCCATAGCCAATGCAGTTGGGTCATGGTGATTTTTCTGTCATATCATTCACAAAACATTTAATTTCCCAATCAAATTTACAGTGCCACTCAACTCAGTTTATGGCATGCATGACAGTCTTCCCCCATACCACAGTGGAAGCCTCACGTTAGGTTCTCACAGTCAACAAGGATTGTTTAAAAATAATACTTGCTTGACATTTTTCCTGAGGTGTCATTAGTTTTCAATTTGTCATGTTTTTATCTAATCTGAGTGTGCCACCTATGAAATAACACAGGTACCATCAGGATTATCAGGAGAGTTAGGTCCTTTCAGCCGGAACAGTGTATCCTTACATGGCAGCTTCCTTTGTCACCCTGGCATTTTCAATTGCAGGAGATTTGGCTGTGAGAGAGGACAGTTTGAATCTGTTCAAGCTCTGCCTCTCTTAATAACATACTTGAAAGTGACATGAAACTTTTCAAGTTTGAAGAAATAACCATTAAAAAAACAGTAAAATAGCTTTTCTCCTTCACTGAGTGGTTTAAACCTTTTCCCTGCGGGGGGAGGTGGGGGCGGGGAAGGCAGGTTTTAAGGGAAAAAAAAAAAAAAAATCCCTGCATTATTGAAAATGCATCAGTCTCCCAGGGCTTCATTGTCAGTTTCCACCACTGTGTATTGAAAAACAGTCTTGTCAGATTTGAGGCTTGTGGCTGTCTGGTGCAGGTGATGCAATTGAAAATGCCATTTTGATGAAGAATAGACAGATACAATCTCTTCTGATTTGAAGTAAACCAAGCAAAGGCATCAAGGGACTTTATCAATGTTACTTAATTATAAGCTGGGACAGATGATTAGTGTTGTGAATATAATGCTATTATATTGCTTTTCTCAAACGAAGTGAAATATATTAATCAGGTTATCTTACACAGGGATGCTTTAAGTGGAATTTAATGTATGAGACTGTTTTTCTTTTCTCTCATGAAGAAGTTGTCAAAATATACTCTAAAATATAGTTATGTGAAGGATTGAAATTTGTAAGGCCTCCTCAGATAATCATTTTGTCTTTCTGCATTTCTTTTTCTTGGGGATGGTCTTGATCACTGCCTGCTATACAATATCATCAACCTCTGTCCATAGTTCTTCAGGCACTCTGTCTATCAGATCTAATCCCTTGAATCTATTTGTCACTTCCACTGTATAATCGTAAGGGATTTGATTTATGTCATAGCTGAATGGTCTAGTGGTTTTCCCTTTCTTCGATTTAAGTCTGAATTTGGCAATAAGGAATTCATAATCTGAGCCACAGTCAGCTCCCGGTCTTGTTTCTGCTGACTGTATAGAGTTTCTCCATCTTTGGCTGCAAAGAATATAATCAATCTGATTTTGGTATTGACCATCTGATGATGCCCATGTGTAGAGTCTTCTTTTGTGTTGTTGGAAGAGGGTATTTGCTATGACCAGTGCATTCTCTTGGCAAAACTCTGTTAGCCTTTGCCCTGCTTCATTTTGTACTCCAAGGCCAAATTTGCCTGTTACTCCAGGTATCTCTTGATTCCCAGCTTTTGCATTCTAGTTCCCTATGATGGAAAGGACATCTTTTTTGGGTTTTAGTTCTAGAAAGTCTTGTAAGTCTTCAAAGAGGCACAGAGAGTAAAAGGGGTCGCAAAGAGTTGGATGCAACTGAGCGACTAAACTGAACTGAGGAGTGAAATATGTGGTAGATTTTCAGTGTACTATTCTTCAGAACATTTAGCTTAGCCTACCTTTGTGTGGTCTCTACTTCATTTATTCTGGCCTTGCTCTTGTTACTTGTTTTGACCACTAGAATAAAAGTTAACATGAAGAAGGCTGAGCACCGAAGAATTGATGGTTTTGAATTGTGGTGTTAGTGAAGACTCTTGAGAGTCCCTTGGGCTGCAAGGAGATCAAACCAGTCAATCTTAAAGGATATCAATCCTAAATATTCATTGGAAGAACTGAAGCTAAATTGAAACTCAAATACTTTGGCCTCCTGCTGTGAAGAGCTGACTCATTATAAAAGACCCTGATGCTGGGAAAGACTGAAGGAGAAGAAGGGGACAACAGAGGATGAGACGGTTGGATGGTATCACTGACTCAACAGACATGAGTTTGATCAAGCTCCAGGAGATGGTGAAGGACAGGGAAGCCTGGTGTGTTGCAGTCCATGGGGTGGCAGAGTCGGACACAACTGAGTGACTGATCAAAAACAAAATGTTGCAAGCAGAAAGGTGAAAAATATTTACATGATGGAAACCCTTCAACTGCCTTTGTTTAACAAAGCCCAAGCCTCTATGTGTAATGAAAGATACAAATGGATAACTCATTTATCACCCTGACTAGTGGCCCGCCAATGTCCAAAAGCATAGGTGAGTGAAATGATGCAGACACATGAGTGATTCCAATTAAAATCAAAAGTAGAGATGCTCAGCTTAGCCCAGTATAAATGGTCCACCCTCTTAATTATAAGCGAAATTGATGTGTATTATTTTAAGCCAACATATTTGGGATGTTTTAATGCTGCCACCTTTTATAGATACAGTGTGAAGTACTTAGCAATCACCTACAGAGTCTTTCTCAGATGCTTCATCAATCTGAGGCATGTAGAAAGGTGAATATAGGGAAAATAACACATTACATTGGAAATAGCATATGTAACTAGACATTTTTTATCTGAATTACAAAAAAGGGAAATGCAGTCCTAGGAACAGTTTCCAGGAAAGCAGAATGGTCATGTTTATTGTCTCATGTGGTAGTGGGCTACTGATGCAGTCCTTGGATTATAATGCCAGCTGGTACAATGAGGGTTGATGTATAAGTCAGTTGCAATATTGTAGATCACTCTTGAATAGTTTTAATATATATAGCATAAAACAATAACATTTATAACCAGATAGCATTTGGATTTTGATTAGAATAAGCATTTTATAGACACATTTAAAAAAATTTCATTAAATGTGATACCAGTATTATAGAATGACTAAATGTCATGATCTACAAAAGATACCTAGAATTTCCTAGGTAGCTCAGTGAAAGAATTCGACTTCCAATGCAGGCAACGCAAGAGACATCAGTTTGATTCCTGGGTTGGGAAGATCCCCTGGAGAAGGGAATGGCTACCCACTCCAGTATTCTTGCCTAGGAAATCCCATGGACAGAGGAGCTTGGTGGGTACCAGTCCATGAGGTCACAGAGAGTCGAACAGGACTGAGCAACTGAACACACACACACACACACACACAAAGATATCTAGTGATGCATTTAATAGTTACATGATTTGATATCTTGGATTTAATTTAAAACAGTATAGCCACTTCCCTTCTGAAAAGTGGGGGAGATATGAAATAAGCATGGCAAACTGTTGGTAATTGTTAAAACATAATTATGGGTACATAAATTCTCACCATTCCATTTTCTATTCTTTCATATGTGTTTTTAAAATGTTCACATTTCAAAAAGTAAAAAGAGTAAAGTAAAATATTACAATTTTCTAATTCTTTTCCAAAATCCATGACATTATCAACCTGATGAAACTTTTCCTCTTCACTCAGAGGTGGCAAACAGACTCTGACCTGTCTCTGAACAGTCCAAGCCCCTAGCATCCCTAAGACATTTTGAAGACTTTATAGCCTGCGAGAGATGTATTTCTTGTTAATGGGGCAGGTAGAAGCTCAAACAATTAACTGGGGAAAAACTGATGCTACAGTATTTTTGCTTGATATATTGAGCAGCTCAGGCTGATTAAATTTCATTGTAATTATTTTTTCTCTGACTCTCTCTTAAAATTACTTGATATCCTTTTACAATATTAAATCAGAATTGATATTTTCCCTTATTATTCTACAACCCTAAATCAAAGAATTCAACTAATACCTTTATATGACAAGAGTACAATGGAATGTAAAAGAGAAACTGGTAAAGTGAAAACAATTTGAATGAGAGAAATATTAAAAAGACCAAAAAAATTTAAATGAAGAAATATCAGTTAGTGTTCATTCAAAAACTAGGACTAAGGGTCAGTACATATCAGGAAGCATTTAACAGGAGGCTTCCTGTGTGCTGTTCTGGATCTGTCAGGAATCCTCTGTTCCTTATTAATTCCTGAATATTCAGGAATTAAGAGGAGAGGCAAGCCTCTCCCAGGGCTGAGGGATCCAGGCATTTCTTTTGTTAATTTTTCAATATGGTGTTAAGTACCCTCTTCCTTCTTATGATCCATATGGTAAAAGTGATTGTTTACAACTCTCTGTCTCTTTAATATGGATCACCTATGTTTTGTAAGTCTGGAATTTTAATCTTTATCTGAGAATAACTACCTTGTATGCCCACACCATGTTGACTAAAACACCTTTTGCTCCATCAGAGCTTTGGTCCCTGTGTCTTTATTTCTTTTCTCTCTCTCTGTCTCTCTCTCTATTGCTGGCTGATTTCCTGGAACATGAAAGCTGGCTGTGTAACCAAGGAAATATTAGCCCCTCTCCTTCTTTCACTTTCTCATCATCGACTCTGGAGCACCAGGTTCTGGTCCATTAAAGGACCTCAACAAGTACATACTATATTGCAAGGACAGTTGGATTCCAAAAATTTGAGAATGTTTAAAATAGGCAAAAGTCTAGATATATTTACAGTTTTTTGTGTGACACAGAAACACAGATGTTAAACTAGCAAACATGGCACATGAAAATGCAAACTAGAGAAACTCGGAATCCATGTATAAATATATATATGGATATATTTTAATGAAATTACTTTTTATCAGAATGGCATAAAGGTCCTAGTAAATCATGTTGTGAAAATTGGGAATTCAATAATAAATATTCGAGGAGCCATTTTTATTTTTTAAATTATACTTTAGCTGCAATCTATATGTGATAAACATAAAATATGCCATAATGATAGGTATAATAGTAAGATTAGATTATTAAAAGAAAAGATACAGTATAAAAATATAAAGTTGTAAATGTATATGATTTTAATATAAAAGTATAATTTGATTTATATATATATATATAAATATATATAAAATTCAATTTAACATATTATGGAAACTTAAAACTTCACAGTCATAAAAATCCTACAGTGACATAAAAGGCATGAGTTTTTGATCCATTCACATTAAATATAAATGCCTAATTATAGGGTTAGTCATCTTTAGTTCTTTTAATTATATCAAAATTTTATAATATCTGGTATAATTTATTGATATTTCAAATATTTATACATTTTGATAAAACTGTTGCTTCAAAAAATATTGTATAATGCCCTTTACATATTTCATAATATAATTAATTAGGCATATATTTGATTACATAATTAGTAGTAGGCATAACAAAATCTAAAAGCTGGTAACAGAGAGCAAGTATAACTAGATTTCATTGAAAAATTTGTTGTTCCAAAAATGTGTGACCAACATGTTAATCTTCATAGTCTCAGTTGAGAAACATGAAAATTTTGAAAATTTATATTAACTCAATTTTATTATTTTCCAAATATTTTAGACATATTAAAAATGATATTTTAAAATGCAATCATCTTTATAAATTTTAAATAATAACTTTGTGACTTTTTATTTTCATAGGAAAATCTAAGCACAGAAAATTCTTATGCAGTCACCTCACAATTCTTATGCAGTCTTAAAAATCACATAAAGTAATAAACTTTTGTGTTAGCATCAGGTCCCTCAATGACACCTGCTTGCAGGCATTTGACCTTATTGAGAGAACAGGTGGGAAATTTGCAGAAAAATACACGAAGAGACATGTCTACAATGTAGGTAATGTAATGTTAGCAGATAGGAGTTATGAAAACTCCTGTCATACTGCTGCTGCTGCTGCTAAGTCACTTCAGTTGTGTCCACCAGGCTCCCCCGTCCCTGGGATTCTCCAGGCAAGAACACTGGAGTGGGTTGCCATTTCTTTCTCCAATGCATGAAAGTGAAAAGTGAAAGTGAAGTCGCTCAGTCATGTCCAACTCTTCATGACCCCATGGACTGCAGCCTACCAGGCTCCTCCGTCCATGGGATTTTCCAGGCAAGAGGACTGGAGTGGGGTGCCATCTCCTTCTCCGAACTCCAGTCATATCAGATACTAAATTCAAAACAAAGAAGGGATATACAGTTCATGAAAAAGGGAAAACACATGTGGAATGGCAGAATAAGAGCCTTGAAAAAATCTGCTCTTCCAATAAAACCAATAAAGATCACTTGTTAAAAAAAAGAAAACAAAACTGAAAATCATCAAACTTTCTTAACTCAAGAAATTAAGCAAAGGTTTGTAATAATCAGTTGATCCTTTATTCAGAAAAAATGGCTGACCTCTTTAACAATAGCAGAATATCTGACATTTTACCTTGCCCTGTTTCCTATGGCATTGTCTTAACATCCTGCAAACTTAAAACATGATACCTGGAAACCAGCCACTGGAAGGAGCAGATTGACTTTGGAGTTTCCCAGAGGGCCTTCTTTGCAGAATTTCTCTATTTAACATGTTTGGAAAATTCCTTGGAAAACCCCATTTACAGGGCTTGTCTTTATTTGATCTGCCTCAGAACACTCTCAGTAAAAGTTCAATACCCATGGTGTTGGTTAAAAGCAGTCACAAGAATTACTTAATATTGTTAAATAATGGCTTGAGTCTCTGATACGAACTAGAGCAAAGAATGAGCTACCCAAAAAGGTTGAAAGAAAAATCTGGAAATCTTTTGTTCATAGAGGGTTTTGAAAAATTCTGACATATTCCTGAATATCCACAAAACCAGATGTATGTACAAATATGTGAATATGGCAAAGAAGCTAAGGAGTAGGTTCTAATATCTCATGTTCAACTTATCTGCAAAGACAAGAAATGAAGTCTAAGACAGAGTTGTAAACAGCCATAGAATGAAGGCATCCTTCAAAATGTACACAGTACATGTAAAAAGACATTGATTCAATGTAGTTAAGGAAATGCAGTAGTATAAGTTAATACGGTGATAATTTCAGTGGCCACATATGACACAGACTATTACAGAAATTAACTAAAGAAAAAAAGATTCATTGGCAGTAATAGCAATGACAAAATTAACAGCACAACATAAATAACAAATAGAGGAGAGAGGATCTGATATCCAAAGTTGCTCATTATATTATTTTAAATGTCCATTTTTAAAACAAAAAATTATGAGACATGCAAAGAAACGTGAACATATGGCTCATACACAGGAAAAAACTATTCATAAAACTATCCCTAAGGAATTTCAAATGTTGCACTTAATAAAGTAATATATTGTCAAGTATCATAAATATATAAAATTTAAAATATCTTGTCTAATGAATCACTGTGGATTGTGATTGCAGGCATGAAATTAAAAGATGCTTGCTCCTTGGAAGGAAAGTTATGACCAACCTAGACAGCATATTAAAAAGCAGAGACATTACTTTGCCAACAAAGGTCTGTCTAGTCAAGGCTATGGTTTTTCCAGTAGTCATGTATGGATGTGAGAGTTGGACTATAAAGAAAGCTGAGCGCAGAATTGATGCTTTTGAACTGTGGTGTTGGAGAAGACTCTTGAGAGTCCCTTGGACTGTGAGAGATCCAACCAATCCATCCTAAAGGAGATTTTCCCTGGGTGTTCATTGGAGGGACTGATGTTGAAGCTGAAACTCCAGTACTTGGCCACCTGATGTGCAGATCTGACTCATTTGATCCTGATGCTAGGAAAGATTGAGGGCAGGAGGCGAACGGGAAGACAGAGGATGAGATGGTTGGATGGCATTACCGACTCGATGGACTTGGGTTTGGGTGGACTCCAGGAGTTGGTGATGGACAGGGAGGCCTGGCATGCTGTGGTTCATGGGGTCACAAAGAGTCGGACAGGACTGAGTGACTGAACTGAACTGATGAAAGAAGAGAGTGAAAAAGCTGGCTTAAAACTCAACATTCAAAGAACTAAAGTCATGGCATCTGGTCCCGTCACTTCATGGCAAATAGATGGGGAAGCAATGGAAACAGTGACAGGCTTTCTTTCTTTGGCTCCAAAATCACTGCAGATGGTGACTGCAGCCATGAAATTAAAAGACTCTTGCTCCTTGGAAGAAAAGCTATGACCAACCTAGATAGCATATTAAAATGCAGAGACATTACTTTGATGACTGAAGTCCATCTAGTAAAAGCTATGGTTTGTCTAATAGTCATGTATGGATGTGAGAGTTGGACTGTGAAGAAAGCTGAGTGCTGAAGAATTGATGCTTTTGAACTGTCGTGTTGGAGAAGACTCTTCAGAGTCCCTTGGATTGCAAGAAAATCAAACCAGTCCATCCTAAAGGAAATCAGTCCTGAATATTCAGTGGAAGGACTATTGCTGAAGCTGAAGCTCCAATACTTAGGCTACCTGATGTGAAAAACAGACTCATTGGAAAAGACCCTGATGCTGGGAAAGATTGAAGGCAGGAGGAGATGGGGATAACAGAGGATGAGATGGTTGGATAGCACCACTGACTTGATGCACATGAGTTTGAGCAAGCAACAGGAGTTAGTGAGTGTCCAGGGAGACCTGGCGTGATGCAGTCCATGGAACAGCAAAGAGTTGGACATGACTGAGCAACTGAACTGAATGAATTAAAGCAAATTTATTAGAGAATGGTATATCTCCAAAACAATATCATAAAAAACTTAAAATATGAAAAAGATCAAATAGGAATTCTGGAAATGAACAATGTAACTGAAATGAAACAGTCTACATGGGCTTAAAAAATTTGAACTGACAGAAGAAATAATCAGCAAACTTGAATATAGTTTCCTGAATATCGTCTAGATTGAGGAGGACACACACACACGCAACAATGAAGAAAATATAGCAGTTCCAGTGACCAGCTGGTGCACTGTCAAGCATCCCAACGTACAGTGGAGGTCCCAGAATACAGCTGTCAAACAGCAGAAATAATATTTTTTTCTTTTTTTTTTTAATTTTATTTTATTTAACTTTACAATATTGTATTGGTTTTGCCATATATCAAAATGAATCTGCCACAAGTGAATATGTGAATATACTAACATGTCATCTGCAGTTTTACTTCTTCCTTTGCAATTTGGATTCCTTTCATTTGTTTTTCTTCTCTGATTTCTGTGGCTCTGACTTCTTCTTTATTGAAACACGAAAGACCCTGAGTGGTCCAAGCAATCCTGAGAAAGAAGAACAGAGCTGGAGGAATCATGCTCTCTCACTTCAGACTATATTAAAAAGCTACAATAATCAAAATAGTATGGTACTAGCATAAAAACTAGCATAGATTGCTCGAACAGAATAGAAATCCCAGAAATAAACCCATGCATTCATGGTCACTTGGTCATGTACAGAGGAGGCAAGAATAAAGAACAGAGAAAAAAACAGGCCCTTCAATAATTGGTGCTGGGAAAACTGGACAGCTACTTATAAAACAATGAAATTAGAACATTGTCTAATACCATATACATAAACACAAAATGGATTAAAGACCAGATAATATAAAACTCCTAGAGGAAAGCAAAGGAACACTCTTTGACATAAATTACAACAATATTTTTTGTATCCAGAAGGAAACCATCAACAAAACAAAAACAACTTACCAAATAGGAGAAGATATTTGCAAATGGTATGATGGATAAATGGTATTGATAAATGGTATGATAGTTAACATATGTAAACAGTTCATACAACTCAACATCAAATAATAATAATAACCTAATTTAAAAGCAGACAGAAGATCGAATAGATAATTTTCCAAAGAGGAAAATTTGCCCATCATGGGCAGATGGGCAGATGGGCAACAAGCACATGCAACAAAAGTCCACAACATTGCTAATCATCAGGGAAATGCAATAAAAAACACAGTGAGATATCACCTTACATCTGTCTGAATGGATGTCATCAAAGTGAACACAAATTACAAATGTTGGCTAGTATCTAGAGAAAAAGATACCCTCCTAC
Source organism: Bos mutus (assembly GCF_027580195.1). NCBI lineage: Eukaryota > Metazoa > Chordata > Mammalia > Artiodactyla > Bovidae > Bos > Bos mutus. Next base: position 64,411,084 of record NC_091628.1, on the reverse strand, counting down.
ACCACTGAAGAATGTAAATTTTTGTAGCCACACTGAAAACATTATGGAAGTGTCTCTAAAAACTATATAGAATCACCATCTGACCCAGTAATTCCACTCCAGAGTATTAAAGATAATATTCATTGTAATGTTATTTATAATTGCTAAGGTATGGAAGCAACCTAAATGTCCATTAACGAATGGATAAAGATGTGTCATATATATGTACAATGGAGTGCTACTCAGCCATAAAAAAAAAATAAAATTTTGAGATCTATTTGCCATATGGATGGGCTTGGAGGGCATTATGCTAAATGAAATATGTCAGAGACAAACACTGTATAATACCACTTACATGTGACATCTAAAAAAATACCACACACTACTGAATAAAACAAAAAAAAAACAAGCAGACTCACAGATATAGAAAAGAAATTGGTGATTACCAGAGGGAAGGTGGGAGGAACCCTGTAGGGAAAAAAGAGAAAGATTTGTCCAATGGAATTTTAAAAGTGATCCAATTATAGGCATCTTTAAGATACATCCTTTAGATTCAGACATAATAGGTTGCAGGTAAAAAAAGAAAAGTTACATCATGCCAATATGCATCAAAAGAAAGCTACAATGGCAGTAGTAATAATAGCTAAAAAGACTTAAAAAATTTTACTAGCTTTGAGGAAATGTCCAACAAGAAGACAAAGGAGTTCTAGATAAAAAAAGAACCCAAAAATTAAATGAAGCAAAAACTGCCAAAATTTGAAGGAAGAGAAAAATTAATAGGTGGAAGATCAATACCTTATTTTTAATCATTTATAAGAGTACTAGTCAGAAGTTCCAAAAGGAAATAGAAGACTTGAACAATACTCTAATCCAACTTGACCTATCACATATTCTACAGAACATGCCACCCTGCAGCAACAGAACCCACACATTCTTAAGTGCACTTGAAACATTCTCCAGGATTAGAACATATGTTAGTTTACAAAACAAGCCTCAATCAGTTTAAATTCATTGAAATCATACAAAGTACTTAAAAGGATGAAATTTTTGTGGTCATTATTATAAATCAATAATAAGAAAATGTGGGAATTAAATAGCATGCTACCAAGTAACCAGTGGGTAAAATGAGTCAAAGAAGAAATCACAAGGAAAATTAAAAAATGTCTTCAGATTAAAAAAATGACAAGCTTTTAGTTAGATTAGCTAAAAAAGAACCAATGACTCAATTATGGAAATAAAATGTGAAAGAGATGACATAACTACTAACCTCACAGAATAAAAAAAAAAAAAAAAAAAAAAACATGGTAAGAGAATACACTAAATTAGATAACATAGATGGAAATAATATATATATATATACACATATATATTAAATATTTATTTTATATACCCTGTTGTCTTCAGAAATAATTCAGTAGCTTTTATTGAACTCATGCCCCTGATGATAATCATAAACCAAAACATAACAAAGAAATTCAACTCTTTAAAGTATTAGAAAGTGAACAAAGTAGCCAAAATTGGACAGGTTGTCACTTGTTAAAAACAAATTACCCTGGGGGAGAAGCACATTTATATAACTTTTCTAGAGAAAATTTCCAATTGCATTTGCCCACAGGAGCTGGTGGTGGGAGACAACCACAAGTTACCAAGAACTTTTTCAGTGAGGACTTGCTGCCTAGCTACTCAGATTGTAGACAATGGATAGCTTCGAGCTGTTAACTCCTTCAGGTTGCTTTTCCAGGGCAGCTGATATTTGGCTATTTATGAAGGTATGGAAAGAAACACCCATCCATTTTGGCCCAAGCAGCATACTTCAGCATACACTATATTCTTCAGAACCCCCTACCAGGCTTTGTTGGGCTGAAGCTCTGCATTTAACTTCTCCCCTGTGTAATCCTACTGCACCTCTCTTCCTTTCACAGTAGTCACTTAAAAAAATCCAAACTATTCCCGTAAAAAAATCCAAACTATTTCAGCATCTCCTTCCAGAAAAAAAAACCTGTACTGCTTCATGCCAGGATCATCTGTCCAAGGAGGCAAGCAATAAGTTAAGGCTAAAGGCTGTCTGAATGATATTGAGATACATTGGTGGTAGGAAGAGTGCAGACAGCCCTTGAAACAAGTCCACAGTCTAACTGATAAAAAATGTATGTGAGGTGAATGTGAATGAAGGACTGATGGAAGTGAATGCACTAGCAGACACAGAGTATCAGGCATCTGAGAAGCATGGGGGAAAACAGCTATGCTATTGAAGCACTGCCCCCAGGACATGGAGGAAGGCAGCTGTTAAAGCAGTGGTGGATGATAACAGGCTCTGGGGCATCTGATCATGAAGCTGGCATTTTTCTCTGATTCTGTTTGTCCTCAACCCAGACATACTAGTTCTATCTCATGGTACACTCTCACTGGTCTGCCACACCTACCATACCTGTGCATGAAGGGCAAGTCTGGCCAAGGTCACTTGGTCTTCTATAGTCAGAGGTCTTGAGTGTCCCAGAACTCAGCCATGCACTAGGGGGTTTTTCAAAAGCTGTGTACCTCTCTCCTGCAGATAGCATGGCTTTGTTCTACAACCCGAATCTTGTACTGTGATTCTCTCATAAGGGATTGTCGCAGACGCTATGTTTCATTTCCTTCTCTGATATCTCCAAAATCATAGCTCCTGCCAGATCATCTGCTTGTTAACTTCATTCCTTCTTGGAATCTTGTGTAAAGATAGGGTGCCTGGAGCTAAAGTAGCCATCCTGTAAGCAAACTGTGAAGAATGTCACAGTTAGTTTTGCAGACCTAGTGCCCTAAAACTTGACCTTTGAATAAAGCTTTCACATTCTATTTTCACTAAATTCTAACAATGTTATGCTTTTAGCCATTTTTTTTTGTTTTACAATTTCTATTTCTTTAAAAGTTTTCCTATATGATTTGGTAATAAGAAATAAATAAATAAATCTATGCATTTACAAGTTTCCATGTGAAATTTTTGTATCATTAGGATGTGTCTCAAAGATAAATAAGTCTTATCAGTGAACTCAGTCAGTTAAGTGGGTGCACTAGTCACCCTTGTTCTCTTCTAATGCTTCATTTTTCCAGATGGAGTCATCCCCTTCCAACTGAGCGTTTTCTCTTTTTCATTTGGGTATTGCAGTCTATTTAAGATACTTCAGTATATATGAACATCTCTGCTGATTTCAGCAATAGCACTGCGCACAGTTTGCTTGCCTTATTTTTGTTAAATTACAGTGTGTTGTTTCTCATGAGTTGCCTCAGTTCCTCATGAAACTAAATTTTCTGTAGCTAGTAAAGCATAGTTGGCATGATATATTTGGATATGTCTAAATAACATCTGTGACCATAGTTTACGTTATGTCAGTAAACTCTTACATCTTATAGTTTCGGTTTTAGGGCATGACTTTGTAAGAGAAGGATGGCAGTGGCAATAAATGACCAAGTGCCAGGATTTGCCTAATTTATTTTTCTAAAGAATTAACAGTAAAAAATCTTAGACATTTTAGGATTCCTAAAAAATTGATAGTTTCATATTTTAGATTAATTAAATGGATTTTATTGTATTTTCTTCATCAAACACAAAATATTTTAGAATGTAACCTTTTGTTTATATCATTGTTATTTTTTTTGTACATAAATTTGTGAACTAATTAGTTATTATTTACCTATTTACAGGGCTTCCCTGGAGGCTCAGATGGTAAAGAATCTGCCTGCAGTGTCACAGACCACAGTTCAATCCCTGAGTTAGGAAAATTCTCTAGAGAAAGGAATGGCTACCCATGCCAGTATTCTTTCCTGGAGAATTCCATGACAGAGGAGTCAGACACAAACTCTTAACTCTTCACACTTGATTAAACATGAAAAAAATTTGTTAACTTTTAATATAAGTTCAATTATTTTAATATGAGATGGATATAGTAAGATGATAAATGATTGATTCTATTTATCAGTATATGCATAGATGGATAGATGGAAATCGGAATATACAGCAAAGTGAGGTATATAGAGAATATTAACTTCTCGTTAATATACCACTTTAACAGCTACAAGTAATCCAGTCAAACTTTTCTGGTTACTTCTCTCATTATTTTTATTTCCACCCATTATGTCTTATAATGTTTAAGTGATGCATATACACATCTTTGAACATACTGTTAAACCATAATGTGTCATTAGCATGCTATGAGAGTGAGAAGACAGACACTTGGCAAATAAAATTATCACTTCAAAGAGAAAATAAAAATTCTAAGAATTATTTTAATAATTATTTTATTATTCTAAGAATAATAGTTTGGAGAACACTAATAATATCTGAATATCATAAACAGCTAAAATCCATATCTGGAAAATTAAAATTAATTATCATTTAAGGAAGGTCCAGATATTCTCAATAGTAAAGGACGTACAGATTTCAAAGCTAAATATTCATTAAAGTATACTTGACACACTTTTCTATACATGAAGTTTTGATTCTTTTAAATCATGATATATAATTTTTCTGTACAAAAATATTATTTAACTTTTCATACCATACCACCTCTCACTACTATTTCTCTAATTGAAATTATGATTTATTTATCAATATTATAACTTCAATATTATTAAATATTAAAGCAATGAAGGTGCTCATTAACAATGGACAAACATAACTGACTTTTAAAATCAGAATCATACTTGCTTTGTTTCTGGAAAAATAAGGCATTTCTAATTGAGAACATTGAAGATGTGTTGTTACAATACACTGATATTTTCATGTGTTTTTTTATATGTTTTGCTGTAAACATTTTAACATGCTACACATTTTAAGAGTAAAAAATAATTCTGATTGGTAAACACAATTCTCATTTTTTGAAATTTATGAAGAGAATAATAGAAAAGCAAAGATAATCCAATGTAGTTTTAAATTTCCAGTGGAATTTGTATTTTGGCTGGAAATGTCACTTAGTGGCCAAAAATGATAGTCACAGATATAGTACTATAGAAGGACTAAAGAAATGTATAAAGAGACAGATATGAAATCTTCTGTGAAGGACATAGAGGACATATCACAATATCAAGTGTAAAGTGAATTTAAGCATATAACTTCATTTGTTACCACCTTATCCTTGTCATATCACAACCACCATCACTCAAATTGAATCATTCTCTATTTGATGTTATAACTGCTTCTATCAATCTGTTCTTGGAAAGAATTCTCATTTAACCCCTCTTCACCTGAAAACTGCTTCTGTTCTACTGATACTCTACTCTGAGTATTTCTGAAGGAAATGACCTGTCTATCTTAAAAAAATTTTCTCATTCTTGGCATATATTTGCAGTACATGCAGGGAAAGTTACTGTGAAATAGATCCTATTTCTCAAATATCAGTACCTATAAATTATGTAATATATTTGGTAAACTTTCCCCAAGTATTTTTAAACAGTTAATTTTGATAAGAATTTTATGTCTAAAATCTTCAAGGTAGTAAAAATCATTCAAATAAGAACTGTTTATTTTTTTGTTGTTGTACTTTTATAAAAGTACAGTATAAAGATTATGTGAATGTTTAAGAAAATTCATGAGATAATAATGTAGGGTTTTTTTCATGGTTAATTCTGTTTATCCTGTCATTTTAACTTAACCATTACTGAAAAACCTTCTTGTGATTTTTAATAAACACTATGAAACATATTGTGAAGTTCTTTGAAAAGGGAATTCAGATGAAAAACAAAGTTAATGGTTTTGTTTTGTTTTTGTTTTTCAAAAATAAAGGATGTAATCTCAGTTACATCAAAAATAGTAAATCATACCCTTGTTGACTCAGTTTGAGCAGGTTACTCCAGGATTCCTGGTTGCAGGACACAGCAGATTCTTCTTCAAGCTAACCCTATTTCTTATACATCAGTAACACCTTAAATTGCATTCTTTGTCCTTCCCTGGGACAGGGTGGTCTCTCTGGGTAATCTTAAAGCCAAAAGAGAATTGATGTTGTCTCAGAAGTACCTAATTAGTTAGTCTCTTAGCCTACATGTGGAGTTGATGGTTTTCAGTGTTCCCTTCGACCTATCCGAAAGGCCTCTAACTTTGATACTACAGCCCATGTACATAATGCCAGGTAGTTGGGTGATCAACTACTTCTCTTCTTGTCCCCACAATTCTGCAGTTCTCTAAGAATAGGCTTTGTATCTTCAGTATCATTTCTATTTTTTTTCTCTCTATTGTAGTGTAGAATTCACACTTTGTGATGTAGTTGACTCTCTCTGCCTTCCTCTTAATATACCAGAGCTGCTGCTGCTGCTGCTAAGTCATTTCAGTCGTGTCTGACTCTGTGTGACCCCATAGACAGCAGCCCACCAGGCTCCCCTGTCCCTGGGATTCTCCAGGCAAGAGCACTGGAGTGGGTCACCATTTCCTTCTCCAATGCATGAAAGTGAAAAGTGAAAGTGAAGTCGCTCAGTCGTGTCCGACTCTTAGTGACCCCATGGACTGCAGCCCACCAGGCTCCTCCATCCATGGGATTTTCCAGGTAAGAGTACTGGAGTGGGGTGTCATCACCTTCTCCGATACCAGAGCTAAGGGAATTCAAATATCATTTTTATCTCTTAATAGGGGAAAATTTTTAGAATAATATCTATGTTCTAAAAATCAATATATAAATTATTTAGTTACTACTTTACTTTGGGTTTCAATACATATTGAGTTAACTGCTTTGAAATACCCATACTACAAAATAACAAACAAAATATCATTTCTTTCTCTTGTACATTGCAGTTAAAACAACCTCCTCTCTAGCTTATTCTTCTCAGATGGAGATGTAGAGATGGGAATGATTGCTTTTGAATTGTTGACGTTGCAATATATAGAAATCGAAGAAGTTAGTATTCACCTTAGTTCACTACTAAAATGGTAATTTGAAGCAAAATCCTTACTTTTAAGAGTAGTAGGCTATAGAGGAGGTTATTTTAATTGGAATGTACAAGAGAAGAAAATTAAATTTTTGTTATTTTGTAGTATTGGTATTTCAATGCAGTTATCTCAGTACGTGTTAAAACCTAAAATTAAACTAATGATAATAAAATTATTTAAATATATAATTTTATAACACAGAAATCTGGAATCTTAAGAGCTTACTTTTCTAGGTCTAGCATAAAGATTGTGCTGCTTAGCAATAAAAAAGTTTCTTATAAAAGACACTGTCATTAAATAAATTCTTACACATAGCCAGTAAAAGTAAAGCTTTCTTCTCCTTTCCTAGTTTGAGAAGTGACTTTACAAAACAAAATTATTTTAATGTTCTACTTCTAACTGCCTTTAGTTACTATTAGTCAAGTTGTTTTGTTGCTGATGAATCATTAGGTTCCTCACATTAGACAGATATTCTGTTGAAATGTGTTGAATCAATTGAAAACTGTACCTGGCAATAAAGGAGCGCCTAGGTTTATCATAATGGGAGCAAATCAAATGTTACAAATTCACATGAAAGGAGTTTATCTCATTTGAAATCAATTCTACTCTAATCTTTCAATCGTTCACAATAAAATCACTTGTAATAATATGTTATTTTCCAACCTACCATAATTGATTTTCATAAGCACAGGTTTTCTAGAGATGAAAAAATTAACTTTTAAGTTTTTGTTTAAGCTTATATTATTTTAAGAGCTTTATTTTATTAGTATTATATGTTATGACATTGCATTATATATTAATGTTTATATAAATATTATCTTAAGCAAAATAAATTAGAAATTAAGTCAAATGGGAAATTTGTATTGTAAGACTTTAATTTGATTAAATCTAATAATCTAAGATTTAATAAATCTAGTTGAAATATAAATTTAAAAAATTCTTGTTAAAAATATACTTGAAAGATAAATAAGGTAAAGATGCTGATCACTGGATCAGAAAAATAAGGAAACACAAATCAGTAACTGACTATAAAGAGCATAGAATATTATGTTAAAAATATTCATGGAATGCACTATCGTGCACAATATAACATATATTTCTAGTAATCAAATAAATTCATCAAGACTTGTTTCTTGATCTTGGGACTATCAAGAAAATGTAATTTTCTCCATTATTATATAAAATGGAGTTAATTTATACAAACCTTTGTGGCACCAAGACATTTTGACTTTCCACTACTACCACTCCGACTCTGTACATTTTTTTACCCAATGAATGATTATCTTGCAAAAATAGTTGAGAAAATTTACTATCAAGCTACCAAACTTTAAAAAAAAGAATTACAATAGCTCTTTTTATTCCTTTTAAGCCAAAAATCTGAAATTAATATCAATATTAAAGCATTGTGTTCTCATGATACATTTAGATTTAACTATAAATATCACATATTTATCACTAGTTATTTTAATGTTCCCTTATGTATTTTCTTCTCTTTAAGTTTTGTTCTTACTTTCTCTAAGTAATTTTGTGTTTCCTAAAGTTTATAGAAGCCCTTCTGTCTGAATCATTAGACATCTGAACTTGTTATCTTTGTTCCTCTCTAAAGAGGTACATGTAATTCTTAGCTCAAAATCAATTTGCCCTCAGTTATCTATAAATGGTGTTCAAATGTCTCCTAGCTCCTAGTGTTGAAAATGAAAAAAACATAACAGTCTGCACTTTCTATGTAATATATTCTTACTATATATACATGTATTCTTGTTACATATATATGTTCTGTTACATATACACACATGTACATACACACACACAGATATATATACACATATACTTGTATTAGATTTCTGTTTCTTCCTTTGATTCATAAATGTCACCAGAATTCATCTGAGCCTTTTCTACTTAAAATGCAAAAAACTTAGAGATTCACTTAAATACTAACAAATATTTATTTGCCTAAAATACATTTGTTCTATTAATTATTCAGTTTAGTCCGGCATCTGTTCATTTTATCAATTCTAAATTTCTACTTGCACAGTAGTTCTCTAGGATTTTTTCCTTCAAATGCATTTCTTTTCAGTTCTAGATTGTTTCTTCATTTAATTGCTTTGTTATGAGACATTTTAACTTTTTGACATCTGTAGCCTTAATTCATTTCCATTTTGTTTTTTATTGCTTATATTTAAAGTTTTAAATATAATGGGATATGATTTTTAACTTCATAAAGTCATTTTAGCTCAAAATAGTTTTCTCTCTTATTTGACATAATTTCCTGGTTTCCACTTCCACTTATTAAGTACTCTGATTGCTAATGTCACAATCTCAGACAGGCATTATTGTGACCACCTTGTCTGCAAAAACACTCCCTCTCTCTAAGAATCATGCTTTCAATTATTTATATATAGTATTTTTATTAGTAGCACTTATACATATTTCTTACCATATTAAATATGTATTTATTTGATTTTTAAATTTTGCCTGACAAATGTAAGCTACTCACAACGGCAAATTTTTCAGTCAGGGTGGGAACGGTACCAGTGGTCACTTAGGAAATGAGTAGATAAGTTCCTTGGAACTTCTCATTATTTTTATAATTGCAGTTATTTTTCTCATTATTTACTACCCTTGTGCATGCTAAGTCACTTCAGTCGTGTCCTACTCTGTATGACCTTACGGACGGTAGCCCCCAAGGCTGCTCTGTCCATGGGATTCTCCAGGCAAGACGGCTGGAGTGGGTTGCCATTTCCTCCTCCAAGGGATCTTCTCCATCCAGGGATGGAACCTGAGTCTCTTCTGACTCCTGCATTGGCAGGCAGGTTCTTTACCACTAGGGCCGCCTGGGAAGTCGCCACTACCATTTCTAGAGAGCAAGAAATGGGGCTTCCCAGGTGGCCTAGTGGTAAAGAACCTGTCTGCTAATGCAGGAGACATTAGAGACCTGGGTTTGATCCCTGGATGGGGAAGATCCCTTGGAGGAGGACATGGCAACCCACTCCATCATTCTTGCCTAGAGAATCCCATGGACAGAGGAGCCTGGTGGGCTATCTTCCATAGCATCCCCAAGAGTTGGGCACAACTGAAGTGACTTAGCACACCTGCACACAGAGAGCAAGAATAGTAAATACTGCCCGTACACAAAGTTTTATTTCACTCAAAAAAGAAGTCTCCTTCCAGCATAAGGGTCCCATAAATTAGCTCAGTGTACTCATAAAGCCAATAGGCAATGCAGTCCTCCTCAACACACCACTGAAGGGATTCAGAATTCTCTTGTCACCTAATAAATGTATATCTTTTCCTTATTGTTTCTGGGTTCCCTGGCTTCTCAGGCAATGATACCAATTCCTGTAATAAATACTCTATAGAACTTGTTGACAAGCTTAAATTCCATCTCACCTAAAATCAAATTTTTATTTGTTGAATCTATTAATGACTTGGGAAAGAGAGGAAGCTTCGGTCTTTCTTGACCTCTCTTCTTGTTGCTTTCAAGGTCACTATATGTTATTAGAGAGCTTTTAAAAAACATTTTAAAGTATTGTGTACACTCATTGTTTTTAATTCAAAGAAATATCACCAACAGTCAAAACTTTAAATTTAACTTTGACAAAAATTTGATTTCACCAGAGTTTTTAAGACATCCAATGCAAAGTCCTTATTATACAGATGAAGAAACTAAGGCTGGAAGAGGTTACGGGACTATTGCTAGTGCATGATAGATATAAAATTGTAGAACACGTCATCTTTTGCCCAACTTGTACTCTGCTTAGTGCACTAAGATGAATCATAAAATTTTACTGTAGATTCACTGGCAATTAATATTGCAATCAATATTAGAATTTCAAATCAATACTTTAAAATGCTATTATTCTTCTGTTTTTTAATGGAAAATTCATTTTTAATCCTTTTAGTTTTGAAAACTTGTTATATTAAAATCTTACCAAAGGAAGGATTGCAATTATTTCAGAAAATATGTGTGTGTGTGTATGTCTGCATACATGTGAATACAAAATAGCCCTGCAACCTCTTTGTCATTTATAACTTCCAGATTTTTCTAAACAGATAACTTGCCTCATCCTACTTTGTCAAAATTGAGCTCAGTGTCCATGTTTCATCCTTTTAATCTCTCATTTTAAGTCTAACTTCATAGCTCCTTAATCATACTACTGAGTTTTCTTCAAAGCCCTTTCCATTTGTCAGCATCTTTATGACATTAAAGTGTCTCAAACTGAAGACAGTATAACAGGTGTGTGACCTTATCGACGTTCTTGTTTATTGCTTATTTTTCATCTGTCAAAAGAATATAATTGAAGCCTGATATGACGGGGAACTTTAAATGTATGGGATGGCATTGCTATATTTAAATGGAGGACCTCTATTTTTCCATGGAATGTGTAATGATAGCAAATCTTTAAAAATTAATCACTCCATGTAGTATGATACAAATCTGTGACATTTCATATATTATTTAGATGGCCTTTTTTTTTTTTTTTTGAGTTCACAATAGCTAAGTACTGTCAGTTAACCGTTAATGTAATAGTTTGTAATGGTTACAAATTTCAGTTCTGCAAAGTTACTTTAAAAGGCTTCCAAATGTAAAAATACAGAAATCTACATTTTTGCATTTGAAAATAATTGTTTCTTTAAAGCTGGAGCTTTTGTACAAAGAATAGGTATTAGGTTTGCAAACAGAGCTTTCAAATGACATCTGGAGCTAAATTATCAGCACTCACCAAACACTTGAGTGTTTGATAAAATTAAGAAGAAAAATGAAATGATTTTTGTAACTCTTTCCAAAGCATCAAATTTGAGGGTTAGCCAGAAGGTAGCTTCAGCAATTTTTGCCAAAAAAGGGGAGAAAGTATGAAAGACAGAGAGGGAGAACATTAAATTTAGCTTTTTTCTTTCTTCTTTAAAGAAAAGGAGTGTTGCCCATGAAATAGAAGATCACTAAAGATGAGGGGAAGCAGAAGCTTTTTCAACTACTTTTTCAGCATGCTATGAAAAAGCTGTTTGTGGCATACTTTGGTAAGAAGAGAGTGCCTGGAAACTCCTGATGTATAAAAAGAAAAACCCAAAGGTATGTAAGGGATGGTAAATATAGTTGGGGGTGCTGCTGCTGCTGCTAAGTCGCTTCAGTCATGTCCAACTCTGTGAGACCACATAGACGGCAGCCCCCAGGGACAGAGGAGCCTAGTAGGCTGCTGTCTATGGGGTCGCACAGAGTTGGACAGGACTGAAGCGACTTAGCAGCAGCAGCTGCAGCAGCACCCCCAACTATATTTACCATCCCTTACATACCATTGGGTTCTTCTTCTTACACATCAGGAGTTTTGCACTGAGAAGCAATCATTGGCCAGGATACCAAAGGTGCACACAAGTAGGGGAGGTGCTGTGACCAGTGAGGGAGTAAGGCACCTTCTGGGGTGGCTTCTACCTGTCATTAGTAGAATAGAACCCTAGACTCCTTGTCCAGGCACTGCTTCTGGAAGCAGATTATAGGAGCTTCTTCTCATAATCTAATGATCCTCTCCCAAATCCCTCCAATAAACTGCTTTGGGGATCTAAAGGGATCAGGGACCTGCTTCCTCATTGGGCTCTTCTTGACCATTACCTGAAGGTAAATTGCCCTACAATGCCTTGGGCATGGTGGCACTACAAATAGATCTCTTTAGGGCATCCCAAGATCAGTGGTGATTTTTTATAGGGAAATATATGAGCAGGTGGCATCAGAAGAAACCACTCACATACGTACAAATATACACATACATTTGTTAAATATGCACATTCTCTTAAGTTGTTTTTATAAACCTTAGAATTCGCATCATAGAGATAACTTCATCAAAGTTAATCACAGATGTTTTATAATTTTATTTATCATTATATTGTCTACCCTGGTGACACTGGTGTAAGCAAAATGGCTAAGTATTCCTTAATTAATATTTATTATAAGTTGTCACTATGTGGCACATTTGAATAATTCTAATAGCATGTTTCAGTATTATAAAGCAGAGTTGTTAATATTCTTCTTTCTGAGTTTTCAGAATTAGTGTAACTCCTCATTTTTTTCTGCCACTTATTCCTAAAGCTTGATAAATTAGCTAGCTGACCTCTCAAGTTGCTTTTTAATGTTAATAATGAATTATAACTTGGCAGATGATTATGTGCAACATGTAATCTTCACATTATAAGCTAAGTAATGTTAGCATAAATAATATTTTATAGTGTGAATAGATTATTTCTAAGATATGCAAATAAAATTATATAATAATTTGTGACTTTTTGTAGATCTACAGAATCAAAATTAAATTAAAAATTAAAAATTCAGGTCACAATATGTAATTTATTTCTGTCTTCATATCCCACTTAGGACACTTCTGAATTTATTCTGCAAATATATTAACATACAGACTTCAGGAAAAGGTCACATTTAAATTACGTGACAATTATGAGAAAGATTCCAAAAATAAGCCCATCTAAGTATCAGCAAATTGGTATTTTTGACCTGGCTTACATGAATGTGAGGACTGGCAAATCCAAAATCTGTAGCACAGGCCAGAGCAGGCTAGAAACTCTCAGGCAGGAGCTGATGCTGTAGTATTAGAGGCAAATTTTCTTCTTCCACAGGGAAACCTTGGTTTTGCTCTTAAGGCCTTGCATTGATTTGATGAGACTCCCTAGATAAAAGGGATTCCCCACTGGTTCCGTGGTAAAGAATCCTCCCGCCAATGCAGGAGACATAAGAGATTCAGGTTTGATTCCTGGTTGGAGAAGATCTTCTGGAGGAGAGCATGGCAGCACACTCCAGTATTCTTGCCTGGAGAATTCCATGGACAGAGGAGTCTGGTAGCCTACAGTCCATTGGGTCACAAAGAGGTAGACACAACTGAAATGACTTAGCATGCCTGCACGCACCCAGATAAAAGAAGATAATCTCCTTTACATATGGGCAATTGATTGTAGGTATTACCCATGTCTACAAATTACCTTCATAGCAATACATAAATTAGCATTAAATAACTGGATACCATAGCCTACACGAGTTGACACAAAATATAACCATCACTGTCCACCCCCTTGTCTCCTTGGCACCCTTGTATGTCTTTTAAAACCACACTTAAACTCTGAATAAAGACAATAACAAAGTACTATTTCACCTAACATGATACAGGGATTCTGAAACAACAGAAAACCATCTAACAGCTTTCCCAAGAGAGGATTCAAAGTCCTTGTGTGATGTTTGCTTCTTACTGATAACCTGTAACTTAAAAATACCATCATTTACTTTAATCATTAGTAATGAATGTTGTGTTAGAGTATAAGGGAATGATAAAATAGGGAAGAAGTCAGAAATGCTTGCTGTATACCCACATATATATTCATAATAAATTTTACATTCATAAGGAAGAAATACTCTTTAGTAAAACAGTCCTCATCCTTCAGCTGCTTAGTTACATGGTTGTAACTTGTATTTATAAAGTATGTTCTTTCAGGACACATTCCATATTTTCTTTGTCTTCAGTGAGTACCTCACTGGTCATTGGTCTTTGTGTAGTCCAGTAACCAAAACTTTTATTCCTCATAGATATGGGTGATTTATGTAATCTTCCCCAAATTGTTTGTTGTAATTCTCTATTGACTTTAATGTCAGAATTTATTGTCAGCATTGGTAATTGAAGTGTGATCACTTGCATCACCTTCATAAAATTATATCAAGATAAATTATAATTTATCACCTAGCAATTTCATGATAATGTGGTATATGTACCTGGAGTTTATTTTTAAAATATGTAATGATAAATATATGTTTATTTGTAGAGACAAACTCATTTCATTGCAGTTTGTTTTATTGAGCTTTACAGATTAGTGTTTTTTGACAAACTGATGGTTTGCATCAATCTAGTCTATCAGCATCATTTTTTCAAAAGCATTTGCTTACTGCATATCTCTGTGTCATAGTTTGGTAATTCTCACAATATTTCAAAAATTTTTTATTAGCTATAGTGACCCATGATCAGTAATCGTTGATGTTACTACTATGATTCACTGATGTCTCTGATGATGGTTACCATTTTTGAAGCAGTAAGATATTTTTAAATTAAGGAATGTACATTGTTTTCTTATACATGATGGTATTGGACACTTAGTAGACTGTGACTTTTATATGCACTGGGAAACCAGATATGTTATGTTACTTGCTTTATTGTGATTTTCACTTTATAGTGTTGGAACCAAATATGAAGTATCTTCCATGTATGTCTGTACATGACTTTTGGTTGTAGTAATGAATTATTATCTCAGCATTTTAGAAACAAAAAAGGTTACCACAACTTATCACATTAAAGATATTATTATTTGTCATAGAAGCTTGACAAATTAGGTGGTAAATTTCCATACTAAAATATTCTTATATCACATGCAAGTCTTTATGGGGAGAAAAAAATAAAATAAAAATATTAACATACTTAATGCTAATTTTGTTAACTTATAACCTGTAACCCCTGAAAGTGGAGTTGTGCTGGTTATTTGCCTGTTTCTCTTACACGATGGATAGTGGCTACTTGCTGTTTCAGTGTTCTATTTTACTTACTGCTTTCCAACAAAAGTGTAACCAAATTCCCTGTATTTGAGTCATTAAAAGGAAAATTAGACATGGACTTATCAGTACTAATCAGTGCTTGACTAGGGATATTTAATTTTTAAATCTAACCTAGTATTTATTTATTTTCTTCAAGAAGACATTTTTGTTAATGAGAGATACCTATTTATATTATATGATGTAGTAATTTTAATATAAAAAGATATTTAGATGTTTCATCATTAAAATAAATAATAAAGTATGTTATCATATATCCACACTTGTATAGATCTCACTAAGCATTCATCATAGCATGTTGAACATTTGTCTCCTGCCTCCATCAGTGCTGACATCCTGTAAGGTAGCTGATCGTGACAGTTGCCTGTGTTCCTCTGGCTGTTCTTGCTTTTCACTCCCTATTGGAATGTCCTTTCTCTTGTACTTGTTGACCCTTCTTAAACTTCAAGGAAGCCAGCCCGAGGCCTGAACATGAGGCTTCGACTCTGATATTATGTTTTGCGAAACTAAAAAGACATTTTAGTACTGTTTCTTGCAAAATGCCCATGTTTCCTTTAATTGTATATATTTCAGAAATGATCATAATTACTAAATGTATACTGTACATATGACAGAAATAAGGACTTATTTATTCGTATGTTTCAATATCTGAAATTACTTAGCATGGTATTTTATGTATTAATTGAATTTGATTGAATGATACAAATGTATATTAATAAATGTAAAATCTCTCTTTAAAGAAATATTTTAGAAACCAATATGGCCTATATTGCCAACAATACCTGCATGCAAAATAAAGTGTCATTTGTACTAAATATGAAAATAAACAAAAATCAACTAATTAAGATCAATATATAAGTAAATAATAATGATTTTTAGCTAAATTCTAAATTTATTCAGCTTTCTGTAATTATGAAGAGAAGCTAAAAGTCACAAAATACACTGATGAATAAAATTGAGGGCTTTATTTAAATATTAAATACCTTTAGTAGATAATTTTATAATCATAAAAGTGTTTTATACTTATAAAATAACCAGTATAAGAAAACCTTAAATAAAATATCATAAGAAAATACCATTAAAATTTAAGCAAAACAATATATTTACTTTTTGACCAATTAGTATTTTAGGTTTTTATTTATAAGAACCATAGTTTTACCTAAGTCTTTGACTTTGTTTTTGGACTGTCACATTTTCTTTTTGTCCAGATGGTTGTCATCTGGCACCACCCACTTCTAATGTATTAAAATGATATTTTAAACTTTGTTAGAGTATCCAATATTTAGAAAATGCCCTTCCTCTCAGATAAAGACTGTTTTTCCATAAAGACATCAACTTTAATAATACATTTAATTAATTTGCTATTTTTCTGTGTGGCTAGTTTTCCCCCACAACTTTATTTACTGAGGAGATAGTAGCTCATGTAGTGAGCAGTCTGCCTGCAATGTGGGAGACCTGGCTTCGATCACTGACTTGGGAAGATCCCTGGAGAAGGAAATGACAACCCATGCCATATTGTTGCCTGGTATATCCCGTGAATGGAGTAGCCTGGAAGGCTACAGTCCACGAGGTTGCAAAGAGTGGGACACAACTGGGCAACTTCACTTTCTGTTTATTAAGTTTCTAGTTCTTTCAACAGATACTAGTACTTACTGACCAGATAGAGCAGAAGTACTAGTATTTCAGTGACAAATTAAAAGAGTCTACTCCCACATTTGCCTTACAAAATTTGGGGATCTAGATGTTAAACGAATGTGTAGTTAAACGTAATTTTAACTGTGATAAGTACCAAAAAAAAAAATCACATGTAAAAATTACCAATGCAGAATATCTGCTGCTTGCTTCTGTGTCACATTTAAGAATCAAAGAATAGTGCTTAGCACAACATGTGTAGTCAATAATTATTTTCAAACAAATTATTTTAAAAAGGCAGGATGCTCTTTGACTTCAAAATAGTATTAAACCCAATCTCTTTTTATTAGAAAACACACAGTTCTACTATGGAAACAATATTTATATAAAATTAAAGAACAGTTAGGAATATTATATATCAAAACAGTAGCAAAATCTGCCCATAGGACATTTCCCAAAAATCAGTTCCACATGAATTATTCTGAAGGTAATTTCTCTGGCATTTATAAGATGAGGAGCTATTGTTCAAGTGGAAGGGCTGAAGAATTGCTTGATCCAAAATTGGGGAATTTGAGTTGGATGTTGATGGCAGAGAATGATTTATTAAAGTGGGAAGGACATTACTGTGGCCATTTAGGACCAGTGAAATACAGGGAAGGGAAAGTCAAGATAAATTGATCAAATAGAGTTAAACCATAAAAGTGAGAGAAGTAAAAGGATAATTTTTCATTTTGTTGCTCCAGCTTGTAGCAAAATTTTCTAATAAATTAGAAGTATCTGTAGAATAAGAAAATTAATCATTTTTACATAGCAGTGAATATTACCTGTGAAAGCATAGTATTGTGAACTGGAATATTTGGGCCTCTCCAAATTCCTTTCTTGGAATCTTAACCCTCAGTGTGATGATATCAGGAGTCTTTGGAAGGTGTAGAACTCTCATAAGTGGGACCAAAAGATACTCGAAAGAACTCTGTCATCTTTCCCACACTGCAAAACACAGTGATCTCAGGCTCCATTTGAGAAGCGGATTTCTTCCATTGTTGCTATTCAGTTGCTAGATTGAGTCCAACTCCTTGCAACCTGATGGACTGCAGTAGGCAGTCTTCAATTAAGACAAGCTATTTGACAAGCATCAAAAGGCAAAAATAATTTATTGGAGAAGAATTGTACCTCTTCTATTTATATATACAGATCAGTCTCTCCGTCGTGTCCAACTCTTTGCAACCCTGGGAATCACAGCACGTCAGGCCGCCATGTCCGTCACCAACTCCCGGAGTTCACTCAAACTCACGTCCATCGAGTCGGTGATGCCATCCAGCCATCTCATCCTCTGTCGTCCCCTTCTCCTCCTGCCCCCAATCCCTCCCAGCATCAGAGTCTTTTCCAATGAGTCAACTCTTCACATGAGGTGGCCAAAGTATTGGAGTTTCAGCTTTAGCATCATTCCTTCCAATAAATAGCCAGGACTGATCTCCTTTTGGATCTCCTTGCAGTCCAAGGGAATCTCAAGAGTCTTCTCCAAAACCACAGTTCAAAAGAATCAATTCTTCTGGGCTCAGCTTTCTTTATAGTCCAACTCTCACATCCATACATGACCACTGGAAAACCATAGCCTTGACTAGATGGACCTTTGTTGGCAAAGTAATGTCTCTGCTTTTTAATATGCAATCTAGGTTGGTCAGCAAATAGTAAAATAAACAGATAGACTTATGAAAATAAAATTTATGAAGGCCCTGTACTTTAAAGTGTCAATGAAGATACAAGACTGAAAAGCACTGAAAATAATCTATCAACTAGAACTAAAAACTCTTGGAGAGCAATGAACAATAAGAATGAGACTAAATAGACAGTGGGCAGCTAGGAAAAGAATAGAAGATTTCCAAACCATAGTTGTTTACAGAACAGTTATAGACAAGTTTTTAAATGTTGGTAATGTAAGAATTGACTCATTGGAAAAGACCCTGATGCTGGGAGGGATTGGGGGCAGGAATAAGGGGACAACAGAGGATGAGATGGCTGGATGGCATCACCCACTCGATGCACATGAGTTTGGGTGAGCTCCGGGAGATGGTGATGGACAGGGAGGCCTGGCGTGCTGCGATTCATGGGGTCACAAAGAGTCGGACACGACTAAGTGACTGAATTGAACTGAACTGAACTGAATGTAAGAATTACAATATTATTATATTTTCTATATAATCATATATAATTTATTTTGTAAATCATCAACCTAAGTGAAAAATAATTGTTTTACAAAGTTTCAAATTAAAAATAAACAAGAAAAATATATTTTAACTTAAAAATATACGAAGGGTGGGTCACATAGTTTCTAAAACAGTCCCTATTTAAGCCATGTACACAGCAACATTTATATTGTGGTTTTTAAAAAGGCAGATTGTACTTTGTAGAGAGGCTACATTTTGGTATAGAGACATACAAGTTTATCCTATGTATATTATCCTAGAAAATTCTTTAGTTTTTTGAACCTCAATGTCCTCAAATCAGAGATTTTTGAAATTAATATCATAACAGATATTCTTCAGAGGATCACATTCCATAGTTTATTTTACCCTGACACTGAATGTATACTTATATTGAAGTATGATACATTGGGTAAAGCAGCCAAATAAAGGATAAATAGCAAACAATTTTGGAAAGAAACAGAACCTGCTTTAGTTTTTGAGTTTAGACTCACTGTTGCGCAAGATTAATATCACTTTCAAAAGGAAAATTGTGATTTTTGTCATTCTAGACCACTGCTTCTTAGGGTCAAAGTTGATTTTTTTTAATTTAAATTTATTTATTTTAATTGGAGGCTAACTACTTTACAACATTGTATTGGTTTTGCCATACATCAACATGAATCCGCCACAGGTTACATGTGTTCCCCATCCTGAACCCCCCTCCCACCTCCCTCCCTGTACCATCCCTCTTGGTCATTCCAGTGCACCAGCCCCAAGCATCCTGTATCCTGCATCGAACCTGGACTGGAGATTAGTTTCTTATATGATATTATACATGTTTCAATGGCATTCTCCCAAATCATCCCACCCTCTCCCTCTCCCACAGAGTCGATTTTTAATACATCCTGTTCAGCATTTATAGAAAAGTTAAATAGTTAGATAAATAGACACAGATAGAACACTCAGTGTGGTGTCATTTCTAGGCCAAGGTCAAACCCAGATGTTCGACCTATCAGATAACACTTGTCAATCACTCTAAGGTAGCATTGGTCTTTTATGCTGCCCAGGTCATGGCTTAACATGTTTTCAGATTTTTAACTTTATTCAATTTTTGTAGTATAATTTTCAGAGTTACTAATGAATCTCAGGGAAAAAATAAATATGCTTCTGTGTGATGTTCAAATTTTCAAAACTGTTTTCAAGGAAATGACCTTTAATAATTATATAATCATTATAATTTTATAAACATTATATCTGCCTATTGTTAAACTGCCCTCTACAGGATTGCTTCTCTTGTGGCTCAGACAGTAAAGAAATCATCTGCAATGCAGGGGACCTGGGTTCGATCCCTGAATTGGGAAGATCCCCTGGAGGAGGGCATGGCAACCCACTCCAGTATCCTTGCCTGGAGAATCTCCATGGACAGAGGAGCCTGGTGAGCTACAGTCCATGGGGCCACAGAGAGTTGGATACTACTGAGCAACTAAGCTCAGCTACAGGATTACATGTAAACCATAAACAGCAAAGGAAAGTATTTTTCAGTCTTCTTCAATAATTAATTTTTGTTCCTAAGATTTTAATGTGCCAAAATAATTTTGCTTTTGTTTACACACTTCCAAATTTGAATAATATATTTTTCATATAAGCCTTATGGGAAAACTGCTCCATTAAAATAAAAGCAAAATCCATAAAGCCTAATTAGAAAATAATTACCAAGAACAAAGTAAGAAATGTTTCAGGTTTTTAAAAATATTTTATCTGTCTAAATCTTCCATTTGATTATGAATTTTTTTGAGAGATTCAATATGTAATGTAGATTCAGTACATCTAATAAAACTCTGGAGTCCATTTCTTCTTTAAATGAGACTGAATCTAGTTGCATTCACTTGAGAGTATGCCCTCATTCATATTTCACTGGGGAAGCAGAGAGAATCTGTTTCTCCATCAGAGAGAATCTCTTTCTCTTCTTTATAAAAACTCATGCATTTTGATAATAAACTGGACAAACCTTTTCATTTTGACAAGCTAAGTTCATCTCCATTGCCAAGGAAATTTTATTTCAATTTGTATATGAGGATGACATTATGAAAACCAGTCTTACAAAACAAGATACAAATAAAGGAAAATATGGTGTCTTACCTTACCAAACACCTGAAGTAGCAAATTCAGAACTGTGGCAATGCCAATCTTTTGGAACACTTAAAAAAGACTCTTATATTCAGTGAAAAATAATTTTTATATTTTTCAGATTTTTAAATGTGAAGAGAATGTATGAGTTGTTCACAGTTTATTCAGAGTTTGAGATTGCCTCACAGAAGATCATAATAAATCTATAAACATTGTAAAGAAAGCTGACTTCACATGGCTTTTTCTTTCCTACTGTGCACAATAGAGGGTGAGGGTGGTAGAGAAAGATCTCTCTCTCTCCCTGTTCATAGAGGGCCACTAATCCCATCATGAGGGCCCCAACCTCATGATGGGATTAGTGATTTAATGACCAGATTTAACCCTAATGACCTCCCAAAGGCCCCAGCTTGAAATACCATCACACTGATGATTAGGGCTTCCACATAAGAATTTGAGGGGGACATACACAGTCAGTCTATATTAAGACTTCAAAAGATTGAGCTAAAGGATACATGGCAATATCCCTATATTCTAAAATGAAATAGTAGGTACCCTTTAGGGATTTAAGAAAGAAGTGGTCAAACTTTTTATATATTTAAACACTATTTTCATAATTATTGCTATCCGTAGTCTGCCTTCCCATTGAGCGTATAAAAGGGTTGCAGTTAAAGAGGAAAGAAAAAAAGAAAAGTACACTTGAAAAGAAAAATTAAGTGTTCCCTGTGTCATTTTCCTTCTCATGCCCATGGATCGGACAGATAGGGCATGTCTCACCACCGGACAAATAGCCCTCAGATGTGGGAAGAGTAAACACTATTCAACTTTTGTATGAGTAACCTGAGGTATGAATACCTTCCTAAGTTTTCAAAGCAGAAAGACAGACCTCATTGGAAGCTAGCTCCACTTATATAATTTTGGATTGTTTCTTATATACCAAATGTGTGCCTTTCATAGAGCGAGCCAGGCTGAGGACATTTAAAGTGGAAATTCAGAGGGTTGTAAAGAAGAGACGAAGGTGAACCTCCGGCTATCCGTGACTGAGAAAATCATCAGCAGTCAGCCTAGGAAAATGCATTGCTTTAGTCAAGAAAATGGAATTTTGATATTCTCTGGGCAGGCATGTTTTAAGTTAAGAAACTTAAAATGTTCCCTAATATGGAGTTATTTTTGGACAGATTCCAAACCCCAAGGGAGCCAAAATTAAATCATTGTACACCTAGGTGAATAAAAATGTTTCTGCCCTTTACACTTTCTTTCTAACCTCCTCTTTCATTGTTTCCCCAGGGAGGTTATACTTCACACTTAATAAGCAAAGGAGAAAAGTAAAAGAGCAAAGTATAGAAAGAGAAAAAGGTCTCCCAAATATCAATTCCCTATTTATATCTCCAGCTGGAAGTAGGCCCAAGTTAGTGAAATGGAAAATCTTTACTTTAAATAAAATTTAGTTTCACTATTACACAGGATAATTTAATTATTGATAATAAATCTGAGGCTGAAAGTGACTAAGGAGTTTTTGTTTAGGTATTGAGAAACCACAAAAGTAATGAAAAATTTCTTGAATTTTATCAAGAAAATGGAAACAAATAGCCCCTCATAATGGGTTAATCAATAAGATGATAGGTTTATTCAAAAGATAACTTTTTTTTTTTTGTATCCTGTAGAGTCCTATTCTGTCTAAATCTTGACTTGGCATAAAATGAAGAATATTGCACAGAATCTCTGATATAATAAGACTGAATATTATATAATTAAAATTCACCTATACAGCAAGTAGTGATGTTGTATATGGGATAATAGTTTGAGTAAATCAAAATTTCACTTAATTTCTCATACTATTCTCTCTCCCAGAAGCTTAGACATAATTACTGAACTTAACTGAAGTATTATTCATATATATTTTCTGCCGTTTTGTCACTGAGATATGTCCAAATCTTTTGTGACCCTATGGACTACAGCCTGCCAGGCTTTCCTGTCCATGGGATTTGCCAGGCAGGAACATAGGACTGGGTTGTCATTTCCTTCTCCAGGGGATCTTGCGGACCCAAGGATCAAAACCAAGTCCCTTGAGTCTATCCTATTGGCAGACATTCTTTACCACTGAGCAACAAGGGAAGCCTATTCCTATGTAACAAGTTTATTCATTTATTTTAAAGTTTAGTCTTTACAACAACTGGTATAGGTGAGGAAACAGAAACAAGGGAAATCAAGTGGGATGGCAAAAATTAGAGGTAATAAGTATCAGAGCCATGATTTGAGTGGTGGATGTATAGATTCATTTCTTAATTTTAAATGCCATGCTTTATTGTTTAATTTGTGATGTCAAATAATCTGGAGTAGCTGAACAACAAATTCCCATTGTCCATGCATGGAAATTACTCATTCAGCCTGCTTAATTTCATCACATAATTTGAATTCAGCTGCACTATGTTAGGAAGATCTCTTAACAAACTCATCAGCAATTCCTGACAATGAATAATATTTCACTTATAGATCATACTCATAAAAATACTATATTTTTCAAATTTTCAGTGTCCTCACACTTTTATTGTTGATGTGGCATAGGTTCATGTATTTAGTTAAGTTCAGTTCAGCCACTCTGTCATATCCGACTCTTTGCCATCCTATGATCCGCAGTATGCCAGGCCTCCCTGTCCATCACCAACTTGCAGAGTCTACCCAAACCCATGTCCATCAAGTAGGTGATGCCATCCAACCATCTCATCCTCTGTCGTCCCCTTCTCCTCCTGCCTTCAATCTTTCCCAGCACCAGGGTCTTTTCAAATGAGTCAGCTCTTCGCATCAGGTGGCCAAAGTATTGGAGTTTCAGCTTCAACATCAGTCCTTCCAATGAACACCCAGGACTGATTTCCTTTAGGATGGACTGGTTGGATCGCCGCTCAAGAGTCTTCTTCAACACCACAGTTCAAAAACATCAACTCTTCTGCACTCAGCTTTATTTAAAGTCCAACTCTCACATCCATATATGACCACTGGAAAAACCATGGCCTTGACTAGATGGACCTTTATTGACAAAGTAATGTCTCTGCTTTTGAATATGCTATCTAGGTTGGTCATAACTTTCCTTCCAAGGAGTAAGCGTCTTTTAATTTCATGGCTGCAGTCACCATCTGTAGTGATTTTGGAGCCCAGAAAAATAAAGTCTGACACTGTTGCTACTGTTTCCCCATCTGTTTCCCATGAAGTGATGGGACCGGATGCCATGATCTTAGTTTTCTGAATGTTGAGCTTTAGGCCAACTTTTTCACTCTCTTCTTTCACTTTCATCAGGAGGCTTTTTAGTTCCTCTTCAGTTTCTGCCATAAGGGTGGTGTCATCTGCATATCTGAGGTTATTGATATTTCTCCCAGCAATCTTGACTCCAGCTTGTGCTTCATCCAGCCCAGTATTTCTCATGATGTATTTAAGTTAAATAAGCAGGGTGACAATATACAGCCTTGACGTACTCTTTTGCCTATTTGCAACCAGTCTGTTGTTCCATGTCCAGTTCTAACTGTTGTTTCCTGATCTGAATATAAGTTTCTCAATAGGCAAGTCAGGTGGTCTGGCATCCCCATCTCTTTCAGAATTTTCCACAGTTTATTGTGATCCACACAGTCAAAGGCTTTGGCATAGTCAATAAAGCAGAAATAGATGTTTTTCTGGAACTCTCTTGCTTTTTGGATGATCCAGCGGATGTTGGCAATTTGATCTCTGATTCCTCTGCCTTTTCTAAAACCAGCCTGAACATCTGGAATTTCACGTTTCGTGTATTGTTGAAGCCTGGCTTGGAGAATTTTAAGAATTACTTTACTAGTATATGAGATGAGTGCAATTGTGTGGTAGTTTGCGAACTCTTTGGCATTGCCTTTCTTTGGGATTGGAATGAAAACTGACCTTTTCCAGTCCTGTGGACATTTAGTTAAATTATCCATCAAAAGTGGTATGGTCACTCACCTAGAGCCAGACATCCTGTACTGTGAAGTCAAGTGGGCATTAGGAATTATTACCATGAGCAAAGCTAGTGGAAGTGATGGAATTCCAGCTGAACTATTCAAATCCTAAAAGATGATGCTATTAAAGTGCAGCACTCAATAATCCAGCAAATTTGCAAAACTCATCAGTGGCCACAGGACTGGAAAAGGTCAGTTTTCATTCCAGTCCGAAAGAAAGGCAATGCCAAAAATGTTCAAACTACTGCACAATTGCACTCATCTCACACCCTAGCAAAGTAATGCTCAAAATCCTTCAAGCTGGACTTCCACAGTATATACACCAAGAAATTCCAGATATACAAGCTGGATTTAGAACAGGCAGAGGAACCAGAGATCAAATCACCAACATCTGTTGGATCATATAGAAAGCAAGAGAATTCCAGAAAAAATATCTACTTCTGTTTCACTAACTACACTAAAGCCTTTGATTATTTGGATCACAACAAGCTGTGGAAAATTCTTAAAGAGATGAGAATACGAGACCACCTTACCTGCCCCCTGAGAAACCTGTTTGCACGTCATGAAGCAACAGTTAGAACCAAACATGAAGCAATGGACAGTACAAAATTGAGAAAGGAGTACATCAAGTCTATATATTATCACCCTGCTTATTTAACTTATATGCAGAGTACATCATGTGAATTGCCTGGCTGTAAAAGCACAAGCTGGAATCAAGATTGCAGGAGAAATATCAACAAGCACATACATGCAGATGACATTACCTTTATGGCAGAAAGTGAAGAGGAACTAAAGAGCCTGATGAGGGTGAAAGAGGAGAGTGAAAAAGCTGGCTTAAAACTCAACACTTAAAAAACAACAATCTTGGCATTTGGTCCCATCACTTCAATGGCACTGCAGATGGTGACTGCACTAATGAAATTAAAAGATACTTGCTCCATGGAAGAAAAGCTATGACACATTAGTAGACAGTGTATATTAAAAAGCAGAGACATCACTTTTTCAACAAAATCCATATAGTCAAAGCTATGGTTTTTCCAGTAGTCATGTGCAGATATGAGAGTTGGACTATAAAGAAGGCTGAACACTGAAGAATTGATGCTTTTGAACAGTGGTGATGGAGAAGACTCTTGAGAGACCCTTGGGCTGCAGGGAAATCAAACCAGTCAATCCTAAAGGAAATCAATCCTGAATATTCTTTGGAAGGACTTATGCTGCAGCAGAAGCTCCAACCTCAGCCACCTGATGCACAGAGCAGACTCTTCGGAAAAGATCTTGATGCTGGGAAAGATTGAGGGCAGGAAAAGAAAGGAGCGACAGAGGATGAGATGGTTGGATGGCATCACTAACTCAGTGGACATGAGTTTAAGCAAACTCTGGAAGATAGTGAAGGATGGGGAAGCCTGGTGTGCTTCAGTCCATGGGTTTAATAAGAGTCAGACACGACTGAATGACTGAACAAACAACAATCTATCAAAGTAGGTTTTGTCAATTGCCTTATAGTTTTAAAAATTACATAGGCATTGAGAAAAGTTATTCATTACTTAAAACTTGAAATATTAAAGCATTATTAAAAATTGTCCCTTTTACATATGAGAAATTTCAGGGAATGCATTTTACTTGAATTCTTGACAGGCTGATATTAAAACTCTTGATTCTTGTTTGAATTTGATATGTTGTCAGCATCTTTAAAGATAATGAGATATTCAATATATGTCTTCGATAGTCAGGCCAATGGTCACCAAAGATGTGCACATTCTAATCTCCAGCGTCGAACCTTCAAATACTTTAGCATCACACAGGAAAATGAAATCAAGTTAAACAAAGAAAAATCCAAAGTGACCACCCACATTTTCCAGAATATCAGTGCCATCATTGACAGACCTTAGCAGAAGGAAAAAGGGGGGAAGTTTAACTACTTGTGAAGATTGGGACATGCAGATTTTAATTTTTATATGGAAACCATATTGCAACTTTCATAATGATGTTTAAAGTTTCTTTAATGACATCATTACCAAGAGTCAGCAGAAAACTCGTGGAAATTTCTGAGTTTTCAACCAGAAATTTACTACCAGGAAGGAAAGGAGGAGAAATTTACTACACATATATTTAAAGGATGACTAGGAAAAAAAAAGTTTGCATTATGATTAAATCATTAATTATGTCCATTCTGCATCATACAATTAAGCAAAAAGTAGATGAACAAGTGAAAAATAAATTTAAAATATCTCTCATTCCATTGGATTAACTAGTACTCTGGATTTTGTTTTCAGCTTTTTCTCACATTTTGTAATAGTGTTAGGTATGTTGGGGGAGTTTGTAATTTCCTTGGTTCTCTCTTGCTGCAGCAAAATTTTGAAGTAACAGACGAATTGGTGTTACAACTCCATTTCATGTAAAAAGTAAAGGAAAATACACCCTTGAGGGTGGGCCAACCCAGAAGTGGGGCCTCAATCCTTCTAGGCTTCCTCCTTTTATACATTTGTCTCCTTCCCCCTGAGCCTGCGGTATGTAAATTAGGCTAGGTAGGAGGGCTGTTGTTTTACCTGAGTTCCTCACTCTGGTTCTGGGACTCTGCTTTGTTCTGTTTTCACAGGCTTTTCCCTTCTTTGTCTTTTAGCCACCGCCATTTTGGACTCCTTTTTCCTATTCTAACTACCTAACAGGTATATGTGTGTTTTCCCAAAGTGTACATTCTTTAATTTTGTATGTTTTAGAAAGTTATATAGATGCTATCTTGAGTTTCATTACTTCCTTTTCTCTACACAACATTTTGTTTTTGACATTGATCTATAGTGGTACCTGAGTTTGTGATTCATTTATTTTTATGAATATTTTTTTCTTATATTGCTTAGTTGCACCAGGATTTATTTAATCTTTCTAATGTTAATGATGGTTTGGAGAGTTTTTTTCCTATTATTATAGAAACAACGTTACCATGAATATTCAGATAAACATTTCCTGGAGCACATATGCTATAATTTATCTGGAAAGCCTGGCATATGCTCATTTGTTTTCTTTATTAGAAATATTAGCACATTTTGTTTAGGTTTATTGTTTCTAAGACAGATAAGACTATTTTATAATTAATATTAATATTTAAATGTTTTATGAGTCTTCAAACATGATATATTTTTTTCACATTGGTCATCTCATTTTATTCACATCTTAAAAAAAACAGAAACAAATCTGCTTCCTTTTTCTATATTTCCTTGTACTTTCCATGTAATTTCAGGCATAAAATTAGAATTTTAAATTTGATTCCCTTCTACAGTAAGACAATAATAATAAGGAAGGTAAAAAGTTTATGAGGACTCTATTGATATTTTTTTTACAGGTTGGAAAGGCAAGGATCATCATTTGCTTATAGCCATGTAGCTAATCAGAGATAAAATTTAAAAATGTAATTTTTTTTTTCTTTGCAGCTAGTAGTTGATTATTGAACAACTACAGTGTAGAAGGACCATCATATTAAACATTTCTGGGTTCATTGCATTCAGATGTTCTTACTTTGAAATGAAGATATTTTATAAGCTTTTGTTTTTACATTAGTGAATGGAAGATAATATTAAAAAAGAATGTATATATATGTAAAACTGATTCACTTCACTGTACAACAAAAATTGATATGGCATTTTATTGAAATCAGCTATATTTCAATAAAACATAAAATCAATAAACACATTTAATGTAATATTACATGTATTGCAGCTTTCATTCAGCTGGATTTTAGAATCCAGTTCAACTGGATCTTAGAATTACAGACAATTTTGTTTGTACAATGATGAATTATCAATACAGACTACAAATATAAGTCATAGACTTTTATTACAAGGAAACTTTAAACTATTTGAAAATATATATATTTGAATTTTTAAATTATGCATATATCTCATGTGTATAAACAATTTATATATGTATATATGAAATTATATAATTAAAACCAAATAAGAAAGCTATACAATGTTAGAATTAAAAATTTCAAGCTCTGTTCACATTTTAAAGTAAATCTTTACTAAGAAAAATACCCTGGTAACACATCATTCTGAGTACAAGTAAAAATTCAATCTTAATTGCTAAAGCTATACATTGTAGTTAAATAAAAGTAGGCAGTGTATTATCACTTGGTTTTATCAGACTCAGTTAAGATTTTTAATAATCCATAAAGATAAATTGAGGGAAAGTTGTTATATTTTTA
This sequence comes from Bos mutus, assembly GCF_027580195.1. Classification (NCBI taxonomy): domain Eukaryota; kingdom Metazoa; phylum Chordata; class Mammalia; order Artiodactyla; family Bovidae; genus Bos; species Bos mutus. The sequence goes on along the minus strand of NC_091628.1, from coordinate 64,381,539 downwards.
GAAATTTGAAGATTATTCCTCCTCTAACAAATATGATGATAATATGCATTTTAATAATATATGTTTAGAAATTTCATGTAACTGAAGCACTTAATGACTATCTTGAGATATCAACACTGCTTTTACTCCCTTAAAAGAATTTTCACCAGGATGCAATCAGTATTTGTCAAGTTATCAATTATTTCAGTGTCTCTATGCTTGTAAACATTTAAACATTATATCTAATCTCACTCCATTCAATCAAAAATGTTTAACTATGAAAAGACTTTATAGATATGACATTATGTGTTTGCCACCAAATATTAAAGTGTTGACAACTTTATTTTTATTATTCAGGGTATCCTCTATGATCATTTTAACTGTTCCTTTATAAAAACCTGTGTAGAAAATATCATTGGCTATTTACACTTGCAGTTAATTTCTCTTATTTTCAGCTTAAATTACCATTGAATCTTTTCTGTGAAATATTTCTAAGATTTTTATTAAATATTGAATAAAAATGTGTGTATATTCATTCACTCACCAAATGTTTTTAGCAACTCTTTCTTCTAAGGCCCAGAATATATGGACAAACTAAAGTGAAAGTGATGAAAAATGAAATATAGGCTCTACTTTTACTAAAACTTAGATGATTTGCTAGTATCAGTGCATTAAAGTTGAGTTATTTTATATTCAATAGGAATATTTTTGAGATCAGGATCATTTCTTTATTCAGCAAAATGAGTTATTGAATTTGAACATGCATTAAGTACAAAGGTAAAATTATATGTATGAAACCTGTTCATTTCCTTTCTCCTCAGTCTCTAACAAAAAGAATAGATTATCCTGTTTTTAGGATGGTTTTACTAATTAAAGAATTATGTTGGAGGCCAAAATGAGTACATATATCATTTGCAGAGAAATAGTATAGCTATTCTCAATTCCCTATGATGTACATATTACTATATAAAAAGACTGTGTATTAATATTTTTCAAGAGAGTGATTTCATCTAAGCAAAACTTTTAGCATGCTTGCAGCTGTCTATACAAACTGTAAAAAGGTAACAAGATTCTAACATGATCCTTTGTAGAGATATCATAGCTGACATCACCAGAAACTGGAATATATTTTTCAAAATGATCATAGTATATTATGTAATCCATATTTATGAATGTTCTATTTTTCAACTATTGATTCAAAGTTGACAGGAGTAGCATTTAAAGCATAGTTTTTTAAGTTAAAAATCAAGAATTTTCTGATTAAATATATTCTTCCACCTAAGCAATGGTGCCCCACTCCAGTACTCCTGTCTGGAAAATCCCATGGATGGAGGAGCCTGGTGGGCTGCAGTCCATGGGGTTGCAAAGAGTCGGACACAACTGAGCGACTTCACTTTCACTTTTCACTTTCATGCATTGGAAAAGGAAATGGCCACCCACTCCAGTGTTCTTGCCTGGAGAATCCCAGGGACGGGGGAGCCTGGTGGGCTGCTGTCTATGGGGTCGCACAGAGTTGGACACGACTGAAGTGACTTAGCAGCAGCAGCAGCAAGTGGCATTAAAATTATGCTTATAATCTCAGAAAAATAATCATATGCTTGTTATTTCTGCATATACAATGGAAAAATTGTGATTATAGTGCACAATGAGAGTCAAAACTCATTTTTAAATCCCCAGTGGAATTCAGACTTTTTAATGAAAATTCCAGTATTCAAAACCAATTTGTTTTAATGCTTAATTTTTAAAGATTTTATTAACTTCCTAAACAGAATACTACTTCTTTTGGAATAATTACTATTTGGAAAAATTATATTGTTTGCATATATATACCTATTTTGGCCGTTACTTTTATTGACTTTAGTTCCATTAGTATATTTCAAAGTAATGTATAAAATGTATGTGACATATATCATTGTCAAAAGTTATTAAAATTATAGAACAGAATATTTTCTAATGACACAAATCCATTCATCTTTATCTACATCTGCAGTACGATTTTCAAAAGGCATCCACTGTCTTTTCTTAAGTCTCTAATATAGGAAAATCTAGGGTATTTCACTAGTAAGAGTGCCTTTGTATCTCTTTGAGTGTGGCATTGGACCAAACCTATTTCAAAATAGGTTAGAATTGAGGCACATACAATATGGATAGAGAAGACAAATAACATAAATTATGGTAGCCATAAACATAAAACTATTGACCACATTTCTAAATACTTCTAGTTAGTAGATCCAGCTTTGTAAAGTATATCATTTATATAAAATGGACTATATTACAGAATCAAATTAATAAATAATCATTATGAGTAATGTGGTTAATGCTAGTTTATACTGGCTTATGAAGAACAAAGAATTTGATCATTCTTATTGTATGTAAAGCTACGTCATTGCATCTCCACTGTGTACCTTTCAAAACTGTAAATCATAAATCAGTGTTTAAAGCTTCAAGGCACCAATTGTGTATCTCTGCACAGTAGTCTTATGTTTGCTTCTATCCTTTACGCTTTGTGCAGAATCCAGTGGTTTTGCAATACAAATAGAAGCCAGGTCACATAATTTATAAACCCCTATTCTTCTGCTTAGTACTAACTTAGGGTTCAACAATGCATTTATTCTCTACAGTTCAGTTTATTCATTTGCAAAATGGGACTAAAATTAGTGTAATATTGCATAGTATTCTTGTAAAAGATAATCTTGTATTCAGTTCAGTTCAGTTCAGTCGCTCTGTCGTGTCCAACTCTTTGCGACCCCATGAATCACAGTACGCCAGGCCTCCCTGTCCATCACCAACTTCCGGAGTTCACTCAGACTCACGTCCATCGAGTCAGTGATGCCACCCAGCCATCTCATCCTCTGTCGTCCCCTTCTCCTCCTGCCCCCAATCCCTCCCAGAATCAGAATTGTTTCCAGTGAGTCAACTCTTTACATGAGGTGGCCAAAGTACTGGAGTTTCAGCTTTAGCATCATTCCTTCCAAAGAAATCCCAGGGCTGATCTCCTTCAGAATGGACTGGTTGGATCTCCTTGCAGTCCAAGGGACTCCCAAGAGTCTTCTCCAACACCACAGTTCAAAAGCATCAATTCTTTGTTGCTCAGCCTTCTTCACAGTCCAACTCTCACATCCATACATGACCACAGGAAAAACCATAGCCTTGACTAGCCAGACCTTTGTTGACAAAGTAATGTCTCTGCTTTTGAATATGCTATCTAGGTTGGACATAACTTTCCTTCCAAGGAGTAAGCGTCTTTTAATTTCATGGCTGCAGTGATTTTTGTATAGTATGTCTTAAATTAGGTATATACAAACTATTGGGTTTAGCTCATGTAAGTAATCAAAACATAATCTTAATTTACTCTTTGATTGATTATATTTTTAATATTTAATATAGTTAATAGCATTAGAAAAATTATTTCATTACAAAATGAATAACTAGGATTTTATAGTGATATCAATTTTAAAACATACTTAAAAATATTGCCTGCTGCTGCTGCTGCTAAGTCACTTCAGTCATGTCCAACTCTGTGTGACCCCACAGATGGCAGCCCACCAGGCTCCCCCAGGCAAGAACAGTGGAGTGGGTTGCCATTTCCTTCTCCAATGCATGAAAGTGAAAAGTGAAAGGGAAGTCACTCAGTCATGTCTGACTCTTCACGAACCCCATTGACTGCAGCCTACCAGGCTCCTCTGTCCGTGGGATTTGCCAGGCCAGAGTACTGGAGTGGTTCTAATCAAGAGAAATGTGACTTTGTGAGCTCAAATGATCGAGGTTCAAGTCAAAGTAAAACATATTTACTTGTAAATATTATTTTCTGTACTTAGATATTAAAGATTACACTAACTTCATTTGGCACAGGGAACATAAACATATTTTTAAATAATCCTCAATCATGTCTAAACAAGTGAAATCAATCTAAAGTGCTTAGAGTAAACCTATATCTGAAGGAAAGATATGTTTTCCCCACAGCATTCACAGTTCACTCCAGGGAAAGCCTGATTCTTTTTATCACGAAGTAAACTGGGAAAAAATTAATTGTCGGACCCAGTAAGATTGTCTGAAGTTAGAATAGAAATTAGCTAGCTGGAGTGAATAAGGGAGAGAAAAAAAGTCCTTACTTATGAATAATTGCAAATGACCTACTTCAAAGAAGATATAAATATCTCTAGATAAACATGGTACATTTTTACTAATAAAATTGAATTTTATGGATCAAAAGTCCTTCTGATCAGTTATTACTAAAATCCATCCAACTAGAGTTAAAGCTACAAGAACGTGTGTGAACATTTTTAATTCTTAGTGAATTTCACTGGGAATGCTTTACATAATTACTTTTGGACTGACTAAATTAGATTTCTCAGTCTCGAAGTTATCTGTCTTAGTGGCTCAACATAGTTCTTCTTTACTGCTCCAGAGTCTGTAATCTAGGCAACTAAAATTAACAGTTGGCTAATGTAGAAAAAATATTCATTTTTATTTATTAATTCAACAGATACATATTCATCACTCAATGTACCAAACACTAAAAATATAGCAAAAGAAAATAATTTTTTTCATATAACTTACTTTCTTGAAGGAGGTTGAAAGTAATCCATATAAACATGTAAAATGAACAACATATTATAAGGTCATAAAAGGAGAAAAGTAAAGCAGGGAAGGGAGAGCAGGAGGGTGTTGCAGAGTTGTCGAAACAGCTCCAGATTTGGAACCTGAGCTACTAGAAGATCAGATTTACCATTTACAAAAATATAAAAGATTGTGGAAAGAGCAGATGTGTGGGGAATAACAGAAGATCACTTCCAGGTGCATTAATTTTTTGATTGTTGTTTGATATTCATTTGGATTGATGAGTCTGTGATTCAAAGGAGAGATCTAGGCTAGAAATAGAAATGTATGAATCATTAATATAAGTATGTGTATGGTATGTACTGCCCAGGAAACCGGAAACAATGAAACTGTATGACATCACCAAAGGAGTAATTGGGCTTCTCTGGTGGCTCAGGGGTAAAGGATCTGCCTGTTAATGCAGGAGATGTTGGTTTCAATTCTAGGGTCAGGAAGATCCTCTGGAGAAGGAAATTGCAACCCACTCCATTAGACTTACCTGGGAAGTCTCACAGGCTATAGTCCATGGAATCACAAACAGTCAGACATGACAGAGACTGAACACAAAAAGGGGTAAAAGATACTCAGATTAAGGACTGAGCAGACCCCAGTGTTGAAATGTTAGTATGTTTAGATGGAAGGAATCTAGCAAAGTTTGCCAAGGAATATTAGCTCGAGACAGAAGGAAAACAAGGTAAAGAATGATGAATATTCACAATGTGGACTAAGTTCAAGGGAGCCTGGAAAGAGATATAGGGTGTAGTTTATATTGAATTTGGGAACAGTGTATATAGAAATTTTTTTCAAGGAGTCTTATGAAGAGAAGGATTGGGGATATAAATGAATAGGAAGTAGAGTCGATAGTATATTTATTTATTTATTATTATTATTTTTTTTTTTGCTGAGAGGAAATTATAGCACATTTGGATGTTTATAGGGGCAATCTAGAGGAAAAGAAATATTTGATGACAGAAGAAATAAATAGATGGCATTGTAAGAATAAATACAAATTGAAAGAAAATGTAATAATTTTCCTCTTGAAAAATTAGAAAGAGCCTCCTTCTCTCTTTTCTTTCTTAGAACATTTTCTTTAGATAGCACTTTCTTTGGGGCATTGTAAATTCTTTTTCAACCGCTTTGATATATATGTAAATGATTCTAAAAGCTAAAGAAATCTCTTGCTGGTTTTACAGCCCAAGAATGTTTTTCTCAAGGCTCTGGGAGACATATCTTTGAAAAGTAACCATCAAGGAATATAAAGCCCTCATCTCCCACTTTCTGAGAGAAGATGGGAGCCTACCTTCAGTAGATGCCACACTCCAAATTACAAAACGTCCCTATGTTAAAAAGATATGAGAAGATTTTTTCCCCCTTTGGATAAAGACAGTTATCTAACACAGATGGTCACAATTACCAGGTGAATTTAGAATGAACGATATGTAACCATTGGTGCTATCGAGCTCTCTTACTTGAGGAGTAGTTTGTCTTGAGAGCATGTTTGTGATGGACTGTTTCTGTTTGTCTTATATTAATGGGTGAGGTTTCTGTCTGTCTTTAGCTGACTGCCTTTGATGTACACCAGATGTGCATCTGGTTTGATGTACATCTGGTTTGATGTAAACCAGAAAGGTTTATTGCTTTGTTGTTCCTCAGTCACTACATCATGTCCCAACCTTTGTAACCCCATGGACTGCAGTGTGCTAGGTTCTTCTGTCCTCCTCCATCCCCCCGTGTTTGCTCAAATTCAAGTCCACTGAGTTGGTGATTGCTTATTCAAAAACAATTGTTTTCTTTCTCTTCTATCGTGAAGTGGTTTGGGGGATTGGTAGCACATTTTGTGTTTAATTATATTTCCCTAACAGTATCTAGCGGAGAAGGCAATGGCACCCCACTCCGGTACTCTTGCCTGGAAAATCCCATGGACAGAGGAGCCTGGTGGGCTGCAGGCCATGCGGTCGCTAAGAGTTGGACACGACTGAACGACTTCACTTTCTCTTTTCACTTTCATGCACTGGAGAAGGAAATGGCAACCCACTCCAGTGTTCTTGCCTGGAGAATCCCAGGGACGAGGGAGCCTGGTGGGCTGCCGTCTGTGGGGTCGCACAGAGTCGGACACGACTGAAACGACTTACCAGAAGCAGCAACAGTATCTAGTGACTGAATAGAGAGTTTAGCCTTAGTTAGGAGCTGAGGTGGTTAGTTCTTTATAACAAGGAGAAGTTACAGTCTGTGGCCACAAATCAGACAAGTATGTATCAGTTATATTAAAAACAAGAGAGCAGTTTTTAAAAAAACTGTTTATGCTAAGCCCCAAACTGAGAAGTAGCACAGATACAGTTTTGGCCCTTCCAGATTGGAAACTTAAACCAGTCAGTCAGTCAGTAATCCTCTGATCATCACTAGTTAGTCATCTGCCTGCCATTTCCTAAAGGAAGCTTAGGATAGGAGTCAATTAGGTCTCCATAAAAATTTTGTGAGAGAGTTGGACCTTAAAGAAGGCTGAGCACCAAAGAATTGATGCATTCAAACTATTGCTGGAGAAGATTCTTGAAAGCTCCATGGACAGCCAGGTGATCAAACCGGTCAATCTCAAAGGGCATCAACTCTGAATATTCATTGGAAGGACTTGTGCTGAAGCTGAAGTTCCAATACTTTGGCCACCTGATGTGAAGGGCAAACTCATTGGAAAAGACCCTAATGCTGGGAAAGATTGAGGGCAGGAGGAGAAGAGGGCAACAGAGCATGAGATGGTTGGATGGAATTATCAACTAAATAGACGTGTGTTTGAGCAAACTCCAGGAGATGGTGAAGATGCTGCTTTCCATGGGACCTCAAAGAGTTGGACATGGCTGAGTGACTGAACAACAACAACCAAAAATTCATGTTTTTTTTTTTCCTTTCAATTATAAATTTAAGACTTAAAAAAAAATGTTCTCTTTGTCAAACCTTCAGTTGCAGTTCTTGGTATGTTGACCTAAGTCCTAGTTCAAGAATGCTCATTTCTTCTCTTCTCCATCTCAGTATTTTTTGACAGCTCTAGAAACCCTAATCTTCCAACTAAGAGAATCTTGGAAGTTTAGGGAAACAGAACTCTTAAGGACAGTCTTCACTCAATGGAACTTAGGAGCGATGGGTAAATATTCCAACTCCCTGTCCTTCAGATAAACAGTCATAAGATGCCCTCTGAATTCCTCTAGGAGGTCCTGGTGCAATTGACTATTCAGTGGCCACATCAGCAATCTTAATAATATATCCTATATTGCCTTTCCTCCTTTAAGTCTGTGTTCTCTGCTCCCTTTCTCTTGCTGCCTGGTATCATCTGCTAAATAAACTAATAAAGCTAAGATTGTGTTTCAATCCCTGGGTTTTACCGTTAGTGTAACCTGCAATAAATCACATGTTTTATTAAGGATAAAGATAAAAGTTAAAAATAAAAGACCCATCCATTAAAGATAGAAATAAAATTCTAAAAAAAGACTACCGATATTAAAATAGAAAATAAAATTTGTTTTAGAAAAGTAAGAAGATGAAAGGATTTAAAACCTGTAATTCTATACTTAGCCTGAGAAAACAACTGGTATGAAAACAAAGTACATTCTTAGACATGCAGTGCCTCAGATGTACATCTCTAAAAGATTAACCCAGGGATGCACTCAGCAAAATATCAACTAAAATGAATTGAAAAAATATCATGAACAAAAACATCAGCTATTCTGGTGATAATTGTGTGCTGTGTGCTAAATCGCTTCAGGCATGTCCGACTCTGTGACCCCATGGACTGCAGCCTGCCAGGTTCCTCTGTCCATGGGATTTTCCAGACAGGAATACTGTTTGGAGATCTTCTCAATCCAGGGCTCAAAGAGACATCTCTTACATCGCCTGTCCTGGCAGGTGAGTTCTTTAACATTAGCACCAGCTGGGAAGTCTTGTAGTTGCTCACTACTAAGTTTTTCAGCAGAGTGCTGAGTAACTGAGATATTTTGTTAGCAGTTTAGGATATGTATTTAAGAATCTGCTTATAGGAAATTCAGAGATCAAAGAAGTCTGCCTGTAAATACTGAGGCTCAGGTTATGGTTTTGTGTTCAGTACTCTTAAGAGCCAGGAGAAAACATGGTCGTAAAAATATGCTTTTGAGACTCCTAAGGATTTGTCTTTACATATTAGTGTTTTCTAGTAACAAAAATGCAAACACGTTTCCTCAGAATGCCATTGCAATATACAGTATATGTTACCATACAGACTTTTAAAAAGATAATACAAGATAAAAACTAAACAGAAATAGCAATTCTTATTATTAATTTCGATATAGCAATACCCTATCATACTAACCTTGCTTTGGATACCGCTGGTACACAGTGTTAAATTGAAAGGCTAATCTCTAATGCAGATGGAGTTCCATTTAACTTTACAATGAAGAATGCTTAGACATGAAATGTGATTCTCGTGTTTGATATCCTTTTTACCTGTTGGAAGCTCTGTGTTTCTTAACTTTTGAACAAGTTTGTGGGCATGCAAAATACTTTAAAATGCTTTCTCTTCTGTCTTTCATTTTCCTCACTATAAACTTTTTGAGGAGAAGCTTGCCTGAAATGAAAGAGAATATAGTGATCTAAGAAGGCTTCCCAGATGGCGCTAGTGGTAAAGAACCCACCTGCCAACGCAGGAGACATAAGCGGCGTGGGTTCAATCCCTGGATAGGAAAGATCTCCTGGAGCAGAACATGGAAACCCACTCCAGTATTCTTGATGGAGAATCCCATGGAGAGAGGAGGCTGGAAGGCTACAATCCATAGGGTCACAAGGAGTCGAACATGCCTGAAGTAACTAAGGAAACACAGCATGTAGTGATTTAAGGAAAGAGACTGGTGGAGGATAAAGATAAAGAAGAGGAGGGGGCAACAGAGGAAGATAAAGAGATTGTGAGATTGTTTGAGATTTCCTCAGACCAAAATGAAATTTTCCAGAAATACCCTAGAACTCCTTGGGACTCTTCCCTGATTTTTGGCAGTTCTCTGACTATGTGGCAGGACCTCAAAATGTCTTGTGATACAAAGGAGGGTTCCAGAGTTCAGAACTTTGCCAGTTTGGTAACCCAAATGTAGACTGGAAAGGAGCATGGGGGCTGATATAAAGGGGATGTTATCAGTTACTATTAAAATTACAATTGGAGGGGACCCTCAGACACTTTGATGCCAGGAACCAAGTTCTAACCTCATGGCTAAAGGAGACCAGTGATAATAGTGTAGACTAAATGCCCCACCTTCCTATTGGAATCATACTTAATATTAAGATCATTTTTATTTATGAACAATATGTAGAGGAACTATTTCTTGTTCTTTCTACTCTGAAACTAAAATTCATAGTAGTTGCATTACTTGCTTCATTCTTAAGCATTCAGTCATGAGGTGGGGAAAAACGGAACTGGAGATGGACTAACATAAAAAATTAGTCCAGTTTGAATATTATTGGGCTGATTTGCTTCAGTCTCTTCTGTGACTACAGTTGAGAATGGAATTAAAGACTGCTGGCTGAACCATGTGTGTAGCTCATGATGAAAGGGTTAAAGCAAAGATGTAGAAAATGTTGTAAAATGACAGTAAGGAGGTATGCAGATTAAATACATATTTAATCTTGACCTTTATTGGAGAAGGAAATGGCAACCCGCTCCAGTATTCTTGCCTTGAGAATTCCATGGACAGAGGTGCCTGGCGGGCTGCAGTCCATGGGGTCACAAAGAGTTGGGCATGACTGAGCTACTAACTTTCTTTATGGGTTTTTGTTTATTTAGTTTAATTTGAATATAGACAGGTATTTCGGTTTTCAGTTCCAGCAGAAGCATGTCCCAAGGCAAATATTCAAATGTACATAGTTTGGTGATCCAGGAAACTCTGGCAAGGAATATGGAAGTGAGACAGAGAAGGGAAGAGATCCAACATTTGGATGCATTATCAAGCAAGCTGCTGCTCTGGTAATTGGAGCTTAATCTTGCTAGTGAATTCTGAGAGCAAGCATATAATGTCCCCCAGAGTTATCCCTCCCAAGGGACAAGGGAGCTGGAATGTTGGTACACAAACTCCCATCGTTCATTGTTTGAGGATTTTTCCTTGGGAACTTTCATCTTAGCACATCTGGCTGGCTGTGTACATGCTTCACATAGCCAGAAAAAGCCCGCAGGCAAAAAGAATCAAATATTGGCATTTGGAACCCCAGCTCAAATATGGTGAAATGAGGGTAGGGAAATAGGAAAGCATAAACAATATTTTTATCACAGAACCTACTTTCTCATCCCTATTTTTCTCATGTCTGACTGCTTGATTTACTTATACTGTTTCCAACATGGCATTAATAGGCCTCTGAGTTCACAACTTCTGACATCCCCAAGTCTTTGATAATCCTGTTACAAATTTCTTACTTATTATCTTAAACAGTGCTAGAAATGAGTTTATAGAAGAGTTTTGAAGGTAAAATCACATCCAAAAGAACATCTGTTCAAGTAGCATTCAGGACATATTTGCATGGAATTCAAAATTCTCTTGAGAGGGGAAACATGCCACAGAAATTTTATCTGAAAGATGAATAAATAATAACTTAGAAAATATTAATTTTTTCATGTTCTTACATTATGAAGTTATTTGTTTAAATTAATAGAACTCATTTATAAATATTTTTCATATTTAGGCTTTTATGCTAGTAAAATTGAACCAAAATTATAAGTCATTCATAAGGTTAATAGAGGAGATAAGGAAATAATTCAATTTACTAATCATTTGTTTGGTGGTGAATTAATTTGGAACTTTGTAAACCTATGGAAAACAATAGAGTTCTGAAATTACATGCGCATTTCACTTTTACTTGATTCAATTAATGCTTATATAAGCAAAAAAAATTTGGGTAAAACTTTTAATTATCTAAATCTTGAAAAATGAATAAAAATAACAAATCAAATCATCAACATGCATTACATGAGTAAATGTTAAATATATTGACTGTTACCCATTTTAAATGTTCATTATTTACCACACATTCATTTATTCAAAACCCATGCATACCTACATTATAGATGTTAAGAATATTGTACACATTTGTTGTAACAGTAGAGGCAGAACCTGGCACTCTCTTTGGCCAGGCCATCTAAGTGCAAGTACGGGTATTTATACTACAAATCTCTTTGATGTGACAAGCATTTCTAACATTACAAAAATAACCCTGGCGGTGCTCAATCACTCAGTCATATCTGACTCTTTTGTGACCCCATGGACTGTGTAGCCTGCCAGGCTCCTCTGTCCATGGCATTTTCCAGACAAGTATACTGGAGTGAGTTGCAATTTCCTCCTCCAGGGAATCTTCCTGACACAGGGATTGAGCCCACATCTCCTGCAGCTCTGCATTGGCAGGCAAATTCTTTACCACTGAGCCACCTGGGAAGCCCAATAACCCTGGTTATCTACTTATTATTATTTTTTCTAATGTGTTTATAGTGAATGTTATAAGTTTTGATACATTAATCATAATGTATGACTAAAACGATGGTATTTTCAGCCTCATTGCTACCAAAAACAGGTGGAAAATATATTTAAAAAATGATCATTTGAAACTCAAAGGCTTGGCTATAATTCCTTATCTTGATCAAAGAAGATAAATTATATTTTAATTTAATCATATAGTGTTCCACGATATTTATTAAATTACCTTGAACTTTGAAAGAAAGAATAATTAGGCGCTTCCCAGGTGACTCAGTGGTAAAGAATCTGCCTGCCAACTTAGGAGACATGAATTCCAATCCTGATCTGGGAAGATCCCCCCATGCCACAGAGCAACTGAGCCCGTGCACGCACCACAAGTACAGAGTGTGCGCTGGAGCTCGGGAGCTGCAACTGCTGAAGCCTGCGCATTCTAGAGCCTGTGCTTCGCACCAAGGGAGCCGCCAATGAAAAGCCCATGCACTGGGACTAGAGAGTAGCCCCCGCTCACCACAGCTAGAGAAAAGCATGTGCAGCAATGAAGACCCAGCACAGCCAAAAATAAATACATAAATAAAATCAAGTAAAGAAAGAAGGATAATTAGAAGCAAATTATTTGACAGTATGCTAAGGATACAGGAAGTTATTGAATTTTAGCATTTCAATGGATTTAATAAATAATCTTGTTGGAAAAATGACACTAAGCCTATCCACATGGCCAAACTGAGAGTGTCAGCACCAATATTTGAGAAAAGATTTCCTTTCTCCAAAGTTTATGTACAACGTATCATTGCTTTACTAAGACTGGCAAGGGATCCACTGTTCTGCAAATTCCCTTAATTATGTTCTTCACCCATGTTAGAACCAGTATCTCTATATTCCCCAAACTGTGCAGCACTGGTGATCAGGCATCTACAGCCCTGAGCCCTGATTATAGTCCTATTGTAAATGGAGCAGAATATGTTGAATTTTATTGGGAGCAGAGCAAGGATTTAAGCTGTTTGTGGATGTGTGTTCTCTAGATTATAAATAAATCTCTGCATAGCACAACATGGCAACCTAACAATGCTCAGTCCTCCTAGTGACCTTAAATAAAAAGCCCAGTCATCTTTACCAAGCCACTTACTCCATCTATTTGTTAATATTTTGGTTGATAGAATGAGCAGGGGAAAAGTTCTAGCTGTATCATTTGCTGAAGTGGTGAAAATGAAAAGGAGGGAAAGCATATCTGTTCAGAGTGAGAAGTATAATGGATGATTTTGCCACTGGAAACAATGAATAATTAATTCCTTTGCTGAGAGAATTGTCTATTAGGCCTGTTACAATCTTAATATAATATTATACAGAGTCAGTTATTTTCTAAATTCAAGCTGTGGTTTGGTTTAATTGTTAAATTGTGTCTGACTCTTGCGACCTCTTGAACTGTAACTTACCACCCTCCTCTGTCCTTGGGATTTCCCAGGCAAGAATACTGGAGTGGGTTGCCATTTCCTTCTCCAGGGGATCTTCCGAATCCAGGAATTGAACCTGGGGCTCTTGCATTGCAGGTGGATTCTTTACCAACTGAACTACAAGGGAAGCTGAATTATCTCTTAAACATATATTAACTAGTTTAGGGTTCAATTTGATGAATCAGTATTTAAAATTATTATTTAAAATTTTTAATTTTAGTTTACTCAAGTAGTAGTCAGCAACTCTTGTACTACGAAGTTATTATATCCTATGGATGTGATGGATAAATATAAGAATTTTATGGATAAATATAAGAATTTTACACACTTAAGTGTATTACTATAACATTCATAAATATAAAGTTTTACCACTTTGCATATTTATTTTAGTTCTAGGTAGGTAAATTAAAATTTTAACTCTTCTAATATCTATATGATATATGTTTCACTTCTATCAATAAAAATTGCCACTCTATAATTTTTGCTTTTCCAAGTATAAGGAAATAATTGTAAAATACAAATAAATAATTGTTAAAAGAAAAACCCAACCCTCTCCTTGTTAATCAGCTTCTCACTTACAGAATTAACTCAATTTTTCTCCATGTATTTCTTTCAGTTTCCAGAAAATTATTTCTAACATGATGTTGTCTTTTCATTCATTCTTTGAAATTTGTCATCTTAAAGTTTCTGCATTTGTAGTGTAGAAAGCATGTCTCTCTCAAGAGCACGTGTACTATGAAGCTTCTTTTAAGTTACTGATAGTGAAATAAGGCTATGAATACCATTATGCATCACAGTACAGTTGTTATTGTTCAGTCATTAAGTCACGTCCAACTTTTTGCAGCCCAATGGACTGCAACACGCCAGGCTTCCCTGTCCTTCACCAACTCCAGAAATTTGCTCAAACTCCATGTCCATTGAATCAACGATGCCATCCAACCATCTCATCTTCTCTCATCCCCTTCTCCTCCTGCCTTCAATCTTTTCCAGCATGAGGGTCTTTTCCAGTGAGTTGTTTCTTCACATCAGGTGGCCAAGTATTGGAATTTCAGCTTCAGTATCAGTCCTTCCAATGAATATTCTGGGTTGATTTCCTTTAAGATTGACTGGTTTAATCTCCTTGCTGTCCAAGGGACTCTCAAGAGCCTTCTTCAGCCACGGTTTTCTCCAGGAGTCTTCTCGAAACTCTGTGCATTTTGAACAACCACAGTGAAAACATCAATTCTTTGGTGCTCAGCCTTCTTTATGGCCCAACTCTCACATGCGTACAAGACTGCTGGGGAAACCATAGCTTTGACTACACAGACTTTTGTTGGCAAAGTGACGTCTCTGCTTTTAAATATGCTGTCTAGATTGGTCATAGCATTTCTTCCAAGAAGCAAGTGTCTTTTAATTTCGTGGCTGCAGTCACTGTCTGCCATGATTATGGAGCCCAGGAAAATAAAGTCTGTCACTGTATCCATGTTGTTTTGTTTTGTTTTTTTTCCCCATCTATTTGCCTTGAAGTGATGGGCCCAGCATCACTTATTTCAATCCACCACTTCATGGCAAACAGTACAGTTGAAGTCCTTGTTATTTAAGTACTGGAAAATCTGTGATACAACTGAAGTTTTGTTGTAAGTTCATTTAGTCTTTATTCGTATTGGATTGGCCAAAAAGTCCATTTGGGGTTTTACCATCACACGTTACAGAAAAACTTCAATGAACTTTTTGACCAATCCGATAATTTCATTTGAACATTCCTTCCCTTTGGCATGGGTACAGGCCTCTGATGGAAGTGTGATAAACTTAGTGGCAGTACTCTACCCATATGGCACCTTTCTCAGTAGTATTTACTAAGTCCCTTTTGCAGAAGGAACCTTCTGTCTGATAGACTAATTCCTTACAGCGTGTTATATATGGAAAAAATATGTAACCACTTGCTGCTGCTGCTGCGTCACCTTAGTCATGTCCCACTCTGTGCGACCCCATAGATGGCAGCTTCCCCGTCCGTGGGATTCTCCAGGCAAGAACACTGGAGTGGGTTGCCATTTCCTTCTCCAATGCATGAAAATGAAAAGTGAAAGTGAAGTCGCTCAGTCGTGTCTGACTCTAGCGACCCCATGGACTGCAGCCTACCAGGCTCTTCCGTCCATGGGATTTTCTAGGCAAAAGTACTGGAGTTAATCTCTTATTAATTTACTTAATATTGACTATGCACCTACTGTAGAACTTCAAGATAATAGCTGGATAATATACTCACAAAAGAATTACAGCATAAAGTGATACACACAGGAGGGAGTATTGGTTAACATTACTGGCACATTAAAATCCAGTGCCTGCGTTTCTGTCTGTATAACCTTGGAAAAGTTATAGAGCTTTACTAAATGTCAGTTTATTCATCTATGCTAATGAGATTAATACTGGTGGTTCACATGGATGAAGTCAGGACTCAATGAATTTTTTCATATGAAACTTAATAGATATGTATCTAACACATACAATACATCTTAATTTTTATTATTATTTTATTCTTTTCAGTCCCAGTAATATTTAAATCTTGAAAGTGAAATTTCATTTGAATTTAGGAAAATCATTTAAACTCAGAAAAAAATAGATTCAGAGTGTGAGGGAAGATATATAGAGTCAGTGAAGGTAGAAGTAACAGCATTGACAAAACAATGTATGATTAATAGAAAAAAAATAGAAGGAAGGAAAATTAGCTTCCTACTCTAATTTTGCTTAGTTACTCCAGAGGTCCTTAAAAGAGAAAAGATGGACAGGAAATATTCATACTACCAAAAAGAAAAAAAAGTTATATGAATTAGAAGAAAATTATAAAATTTTAGCTTGATTTACTTAATCTTACAATTGTTGTTTAAAATATTATCTATAACTAGAATATTCTAGAAAACAATTAAGCACAACTTTCAAATTTATACAAGACCAGTCAGAAAAATATTTGGAATTTTAAATGAGCACCCAGCAATTATATACGGAAAGATTGTTAAATCTGACATTATGGCTATTGTCATTGACTTACAAAGCTATAATCCACCAAACAAGCCTAAGAAAATTAATGCACCTTTCAAAGAATTGGAAATTTGGGATTTTGTTGGTTTGTATAAGCATTGTTAAGGTTGTCAGGACAACACAAATGTATGTATGCATTGATGCAAAATATAACATTTTGACTAAAATTGCTTTTAGACCACCCTTAAGAAATGCTGCTTTTAGAAGCAAATAAAAGGTTTTATGTGGATCCTTTTCCATGCAAAATTGCTTGGTGCAGTATTCCTATAATTCTGAAAACTGAATAAATTATGGCATATTTCAACTTGGGGAATTGCACCCTTAAACAATATTGTATAACTATCTATTTATTTTACATAAAGCCACAAGATGGAATTTGCATAATGTTTCCAGGGCTATTCTTCTCACTTAATTCTGGCAAGCAAACCACTCAGGTAACAAGGATGAACAGTTAAGGCAAAGAAGACAAAAATGGTTTTGCTTCCTCATATGGCTCAATTCTCCTCTTAGTGAAAAAATACACAGGAAAATTTACATCCAGTGATCATAAAGTTAATGACTCTCCCATTTTTAACTAATTTCCGAATTTTTTAGAATGTGGTCTTTAATATTATTTAAAATAAATTAGGAAACTTGTTAATTTTAAAAAAGCATTTTAAATAGCTTTCATATTAATTTGAAATCATTAAAACCACATGTCTTAACATACTTGAGCTATTTATTCATTAAAATATTTCATTAATAATTTATTCATTAAATAATGTATCCATGGGATTGGGAACACATGTACACCCGTGGTGGATTCATGTTGATGTATGGCAAAACCAATACAATATTGTAAAGTAAAAAAATAAATAAATATAAAAAAATAATTTCTTAAAAATGAATTAAAATTGGAAAAACTAGGAAATAGAGCCAGTGTACCAAAGATTTCCCTTTTCTACACTTTACTCAATTAATATAAATAGATGCGTAGTTTTATATATGGTAACACAATATTGTAAATCAACTATATTCCAGTAAAATTTGTTTAAAATATACACGTGGTCAATAAGACATAGAAAATCTAATACTTTTTAAAGAGTGTATATTCTGATGGAGAAAGTGAAGTATGCCAAGAAACACATACATACACATGTGTATCACATACATACTACATACATAAACCTGCAACTAATTTTAGCCCAGTCTACATGATAGAACTGTGGTTATGGTAGATTTTACAAAATTAAAGTAGAACAAGGTTTGTTTGTCTGATTTAAATTTGTTTTTTGAAAGCAAAATAGGAATATACCTTTAATGATACACAATAGCTCTTTCAAAATGTCATTAGTTTTTGCCATTCAGCCTTTCAACTAAGCATAGTCAGCAATGAAAGAAATGAAGGCAATGATCCCTTGCTATACATCGTCTGGAACATTTTAATCCAGTGGGGTAAAAGTTTGTCTTCCAACTATTGATTTGCATGCCCTTATTCATAGTTTCAATGACATGCATCTTATATCTAGTCCAGTTTTTTCACTGCACAAACAGAAATTGCAGTGCAATTCTGCACTAGAAAATGCACTTATATAAAAGATGATTTGATGAAATATAAAAATACCATGGAGAGAAACTGTGGGAAAGATCAAGTTTAAATCCTCTTATTGAGTTTGATAGAGCTTAAGAGTCTTTGATTTTTTTAGTACATAACACATTTTTCAAATAATTTAATGAAAGACATCACTTATTGCCTTCAATATATCATGATTTCCAATAGAACTATTCCTTTTCTAATATTACATTTAAACAAATCATAGTCCTTATGAATTGATGATTTCAGTCTCCCCTAAATTACAAAACAAAGTAGCAGACTTACATGATTAGAGACTCATTAATCACTATCATTTGAAGTATTTGAGCTCTTCTATGTTTACTTACTGGTTTTCTTAAAAACCGCTTCTTTTTTCTAAAGAAAACCTAGATATTACTGGAAGGCAGCACATGACGGTGGTCAAGAGCACGATAACTGAAGTCAAACCTACACTCAACATTTTATTCTGTCACTTAATAGAGAATGCTTTAAAGTAATTCAATTTGCCAAACTTTAAATTTCAAAATCTGTCAGATGGGGATAATTGTAACTCCTTCTCCAGTTTGCAAGGCTTAAAATCGTTTATAGTCTATTGAAATAATTAAATGTAACAATTAATAATTAACATTACAAATATTATTGAGAGATATTTGTGACAGTGTGTATCAGACAAGTTTACTAAGGAGGATTGTCTCCTATATATACAATTTTTTTTTTCCAGTGAGGTTTTAATGGTCAGTGTTTTGTTTTTCTCTATCATATCAGTTTTAGGAAATTTCATATTATATTAATACAATTATTGCCAGCTCATTAAATAATTTACAAGTTCTTAAAGTACCATCAGCCTGTAATTTGTTTTTTCCAACTTTTTATAACAGTTTATTGTCTTGCATTTGCAATTTCCTCCAGTCTTTGTAAAACTGCAGGCTTAACTATGATATAAGAAGCTGCATCACACTTGTCAAAATAAGAAATATAAGGAGCCACGTGTCATGGACACAGGATTAACATGTAAGCTAGAAAAAAAGTGAAATAGTATTAGTCAAACAGGAAGGAGGATAACAGAAAGCAGGACACAAAACAAGGTACTAAAACGTGTTTATATTAATGTGGGTGTGGAAGCAAGAATTTTTCCTCATATACGTAGATGAGAAAGGTAAATTCAGGGTTTAATTGCCAGAGAAAGGACATGGCTTCGGATGAGGTAGAGCACAACAGAATCAGATATTAAATAAATAGAAAAGATAAGGGCACTCTGGGATGAGGGCTGTGCAGGGAGCAAGAAAAGGCGAACGAGCATAGGAAATGACACAGGTTAAAAAAATATATATATAAACCTAAAGCAGTAGAAAACAATGAGCTATTTATGTCCATATATCATAGGAAATGACACAGTTTTTTAAAAATGTAAACCTAAAGGAATAGAAAACAATGAGCTATTCATGTCAATATATCAAAGGCAGTAGAGTAAAAAAATAGTTTGAACTTTATAGATCTTGACTCTATTCTAATGCCAGTTCAGTTATTAGCTGTGTCAATGTGGTTCCTACTCAGTCTACAAATTGTATGATAGAAAAGGTAATATTCTCTCAGGCTCTTATCAAATGGTAATTATTACTGTTGATAATGTGAATTGATACAGGCAGGGATGATTCAGGTATTGAGGTGCCTGAAGCTTATGCAATATGTGAAACCTTCTTAGGAAAGTAACGCAAGTTACAATTACCAATTTACATAAGAATAAGAGTTTAAAATGAGAAAGTAAATCACAACAAATTATAAATACCACAAACTTAGAGGGTATAAAAAAGCCACCCCAAAACAAAGCAATTTTATTAGTGAAAATCTCAACACAGCTGTTAGGATACATTTTTCTAAAATATTAGTGGCATATGTTATGACCACTTCTTCAGTTCAGTTCAGTCACTCAGTTGTGTCCAACTATTTGCAACCCCATGAACTACAGTACGCCAGGCCTCCCTGTCCTTCACCAACTCCCAGACTTTGCTCAAACTCATGTCCATCAAGTCGGTGATGCCATCCAAACATCTCATGCTCTCTTGTCCCCTTCTCCTTTTGCTTTCAATCTTTCCCAGCATCAGGGTCTTTTCCACTGAGTCAGTCTGTCGCATCAGGTGGCCAAAGTATTGGAGCTTCAGCTTCAGCATCAGTCCTTCCAATGAATATTCAGGACTAATTTCTTTTAGGATAGACTGGTTGGATCTCCTTGCAGTCCAAGGGACTCTCAAGAGTCTTCTCCAACACTGCAATTCAAAAGTATCAATTCTTTGGCACTCATCTTTCTTTATGGTTCAGCTTTGTTTATGGTTCTTTTTAGTCACGTCCATACAGTGTCAGACTTTATTTTTGGGGCTCCAAAATCACTGCAGATGGTGACTGCAGCCATGAAATTAAAAGACGCTTACTCCTTGGAAGGAAAGTTACAACCAACCTAGATAGCATATTCAAAAGCAGAGACATTACTTTGCCAACAAAGGTTCATCTAGTCAAGGCTATGGTTTTTCCTGTGCTCACGTATGGATGTGAGAGTTGGCCTATGAAGAAGGCTGAGCGCCGAAGAATTGATGCTTTTGAACTGTGGTGTTGGAGAAGACTCTTGAGAGTCCCTTGGACTGCAAGGAGATCCAGGCAGTCCATTCGGAAGGAGATCAGCCCTGGGATTTCTTTGGAAGGAATGATGCTAAAGCTGAAACTCCAGTACTTTGGCCACCTTATGCGAAGAGTTGACTCATTGGAAAAGACTTGTTCTGGGAGGGATTGGGGGCTGGAGGAGAAGGGGACGACAGAGGATAAGATGGTTGGATGGCATCACAGACTCAATAGACATGGGTTTGGGTGGACTCCGGGAGTTAGTGATGGACAGGGAGGCCTGGCGTGCTGCAATTCATGGGGTCGCAAAGAGTCGGACATGACTGAGCGACTGAACTGAACTGATGCATGACTACTGGAAAACCATAGTTTGATTATATAGACCTTTGTCAGTAAAGTAATATCTCTGCTCTTTAACATGCTGTCTAGGTTGGTCATAGCTTTTCTTCCAAAGAGCAAGCATATTTTAGTTTCATGGCTGCAGTCACCATCTGCAGTGTTTTTGGAGCCCAAGAAAATAAAGCCTGTCACTGTTTCCGTTGTTCCCCCATCTATTTGCCATGAAGTGATGGGACCGGATGCCATGATCTTAGTTTATTGAATATTGAGTTTTAAGCCAGTATTTTCACTCTCCTCTTTTACTTTCATCAAGAGGCTCTTTAGTTCCTCTTTGCTTTCTGTCATAAGGGTGGTGTCATCTCCTTATCCGAAGTTATTGATATTTCTCCCTGCAATCTTGATTCCAACTTGTGATTCATCCAGTCTGGCATTTCCCATGATGTACTCTGCATAAAAATTAAATAATCAAGGTGACAATATACAGCCTTTCCCAATTTGGAACCAGTCATATGAAAAACCTATTCTATATCAGGTTATAACTGTTGTTGCTTCTTTACCTGCATACAGATTTCTCAGGAGGCAGGTCAGGTGGTCTGTTATTCCCATCTCTTTAAGAATTTTCCACAGTTTGTTGTGATCCACACAGTCAAAGGCTTTAGTGTAGTTAAGAAGGCAGAAGCAGATGTTTTTCTGGAACCGCTTCTTCTTAGGACAATAATTTCACCATATAATTTTAAAGATAGTTTGTTCTTTATTCTAACATACTTGTTTAAAATTTACTTTTACATCATTATTATTAAAGAAAAGTAGGTTTAGAAAAAATTATTTCAGACTCAACAATACTGGAAACATCGTTCAGGGTTAGTATTAAATCTGGCTAAATCATCACTGTGTTTCTTTCACTTAGACCGTGCAAGTATAGGACACTACAAGTTTTCAATTGCTGTGATATCTTAATATTTGCTGAATTAATGCTGGTTTTTGGTAATAAGCTAATTTATAAAAGATGACTATAATTTTATTTATATAATGGCCTTTATGATGTCTTTGTCAATGTCAGTATTTTGTATCAAACCTACAAGAAACAGATCTTTGGCCAGTGAGTTCTTAAAATGCGAAGTTGTAAAGGAAGAAAGATCTAAAGGAAGAAAGATGGACCTAAGAGTCCATCTCAAAGTTAAGAGAAATAAAACAAGTCCAAAGTCAGTAGAATGCAGAGAATAAAGATAAGAGCCAAAAAGGCACCTCCCAAAACAATTATAATACTTAACAAAGCTAAAAACTGCTTCACTGAAAAGTTAAAAAAAAATTATAAGCTCTTAGTTGAAGAGAGAAAACACCAATCATTATTCTAAAAAATACATTAAATAATAAGCCCTTAGTTTAAGTGAAAACACCAATCAATATAAGGATTACATATTCTACAGACCTTAATAAGTAATGCAAATATATTATAAGGAATATTAGATCAACAAAACTGGAAACTTAGATGAAACGGGAAAATTCCTTTTAAGACATAAACCATCTAAATTCCCTAAAGAAGGAGATAGCCTGAATAATTCTGTTTCTATTAAATAATTTAAATTTGCAGTTAAGAATAAATTTTCTTTCCATAAGAAATTCCATGTTTATTTGCCTTCAATATTGAATTCTATCAAATATTTAGGGGGAAATAATACCAATTCTTCATCAAATAGCAAATTAATAAAAAAAGAAAAAACAACTCCTTCATAAAAATGAAAGATGCCATTTTCCAACTCATTTTATGAAAACAGTGTTATCGATATACCAAAACCTGCTTCCCTGGTGGCTCAGATGGTAAAGCGTCTGCCTGCAATGCAGGAGACCTAAGTTGGGACCCTGGGTCGGGAAGATTCCCTGGAGAAGGAAATGGCAACCACTCCAGTACTCATGCCTTGAAAATTCCATGGATGGTGGAGCCTGGTAAACTACAGTCCATGGGATCACAAAGAGTCGGACATGACTGAGCAACTTCACTGGTTTACTGGAAGGGAAATGACAAACCAATATCCCTTATGAGGACAGTTGCAATATTAGACAATTGACTCTAACAATATGTAATATGGACAAGATGTCACATAAAAGTGGTTTTTATTCCAGAAATGCAGGATTAATTGACATTATAAAAATAGCTTACAGCATAATGAATTAGGGAAAAAAATAAAAGAAAAAATACATTTTGATTGTTTGACAGAATCCCACATTGATTAATGATAAGTAAACTAATGCAAAGTTAAATTGAATCGGATAATAACTATTTACCAAAATTGCATTTGAACATCTTATTACAGTGTTAAATTGAATCTTTTGATCATAAAATTAGGGAAAATTACTCACATCTATTTTCTATTCAACATGAAATGGGTGTGAAAATATCAAAAGCATAAATATCAGAAAGGAGTAAATAAAGCTGTTTGTGCCATAATATCCATGCCTTCAGAAGTAAAACGTCTCCAATTCCTTTCACCATATATCAATATTAGTTACACTTTTGTATCTATCTGTTACTTTAAACACAATGTTTTTGAAGTACTTCACAGTTATGGAACATGGCAAAGATTCCTTTTTTCCAAAAGATTTGTAAATTATCTTTCATATTTAGGTCTATGATTCATCATAAATGTAACTTGTGTATGGTGTCATGTATGAGTTGAAGTTCATAATTTTCCATATAGAAAGCCTGTATGGAAAATAAAGTTAATTCAGTACTGTATGTCTTAAATTTGTTTCTTTTCCCATCGGTTTGATTTGGCCTTTGTGTTGAAATTAACTTGACCATGTAAGTATGAATTTGTTTCTGGTATCTATATTCTATTTTATTTGTCTGTATTTATTCCAAGTTTATACTGTCTTGAATATCATATTTGTGTTAGCTACTCATGGCTTCAGTAATGAAGTACCACAAAACTGGTGACTGAAAACAAGAGAAATTTATTCCCTCACAGTTCTAGAGGACAGAAGTCCAAAACCAGTTTTCTTGAGCTGAAACATGCGTGCTCAAGATGCCAGCAAAGCTGTGCTCCTTCTGGAATTTTTCAGGGAGAATCCATTCCTTGTTTCATGCAGCTTATGGTGGTTGCCACAGTTCCTTGACTGGTAGTCTCGTCCCTCCAATCTCTGCCTCCGTGGCCACACGGCCTTCTCCTACTCGGTATGTTTGTTACCCACTCTATCAGATCCGGGGGACCGTGACTGGATCCTTTCCTTGCCTAGTGCTGAAGGTGGAAAATTTTCAGTCTACTAAGGTAAAGTGTGTGTGTGTGTGTATGTGTGTGTGTGTGTGTGTGTTCAGTTGCTTCAGTCGTGTTCTACTCTGCAACCCCAGTGTATTGTAGCTCCTCTGTCGATGGGGTTTTCCTGGCAGGAATACTGGAATGTGTTTCTATGCCCTCCTCCCAGGGATCTTCCTGACCCAGGATTGAACCCATGTCTCCTGTGTGTCTCCTGCACTGCAAGCAGATTCTTTACTGTTGAGTCAACAGGGAAGCCCTATGTATAGATTACATGTATAGAAGCCCCAAGTCACTTAAGATGACAAATTGTCATCTTAAAAGTATTGAATCTTCACATCCCTGATCTGTTGACTCAAGAAAAACAAACAATCTGAAAGCTTCTGGTTATGCTTTATTCACAAACCTTTCTGAAGACTATAGCCTGGGAGATAGCCTCTCAGGTAGCTCTGAAGAACTGTTCCAAAGAGGCAAGGGAAGAGCCAATATATATAGATGCTTTTGCTGGGAAAAAAAAAAAAAAGTAGTTGAACATCAAAAGATTACTGCTAATCACACACACACAAAAAATAGAGACATCTAAAGTTAGTGATTTTAATGCTTCTCTGTGTATGGAAAGATGCAGGACTCTGAGCTCATTGAAAGTATTATTTAGATAAGTACCTTAAGTATTCTTCAGACAAGCATCTTAACTATTTAGGGCCAGTATCCTATTTTTTTTTTTTTTCCCACCCTTAGAGGAATTCCTTCAGGATGCACCATCAGAGGGACTGCTGTGAATGAAGGCTTGATGGCAGTCAACATTTTACTGAAATGGCAGGCAACATTCTTTGCCCATATAAACTCTGTTTATTTAGGTCTTTAATCTCTCTCAGCAATATTTTGTATTTGTTATTGAACAATACATATTGCACTGTGTTCAGAAGAGCCTGGTAGGCTGCAGTCCATGGGGTCACTAAGAGTCAGACACTGCTGAGCGACTTCACTTTCACTTTTCACTTTCAAGCATTGGAGAGGGAAATGGCAACCCACTCCAGTGTTCTTGCCTGGAGAATCCCGGGGACGGGGGAGCCTGGTGGGCTGCTGTCTATGGGGTCGCCCAGAGTTGGACATGGCTGAATTGACTTAGCAGCATCCTCAGATATTTTAATATTCTTGATATTATTGTAAATCAGTTTTTTTGGTTAAAATAGTGCTTTAGATTTCTTAATTTCTGTACATTTTAAATATTTGAACATATTTTAAAATAAACATTCATTTATATAACTAGATAAGTAAGTAAGCAGTGTTACTGAAAAAAAAAAAAAAGCTGTTCAGCTGTCTTATAGTGTTGTAAATATTATAAAGTTGGCAAAATGAACAAACTCTTGAATAATCCAGTACTTCTGGGCAAGTTGGAGGTCACGTTATCTAATAAATGACATTTAACTTGATACAGTTGTTTTTTTTTTTTTTTTCCCCTAATGTTGGCTGTTTCCAGTACCCATCAAATTATTTCAATTATTTTTAATTAGCATTCATTTTAGACTTTCTAAATTTTTCTCACTCACTGACATGGACTTCTTCATTTCATTTTCTAATACTTGGTGATCAGAACTGTGACTAGGATTCAGATGTACTGCAACTGGGACATAAACATAAGATAGGAATAAATATAGGACACCTACTTTCAGAATGGGAAGGGGAAGTTAACTGATACTTGTTAGCTTTCTCTAAAGAAATATATTAAAGGTTGTGTTTATTTATTTATCCCCCCCAAAAAAGTGTTTTCACCCAAAATTAAAAAAGACGTTTTATTAAATAACTAGATAATTCACCCAAATGCCTTAACATATGTTCCTGTGACTGAAACTTGGCTAACTGGATGCGTTCTTTTACTTCATCCATCTGGATAAAGTCTACTGTTTTAGAGCATGTATTTTTTTTTTTTCCAAATGCTTTTTCAGCAGAGAGAAAATAAAATGTAGAATAATATTACTCCATGTCGGTAAGTAAACTATTTTGAGGGGAAATATCATATACCTTAGATATTTAATACAGTATCAAGAGGAAGCAGATGTAATACAGAGTCACTACTTCTATAATAATGGTAACACCAGG
The DNA here is from genome assembly GCF_027580195.1 of Bos mutus. NCBI lineage: Eukaryota > Metazoa > Chordata > Mammalia > Artiodactyla > Bovidae > Bos > Bos mutus. The sequence continues at coordinate 64,355,165 of NC_091628.1, read as the reverse complement.
AGATCATACGTATGCACTTTGATAAATAAGAGGATTTGGCTCCAAAACCTGAAAGCCAGTACTCTATGGCAAATAACAGACCTTGTATGTCTGAGCTTCCACAGAGAATTCAACTTCTTCATCTTTGTTACTGAAGAGCAATCATATTTTTAAAGTATATTATTTCAACACGCAACTGAGTCATGAATTCTATAACATGGTGGTTTTCTACAGGGCTAAAGATACACAATTTTTTCACTGAAACAACTTAAAAAAGTGTCCTATAGTTATTTTCAGTTAGTCACCATTTAGAGAATCATGACATTTGCTCTAGGAGAATGTTTTAGAAATTTTTGCTGAATTTAGCACTTAGTAATTAGATTTTGTTATTAGAAAAGTGCTAAGTTTCAGTCACTGAAATTTAACAGACTTCTGAAACCTCTTGCTGAGGGTACTTGAGTCCATCCCCATGGAAACTGTTGCTGCCTTGACAAGTAACCTGTAAGTAGCTTTTGAAAAACTGAGTGTTCCAGTTTTTAAGCCCTGCTATTGGTGAAAATTTTGAGACTAACAAAGACTTCAAGTGATATTTCCCTTTCCGGAAATTTGTTGTATTACAATTAGTAGAATCTAGGCTTTATATGAAAAATAAGTCTAAAAAATTTTGTATAAATAAATACTTGGTATTTTACACTGTGTGTGAAATGGTATGATACCATTTGTTCCCAGAATCTAATATTTAAAAGATATTATTTTTTAAACCTTAGGAAATTAACTAAAGATATAAAATGAATTAAAAATACAATATTATAGATTAAATAGAATAGCTATAATATTCCATTAATGCAAAAGTAAGAAGAAAAATGAAAGGAGAAAAGAACAGATGGACCAAATAAGAAATAACTAGCATGATGATAGACTTAAAGTTAAAAATATTTATATTCACATACCTCAATTAAAACAGATACATGGACAGATGGGATGCAAATGTAACAACCAATTTTAAGCTGCTTATAAGGCATCACATTAATGGTAACTTCTCTGTTGTAAAAACGGACAGCACAGAAATATAGAGGATCATAAGAGACTTCTATAAACAAATATATGCTGATAAAATGAACAACTTGGAAGAAATGGACAAATTCTTAGAAAGGTACAACCTTCCAAGACTGAACCAGGAAGGTAAAGGAGATATAGACAGACCAATCACAAGTAATGAAATTGAAACTGTAATTAAAAATCTTCCAAGTCCGGGATCAGATGGCTTCACAGCCAAATTCTATCAAACTTTAGAGCAGAACTGACACCTATCCTTCTCAAATCTTATGAAAAACTGCAGACGAAGGAATACTTCTGAGCTTATTCTACAAGGCCACCGTCATCCAGATACTTGGCCACCATCACCTTGATACTAAAATCAGACAAAGATACTACACACAAAAAAAATTATAGGCCAGTATCACTGATGAACATAGACACAAAAATCCTCAACAAAATACTAGCAAACAGAATCCAATGACACATTGAAAGGACGGTGCACCATGATCAAGTGGAATTTATCCCAGGGGTTCGAGGATTCTTCAAAATACCCAAATCAATCAATGTGATACACCATATTCACATATTAAAGAATAAAAATCATGCGATATGTCAATAGATGCAGAAAATGCTTTTAACAAGATGCAACAATCATTTATGATAACAACTCTCCAGAAAGTAGGCATAGAGTGAACCTACCTTAACATAATAAAGATCATATACAGCAAACATTCTCAGTGGTGAAGAAACTTACGAGTTTAATGCCTCAGCTAATGATATACAGAAAGACAGCTACGGCCAGGGTCAACCATCAGAATTTATTTGGCGATGTCACTTTCAAACTGTTGTTTCACATTGACCTCTGAAAGAAAATCAATTATATAGAGCTTACTGGCTTAGAGAATGTCAATGCAATGCAGTTTAATTCATCATTAAACCTGTACTGTCTATTCTACCAGTCTGTTGTTTACTGTGAATAGTAATGCAGAATAAAAACCCTATCTGGAGAATAAGGAAAGGTTTATTTATTGGGATGTCTACTACACATTAGTAACATTCCTACTGAGGTGCTTTCCTATCATACTGAATACATTTTTTAAAGGTTTAAATTTATTGCATGACACTGAAGCAGAAAGTGGAAGAGCTCATTATTCTATGATACCAAATGAAAGAGTGCTATTGTTATAACTTCTGGGATTGCATTAAAATACACAGGGAAATGAGCTTTCTCAGTAAAGAACTGCAGTGACAGAAAGAAGTAACTAATTTTCCCAACTCCATACAAGTTACTATCTGAGGGAGAAGTCATATATATTTTGGGGAATGAAGAGCATTTTTTCTTCTGGAACTGCATACAGAAAGGAAGCAGGGGGATTCATTCAGTGAATTCTTTTATAAAGAAGAAAATATTTCAACAAACACAATGCAGTCAACTAAATATACTAAAGACAGAAAAATTGTTATCAAATGTATGCTTTTTGAATTGAATATAACAAGATGGAAATCTTAATGTTAACTTATAATTTACTTAAGTGATTTCAGTGGGAACTAAAGTCATCTAAAAGAATGCCTAAGGATTCCTATAAACAGAGTTCTAGGAATTCTTAAGCAGCCATTTTGTAGAAGCTGGATCAAAATAATTTTATAATTTAATTTCTCATACTACTGGTGCAAATACTGTATTACTTGAGTTAAAATATGTTAGAAAAGCATAGTAGGGAGGGAATGGAAGAGAGTTCTCTACATAAGATCATGCAGGTTGTGCATTGCATGGCTACACAGGTCACCCTTTACATATGCTAGACTATGAAATGTGGCCCAGGAAAAATTCGTGTCATGGCTCTGGAAAGGAGGTTACCTAATTTTCTCTAGTTTATTATTTAAAAAATGGCCTTTTTATGTTTAGGTACTCCAGTGTCACTATGCTCACTATACTTAGTTAAATACTATAGAACCTTCTTTCCATTTTTCTGTGCTTTGTTCTACCCAATTCTTTTAGGTCTGTTTTCTAGAACTGCTGAAAATCTTTAAAATTTGCTTAACTTCTCCATTGAATTTCTGTTTTTTTATTTCAAACATGCCATTTTAAAATTCTAAATATCCTATTCATTTCTTTTAAAAATGTTCCTCCTTCATATTTAGCCTTTATTTTCATTATGGTTTTATTTTTTATATGTTTGTTTATACTTTGTTTTTGTTGTTCAGTTGTGTCCAGCTGTTTGTGACCCCATGGACTACAGGATGCCAGGCCTTCCTGTCCTTCACCATCTCCCAGAGCTTCATCAAACTAATGTCCATTGAGTTGGTGATATCATCCAATCATATCATCCTCTGTTGTCCCCTTCTCCTGCCCTTAAATCTTTCCCACCATCAGTGTCTTTTCTAATAAGTCAGCTATTTGCATCAATATCAGGACTGATTTCCCTTAGATTGACTGGTTTGATCTCCTTAGAGTCCAAGGGACTCTCAAGAGTCTTCTCCAACACCAGGGTTCAAAATTATCAATTCTTCTATGCTCAGCCTTCTTTATGGTCCAACTCTCACATCTGTATATGACTACTGGAAAAACAATAGCTTTGACTCTACAGATCTTTGTTGGCAAATTAATGTCTCTACTTTTTAACATGCTGTCTAGTTGGTCTTAGCTTTTCTTCCAAAGAGCAAGTGCCTTAATTTCATGACAGCAGTCACCATCTGCAGTGATTTTGGAGCCCAAGAGAAGAAAGACTGTCTTTGTTTCCATTGTTTCCTCATCTATTTGCCATGAAGTGATGGGACCGGATGCTATGATCTTAGCTTTTTGAATGTTGAGTTTTAAGCCAGCTTTTTCACTCTCCTCTTTCACCTCATCAAGAGGGTCTTTAGTTCCTCTTTGCTTTCTGCCATAAGGGTGGTGTCATCTGCATATATGAGGTTATTGATATTTCTCCTGGCAATCTTGATTCCAGCTCATGCTTCTTCCAGGGCGGCATTTTGCATGATATATTCTGCATAGAAGTTAAATAAGCAGGGTGACAATATGCAACCTTGACATACTTCTTTCCCAATTTTGAGCCAGTCCATTTTTCCATGCCCTATTCTTTGTCTCTTGACCCGCATATAGGTTCTCAGGAGGTAGGTTTGTTTACACATTTGATGCAAATAATTTTTTAGACTTTTTCAGCCTGTTCTTTCATGATAATTTGTTTTGATGTTCTTAATCTATTATTTATGATGTATCCCCTTATGGATATCTGTGTCTTTTGTAATTTCAGATATTACAATCATCTTCAATGGATTGAAGTGTCTTTTGTTACTTTTGACTCTTGCGTTCCCAAGTTCCTTCCAAAGCAGTGAGTGGTATTTTGAAGCTTTTGGGGGAGCAGATCTACAGTGACTTTACTGTTCATAGACCAGATTTTGCATTCTCTTTTCTCCTCCCTAAATTTCTATAACATGCAGTATAAATTTGCATCCCTCAGTTGTACATGGACTACATTTGGGGATTTCATTTTTCATAAGAGACATTTCTCCAATCCCCCAGCATCAAGACATGAGGCAGATTTTCTGTTACTTTCCTCGATCCCTGTGCAGATTTTCTCTGTAGAGTAATTCTCATAAGAGAACAGTCTGTCTTGGATTATGTTTTGTAGCACTGATTTTAATTCTAGTTTCCAACCTCATTTATCCCCAAGGTCACACATCCTGTCTTTATAGGTACTTTATTAAACCCCAGCTCTATCAAATAGACTAATTGAAAAAAACCCTGATGCTCAGAAAGATTGAAGACAAAAGAAATGGGTGGCAGAGTTTGAGATGGTTAGATCATGTCACTGACTCAATGAACATGAATCTGAACAAACTCCAGAATATAGTGAAGGAAATGGGAGCCTGGCATGCTGCAGTCCATGGGGTTGCAAAGAGTCGAATACAACTTAGTGACTGAACAACGTCTATCAAATAGGTCATAGGGCTTACCTATGATCTCTTCCAACTTAGTCATAGGATCATATTCTTATTTGAATTGCCACAGTTCTATAACATATTCTAGGATTTATTTTTATTTTGGCAGTATATTAAAAATAAGGGAGGGTATGTACCTGTATACCCTGGGTCCTCATATTTCTAATGCTGAAATATGTTCATATTAATTTTTGTGTTGTTAAGACAACCTGCATACTTCCTCCCTGAATCACATCCTTGTTCAACCCATTGTATTTTCCCTTCCCCCTATGTCATGGTAACCTGGTTATCTGTTTACTTATACATAGGTATTCATATTGACTATTTATAATGAAACTAAAGCATAATTGTCTCTTGTAGTAATATTAGAGACAATGTCTTTCTGTTTTATTTTTCTATTTTATATACATATGCACATATACATAAAATGTTATAAATTGTACCACATTTTCTTTTAAATAATACTCTGCTGCCTCAGTGGTAAAGAACCCACCTGCCAAGGCAGGAGATGCAGGTTCAGTCTCTGGGTCAGGAAGATCCCCTGGAGAAGGAAAGGGCAACCTACGCCAGTACTTTCGCCTGGGAAATACTGTGGATGGAGGAGCCTGGGGGGCTTCAGTCCATGGAGTCACAAAAGAGTTAGACATGACTTAGTCACTAAAAATAACAGCAGATGTCTTGGCTATTGTAAATGGTGCTTCAGAGAATACAAGGATGCAGATATCTTCTAGTGAGTGATATCATTTTCTTTAGATATATGCCCCAAAACAAAGTTGCAGGATGTTCTGGTAGTTCTATTTTTAATTTTTTTGAGGGATCTCCATGATGTTTTCCATTGTGACTGAGTCATTTATATTGCTATCAAAAGTGCATGAGCATTCTCTTTCATCACTTAATTTTCTTGCTTAGAAACAGAACCACAGGAAAAAACAAATGTTTTAATTAAGTTTATTTTATTGAGATATAATTAAAATATATTACTAGCATTATGTAAGTCTAAAGATTGATGCCGAAGCTCAAATACTTTGGTCACCTGGTGTGAAGAGCCAACTGATTGGAAGAGTCCCTAATTCTGGGAAAGATGGAGGGCAGGAGAAAGAGGAAACAGAGGATGAGATACTTGGATGGCATTACTGACTCAGTGGACAAATGTGAGCAAACTCTGGGAGATGGTGAAGGAGAGGGAAACCTCGCATGCTGCAGTTCATGGGGTCACAAAGAGGTGGACAAGACTTAGTGAACAAACAACAGTAAGTTTAAGGTGTATAACATGTCAATTTGATATACTTATGTATTACAATATTATTTCCACCATAGCATTAGCTGATAAGTATCAGATCAGATCAGTTGCTCAGTCGTGTCCAAAGCTTTGCGACGCCATGAATCGCAGCACGCCAGGCCTCCCTGTCCATCACCAACACCCAGAGTTCACTGAGACTCACATCCATTGAGTCAGTGATGCCATCCAGCCATCTCATCCTCTGTCGCCCCTTCTCCTCTTGCCCCCAATCCCTCCCAGCATCAGAGTCTTTTCCAATGAGTCAACTCTTCGCATGAGGAGTTTCAGCTTTAGCATCATTCCTTCCAAAGAAATCCCAGGGTTGATCTCCTTCAGAATGGACTGGTTGGATCTCCTTTCAATCCAAGGGACTCTCAAGAGTCTTCTCCAACACCACAGTTCAAAAGCATCAATTCTTCAGTGCTCAGCCTTCTTCACAGTCCAACTCTCACATCCATACATGACCACTGGAAAAACCATAGCATAAAAACAAGAAAGGTAATATCCAAGTGCTAACAAAAAGAGAACTCAAAGCCACAGTGGTAAGCTGGAATTAAAATTGTATTAGTGTTTGGATATACTTTGACTTGATATGGGCTTTCCTGCTATTCATTCGGTAAGCTGTATCCAATTTTTTGTGATGCTGCAGACTGCAGCATGCCAGGCATCCCTGTCCTTCACTATACCCCAGAGTATGCTCAAACTCATGTCCATTGAGTTAGTGATGCCATCCAACCATCTCATCCTCTGTCATCACTGTCTCCTCCTGCCTTCAATCTTTCCTAGCATGAGGGTCTTTTCCAGTGAGTCAGCTCTTCACATCAGGTGGCCAAAGTAATGGAGCTGTAGCTTGAGCATCAGTCCTTTCAATGAATATTCAGGGTTGATTTCCTTTAGAATTGACTGGTTTGATCTCCTTGCTGTTCAAGGGACTCTCTTCAAGAGTCTTCTCCAACACCACAATTTGAAAGCATCAGTTCTTCAGTGCTCAGCCTTCTTTATGGTCCAACTCTCACATTCATACATGAGTACTGAAAAAAAAACATAGATTTGACTATATACAACTTGGTCAGCAAAAGGATGTCTCTGCTTTTTAATACACTGTCTAGTTTTGTCATAGCTTTTCTTTTAAGAAGCAAGTGTCTTTTAACTTCATGGCTACAGTCACTGTCCACAGTAATTTTGGAGCCCAAGAAAGTAAAATCTGCCATTGCTTCCACTTTTTCCCCTTCAATTTGCAATGAAGTGATGGGACTGGATACCATGTTCTTAGTTTTCTTTTTTTTCCTTAACATGAGTTTCAAGACAGCTTTTTCACTCTCTTCTTTCACCCTCATCAAGAGGCTCTTTAGCTGCTCTTCACTTTCTGCCATTAGAATGGTACATCTGCATATATGAGATTGTTGATATATCTTTTGGCAACTGTGATTCTGGCTTGTGATTCATCTAGCCTGGCATTTCGCATGATGTACTTTGCATAGAAATTAAATAAGCAATATATAGCCTTGTCATACTCCTTTCCCAATTTTGAACCAGTCAGTTTTTCTATGTCTGGTTCTAATTGCTGTCCTTGACACGTATATTAAAGGATTACTAGCTATAAATATTGCTATACCATGTATTTTATTATACTATGTAATGTTTTTTAACATTTTAGAAAGAAACACAATATAAAATCAGTACAAGATAAAGGTGACAACTCAGGAAAAGAACATGTAAAAAGCCAATAAATATATACAAATTATAATATAAATGAAAAAAAAACATAGTACTTATCAGTTACTACATTATGATAAAAATTAAGACATTGTTTAAGACCATTGGATTTCCTTGATAGCTCAGTTGGTAAAGAATATGCCTGCAATGCAGGAGACCCTGGTTTGATTCCTGGGTTGGGAAGATTGCCCTGGAGAAAGGAAAGGCTACCCACTCCAGTATTCTGGCCTGCAGAATTCCATGGACTATATAGTCAATGGGGTTGCAAAGAGTCAGACACATCTGAGTGACTTTCACTTCACTTCACTTAAGACCATTAGTTGAAATTTTGGAAAATAAATCATGTCAAATGCAACTTTTAGTGGAAGGTGACTAATGCCACACTTGAATGATTTGGCAGTATCTACTGAAATTTTATATGTGTATCTTTGCTCCGGTTATGTCTGTTTGTAGAGGAATTTATTTAAGAAAATTCTTTGTCTGTGAAAGTACATGCAATATTTATGATAGCAAAAATATTCAAATAATCTAAATTCTTACCTTTAGGAAAACTTAAAAAAATACTTTATAGAGTATACTGAAGAATAAGTTTAAAAACCTGAGGATTTTTAATGAACTTTATTTTTGGCCTGTAATTTGTCTGACTTCCTCTCTATATACATATTATCAAGAAAAACTCAGTGGGTTATGCTATTATCATTTTGAATAAGGGGGGCAAAAATGCATCTTAACTGGAAAACATTAATAATTATACTAAAAAGAGTTTTAGTTCACTTACTTAAGTTGTCATACATCCATTAAAGACCTTAAATATTAATGCCATAGACAATGTTTTGTCTGCTGTGGTCAATAAATTGAGACACCCATTTTAAGATGTCTATATCTATTCATAAGACCCAGAGAAGCTAATTTTAAACCTATAGAGCCTTTAGTGTCTTGAAAAGTGGGTTATATATCAGTGTAACATGAAGGGCATATTTTAGTAATGCAGAAGTCATATTGAAAGATTCAATGTGGTGTAAAGTCTAGTATAAGGATATTTTGAAATATCTGATTTTTTTTTTTTTTATCTTTCTGGTTACTGTATTGAGTTAGCTATATTGTAAAGAAAGAATTTTTTGCCTCAGGTAATAGATGTTACGAAATTAAGGACAGTGTTTTTGTATTGAGGAAGATGGCAATGCTGAAGGAAACTTAAGGCATGAAATTTTCCTGATGGATGCAATGCAACATCAACTTTCCAAATCTGACAATTTTTTTTCCAAGTTAGTAGAGCTAGAGGGTCAAAAGAAGAAAATGAAATCTTCTACACTACCCATTCATCCAGAGAGAATGAGAAAAGAGAGAAAATTTATGTCAGCTCCCCATGTTAAAATTTTATAGATGAAAAAAAATTCCATTAACACAGAATGTCTCAAAAGCAATACAAAGTAGTAAGTATCTTATGTGCCTTTAGACAGTCAAAGAAAGTTTCCTGTGGGATGAGATCCTGAATCAAGCTAATAATCTTGGGTTCCAAAATATCCACTGAAGTATGAAGAAGAACTGACATAATTAAATAGGCTAAAATACATCAGATCAGATCAGTCACTCAGTCATGTCCGACTCTGTGCGACCCCATGAATTGCAGCATGCCAGGCCTCTCTGTCCATCACCAATTCTCGGAGTTCACTGAGACTCACGTCCATCGAATCAGTGATGCCATCCAGCCATCTCATCCTCTGTCGTCCCCTTCTCCTGCCCCCAATCCCTCCCAGCATCAGAGTCTTTTCCAATGAGTCAACTCTTCGCCTGAGGTGGCCAAAGTACTGGAGTTTCAGCTTTAGCATCATTCCTAGAGAAGCCTTGTTTTATAGAATGAAGAATGGCATGTCTCAGTAACCTGCCCATAGCTATAACTGAAGATTCAGGAAAGATGGTCATATCTGGTGATGGCAACATGTAGGTAGACAACTGTCTAAAATGACACCATTCTACCTTCTCCCCACACAACCAAGTGCCTCAATACTCTGTAATATTTAGGACATTGTTTGGAAAAATAGCACCCATTCAACTATATGAAAAATATTTTTAACTTGAACTGAGTAATTAAAACAGTGCACTCTAGAGAAGATACTTCAAAATAAATGAACGTGATAAAAGATTCTAATTATGGATATTTTATAGATGACAGTAGTAAAGTATGGAAATATTACTTTCTTCCCCCAAAGAAGATGAATTGACCAACGTTGTTTAGTCACTAAGTCATGTCTGACTGTTTTGTGGCCCCATGGACTGTAGCCCACCAGGCTTATCTGTCCATAGGGTTCCCAGGCAAGAATATTGGAGTGAGTTGCCATTTCCTTCTCCACAGGATCTTTCCAACCCTGGGAACTGACCAATAGATAGACTCTGATCTATCAGAACTATATACCTAATTTTTGTCTCCCTATAAATATATTCTAGATAATTTATATGTATGCATATATGTAATCAAGATCATTTTCTCTTTCTGAATTCAGTACATTTTCTTATTATATCCTACCACCATCAGTCCTGCTACCCTCCCCATAAGAAATTGGCTTTTATTACTTTTTAAGAAAATGAACTACTATCTCACATGCAGGATTTTGCTTATTCTTCTTAACACAGTTCAGAGTTAATGATCTCAAATATTTATTCAAACTTGTTCACAGATCATCTGTCAAAACGAAAGAGATTTTCTGTCCAGGAAGGAAAAAATGTTTGCATGTATATTGTTGAATTTGTATGTCTCTTGATGAAATGTTGTATGGGAGTTGGGGGCTGGTAACAAAGAACTTCAGTCATATTTTCCAATTTAGGAGTATAGTTTTTCTAATTACAGTAAGTATTGCCACCATTTTAGAGCGCATTTTATTGTGTTCTATGATAACAACTCACTGGGGAAGTATTGTTAGCTTTCTCCTTTAGAAATTCTCCAATTTCTAAATTTAGAAATTCCTTTTAAAATTCTCCAAGCCAGGCTTCAGCAGTATGTGAACCATGAACTTCCAGATGTTCAAGCTGGTTTTAGAAAAGGCAGAGGAAACGGAGATCAAATTGCCAAATCCGCTGGATCATCAAAAGCAAGAGAGTTCCAGAAAAGCATCTATTTCTGCTTTATTGACTATGCCGAAGCCTTTGTGTGGATCACAATAAACTGTGGAAAATTCTTTAAGAGATGGGGATACCAGACCACCTGACCTGCCTCTTGAGAAATCTGTATGCAGGTCAGGAAGCAACAGTTAGAACTGGACATGGAATAACAGACTGGTTCCAAATAGGAAAAGGAGTACGTCAAGGCTGTATATTGTCACCCTGCTTATTTAACTTATATGCAGAGTACATCATGAGAAACGCTGGACTGGAGGAAACACAAGCTGGAATCAAGACTGCTGGGAGAAATATCAATAACCTCAGATATGCAGATGACACCACCTTTATGGCAGAAAGTGAAGAAGAACTAAAAAGCCTCTTGATGAAAGTGAAAAGTGAGAGTGAGAAAGTTAAAGCTTAAAGCTCAACATTCAGAAAGCTAAGATCATGGCATCTGGTCCCATCACTTCATGTCAAATAGATGGGGAAACAGTGGAAACAGTAGCTGACTCTATTTTTCTGGGCTCTGAAATCACTGCAGATGGTGATTGCAGCCATGAAATTAAACGATGCTTCTTCCTTGGAAGGAAAGTTATGACCAACCTAGACAGCATATTAAAAAGCAGAGACATTACTTGGTCAACCAAGGTCCGTCTAGTCAAGGGTATGGTTTTTCCTGTGGTCATGTATGGATGTGAGAGTTGGACTATAAAGAAAGCTGAGCACCGAAGCATTAATGCTTTTGAACTGTGGTGTTGGAGAAGACTCTTGAGAGTCCCTTGGACTGCAAGGAGAACCTACCAGGCCATCCTAAAGGAGATCAATCCTGGGTGTTTATTGGAAGGACTGATGTTGAAGCTGAAGCTCCAATATTTTGGCCACCTGATGTGAAGAGCTGACTCATTTGAAAAGACCTTGATGCTGAGAAAGATTGAGGGCATGACAGAGGATGAGATGTTTGGATGGCATCGCTGACTGAATGGAAACGGGTTTGGGTGGACTCTGGGAGTTGATGATGGACAGGGAGGCCTGGCATGCTGCGGTTCATGGGGTCACAGAGTCGGACACGAATGAATGACTGAACTGAACTCCTTTAGAAGGACAATTGTATTTAAAGGTGCTTAATCACTTGCCTAAGATCACTCTGTTAGTAAGTGGCATAGATAGAATAAAAATCAAGATGGCACTGCTAGACTTCATATAACATCATTTCACTCTAATATAATTCTATGTCTATAGTTCTGTTTTAATAGTATATACCAGTTTAATTCATTGAGGTTTTCCATACTAGTTGAAAACCCCTAATCTTCTAACTGCTTTCTTGAGAATAAAAACTGCAGGGAAGTAAGAGCAGAAGAAGGAAGACCAGCTAAGAGACTGACAATAGTCAGAATCGAGATAACTTTTAGTAGTCCAGTGTGGTGGCAGTGATGAGAACCATTCAGATTCTGTTGTATGTTTAAGTAGGATTTGATAATGACTTAGGAATGGAATGTGTAAAGAAAGACAGTAATCTAGGATAGTTTCAGGATTTGTGGCATGACTGGCTAAACAGGTAAGTTTTAGGCAGTCATGGGGGAATGGGGAATATTGAGTGGTCAGCAAACAGCATGTTATAGTTAAATGAATTTTGGATTCCTTTGGAAGGAAGGAAGGAAGGAAGGGAGGGAAAAGATCGCTCAGTCATGTCCGACTCTTTGCGACCCCATGGACTGTAGCCTACCAGGCTCCTCCCTCCATAGGATAGGCATGGTGAATGGACACTAAAGCATTGAAGCCCATAGTTTTCAAGTATTCACTGGAAAGTTTTAAATCTCATAACTTACTGATAAGCCCCCCACTCTCACAATCTGTCCCAATAAAGCAGGTGAATCTCATGTATTCACCCATCTGGCTGACTCTTACCTGCCCATACCTCTGGCTATCACTCCCACAAGAGAATAATAACTTTCCTTTTTTCTAACATCTAAATATTCTGTGAAATTCTCATGGGTAATCCTATCCCAGAAGCATAGAGGGAAATGAATACTGGAAAATACAGTTCTTAACTGTTCCTCACCACACAGAGGGGGCATTAGAAGGGAATCTTGGTGATGCCAACTTGCAAAGAAATAATCCATTACATGCATGTGTCCTAGATATTGCTGGTTCAGTTCCAAATTACTGCTGTAAAGTAGGTAGCACAGTAAAAAGAGTAAGAAGAAAATTTTGGTTTCCCTTCAGTTACAAAAGATATGTTTACACTATATGGTAGCCTATTAAGTGTGCAGCAGTGTTGTGTCTAAAAAAATGTATATATTCTAATTAGAAATAAGATGTAGAAGCTCTATACAGTCAGCAAAAACAAAACAGGGAGCTGACTGTGGCTCAGATTATGAACTCCTTACTGCCAAATTCAGACTGAAATTGAAGAAAGTGGGGAAAACCACTAGACCATTCAGGTATGACCTAAATCAAATGCCTTATGATTATACAGTGGAAGTAAGGAATAGATTTAAGGGACTACATCTAATAGACAGAGTGCCTGATGAACTATGGATGCAGGTTTATGACATTGTACAGGAGACAGGGATCAAAACCATCCCCAAGAAAAAGAAATGCAAAAAAGCAAAATGGCTGTCTGAGGAGGCCTTACAAATAGCTGTGAAAAGAAGAGAAGTGGAAAGCAATGGAGAAAAGGAAAGATATACCCATTGAATGCAGAGTTCCAAAGAATAGCAAAGAGATATAAGAAAGCCTTCCTCAGCGATCAATGCAAAGAAGTAGAGGAAAAAAAATAGAATGGGAAAGACTAGAAATCTCTTCAAGAAAATTAGAGATACCAAGGGAACATTTCATGCAAAGATGGGCACAATTAAGGACAGAAATGGTGGGACCTAACAGAAGCAAAAGATATTAAGAAGAGGTTGCAAGAATACACAGAAGAGCTTTACAAAAAAGATCTTCATGACCCAGATAATCACAATGATGTGATCACTCACCAAGAGCCAGATGTCCTAGAATGGGAAGTCAAGTGGGTCTTACGAAGTATCACTATGAACATAGCTAGTGGAGGTGATGGAACTCCAGTTGAGTTATTTCAAATCGTGAAAGATGATGCTATGAAAGTGCTGCACTCAATATATCAGCAATTTTGGAAAACTCAGCCATGGCCTCAGGAGTGGAAAAGGTCAGTTTTCATTCCAAACCCAAAGGAAGGCAATACCAAAGAATGCTCAAACAATTGCACTCATCTCACATGCTAGTAAAGTAATGCTCGAAATTCTCCAAGCCATGCTTCAGCAATATGTGAACCATGAACTTCCTGATGCTCAAGCTGGTTTTAGAAAAGGCAGAAGAACCAGAAATCAAATAACCAACATCTGGTGGATCATTAAAAAAGCAAGAGAGTTCCAGAAAAACATCTATTTCTCCTTTATTTACTATGCCAAAGCCTTCTACTGTGTGGATCACAATAAACTGTGGAAATTCTGAAAGAGATGGGAACACCAGACCACCTGACTGACCTCTTAAGAAACCTGTATGCAGGTCAGGAACCAACAGTTAGAACTGGACATGGAACAACAGACTGGTTCCAAATAGGAAAAGGAGTACGTCAAGGCTGTATATTGTCCCCCTGCTTATTTAACTTGTTTGTAGAGTCCATCATGACAAACACTGGGATGGATGATGCACAGGCTGGAATGAAGATTGCTGGGAGACATATCAAAACGTCAGATATGCAGATGACCCCACCCTTATGGCAGAAAGTGAAGAAGAACTAAAGAGCCTCTTGATGAAAGTGAAAGAAAGGCTGAAAAAGTTGGCTTAAAGCTCAACTTTCAGAAAACTAAGATCATGGCATCCAGTCCCATCACTTCATGGGAACTAGATCGGGAAACAGTGGAAACAGTGTCAGACTTTATTTTTCGGGGCTCCAAAATCACTGGAGGTGGTGGCTGCAGCAATGAAATTAAAAGATGCTTACTCCTTTGAAGGAAAGTTATGACCAACCTAGACAGCATATTAAAAAGCAGAGACATTACTTTGTCAATAAAGGTCTGTCTATTCAAGGCTATGGTTTTTCCAATGGTCATGTTTGGATATGAGAGTTGGACTATAAAGAAAGCTGAGCACAGAAGAATTGATGCTTTTGAACTGTGGTGTTGGAGAAGACTCTTGAGAGTCCCTTGGACTGCAAGGAGAACCAACCAGTCCATCCTAAAGGAGATCAGTCCTGGGTGTTCACTGGAAGGACTGATGTTCAAGCTGAAGCTCCAATATTTTGGCCACTTGATATGAAGAGGTGACTCATTTGAAAAGACCCTGCTGTTGGGAAAGATTGAGGGCAGGAGGAGAAGGGGACAACAGAGAATGAGATGGTTGGATGGCATCACTGACTCAATGGACATGGGTTTGGGTAAACTCTGGGAGATGGTGATGGATGGGGAGGCCTGGCATGCTGTGGTTCATGGGGTCACAAAGACTTGGACGTGACTGAGCGACTGAAGTGAACTGAACTATTTCTAAAATAATGCCAACCTTCTGAGTAAGTCATAGTAGTAAGAAAATGATCAGTGATCACAGATCACCACAACAAGAGAGTTAGTGAGAGTAATCGAAATGTGACACAGACACAAATACTGTTGGAAAAAAATGATGCCTATAGACGTGTTCAATGCAGGGTTACCACAAACCTTCTACTGGTAAAAACAAAAATCAGTATATGCAAAGTACAACAAAGCAAAGTGCCATACAATGAGTTATGTCTCTATAATAACTTTCTGATCAAAATATCAGTAAGAACTTGGATGCAGAAACCTGTTTTTCAAAGAATAAGTTAGGGGGAGGAGCTAAGATGGTTGAGGAATAGGACGGGGAGACCACTTTCTCCCCCACAAATTCATCAAAAGAACATTTAAACACCGAGTAAATTCCACAAAACAACTCTGAATGCCGGCAGAGGACATCAGGCACCCAGAAAAGCAACCCATTGTCTTCGAAAGGAGGTAGGAAAAAATATAAAGGACAAAAAAAGAGACAAAAGAGGGAGGGACGGAGCTCTGTCCCGGGAAGGGAGTCTTAAAAAGAAAGAAGTTTCCAAACACCAGGAAACACTCTCACGGCCGAGTCTGTGCCGAGCCTTGGAAGCACAGAGGGCAACATAACAGGGAGGAAAAATAAACAAACAATTAAAACCCATAGATTACGAGCCCAACAGTAACTCCCCTAGCGGAGAAGCAGCAGACGCCAGCACCCGCCACTAGCAAGCAGAGCCTGGGCAGGGAGGCAAGGAATGCATCGCTTAGAGTAAGGATCTGGCCTGAATGCCCCGAGCGCTACCTGAACAAACTAATTTGGGCTACCAAACCAGATTGTGGGATATCTACCACGCAAAAAGCCAGCCCTAACCTAAGACACTGCCAGGCCCGTGCGTGGAACAAAGGACTGAACAGAGATAGCCGGCTGCAGACCATCCCCCTCCGGTGACAGGCAGCCAGAGCCAGAAGTGGGTAATCGCAGCCCCAGAGAGACATTATCTACAAAACTGTAAGCAGGCTTCTTTGCTAACTAAGACTTCCTGGGGTTCTGGACGGTCAACATCCACCAGAGAAGGTGCACCGGTTGTACACCCAGAAAACCAAGCGGCTGAGAGGCGATAAGTCACAGCATTGGCGCTCGCCAAACATCTCATCACCTGAGCTGCTCGGACCTGGGAAGGGCACAAAACGCAGGCCCAACCGAGTCTGTGCCTCTGAGGACTACCCCAGTGCCTGAACCTGAGTGGCTTAGACCTGGGAGGCATAGGCAGCCCAGGGCTGGCCTTGGATGGTTCCCAGCGGAGCAACCTAGAGCCTGAGCAGTGTGGGCAGGGAGGCTACACGCGCTGTGAGTGGGGGCAGGCCCAGTGTGGCTGAGGCACTGCGAGCACATGCCAGTGTTATTTGTTTGCAGTGTCCCTCCCTCCCCACAGCATGACTGAACAAGTGAGCCTTAAAAAAAAAAAAAAAAGTGTCCACCACCACCGCCTTTGTATCAGGGCGGAAATCAGACACTGAAGAGACCAGCAAACAGAAGAAGCTATAACAGAGGGAACTGCCTTGGAAGCGACAGGCAATAGATTAAAACTCTGTCGTTAGTACCAACTACATAGGAAGGGGCCTATAGATCTTGAGAAATATAAGCCAGACCAAGGAACTAGCAGAAAATGAACTCACCCCACAATACCCACAACACCAGAGAAAGTCCTAGATATATTTTTACTATTTTTACGATCATTCTTTCTTTCTTTCTTTTGTTAATTTTTAAAAAATGTTTAAGTCCTCTATTACTGCTTTAATTTTCACTTTTATAACCTACTATTACTTTGCAAAAAAAAAAAAAAAGACCCTATTTTTTTTTAATGCAAACTTCATATATATATTCTTCATAATTTTTGTAACCTTGTTTTTTTCTTTTTCTCTTTCTTTTTTTTTCTTTTTCTCTTTCTTTTTTTTTTCTTCTTCTTTTCTTTAACATTGTATTTTTGAAATTCCAAACTCTACTCTAGATTTTTAATTTATGCTTTTTGGTATTTGTTATCAATTTTGTACCTATATTTTCTTTATAATTTTTGTGACTTTGTTTTTGTTTGTTTGTTCTTTCTCTTTCTTTTTCTTCTTCTTTTCTTTAACATTGTATTTTTGAAATTCCAGACTCTACTCTAGATTTTTAACTTTTGCTTTTTGGTATTTGTTATCAATTTTGTACCTATATTTTCTTTATAATTTTTGTGACTTTGTTTTTTTTTTTTTTTTTTTTTTTCTCTCATTCTTTTCCTTCTTCCTTTCTTTAACCTTGTATTTTTGAAATTCCAAACTCTACTCTAGATTTTTAATTTTTGCTTTTAGATATTTGTTACCAATTTTGTACCTTTAAGAACCCAATCTTCAGTACCCATTTTTTACTTGGGAGCGAGATTACTGGCTTGACTGCTCTCTCCCCCTTTGGACTCTCCTTTTTCTCCACCAGGTCGCCTGTGTCTCCTCCCTAACCCCTCTATACTCTACCCAACTCTGTGAATTTCTGTGTGTTCCAGATGGTGGAGAACACTTAGGGAACTGATTACTGGCTGGATCTGTCTCTCTCCTGTTCATTCCCCCCTTTTATCCTCCTGGCCACCTCTGTCTCCTTCCTTCCTCTTTTCTTCTCTGTATAACTCCATGAACATCTCTGAGCGGTCCAGTTGTGGAGTGCACAGAAAGAAGTGATTACAGGCTAGCCCACTTTCTCCTCTACTGATTCCACCTCATCTCATTCGGGTCACCTCTAACTCCTTCCTCCCTCTTCTCTTCTCCATGTAACATTGTGAACCTCTCTGGGTGACCCTCATGGTGGAGAAACTTTCCATCTTTAACCTAGATGTTTTATTGATGGTGCTGTATAGAAGGAGAAGTTTTGAGACTACTGTAAAAATAAAACCTATAACTGGAAGCAGGAGGCTTAAGTCCAAACCCTGACTCCAGGGAACTCCTGACTCCAGGGAACATTAACTGACAGGAGCTCATCAAATGCCTCCATACCTACACTGAAACCAAGCACCACACAAGGGCCAACAAGTTCCAGGGCAAGACATACTAAGCAAATTCTCCAGCAACACAGGAACACAGCCCTGAGCTCCAATACACAGGCTGCCCAAAGTTACTACAAAACCATAGATATCTCATAACTCATTACTGGACACTTCATTGCACTCCAGAGAGAAGAAATCCAGCTCCACCCACCAGAACACCAACACAAGCTTCCCTAACCAAGAAACCTTGACAAGCCACCTGTACAAACCCACACACAGTGAGGAAACTCCACAATAAAGAGAACTCCACAAACTGCCAGAATACAGAAAGGACACCCCAAACTCAGCTATATAAACAAGATGAAGAGACAGAGGAATACCCAGCAGGTAAAGGAACAGGATAAATGCCTACCGAACCAAACAAAAGAGGAAGAGATAGGGAATCTACCTGATAAAGAATTCCGAATAATGATAGTGAAATTGATCCAAAATCTTGAAATAAAAATGGAATCACAGATAAATAGCCTGGAGACAAGGATGGAGAAGATGCAAGAAAGGTTTAAAAAGGACCTAGAAGAAATAAAAAAGAGTCAGTATATAATGAATAATGCAATAAATGAGATCAAAAACACTCAGGAGGCAACAAATAGTAGAATAACAGAGGCAGAAGATAGGATTAGTGAATTAGAAGACAGAATGGTAGAAATATATGAATCAGAGAGGAAAAAAGAAAAACAAATTAAAAGAAATGAGGACAATCTCAGAGAATCCAGGACAAATTAAATGCTACAACATTCGAATCATAGGAGTCCCAGAAGAAGAAGACAAAAAGAAATACCATGAGAAAATACTTGAGGAGATAATAGTTGAAAACTTTCCTAAAATGGGGAAGGAAATAATCACTCAAGTCCAAGAAACCCAGAGAGTCCCAAACAGGATAAACCCAAGGCAAAACACCCCAAGACACATATCAAATTAACAAAGATCAAACACAAAGAACAAATATTAAAAGCAGCAAGGGAAAAATAACAAATAACACACAAGGGAATTCCCATAAGGATAACAGCTGATCTTTCAATAGAAACTCTTCAAGCCAGGAGGGAATGGCAAGACATACTTAAAGTGATGAAAGAAAATAAATAACCTAACTCTACACCTAAAGCAACTAGAAAAGGAAGAAATGAAGAACCCCAGGGTTAGTAGAAGGAAAGAAATATTAAAAATTAGGGCAGAAATAAATGCAAAAGAAACAAAAAAGACCATAGCAAAAATCAACAAAGCCAAAAGCTAGTTCTTTGAAAGGATAAATAAAATTGACAAACCATTAGCCAGACTCATCAAGAAACAAAGGGAGAAAAATCAAATCAATAAAATTAGAAATGAAAATGGAGAGATCACAAGAGACAACACAGAAATACAAAGGATCATAAGAGACTACTATCAGCAATTATATGCCAATAAATTGGACAATGTGGAAGAAATGGACAAATTCTTAGAAAAGTACAACTTTCCAAAACTGGACCAGGAAGAAATAGAAAATCTTAACAGACCCATCACAAGCAAGGAAATTGAAACTGTAATCAGAAATCTTCCAGCAAACAAAAGCCCAGGTCCAGACGGCTTCACAGCTGAATTCTACCAAAAATTTAGAGAAGAGCTAACACCTATCCTGCTCAAACTCTTCCAGAAAATTGCAGAGGAAGGTAAACTTCCAAACTCATTCTATGAGGTCACCATCATCCTAATACCAAAACCTAACAAAGATGCCACAAAAAAAGAAAACTACAGGCCAATATCACTGATGAACATAGATGCAAAAATCCTTAACAAAATTCTAGCAATCAGAATCCAACAACACATTAAAAAGATCATACACCATGACCAAGTGGGCTTTATCCCAGGGATGCAAGGATTCTTCAATATCCACAAATCAATCAATGTAATACACCACATTAACAAATTGAAAATTAAAAACCATATGATTATCTCAATAGATGCAGAGAAAGCCTTTGACAAAATTCAACATCCATTTATGATAAAAACTCTCCAGAAAGCAGGAATAGAAGGAACATACCTCAACATTATAAAAGCTATATATGACAAACCCACAGCAAACATTATCCTCAATGGTGAAAAATTGAAAGCATTTCCTCTAAAGTCAGGAACAAGACAAGGGTGCCCACTCTAACCATTACTATTCAACATAGTTTTGGAAGTTTTGGCCACAGCAATCAGAGCAGAGAAAGAAATAAAAGGAATCCAAATTGGAAAAGAAGAAGTAAAACTCTCACTGTTTGCAGATGACATGATCCTCTACATAGAAAACCCTAAAGACTCCACCAGAAAATTACTAGAACTAATCAATGAATATAGTAAAGTTGCAGGATATAAAATCAACACACAGAAATCCCTTACATTCCTATACACTAATAATGAGAAAATAGAGAAATTAAGGAAACAATTCCATTCACCATTGCAACGAAAAGAATAAAATACTTAGGAATATATCTACCTAAAGAAACTAAAGACCTATATATAGAAAACTATAAAACACTGGTGAAAGAAATCAAAGAGGACAGTAATAGATGGAGAAATATACCATATTCATGGATTGGAAGAATCAATATAGTGAAAATGAGTATACTACCCAAAGCAATTTATAGACTCACTGAAATCCCTATCAAGCTACCAACAGTATTCTTCACAGAGCTAGAACAAATAATCTCACAATTTGTATGGAAATACAAAAAACCTCGAATAGCCAAAGCAATCTTGAGAAAGAAAAATGGAACTGGAGGAATCAACCTGCCTGACTTCAGGCTCTACTACAAAGCCACAGTCATCAAGACAGTATGGTCCTGGCACAAAGACAGAAATATAGATCAATGGAACAAAATAGAAAGCCCAGAGATAAGTCCACGCACATATGGACACCTTATCTTTGACAAAGGATGCAAGAATATACAGTGGATTAAAGACAATCTCTTTAACAAGTGGTGCTGGGAAAACTGGTCAACCACTTGTGAAAGAGAAACTAGAACATTTTCTAACAACATACACAAAAATAAACTCGAAATGGATTAAAGATCTAAACGTAAGACCAGAAACTATAAAACTCCTAGAGGAGAACATAGGCAAAATACTCTCCGACATACATCACAGCAGGATCCTCTATGACCCACCTCCCAGAATATTGGAAATAAAAGCAAAAATAAACAAATGGGACCTAATAAAACTTAAAAGCTTCTGCACAACAAAAGAAACTATAAGCAAGGTGAAAAGACAGCCTTCAGAATGGGAGAAAATAATAGCAAATGAAGCAACTGACAAACAACTAATCTCAAATATATACAAGCAACTCCTACAGCTCAATTCCAGAAAAATAAATGACCCAATCAAAAATTGGGCCAAAGAACTAAATAGACAATTCTCCAAAGAAGACATACAGATGGCTAACAAACACATGAAAAGATGCTCAACATCACTCATTATCAGAGAAATGAAAATCAAAACCACTATGAGGTACCATTTCACACCAGTCAGAAAGGCTGTGATCCAAAAGTCTACAAGCAATAAATGCTGGAGAGGGTGTGGAGAAAAGGGAACCCTCTTACACTGTTGGTGGGAATGCAAACTAATAGAGCCACTATGGAGAACAGTGTGGAGATTCCTTAAAAAACTGGAAATAGAACTGCCTTATGACCCAGCAATCCCACTGCTGGGCATGCACACTGAGGAAACCAGAATTGAAAGAGACACAGGTACCCCAATGTTCATTGCAGCACTGTTTATAATAGCCAGGACATGGAAGCAACCTAGATGTCTATCAGCAGATGAATGGATAAGAAAGCTGTGGTACATATACACAATGGAGTATTACTCAGCCATTAAAAAGAATACATTTGAATCAGTTCTAATGAGGTGGATGAAACTGGAGCCTATTATACAGAGTGAAGTAAGCCAGAAAGAAAAACACCAATACAGTATACTAACGCATATATATGGAACTTAGAAAGATGGTAACAATAACCCTGTATATGAGACAGCAAAAGAGACACTGATGTATAGAACAGTCTTTTGGACTCTGTGGGAGAGGGAGAGTGTGGGATGATTTGGGAGAATGGCATTGAAATACATATAATATCATATATGAAATGAGTCGCCAGTCCAGGTTCGATGCATGATACTGGATGCTTGGGGCTGGTGCACTGGGACGACCCAGAGGGATGGTATGGGGAGGGAGGAGGGCGGAGGGTTCAGGATGGGGAACACATGTATACCTGCAGTGGATTCATTTTTATATATGGCAAAACCAATACAATATTGTAAAGTTAAAAAATAAAATAAAATTTTAAAAAAGGAAGGAAAAAAAAAAGAATAAGTTAGAGTTAATATGAATTTGGTACTTGTGTTGGCTTCCTACTTCTGCCATAACAAAGCCCTACAAACTGAGATGTTTAAAAAAAAGAACAAATTTATGATCTCACAGTTCTGTAAGCTAGATGTCTAAAATACAAGGTGTCATCAAAGCCACACTCCTCTGAGACTGGGTATGGTGCATCCTTGTCTCTTCTTAGTTTTTGCCTGCAGCCTTCAATTGGCATTGCTTGGTTTACAGCTGCCTCTCTTCAATCTCTGTCCCTGTTATCGTCAGGGCAGTCTCCCTGTGTGTCTCTGTCTTCGTATGGTATTTTCCTCTTCTTATAAAGATGGCATTCATTCTGGTGGTGGTGGTGGTTAGTTGCTAAGTCACATCCAACTCTTGCAACCCCATGGACTGTAGCCCGCCAGACTCCTCTGTCCATGGGACTTCCCAGTCAAGAATACTGGAGTGGGATTCCATTTCCTTCTCCAGCGAATCTTTCCAACTCAAAGGTCAAACCCACGTCGCCTGCGTTGTAGGTGGATTCTTTACCACTGAGCCACCAGGGAAGCCCTCATGTTGGATTAGAATCAATCCTAATGACCTATCACAATTCTGTTGCATCTGCAAATATCCTGTTTGTGAGTAAGCTCACAATCAAGAGTTTCAGGGGTTAGGAGTTCAACATATGTAAGGGGAGGGAAACAATTCAGCACATAAAAGTGGTTTTCAAAGTGTTAAAAGTATCCAAAGCCAAAGTCTGGATTAAAACAGAAAGAAAGCTGAAGTAAGGAAGAGGCGTGGTCCACAGATTTTCATTTGGCTCACAGAAGGAGAAACAGAAGGAATCACCAAAGGAGACTGAAAAACAGTGGTCATTAGGGAGAAGGCTCGATTAGTTTCCTATTGCTGCTTTTACAAATTACTACCACTTAGTAGTTCAAACAGTACAACTTTATTATCTTATATTTTTGAAGGCCAGGGTTTAACATGGATCTTATAAACCACTCTGTCTGCAGGGCTGCATATTCCTTTTTGACAATTTTAAGGCATAATATTTTATTGTCTATTCCAGCTTTCAAAGGCTACCTGAATTCCTTGGCTCATACATAGACTTCTTCCGTTTAAAAGCCATAATGGTCATCAGTTTTTTTCTACATTGTGCTCTGACCCTGACTCTTCTTCCTTACTCTTCCGCATTTAAAGGACGCTTGTGCTTACATTGAGTTAACATGCATAATTTTGCATAATTTCTCAACTTTAAGATTCACCTATTAGCAAACAGTTATATTTGCAACTGTAATTCCCCTTTGCCATGTAATGTAATGTATTCACAGGTTCTGGGAATTAGGAAATGGGTATTCTTAGGGGACTTCCCAGGTGGTACTGTGGTAAATAACCCCCGTCAATGCAAGAGACACAAGAAATACAGGTTTAATCCCTGGGTTGGGAAGATCCCCTGAAGGAGGTAATGGCAACCCATTCCAGTATTCTTGCCTGGTAAATTCTGTGGACAGAGGAGCCTGGAGGGCTACAGTCCATGGGGTCACAAAGAGTCAAACACAACTGAACACACACGTATATCCTTAGGGAACCATTATTCTGCTGACCACAGAGGGAATATGGAGAGTATAATGTTTTTAGGTCCAGATGTTACAAAGAGGAGAAAAGGATGGTGCATGGTTGAGTTTGTTCCTGGTCTACTTATGTTAATTAGGTTACTTGCTGATGGTTCAGTTAGGTTGTAAAATGAAAATTGAATTTGGATTTAGTCAGGGAGGACCTTGGTAATGTAATAATACAAGTTTGTGTGTATTGTATTGAGTGAAAGTTTGGTTCAAGTAATGTGAGAAATAATGATAACAAAATATTGATACACCAAGTGCTAACAACTCTTTTAATGATGAGCTGCAAGAACTGCAAGCATATTTATTTATTAAACTGGGTAACATTCATACAAAACTGAACATAACTTGTATACATTACGAAAATCTATAAAACGTTATTGTTACTTTATTTTTTTAATTTAATTTTATTTGTAAACTTTACATAATTGTATTAGTTTTGCCAAATATCAAAATGAATCCGCCACAGGTATACATGTTACTTTATTTTAAAATGGCAAACAAGGAATCAAATGGCATTGTCCCATAGTGACTTAAAAAACAGCAAAAAAATTTTTGTGTGGGGGGATGCAGAATCAATTATTGACACATATGTACAGAATCTCATGATGTTTCCTACTAGAACACTGCTAAAGATGGCATGGAGAGAAATTTTTATAGGTTTATTAGTTTTTATATAAAGAATTAGAAAACAAATTAATTAAATAGGAAAAAATAGGCAGTCCTTTGAACAAATGTAATATCTGAATGTTGGTGTTGTATTTTGATTATCATACATTATTGGTCTTAGGAGTACACAGATTTCCATATGGGTTGACAAATATTTAGTTATAAAATGTATTTGTTTTTCGTTACTTACCTGATCAACTTGACAAACATTTCAAAGATCTTGTCAATTAAAAATAAAAAAAAAAACACAGAAAAAAAAAATCACTGCTCTCATACTTCTTACATTCTGTTGGGAAGACAGATTTTGAGTTCAAATTGAATACAAATGTATTTATATATTAATATTTGTTGGCACAAATAATTTATAAGCAGTCTGTCATAAGAATTAAAAAGAGTTTTATTCAAGCCACAGTGAGGTCTACAGCTCAGGAGACACAGATCCAAAAACCACTTTAATTATGTTCTACCAGACTATAAAATTGAGGAGGACAGGACTGAAGCGATTTAGGAGCAGCATATAAGGCAAACCCAGAAAGTTACATAAGTTGTTTGTCAAGAATTTGGATTGGAGTTGGCAACAAGTAAGAGTGTCTGTTAAACAAGGATTGGTTTGGGTCTGAAATGGTTCTCTAGTTACAAAGGGAAACAATGAAACTAAAAGGCTACAGTTGCCAGTTGCTAACAGGCATTGTTTGGAAAATAGCTAGTGGTATTCCTGAGTTTGATTCAGTTCAGAAAATTCAAGTACTCAGTGATACAGGGGCTTGTCTGAAATCACGTACAGAATGGCCAACTGGCTTCATTCAAACTGCTTGAACAGCAGTTTTATATCTTCTCAGAACAAAAATCAAAGTCCAATATGACAAGGGTACAGTCCAAGTTTCAAAAATGATAATTTAGCACCTACACAGCAAGTCAGCAGGACCTTGATGTCTGGAAAGGGAACCTTGTCTTTTAAGGAGTACTAGCACCGGCATTACAGAGAGGGAGAGGGACATTTATTCCTGTCTTCAAAGTGGACATAACTAAACAATCTGGTAAATGCATTCTTCTCTTTAATGGTTAAAGTGGATGTAGGTGTATGTTTTATAGGCCATAGACAGGCTGTCCTAATTAGCATAAAATTCAAGCCAAATCATGTATAATCCAAAATGACTTCCTCATACCTTAATATGTGAAAATTTCTTCATTTCTTCCATCACATCTATTTAACACATGGATTTTTTATATACTGACACTAAATCTGATTTTTTAAGGCGATTTCACAAAACAAGCTTTATGCCACTTTTTTATGAATTTTTATTTCCATGTTTGAACATGGACAACTGAAAAATTTTCCAGATAATGGTAACACACTTATAACCTTCATGTACATTGAGGCATCTATGAAATTTAAAGGAATATACTTTTACATGCATTTTATTAAAATCTCAAAATTTCACAGCACATAAATTTGAAGTACCCCCTAATTTATGAATAAAATACTGAAGTGATAAGTTTGAAATGAAAATTAATATATATGATTTTAATAAATATCACAAATTATATTCTGAGTAGTTATCTCAGTTTGTTTTGTTTAATCTTTTTGGAATATAATTATCATGTGTCCATGGTATTGAATATTTTCTGTAAACATGTATAAAATGTTTAAAGTACTTTCTGATAATGTAGTGTTTATTTATCCACCCTACTTTGAATTATTTTGAATATTAAATGTAAGTTTACTCTTTAGTATTTCCTAATATTTTAAAAATAATTTAAAAGCACTATCTTATGAACTTTTAAGCTACATTATGTCACTGTACATTCAAATTTGTATGCATGTAGTTACCATGTAAATAGCCAGAGCTTTTCACAGAATATATAAATAACTGTTGTTCAAAATTGTATTTTCTTTCTGGACATATTAATAGGATGCAAAACAGTTTGCTACAAAAATTGTCTAAAGATTATTCTGCCATATTTTAACACTATTTGAGTAATTGAATGCATTAGGAGTCTAGGAATTTCAGCAAGAGTCTACATTAATCCCCACCAAGGTTGAGTTAGACTTATAGTAGAAACCCTGAAGGACTCTGTGTTCTTAATTACTACTCCCTTCTTTCTGGAAATAGAACTCCCCTGGTGATGAACAACTGCAGAAAAATCCATCACTAAGGCACTGTTAGCCTTTATTATTGTTCCTAGTGGCCTTTCCATGAACCCAAGTTTAAGGACATGTTAATAAAAAAGCTGTATAACATTTAAGAAACTAAATTAAAATGGTAAACATTAAAATAATCAGATTGCTTGGCATAAAAAGCAATTCATTCTAGATTAACTTGCCAGCATATGAAAGAATAATATTTGTTTTTGTTCCTAAGCTGAAACTTGTCATCAGAGACCTTTATTTTTTATGAAATAAAAAATAATATTATAATTAAATAATATTATTTAAAGACATTATTTTAAAGCATTCACAGACACTTAAATTTGTTTAACAGAAATCAACTTTTTAAAATATTTAAGATTTAATATGAGTATTTTATTTTTAAATTCTGATAGAATCTTTGATAAATATTTATAAACGTCGGCAAACTTAAATATGGTTTAATCATTCTAACTTTAGATCCTTTTCATTTGTTTCATTTCTAGAATGACTTTGAGAGATAATACAGTAATCTCTAAGAACCTCCAAATTTTAAGATGGTAATAGACTTGATATCACTCAGTCCAAAGCATCATTTATATCAAACTTTTTCTTTGGCTATCATTCTTTTGAACTGTCAAGAAGTTTGTACTATTGCCTGTACTGGGCACAATGATATTTCAGTTCTTTGTAAACTGCCTCTAGCAGGGTGTTTTTAACTGTTGTGAACAACAAATAGAATAAGTAGCAGACATTCCTCAGTTTATTTCAACATTTGTCAAGATTTCTGTTATCTAAAATGTGTTCAAATTTTGTCAAGTTTTTGTGTGATCCAAACTGACTTTATCCTATGGAAAAGACTAATAAATTTTAAAATGATTTGCCATTTCCTTTTCAGTGAAAATAGAAACTTAATTTCTGATATTCTTATTGGTTCTTAAAGAGTCACTGAGACACTTTATTTGCAAATGCCATGACTTTACCTTTCCATGTTGTTTTCCCTCTTTTTTCCTTTGGTGTCCCAAACTTGCTATGTTGAATCTTGTTAAACTTGCAATGCAAAACTTTTAGATCTCTATATTATTATTTAGGATATTAATACTTCTGTCTGTTTAAAACAGTTGAAAATGAAATCAAATCATCCTAACAAAACAAAAAGGAACAGGAGATTGAATGGTTTAGATTGCTGCACTGGACTACTGGAATTGACTCTACCGGCAGCTGTAGTCAGGTATGTAAACACTGTAGCGCTCCATCCTTGTGTCATGTATATCTCTCAGACTGACATTCACTTTCTCAGAGTAAATTTTCTACAAAAGCAATAGACCTGACTGCCTGATAGACCATAGGTTTCTATCTTAAAGTAGAACTTCAGATAACTCAGCAAAAATTATAGATTTACAGAGCGTTCACAGCTTAATTCTTGTTACTCACATACCTGCTATAAATAATGAAACAAGATTCAAATTATTTATGTTGATAAAACTGATGATTACAGGAACACATTGCGATAACTCCGTAGTTTTAATATTACCTTGTTTATAAAATCACCCTGATGAGACTGAATCTGTGAATTTACCAGCTTGAGGCCTTGTACCTTAAAGCAAAGTAAAATAAAACTTTGACTTGTATTCATGCCTAAGTTGTTTGGAAAAGATGTTTCAGCTGTTACTGTTTCTTAAAGAATATGTTACATATCAGTGTGTTATGGTCATTTCTCCTTCCCTTCAACATGCCGCCACTATTACTTTATTAATCCTTTGAAATGGTCTTGTATGGATATTGTAAGAAATTGGGCCAGACGTTATTACTGACCATAACTATAGATTTCAGTCATCCTAGCAGACAAGATTCTTTCACACCATGGGACCTAGGAAAGGATATCTCTCATGCCTAGATGATTTCTTTTAATGACTATCTAATTTATAGATATGTTTTAAGTCATTTTTGCTCCTACAGGTAATAATTATCAGTGGAAATATAATTGTGTTGATGAAAATATGGCAATTGCTGCTGCTGCTGCTGTTAAGTCACTTCAGTCATATCCTTCTCTGTGCGACCCCATAGACAGCAGCCCACCAGGCTCCCCCATCCCTGGGATTCTCCAGGCAAGAACACTGGAGTGGGTTGACATTTCCTTCAATGCATGAAAGTGAAAAGTGAAAGTGAAGTCACTCAGTCATGTCTGACTCTTAGCGACCCCATGGACTGTAGCCAACCAGGCTCCTCCATCCATTGGATTTTCCAGGCAAGAGTACCAGAGTGGGGTGCCATTGCCTTCTCCGATGGTAATTGCTACTACATTTCAAATAATACATTTTAATTATTGATTTTGTCAGATAATTTAGGAATGCAGAACTAATATATCAAAATTTCATAATATAAAAGATACATAGTTAACAATTTTTTTTTAGATAACTTACAAGAGCAGAATAAAATTAAAAACAAAATTCTCTAATATAAAAATTATGTAGTTAACACTTTTCTACTCACTCTAGACAAAAATAAAAAACCAAATGAAATAAATTCAATAAGTACGAAGTATAAACTCCAAAGGTAGCTTACCTTGTCTAAAAGTATTGATATAAAAAATGAGTTTCAATGCTAACATCCTTTATGTCTAGGTTACAGATGATATCCATCATTCTAGAAATCCTTCAAGCTTCCAATTTTTTTGTCAATGTAATCTCTATTATTACCATAACTGGACAATGTTTTATATACTATGTATAGGCTGCATCACTCAAACTGACTGTAATACCCTTGAGTATAGGACCATATTTAAAAAATGTCTGTATCTACAAGAGTAACTAGCACAAAGTATATATCTATCAGAATCTTTCTTTTCCTTACTATATTTTAATATGGGACAGGAGGATCTCCTGAAATATATTGATATTTCATGTTAACATTATTATATAATACTGACTAATCATTACTTTAAAAACCAAATAATAAATTTCTCAGCAAGAGTATTAGATGTAAGGCATTATCTTAAAAATACTGTATTTTTGGAGACAACAGTAATCTTTAGACTACATTTGTAAGTATAGGAGTCTACAAAGAATTCTACTGATACTCAAGGCTGAGACAAGGACTGGCAGGGAGTGAGATATTCTGAATAATACTTCCTGGGTAGCTAAGCTGGTAAAGAATCTGCCTGCAAAGTGGAAGACTTGGGTTCCATCCCTGGGTTGGGAATATCCCCTGGAAGAAGGCATGGCAACCCATTCCAGTAATC
Organism: Bos mutus; assembly: GCF_027580195.1. NCBI lineage: Eukaryota > Metazoa > Chordata > Mammalia > Artiodactyla > Bovidae > Bos > Bos mutus. The sequence goes on along the minus strand of NC_091628.1, from coordinate 64,324,558 downwards.
CTTCCTAGAGAATCCCTATGGACAGAGGGGACCTGGCAGGCTATAGTCTATGGGGTCACAAAGAGTCACACACATCTGAGTAAGCACAGGCAGCATCAAAAAATATGCATACAAAATAAATTTTTATCACAGAGTGATTAAAAACCCTTGTTTCTCTACTATGATTTATTCATTAACGTATTCCTTTTGTGGTGAATAACTTAGCAAATAGATTGTGCATGGCTTATCACTTGATTTTAGGGGTACTCATTACTTTTCCAACAAAGGTCCATCTAGTCAAGGCTATGGTTTTTCCTGTGGTCATGTATGGATGTGAGAGTTGGACTGTGAAGAAGGCTGAGCGCCGAAGAATTGATGCTTTTGAACTGCGGTGTTGGAAAAGACTCTTGAGAGTCCCTTGGACTGCAAGGAGATCCAACCAGTCCATTCTGAAGATCAGCCCTGGGATTTCTTTGGAAGGAATGATGCTAAAGCTGAAACTCCAGTACTTTGGCCACCTCATGGGAGGAGTTGACTCATTGGAAAAGACTCTGATGCTGGGAGGGATTGGGGGCAGGAGGAGAAGGGGATGCCAGAGGATGAGATGGCTGGATGGCATCACTGACTCAATGGACGTGAGTCTGAGTGAACTCTGGGAGTTGGTGATGGACAGGGAGGCCTGGCGTGCTGCGATTCATGGGGTCACAGAGTCAGACACAACTGAGCAACTGACCTGATCTGATCTGATCTTCTGACAACTGGAGTCCTTGTTGAGACATTTAGTATAATTTTGCAAGTTTCGAGTATCTTTCAGAAATACTATCCTCCTCACTTTCTTTTATTTATTATTTGTTATATTAAATTTATTATTTATTATATTATTATTTATTATTTTATTCATTATTGTTATTTAATTTAACAATATGATTCTATTTAACCTTAGAATTTATCTGGCTTCCATGACCATTTTCTTGTGGTGATTGAAAAAATTCTGTCCATTCCAGATAGAAAACATTCACCAAATAAGTTTTCTATCAACAGGAGGCAGTGGAGGGGAACAAAGAATGATTTAATTTAACTTCACTCATCTCAGTGCAACAAACATATATTGGGTACTTGTTCTGAGTAAGGTACTTGGATAGATATAAAGAAATGTTAAAGTATAGACTTGGATTTTGAGATGCATGTGTTTTAATAAGATATATAGTTAAGCAAACCAGTGATTATAAAATAATTCTAAAAGTTCAATAGGAGCTATTAAAAAGACACAACAGTCTCATTGAAAGAACAATCTGACATTTGAAGATTCACTGAAGTTAGGAAAATGAAGTAAAGGACTGAAACATTTCAGGCAAAAGAAATAGCACTTAAAATGTCTGAGACATAACACAATATGACACTTTATGTAATCAGAAAAGAGTATAGACAGGACTTAAACTTCTATTAATGATTGAGTAAGATATGACCTGACTGATTCTCCAAAGAAAAGCACTGTAAAAGTTGGATATAAAACAGAAAAAGCAGCACTGGTGAACACAGAGTGGATTTTGGTGGAGTTGCCTGTTCATTGGAGTGGAATCTGACAAAGTACATTCCAACGTTTTGTGGATTTTATCCTGAGATCATACACTGTTAGTGCAGCATGTGAGAGGCAGTGATAGTGGGAAGTCCATTTTGTGGCTAGAAAATTAGAAAACTGAATATAGGAAGTCCCTGACTGCTGCAATGAAAAGGGAAAATTGCAAAAGGAAAAGAGCCCCGGATTCTCAGATTCTATACACTATAATTCTGTGTGACCACTCAACCAAATAGGTCTGCAACCACTACAAGAAAACTTGGCTAAAAACAAACGATCTGAAATGAGACCAAAGATGTAGCCCAATAAACAGTATTTTTTTGCTGTTCAATTAAAATAATTGAATGCTAAAGCAGAAGAAACAAGGCTCAAGTGAGACAAATAAAATAATCTCTCTCAAGTTGATATCCCTCATTTCAAGAATGCCACCTAAAATTACAAGATACATGAATAAACAAGTGAACAGAAGTCATTCTCAAATGAAAAGAACATAAATTGAAATCAATGAAAAAAAAAGGAGCATGATATTAAAAATATCAGAAAACGTGTTAAAGTAGTAAGTAAAATTCAATGCAATATGCTCCTGATGAAGGGAAAGGGGAATTCTAAAAAGAAATATAGCTATGATGAGAAGGAAGGAAATGGGAATTCTAGTAGACCTAAAAACTAATACCTGAAATAAAAAGTTCACTGGAAGAACTTATCAGCTTACAGGAAATGGCAAAGGAAAGATAAAATGACCTTGAAGGGATTGCAATAGAAATTGCCCAATGTGAAGGACAAAAAGATAAAGTTTAAAGAATGAAGAGAGCAAGGGGACTAGCTAGATAATATTGAATATCTGTACAATTAAAGTGTCAGACAAGGAAGAGAAAGGAAAATTGGGAGGGGAAAATTATATGTATAAATATATATGCACATAAATATATATATGTCATATAATTTGAAGATATAATTCCTAGTATTTTCCCACATTTGATTCAATGAATTTTCATAATCAGCTCATAGAATTTAAGTTTACTCTTAGTTCAGATCAGTTCAGTTGCTCAGTCGTGTCCAACTCTTTGCAACCCCATTAACTGCACCACGGCAGGCCTCCCTTTCCATCACCAACTCCCAGAGTCCACCCAAACACATTTAAATTGAGCTGGTGATGCCATCCAGCCATCTCATTCTCTGTTGTCCCCTTCTCCACCTGCCCTCAATATTTCCCAGGATCATGGCTTTTCAAAGGAGTCAGCTCTTAGCATCAGGTGGCCAAAGTGTTGGGAGTTTCAGCTACAACATCAGTCCTTCCAATGAACACCCAGGACTGATCTCCTTTAGGATGGACTGGTTGGATCTCCTTGCATTCCAAGGGACTCTCAAGAGTCTTCTCCAACACCACAGTTTAAAAGCATCAATTCTTCGGTGCTCAGCTTTCTTTATAGTCAAACTCTCACATTCATACATGACCACTGGAAAAACCATAGACTTGACAAGACAGACCTTTGTTGACAAAGTAATGTCTCTGCTTTTCAATATGCTGTCAAGGTTGGTCATAACTTTCCTTCCAAAGAGTAAAGGTCTTTTAATTTCATGGCTGCAATCACCATCTGAACTGATTTGGGAGCCCAGAAAAATGAAGTCAGGCACCGTTTCCACTGTTTCCCGTCAATTTGCCATGAGTGCTGGGACTGGATGGCATGATCTTAGTTTTCTGAATGTTGAGCTTTGAGGCAACTTTTTCACTGTCCTCTTTCACCTTCAGCAAGAGGCTCTTTAGTTCTTCTTTGCTTTCTGCCTTAAGGGTGGTGTCATCTGCATATCTCAGGTTATTGATATTTCTCCCAGCAATCTTGATTCCAGCTTGTGCTTCTTCCAGCCCAGCATTTCTCATGATATACTCTGCATATAAGTTAAATAAGCAGGGTGACAATATACAGCCTTGACGTACTCCTTTTCCTATTTGGAACCAGTCTGTTGTTCCATGTCCTGTTCTAACTGTTGCCTCCTGACCTGCATACAGGTTTCTCAAGAGGCAGGTCAGGTGGTCTGGTATTCCCATCTCTTTCAGAATTTTCCACAGTTTCTTGTGATCCACACAGTCAAAGGCTTTGGCATAGTCAATAAAGCAGAAGTAGATGTTTTTCTCGAACTCTCTTGCTTTTTGATGGTCCAGCGAATGTTAGCAATTTGATCTCTGGTTCCTCTGCCTTTTCTAAAACCAGCCTGAACATCTGAAAGTTCACGGTTCACATATTGCTAAAGCCTGGCTTGGAGAATTTTGAGCATTACTTTACTAGCATGTGAGATGAGTGCAATTGTGTGGTAATTTGAGCATTCTTTGGCATTGCCTTTCTTGGGGATTGGAATGAAAACTGACCTTTTCCAGTGCTGTGGCCACTGCTGAGTTTTCCAAATTTGCTGGCATATTGAGTGTAGCACTTTCACAGCATCATCTTTCAGGATTTGAAATAGCTCAACTGGAATTCCATCACCTCCACTAGCTTTGTTTGTAGTGATGCTTTCTAAGGCCCACTTGATTTCACATTCCAGGATATCTGGCTCTAGGTGAGTGATCACACCATCATGATTATCTGGGTCATGAAGATCTTTTTTGTACAGTGCTGCTGCTGTTGCTGGTAAGTCATGTCGGACTCTGTGCAACCCCATAGACAGCAGCTGACCAGGCTCCCCCATCCCTGGGATTCTCCAGGCAAGAACACTGGAGTGGGTTGCCATTTCCTTCTCCAATGCATGAAAGTGAAAAATGAAAGTGAAGTCACTCAGTCATGTCCGAATCTCAGTGACCCCATGGACTGCAGCCCACCAGGCTCCTCCATCCATGGGATTTTCCAGGCAAGAGTACTGGAGTGGGATGCCATTGCCTTCTCCGTACTTCTGTGTATTCTTGCCACCTCTTCTTAATATCTTCTGCTTCTGTTAGGTCCATACCATTTCTGTCCTTTATTGAGCCCATCTTTGTATGAACTGCTCCCTGATATCTCTAATTTTCTTGAAGAGATCTCTAGTCTTTCCCATTCTGTTGTTTTCCTCTATATCTCTGCATTGATCGCTGAGGAAGTCTTATCTCTCCTTGCTATTCTTTGGAACTCTTCATTCAGATGCTCATATCTTTCCTTTTCTCCTTTGCTTTTTGCTTCTCTTCTTTTCACAGCTATTGTAAGGCCTCTCCAGACAGCCATTTTGTTGTTTTGCATTTCTTTTCCACAGGGATGGTCTTGATTCCTGTTTCCTATACAATGTCATGAAGCTCCGTCCAATACATTTATGTAATTACATATGCATGTGTGTATATATAATAGTATATGCATTTTATATGTATGCATAATATACATACACATATACACATATATATGTAAGATTTAAATCTGTTAATCAACTAAACAAAATACGTTGAAAAAAATACAGGTAAAAATATGAACTAACTTCATGATTTTATGTCTCATTTGCCATTCAGTTCAGTTCAGTTCAGTCGCTCAGTCATGTCTGACTCTTTGTGACCCCATGAATCACAGCACGCCAGGCCTCCCTGGCCATCACCAACTCCCGGAGTTCACTCAGACTCACGTCTATCGAATCAGTGATGCCATCCAGCCATCTCATCCTCTGTTGTCCCCTTCTCCTCCTGCCCCCAGTCCCTCCCAGCATCAGAGTCTTTTCAATGAGTCAGTTCTTCGCATGAGGTGGCCAAAGTACTGGAGTTTCAGCTTCAGCATCATTCCCTCCAAAGAAATCCCAGGGCTGATCTCCTTCAGAATGGACCAGTTGGATCTCCTTGCAGTCCAAGGGACTCTCAAGAATCTTCTCCAACACCACAGTTCAAAAGCATCAATTCTTCGGCACTCAGCTTTCTTCACAGTCCTACTCTCACATCCACATGACCACTGGAAAAACCATAACCTTGACTAGATGGACCTTTGTTGGCAAAGTAATGTCTCTGCTTTTCAATATGCTATCTAGGTTGGTCATAACTTTTCTTCCAAGGAGTAAGCGTCTTTTAATTTCATGGCTGCCTCTAAACTGCCTTCTCTTTGCTGGTGGTTACATAATGGCTGAGAGCGAAGCATCTGTACCCTCCATTCTTAAAGCCATAAAAGACAACACAGAAACTGAAGCTCTGTTTGGTGGATGCCAATGTAAGTATGTATCCATTATTTAGCTTGTTTTAAAATAGTAGCATAATTTCTTCACATTTAAAACTGCCAAAATAGTTCCTTATTAATTGATCAATTTTCTTTATTATTTTTAACTGTTGGTGATGATAACTTTAAACCCTTGCTTGAGGTACTAACTGCCATACTTGTTTCACTGTAGAAAGTTATTTTCCCCTGTTAAGTATATTGCACTTCTCTGGTGGTCCAGACAATAAAGAATCCACCTGCAATGCAGGAGATCTGGGTTCAGTCCCTGGGTCGGGAAGATCCCCTAGAGAAGGGAACAGCTGCCCACTCCAGTATTCTTGCCTGGAGAACCCATGGACAGAGGAGCCTGGTGGGCTACAGTCCATGGGGTTGCCAAGAATTGGACATGACTGAGTGACTAACATTTTCACTTTTGTTTAAAGTATATTATTACTAATGAATTTAAACCTAAAGGCTTTTACATCAATTTAGCATCCTAGCCTTAGTCAACTTTTACACTGGGGTTGCAAAGTTCAGTTATTCTAGGTCTAGTTTGCTTTCTAAATTTCTGCTTTCTTCTACAAAGAAGCAGTTTCCATAAGGTAAATTTTTAACTTACAATAGATCTTGGAGAATTGCTGGGGAACACAGAAATTCAGCAGAGAGAATGAGACAGGGAGAGTCTGTGAACAAACTGAAAAGACTGTCCCAGAAATAGCTCTAATGAATGAAAATCGAGCAGCACTTTTTGAAGCTTCAGTGGCAGAATCAATACTAAGAGTTGTCAGAAAACCACTCAGTACTGATTTGTCTAGATTTGAAAGGATCAGCGCAGACTACCTCATGCCTTACTAGGAGATTTAAAATGTATACAATTATTCTAGCTCTGGAAAAACATATGGCAGCTTCATTAATCCACATGCCTGGGAAATTTTTAAAGTTTGAATGCTTATGGAAAGAATTAGGAAGATGAGACACTATAGTTAGTTAGGAAGAAAACACACCAAAGACTGATTTCTATTTTGAATTGACAGATTATTTCTTTATTCAGACCACACTACTGAGTGAGAATAAGTTGTAAAAGATTGTTTGAAGAACTGACAATTTGGTAAGCCTGAAATATAAAATATATTATATGCAATGAAAGAAGTCCTTATAAAATGGAGCAAATAACAACAAAAAATAATATAATTTAAAATGTAAATAAAAGTTGCACATTTTTCCCTATGAAGTAGAAAGCTGGACAGTATTACTTCTATCATGAGAGCAAAAAAAAAAAAAAAACCAATATAATCTTTAAAATTTTTTAAACCCATCTGATATCTGATGAGCAACTGAGATAGCCTAAAATCTTAGAGTTTTCCCAATGGCTCACCAACTAAAGAATCTGCCTGCAATGTAGAAGACATCACAAGGGATGCAGGTTTGATCCCTGGGTTGGGACAATCCTCTGGAAAATCAAATGGCAACCCATTCCAGTATCCTTGCCTGAAAAATCCCATGGACAAAGGAGTCTGATGAACTATAGTCCAGTGGGTTGTGAACAGTCAAATGTGACCAAACACAAGCATGAGCAAGACTTCTAAGATATAAGGAGATACAGAACCCAAAAACTAGCTCACTTATGACAGAGGGTAAGGGGGAGATAGTACTGTCTTCTACATGAGTAAGAATTTAGTTATAATCTTTAACTCACTGTTAAGGACTAATTGGCTTAGCATCAAAGAACTGCAGACATACTGGAGATTTTTTAGCCATTATTGGGCTCATCATTGATGAAACACCACAAGGCACATTCAGGAGAGTTTGAGATTTGTGAGATTGAAGGCACATTCAAGAGAGTTTGAGAGATGTGAAGTTGACTAGATAGTCATCCACACTGCATGAACTTAGAGGCAGCCACCAGGGAAAAGGCAAAAAGCCTGGTCAAAACTTTTCTAAGGACAAAATCCTGAAATTAAAAGGAGATAGGCACCAAGCCCTCTGGACCACAAGGTAGATTTTAGTTGTGTTGGAGATGGAAAATGGAAAATAGTTCTGTCCGTCAGGATATGACCATTTGCAGGCATACATATAATTTCTTTGAACATGGCAGTCTCCATTTCTGGTCATTCTTAGCTTTTAGAATACTGTTTCCCATGATTTCAGAAAAGACATTTCTCATTGATTCTGCATTTTCTCCAACAGACTAGCACTCACTCAGTAAAGGCAACAGCCATCTACCACAAGAGAAAAGCAATAGCAAAGAGAAAATCAATGTCTGAGGAAATAATACACACAAAAAATGTCTTCAAGTTGAGGGTGGAGTAGGAATATTGAGGCTAAACTCCAGCAAACCATGCCACTCTCTAGTTATAGGTAATGCCAGATGTCTTTGATGTTAAGTGTTAAATCCCTAATAAACATTACGGAAACAAAACCAAACACAAGTCTATTACTGACTAGAATAATCCAACCCCCTACATTAAATAGCCTATCAAGAGGGGTATTTGACATTCAATTTTGTAGATATAATTTATCTCAGACTCAAATGTTCCTCACATTATTTAGCATGCAAGAAACATATGATACACACAAAAACACAAAGTAAAAATCCATTATAAATGTACAAATCAGTAAAACAAAACAGAATCAGAGATGAGGTAAAAGTTGGAACCACCATTCATCTAAGGTAGAGAAAAGAACTGAAAACACTTTTGAAATTGACATTTCAGAAGCATAGTCTCACTAAAGCCTAAGACATAACCATAGGACTATAGAATGGTTTCTCTATCCCAGCAGCTTACCACCACATTACTGAAAACCTATTTACAGCAGTCCCTTTTACCTGGTATAGCACATCCAACTATCAAGAAAAAATTACAAGGCAGAAAACACAGTTTGAAGAGACAAAGCAAGCATCAGAAAAAGACATGGCAGGAATGTTGGAATTATCAGAGCAGGAATTTAAAACAACTATCATTACTATGCCAAGTGTTTTAATGGATAAAGTAGACAGCAGGCAAGAGAGGTAGGCTTTGTAAGCAGACAGATGGAAGCTTAAGAAAGAACCAAAAAGAAAGATTAGAGATCAAGCATGCTGTAACAGAATGAAGAATGCATTTGACAGGCTTATTAGTACCCGACATGGCTGAGGAAAGAACCTCTGAGCTTGAGGATATCTCAACAGAAAACTTCAAAGCTGCAAAGCAAAGAGAACAAAGACAGAAAAAATAAATAAATAGAACAAAATATCCAAGGACTGTGGGACATCTATGAAAAATGTAGCACAGGTATAATGAGAATACCAGAATGAGAAGAGAGAGAGGAACAGAAGAAATATTTGAATCCATAATAATTGAGAATTTAGTAGCATCAACATGAATCTAATAACAAAAGTAGGAAACATTATAAGAAAAGAAACATAAGAAAAAGAAACAGTGAATCAATATTGGATCCTATATTGTGAGGAAGGTATAGTACTAATAAAAGATGTTCATTATAGGGGAAATTGGGTGTGAGATATGAAAGATCTCTATCATATTTTCATATTATAAAGAAGTTTATTAACAGTTCTACAGTTAACATCATGTTTACTGGTCAGTGACCGAATTCTTTTCCCCTGAGTGTCAGAATTAGTCCTACCTACCCTTTTTTCCTGGTTATTTTTAACATCAAACTGGAGTTCCTAACTAGTGCAGTGAGCACATAATCAAAATACAAGCAATAGAATTTAAATGTACCAAATCTCTAATTACAAAAAATATGATTCAATATGTAGAAATCCCCCCAAAATCTCAATAAGCTACTAGATCTAATTAGTGAATTTAATGATGTTTCAAGCTATAAGGTAAATATGTAAAAATTTACGATAATAAATATTTGATAACTAATATATTTTTAAAATACAATTATAACAGTATCACAAAACATGGGATATATAGGTATAAATATAATAAAATGTGTTCCAGATCTAGATTAAAACTGCACAAGAGCAATCAAAGAAATTAAGAGGAGGCAAATGAAAAAAAACTTTATATCATTGTCATTATAGTAACATGTAACATTGTCATTTCCCCCAAACTGATGTGATGATTTAACCTAATTCCCCAAAAAGTCCCAACAGTATTTTTAGTAAAAATCAAGATGATTCAAAAATGCACATAGAAATGAAAATGAACTTCAACATACAATACAGTTTTGAAAAGATGAAGTATCATTCTTTGCTGCAGACTATGGAGAACAATACCTGTGTCTCTGAATGTTTTCAGCAAAAATGTTTTCAGAGTGCTTCCCAGCCTTGGGACAACTCTGAGCGAGGCAAAATGAAGATAACTCTTCATGCTGGTCCTTGAGGGTCCACCCCACAGGCTGAGGCCACAACCATAGCTCTTTCACCATAGAGTTGGCTTCCTCTGACACTAGCAGCCTGAACCAGGGCTCCAGGCTACCATCCTCACCATCCTTAGTACCTTCATCTTTGCTGCTAAGTTTGTGCGTGAGGGACGAGTAGGTGGTCCATTTAAAACACTGCAGCACATTCTTAACCACAAAACCACTGCTTCTTTCTTTGTCCAGTCTTCCTTGCTTCTGGCAAGTTTTTTAATAGACTTCAGTTTTCTGCAAAATTCATTTCTCTTATTGCCCGATCATTAGTTGCTCTTGTGGAGGGTTAAGCTCTGGAATCAACACACTTAACTCCTTTCTGTTTTCCATCTCTTCCTGCAAATGCACTAAATATGCATTGATTTCTTTATTTATTGCATGCCTTACCTATCCTGCTCATTATTTTCAGCTGTGCAGGGTAAGATCAGTTAGGCAAATCCAAAATAAAGAAGAAAATAGGGATGCTAGCACTAAACTCACTTGCTAGTCCAGAGAGAATACTCTTGTTAGGATGTGGCTTTTCTTCCTTCACTGCACAACAACCAGGTTTCTGAGCGATCCTTAGTTCCCTGGGGACTTGTTACTACATCACTTCAGGGAGATGAAGAAGAGAGCAGCAGAAGGCACGCTGTTCCCAGTGTAGCACACATCACTTCCACTCCCATTCCGCTTGGTTACATGTCCGAGAAGTGCAGTTCAGAAGAAGAATGAATGAATACTAGTAAGCAGCTAGCAACTTCTACCATGAATAGGAAGAATTGGTTTTATCTGGGGTCACTCCTGAAGAATAACGGGTACAAAGAGTGCCTTCACTGATGTAAAATAAGAAAGAGTAAGTGCACATGCTAAGTTTGGGAGGCAGGGGAGACCCTGGAATATTTCAAATCTAAATAAATACCATTGTGCCCAACAGAGAAAGTAGTGAGAATCCGTGTTGGAAAAGTATGCAAGGGCCAGATCAACCAGCATATTTGTATGGTATTTTATAAAGGTTTAACATCAAATTAGTGTTGCAATGAAAAGTGTGTAATTGATGTTAATCAGACAGAAAGTGAATCAATTTTGCATGTCTTAAGAATCACTATCCCTGTTGAATGAAGAATTAGCATGAAGTTATGGTATATGCAAGGAAAACCAGGAAGCTTTGACTGAGAGAATAGCAGTGAAGATAAAAGTAAGTACTATATAGATTTTGGTGTATTTGCAAGTGAAATCAATTGGAAATGGTTGTCACATTTGCAAATTCAGTTCAGTTCAGTCACTCAGTCATGTCTGACCCCATGGACTGCAGCATGCCAGGCTTCCCTGTCCATCATTAACTCCTGGAGCTTACTCAAACTCATGTCCATTGAGTCAGTGATGCCATCCAACCATCTCATTCTCTGTCATCCCCTTCTTCAATCTTTCCCAGCATCAGGGTTTTTTAAAATGAGTCAGTTCTTCACATTAGGTGGCCAAAGTATTGGAGTTTTAGCTTCAGAATCAGTCCTTCCAAAGAATATTCAGGATTGATTTTCTTTAGGATTGACTGGTTGGATCTACTTGGGAGTCTCCAAGGGACTCTCAAGAGTCTTCTCCAACACCACAGTTCAAAAGCATCAATTCTTTGGTGCTCAGCACTCTTTATGGTCCAACTCTCACATCCATGCAAGACTACTGGAAAAACCATAGCTTTGATTAGATGGACCTTTGTTGACAAAGTAATGTCTCTGCTTTTTAATATGCTATCTAGGATGGTCATAACTTTTCTTCCAAGGAGCAAGCGTAGGCATATGTCCTCAAATATTTGAAAAGTTATTGTGTACTAATGTTCTGTGTTATTATTTGGAGTTATTTTTTTGTTAATTTTCTTGCATAAAGTACATCCTTGCCAAATACATTTGAAATGAAGGAGTGCTTTAATGTACAGAAAAAATGAAACACTGAGGACAGAGAAAGGAAGAATAGCTGCAGTGGATTAAATAAATTCATTTCAATATAAGAAAGAATGCTCTGAAAAATAAGGAAATATTCTTAACATTCTTCCAATGCTTTGGAAGTCAGTGCCCTCTTCATAAAATCATCAACTTGGATTATCTGAAGTTAGACACCAAATCACAGAACAAGAACTCTCTACTTAGCAGAAGCACCAGGAAGCTCTGTTCAGATTTAATGGCTAAGGAGACTTTGTTCTAAAGTTAGGATTTGAGATCAATGTAGTCATAACTGAAGTGCAACACCAGAACAAGTTCTTGCAAGTCATCTTCCTCTCTGTGTTCACCTGGCTTTACATCCAGTGAACAGTGGCAGTGAATTTGTTTTGGTATAAAAGATAGTATGTATATAAAAATCTAGAAAATCTATAGAATGTATATAGAATCTAGAAAAATGGTACTACTTCCCAAGGCACAAATAGAAACTCAGACATAGAGAACGAAATTATGGACACAGTGGGGGAAGCAGTGGGTAGGGCAAATTGAGACTGTAGCTTTGGAATACACTACCATGTTCAAAGTAGACAGCTAGTGGGAAGTTACAGGAATCTCAGTCTGGTGCTCTCACCTAGAAGGGGTGAGATGGTGGGGCAGAGTAGGAGGGAAGTTCAAGAGAGAGGGGATTGATAAAGAACCTGCCTGCCAATGCCTGTGCCCAGACACAAGAGACGTGGGTTCAATTCCTGGGTCAGGAAGATGCCTTGGTGTAGAAAATGGCAACTCTCTCCAGTATTCTTGCCTAGAAAATTCCATGCACAGAAAATCCAGGCTGGCTACAGTTGATAGGGTCCCAAAGGGTTGGACACGACTGAACATGAGGAAGGAAGGAATGACTGACTCACGGTGTTGTACAGCAGAAACCAGCACAACAGTGTGAAGCAATTATCCTCCAATTAAAAAAAAGATAACATGTACAATAACAGGTAGTCCATCTATGGCAAAAATAAAGGGCATCTGAACTTGCATTCTGTATGCATCATTCACGTATCACTTCATCTAAAAGAGGCAGTGTTTAGGTCCCTCTTAATATGACTCACTTAATAAGCAATACATGTTACTTTAAAATTATGCACTTCATGTGACTAAATCAACCAGAAAATTGATACTTGGTATAAAAACACATTTATATTATAATATTTTTGGAAAAAATTAGAATCTTGATTGAAAATATTACTGTGAAAATGAGAAGGATTTTTATTTAACTTCATTGAAACTGTTTAGATAGTGATAAAGGATGAAAACTCTTTTTGTTTCTTGTTTTTATTCAAAGTTTTGTTTAATGGAATTCAGTACATAACCAATTCACCTAAATTGTTTGATTTTTAAAGTACATTTTACTGAAATATCCTTCATTAGAAAAATTCTACTTTCAAGATAAAAAATCCCTTCAAATCCAAATGGAAGTTAAATAAAATAGGTCAAGTTGATCCTCTGACTCAAGGGATGTGAAGAGTGGATCTGAGTCAAAATACAATGGAAAAGAAAAGGATGTGACACAAAGTGAAGCAGAAGAATGTGGTGTGTGCTCTTAAAGTTTTCATTAACAACTTAAAAGTAAATTTCTTTAAGTTGAAGCTCAAGTATTAGCTTTTATTCAAACAGTAGATTTCACATTATTGTAGCTGTATAAATCAACAAAAGACACTGAACATTTTCTATGCTGTTCCTTTTCCTCTCTCTGTTGCAACAACCGAAGTAAATTGAGTTTTTATTAACTTTCACTGTTGGGATCAATGTATGTGACAACTGTCAAAGCATAAAGCCCAGGGGTCTGAGGTTTTACTGAAGAGGAGACTGGCCTGAAAACGGACACAGTGACCCTCAGATGTGATATTTCACTATCTGCTGATAATAGACTTTGGGGAAAACTACTGTGAGTGTAGGACTCCAGTTAACCTCCACTATCACCTTTCCCCCAATATATTTCCACTTAGCTACAAAAAATTATAGACTTAATCTATACAAGTTTTGAAACACTATGTTATACACTTGAAACTAGTATAATGTTTTAATCAACTGTACTTCAATCTAAAAATATCTTGAAAGGCAATCCTCTCCAGTATTCTTGCCTGGGAAGTCATGGACAGAGGAGGTTGGCAGGCTACAGTCCATGGAGTCCCAAAAATCAGACACAACTGAATGACAAAACAACAAAATTTCTTTGAATGAGTGTAAAAATGTAGGTATTTATTTGAAGCATTTCCAGTTTTGACAAATAAGCAAATTTACAAATACTGAATTTGTGAAAAATGAGGATTGGCTAATTGTCTTGCCATAAATGCATATTTAAATACACACATACACACACAAATCATAGACTTGTAAGGATCATTCTCAACCTGGAACACTTAGGGAGAAAAAGGACTTTGATTAGTTTCAGAGTAAGACTCATGGCTAGTTCTAAGTTAGCCAATAGTAATGCCTAGTTCTCTTGTATTTTCTGGTTCTGATGAAGCTGCATGACTTCTGACTTTGCTGCTCTACATATCTGTATATGGTCTTAGTGCTTGTGCTCAGTCATTAAGTCGTGTCCAGCTCTTTGGAACCCATGGACTGTAGCCTGCCAGGCTCCTCTGCCCATAGGATTTTCCAGGTAAGAATCCTGGAGTGGGTTGCCATTTCCTTCTCCAGGGGATATTCCCGACCCAGGGATGGAACCCATGTCTCTTGCATTGGCAGGCAGATTCTTTACCAGTAAGCCACCTAGGAAACCTATATTGTGGTTACCTTTCTATATAGTTCTGATAATTTCATCCAGCTGCAAGCCACATTGGAAAATTGATGTGGACAAGCCATACTCCTTTAGTAACAAACTCTCGCTTCCCTAGAATGCCATCTCTTTTAGTCTGTTTAGGTAGTAGGCTTTCAGAAAAGTTTGAACACAATTAATTATAATTTCAGCATCATCAACAATATCGTATACCCCATTTTTCTAGCTTCTTGGGCATGTTTGGCTCTACTATCCCCAGGCTCTTGGTCTGCAACCACATACTCTATAATATTCAGGTGTCCTACTGAACAGTATAGGCCTTCTGCTTCTGCATGCCACCTGAAGAATAAAAGATTTTCAGTTACAAATTCTCTAAGCTATCAGTGGCATCAACCTCTTTGGTATATCTGGTCAGTCAGGCCCATAACTAGAGAAGTTGCAACATATTTTCAGGTTTTATCTTGAGATCCTTAGCATCATCTCTTATGGAACACTGTGCTCTCTTTGGACTGCATAAGTAATCTGTGATAGAATCAGATGTCATGTGCTGTTGTGCTTTGTGAGGCAAACCAGCAGTTTTCAACTGGTGGTATCTAGTAGGTTAAAACTAGAAATGCTGCTAAACATCTTACAGTGTAAAGCATGTGTGTGCCTGCATGCTAAGTTGTTCCAGTCATGTCTGACTCTTTGCAACCCTATGTACTGTAGCCTGCTAAGCTCCTCTGTCTATGGGGATTCTCCAGGCTGGAATACTTCGTAGGTGGCCATGTCCTCCTCCAGGGGATCTTCCTGACCTAGGGGTCAAACACGTGTCTCTTATGTCTCCTGCATTGGCAGGTGCATTCTTTACCACTGGCACCACTTGGGAAGCCCTCACAGTGTAAAGGACAGAACTCCACAAAAAGAATCTACCAACCCAATATGTTAATAGGGTTGAGGTTGAGAAACTTTTCTGTAATTAACAAATGATTCCTTCTACTGTAATCCTATGTGTGAGATGCCCAGATGTTGGTCTACTGTAATTCATTCATAACCATTAAGTATTATTTATTAGTATAAATTGATGGTGGATATTTTTGTCAAATAATTATTATGTGATTTAGAATAACTTGCATAAGTAGAACAGTTTAGAGATTAAAAAATTTACCTTTCACATTTTTACCTTAAAAATTCATCAAGATAAGACTTAATACTATTTTCCCCATATTTAGACAAGGAGAATTCTACAATATTAACCATAACTAAGCCTTAGCAAACATTCAGTGTGTTCCTAGTTCTTCAGATGCAAGACCTGAAAATAAGTAAAGTAGATTTCTCAGAATGGCATTACTAGATAATATATAATAAATACCAAAAAAAGAATTGCTTTAAGAAAAGATGCTGTGGTTTCTCTACCCAGATCCCATTTAAAGCGCGAACGTGCTAACCTCCAGCCGCTGTGAGAGTTGGAGACTGTGTGTGTCTAAGGCGCTACAGTTGTGTCTGACTCTTTGTGACCCCCTGGACTGTAGCCCGCCAGGCTCCTCTGTCTTGGGATTCTCTAGGTAAGAATACTGTAGGGTACTGCCATGCCCTCCCCCAGGGTATCTTCCCAACTCAAGGATCAAACCTGTGTCTCTTATGTCTCCTGCATCGCCAGGTGGGTTCTTTACCACTAGCGCCACTTGGGAAGCCCATTACTCATTAAATCTCCTCCTTCTCTTCCTACCCCATGCCAGCTTCTCCAGAGAATTAGCCACGACTTCCAAGAGCCATACTTGGAATACTGGGAAACTGTATTCACCCAACCCCCACTTCCGGAGTGGTCAGTAACCAGTGGCTCACTGATGTATTTATGCGAGAGTCGGGCTTTTTTTCCTTATTTGGAGAAAACTGTAGCTAGGTTTTATATGAGACTACATACTTGCCTAGCTCTTTTCCCTTCCCTCTTCTTTTCATTCCCTCTGTGGTTGGGTTTTATGAAGCACATTCCATAAATTATGTGCATCTAAATAACTTTCTCCTTCTTTTTCTTGGAAACTTGAGCTAAAACATTTGGTACTCTGTCTTCCCCTCCACCACACCGGTACCTAGAGCTGCATCTCCATATGAGACAGCTAGGCAAGAACTAGGACTGCTCCATGCCAGTGGAATGGTAAAAACTAGAATATTTATCCTGTACAGACAGGAATTGGAAGAGTAGGATAGTAGTGGATTCCAAAAATGCTAGATAAAAAAGAGGAGAAACGGAGTTGGTCCTCAAAAGCAGACTCTGTGGATGGGATTCTAGTGTGGCGTTACTTACTGGCCAGTGAAAGTGAAAGTTTTAGTCACTCAGACGTGTCCAACTCATTGCCATCCCATCGACTGTAGCCTGCCAGGCTGCTCTTCCCATGAAGAATTCTTCAGGCAAGAATACTGGAGTGGGTAGCCATTCCCTTCTCCAGGGGACCTTCCCAACCCAGGAATTGAATGTGGGTCTCCTATACTGCAGGCAGATTCTTTGCCATCTGAGCCAATAGGGAGCCCAAATAAAAAAGAGGAAAAGCAGAGTCGGTCCTCAAAAGCAGACTCTGTGAATAGTATTCTAGTGTCACGTTACTTACTGTCTGATGAATCCCTCATTATTCATTGCATATCATTGCTGTGCAGAGTTGCTATGCCTCTCACCTGTTGCTATCCCTTTCACCAGGGGGGATACAAGTGAAAAGGGATGCCCTAAATCATTCAATAACTCTGGCATTTAAAGAAAGTTTAGAGTACCAGTCAAATAAGCATAGGTATTAGTAAACTTAAGGTATCAATAAACTCATGAATATTAAATCCAGTTTAGATTCATTTGCATAATCATCACAATCATAACATGATATGTAAAGCAGTCCATTCACTTGTCTTTATCCTTAGTTGAAAGGCAGGTTGGAAAGGTAGTTGGACGCCTATTTTGCTTTGAAAGTGAAAGTGTTAGTTGTTTAGTTATGTCCAACTCTTTGCCATCCCATGACCTGTAGCCCACCAGGCAAGAATACTGGAGTGGGTGTTCATTCCCTTCTTGAACCCTGGTATCCTGCATTACAGGGAAGATCCCCTGGAGAGTTCCATGGACAGAAGAGTCTGGCAGGCTATCGGCCATGGGATCTCAAAGAGTAAAACACCAGTGAGCGAGTAACACATCTTGCTTTAGGACTGTGCAAAACCCTCAAAGGAGACAATGTCTCACAAAATGATAACGTTGCTTTCCTTAGAGTGTACCCTCACCTCTTCACACCACATCAAGAACTAGGGTAAAATCTTTATATGAATTGACCTGGAAAGTTTTGTTTGGTAAGGAAAGAGAAAGATTATAAACCAAAGAAGGTATAAGACTTGGCTACCATGGACCTGGGAGAGTAGCACCAGGAGTGCCTCCTGAGGGGACTGGATTAAAGGAAGTAAAAAGTAAAGTTGAATTAAAAAGGGTTTGCTAAAATAGAGTAACTTCCATTGTACGGTTTAACATCATGAAAGTATTTCAGGATGTGGTTGTAATATGCTGGCGGGTCAGCTTGTGCAAGTTTAGGGAAAGAATTGACTCACATTAATGAAGTAGAGATGTAAGAACTGTCATGACAGAGTGTGGAAGGAGAGACCAAAGGCTCAGGTAATTGTGTGTGCTACTATTGAATTGTGCATGCTATAATGGGGTTACTGGAAAAACCACTAACTTCTACTGACTAGAGATTAAAATCTCCTATGGTGGAAAATTCTATTTATGGATAGTTAAAAGGATC
Organism: Bos mutus; assembly: GCF_027580195.1. Taxonomy (NCBI): domain Eukaryota; kingdom Metazoa; phylum Chordata; class Mammalia; order Artiodactyla; family Bovidae; genus Bos; species Bos mutus. The sequence continues at coordinate 64,306,082 of NC_091628.1, read as the reverse complement.
TCAGGAGGGCCTTAGGGACCCTTTATCTAAGATGATAAAGAACACAGCAGTGAGGGAAACATAAGCTTCCTTGAGAAGATCAACAGTGGCTGTTACTGGGTAGGCTAAGATTGCTGGTAGAAACTGCTCTTACACAATTTTGTGTTTGTGTGTGTGTTATGACATGTCTCTGTCTCTTTTCTATTAGAAAATTGTACCAGGGTTGTGTTGAATATATTGGAGTTCTCAAAAATCTTTTTTTGTAATGGAGGTGTAATTGGCATATAACATAATGATTTGGCATTTGTATACTTGACAAAATGATCACCACAATGTCTGCTTAATGTCTGTCACCACTCATAGTTGCAAAATGCTTTCTTTCTTGTGACAAAAGCTTTTACTCTCTTAGCAAATTTCAAATATATAATGAATTTATATATTGTGCATTACATTCCCATGATTTATAGTCACCAGGTTGTACATTACATCCCCATATCTTTCTTTTAAATTTTAAGCTTTGATTTTATAGCTTTTCAGTTTCATAATTAGTATTTTTCTCTAATATTTTTATTTCTTTTGTAATCAATTTTCAAATTTTCACATGGGTGTTTTATAAATGCAGCTCTATTTGGCAATGAAATTGAGACAGGCTGGGAACTGGGACCCGTTGCTGTGATGCTGCAATGCTTGCCCTTGTTCAAATGTCTCCTAGAGCACCAAAATACAAAAACACTAGAAGGGAGTAAAAATAACTGTGTGCAATTGCAGTCAGGGCAAATTTCTGACAAAAGACACAAAAAGACCAAAAAATCTCAACTGCCATTTCTAAAGAGCAAGGAGCAAAAGCAGGGATTCGAAAGCAAAAAAAAATGTGCATGCTTCCTGCACACAACATCCCAAAGGGGTGGGCAAAACATCTAAGCCACCCCTGCGGGCCGACCCCTGGACAAATCCCTACTTTTACGCTATAGAAGGAACAAGTTCACCATCCTTCTGGATTGAGCCATCAGGGGAAACTGTTACTTGCTTTTGCACTCCCCTGCTGCACCAGGGTCCCCAGTAAAGCCTTGACAGAATTTCTTGTCCAGCAGCTGATCAGTGTCTCTGGATTGAGGAGGCCAAGAAGCCCAATTGGTAACAAATTATTCAATATTTTTTTTGTTTTCTCTTGATGAGTTAATTCATAATCTGTGTATAATTACTTTTAAATTTTACTTTTGATTGAATGCTATTTGAAAGAGTGGTTTCTGTTTTCAGTAATGGTAATACAGATTTTATAAAATTATATGTGTATATTTAATGATGAAATAGTTTCACTGCATTCTAATTATGCATTACAACCTGTATGATTTTTACTTTGGAGCATGTATATTTTCCTATGTGGTAAACTAATGCTTAGTTCCTCTAAAGTTTTCATGTTTTACTTTGTTTTATTTTTGCTGATAGTGTGAAATATATTTTGTAGCATAAATGAAATGTTTAGATAATATTACTGTTGTTCAGTCACCAAGTCATGTCTGATTCTTCATGACTGCATGGACAATAGCATGATAGGCCTCCCTGTCTCTCACTATCTCCCAAAGTTCACCCAAGTTCATGTCCATTGAGTCAGTGATGCCATCCAACCAACTTATCCTCTGCCTTCTTTCAGAAAACTGCCTTCAGACTTTCCCAGCATCAGGGTCTTTTCCAATGAGTTGGCTGTTTGCCTCAGGTGGCCAAAGTATTGGAGATTCACCATCAGTTCTTCCAATGATATTCAGGGTTGATTTCCTTTAAGATTGACTGGTTTGATCTCTTTGCTATCCAAGGGACTCTCAAGAGTCCTCTCCAGCACCACAGTTTGAAAGGATCAATTCATCGGTGCATGGCCTTCTTTGTGATGATGTGGGAAAGAGCAATATTGCACAGGAACCTAGAATGTTAGGTCCATGAATCAAGGCAAATTGGAAGTGGTCAACCAGGAGATGGCAAGAGTGAACATCAACCTTTTAGGAATCAGCAGACTAAGATGGACTGGAATGGGTGAATTTAATGCCATTATGGTCAACAAAAGAGTCCGAAATGCAGTACTTGGATGCAATCTCAAAAATGACAGAATGATCTCTGTTCGTTTCCAAGGCAAACCATTCAATATCACAGTAATCCAAGTCTATGCCCCAATGAGTAACGCTGAAGAAGCTGAAGTTGAATGGTTCTATGAAGACCTACAAGACCTTTTAGAACTAACACCCAAAAAAGATGTCCCTTTCATTATAGGGGACTGGAATGCAAAAGTAGGAAGTCAAGAAACACCTGGAGTAACAGGCAAATTTGACCTTGGAATACGGAATGAAGCAGGGCAAAGACTAACAGAGTTTTGCCAAGAGAATGCACTGATCATAACAAACACCCTCTTCCAACAACACAAGAGAAGACTCTACACATGGACATCACCAGATGGTCAACACCGAAATCAGATTGATTATATTCTTTGCAGCCAAAGATGAAGAAGCTCTATACAGTCAGCAAAAACAAGACCAGGAGCCGACTGTGGATCAGACCATGAACTCCTTATTGCCAAATTCAGATTTAATTGAAGAAAGTAGGGAAAACCACTAGACCATACAGGTATGACCTAAATCAAATCCCTTATGATTATACAGTGAAAGTGAGAAATAGATTTAAGGGCCTAGATCAGATTGATAGAGTGCCTGATGAAATATGGAATGAGGTTCATGACATTGTACAGGAGACAGGGATCAAGACCATCCCAGTGGAAAAGAAATGCAAAAAAAGCAAAGTGGCTGTCTGGGGAGGCCTTACAAATACCTGTGAAAAGAAGAGAAGCAAAAAGCAAAGGAGCAAAGGAAAGATATAAACATCTGAATGCAGAATTCCAAAGAATAGCAAGAAGAGATAAGAAAGCCTTCTTCAGCGATCAATGCAAAGAAATAGAGGAAAACAACAGAATGGGAAAGACTAGAGATCTCTTCAAGAAAACTAGAGATACCAAGGGAATATTTCATGCAAATATGGGCTCGATAAAGGACAGAAATGGTGTGGACCTAACAGAAGCAGAAGATATTAAGAAGAGATGGCAAGAAGACACAGAAGAACTGTACAAAAAAGATCTTCATGACCCCAGATAATCACGATGGTGTGATCACTGACCTAGAGCCAGACATCCTGGAATGTGAAGTCAAGTGGGTCTTAGGAAGCATCACTATGAACCAAGCTAGTGGAGGTGATGGAATTCCAGTTGAGCTATTTCAAATCCTGAAAGATGATGCTGTGAAAGTGCTGCGCGCTATATGCCAGCAAATTTAGAAAACTCAGCAGTGGCCACAGGACTGGAAAAGGTCAGTTTTCATTCCAATCCCAAAGAAAGGCAATGCCAAAGAATGCTCAAACTACCACACAATTGCACTCACCTCACATGCTAGTAAAGTAATGCTTAAAATTCTCCAAGCCAGGCTTCAGCAATATGTGAACCATGAACTTGCAGATGTTCAAGCTGGTTTTAGAAAAGGCAGAGGAAACAGAGATCAAATTGCCAACATCCGCTGGATCATGGAAAAAGCAAGAGAGTTCCAGAAAAGCATCTATTTCTCCTGTATTGACTATGCCAAAGCCTTTGCCTGTGTGGATCACAAGAAACTGTGGAAAATTCTGAAAGAGATGGGAATATCAGACCACCTGATCTGCCTCTTGAGAAATGTGTATGTAGGTCAGGAAGCAACAGTTAGAACTGGACATGGAACAACAGACTGGTTCCAAATAGGAAAAGGAGTACATCAAGGCTGTATATTGTCACCCTGCTTATTTATTTTTTTGTTGTTGTTTATTCAGTTATCTTTATTGAATTATAAAATATTTCAAACATAAAAAATAGAATGATAGTGCAAACCTCCATGTACCTACCCATCACTCACTTGAAACAGTTATTAACGCATGCCTAAATTAACTTTATTTCCACCCTGCTACCCACCTCTCCTCTAATTTTGAAACAAATACCGAATATCATGTCAGTTTACCTATAAACATTTCTTATATGTCTCAAACACAGACTCCTCTTTTTAAATTAAAAAAAAAATTTTTTTGGTTCTGCTGGGTCTTCAGTGCTACACATGGGCTTTCTCTAGCTGCAGCGAACTGAGACTATGCTTCACTGCGGCGCCTGCACTCTAGGCACGCGGGCTTCAACAGTTGCAGCATGAGCGCTCACTAGTGGTGCATGGGCTTCGTTGCCCCGTAGCACGTGGAGTCTTCCTGGATCAGGGGTTGAAGCCATGTCCGCTGCGCTGGCAGGTGCGTCTTTAACCACTGGACTACCAGGGAAGTCCCTCTTTATAACTATAAAAATAACACCATCAGCACATATAGAAATAAAACATTTCATAATATCACATTTTCTGTCCTTCCCATTTCCCTAGTTATCTATAATCCTCTTATTTGTAAGAGAATTCTTATGTTCCCTATAATTCTCTTATTGGTTTACTTAGTTTTGCAGTTGGTATAAATTGAGCTCCAAACAAAATCCTTGCATTATGATCACTAATATGGTTTTTTCTTAATATTTATTTATTTGGCTGTGCCAGGACTTAGCTGTGGCATGCGGGATATTTTAAATATTTTTTTTAGTTGTGGCACATGGGTTCTTTAGTTGTGGCATGCTGAACTCTTAGTTGTGGTATATGTGATCTTGTTCCCTGGCCATGGAGGGAACCCAGGCCCCCGCATTAGGGCCACTGGACCACCAAGAAAGTCCCACTAATATGGAAGAAATAGACCACTTCTTATAATAAACATTAATGGACATAAAAAAAAAAAGTGACTTGTCAACACCCACTCCAAAAAAGCGGTGGTATGTGAGAGAGAGAGAGAGCAAGAAAAGTTTTTAACATAAAGAGGAAACTTATAAACTACAGGAGACTTTAAGGGTCTCTTAAAAAGTTCCACCTTGCTTATTTAACTTATATGCAGAGTACATCATGAGAAACGCTGGACTGGAAGAAACACAAGCTGGAATCAAGATTGCTGAGAGAAATATCAATAACCTCAGACATGCAGATGACACCACCCTTAGGGCAGAAAGTGAAGAGGAACTCAAAAGCCTCTTAATGAAAGTGAAACTGCAGAGTGAAAAAGTTGTCTTAAAGCTCAACATTCAGAAAACGAAGATCATGGCATCTGGTCCCACCACTTCATGGGAAATAGATGGGAAAACAGTGGAAACAGTGTCAGACTTTATTTTTCTGGGCTCCAAAATCACTGCAGATGGTGACTGCAGCCATGAAATTAAAAGACGCTTACTCCTTGGAAGGAAAGTTATGACAAACCTAGATAGCATATTCAAAAGCAGAGACATTACTTTGCCAACAAAGGTTCGTCTAGTCAAGGCTATGGTTTTTCCAGTGGTCATGTATGGATGTGAGAGTTGGACTGTGAAGAAAGCTGAGTGCCGAAGAATTGATGCTTTTGAACTGTGGTGTTGGAGAAGATTCTTGAGAGTCCCTTGGACTGCAAGGAGATCCAACCAGTCCGTTGTGAAGGAGATCAGCCCTGGGATTTCTTTGGAAGAAATGATGCTAAAGCTGAAACTCCAGTACTTTGGCTACCTCATGTGAAGAGTTGACTCATTGGAAAAGACTCTGATGCTGGGAGGGATTGGAGGCAGGAGGAGAAGGGATGAGGATGAGGATGAGAAGATGAGATGGCTGGATGGCATCACTGACTCGATGGACGTGAGTCTGAGTGAACTCCGGGTGTTTGTGTAGGACAGGAAGGCCTGGTGTGCTGCGATTCATGGGGTTGCAAAGAGTCAGACACGACTGAGTGACTGAACTGAACTGAACCATTATATCTACTACTGTGGGCAAGAATCCCTTAGAAGGAATGGAGTTGCCATCACAGTCAACAAAAGAGTCCAAAATGCAGTACTTGGATGCAATCTCACAAACAACAGAATGATCTCTGTTTGTTTTCAAGGCTAACCATTCAGTATCACAGTAATCCAAGTGTATGCCCTGACCAATAATGCTGAAGAAGCTGCAGTTGAATGGTTCTATGAAGACCTACAAGACCTTTCATAAGTAATGCCCAAAAAAAGATGTCCTTTTCATTATAGGGGACTGGAATGCAAAAGTAGGAAGTCAAGAAATACCTGGAGTAACAGGCAAATTTGACTGTGGGGTACAGAATAAGGCAGGGCAAAGGCTACTAGAGTTCTGCCAAGAGAACACACTAGTCATATCAAACACCCTCTTCCAACACCACAAGAGAAGACTCTACACATGGACATCACCAGATGGTCACTACTGAAATCAGATTGATTATATTCTCTGCAGCCAAAGATGGAGAAGCTCTATACAATCAGCAAAAACAAGACCGGGAGCTGACTGTGCCTCAGATCATGAACTTCTTATTGCCAAATTCAGACTTAAATTGAAGAAAGTAGGGAAAACCACTAGACCATTCATGTATGACCTAAAACAAATCCCTTTTATATAGTGGAAGTGAGAAATAGATATAGGGGACTAGATCTAATAGACAGAGTGCCTGATGAAGTAGGGCAGAAGTTTGTGACATTACAGTACACACGGATCAAGAAAATCCCCAAAAAAAGGAATGAAAAAATAAAATGGCTGTCTGAAGAGGCCTTACAAATAGCTATGAAAAGAAGAGAAGTGAAAAGCAAAGAAGCAAAGGAAAGATATACCATTTGAATGCAGAGTTCCAAAGAATAGCAAGGAGAGATAAGAAAGTTCCTCAGAGATCAGTGCAAAGAAATAGAGGAAAACAATGGGAAAGACTAGATATATCTCTTCAAGAAAATGAGAGATACCAAGGGAACATTTCATGCAAAGATGGGCTCGATAAAAGACAGAAATGCTAGGGAACTAACAGAAGCAGAAGATATTAAGAAGAGGTAGCAAAAATACACAGAAGAACTGTACAAAATAGATCTTCATGACCCAGATAATCAGGATGGTGTGATCACTCACCTAGAGCCAGACATCCTGGAATGTGAAGTCAAGTGGGTCTTAGGAAGCATCACTATGAACCAAGCTAGTGGAGGTGATGGAATTCCAGTTGAGCTATTTCAAATGCTAAAAGATGATGCTGTGAGAGGGCTGCACTCAATATGCCAGCAAATTTGGAAAACTCAGCATTGGCCACAGGACTGGAAAAGGTCAGTTTTCATTCCAATCCCAAAGAGAGGCAATGCCAAAGAATGCTCAAACTACCTCACAATTGCACTCATCTCACATGCTAGTAAAGTAATGCTCAAAATTCTCCAAGCTAGGCTTCAGCAATACATGAACTGTGAACTTCCAGATGTTCAAGCTGGTTTTAGAAAAGGCAGAGGAACCAGAGATCAAATTGCCAACATCTGCTGGATCATGGAAAAAACAAAAGAGTTCCAGAAAAACATCTATTTCTGCTTTATTGACTATGCCAAAGCCTTTGACTGTGTGGATCGCAATAAACTGTGCAGAATTCTGAAAGAGATGGGAATACCAGACCACCTGACCTGCCTCTTGAGAAACATATATGCAGGTCAGGAAGCAACAGTTAGAACTGGACATGGAACAACAGACTGTTTCCAAATAGGAAAAGGAGTACGTCAAGGCTATATATTGTCACCATGCTTATTTAACTTATTTGCAGAGTACATCATGAAAAACACTGGGCTGGAGGAAGCACAAGCTGGAATCAAGATTGCCAGAGACATATCAATAACCTCAGGTATGCAGATGACACCACCCTTATGGCAGAAAGTGAAGAACTAAAGAGCCTCTTGCTGAAAGTGAAAGAGGAGAGTGAAAAAGTTGGCTTAAAGTTCAACATTCAGAAAACGAAGATCATGGCATCTGGTCCCATCACTTCATGGGAAATAGATGGGGAAACAGTGTCAGACTTTATTTTTCTGGGCTCCAAAATCACTGCAGATGGTGATTTCAGCCATGTAATTAATGATGCTTACCCCTTGGAAGGAAAGTTAGGAGCAACCTAGACAGCATATTAAAAAGCAGAGACATTACTTTGCCAACAAAGGTCTGTCTAGTCAAGAGTATGGTTTTTCCAGTCATCATGTATGGATGTGAGTTGGGCTATAAAGAAGGCTGAGCACCAAAGAATTGATGCTTTTGAACTGTGGTATTGGAGAAGACTCTTGAGATTCCCTTGGACTGCAAGGTGATTCAACCAGTCCATCCTAAAGAGATCAGTCCTGGGTGTTCATTGGAAGGACTAATGTTGAAGCTGAAATCCTATACTTTGGCCTCTTGATGCCAAAAGCTGATACATTTGAAAAGACCCTGATGCTTGGAAAGCTTGTAGGTGGTAGGAGATGGAGATGACAGAGTATGAGATGGTTTAATGGCATCCTGACTCAATGGACATGAGTTTGAGTAAACTCCAGGAGTTGGTGATGGACAGGGAGGCCTGGCGTGCTGCTGTCCATGGGGTCGCAAAAAGTCGGACACGACTGAGTGACTGAACTGAACTGAGCTGATGATCCATCTCTCACATATGTATGTAACTACTGGAAACAATAGTGTTGATTATGCAGACCTTTATCAGCTAAGTAGTGCCTTTTTTTTACACACTAGGTTTGTCAAAGCTTTCTTGCCAAGAAGCAATTGTCTTCTGATTTCATGGCTGCAGTCACTATTTGCAGTGATTTTAGAGCACAGGAAGAGGAAATCTGTCACTGCTTTCACATTTTCCCCCTTCTATTTGCCATGATGTGTTGGGACCGGATGCCACGATATTAGTATTTATGTTGAGTTTTAACCCAGCTTTTTCACTCTCCTCCTTCACCCTTATTAAGAGATTCTTTAGTTCCTCTTTGCTTTTGCCTATGGTGTGCTGTGATTCATGGGGTCGCAAAGAGTCGGACATGACTGAGCGACTGAACTGAACTGATTAGAGCAGTATCATCCACAAATTTTAGGGCTTCCTTGATAGCTCAGTTGGTAAAGAATCTGCCTGCAATGAGGAGACCCCGGTTGGATTCCTGGGTAGGAAGATCCACTGGAGAAGGGTAGGCTATCCTCTCAGGTGTTCTTGGGTTTCCCTTGTGGCTCAGCTGGTAAAGAATTCGCCTGCCGTGTGGGAGACCTGGGTTCAATCCCTGGCTTGGGGAGATCCCCTGGAGAAGGGAAAGGCTACCCACTCCAGTATTTTGGCCTGGAGAATTTCATGAACTATACAGTCCATGGAGTCTCAAAGAGTCAAACACAACTGAGTGACTTTCACTTTCATATAATAATGGTGTATAAATTGCATTGAAACATGTATATTATCATATGTGAAATAGATCGCCAGTCCAGGTTCAATGCATGAGGCAGGGTGCTCAGAGCTGGTGCACTATGATGATCCTGAGAGATGGGATGGGGAGGGAGGTCGGGGGGCGGCAGGGAGGTGGTCTGGAACACATGTACACCCATGGGCCCATGGCTGATTCATGTGAATGTATGGAAAAAACCACCACAATATTGTAAAGTAATTAGCCTCCAATTAAAATAAAAAATAAATAAAGATAAAAAATAGAAATAAATAAAATACTGGTGTATAAATTAAATCGAGTTTGTTATTTCATATTAAATTCTACATACATTTTTACTTTTATGTATTTAATGGGTCAAACTCTGAGAATAGTGAGTGTGGGTCTTCCTGTTACTATTGTCACTACATTTGGCCTTTATTAACATTGACTCTTTTAGATACCCGTTTCCTTCCTTTCAAATTGTGTGTGTCATTTTATTTTCAGGTGGATTTCTTATAAATAGTAAAAATATAAATTTAAATTTAACTTTGATCAATTTATTCTCCAACAAGGGAAGTAAAAGCATTCTTGTTTAAGATGGCAACTAATATTTTTATTTGTAATCCTCCTATCTCAAAAAATGATTCGTTCTCGTTTATTGTATTTTTATTTTGTAGGAATTACAACATATTATAAATGTATTCTATTTTCAGATTCTCTAAAATTGTATATGGACATATTTAAAATATGCTTTCATCAATATCAAGACTTAAATATACTATCCACTTCCAGATAGACACAGCATTTGTTGTTTCTTATTTAGCTCAACTTTCATCTCCAGAGTTGCTGTAGTAAGTTAATGAGGTAATTATCCTTGTTAAATTTTTAATCTCTTGGAACTAGAAATTTGCATTGTTTCTATCTCATTCTCTGATATCAGAACATTTCATGCCACACAGGCTGAAGTCAAGGGGATAAAATTAAATAGATTATTTTCTAGACCTTATTGCAATAAGCTTCAGATCTGTTTGAGAGTATGTCGTCTTAATACTGATCTTTTACTCATCAGTGAAAGCCTTCCTACTTTAGGTGGTTCTGCTAAAAATGAATGACCATGATTATTAATTCCTTAACCAATTAATCCTTTTTCTTATAAAATTTCCTATTCCAACATTTATTTGAGTTACACTCTGCCTTTCATGTGATTTATAGCTAGTTTCTGTTTGCTAGTAAAGTAATGCTCAAAATTCTCCAAGCCAGGCTTCAGCAGTATGTGAACTGTGAACTTCCTGAAGTTCAAGCTGGTTTTAGAAAAGGCAGAGGAACCAGAGATCAAATTGCCAACATCCACTGGATCATAGAAAAACCAAGAGAGTTCAAGAAAAACATCTATTTCTGCTTTATTTACTATGCCAAAGCCTTTGACTGTGTGGATCACAATCAACTGTGGAAAATTCTGAAGGAGATGGGAATACCAGACCACCTGATCTGCCTCTTGAGAAATTTGTATGCAGGTCAGGAAGCAACAGTTAGAACTGGACATGGAACAATAGACTGGTTCCAGATAGGAAAAGGAGTTCGTCAAGGCTGTATGTTGTGACCCTGTTTATTTAACTTATATGCAGAGTACATCATGAGAAACGCTGGACTGGAAGAAACACAAGCTGGAATCAAGATTGCTGGGAGAAATATCAATAACCTCAGATATGCAGATGACACCACCCTTAGGGCAGAAAGTGAAGAGGAACTAAAAAGCCTCGATGAAAGTGAGGGTGGAGAGTGAAAAAGTTGGCTTAAAGCTCAACATTCAGAAAACTAAGATCATGGCATCTGGTCCCATCACTTCATGGGAAATAGATGGGGAAACAGTGGAAACAGTGTCAGACTTTATTTTCTGGGCTCCAAAATCACTACAGATGGTGACTGCAGCCATGAAATTAAAAGACGCTTACTCCTTGGAAGGAAAGTTATGACCAACCTAGATAGCATATTCAAAAGCAGAGACATTACTTTGCCAACAAAGGTTCGTCTAGTCAAGGCTATGGTTTTTCCTGTGGTCATGTATGGATGTGAGAGTTGGACTGTGAAGAAGGCTGAGTGCTGAAGAATTGATGCTTTTGAACTGTGGTGTTGGAGAAGACTCTTGAGAGTCCCTTGGACTGCAAGGAGATCCAACCAGTCCATTCTGAAGGAGATCAGCTCTGGGATTTCTTTGGAAGGAATGATGCTAAAGCTGAAACTCCAGTACTTTGGCCACCTCATGCAAAGAGTTGATTCTTGGAAAAGACTCTGATGTTGGGAGGGATTGGGGGGCAGGAGGAGAAGGGGACGACAGAGGATGAGATGGCTGGATGGCATCACTGACTCGATGGATGTGAGTCTCAACGAACTCCAGGAGTTGGTGATGGACAGGGAGGCCTGGCGTGCTGCGATTCATGGGTTCGCAAAGAGTCAGACACGACTCAGCGACTGATCTGATCTGATCTGTTTGCTAAGTTGCTACTGCTAAGTTGCTGCAGTCGTGTCCGACTCTGTGCAACCCCATAGACAGCAGCCCACCAGGCTCCCCCGTCCCTGGGATTCTCCAGGCAAGAACACTGAAGTGGGTCACCATTTCCTTCTCCAATGCATGAAAGTGAAAAGTGAAAGTGAAGTCGCTCAGTTGTGTCCAACCCTCAGTGACCCCATGGACTGCAGCCTACAAGGCTTCTCTGTCCATGGGATTTTCCAGGCAAGAGTCTTAACCAATTAATCATTTTTCTTATAAAATTTTCCTATTCCAACATTTATTTTAGTTATACTCTGCCTTTCATGTGATTTATAGCTGGTTTCTGTTTACCCATTATCTATTTATTCCCTTCTTTCTTCAAATCTCTCTGAACCCATGTCTCCTTAGTTTAACTGATAGTTTACTTTCAATTTCATTCAAGGTATGTATACACAAACAATAAAAATGCACAGGATTTGGACAATAGTTATATTCCCAAAGAACATTCAAAGTTTAGAGTTGCCTGCATTGAAAATAAATGTATGCTCAGTCTACTCTAAAAATGTGTTTTCACTTAACTAAATTAATTAAAATTTGCTTCCATTCAAAAAATATAAGGGCCCACTTGATTAAATTCTCACAGCTTCTCCATAAAGTTGTGTATTTATGGACACCAAATCCTAGAGGATCTTTGATAAATTTCAATATATCTGGAAGGGTGTCTTAAGAAAGTTAATCATATATTTTCAAAAACAATTGAAGAAACTGATGGTGTTTAATCTGGAAAAGAGGAATACTATAGTCGGGGTGTGTGCTCAATCGTGTCTGACTCTTTCTGAAACCATGAACTGCAGCTGTCAGTCTCCTGTGTTCAGTGGGATTTTCCAGACCAGAATGCTGGAGTGAGTTGCCATTTTCTCCTCCAGGGGATTTTTCCAAGCCAGGGATGGAACCCACATTGCTTGCATCTCCTGTACTGGCAGGCAGATTCTTTATGAATGTGCCACCTAGGAAGCCTGGAATATTTGAGCATAATATTATAGCTCTTATAGGTACTCTAGGGCCCATAATTAAGCTCAAATATTTGAATAAATTTCCTTGAAAAATTAGGTCGTGTTATCTCAATGAGAATAACTGGTAATAATAAGTGAAATCATAAAGAAATGGAAATTAATTCATCATATGGAAGAACTGGCCTTCCCAGGTGACTCAGTGGTAACAAACCCACCTACCAATGTGGGAGCCACAGGAGATTTGAGTTTGATCAATGGGTCAGGAAGATCACTTGGAGAAGTATATGGCAACCTACTCTAGTATTACTGCTAGGATAATCCTATGGACAGAGGAGCCTGGTGAGGGACAGTTAAAGTGCTCACAAAATAACAAAATAATAACAAATGAAACGTCTATTAGTTGACCATAATTGAAATTGGCCAGCTTGGGAGCTTTTGGATCTCTTTTCAGTGGAAATATTGAGGTTGGATGGTCATGTATTGATATAACTCAAACATAAATGGGTGATATTGGACTGTGTGATAGATTCTTTTGTATCTTTCCAGTCCTAAGATAGTAAGAATCTATTAAATATTTTTAGTCTCCTCCTATTTCTAGTCTTGTATCATTTTAAGTGCCATTGTAGGTTTATAATAGAATTATAGTATCCCAGTAAGATTAGTTCTTCATAAAACTGATGAATAGCCTCAAGGCAATACTACAAGATGACTTGCATAAAGAAAAATAGAGACTTTCAATAATGGAAAATATGATAGTTTAGAAAATTAAAAATAATACCAAATGATTAAATTCACTGGCAGTTCACAAACTGAAATATAAAAATGATATAATAGAAAGCTACTTGCTTCACTGAATAAACAGCAGTCCCAATTTACTGAAAATAAAGCAATTATTATAGGAGAAAACATTTCCTATCATTTAAGGAGCTACCCAGGGGACCACCATGCCATGGCATTTTATGAGATTATAATTCTAGGTTAAATTACTATTGTTTTTTTTTTTTTTTTTTAAATAGGGTTAAGTTTAAATTAGGAGTTATTTGTAAAATGATAAATCAAATGGTTGGATGGATAAACATTTATTGATATCCTACAAGCTATATAGCATATTGGAGAAGGCAATGGCACCCCACTTCAGTACTCTTGCCTGGAAAATCCCATGGATGGAGGAGCCCAGTAGGCTGCAGTCCATAGGGTCGCACGAGTCAGACATGACTGAGCGACTTCACTTTCACTTTTCACTTTCATGCATTGGACAGGGAAATGGCAACCCACTCCAGTGTTCTTGCCTGGAGAATCCCAGGGACGGGGGAGCCTGGTGGGCTGTCATCTCTGGGGTCGCACAGAGTCGGACACGACTGAAGCGACTTAGCAGCAGATAGCATATTGAAAAGCAGAGACATTACTGTGCCAACAAAGGTCCGACTAGTCAAGGCTATGGTTTTTCCTGTGGTCATGTATGGATGTGAGGGTTGGACTGTAAGGAAGGCTGAGCACTGAAGAATTGATGCTTTTGAACTGTGGTGTTGGAGAAGACTCTTGAGAGTCCCTTGGACTGCAAGGAGATCCAACCAGTCCATTCTGAAGGAGATCAGCCCTGGGATTTCTTTGGAAGGAATGATGCTAAAGCTGAAACTCCAGTACTTTGGCCACCTTATGTGAATAGTTGACTCATTGGAAAAGACTCTGATGCTGGGAGGGATTGGGGGCAGGAGGAGAAGGGGACGACAGAGGATGAGATGGCTGGATGGCATCACTGACTCGATGGACGTGAGCCTGGGTGAACTCCGGGACTTGGTGATGGACAGGGAGACCTGGCATGCTGTGATTAATGGGGTCGCAAAGAGTTGGACAGGACTGAGTGACTGAACTGAACTGACTCTATGTTTTAGATTGATAACATGGTACATTGCCTATTTTAACAAAGCACTGAGGAAGCAATTGTTATCCTTATGAAAAAAGGGCAAAGCTCTATCAGAAATGATCCAGTAATGTTTTTACAATTAAAGTAATAAATGCAATACAATATGACATATCACATACAGGACAAAGGGTTCGTGGGGGAAAAGTTCCCTCTGGGTCACTTAGATCAGACAGCAGACAGAAGGAATTTAATACCAATTTTGGTCTGTCACTATGACATGGGAAACTAAAGCAAGTGGAGGAGAGAGGGGTTTTCCTGAAAGAATCACAGAGATAAGAGAGACCAAAGATGGTAAATATCCTCATAATGGTGGGATTTGGGAAAGAGGCAAGAATGTCTAGAGAGGATTTCCAAGAAGCTTTCTGAGAATTGTGCTCAATAAGAACTCCTGAAGGCCCATTTAAGGAAGTCTTATTTTTTTTAATGCAATCCTTCATTGTTTCTGGAGTCATATTTGTGCTTCTATTGTTATACTGAATGTATATAAGTTTATATAATATTCAGTTCAGTTCAGTTCAGTTCAGTCCCTCAGTCATGCCCGACTCTTTGCGACCCCATGAATCGCAGCACGCCAGGCCTCCCTGTCCATCGCCAACTCCCAGAGTTCACTCAAACTCATGTCCATCGAGTTGGTGATGCCATCCAGCCATCTCATCCTCTGTCGTCCCCTTCTCCTCCTGCCCCCAATCCCTCCCAGCATCAGGGTCTTTTCCAATGAGTCAGCTCTTTGCATCAGGTGGCCAAAGTACTGGAGTTTCAGCTTCAGCATCATTCCTTCCAAAGAAATCCCAGGGTGGGATTCAGAATGGACTGGTTGGATCTCCTTGCAGTCCAAGGGACTCTCAAGAGTCTTCTCCAACACCACAGTTTAAAAGCATCAATTCTTCAGCGCTCAGCTTTCTTCACCGTCCAACTCTCACATCCATACATGACCACAGGAAAAATCATAGCCTTGACTAGATGGACCCTTGTTGACAAAGTACTGTCTCTGCTTCTGAATATGCTATCTAGGTTGGTTGTAACTTTCTTTCCAAGGACTAAGCGCCTTTTATTTTCATGGCTGCAGTCACCATCCGCAGTGATTGTGGAGCCAAAAAATTCTGTCACTGTTTCCCCATTTATTTCCCATGAAGTGATGGGACCAGATGTCATGATCTTAGTTTTCTGAATGTTGAGCTTTAAGCCAACTTTTTCACTCTCCTCTTTCACTTTCATCAAGAGTCTTTAGTTCCTCTTCACTTTCTGCCATAAGGGTGGTGTCATCTGCATATCTGAGGTTACTGATATTTCTTTCAGAAATTTTGATTCCACCTTGTGCTTCCTCCAGCCCAGCGTTTCTCGTGATGTACTCTGCATATAAGTTAAAGAAGCAGGGTGACAATATACATCCTTGATGTACTCCTTTTCCTATTTGGAACCAGTCATTGTTGCATGTTCAGTTCTAACTGTTGCTTCCTGACCTGCATACAGGTTTCTGAAGAGGCAGGTCAGGTGGTCTGGTATTCCCATCTCTTTCAGAATTTTCCACAGTTTACTGTGATCCACACAATCAAAGGTTTTGGTGTAATCAATAAAGCAGAAATAGATGATTTTATGGAACTCTCTTGCTTTTTTGATGATCCAGTGAATGTTGGCAATTTGATCTCTGGTTCCTCTGCCTTTTCTAAAACCAGGTTGAACATCTGCAAGTTCACAGTTCATGTACTGTTGAATCCTGGCTTGGAGAATTTTGAGCATTAGTTTACTAGCGTGTGAGATGACTGCAATTGTGCGGTAGTTTGAGCATTATTTTGCATTGCCTTTCTTGGGGATTGGAATGAAAACTGACCTTTTCCAGTCCTGTGGCCACTGCTGAGTTTTCCAAATTTGCTGGCATATTGAGTGCAGCCCTTCCACAGCATCATCTTTCAGGATTTGAAATAGCTCAACTGGAATTCCATCATCTCCAGTAGCTTTGTTTGTAGTGATGCTTCCTAAGGCCCACTTGACTTCACATTCCAGGATGTCTGGCTCTAGGTGAGTGATCACACCATTGTGATTATCTGGGTCGTGAAGACCTATTTTGTACAGATCTTCTGTGTATTCTTGCCACCTCCTCTTAATATCTTCTGCTTCTGTTAGTTCCCTAGCATTTCTGTCTTTTATCGAGCCCATCTTTGCATGAAATGTTCCCTTGGTATCTCTGATTTTCCTGAAGAGATCTCTAGTCTTTCCCATTGTTTTCCTCTATTTCTTTGCACTGATCGCTGAGGAAGGCTTTTTTGTCTCTCCTTGCTATTCTTTGGAACTCTGCATTCAGATGTTTGTATCTTTCCTTTTCGCCCTGGCATTTCACTTCTCTTCTTTTCACAGCTATTTGTAAGGCCTCCCCAGACAGCAATTTTGCTCTTTTGCATTTCTTTTCCATGAGCATGGTCTTGATCCCTGTCTCCTGTACAATGTCACGAACCTCTGACCATAGTTCATCAGGCACTCTATCTATCAGATCTAGTCCCTTAAATCTACTTCTCACTTCCACTATATAATCATAAAGGATTTGATTTAGGTCATACCTGAATGGTCTAGTGGTTTTTCCTACTTTCTTCAATTTAAGTCGGAATTTAGCAATAAGGAGTTCATGACCTCAGCCACAGTCATCTCCCGGTCTTGTTTTTGCTGATTGTATAGAGCTTCTCCACCTTTGGCTGCAAAGAATATAATCAATATGATTTCGGTGTTGACCATCTGGTGATGTCCATGTGTAGAGCCTTCTCTTGTGTTGTTGGAAGAGAGTGTTTGCTATGACCAGTGCATTCTCTTGGTAAAACTCTATTAGTCTTTTGCCTGCTTCACTCCATATTCCAAGGTCAAATTTGCCTGTTACCCCAGGTGTTTCTTGACTTCCTACTTTTGCATTCCAGTCCCCTGTAATGAAAAGGACGTCTTTTTTGGGTGTTAGTTCTAAAAGGTCTTGTAGGTCTTCATAGAACCGTTCAACTTCAGCTTCTTCAGCATTACTGGTTGGGGCATACACTTGGATTACTGTGATATTGAATGGTTTGCCTTGGAAATGAACAGAGATCATTCTGTCGTTTTTGAGATTGCATCCAAGTACTGCATTTCGGACTCTTTTGCTGACCATGATGGCTACTCCATTTCTTCTAAGGGATTCCTGCCCGCAGTAGTAGATATAATGGTCATCTGAGTTAAATTCACCCATTCCAGTCCATTTTAGTTTACCGATTCCTAGATTGTCGACGTTCACTTTTGCCATCTCCTGTTTGACCACTTCCAGTTTGCCTTGATTCATGGACCTGACATTCCAGGTTCCTATGCAATATTGCTCTTTACTGCATTGGACCTTGCTTTTATCACCAGTCACATTCACAGCTGGGTATTGTTTTTGTTTTGGCTCCACCCCTTCATTCTTTCTGGAGTTATTTCTCCACTGATCTCCAGTAGCATATTGGGCACCTACTGAGCTGGGGAATTCCACTTTCAGTATCCTATCATTTTGCCTTTTCATACTGTTCATGGGGTTCTCAAGGCAAGAATACTTAAGTGGTTTGCTATTCCCTTCTCCAGTGGACCACATTCTGTCAGACCTTCCCCACCATGACCCGCCCATCTTGGGTGGCCCCACACGGCTTGGCTTAGTTTCATTCAGTTAGACAAGGCTGTGGTCCATGTGATTAGATTGACTACTTTTCTGTGATTATGGTTTCAGTGTGTCTGCCCTCTGATGCCCTGTCACAACACCTACCGTCTTACTTGGGTTTCTCTTATATAATATTACCACATGCAGATATTGAACCAGAATCCAACATTTATAATTGATTTTCTTCTAATATAATTCTAATTACAAAATCCAAGTTATCTCTGCAGACTTTATTTTATAGTTTATTTTCATCCAGATGTTCTCAGAAAAAATTTTCCCAAGTAATTACCTTCAGGAAATAATTTGAAGTTTTGTGCCTTTGGACTAGCATAAACATAAACTGCATTCTACAACATAAAAGAAAAACACAGTGTTTAATTATACTTGGTTATGAGATTAAAAAGATTAAAAATCTATTAAATAAACACTATAAAGTAAGTAAGAATCATGACCTATTTTTGAACCTTTAAAAGCAACATAACTTAAAATAGTTGCAGGTAATCAACTTCTATGTGAGAGTCAGTCCCTTCTTCACACAAAGATATATGCAGAGTTGGAAATAGCTTTGTTTTTTGGTAGTTTACTGACTCCCTGCTGTATATCTTCACCTGAAGTAGCATTTTAGAACAATTAGTAACTGTAGAGATGATTATAATGTCACAAATGTGGGATTATGACTTTCGCTAAAGAATAAACAGCAGGAGGAGAAAGCCTATTAAGGAGTAAATATCCTATTTCCAGAAAAGTATGGTGTACAGTTAGAAAGAAATGGGAGCAAGAGAGAACAGAAAGGCTCAGTTATAAACACATAAATTTTTATATTACTGGTAGTTTTTAGCAGGAAAACATTTCTATTAAGCAGTTCACTGATAATAAACAAAAAATTTGAAAAACACTGAAATTTTGAGATGTTACCCTTTTGGGGGGAAGGAGAACCAAATGTTTTTAGAATAGCAAAAACAACAAATATCAAAGAGGTAAGACAGTAATAGGGGCTTCCCAGATGGAGCTAGTGGTAAAGAACCTGTCTGCCAATGCAGGAGATGTAAGAGACATGGGTTCAATCCCTGGATTGGGAAGAGCCCCTGGAAGAGGGCACAGCAACCCACTCCAGTGTTCTTGCCTGGAGAATCCCTTGGACAGAGGAGCCTGGTGGGCTACAGTCCATAGGGTCTCAAAGAGTGGGACAAGAATGAAGGAATTTAGCACAAAGGCAAGACATTACTAAACAAGTCTGAAAAATATTAAATGTATTTGTAACTATTAACTTTGAATTGCTAAGCATACTTAGTAACTTGAGTGAAAAGGTCTGCTGAAACATATGAAAAGCAAAATAGATATCAAGAATCTTGAAATATTTACCTCAGCCATTTCATAAAGTGAACCAGATTAAACAAGGAATGAGTAGAATCAAGATTCAGACTGTGCAAATATTTTTTTCTTAATGTAGATCATTATTAGTTTTCAAATAATATCACAAGACAAAGATTAACAGACAGATATTTACCTGTGGTGGATTCATTTTGATATTTGGCAAAACTAATACAATTATGTAAAGTTTAAAAAAAAAAAAAAAACAGGTATTTAGATATACACAAAAAGGTGGGGACCCAGGAGTCAGTTGAGGTCAATTTATAGAAAAGAAAGGAATTAGGTAATGTTTTGGAGGAAGTTGCATCCAAACACAATTATCTCTTAAAGTCTTTTGTCTTTAATTTGCTAAATTATATAGAACAGTCTTGTGGACTCTGTGGGAGAGGGAGAGGCTGGGATGATTTGGGAGAATGGCATTGAAACATGAATAATACCATATAGGAAAAGAGTCGCCAGTCCAGGTTCGATGAACGATACTGGATGCTTGGGGCTGGTGCACTGGGACGACTCAGAGGGATGGTACAGGGAGGGAGGAGGAAGGAGGGTCCAGGATGGGGAACACGTGTATACCTGTGGTGGATTCATGTTGATATATGGCAAAACCAATACAATATTGTAAAGTTTAAAAATAAAATTAAAAAAAAAAAACATTTTCAACCACACACACACACACAAAAACACAAATATCCATTCCCAGTGACAGAAAAGGAATTTTTAAACTATTTGAAGGAAAATATCATTGTATCAGTCAGGGTTCTCCAGAGAAACAGAACCAACAGAATATGTGCGTGTATATGTATGTGTATACATACACATATATACATGCACAGAGACTGATTTTAAGAAACTAGCTTATACAATTGAGGGGACTGGCAATTCCAAAATCTGTAGGACAGGTTAGCAGAGTAGAAATTCAGATAGAAATTGATACTGTAGATATGAGATAGATTTTCTTCTCTAGGACAGCTGAGGTTTTGCTCTTACGGATTTTCAGTGGGACTGAAGCCCAGCCACACTGGGTAACCATCTAGGTTAACAGCAACACTTACATTGGTGTTTGATTAAATAACTAAGTACTTATCGTAACTAAGTTGAGACATAAAACTAACCATCACAATTAGGTTGAATCTTCTGGACTGTGTGAAGGGATTTGGAGTTTATCCTAAATGCAGTGAGAAACCTCTGCTGGATAGTAGACAGTAGCCAGATGGAAGGAGATGTCATGATTATAAACCTGGAGCCAAACACCAAGACATTTATCTTTTCTGCTTGTGATAGTGGTTTGGAATGGGGATGGGCATTTTTTGACAGTGATCAAGTAAATAGAACATGAACTCATTTACTTAAAAAACCTTCCCAAGCATCTGAACAAAATTATCAATCACAATAGCATGTCTTCCCAGAAAGATAGTTCATTTCTAAAATTGTTTATAGGATAATTTACCAAAATACTCGAGTAAAAATGCCTGGACATTTCCTTAGACTGCCTTTTGCTTTGTTGCTTTTTAAATGTGCAAATTATTTTTTAAAAAAGAAATTCAGATAAAACCAATGTATCCCAGATTTTGAAAATAAATGTACATTGATTTTTTTAGTAAAATCAGATTTATCTAATCACTGCAAATATGCTGCATATGTATTTTAATAGCTAAACATAAATTGAAGTTTACAGATATAAGTAGAATGTTCATTATATTCCAAGTCAATTCATACAATGGACCATCAACACAAGGAAACTAGCTTTAACAATTATGAAACCCAGGGTTAGAATAAAAATGTAGATGCAATAAAATATAATGATTTTTATGAAATTCCTATTCAGTATTATTTAAGCTAAAATATTGTCTGTAATTCTTTTCTAATAAGTGTAATTAATATTATTTTTCTCCCTTTCCTAGCTATACTGAAATTATGTACTACTGTCACAATGATAATTTTAAAACTAATAAAAATATTCTTTAAATTATAGAAACTGTTTTCTTGATATGAGTTACCTAGCTTATAAAAATCATAATTCTTTATATGCATATTGAACTCTTTCCCTAAGAACTCAAAGAACTTTAATTAAAAATAATTACATTGTTATAATTTATATAGCACTTTTTCTTCCTTCACTTCTGGGATACTAATCTTTATTTGATTGGAAATACGGTATTTTGATTGCATGTGCTTTTATTATTTGTGATGTCTTATGTGAAAGTAACACAGTGATTCATTTGTTGTTTTGTTGTTTAGTCACTAATTCATGTCCAACTCTTTGTGACCCCAAGGACTGTAGCCCACCAGACTTGGGCAAGAATACTCAATTGGATTGCCATTGCCTTCTCCAGGGAATCTTCCTGACCCAGGGATTGAACTTGTGTCTCCTGCACTGGCAGATGGGTTCTTTACCACCGAGCCACCAGGGAAGCCAATGATTCATTACATTTATAAAAATAGTGTATTTTCTGATAAAGGAAATGTGGGGCATGTTTCCAGATCCTAGCAGGCCTTTCAATACCAGAATTTTGCTTTTAATTCACAATCATGATTCTATGGCAGGAGGTTACATAGACGGCAAAGATATGTGGAAATGGGCAGTACAGAGTATATACAAAATACACAGTGAGGTCGCTGGTAAAGGCATTAAGTCCATCATAACCAGTGTACTTTCTTTTGGAATAGATACAGACCTGTATAAATGGACTCAATCATTATAAGGAACTCAATTGACTACTTTAATGGGAACAACTGCTGAAGTCACAGGAAACCTTGGTTTGTGTGGATGGTTCTCTGACATTAACACTGTACTCCAGCCTGACCCAGAGAGACTATCTTCAAAAACTGGTTCCCATGGTGTAATTCAACTCATTCTGTGTGGTTGGTTCCCTACTGAGTCCATCTGTAGCTTCTCTATTTGCTTTTGGAGACCTTTGACTTCAGAAGGTACTGTGAAGAAAAATCACAAAGAATTTAAGAATTATAGATGCTTCATAACCTCAACATTAAAAAGTAAAGTAACTGTGTTAGTATTAGTAACGTAGGACTCATTGGTCATACAGACTAAAGTAAGAAAAGCCTACAGGCTGAATGTCGCAGTAAGTAATAATTCAAATCAGTAAAGTTCTGTTATTTTAAAGATATTTTTCAAAGCATAATTATAGCTTTGAAATGTTCAAAAGTATGTTGTAAACTATTCCTGTGCTTAATACAGTATTTGAAATACTGCCCACAAAATTGATAGTAAAATATTTTAATCTTTTAGATTGTATTTGTTTTGATTTGGACAGTGCAATTATCTCAACATTATAGAAACAATAATTTCCTGATTTATCCAGAGATTTGCAATAGGAAGTTAAAAAAGAAAACTTGCCAAGTGCTTTCTATTGTTTTCATAAAATAGCAGAGGCAGACTCATCTATTCACTCATGCATTTAATAAATGCTATGAGATTTCTTGTCATGTACCAGGAATACTGCTAGATGCTTGGAATAAAATGTTGAGCAAAAAATACAATCCCTGCTGCTATGGAACTTTTGATCTAATTTATACATCAGCATTGGGAAAAAGATATAACAATAAACATATATCTGCAGAAGGGTTTTGTTTGTTTTCTGTGACAATGCTTTGCACATAATTAGTGCTCAATGAACATTTTTGAATGAATAAATGAATGAGTGAGTGAATTGGAGGAAAACAGTGAAAGTGAAAGTCACTCAGTCGTGTATGACTCTTTGGGACCCCATGCACTATACAGCCCATGGAATTCTTCAGGGCCAGAATACTAGAGTGGGTTGCTCATCCCTTCTCCAGGGGATCTTCCCAACCCCCGGATCGAACCCAGGTCCCCCGCATTGCAAGCTGATTCTTTACCAGCTGAGCCACCAGAAAAGCCCAATGAGTGAGTGAATTGTAGGAAAACAATGATAGGTTTGACACCATTTAAGGTTTGAGGTAGTGAGATCCTTTGCTGGAGAAGTTGGAAATGGTGTCTGAGTTCAGTTTATCATTGGACCTTGAAGGTTTTTGCTATTTCAGAGTTTTATCACCTAAGTCATTGAAAGCTACTCAATATTTTAAGTGACACAATATCCTATTCACCCACGTATTAAAAAAAATTGTTTCCTCTGGAAAAATCTCTACTAGCCTCCATTTAAAGGAGATCTCTATCAGTATTTATTCTTAGATGATTTATATTTATCATATCCTAATATTTATATATATATATATATATATATATATATATATATATATATATATATATGTATAGTGTGTGTGTGAAATATCTGGGCTTCTCTGGTAGCTCAATTGGTAAAGAATCTGCCTGAAATGCAGAAGATCCCAGCTCAATTCCTGGATCAGGAAGATATGCTGGACAAAGGATAGGCTACCCACTCCCGTATTCTTGGGCGTCCCTGGTGGCTTATTAAATAGTTTACCTTAGTCCCTTTTTACTACATGATATTTGTATTTTGTCTGTCAACTTGAAAAGCTATCAGCTGCAAGTAGCAAAAGTTGAATTAATACGGGCTTAAACTATGCAAAGATTTATTATTCTACTTAACAAGAAGGCTGTGGGGGTGGAGCAGCTGCTGGCATCAGTTCGTCTGCTCAACAAATCACCCAGGATCTGTTCTTTTATTCTCCTCTGTGGTTCCTAGCATTTGACTTTGTCCTTCTTTTATCACCTAATGATTATAATAGGACCACCACATTTGTAGTATCAAATCTATTTCAAATAAGATAATATAGCAAAAGCAGCAAGATAAAGCTCGTTTCTTCCATGTGTGTAAGGAAATAAATGTTTTGCCAAAGCTTCCCAGCACTTTTGCCTTTTAAGTTTTGCTGGCTGAAGCTGGGCATGTTGTTAACATGAAGGAAATTGGTGTGGGTGTGGGGAGGAGGAAGCTAGGAGAGGACAGGGAAGAGTTGTAAATCATTGTGGTCTTCTGTGTGTATTCTTGGAGAAGAAAATGGCAACCCACTCCAGTATTCTTGCCTGGAGAGCCCCATGGACAGAGGAGCCCAGCAGGCTACAGTCCATGGCATCACAAAAGTCGGACACAACTTAGCAACTAAACTACTAGCACCACCATGTGTATTCTACTATTCTTAGTTCCTTGACTCTGTGAGGACTTTAACACTTAAACTAATTTATCTTGCTATGAATATGATTGTGCCTAGTTCTGTTGAATAGTCTGAAATGGAATCATATTGGATCATCTTTTCTGTGCTTAAAAGCTACCTCTTGTGGTCTGGGGAATTAGCAATGATTGATTTAAAACAGAGGAAAGAGGAAACCACACCATCAGTCCTTCTTAAAAGTGGTTCTGAATCATTTGTTGAGTTAAATGATATCTAACAATCTGCTGTTTATTTGTCAGGCTTCCCTACTAATTGTAGACCCAAATAGCAAATTATGCTGTATTATTATTACCAATGGATTCATATAGATTTTTAATACTGCCACAGACCCTAAATAAAATACCAAATTTTTATCAGATTTTTTTGAAGTATTAAAACTGACAAGAGTATAGAAAACCAACTTCTTTTGCAAATACAATAATTATAGCACATCTGGCAGCATTTCTGCTAGCCCTGCTGTTTTGCCTCAGTGGGGACTTGGGCTCCAGATGTTGTAGATGCAGTTGGATGGTCACCCACAGTCTATCACCCCAAGGCACACGAGCCAGAGCCAAAAGCGAATCCAAACGTCTGATGCCAAAAATGTTCAGAACAGCAGAAGTACCTCAAAAACAAATGCTCAGGTCCTGAATGATCAAAAGTCCATTTTATAGAAGTGTTTCCTTCATAAATTATTCAAATAAAATATACATTGCTTATTCCTGTTTCTAGAAAACATCTATAAATTTTATTATGAGGTTTATTAGCATTATAAAATACAAGATTATAAATATTATCTTTTATCATCTAGATCCAACAGAAAGTTATTTTATTTAAAGTAAAGTTAGTATCTATATTTCTATATGTATGTGAAGTTGCTCAGTTGTATCCGACTCTTTGTGATCCCATGGACTATAGTCTACCAGACTTCTCTGTCCATGGGATTTTCCAGGCAAGAATACTGGAGTGAGTTGCCATTTCCTTCTCCAGGGGATCTTCCTGACCCAGGGATCAAACCCAGGTCTCCTGCATTGCAGGCAGATGCTTTACCCTCTGAGCCACCAGGGATATCTGGAAAGTAAGTGTGCTTAAAATATCATAAAACATATTTTGGGGAATAAAGGTAATTTTACTGTATTGTGTTCCCTCTTCTCTGACAGCTCAAGAAAATTTCATTAATAATTGCCTCTGGAAAACCAAGGTTTAGACTTGTTAATTGTCCTTTTCCTAATTTGATACAATACCATAATAAGACACATCTCTATTTTTTCCTTACTGAAATCACATGCTAAATTACTACACTTCCCTTTAATCTATTTCCTTCTATATTGTTTAGCTCTCCTGCTAACTACTTATCATAATATCATGATTAAAAGTAAATTAAGGAAATCCCCTGGTGATCCCACAGTAAGGACTCTGTGCTTTCATTGCCAAAGGTGCAGGTTCAATCCCTGGTCTGGGAATTAAGATCCATGAAGCCACACGGCAAGGTGAAAACATAAAGTTTGATTCAAGAAAAAAAAAAAAAGTAAATTAATACAGTAATTAATTCAGAAGGTATGATTAAAAGTGAAATAATCTTCTAATATGTTTACATATTATAATTCATTTCATATTTAATCCACTCACAACTTCTATATTAGTGTCCCCTTGCTGCTATGACAAATTAATACAATCCAACATAATCTCTCCATCTCAAGGTCATTGACTCAATTACACTTATTTAATTGTGTAGCTTTACAATGGAAAGTTACATATTCATAAATTTGGAGGATTAAAACAGGAACATTTTTTGGCCTCCATTATTCTACCCACCCAACCTTCTCGTTCAGTTGTTACATAAAATTACTGTATAATTATATGATATTACAGTTAGTTATGTGAGGGAAAACTAATGGAGAATCACATAACTAACTATAACTATAAACTCACATAACTTAACTGTTACCAACCAGATGTTGACCATCTAGAGATGAGCTGAAAACATATACATAAAAAAATTGAAGAAATAAAGTGTGTGCAGTCAATTTTATATACTTTATTCCAGGAAAATGTACTGATTACTTCATTAATAATTTTTGTGGCTTGAATTTTTCTTAACCACAGAGATTTAAATGTAGAAGATCATAAAAGAAAATGCTGATTTTCACAGAAGAAGTTGTAAGAAGTAGAAACTAAGAAACTGATCATCTTCCTGGGGCCAAGGGTTAAATCCCAAAGAGTCAATAACCTCTTAAAGTCATATGTAAATTTTAAGGTCATAGGTAGAAACCTTATTGAAATTTTACCATATCCCTAAGGGATATGGATTCCCCAACCAAACTCAGTACCAATGTGAAACAAAGAAAAGCAAAATTACCATAAATGTTAAAATTTACTTAATCCCATTAAAGAAACACAACAAGATGACTGATTTACATTTCAGAAATATTTCTATGCAAGATTCCTCAAATAAAGTGATTATTTGTTTCAAACAGGAAGCACTTGTTATCTGAAATATTTGCTTGCATGAAATACTGTACCAATGATACCAAATGCAGTTTTTCTCTGTTATTAAACTGGCAACATTCTCTTGGAGACACTAAATCATTTGCTAATAATTTCATAATTTTATACATAAAAGAGACCATTCTATACACAGTAAGCATTATGAAAAAACATATTAAAAATATGTTCATGTGGTAGAGCTTCAACGTTGAAACTTGAGTGGGGTTTGTGGTTATACATTCAGTTCAGTTCAGTTGATCAGTCGTGTCTGACACTTGCGACCCCATAAACTGCAGCATGCCAGGCCTCCCCATCCATCACCAACTCCGGGTTCCACCCAAACCCATGTCCTTCGAATCAGTGATGTCATCCAACCATCTCATCTTCAGTCGTCCCCTTCTCCTCCTGCCCTCAATCTTTCCCAGCATCAGAGTCTTTTCAAATGAGTCAGCTCTTTGCATCAGGTGGCCAAGTATTGGAGTTTCAGCTTCAACATCAGTCCTTCCAATGAACACCCAGGACTGATATCCTTTAGGATGGACTGGTTGGATCTCCTTGCAGTCCAAGGGACTCTCAAGAGTCTTCTCCAACACCACAGTTCAAAAGCATCAATTCTTCTGCACTCAGCTTTCTTTATAGTCCAACTATCACATCCATACATGACCACTGGAAAAACCACAGCCTTGACTAGACAGAACTTAGTTGGCAAAGTAATGTCTCTGCTTTTTAATATGCTGTCTATGTTGGCCATGACTTTCCTTCCAAGGAGTAAGCATCTTTTTATTTCATGGCTACAGTCACCATCTGCAGTGATTTTGGAGCCCAGAAAAATAAATCAGCCACTGTTTCCACTATTTTGCCATCTATTTCCTATTTCGCTATCTATTGAAGTGATGGGACCAGATGCCATGATCTTAGTTTTCTCATTTGAGCTTTAAGCCAACTTTTCCACTCTCCTCTTTCAATTTCATTAAGAGGCTCTTTAGTTCTTCTTAACTTTCTGCCATAAGGGTGGTGTCATCTGCATATCTGAGGTTATTGATATTTCTCCCAGCAATCTTGATTCCAGCTTGTGCTTCCTCCAGCCCAGTGTTTCTCATGATGTACTCTGCATATAAGTTAAATAAGCAGAGTGACAATATACAGCCTTGACGTACTCCTTTTCCTATTTGGAACCAGTCTGTTTTTCCATGTCCAGTTCTAACTGTTGCTTCCTGACCTGCATACAGGTTTCTCAAGTGGCAGGTCAGGTGGTCTGGTATTCCCATCTCTTTCAGAATTTTCCACAGTTTCTTGTGATCCACACAGTCAAAGGCTTTGGCATAGTCAATAAAGCAGAAATGGATGTTTTTCTGGAACTCTCTTGCTTTTTTGATGATCCAGCGATTGTTGGCAATTTGATCTCTGGTTCTTCTGCCTTTTCAAAAATCAGCTTGAACATCTGAAAGTTCACAGCTCACATCTTGCTGAAACCTAGCTTGGAGAATTTTGAGCATTACTTTACCATCATGTGAAATGAGTGCAATTGTGCAGTAGTTTGAGCATTCTTTGGCATTGCTTTTCTTTGGGATTGGAATGAAAACTGACCTTTTCCAGTCCTGTGGCCACTGCTGAGTTTTCCAAATTTGCTGGCATATTGAGTGCAGCACTTTCACAGCATCATTTTTCAGGATTTGAAATAGCTCAACTGGAATTCCATCACCTCCACTAGCTTTGTTCGTAGTAATGCTTTCTAAGGCCCACTTGCCTTCACATTCCAGGATGTCTGGCTCTAGGTGAGTGATCACACCATCGTGATTATCTGCGTCATGAAGACCTATTTTTTTACAGTTCTTCTGTGTATTCTTGCCACCTCTTCTTAATATCTTCTGCTTCTGTTAGTTCCCTACCATTTCTGTCTTTTATTGAGCCCATCTTTGCATGAAATGTTCCCTTGGTATCCCTAATTTTCTTGAAGAGATCTTTAGTCTTTCCCATTTTGTTTTCCTCTATGTCTTTGCACTGGGCTTTCTTATCTCTTCTTGCTATTCTTTGGAACTCTGCATTCAGATGGGAATATCTTTCCTTTTCTTCTTTGCTTTTCACTTCCTTTCTTTTCACAGCTATTTGTAAGGCCTTGTCAGACAGCCATTTTGCTCTTTTGCATTTAATTTTCTTAGGGAAGTTCTTATTCCTGTCTCCTGTACAATGCTACGAACCTCCATCCATAGTTCATCAGGCACTCTATCAGATCTAGTCCCTTAAATCTATTTCTCACTTCCACTGTATAATCATAAGGGATTTGATTTAGGTCATACCTGAATGGTCTAGTGGTTTCCCCAATTTCTTCAATTTCATTCTGAATTTGGAAATAAGGAGTTCATGATCCGAGGCACAGTCAGCACCCAGTCTTGTATTTGCTGACTGTATAGAACTTCTCCATCTTTGGCTGCAGAGAATATAATCAATCTGATTTCAGTATTGACCATCTGGTGATATCCATGTGTAGAATCTTCTCTTGTGTTGTTGGAAGAGTGTGTTTGCTATGGCCAGTGTGTTCTCTTGGCAGAACTCTACTAGCCTTTGCCCTGCCTCATTGTGTACTCCAAGGCCAAATATGCCTGTTACTCCAGGTGTTTCTTGACTTCCTACTTTTGCATTCCACTCCCCTATAATGAAAAGGACATCTTTTGGGGGTGTTAGTTCTAGAAGTTCTTGTATGTCTTCATAGAACCGTTCAACTTCAACTTCTTCAGCGTTACTGGTTGGGGCATAGACTTGGATTACCATGATATTGAATGGTTTGCCTTAGAAACGAACAGAGATCATTCTGTCGTTTTTGAGACTGCATCCAAGTACTGCATTTTGGACTCGTTTTTTGACTATGATGGCGACTCCATTTCTTCTAAGGGATTCTTGCTGACAGAATGTGGTCCACTGGAGAAGGGATTGGCAAACCATTTCAGTATTCTTGCTTTGATAACCCCATGAACAGTATGAAAGGGCAAAAAGGACACTGAAAGATGAACTTCCCAGGTCAGTAGGTGCCCAATATGCTACTGGAGACCAGAGGAGAAGTAACTCGAGAAAGAAGGAAGGGATGGAGACAAAGCAAAACAACACCCAGTTGTGAATGGGACTTGTGATGGAAGCAGGGTTCGATGCTATAAAGAGCAATATTGCATAGGAACCTGGAATGTTAGGTCCATGAATCAAGGGAAATTGGAAGTGGTCAAACAGGAGATGACAAGACTGAACATCAGCATTCTAGGAATCAGTGAACTAAGATGGACTGGAATGGGTGAATTTAACTCAGATGACCATAATATCTTCTACAGTGGTTATACATTAGGCTGAAGTTAAAGCTGTATTTGGGCTGTCAGGAATACACACGTTTGACTAAAGACAATGTGGAGATTCTGTTGATAACTAACTAATTCTTATCATTCTTGTCTCACATTATTAACAATGCTACTTTGAATCTAATTGCATCCTGATTTTTATAAGTGTATAAATTAAGAATATGGTGTGGGTTATTTTATAGTGTTGTCATTAGCTCTAGAATTTATGGAATCTCCTCTTCTTTACAAACAGAGATAGTCAGTTGTGAACATCATTTTAACTTTTGACTTCATTTTGCATTTATACAGCTTGAGGTATGCTTTTCCTATCTGCTCTTCCATGGATCTCTACTTATCTTTCTCTATTTACTTTTGTTGGGAGTTAAGCTATGAAAAATTTAATATGACTATATATTTTTCTTTCTTTGAAATTTGGGATATAAGCAATCAATCTTCACAGCCCATTGTGTTGCCATGAATTAAATTAGTTGTCAAGTGAGAAGAATATCAGCTCAAATGCTTGATTTTGCAATATGCCCATTATAATAGAAGAATTACCTTAGTTGCTGCTCATCTATCATTTTCGAGCAGTCTTTTTAAAAGACACAAGCAGATGTCAGACACCTGAAAGTTTCGGGTGACAGGTCATTTTTGAAGGAAATAATTTAAACTTTGAAGGAAGGTAGAAAAGGAAATGTGTAGTCACCTTATACTATCATGGAGTTCTAAAAAATATTAGAAAAGTAATTTCTCTTCTTAAGTTTGCTGTATGTTTTGGACATACAGCTCTATGCTTTATAGCATTTATATGCAAGACCAGGAGAAAAAGAGTGAAGCAAACTATATGAGTGTCAACCTTGTATATCATCTTCAATGACTATTCTAAATTCCCTGAGCGTAGATTAGTAGATCAGGATGCACTGATTTGGGAAGAACTGGACATAAATCAGGATGCAATGATTCTGGGAGAAGAACTGGACACAAGTCAACATGCATTGATTCGGAAAAACTGGACATAAGAAAGCAGAATATTTCTCTTTCTATTTATTATATGTAAGGACAATATTAACCACATCTGTAATCAGACACCAGGAAGACGGATAATGTAATATAAGCTAATATTGATTAACTGAGCTAAATACTTTACATGGTTTATATATTATATATATATTTTTCCATCCCCATGATGCTAGGCTCTAGTATTATTTAAATTTCAGGTGTAGTATTACTGAGGCCATGCATGTTAAATAACCTGTCAAGAGTCATGTAACTAGTAAGTATGCTAAGTAGTAATAGGACACTGAGGATGCAGACAGTGTACCATCATCACTGATTCTACATTCTATAGGAGAAATCACAGAGTAAACCCATAACAGATAATAAGGAGAAAAAGGAAGAAGAAAATAAGAAATTAAAGGAACAAGCCTTGCATTTACCTGAAGGAAGAAAATTTGCCTGCAGAGAAATTAGCAAGTATAAGGTTTATTGTTTTTTGTTTTTTCTTTTTTAAGAAAAAAGCCAAGAGGCTAAGAGAACAGCATTAAGAATCTAAATCTACTGGTAATACATGTGGAAATTGATTAGATGGAGCACCAGGAAACATTTATGGTCTGGTTTTGCAGACCATAGTAGGGTCTTGAAGTATAGTCTGATATAGAAAGATGCTGAATGATTTTGCTCAGAGAAGTGGCATGCTATTGCTTACATTCTAAAGGAATCATTCTGCTGGCTACTGAAAGATATGAGAGTAGAAGAGGCAAACCAGATAAGAGGCTAACTCATTGTTTGAAAAACAAAATATGCTTTCATCGACAAAAAATATAGCATTGGTAGAGATGTTTGATACTTTGCCACTATTTTGAAAATAATTAGAACATATTCTTTTGTGTTGGCATTGATGGGCAAACAGAGATGCCACATAAGAAGTCTGATACTGAAGTCTGCTGCTGCTGTTGCTGCTGCTAAGTCGCTTCAGTCATGTCCGACTCTGTGCGACCCCATAGACGGCAGCCCACCAGGCTCCCCCATCCCTGGGATTCTCCAGGCAAGAACACTGGAGTGGGTTGCCATTTCCTTCTCCAATGCATGAAAGTGAAAAGTGAAAGCGAAGCCACTCAGTCGTGTCCAACTCGCAGCGACTCCAGGGACTGTAACCTACCAGGCTCCTTCATGCATGGGATTTTCCAGGCAAGAGTACCTGAGTGGGGTACCACTGCCTTCTCTGGATACTAAAGTCTAGAGGACTCCAATATATAAATCTGGATGTTAAGGATAGATATTACGATTGGAAAGACCTCAGCTGCGAGTCTGGATAATATATCCTGGAGAAAGAGTACAGATGTAAAATACACCTAAGGACAAAATATTAGAGAATGTTGACATTTAGAGTCAAACAGAAAGGAGGAAAAACTGGAAAAGGACGTGGAATAGAGGAGACAATGAGTTCAACTGGAAAGAATTAGGAAGTACTACTTTTAAATCAAAGATGACAGAATTTAGTGTATTTTATTTTAATAATATGCAAAAAGGTCAATTTTGTTGACTGCAAAATCAGTAGTATTAATAGAAAAGTGGACAGCATAAGCCAGTTTGAGGTGAAGTTAAAGAATGAATGGGAAATAAAGAAGAGAAATGGTATGGTGTTGGCTTCTTTGTGGAGGGAGGGTTATTTTTATATCCAGTTTTGTAAATGACTGACCAATGCTGAATAAAATGAGGATTGGTGTTGTAAGGAGAGTAAAAGTTAAGGAGCAATGTTCTGAAAATGGGAGGAAAGGAGATTCAAAGAACAAAGCACAAGTGGAGTGGTTGCTTTGTTTTAATGAATTAAGGCACACTTTTGTTTATTCAGATAGGAGGGAGAATCAGTGGTAAACATTGGGTAGGATTGTAGGTACAATGGCTGAACAATGATCCCACAAAGTCCCCAAGGTTCTAATCCTTCAAACTTGTGAGTGTGTTATCTTACATATCAAAAAGGAACTTTGATGGTGTGATTAAATTAAGGTTTTAGAGATGGGGAATTATTAAACTGGATTATTTTAGTGGGCCAAAATGTAACCACAGTGTCCTGAGAGGAAGGCAGGAAGGTCAGGATAAAGAAGGAAATATGGAGAGGGAAGCAAAGGTCACAGTAACCCCCTTGTTTTATGGGACCCATGAACCAAGTATACAGGCAACATCTAGAAGCCGAAGATGACAAGAAAACAGATTTCCGCCCAGAGCCTCCAGAAAGAATGTAGCCCTGCTGACACTAATTTTAAAGGACACATTTTTGGGATCCTGACCTCCAGAACTGTGAAAGAATAAACATCCTGACTCTTTGTGACCCCATGGACTATAGCCCACCAGGCTCCTCTGTCCATGGAATTCTCCAGCAAGAATACTGGAGTGGGTAGCCATTCCCTTGGATCTTCCCAACCGGAATCAAACCCAGGTATCCTGTGTTATAGGCAGATTCTTTACCATCTGAGGCACCAGGAAAGCCCCTTATGTTAAGCCACTAGATGGTAATTTGTTAGCAACAGGAAGGTAATACGCTAAGGTTGAGTGTAGGAAAGTAAGAAGATTCCAAACTAAGCACTTTCTTAGAGAAGACAGTATCTCCTGAGATGCATGTGGAGGTTGGGGACTGGGAGGTAAGAGAACAGAAGAGCACGTATAAAAACTTTTTATTAAAAACTGGTAAATTTAGCCAAAAAGAAATGTAATAGAGTTTTTCATATAATCAAAGAGAAAACAACCTTATCATTTCTGTGGGTTTTCTTAACCAATATTCAAAGGCTTGGATGCATAATAGAGAGGCATTTGTCATAACTAATGTAGAATCATTTTTCAGTGTGGTGAAACAAAATTTAAGATGCACAAATGATTTGAGAGTGTTGGCTGAAGAATAAGTTTTATGATAAGCAATGAATTAAGTCTAGACAAGAAGTGTTGAAGCCAGAAAGGGGTTGATGAATAGTGCTTCAAAAAGTGAAGTCAAATGGTTTAGACCTGAATAGGTTGATGGTTTGGGGGGGGTGTGTGTGTGTGTGTGTAAAAATACATTTAAAGGAAACAATAATCAGAGAGTGGGTAGCAGTGATGAGCTGAAGAAACAGTGTCCAGAATTTGGGCTGATTTGTCATGTTCATTGTACTTAGTATAGAATCACTAATAGTGGTACATAATTTTAAAATGTCCATCAGCAGATGAATGGATAAGAAAGCTGAGGTACATATACACATACTCAGCCATTAAAAAGAATACATTTGAATCAGTTCTAATGAGGTAGATGAAACTGGAGCCTATTATACAGAGTGAAGTAAGCCAGAAAGAAAAACACCAATACAGTATACTAATGCATATATATGGAATTTAGAAAGATGGTAACAATAACCCTGTATGCGAGACAGCAAAAGAGACGCAGATGTATAGAACAGTCTTTTGGACTCTGTGGGAGAGTAAGAGGGTGGGATGATTAGGGAGAATGGCATTGAAACATGTATAATATCATATAAGAAACGAATCACCAGTCCAGGTTCAACGCAGGATACAGGATGTTTGGGGCTGGTGCAGTGGGATGACCCAGAGGGATGGTATGGGGAGGGAGGTGGGAGGGGGGTTCAAGATGGGGAACACGTGTACACCCGTGGCGGATTCATGTTGATGTATGGCAAAACCAATACAATATTGTAAAGTAATTAGCCTCCAACTAAAATAAATATATTAAAAAAAAAAGGGGGGGGGAAAAAAACACACCTGAGACAGGAACAAGGGTCTTTATTCAAGGAGAGTAAATCATCGAGACATCAACGCATGGCAGCAAGAATCTAAATTAAGAAGTGGTATTTTTCAGATGGAGCTGGCATTTTTTCTGAAGAATAAATTTTCAAAAAGCAGAAGTCACTGATTTAGAAATTGACAATGAGAAGTAACATTGATACTACTGCTTTGTATTTATTTGAGAATATATATATATTACATATATACATACATATATACACACACAGACATATATGTACACATATATATATATACACACATATATATGTATGCACACACACATATATATACATACACATATATATATATATATACACACACACACACACACATAGGGCTTCCCTTGTGGCTCAGCTGGTAAAGAATCTGCCTGCAATGCAGGAGACCTGGGTTCGATCCCTGGTTGGGAAGATTCCCTGGAGAAGGGAAAAGCTACCCACTCCAGTATTCTGGCCTTGAGAATTCCATGAACTGTATAGTCCATTGGGTTGCAAAGAGTCGGACACGACTGAACGACTTTCACTTTCACTTTTCATATACATATGTAAGTTTAGAAAAAGTATATGAAACCAGTTGTTTGAAAATGCATTAGTGAGATAATAAATCATTTTAAAAGCCTCTTTTCATAAATAGGAACTATCACAACAGTAAAGCAATAAAGATTTAGTATTACTCAGAGTTCCTTAAAATATGAATCATTATTTTTATTAGAAATTTCTAAAGACATAGGATGAGGCAATTATTCTTCATACTAATCCAACAAAGATCTAAATTAATTTATTAAATATGTAAAAATGTCTAAAGGTATGATAACAAATAGATGCTATATAATATTTGATTATCTGTTTTGATTTGTATGATATCTCATAAGGAACTCCTGAGTACTTCTGCTGAATGCTGTGCAGGAATTGATGCTAGAGTAATAAAATACACTGTGAGAAATGAACTCAAGTCTACAATGAAGCCTTTTATCACACCCTTAGACAGAAAAGCTCCAGATGAACATGGATTCAAACAAGTTGAAGCAATCCTCAGGTGACAGGCCCTCCAACAAAAAATTCATTTCTGTTAAATTTTAGCAACCCAGAGTTTGAAACTTGGGGATTTTTAGTAGACCATAAAGCTTTCAATTAATTGAATTAATCAAAGCATTGTGATTAAAGCAGTCATTAATCCTTGATTAAACATAAGTCAATATCCCATTTCTAAACCCAGAGGTTATTTACAATAAGTGAGATGAGACCCATTTTAACAGCTCCTATTTTGCTCTGCAACTGAAATGAAGCTAGCTTAAATGTGCTGCATCTTTTGTGATTGTAGTTGCATCTGTCGGTATGGTTATATGACTGATATAACAAAACGTTTTTTTTTTTTCCTAGCAATGTATTGGATTAGATACCACTGGAAATTAGTTATCTTATAATATTTCTGTTTAAACTACACATTTATTTGGGAGGATACATATAGATTATATTGAGGCCCATGTCAGGGAAGATAATTTCCAAAGTTATTTTCAGAAAGACAAAAATAGAGTTAATTCACTTCAATTTAACATGCATCTGTTAAATCAGCTTTTAGGGTAAAAATGGCTCCAGAACAATTTATTCTTTTGAGTGGTAAATTATTTAGTAGAGGTGCTGCTGCTTTTGAGTTTGATTGGGTGAGCAGAGACATCATCATTAAGTTCTAAATAAGAAATTTAATAATTATAATGAATCAAAGAGAAATCAATCAATGGAAAATTAGCTGACAGTGTGGCATGAAGACTCAAGTGTATCCATAATTTTCTCCAGTCACATCCCTGATCCTACTGTCTTTTTTCGCTAGTCTCGCTGAAGCCTTTAAACTTCTCTGTACAGATGAGTTTATTCTACAACTTTTATAAAGGATGAAAAGAAGTTTAATGGGGAGGCTCTGTATAACTCATCATCTTACTCTCTAAACTGTAGGTGTAAAATTCCAAAATTTTTAAGAAAATCATATTTTTTCTTCATCTAGGTACATGTCTGCTAAGCATCCTTCATAGAGTATTGATAAAGTACTGGTCTTTTTTATATCGGCTGCCTCTAACAACCAAGGCAATGATGGCATATGCTCGCAGCCAGCAGAATGACATGAAGCCAGGAAGTTGTTGTGTGACATATCAATGGCCTACTGGGAACGTTCTATTCTTTATTATTTTACCTGAGTCACAATTTCGAAAATTTTGCTCCACTGAGGTATCTACGATTTTTAGATAGTGTGACACTTTGTCTGCAAACGTCTCTATCCCTTCACAATTTTATCTCAATTTAAAACTACTTGTTCCCCAAAGACATATTATTTTTTTCCTGCAATCTACTTGACAGGAGATCCTCATTCCCCCAATCCTTAAAGCACCTAAAGTTGTGGAGTGTTTGAATTTCATAGGCTCTTCTTTCTGACAGACATGTCAGCTTCTCTGAGAAAATACCATTGGCTTCATAATCTCATCATCACTACTTTTATCTTTTGAGGTGGGGGTTCCTCATCCCCACCTTCATGCACTGATGATTTCAGCTGTGCTATTTAAAATTCTTCAGTGGCTTCCCATTATATTGTGAACAAAACTCAAATCTCAATTTTGGTATGACCAGGCCCCGGTTTACCTTTGCAATCTTATTCTGTAATTCTCAGTGGTCAAGCATTAATCACACTGGTTGTCTTCCAGAACCTCAAATATACCCATTTTTTTTCTCACCTCTGAGTAGTTATGCTTACTTTTTTTCTTTTTGTCACAAGCCAGCTACTTCTTGTTCTTTAGATCTCAAGCTAAAAGTCGTTTCCTTCTAACTGAGGTATAGGAGAGTCCATTGATTCACTGCAATAAGACTGTTTTCTTCCTAAAACTAAAATGATTTTGTTAGCATTGAGAAATTAGGAACTTCTTTGATCTCTCAGTAAATTTGAGCTTATGTAAAAAAGTTCAGTACAAACTGCACTAGTATTCAATTACTCATAGCCTGATTTACCATACTGTAATTTAAAAGAATTTTGTGTTGTTTGTTGTCTAGCTAATCTCAACATATATTGAGATGCATGCCTTTTTTCCTAAGTGTTGGTTTATGGTTTAAAAATTGACTTACACTTTTTCATAGTAGAGGATATTAATTTGAATTCTATGAGGCAATCTACCAGAACCTGAGCCACTGGCAACCTTGAGACAACATTTAGATACTAGTAGCAGGACCAGAAACTGTTTATCAATCTCTTTCTTCTATTTGCCTACAGGAGTGAAACTTCTCTACTGTTGCTTATTGAACCAACCACCATTTAAAATTCTCTCTCCAATTCTCTGACACTGCACATTCTAAGAATATGGTTGGTTTCTGATTTATTGTAGCCTCTAGAGAAGAAGCAGTGTTTGTATAATCACCACAACATAATGGGATCCAGGTCTCCAGGTCATTTTATCTTGGCAACTGAAGCAGGTGTGGTTTTCAGACTAGGCTAAGCATGTTTGATATGTACTTTATTTTTGCCTAAATAAAATACTGAAAATGTATATTTAGAAAACACAGTTGAATCTTTTTTTTTTTTTCAAATTTCTCCTATAGTCAAAAGTAAGTATTCTTAGAGTTTGTCTAAAATACTCTCCGTGCATAGTCCATAAGCTTATACTATGTATACCACATGTATTTCAGTTCAGTTCAGTCGTTCAGTCGTGTCCAACTCTTTGTGACCCCATGAACTGCAGCACGCCAGGCCTCCCTGTCCATCACCAACTCCCAGAGTTCACCCAAACCTATGTCCATTGAGTTGGTAATGCCATCCAAACATCTCATCCTCTGTCACCCCTTCCTCCTCCTGCCGTCAATCTTTCCTAGCATCAGGGTCTTTTCAAATGAGTCAGCTCTTCGCATCAGGTGGCCAAAGTATTGGAGTTTCAGCTTTAACATCAGTCGTTTCAATGAACACCCAGGACTGATCTCCTTTAGGATGGACTGGTTGGATCTCCTTGCAGTCCAAGTGACTCTCAAGAGTCCTCTCCAACACCACAGTTCAAAAGCATCAATTCTGCACTCAGCTTTCTTAAGAGTCCAACTCTCAGATCCATACATGACCACTGGAAAA
The DNA here is from genome assembly GCF_027580195.1 of Bos mutus. NCBI lineage: Eukaryota > Metazoa > Chordata > Mammalia > Artiodactyla > Bovidae > Bos > Bos mutus. Next base: position 64,266,642 of record NC_091628.1, on the reverse strand, counting down.
ACCGAAGACTTGACTAGATGGAACTTTGTTGACAAAGTAATGTCTCTGCTTTTTAATAAGCTGTCTAGGTTGGTCATAGCTTTCCTTCTAAGGAATTTCTTTTAATTTCATGGCTGCAGTCACCATCTGCAGTGATTTTGGAGCCCAAAAAATAAAGTCTGACACTGTTTCCACTGTTTCCCCATCTATTTGCCATGAAGTGGTGGGACCAGGTGCCATGATCTTCGTTTTCTGAATGTGGAGCTTTAAGCCAAATTTTTCACTCTCCTCCTCACTTTCATCAAGAGGCTCTTTAGTTCTTCTTCACTTTGTGCCATGAGGGTGATGTCATCTGCATATCTGAGGTTATTGATATTTCTCCCAGCAATCTTGATTCCAGCGTGCTTCTTCCAGCCCAGCGTTTCTCATGATGTACTCTGCATATAAGTTAAATAAGCAGGGTGACAATATACAGCCTTGACATACTCCTTTTCCTATTTGGAACCAGTCTGTTGTTCCATGTCCAGTTCTAACTGTTGCTTCCTGACCTGCATATAGGTTTCTCAAGAGGCAGGTCAGGTGGTCTGGTATTCCCATCTCTTTCAGAATTTTCCAGTTTGTTGTGATCCACACAGTCAAAGAATTTGTTAGTGGTCAGTTTAAAATAAATGCTATATTCTACACTCTAGCCCAGAGGGAGTCAGAGATCCTCACTCTGCGTTTGCTGTCCGTTACAGTATCTGTGAAAACTGACCAATCATGTGTAAAAGCTGAATTCTATCCTCCCCACTGAGGTTGTGGGTCTGATTCAATGTCAATCCCAAAACTCTACTCTAGGATTCCAGATATTTTCATTTTTTTCATTTTTCAAGGATCTTGACCCTCTTCTCAGCAAAGAACTGTTCAAGAATTGGTGAAGAAAGTAAATTCTGGGCCTTGTTACAGGGTTTATAGCTATATAAACCAAAAGTACATTATAAATTTATGTCAGCACTCTAAATCTTTAGATCCTTTCTTCCAGATGTATGATACTGAATACAAATACAGCGTTAACCACTTAAGTATTTTAAATGTTTAGTATCCACATTAAAAATAATCAGGTAGAATAATTTAATAATCAGATCAGATCAGTCGCTCAGTCGTGTCTGACTCTTTGCGACCCCATGAATCGCAGCACGCCAGGCCTCTCTGTCCATCACCAACTCCCGGAGTTCACTCAGACTCACGTCCATAGAGTCTGTGATGCCATCCAGCCGTCTCATCCTCTGTCGTCCCCTTCTCCTCCTGCCCCCAATCCCTCCCAGCACCAGAGTCTTTTCCAATGAGTCAGCTCTTCGCATGAGGTGGCCAAAGTACTGGAGTTTCAGCTTTAGCATCATTCCTTCCAAAGAAATCCCAGGGCTGATCTCCTTCAGAATGGACTGGTTGGATCTCCTTGCAGTCCAAAGGACTCTCAAGAGTCTTCTCCAACACCACAGTTCAAAAGCATCAATTCTTAAATTTTATTTAATCCAGTATATCCAAAATATCCTTACTTCACCATGTAATAAATATAAAAATGCATTAATGATATTTTACTTGTAAGATATACAAATGAAGTCAAGATATAAGACTCAAATCTTCAAAATTTGATGTGTGTTTTTCACACTTAAAGCTCATCTTCATTTGGATAACCACATTTAAATTGCTTGATAGGCACATTTGTCTACTGGATACTGGATACAGTTCTTAACTATACTCAGAAACTTCTAGTTATTAAATCTCAAAATGAGTATACTAGCATTAAATCCATTTCAAGATCTAACTGAAAGAGAGAAAGAGGAGAGAGAAAGACATATCTAGATGCTAGATGCAATGCTTTGAACTTACATTTTTCTTCTTTTGGTTTATTTAATTATTTCAAAAATTACCTATGGTTTTGAACACATAAATTTGAAAACCATGCACACTTTTGCTATTCCAGGTTCAATTTCTTAACTGAGACCCTGGGATGGGCTGGAATCTGAATATAATTACAGTTCAAAACTCACTGGGGAGTGGTAGGAATGAAGACAATTGACAAGCCCTTGAAAGATAGGTATCTAAATTAAAGTCTTAATGGATTTCCAATTAATGCAAGATAGATTGCATCAGACAGTGGAAGAGGAGCTGTCTCTGCTGACTAGAAATGTTCAGTGGGATTTGGAGTTTTTGATCCTCAAAATTATCTAAATGTTATCATTCAAACTCTCAGGTCTCATTTTTTTCCCAAATGAATAACCAAAGAAATCTGACAAGTTTGTGAACTCAACATACATAATAATTTATCACCCACCAGTAACAAATTCTTTTTATGGCTTTTGGCTGTTTGATTTTTTTTTTAATTGGTAGCAATAGAAAGCTTACTGGCTCTCTCCATACACCTTGAATGCTGAATTCAAAAAAAGCCTGTTGGTTTTATTCTTCAGGTTTTCAGTGCTTCCCAAGTGGTGCTAGTGGTAAAGAACCCACTTGCCAATGCAGGAGATCAAGAGATGCAGGTTTGATCCCTGCGTTGGGAAGATCCCCTGGGAAGAAAATGGCAATCTGGTCCAGTATTCATGCCTGGAAAATCCCCTGGACAGATGAGCCTGGCAGGCTACAGTCCATGGAGCTGGAAAGAGTCAGACACAACTGAGCATGACCACGCACGCTCACACACACACACACACACACACACTGCTGTCCTTTGCATACCCACGCACACACAGACACTCACACACACACACACACTCACACACTCACACATAATAATCTTCCATATCTGTTGGGGGCCAGAGTGAGGTACTCCGCCCATGGCAAAGGTCATGAGGAAGGAGGCTCGACATACGCAAAGGCGGGATCGAGCCTCAGGATTACTCCTGGAAATCCTCGAGCGTCTACCCCCATAACCAGAGCCTGCCTACTTTACTACTTTGTGCTCTTTCCTACATCTCTGACTTTACAGGGGGCTGTCCCCCACCACCTCTTTCGGAGAAGGAGTTAACCTAGAGCTCCAGTCAATAAAAACTCTTGGGTGTGACAAGAGTGTTTTAACCTACAAACTCCTCTGAAGGTTCTCTAGCCTGCCTGACAGGCTCGTCCGAGCCACATGTGATTGCTCACAGCCTCCCAACCGTGAGAGGCACAAGATGCTTTAAACCCTCTAAAACAGGTTCTTTAGAGAAGTTAGAAAACTATAAGTATAGTGGGCTAATTAGAAATTGTGTTGGTGAAGGGTTTTTCATTTGTTGAGCCAATGTTTGTTGCTAAGTCTCCATATCCCCTGCCCTTACACACATTAATGAATATATAGAAGGAATAAGTATTAACCTTTGATATTAATCATGTTAGACCTTAGGCTAAGTAAATTCTTTCCTTAACTAAAACCCACTACACCCTCACCCTGTAGGAATGTAACTTTATTTGGGTGGCGTCTGTTTTGAGAATAATCAGCCCTGGAGAAATAAGTGTCCTGATTGACTGACCGCTGTCACAAGGAGAGGGTCAGAATTGTCAGCAGGCCCCCTGGCCAGAAGATGATGTAACACCCTAAGACCTCTGTATACATTTGTGTGAAGCACCTGACTTTAATAAAAGTCAGGACTGCTGTCCCCACGTGACTTTTGTATAACATCTCAGTGTATAAAAACAGACTCTGGAAAATAAAGAATTGGGATCAGTTTCTCAAATACTGGTCTCCCCATGTCGCTCTCTCTCTCACTCTGGCTGAGTCTCTCCATCTGGGCGCGCGAACCCACCATGCTTACTAATTATGCCTGGGCTTCTAAGATCCTACCGGGAGGCCTCAGTGTCTCCTCTCCTTCGGGAGAACGGAAGGACGCCTGCGGCCTACGTAAGTGGTGCAAACTTCTTGTCTTGAAGTTTTATTGGTCTCCCGCGTAAACCAAGCTACTCAGCCTCTTTTCTCCACTGAATTTTCCTACTGAGCTATCCTTATTCTATTACTCTTTATATCTTTAATTAATATCTAATTGAAGCTATTGTATCCTGATCCTCGCCTATGCCGTCTCTCCTTCGAATACCCTGGATCAGCCGGGGCTGGTCCCCGGCACATATCTGTGCCTTCAGTAGGTATTTTATTCTAGGCAATCACAGGTGATTGTTTAAGTGACACTTTTGATACTAAGTTCCTTAGAGTATTACAGTTCCATTCTCTGGTGTTAGCCTTGTCCTCATTGCCTTTAAACCTAAAGCTGATCAAAAAGCCAGTATCAAAATCTTATCCTTAAGTTAGCTGTTTGTAACCATGTCTAGTACTGAATGCTGATTCACTCAGGTTTCAGCTGCAATTCAGTGTGTTTTAATCAAAAAGGAATTGAATACAGTGGAATCTTTAAAAAAGAAATCTAAAATATTTGAGCTACTCAAGAAAGTAGAAACTAATTACATGTAGCATAGTTCAATTTTGAGTTAAATAGATTTCCATTGATATTTCTATTTATGGCTTTTCCTATTTCTTTTTTTTATGAATGATACATTGTTATTTAAATAAATGTAATTGTGTTTATTGAGTATTTTCAGTGTGACATGAATCTTAATATTGAGATGCACTTTATTTGCATTACTGCATTGAGCACACAGGAACCGTATAAAATTAGTGTTAGTACAGTGACTTATTTGCCAATAAAGGCAGGAGGCACCTAATGGTGAAGCAATCTGACCAAGGTCAAATAACTTGAAGATGAATCTCCAGCCTTTACTGAAAAACCAATGTTTACAACTATTTTTTTTAAATTTTATTTTATTTTTAAACTTCACACAATTGTATTAGTTTTGCCAAAATGTTTACAACTATTAAGATCTTTCCAACCCAGGGATCGAACCCAGGTCTCCTGCATTGCAGGCAGATGCTTTAAAGTCTGAGCCACCAGGGAAGCCCATTATTGTTCCAGGAAAGAGCCAATTCTGACTCCATGTTGGATCTGTTACTTTAACCTTTGCTTCCTGTTGTTTTGGTTCACTAAAAGGATACTGTTTTTAGGTAATAGCCTGCTTCAGGGAACCCTGCCCCCCTGCCTAAATATTAAACCAAAGTGCCTTTGTTTAAGACCCTATCCAACTGTGGATGGTTACACAAAGGAAAAAATTAACACATCCCCTCCCCAAGACTTGCCATTCTAGGAGATATTTACAAGTTAATGGGCTTTTTCTTTCTTTTTTTTTTTACCTCCTCTCCCCATCTGTGTTCTGTAAAAGAACCAGGCATCAAGACCCCACAGAATGGTTATTTTGAGATATTAGTCTGCCATCTTCTCAGTCAGCCACCTTTCTGAAAAAGGTTGTATTCCTTGCCTCAATACCTTGTCTCTCAGAGTTCTTGGCCTGTCATGCAGGGAGCAGAGCAAGTTCTATGTAATAACCTCTTAAAATATAAAATTTCTTACTTGATTTATAATCTTATATAAAGAAATAATATAATGTATATTCTTTCAAATTTTCCTCCATTGATTAAGCATTATCTTAGTTCATTATTTATGTTGTTTACATCTGTAGTTAAGTGATTTTCTCTGAAGTGATTTTCTCTGGCATGTAACATTCTATAACAAATATATTATCCATTCTACTGCTGATGATCACTGGACTTTTTCTCCATTTCTAGCAACTATTAATAATATAATACAAATTCTAATTCGTATATTTTGATGAACACTTACAAACATTTCTATTGGATGTATCCATATATTCAGCTTATCCAGAATATTTTTAAGAATTTTACCAGCTGGCAAATTTTCACTCCCATCAACAGTATACATGGAGAAGGCAATGGCACCCCACTCCAGTACTCTTGCCTGGAAAATGCCATGGATGGAGGAGCCTGGTTGGCTGCAGTCCATGGGGTCGCACAGAGTAGTACACAACTGAAGCGACTTAGCAGCAGCAGCAGCAACAACAGTATACAGTAATTCCTATAGATCCATATCTTTATCAATACTTAGCTTTGCCAGTCTTTTTCTCATAACTATTCAAGTGAGTGTATATCAATGTGCATTGTTTTAGACTATGCATTCACATGATTGTTAAAGTAGTTGAACACTTTTTCATATTCCTTGGTTAAGTATCTCTTCAAATCTCTTGCCCATTTTTCAGTTAGGTTGTCTGACTTTCTTGATTTATACACAATCTTCATGTATATTTTGGACATCAGTCTTTTATCAGTTGTATGTTTTACAAATATTGTTTCACATTTAGTGGCATAATTTTATCTTTTGAAGAAAGAAATTCCAATCAAGAGCATTAGAGTTATGCTGTTATCCTAGTGAGAAAGCGAATGTGGTTTCTACAGAGCAGTTTTGGTGAATGACTTGCCTAATAAGTATTCTGACTTTGACATTTCCTTTTAATGTAATAAAATTATCTTCTAACTGCCCAAAGTGGCTCGGTCTCTTGACTATAATTGAGAAATCTCAAGGCTTTAAGTTGCAACACTTATAAAATCCAAATTGAAAAGAAATTCAATCAAATGAATACCTATGTCTAGTAATTCTTTCACTTTGAAGATTACAGTTGTTCATGTATTAACAATTCTAGTTGAATTTTTTTTTTTTTAATCACATGGAAGAGGACCTTGTTCACATAGCAACAGCATAGTATATTGTGTTTATTCTTCTAGGCTAATAGCAGTGCAGACTTTAAGTTCTGACTGGTATAGATCTATTTTATTCTTCTTTTGAAGCTGAGGAATATGCATTGCTCAATTTCGTAGGTAACTAGACCCTATGAATTTTCACTACTTTCAAAATTTCTAGCACTTCCATGTGATATTTTGCAAATTGTGTCTCATTTCAGATTACTTCTGAGAAGTTGAGCATTTTTATTTTTTTACAGACTAAAGCTCTTGGTGGTAATAATATGAAGTGTATTTCATTTTATCATTTCCTCTGCAGAAAACAGTGATAAGCAACTTCTTTCTTTCTTAATCCACTCTAATTCAGGCTATAACAAAATACATATTATGCTTTTCCTGAGAATGTTATTTCATCTTTTAAAATTTAATATTATGAAGATATATATGTGTATGAATCTCATTCATGTGTGTGTGTGTGTGTGTGAATTAGATGGTAATTCTAAAGGCTTTTCTTTGAGAGCAGAAGTGAAAATATATTTTATAATTTTTTAAGGTAACAACAGATAATCTGCAAACATTACAGTGTCTCATTATAGGCAAGATTTCATTCCAATTTAATCACTGAAAACCACCAATGTTATACCATTAGTTAGCCATAATCATGAATCAAAATATAAGTAACAGAAACAATTCAAAGCAAGTATCAATCAGGGCATAATTATTTTATTCTCTGCCAGGGTTCTCAGTTTTTTGAGCTGTAAATCAATCACAATTGCTTGAAATGAGTTATGAAGGAGATAGAAGATTGCTAAACTATACTGCATATTTTAATAGTAATTCTGCTATTAACTCTTAATATTACAAATAAGTCTCACTCAGATAATGAATGGTGCAATGTTACAAAACAAATAGAAAGATTTAGAATCCACACAGTCTAGTAAGATGACAGATTCTGCATACGCTATCAATGACCTGCGTAGAGGATTTTGAATTGGATAGTATTTGACCAGTTTGTGAGAAATTTAGGAGTTTTGTAGAGGATGTGGTTTGTCCTCACTCTGACTGGTATCTGACATTGTTACGTACTACTTCTGGAACACACACAAGAAAACAAGTGTTTTCTTTATATCCAAAATTCTGTTTGCGGGGGTTAATCACACATCAACATGGTATCAGTTAGTTTATAAATTAACTTGATATGAGGACCAGGCAGAGGCAGGTCATGAATGTGACCCTTTCTTAAGACAATTTTTTTCAGGATTGTTTTAGGTTCAGAGCAAATCTCAGACGATGGATGGTACAGCGATGTCACATAACCCCGTGTTCGCAAACATGCATAGCCTTCCCCATTATCGACATCCCTAGAGTGATATGTTTGTTAAAACTGATACATCATAATCACCCAAAGTCCATAGGTTACGTTCTGATGCAGTTTTGGCATTCTGCATTCTTTGTTTTGAACAAATACACAGTAAATATCCATCATTATACATAATGTCATAACAGTAATATCAAGCACAGTTTTTTATTGTCCTGAAAATTCTCTGTGCTTCCCCCTCTTCATTTTACTCCACCTCCAGCAACCACTAAATATTTTTCTGTCTTCCCAGTTGGTCTTTTCCAGAATGTCCTGTAATTGGTATCATACAATATGCAGCATTTTCACATTGACTTTTTTTCACTTTACTAACTTTACACATTTAAGTTGCATTTAAGTTTACTCTATGTCTCTTGTGACTCAATAACACACTTATTTCTGGCATGGAGTAATATTCTACTGTTTGGATGTACCACAGTTTATTTATTCATTCACCTACTGAAGGATGTTATGTGCTTTCCAAGTTTTAGCAATTATGAATAAAAACTCTTATAAACATCTTCGTGCAGATTTCTGTGTAGACACATATTTTATGTAGACAAATACTTGCTGTAGTCTATAATCTAACTTAAAAGACTATTTTTTATATTATTGTGAGAGGACTGGCTGGTAGTGATATAGAAGTGTCTGTCTATAATAGTTGGTGAGGCAAGGTAAACAATGAAGAAATTGGAGACTCCTGAGTGTAAGTCAGTTGATAATGAAGTTAATCTTATAGTCATCTAATCAGATATCCATCATGAAAGTCAATTGTTCTAAATTTTTAACTTCAATATAGTTGACTCTCAGCTTTTCCAAGAACTGGTCACACGATAAATCATTGAATAAAAAATTGGTAGATGGGACAGGTAGAATTTTAAGATGACTCTCATGACCTTTGTCTTGCTGTATTACTCTTGTGCTTATTTGTATTATATGCAAAATATAAATTATCTCAGTGAGTCTAATTTAATTATGTGATTAATTACATAATTACCTTAGAAACAAATAGTTTTCTCTGACTGGCACAGAAGTTAGAGAGGTTAGTACTGTAAAAAGGATTCACTGCACCCTTGCTGGTTTGGAAATAGAGGTGTCTGACAAGAACCAAGGCCAGCAGTTTATAGATGTAGAGTGAAGTGAAAGTCACTCAGTCGTGTTCAACTTATTGCGACCCCATGAACTATACTGTCCATGGGACTCGCCAAGCCAGATTACTGGAGTGGGTAGCTCTTTTCCCTTGGAGAAGGCAATGGCACCCCACTCCAGTACTCTTGCCTGGAAAATCCCATGGACAGACGAGCCTGGAAGGCTGCAGTCCATGGGGTCGCTGAGGGTCGGACAGGACTGACTTCACTTTCACTTTTCACTTTCATGCATTGGAGAAGGAAATGGCAACCCACTCCAGTGTTCTTGCCTGGAGAATTCCAGGGATGTGGGAGCCTAGTGGGCTGCTGTCTATGGGGTTGCACAGAGTTGGGCACGACTGAAGCAACTTAGCAGCAGCAGCAGCAGCCTTTCTCTTCTGCAAGGGATCTTCCCAATCCAGGGATTGAACCCATGTGTACAGAGCACATCTCAATTGACAGCCAACAAAGAAATTGCTATTTCAGACTTACCACAAGGCACTGGGTTATTCTACCAACAATCGTGATCTCAGAAGAGGATTCTTCCAAAGAGCATCCAGGTTAGAGTCCAGCTCAGCTGATAATTGGACTTTAGCCTTCTTTGACTTGATAAGCAGAGAGCCCAGCCAACTTCACCAGACTTATGCCCTCAATATTGTAAGATAATTAGTGTTGTTGAAAGTTGCTAAGTTTCTGGGAATTTGTTGCCCATCTGTAGAAAATTAACACAGATTTTGGTACCTGGAAATGGGGCTTTGCCTTGAGAAACACCTAAAATGTGGGAGTGTCTTTGGAAATGGTCAATGAGAGAAGAGTGGAAGAGCTAACTTTAAGGAACATAATGGAAAGTATAGATTTCCCTGAACAAATGAATAATATTAGCATAAATATGATTGTTAATGACTTGTTGATGCTTAAAAGGAAGTAAGAGGCATGTTATTAGAAATTGGAGGAAAGTAGCCTATCTACGTGTTAGTGGCTGAAAACTTAAAGGAATTGTCTCATTCAGTTATGTAGAAGAATAACTTACAAATAACTAAATTGGATATTTAACTAAAGTGATTTCCAAGCACAAGGTTATTGATGTGACCTGATTTTATCTTGATATATATAATAAAAAGTCATAGGGAGGAGATAAATTGAGGGAAGAACTGCCAAATAAATAAAAAAGAAACAAGTGAGGGTTTGAGGATTTAGGGTATTCTCAGCCTATTCAGAGGAGAAGGCAGTGGCAACCCACTCCAGTACTCTCTCCTGGAAAATGCCATGGATGAAGGAGCCTGGTAGGCTGCAGTCCATGGGGTCACTAAGAGTCAGACATGACTGAGCAACTTTACTTTCACTTTTCCTTTCATGCATTGGAGAAGGAAATGGCACCCCACTCCAGTGTTCTTGCCTGAAGAATCCCAGGGATGGGGGAGCCTGGTGGGCTGCTGTCTATGGGGTCACACAGAGTCAGATACGACTAAAGTGACTTAGCAGCAGCCTATTCAGATGGTTAAGGATAAAATTAAGCAACTGTTTCTGAAACTGTGATGTAGACACAAATATAGTGTTTAAAATTGTTTCTAAATATTTATTTTTTTCAGAAAGATAAAAAGCAAATATTAAAGTAAAAATTAACTAAAACCTTAAATCCATAATTTTTTTGGAATATAATATCTCACACTGCAAGAATATGTTATACATTTGAGTTCCAAAAAGATATTAATAAATAATTTACATGGATATTACCAAATGGTCAATACTGGAATTAGACTGATTATTTTCTTTGCAGCCAAAGATGGAGAAGATCTATATAGTCAGCAAAAACACACTGGGAGCTGATTGTGGCTCAGAAAATGAACTCCTTATTGCCCAATTCAGATTTAAATTGAAGAAAATTTAAATTTAAATGGTCTAGGGAAAACCACTAGACAATTCATTATGACCTAAATCAAATCCCTTATACAGTGGAAGTGACAAGTAGACTCAAGGGATTAGATCTGATAGATAGAGTGCCTGAAGAACTACGGATGGAGGTTTGTGACATTGTACAGTAGGCAGGAATCAAGACCATTCTCCAAAAAAAGAAATGCAAAAAGGCAAAATGGTTGTCTGAGGAGGCCTTACAAATAGCTGTGAAAAGAAGAGAAGCAAAAGGCAAAGGAGAAAAGGAAAGGTATACCCATTTGAATGCAGAGTTCCAAAGAATAGCAAGGAGAGATAAGAAAGCCTTTCTCAGTGATCAGTGCAAAGAAATAGAGGAAAACAATAGAATGGAAAAGACTAGAGCTCTCTTTGAAAAAAATTAGAAATACCAAAGGAACATTTCATGAAAAAATCGGCACAAAAAGGACAGAAATGGTATGGACCTAACAGAAACAGAAGATATTAAGAAGAGGTGGCAAGAATACACAGTGTAAGTATACAAAAAAATCTTCACGACCCAGATAAACACGATGGTATGATCACCCACCTAGAGCCAGACATCCTGTAATGTGAAGTCAAGTGGGCCTTAGGAAGCATCACTACAAACAAAGCTAGTGGGGGTGATGGAATTCCTGTTGAGCTATTTCAAATGCTAAAGGATGATGCTGTGAAAGTGCTGCACTCAGTATGCCTGCAAATTTGGAAAACTCTGCAGTGGCCACAGGACTGGAAAAGGGCAATCTTCACTTCAATCTCAAAGAAGGTAATGCCATAGAATGCTCAAACTTCCAGACAATTGCACTCATTTCACATGGTAGCAAAGTAATGCTTAGAATTCTCCAAGCCAGGCTTCAACAAAACATGAACCATGAACTTCCAGATGTTCCAGCTGGATTTAGAAAAGGCAGAGGAACCAGAGATCAAATTGCCAATATCCGTTGGATCATTGAGAAAGCGAGAGAGTTCCAGAAAGGCATAAACTTCTGCTTTATTGACTATGCCAAAATCTTTGACTCTGTGGATCACAACAAACTGTGGAAAATTCTGAAAGACCACCTGACCTGCCTCTTGAGAGATCTGTATGCAGGTCAGGAAGCAACAGTTAGAACTGGACATGGCAAAACAGATTTGTTCCAGATAGGGAAAGGCTATATATTGTCATCCTGCTTATTTAACTTATATGCAGAGAATATCATGAGAAATGCTGGGCTAGATGAAGCACAAACTGGAATCAAGATTTCTGCGAGAAATATCAACAACCTCCGATATGCAGATGACACCACTCTTATGGCAGAAAGCAAAGAAGAACTAAAGAGCCTCTTGCTGAAGGTGAAAGAGGAGAGTGAAAAAGTTGGCTTAAAACTCAGCATTCAGAAAACTAAGATCATGGCATCTGGTCCCATCACTTCATGGCAAATAGATGGGGAAACAGTGGAAACAGGGGCAGACTTTATTTTGGGGGACTCCAAAATCACTACAGATGGTGACTGCAGCCATGAAATTAAAAGACACTTGCTCTTTGGAACGAAAGCTATGACCAACCTAGACAGCATATTAAAAAGCAGAGATATTACTTTGCTGACAAAAGTCCATCCAGTCATAGCTATGGTTTTTCCAGTAGTCACGTATGGATGTGAGAGTTGGAGTATAAAGAAAGCTGAGCAATGAAGAATTGATGCTTTTGAACTGTGGTCTTTGGAAAAGATTCTTGAGAGTCCCTTGGACTGCAAGGAGATCCAACCAGTCCATCCTAAAGGAAATCAGTCCTGAATATTGATTGGAAGTATTGATGCTGAAACTCCAATACTTTGGCCACCTGATGCCAACATCTGACTCCTGGGAAAAGACCCTGATGCTCGGAAAGATTGAAGGTGGGAGGAGAAGGGGACAATAGAGGATGAGATGGTTGGATGGCATCACTGACTCGATGGGCATGAGTTTGAGTAAGTTCTGGGAGGTGGCGATGAACAGGGAAGCCTGGCATGCTGTAGTCCATGGGGTATCAAAGAGTTGGACACGACTGAGCAAATGAACTCACTGAGTGAACTGAGTTCATTAAATAAAATTTTAGAAAGCTACTACAATTAAATATTTGTATTCTTTAATCACCCTGCTTTTACAATAAAGTAGGAATGTTACTTTCTGGGGGGAAAAAAAGGCTAATAATACAGCTTTCACATATTAAATATGATACAGTGAAAATGAAGCAATGTTTTTAAGGAGCTTTGAACAAATGAGCTTTTTGTCAATAAAAAGAACAAATATCTACTTACCTGAGAGTGTTTTATAATGCTAACAAATTTTAAAATGTTATTTCTTGCATCAAATGTTTAGACCAATCATTTCCTATTTTCTTTAAAAAGTAAGTCTCTGGCGAAACCAGAAAGTTACATGCCAGTGTACCATAATGTATGAAAATTCACTTTATAATCAAATTCTTCATTGGGCCTGTTGACAGCCCTCCAGGCTCCTCTCTCTATGAGAATATTTTAGGCACAAATGCTGGAGTGGGTTGCCATTTCCTCCTCCAGGGGATCTTTCCAATCCAGAGATCAAACCCGCATCTTCTTTATCTCTTGCACTGCAGGTAGATAAAATAGGTATTGATATATTTTCATACAACTTCTCTCTCTCACCCCAACCTCATGTTTCTATCTCTAGCTCTCTATCTCTATTGTCTCTCTTACTGTTCTATAGGAAATGTAACAAAACTATATTTTCTTATCAGAAGCTAGTTCCAGTTGACTGGTACTCATTATAATAATAACATGATAATAGGAGATTCATATGAGAAATAACAGAAATATATATACCAATCAAGTAGAAAGTAAAATTTATTAGAACAAGAGTATTTTCTATACATAAAATGTTATCAAGCTCAACAATTAATTAAATCATACCATGCTGATCTAATTAAAACTGTGAAATTTTTATATACGTATAACAAATGACTGCACAAACATTTAAGTTCTAAAAGAATAAAAGGCAAATTAATCTTTTATAGAAACAAAAGATCTTACTATTCTGTATAATATCAGTAAAATTTATTAAATATAAAAAGGCATTTATATATATTTCTAATATAAAATCATTAGCTTTCTATGAACAACCAGCTTAATAAAAGTTGTTTAGGTAAGAGATTATATTATTTCTACTGAAAATACAATGGTAGTTTCATTATTAGTTCTCATCTAGACTTCAAAGAGACATCTTTAGCAAACTCAAGTTGCTAAACTTGAGTTAGAGTGTATTAACCTGAAGTTCTGTGGTTTGGAAGAGAATAAAGTATAATATATAATATATATTGTTGTTTTAGTTGCTAAATCGCATCATCTCTTTGCAACCCCATGAACTGTAGCCCACCAGGCTCCTCTGTCCTTAGGATTTCCCAGGCAAAGATGCTGAAGTGGGTTGACATTTCTTTCCCCAGGAGATCTTCCCTACCTAGGAATCAGGCACACGCCTCTTGCATTGCAGGCAAATTTTTTCCCATGGAGCCTCTAAGTAAGCCCCATATATATATATATATATATATATATATATATATATATTTTGTATAATATGTATATATTTAGCAGGTATATATATATGTGTGTATGTGTGTAACAATTTTTAAAGTGTGGTGAAACTGATGGGAGAAGTTTTTAATCATGTATTAAATATATATTTGTAAAAATATAAGTGACTCAAATGTTTATCTAGATTAATAACTTTTCTGATAATTATGTACCAGAGAAGTAATCTCATTTTTACTTAGGTCTTCTATCATATGGTGGGGAAATCAGGATTATAGCATAAAAAATATAAACACGTTTCAGTCTGAAATTACCTGAGTTAAAACTCTCTACACTTCTACTTAGTAGCCTTGTTATTTTGGACAATTTCCTAATATCTCTTCAGCAGGATCCATGCTTTAATGCTTTGCTATTGCTATCTTGAAATTCTTATTTATTTTTTTTCCCCACGTGTTTACACTGAGCTTTATTGAAAGGACAGTGTCGTAAATACACTGCATCTTTTAAAAGGATTAGCCAAAGTGATACATTTAGTGTTACTTAATGGACTTGCTTCAGTAAAAATCTAGGTATTACTTTACTATTTTGTGGTTTTTAGGCATAAGATATTGTAGGAAATATAATATTTCATTAGGAAAATGATTTTGCTAATGGCTGCTATCTTGAAATTCTTGAAAACTTTTGAAAAAGAGACTTGCATTTCCATTTTACTGTGAGGCTCCACTAATCTTTTTGCTGATTCCTGTCATCATTGAGTATGTGTGAGTAAATACTATGAACCAGGCCTGGCATGTAGCGTCAACTAATTCACCTCTGAAGCTGATGAAGTTCTGAATATGCCAAAGTTCTGACCAGGATATCAAGCTACACATGTTGCTGATATGAGGGACTTTTTATTTTCATGTACAGTGCACCTCCAGTCTCCTGCATTGTCAAATTGTTCACTAAAGTCCTCTTTGAGTACCTACTCTTTTAGTCTTTTTTCAGTAGTTATTGTTTGTATGCAAGAAATTAACATGCTATTACAAATAATTTTGGATTATAAGAATTTAATTTCTTATTTGTCAAATGATTTGATCAGTTTAAATATTCTTGAGTTTTTTTTTTTTTTAATTAATGCATAATAAATCCTGGAGAGTGATTTAAGATAATAGCCTATAAGTTCTGCCCTGGTGAATGATGAAGATACTGGTATACCATTATTAGGATTCTTCCATAAACACTGAATGTTTTATCAACTTCAAATTCTTTTTTTGTTAACTTCAAATTCTTAAACAAATATCTCTGAGAATTTTTTTGTCATGACAGTAGAGGAACAATGAACTTAGTATCTCTCATTTGCATGTATGAATAATTTTACTCATTAAACTTAAGATTCAAAAGAACAAGAAATATGTTAATCTTGTCATTGATGAAATACTTGATTTATTTGCAAATAGTAATAGATCAATAATTATTTTTGAATGAATAATGTGTTGAAAATCAGATGTAGATTGATTATCTATTAGGCAGACCAAATCTTTTGATGTCAATCCTTGAAACAGATATGGCCTCCTTGAATTTGGTAGCATATTCAAGCCTTAGTCTAGGCAGTATATTCAAGCATGGAATAGAAAGCCTTTTCAAGCTTCCAACATTGACGTTTCAGAAATATTTTATTATACTCTATCAGTGGCCATTGCTTTCAATGCATGTTTTCTTAATTTCCATCTGAAGACAGTTAACTAAAGGTTTTATCCATGTTTACTGTAGAAAATTGGTTAGGTGAATGTTGGAAGATGATGTTTATTGGTGAAGCCAAAAGAGAAAGGAGATGATGAAAGAATGGAAGGAGAGTTACCTTAGCTCAAACACAAGGTTTTATTTGTTCTGGATACTCTGCCTTTTGCACTCATTCCATTAAAACAGCTGTACTGTCAAGTAGGAAAATAGTAGTCTCACAGTTCTGATGCTGCTGAAGACCACTGAGGCCTCTTCCTGCTGTTATTGTTGATCCATCCTTGATGGATGGAAGATCCATCCAGAGCAGAAATTGGCAAGGAGAAGAAAGGAAAGGGAAGGGAGGGTAAAGAACAGACAGAAGGGAAGGGAAGGGAAGGGGAAGGGGCTTCTTTCTTTGATTAAGAAGAAAAAAAAAAAAAAAACACTTATTTGTCTATGTACAGCTTAATCTGTCATTTTCTCTCCAGTTAGATTCATACTTTTTATTCTCTTAGCATTCTGTGAATGCTTCTCATGCTTTGTTAATAATTATCTGCCTTTAATGTGATGATGACATTTATAGGTTTTCAGAACAGTTTTCATTAAACAGATCATTCTCTGCTATTTTAGAGAGTCTCTATTGGGGCTTCCCAGGTGACACTCGTGGTAAAGAACCCGCCTGCCAATGCAGGAGATGTAAGAGACATCGTTTCAATCCAGGGTCAGTAAGATCACCTGGAGATGATAGGCAGGCAACCTATTTCAGTATACTTGCCTGGAGAATCCCATGGACAGAGGAGTCTGGCAGGCTACAGTCCGTGGGCTCACAAAGAGTCAGGGAACTGAAGACACAACTGAAGCGATTTAGCACACACTGAGTATGTATCCTATTATATCAGGCATAAAATAATCAAAGATAAAAGTAGAGGGAAAAAAATCTCCTGTTAGTAAGAACCATATAGAAAATTAAAATGATAATGAAATATATAATGACATGTTAACTAGTCTAGATGGGGCAAAGGAGATGATATTTTATCTATTGTTTGGAAGGCATAAAGTGTCCAGACAGCTGAAGATGGGGGCAGAGATTATCTTTGAGCAGAAAAGACACTAATGGAAATATCATAAAACAAGAAAGAAGCTTTTATTCTCAAGTTACTAAAAGAAGGCTGGTGTGCCTATAGAGCATAGTTGATGTTAGGACTTTAATCTGTCTCAAGGATCTCAATTAATTTAAGTATAATAATAATTTAAGTCATTTTAAGTAGAGACATTGACATAATCAAGCAAGAAATGTGAGTTTCCTCTGATTTAGACTAAAAGAGAAGTAAGGAAAGTTCCCTGGAGTAGGAAGTGGCAACCCCCTCAAATATTCTTGCCTGGAAAACTCCATGGATAGAAGAGCCTGGCAGCCTACAGTCCATGGTGTTGCAGTTGGACAGGACTGAGCACAGTTCAGTTCAGTTCAGTTGCTCAGTTGTGTCCAACTCTTTGAGACACCATGGACCGCAGCACACCAGGCCTCCCTGTCCACCAACGACTCCTGGAATTTATTCAAACTCATGTCCATTGAGTGGGTGATGCCATCCAACCATCTCATCCTCTGTCGCCCCCTTCTCCTCCTGCCATCAAACTTTCCCAGAATCAGGGTCTTTTACAAGGAGTC
Organism: Bos mutus; assembly: GCF_027580195.1. Classification (NCBI taxonomy): domain Eukaryota; kingdom Metazoa; phylum Chordata; class Mammalia; order Artiodactyla; family Bovidae; genus Bos; species Bos mutus. The sequence continues at coordinate 64,248,800 of NC_091628.1, read as the reverse complement.
AGTTCTTGGCATCAGGTGGCCAAAGTATTGGAGTTTCAGCTTCAGCATCAGTCCTTCCAATCAATATTCAGGACTGATTTCCTTTAGAATGAAGTAGTTGGATCTCCTTGCAGTCCAAGGGAATCTCGAGAGTCTTCTCAAAACACCACAGTTCAAAAGCATCAATTCTTCAGTGCTCAGCTTTCTTTATAGTCCAACTCTCACATCCATGTATGACTACTGGAAAAATCATAGCTTTGACTAGGTGGACTTTTGTTGGCAAAGTAATGTCTCTGCTTTTTAATATGCTGTCTAGTTTGGTCATAGCTTTTCTTCCAAGGAGTAAGCGTCTTTTAATTTCATGGCTGCAGGCACCATCTGCAGTGATTTTGGAGTCCAAAAAAAAATACAGTCTTTCACCATTTCCACTGTTTTCCCATCTATTTGCCATGAAGTGATGGGACCAGATGCCATGATCTTAGTTTTCTGAATGTGGAGTTTTAAGCCAACTTTTTCAGTCTCCTCTTTCACTTAACATCAAGAGGCTCTTTAGTTCTTCCTTGCTTTGTGCCATCAGAGTGGTGTCATCTGCATATCTGAGGTTTTGATATTTCTCCTGGCAATCTTGATTCCATCTTATGCTTCATTCAGCCCAGCGTTTCTTATGATGTACTCTGGCATATAAGTTAAATAAGCAGGGTGACAATATACAGTCTTGATGTACTCCTTTTCCTATTTGGAACCAGTCGGTTGTTCCGTGTCCAGTTCTAACTGTTGCTTCCTGACCTGCATACAGATTTCTCAAGAGGCAGGTCAGGTGGTCTGGTATGCCCATCTCTTTAAGAATTTTCTACAGTTTGTTGTGATCCATACAGTCAAAGCCTTTGGCTGATAGGACCCACATGGGGTCTCATTGATAAGATGGCTCCTTACATAGACCTCACAAAGAATAAATCACAGTGATCTCTGAGACTGACCAAATTGCCCAAATGGCTTCCTGTTATCTCACTGGTGCCTATCTTATCAAAGCTGTGAGACCACCAGATTCTAGACCTCCGGCTATGTGACCATTCCTTCAGGGAATTTTTCATTGCTGGGGTATAAGAAGTACTTCATCAGAAAGTGAGAATGCTGGTTCTCCTTAAGAGCCAGTCACCCTCTGTTTTCCCTCTAATAAATTTCCTTTTCTTGCCTGACTGCCCAGCTCACTCTCTTTTTCTCTGCACTTGCCTTACATTGGCATAGTCAATAATGCAGAAGTTTATGCCTTTCTGGAGATCTCTTGCTTTTTCAGTGATCCAACAGATGTTAGCAATTTGATCTCTGGTTCCTCTGCCTTTTCTGAATCCAGCTGGAACATTTGGAAGTTTACGGTTCATGTTTCTTTGAAGCCCGGCTTGGAGACTTTTGAGCATTACTTTGCTAGCATGTGAGATGAGTGCAGTTGTGTGGTAGTTTGAGCATTCTTTGGCATTGCCTTTCTTTGGGATTGGAATGAAAGTTGACCTTTTCCAGTCCTGTGGCCACTGCTGAGTTTTCCAAATCTGCTACCATACTGAGTGCAGCACTTTCACAGCATCATCTTTCAGGATTTGAAATAGCTCAACTGGAATTCCATCACCCCCACTAGCTTTGTTTGTAGTGATGCTTCCTAAGGCCAACTTGACTTTGCATTCCAGGATGTCTTGCTCTACGTGAGTGATCATACCACCATGATTATCTGGGTCATAAAGATATTTTTTGTATGTTTCTTCTGGTATTCTTGCCGCCTCTTCTTAATATCTCCTGCTTCTGTTAGGTCCATACTCTTTCTGTCCTTTATTGTGCCCATCTTTGCATGAAATGTTCCTTTGGTATCTCTAATTTTCTTGCAGAGATCTCTAGTCTTTCCCATTCTATTGTTTTCCTCTATTTCTTTGCATTGATCACTGAGAAAGGCTTTCTTATCTCTCCTTGCTCTCCTTTAGAACTCTTCATTCAAATGGGTATGTCTTTCCTTTTCTCCTTTGCCTTTTGCTTCTCTTCTTTTCTTTGCCTTTTCTCTTCTCTTCTTGTAAGGCCTCCTAAGACAATCATTTTCCTTTTTCCTTTTCTTTTTCTTGGGGATGGTCTTGATTCCTGCGTCCTGTACAATGTCACAAACTTCCATCCATTGTTCTTTGTGTTTTTTTGTTGTTGTTTATTTGTGTGTGTGTGCTCAGTCATAAGGGAACATCTGTTCATTTCCAAGGCAAATCATTTAATATCACAATAATCCTAGTATATGTCCTGAGCAGTAATACAGAAGAAGCGAAAGTTGAATGGCTCTATGAAGACCTACAAGACCTTCTAAAACTAACACCCAAAAAAGATGTCCTTTTCATTATAGGGGACTGGAATGCAAAAGTAGGAAGTCAAGAAATACCTAGAGTAACAGGCAAATTTGGCCTTGGAGTACTGAATGAAGCAAGGCAAAGGCTATTAGTGTTTTGCCAAGAAAATGCACGGGTCATAGCAAATACCCTCGTCCAACAACACAAGAGAAGACTCTAAACATAGACATTGCCAGATGGTCAATTCAGAAATCAGACTGATTATATTCTTGGCAGCCAAAGATGGAGAAGCTCTAAACAGTCAGCAAAAACAAGACCAGGAGCTGACTGTGGCTTAGATCATGAACTCCTTATTGCCAAATTCAGACTTAAATTGAAGAAAATAGGAAAAACCACTAGACCATTCAGGTGTGACCTAAATTAAATTCCTTATGACTAATCACACACAAAAATAAACCACAAAAAAACAAATGAGACATTTCTTCCAGTTTTAGATGACAAAAGGACAATTTATCTTGAGAGATTGCTCCTCTCTTTTTAGATAAGATAGCTCAGAAGTTGTGAGCTGGCTTATCGAAATTCCTGTGTCACAGGAAACAGAAAGCCCTCTGGCCAATAGTGATGAACTGAGGCCCTCAGTCCAACATTCTGAACAGCATTTAATAATGATGTAAATGATCTTCAAATTGAATTTAGTTAACTCCTCCAGCTAAACCTTCAGATGCTACTCTATCTCTGACTGACCCTTAACTACAATATTATGAGGTACTCTGATTCAGATGTACTAAATTAAGTCACACCTATATTCCTGATTTGCAGAAATCAAGATATAATGTACCTTTAAGCAACAGAGTTTTGATTTAATTTCATTACTTTGTTGCACAGTAATATTTCACATTCATGTTCATGTCTTATTGGAATAATGTGGTATATATATAAATGTAGCTTATCTAAATTTCCCAAGGTTTGTATAAAAATATGAAAAGATCAATATTATTAGCTATAGTTAAGTCAAACGAGGTTACCATGATTTTATAAAACTTTAATGTATCTGGTTGCCAGGAACTTCTGATGAAGGTATTCCTGTATCAATCAGTTTCAAGTTTCCTTTCTTGGAAACAAATACACAAAAAAATTAAGTATTACAAAACTTGCAATGAGGTCAGATGTTAAAGTAGGAAGATTATGATTTTTCTTATACATAAAAATAAAATGGGAGGAATGCCATGTGAATGCAGAAATAAGAAGGGAAAGAAAAATTCTGAAGATATAGGAGATAGTGTATAAAGGACAAAAAGAAAGGCAGATTGGAATAGTGGAACATTAGTAGAAAGATTTATTAACTGCTGTGTTACTTATTGGTCTAGAACTGCCTTAAATCTTTAAGGGCCTATGACTTGTGTGTACTATCTGTGGACTTTGAAATGATATCCCCTAAAGGAGCTTTAAACTAGAAATAAAATGCAAGATAAATATGTAGTTTTTAGAGTTTCTAGCAGTGCCATTGGAGAAGGCAATGGCACCCCACTCCAATACTCTTGCCTGGAGAATCCCATGGGCGGAGGAGCCTGGTAGGCTGCAGTCCATGGGGTCGCTAAGAGTCGGACACGACTGAGCGACTTCACTTTCACTTTTATCTTTCATGCATTGGAGAGGGAAATGGCAACCCACTCCAGTGTTCTTGCCTGGAGAATCCCAGGGATGGGGGAGCCTGGTGGGCTGCTGTCTATGGGGTCGCACAGAGTTGGACACGACTGAAGCAACTTAGCAGCAGTAGCAGCAGCAGCAATGCCATTAATTAAAGTAAGTGGAAATAATTATACTATTTAACCTGTTTATCACAAATATTGTCATATCAATTTATAATCAACATAATATGTATTAATTGAGATATTTTGCATTCTGTTTTTTCCCCCAAAACAAATGTGACATATCTCAGTAAAGAATAGTCATATTTGAAGGGTTCAACACTTATAAGCTGCTAATGGCTACCACAACTTAGTCCCTATTCCATTTCATATGCTGCTGACAAGTGCTCAGTCATGTCCAACTCTTTGCAACCCCATGGGCTGTAGCCCACCAGGCTCCTCTGTCCATGGGACTTTTCCAGGTAAGAATACTTGAGTGGGTTGCCATTTCCTTCTTTAGGGGAAGGCGAGTGAGTCTTGCTGACCCAGGGATCAAAGCCACGTCTCCTGCCACTCCTGCCTTGGCAGGCCCATTCTTTACCACTTGGTCACATATATTTTTTAATAAAATCACAAAATATTATTTATTTGTTTCTCACAAACAGTAGAGCCTTGTCAAAATAGCTAATTTGAATTCACTTGGGTTATTAAAAAGCAACCACCATTAATATGAACGAAGATTTCAATCCCTGAGTTGTATTTTAGGACTTGTGTTTTGGGTATTTTTATAAATTACTTGATTAAATATGAAATAGAATAAGTTGATTGTAAAATTTCCTTTGAAAACAAAGATGTGATGACAGTACAAAATACAGTTTGTAAGGGCTCACCAAGACCACACTTACCAAGTCCATTTTTGATAGGAAAATTTATAAAGCCCCAAATCAAAATCAAACATTTGAACTGAGCCTCACAATGTAGGTTGGCTAAGGCAGTAAAGAAAAATGAAAGTGAAAGTGAAGTCGCTCGGTTGTGTCCGACTCTTTGCGACCCCATGAACTGTAGCCTATCAGGATCCTCTGTCCATGGGATTTTCCAGGCAAGAGTACTGGAGTGGGTTGCCATTTCCTTCTCCAGGGGATCTTCCTGACCCAGGGATCAAACCCAGGTCTCCCGCATTGTAGGCAGATGCTTTACCATCTGAGCCACCAGGGAAGTCCCCAAGGCAGTAAAGAATCTGCCTGCAATTCAGGAGATGCAGGTTTGATCCCTGGGTGGGGAAGATGCTCCAAAGGGAATGGCTACCCACTCTAATATTCTTGCCATGGAGGATTCCATGGACATAGGAGCCTGGCGGGCTACAGTTTATGGGGTTGCTAAGATTTGGACATGACTAAGCAAGTAATACAACTTTCACAATTTAGGACAGGAGAGGCATGTGCATGCATGCTCAGTCATGTCCTACTCTTTGTGAGCCTATGGACACCCACCAAGCTCTTTTGTCCATGAAATTCTCCAGACAAGAATACTGGAGTGGGTTGCCATTTCCTTCGCCACAGGAGATGCATAGATTAATATCAATTGCTGCAAATAGAATTACTGGTTAATGTAAAAGAATAGTAAACCAGCAATTGTATGGGTACCTTCCTCGTGGTGACAGTTGCCTTAGCTGCAGTCTGGAGTGCAGTCATAATGATACTTCAAGGTGATCTAGACAGACAATACCTGGAGGCTGGTTCTGGGTTTTTACTGAGATACATTAACAAAAACTTGAAAGCTGGCAAGAGGAGATTCAAACCAAATTTGAAAAGAAATAAATGCAGAAACTGTAGATGTTCTAGCTGAAGAAGAATAGGAAGAATATGTGTATTGAGTGCAGTTAGAAAGGGTGTCAGCAGTACATGAACAAGTTGGAAAGACCCTGAGAATTTCTGCTCTCCTTAGATAGTTGAATTGTTCATATTCGAAAGAGGAATACATGTACAACAAAACAGAAGAGATATCTGGGAACAACTGGTTCAAATATCTGGAAGACTTGGGCCATATTGTACAGCTACTTTGGTAAGGAATTTGGTTTCTCAAAGCCATGATTATCTGATTGTTTTAATTGTTATGGTAAAATATAGATGATTCTTGAGCTACATGTACTTATGATCCCTTTTATTTCTAAAAATCTGTTATTCTTTGAAAGCTTTTGTCTTTTGATAATTGACAGAAATAAGAGAAACTGAAACAAAACAAATATTTATAAAATGCCCATTTAATGCTCAGAATTAAAACTTGACATGAATTTGGTTCCTATGGATTTACTTTAACTATTATTTTTTGATATATTTACATACATATATATATCTGACTGTATGGAAACTTTTCTTTTTGTAAAAGAGAGTCATACTACACGTATTTCTTATGTTATCCTTTTTAGTTTAACGTGGTAATATTACTTCTCTCCAGGTCAGTAATTATAGGTCTACTTCATATTAAAGGGTAAAATTTATTCAAAAATATATGTGCCAAAATATATTTAATTATTTTATTCTCAGTAATATTTATACTTAGTTTTCACAAACTGTAAATGAATATCCTTTCATACTTATAAAAGATAATAACACTCAAAGTGGAATTACCCTGTCAAAGATAAATTTTCAGTATTATTGATATGATGTATTTACTTAAACATACATCTTAATACATTTACCAAAATTGATTTTCATGTAGGAAACATATCTATAAAAAAGGAACAACTAATAACTTGTAAAATATTAGTTATAATAACCTAAGTGATTCTGTACTCTAGCCTCCCAAGCAATATAGTTATTTCCTTTATAATGTTAAATAAATAGTAGTTTAGTTTTTGCTTGAATATATCAGTGAATTTAACTCACTATATCAGCAAAGTAATGAAAGCTTAACAATTAAATTGACATTATTATCTGGATAGTACTTGTTTCAACAAAATTTTGCTCATATTTATTTTCCTCAGTTGAAAAGCTATAGCTTATCAAACACAGACACAAGCACAAGTACATACCCATACATGTTAAATCCTATACCCTGATTCCAAATAAAAAATAATTATGAACATCTCAAACCTTTATTCAAAACAAAAAAAGAATAAAAATTCTGCCTTAAACATGTTGATTTATGTTACTGCATTTATTTGTATTGAAAAATTCAATTGCATAAAATGGATTCAGAAGAAAAATCTCTTCTGTTTAAAACATACCTTTGCCTTTTTTTCCTACTGTAAAATATAATATTACTTTAGAATGAGCATGAACACATTGAGTGTTACAATTTAAAATAAAATGTAAAACTGAACATTTTTTCTCCTAACCATATATTTAATATACAAATTATTTAATAGTGAAATTATGAATCAGTGTTTAAATATGTCTTTTAGGGTAGCTTACATTTCAGCTATGCTTATTTTTCATTTTCATTGCATTAGCAGTTATTTGTAGATATCAGAAGTGCTATTCTGCTATATCTTACTCCATCCAGATTCTAATATAAGTCAATTCCATTCAAGATTGATCCGCAGTCCCTTAGCTACCATATACTGTAGAATTATCCATCTAAGTAGTCTCTACTGTCTCATTCAGCAGCATTTTAAATTATGTAGGACCTGTTTCCATTACTCAGAACAACCTAAAAGTGCTTTCTGGACCCAATTTTATGATATTATTGAAATGTAAGGCCTTTCTATTTGAATAGCTCCAATTTTATATCTGTGTGTTAAAATATTGAGCATACATGTTGATATAAAAATTTTTGGATATACAAAGTTGCTAATCCTTTAAAGGGCTTCCCTGGTGTCTCAGTGGTAAAGAATCTGCCTGCCAGTGCAGGAGATATGGGCTTGATCCATGGATCAGGGAGATCCCCTGGAGAAGAAAATGGCAACCCACTTCAGTATTCTTGCCCAGGAAATCTCGGACAGAGGAGCCTAGTGGGCTACGGTCTATGGGGTCACAAAGTGTCAGACACCACTCAGTAACTAAACAGCAACAACAATAATCCTTTAAATGTGCAACTTAATTTGCCATGTCCAAAGGTGAGAATACTTGGGTAGCTTGGAAAGACTGAGCTTGTTTGAGCATAATTTATGTATAATATTTCACATAAAACTCCATTTTATCTTTAAAATATAAGCAATATGTATTTAAAATATGCAGATAATTGTGTTATCCTTCAGTCAGAAAATTTATTTTTATTTAAAATACTGTTATAAATATTTGAGATTATAGCTAATGGAGGTTTTCCACATTATAGACATTATTGTAAGTATTTATTCTGCCTGTCCATGGAATTCTCCAGGCCAGAGTACTAGAATGGGTAGCTGTTCCCTTCTCCAGGGGATTTTCCCAACCCAGGGATCAAACCCAGGTCTCCTGCATTGCAGCCAGATTCATCTGAGCCACCAGGGAAGCCCACTTAGGTTGTTACTGTTTACAGTTTACTGTACTCCCCCCTACTTCTCCTGCCCCTATTTTCAAAGGAGAAGCATGAAAAAGAAAGAAAACACTGAAATATTTTAGGCTAAATTATTTATTTTAAATATTTTCCTTTATGTTATCTTTCTTATACCAATATAAATGTGAAATACTGAGCTATTTGCCAAGTCACTTCAAATTATAAAAATTGAATAATTAAGAATAAGCAGTTTAGCACAGAGTTATCTCATATACCTGCTATCATTTCTCTCATTCATTCATTAAAAAACATTATCGCTCCCAAACACAGATCTTGGTAGTACAGATATAGTTTAAAGTAGGTAATAGACCCTGTTCTCTTATAGATTATATTATAGCAGGAAAAACAGGAATAAATTATAGTGCTTTCTGGACACAATTTTATGATATTATTGAAATGTAAGGCCTTTCTATTTGAATAGCTCAAATTCTATATCTGTGTATTAAAATATTGAGCAGACAATATTTTATTATATTAACTTTCATAAAAGTATCTCTAAATGAATCATAGATTTAAACATACAATAAAACTTTTAGAAGTTAAATAGGAGATAATCTATGTAAACTGGGTTTGCAATGATGTTTTAGATATAATGCCATTGTGACTCAGCTGGTAAAGAATCTGCCTGCAGTGGGGGAGACCTGGGTTGGATCCCTTGGTTAGGAACACTCACTGGAGAAGGGAAAGGCTACCCACTCCAGTATTCTGGCCTGGAGAATTCTATGGACTATATAGTATGATCCATGAAAGGCAAAACTGATAAGCTGGACTTGATTAAAACACTCTAGGCAAAATATTGTTAAAGATATTTGAAAGGTAAGCTACAAATTGGGACAACATATCTGCAAAAACACTGATCTGATAGAGGGCTTGTATTCAAAATATGCCAAGAACTCTTAGACTTAAAAAGGTAACAAACAATCCAGTTAAAAACAGGCAACATATGTGAATAAACATCTCACCAAAGAATATTTAGAGATGGCAAGTAAGTATATGAAAAGTTGTTTGCCATCATTTATAATGAATAAATTACAAATTAAAGCAATGAGACACCACTATGCACCTATTTATTAGAATTACTAAAATTCAAAAGCACATATAACAGCAAATCATCGCAAGGAAATGAAACATTAGGAACTCTCAATGATGGTGGAAATCCAACAGTCGTTTTGCAAGATAGTCTGGCAGTTTCTTCCAACCTGAACTTAGCCTTACCTTATGATCCAGCAATCACGCTCTTAAATAATTCTATGAATCTTGAAAAAAGTGAGTAAAAAACAAATGTTCACACATCGCTTTCATATTAATGTTTAAAACAGCTTTGTTTACACTTCCTAAAACAGTAAGCAACCAATAGGCAAATGGATAAACAAGCCATGATACACACAAACTTTGGAATGTTATTCACCAATTAAAAGAAATGAGCTACCAAGTCAGAAAAGGACATGGAAGAATATTACATACATATAGATGTATGATAGAAGCAAGTATAAAAATGTTATGTAATGTTTTATTACAACTACATGACATTCTGGATAAGGCATAACTATGCTGCTGTGCTATGCTCAGTTGTGTCCAGCTTTTTGTGATCCTATGGACTGTAGCCCACCAGGCTCCTCTGTCCATGAGTTTTTCCAGGCAAGAAAACTGGAGGGGGTTGCCATTTTCTCCTCCAGGGCATCTTCCCAACCCAGGGATGGAACCCAGGTCTCTTGTGTCTCCTGCATTGATAGGCAGATTCTTTGCTACTGCGCCATCTTTGAAGCCCCAAGGCACAACTTTGGATACAATTTAAAAAATCTGTGGTTCCCAGAATTTGGGAGGGAAAATAGAAGGGGTGAGCAGGTAGAAGATAGGGCACCTTCAGGGCAATGAGACTATTCTGTAGTCTCTGTAATGGTGAATGTATAATTTTATGCTTCTGTCAAAATCCAGAGAACACAAGACAAAGTGTTAACCCTAATGTAAACTGTGGACTTTAGTTAATAACAAGCATCAATATTGTGTCATCAATTTTAACATGCTTGCTGTATTAATGCAAGAAGTTAGTAATAGAGGAAACTGTGGAGGAGAGGAAGTAGGAGATTGATTGTATGGAAACTGTCTGTAGTTTCTGCTCATTTTTTTTCTAAAAACCTAAACTTTTCTGAAAAATAAAATCTATAGTTTTTTGTTTTTTTTTAATGATCTGTATCATAGTATCGGGGAAGGCAATGGCACCCCACTCCAGTACTCTTGCCTGGAAAATCCCATGGATGGGGTCGCTGAGAGTCGGACACAACTGAGCAACTTCACTTTCACCTTTCACTTTCATATATTGGAGAAGGAAATGGCAACCCACTCCAGTGTTCTTGCCTGGAGAATCCCAGGGATGGGGGAGCCTGGTGGCCTGCCGTCTATGGGGTTGCAAAGAGTCGCACACGACTGAAGTGACTTAGCAGCAGCAGCAGCATTATAGTATAGTTTTGATGACATTGCTATAGATGTTCATAGCAAAGGTGGTAAAATATTATGTGCAGAAAATAATTTTCTTATTTAAAAATGAAAAATGAATAAAGGATAATATTTCACATTGGATTTTGTGATCTCTTCTGAAAAATGCATGAGAGTAAAAATAGGAAAAGTCTGTGCAAGATTGCCTGAAAGTTCAGGAATAGGTTTTCGAAAAAAGCTTCTTATTATTCATGTTTTTTGCTATACCTCAGGAAAATTTTAGGAAACTTTGGGGGAAAGGATTGGATAGTCAAACAGCAAAAAAATTAGAAATGTTTTTATTTTTAACTTCATATTTCTTCTGCTGCTGTTGCTGCTGCTGCTAAGTCGCTTCAGTCATGTCCGACTCTTAGTGACCCCATGGACTGCAGCCTACCAGGCTCCTCTGTCCATGGGATTTTCCAGGCAAGAGTACTGGAGTGGGGTGCCATTGCCTTCTCCATTAGGTACTGCAGAACAAGAATTTTAGTAAGGAGAGAACTTCACACATGGTTATGTCTTTTACTTAGTTTAATGGGAAAACAAGGACAACTACACTTTTACTCATTTGGAGTCAAACAGGCAAGTTTCTGCCTAAACTACGGAAATTGTTTTGAGTTTTTATTTTTTCCTATTGTCTCCTGGGTTTTTTGTTTTGTTTTTCACTTTTTTTCTCCTACATTGGCCTATTTGGGTCTTCTCCCATGTCATCTCCTAGGAAGGCACTTACCCCTTTGTCTGCCTGCAGCAAGCATGCAGGCCAGAGCTCAGGCCTACAGACTGGGTAGGTGCCTCTATAACCAAGCAAGACCCTACAAGGCTTTCCTGAGACAGATAATCCCCTTACCCCCCACCCCCACCCCGCCATCACCCAACCCCCACCACTACCACCATTTCCTCTGCCTCTTGTTTGTAGAAAAGTGTTAGTCTCCCAGGCGTCCCCTAATCACAAAAGACTGGCTCAGGGTTAATGACTGGAAGAATATGAACACGCAATAACAAAATATGGCAGTTGGATCAGGAGAACTGGTAACAATTAAACAATAGATCAGTTATAGACTCACAGAATCTTTACTTCTCCCCTGAGGCACATAGATGTGTCCCTCACATCTATGTTCATCACAGTGTCTGATGAACATTCCTGAGTTGTTTTATGCATACTAAAACTCCCAGCAGATGGATGAAGCTAACTGCATGATGACCATGAACATACAGTGATGTTAACATCTATGATATCACTCCTATCTCAGCCTCAAAAAATCAGATTATTGACCATGAGCAGTTCATGCACCCTGCAACTCTTTCCCTCACCTTGCCTTTAAAAAATTCCCCAATAGCCATTGAGCATTAGCTGCCCCTACTCCTTTAACAGCCTTGTGGTAAACACGGCACTTTCCTTAGCCACAATCCAGTGTCAATAGACTGGCTTTGATAACACGTTTTCTGCCTCAGTGATATGGAAGATGAGGAAGGAGCTTTTAAAAAATAATAATGACGAGAAAAAAAGTGAAGTCTTTGGCAGTTTCCACCCACTAGATCCTCGAGAGCTATAAAGTTTTGCTGATGTAGATTCATTAGCACTGTCTCTGTGCCGGCCAGGGCCAAGAGCCTGGCTAAAAGCAGAAGCCCTCCCAGCCCCAGGCTGTCACCACTGCAGGGGACCTTGTTTTCCAAGGTTCAGGCCTGAGGCTGGAGAAATCTGGGGCAGCCACTATCAAGAACCCCTTCTTAGGACCCCAAACTCCTTTACCAATATGGATTCCTCAGTTTGGAACTACGTAACTAAAGTTGTTGCAGATTATTTTTAAAGCTCTTTTTCCCCAAATCATTTATAGTTATGTGTGTAGCACTTTGCCCTCATAAGTGTGATCTACAATAAAACACAAATCAATATATTTTGGAGGGAAAAGAAGCTAGCAAGATTTCTGTCCCTCCCCTGCCCCCAACAAAGAAGTAAGCACTTTAAGCACATTTGTATATGTAACATACTTTTAAAGATAAATGAACTCTATAAAGACTTTTGACTAATTGCTTATATTTAAGATGCAAAGATTTGTATATGGATAGTTGTATCACTTTATAACAATAGTACCTTTTCCCAAAAATGCATAAAAACGAGGCTGTAGGAATTCACCTTCATTATGATGCTGAGTAAATTTTGAAACATGAGTAAGTATTAAAGAAGGTGGATGTATGACATCTGGTATAGAAAAATAGAAAATTAAGTAACTGTGTTCCATATGGCTCATTTTTTAAGTTTTACTTTATTGATTTGTGAAATTTGTATCTGCATTATATTTAAGAAAATAATTAAATCACCAGAAATAGGAAAGAATAGGAGTATTTTATTGCCTTCCAGAATGGGAGACAAAGAACTATTTAATCATTTATCATTTTTCATTTTACAACATTAAATTACCATATTTAATTTGATCCCAACTCCCCTGTCAAGATACAATAATTGTCTTCTAGGTTGAAATGTTAGTTAGGTTCTTTGATTTTCATGTAAGAATATGGACTTCATGAATTACTTAAGAATAGAGAATTTATCTTTTCCTGATAGTCTGAGATTCATAATTCAATAATGACATGAGAAACTTTTTACTTTGATCAAATTATCTTGATGTACCAAAGAATTCCTTTCATTAACAAATGATTTGAGTCTATTCTCTTATAGTCCCTTGATGTAACTTACTATAAGGAAAAAAATATATAAAAATTCTTTACTTTTACTTTAGAAATATATTTTTGATAGCAGTTCTGAATCTCAATGAACCCAGTAAGAAGGTCTGCTCAAGAAATGATTTCACTGCTAAATATTATTACAACTATTTCCTTTTAGGCAATATTATATTTGTCCAAATGATATGTTTTCATCTATTAACAATTGACATTTTACTTATTTGTGAGCAAAACATCAGGAGCTTAAAGGATATAGAACAAATTAGGCAGAAACTATAAAAACTATTTTGCAGTGTTAGCCAACAGAGAGAATAGTTTGTGTAATTCTTTTTGAAAGAATCATACTGAAATCTGATGTTACCTTTTGCCTTCAGATTTAAAAATAGTTGAATAACAAACAAACAAAAAAAAACCTCTTGAATATTCAAATTAAAGTTTTTTTCTTGTAATTTTTTTTTTTGAGTCCCATCCAGATATTTCAGTGTTTTCTCCTTTCCTGTGATAATTATGGAGAGACCAGTCCAATACAGATGGAAGTCTTTTGATAGTCTAGGGCAGTGGAAATTAGTTTTCACACTTACAAAGATAAGATGTAATTTGCAAACTGAGCTGTATTGAAATATTGAGGTCGAAAAGCTAAAATTCATAGTGGAGTACTTGAAACTGGGAGAAGTGACTGTTTCCTGTGCTGTGCAAAAGCTTTTTAGTTTGCTGTTGTACCACTTGTCTATTTTTGCTTTTGTTATCTGTGCTTTTGCTGTCATATCCAAGAAATCATTGACAAGACCAACATCAAGAAGCTTTTCTTCTATGTTTTATTATGATAGCTTTATAGTTTCAGGTCTTATGTTTGAGTTTTTTAATTCATCTTGATTTTAATTTTGTGTATGGTGTAAGACAGAGGTCCATTTTAATTTTTCGCATGTGAATATTCAGTTTTCCCAGCATTTATTGAAAAGACTCTTTTTCCTGTTACATAATCTTGGCATCCTTTTCAAAGATCAGTGGACCATATATGTTTGGGTTTATCTGGGGGCTCTCAATTCTGTTCCATTGGTCTAAGGGGCTACCTTTATGCCAGAGCCATGCTGTTTTAATTACTATAACATTGTAATGCATTTTAAAATCAGAATGTGTGATGCATTTAGCTTTGTTCTTCTTTCTTAAATTCACTTTGGCAATTCTAGGTCTTTTGTGGTCCCATGTGAATTTTAGGATTTATTTTCTCTTTCTTTTCAAAATTTCAATGGGATTTTGATGGGAAGTTAGTTAAGCTTATTTCCACATATTTTATTATTTTTATGTTATTATAAATGAAATATTTAAATTTCTTTTTGGATAATTTATTATCAGTGTATAGAAATGTAACTGAGTTTTGTATGTTGATTTTATATTCTTCAATTTCAGTAAATATTAGTATTAAACATTTTTTGTGGAGTCTTTAAGGATCAGTACATATAAGATTATGTCATCTGCCACAGAGACAATTTTACTTTGTACTTTCTGATTTGGATGCCTTTTTATCCCTTCCCTAATTGCTCTAGATAGAATTCAGTACTATGTTGTACAGAAGTGGTGAGTGTTATTCCTGGTCTTAGAGATAAAGCTTTCAGTTTTCACCATTGAGCATGATGTTAACTGTGGGCTTGTCATATTTTATTACACTACGACACACTTCTTTTATATGTAGTTTGTTAAAAGTCTTTTTTGTTTTGTTTGCTTACTTCTAATTTTTTATGAAATTTTTAAAAAGTACACACCATTTACAGTTATAGCAAAATATTGTCTATATTACCAGTGTTGTATAATATATCCTTGTAGCCTGTCTTTACACCATCTAATAATATGTACCTTCTACTTCCCCACCTACTGATAACCTCTAGTTTGTTTTCTGTGAGTCTGCTTCTTTTTTAATATATTCATTATTTTCTTGTATTTTTAGATTATATATAAGTGATATCATACAATATTTTCCTTTCTGTATCTGACTTATTTCATTTAGCATAATGCCCTCCAAGTCTATCTATATTCCTGCAAATGGCAAAATTTCATTCTTTTGTATGAGTGAGTAGTATTCCATTCTGTGTGTGTGTGTGTGTGTGTGTGTGTGTGTGTGACATCCTCCTTATCCATGTATCTGTTGATGTACATTTAGGCTGCTTTCATATCTTGGCAGTTGTAAATAATGCTGCTATGAACACTGGGATGCATGTATCTCTTCAAATTAGTGTTTTTTGTTTTTTCACCCTGATATGTACCCAAGAGTGGAATTACTGGGTCATATGGTAATTCTATTTTTAGTTTTTTGAGAGACCTCCACTGTTTACCACAGTATCTGTACCAATTTATATTCCCACCAACAGTGTAGGAGGGTTTTCTTTTCTCCACATCCTCACCAACATTTGATATTTGTGTTCTTTTTGATAATAGCCATTCTGAAAAGCAGTATCTCATTGTGGTTAGGTGATAGATATTTCATTGTGGTTTTGATCTGCATTTCCTTAATGATTACAGTTTTTATCATGAAAGTATGCTGAATTTTTGCAAATGGTTTTTCTGTGCATATTGAGACAATAGAGTGATTTTCAAAAAATAATTGATAGAATAAAAGAGCAATCTACAAAATATATGAGAAGATATCAATAAATTATATATCAGATAAGAGGTTAATATCCAGAATATATAAGAAACTTCTGCAACTCAATAACAAAAAGGCAAATAACCTGATTTTTTAAAAATGGACAAAGGACCTGATCAGATATTTCTCAAAACAAGACATACAGATGGCCAACATGTACAAAAAAAGTTGCTCAATATCCCTAATAATCAGGAAAATTCAAATCAAAATTATAATGAGCTATAACCTCATGTTTGGTAAGGTTGTTACTAGAAAAAAAAGAAAGTGCTGATAAGCATCTGGGAAACTGGAATCTTGTACACTGTTGGTGGGTCTGTAAAATAATGGAGCAAAAGTGGAAAGCACAGCAGTATCACATGCCGTCACATTGTTAAATATACAACTATTATGCTGCTAAGTCGCTTCAGTTGTGTCCGACTCTGTGTGACCCCATAGACGGCAGCCCACCAGGCTCCCCCGTCCCTGGGATTCTCCAGGCAAGAACACTGGAGTGGGTTGCCATTTTCTCCTCCAATGCATGAAAGTGAAAAGTGAAAGTGAAGTCGCTCAGTCGTGTCCAACTCTTCAGGACCCCATGGGCTGCAACCTATCAGGCTCCTCTGTCCATGGGATTTTCCAGGCAAGAGTACTGGAGTGGGGTGCCATTGCCTTCTCCAACAACTATTATATGATCTACCAATTCCAGCTCTGGGTATATAGCCCAAAGAATTGAAAGCAGGAGGATATCTGCACTTTCACGTTCAGTGCAGTGTTAATCATACTAGCCAAAATATGAAAAAAACCTCCGTGTCCATGGATGGATGAGTGAATAATGAAAATGTAGCATATTCCTACAATGGTGCATTATTCATCCATAAAAAAGGAAAACCCAACATGCAGCAACATGGATGAACAACTTGGAGAATATTGTGTTTAATTAAATAAACCATTCACAGAAGAACATATCATGCATGATTCTACTTACATGAGCTATCTAAACTAGTCAAACTTACTAGAGTATGGATTGCCAGGGCCTGGAGGTGAAGAGGAAAAGAAATTGTTCAATGGATATAAAGTTCAGTCATGTAAAATGAGTTAAATTCTAAAGATCTACTACCATAGTGCCTATAATCAACAATAATGTTTTGTGCACTTAAATGTTTGTTAAGAAGGTAGATCTTATCTTGAGCATTCTTGCCATGTACACCATACAATGATAAAAATGAAATTAAAACAAATGTACAAAGGAACACAAGGAAACTTTTGGAATTCATGGATATGTTCATTACTTTGGACATACTTTGTGATTTTGTCCATTACTTTGCGGTTCATGGGTATATGCACATAGCATAAATCATCAAATTGTTTACATTAAATATATGCAGTTTTTGGATATCAGTTATAACTCAATATAGCTGTTTTTAAAAGTTTTTAAAAACTGCAGGAAATGTGAATCATCTCACAGAGAGAGTATGCAGAACTCGGAACTGCAAAGAGAATCAAATGATACAAGTTGAGAGTGAGAAAAATTACAGATAAAGATTCTTTGCTTTTGATCTGGCAGTGATCATTATGGCACCCTACTTGGTCATATTTTTCTTAGGCAAAGTTTTATCTGATTTGGTTAATGCAGATATTTCTTGTTTTAGGTTTTTGGAGATTGTGTTTGTTTGTTTCTATATATCATGTTTTTAAGAAGGTATACTCCCATTTAACAGAAAGTCTATTTCAGGTAGGATGCAACACCTTCACATTTAACTAATCTGCATGGATCTTAGAAGCATCTGAAGATTTATCTAGTGACCCACAACTTGAGTTAACATTTTGGCAGGGAGCCAGGCGGCAGTGATATTTTAGCATGAGTTAGAGTTTGAATCCCTCCACATCAGTACCATTATTTTCAAAACTCTAAATTATAAAAATGTCTACTAAGGGTTCAATCTTTCAAATGTCATTGTCACATAGGTACACATTATATTGTTATATTTGCAACCTGTAGCAGTCTCCACTGTGGTTTGCTATTCCACAGAACTAGAGACTGTTCTCAGCCAAAGAAGAGTCAAATCTTCTCTGAATGAATTTTTAAGTGTGTATATTTCATAAAATTATATGTAATATATACTATTATAGCAAATATGTAAACATTAAGTTTATGATTCAGGGATAGGAGGGTACTATCTTGGTAGTATACCATTTGAAAAGGAAGACAGTCATTTTCAAATTAACATGCTTGTCTTCCAGCCTGCATACATATCTGAACGACCATTCCATTCACTCATTTCAGTTGTTGGTGATTGAGTATTTTTTTATTAAGCATCTTCTGTGTAATAACATGTTAGTTGAAGACAGATTGCTGAATAAAATACAATTTCTGGCTTTAAGGAGCTCAAATATATGATAATGCTAAATATGTAAATTAAATAGTTATATATATATTATAGATTAATACATATAATATGTATATTTGATTAATTGCATATAGATGATTTTACACCAGTAGAAGTATCAGTTCAGTTCAGTTCAGTCCCTCAGTCACGTCCAACTCTTTGCGACCCCATGAATTACAGCACGCCAGGCCTCCCTGTCCATCACCAACTCCCGGAGTTCACTTAGACTCATGTCCATTGAGTCAGTGATGCTATCCAGCCATCTCAGGCAAGCTATAAAAGGAGTGTATTAAGATGGAAACTGATAACAATGCTTCATAGAAAGCATAACTTCTGAGCTGAGTTAGAGCCCAAATAGAAGGTCCTTAGGCTTAAAAGAATAAGGGTTCCTGATTAAGTGGCCAAAATAAAGATATATACACAGAGGTGTGAAACTTTAGGATGGCTTTTGGAATGTATTAACAACCTGATAATCCAAAAATGGAAGTTTGTGTGTGAATACTGGAGTGGGTAGCCTTTCCCTTCTCCAGGGGATCTTCCCAACCCAGGGATTGAACCGAGGTCTCCCACATTGCGGGCGGATTCTTTACCAACTGAGCCACAAGGGAAGCCCAAGAATACTAGAGTGGGTAGCCTATCCTTTTCCAGGGCATGTTCCCAACCCAGGAATCCAACCAAGGTCTCCTGCATTGCAGGCAGATTCTTTACCAACTGAGCTATCAGGGAAGCTCCATAGGGAAGCCCCATAGGGAAGCTTGGAAGTTGCTAAAAAGAAGCAAAATAAGAAGCTGGAATATTAAGCAGGGACCTCATCCTATTTCAACTACATATTTCTTCAAATCAGTCATAATAATTTTAGATGATAAAGACATAATGAACATTGACTCAGCCATTGCTTCTTTTTAAATGCCCTCTGAAAGAACCTGACCTTCATTGAGATGCCTTAACCCTTTAAAAATTTTTTAAATTTATTTATTTTTAATTGAAATATAATTGGTTTACAATATTGTGTTGGTTTATGCCATACATCAACATGAATCAATCATAGGTATACATATGTCCCCTCCCTCTTGAACCTCCCTTCTGCCTCCTACCCCATGCCAGCCCTCCAGGTTCTTTGCAGTCTTCCAGACCCCATTCTAAAACAGACTTCTACCAAATACATGGACACAAATTACATAGCTCAGTCAGAGGTTCTCTTTACATACATTAAAAAAGTAGATTAAAGGATAAAATAAGGAAGAGAATTGGAACTGATGAATTTGGCCAAAAAAAAAAAAAAAATTCAGTAATATGTCCCTGTAAGTACAGAGTACTTTACATTTCTTATGGGGTTCATGAAAACTAATGTAAATCATTAGGAAATAAAAAATTTAAAAAATGGATTATTAGTCTCCTATTCTCATTTGCTAGTTTAGAATGTTCCCTTTCAAAAAGCCAGCCAGCAGTTAGATTTGGGGTGAGGCCCAAGGATGATGCTGGCTTGAGTATTATAGATGAGTGAGGGTCAGACACCATCTGGCTTCCCAGTAAAAATTAAAGCAAAAAGAGGAGGAGCTACAGAAAGTACCAGGTCAAATATGTGTGATTTGTGCATAGGTGACTATGGAAAAGAACTGGATGCTAAAGAAGGGAATTAGAAAATACAGTAGGACAAGATAATAGGCTTCAATTTTAGCCTTTGAGAAACACCAGTGTGCCCTAGAATTAAATTTCTAGGTGTTAAATAAACACATTTTAAAGATCAGTTTTTGCCAGATAGATTTAAAAGTCATTGGAGAAATACATATTTATTAAGTTATGGGGTCCGTAAGCAAGAATCCTGCTTTATTTATCATTTTAATTATTTCTGTCTCACAAAATCTGGCGTGACTATTTGCATGTGAGAAGGCAATGACACCCCACTCAAGTACTCTTGCCTGGAAAATCCCATGGATGGAGGAGCCTGGTGGGCTACAGTCCATGGGGTTGCTAAGAGTCGGACACGACTGAGCGACTTCACTTTCACTTTTTACTTTCATGCATTGGAGAAGGACATGGCAACCCACTCCAATGTTCTTGCCGGAGAATCCCAGGGACGGGGGAGCCTGGTGGGCTGCCATCTATGGGGTCGCACAGAGTCAGACACAACTGAAGTGACGCAGCAGCAGCAGCAACAATATATATTAATGACTTCAGCTGTAAAACAGTGAATTCTAAGCTTGAAAATATAATCTAAACAACTTCTAATAAGAGAAAACAGAAAAAAAAAGTTATCTTAATCTATGGGAATAGTTATTCTCACAATGGAGCTTTTATACATAAAATGAGTTATTTAAAGGGATCTATGGCAAGTTGGACTGCGAAGAAAGCTGAGCACTGAAGAATTGATGCTTTTGAACTGTGGTGTTGGAGAAGACTCTTGAGAGTCCCCTGGACTGCAAGGAGATCCAACCAGTCCATCCTAAAGGAGATCAGTCTTGGGTGTTCATTGGAAGGACTGATGTTGAAGCTGAAACTCCAATACTTCGGCCACCTCATGTGAAGAGTTGACTCACTGGAAAAGACCCTGATGCTGGGAGGGATTGGAGGCAGGAGGAGAAGGGGACGACGGAGGATGAGATGGCTGGATGGCATCACTGACTCGATGGACATACATGAGTTTGAGTGAGTGATGAGTTGGTGATGGACAAGGAGGCCTGGTGTGCTGCGATTCATGGGGTGGCAAAGAGTCAGACACGACTGAGTGACTGAATGAACTGATGGCATGTTATATCCCAGAAGAAGTCTTTTTGCATTTAACCACAATTCTACTCAGTCTTCCATGGTGGCTCAGATGGTAAAGCAGAAAAGTAGGTGGCTCAGACGCCTGCAATGTGGAAGAACTGGCTTCGATCCCTGGGTTGGGAAGATCCCCTGGAGGACGGCATGACAACCCACTCTGGTATTCTTGCCTGGAGAATTCCCAAAGACAGAGGTACCTGGCGGGCTACAGTCCATGAGTTCGCAAAGAGTCGGGCATGATTGAGTGACTAAGCACAGCACAATTCTACTCACTTTCCAAATGTGATATATCACAAACACTCATTTTAACGTAAGGGTCTTGGCCTTGAACTAAACGATTCATTGATGGAATCCCTTATAATGAGTCATACATACCAGAAGATGTGCCTGAACACATTTTGGAGCTGTGGATAAACTATTTTTATTTTCCAGGGTTGTAGCTGACAACAACATCTCATGGTTAACAAGTCAATCCTAATAAAACTATTTATCTGACTATCTAGATGGCAGGCAGAGGCTAGAGATCAATCTTCAACTAGGAGAGTTGATGGAATATGTCATAAACTAAGAGGACGCAATAATACGGTGACCTTGTATTTAATAAGTAAATGACCCTTATGTTTTAGTAAATTGAATCATTTCCATGATATTAACTATACTCTTCTGTATGTTGGATGAGCTCTATGAAAATATTTAAATGTATCAGAATAAACAGCCCAGAAAGTATAAACATTCTATTTAAGGACAAGAATAATAGCTAAGAATTACTCATGTTAATATATTATATTTAGTATATGCAGTCACAAAGGAATATCAGGGAATTTTTATATCATCTTAAAATTTATTAAACAATCAACAAATTACGTGGCAATATACAAATGAAATTATAATTAAAAATCATTTTCTATACAAATTAAAATAGCAATTTAGGTGAGTAGTTGTTTTACTTTCTAGGAAGCAACATTTCACGGCTGCTGCTGCTGCTAAGTCGCTTCAGTCGTGTCCAACTCTGTGCGACCTCATAGACGGCAGCCCACCAGGCTCCCCTGTCCCTGGGATTCTCCAGGCAAGAACATTGGAGTGGGTTTCCATTTCCTTCTCCAATGCATGAAAGTGAAAAGTGAAAGTGAAGTCGCTCAGTCGTGTCTGACTCTTAGCAACCCCATGGACTGTAGCCCACCAGGCTCCTCCATCCATGGGATTTTCCAGGCAAAAGTACATTTCACTGGCCTCTTATAGTGTAAGAGTGTAGCTCAACTAGTTATTTCCTGATAGTCATAGCTAATATCTTTCAATATCATCATTAATCTGCCTTCTCAGATGTCACTAAAATATTGATGCTGATCAAGTTATCATATCTTCTGATCTGCAGTGCTTTCTGTATTTAGTAAGTCTTTGCAGTAGCATCTTTCACTTAAAAATGGAAAAAGCTTAGATTTAAAACCACCCAGAAGGCAATGGCAAGCCACTTCAGTACTCTTGCCTAGAAAATCTCATGGACGGAGGAGCCTGGTAGGCTGCAGTCTATGGGGTCGCTACTAGTTGGACACGACTGAGCGACTTCACTTTCACTTTTCACTTTCACGCATTGAAGAAGGAAATGGCTACCCACTCCAGTGTTCTTGCCTGGAGAATCCCAGGGACGGTGGAGCCTGGTGGGCTGCCATCTATGGGGCCCCACAGAGTCGGACACGACTGAAGCAACTTAGCAGCTTAGCAGCAGGGAACCACAAATTAAATTAATTTTTATCTTCTTATACATAGGAAACAGCTGCTATATTTGTAAATATGAATTAGAAAAAATAGTGAAAAATAATGTTTAAAAATTTTATTTATATCATCTTTTCCAAACTACCCTTCTTTTTTTTCCCTTAAGAAATGACAAAATGAATACAAAGCTTAGACATATTATTCCAATGTTCATAGATTTCCATTATTTGATTCTCTTTAGAAGAATGTATAATATGAAGATAAAATAAAATTTAAGTTTCAGGAAAGGTTTCTGTTCCAAGAAAGGCAAAATAACTTAAACTGAGCTATACTGTTTCATATAACAATTATACACTATGAGACAAAAAGTAATTTAAAAAAATCTATTTGAAGACTCTACAGTGCAATTCCAACCAGATAAAATCTGACCACAATTTTCTCACCTCTTAGAGAAAAATCAGCAAATCCTATGTAAGTCAAAATAATAAACATTATTCACCTAGAGTAAAAGTAACCAGTCAGATCTTTTAAAAGCTTCATTATTTTTCATTCTAAAATAATCTATAAAGTGTTATGTTGTTAGCATGATTTTCAGTCATTGCTCCAGAAGTATTAATTCCTATTCATTCCCTAGAAATATTTTGAAAAGTCATGAAAATGAAAAAACATAATGAGGGTATTTTGCTGATCTCCCAGCTAGGTGAAGAATTGATTTTTTTTTTTTTTTGACAGAGTCTAAAATCCACAGAGGAGTACATGTCCATAGGCTTCAATACCAATAAGAGATAGCTGTGGTAAGTATCATTTAGTTAAAAGAGATAATTTGATCAAATATAATTTTATTTTCTATCCTTGAGAAGTTAGAGAGTATAGAATTGAATTTTATGTTTATGTCCCAAAAGATGAATCCCTTGACGTAAGAGGAAAAAAATTAAATATTGGTAGTACTAATCTTGACATCTTTGATTTCAAGGAAACCCAAGCAAAAACCATATAAAGATTTAGGAAAAATTTAAATACCAATGATTATCAAAATTAATTTCAAATGGTTCAAATAAAACAGAGTTATGCCACATACAATCAAAAAAATTTTAAATGTTATATATTTAAATTTCTGAAATTCTGAAAACAAAATTACATTATGATTGAGAAAGTTCTATTGAGAAAAGTGAGTTTATTGTAATAGTGGTCCTATCATGGAAGAATGTAGGGTTGTATATAAATAAATAAAGCAACTATGATTAACTTGTACTATCCAAGCCAAGAAAATGAATTATAATAAAGCACTACAATGTGGGTATATCTACTACATCTAATGAAATAGTTTGCATAAATATAAATATGTGTATGCAAAATTTAAAAATAACCTAAGCTATACATTATATTGTGTGGGGATGTATCCATATATGGTAAAATATATAATATAAAGGAAGGTAATGACAAAATACAATACTTGAATCAGATGAAGTATTGAGAGAAGTACAGCACATAATTAAATACCAGGGTTTTGATAATGTAATTCTTAAGATAAGCAGTAGGTTCATGGCTGCCTTTCTGTCAGTTCAGTTCATCGCTCAGTTGTGTCTGTCTCTTTGTGACCTGATGGAGTGCAGCTCACCAGGCTTCCCTGCCCATCATCAATTTCCGGAGTTTGCTCAAATTCATGTCCATTGAGTCAGTGATGCCATCCAACCATCTCATCCTCTGTCGTCCCCATCTCCTCCTGCCTTCAATCTTTCCCAGCTTCAGGGTCTTTTCCAAGGAGTCAGTTCTTCACCAAAGAAGCTGAAACTGCAATACTTTGGCCTCCTGATAAATCTGTATGCAGGTCAAGAAGCAACAGTTAGAACTGGACATGGAACAATAGATTGGCTCCAAATCAGGAAAGAAGTAGGTCAAGGATCTATATTGTCACTCTGTTTATTTAACTTATATGCAGAGTCCATATAAGTTATCTGTGTATCTGATGTTGTTGATATTTCTCCTGGCAATCTTGATTCAAGCTTGTGCTTCATCCAGCCTGCCATTTCACATGATGTATTCTGCATATAAATTAAATAAACAGAGTAACAATATAGAGCCTTGACATACTCCTTTCCTGATTTGTAACCAGTCTGGTGTTCCAAGTCCAGTTCTAGCTGTTGCTTCTTGACCTGCATGCAGGTTTCTCAGGAGGCAGGTAAGGTAGTCTGCTATTCCTATCTCTTTAAGAATTTTCCACAGTTTGTTGTGATCCACACAGTCAAAAGCTTTGGCATAGCCAATAACACAAGAGTACATGTTTTTCTGGAACTCTCTTTCTTTTTCTATGATCCAACGGATGTTAGAAATTTGATCTTTAGTTCCTCTGCCTTTTCTAAAACCAGCTTCTTCAATTATGTAAAGTTTAAAAATAAAATAAAATAAAAAATAAATAAATAAAGTGTGTCTATGGACACCATGGAATTCAAAGGGAAAAAAAAAAAAACAGCTTCAACATCTGGAAATTCATGGTTCAGTGTTGTTGAAGCCTGGCTTGGAGAATTTTGAGCATTACTTTGCTAGTGTGTGAGAGGAGTGCAATTTTGTGGTAGATTGAACATTCTTTGGCATACCCTTCTTGGGGATTGGAATGAAACTGACCTTTTCCAGTACTGTGGCCACTGCTGAGTTTTCCAAATTTGCTGGCATATTGAATGCAGCACTTTCACAGCATCATCTTTTAAGGTTTGAAATAGCTCAGCTGGAATTCCATCTCCTCCACTAGCTTTGTTTCTAGTGATCCTTCCTAAGGCCCACTTAACTTCGAATTCCAGGATGTCTGGCTCTAGGTGAGTGATCACACCATCATGGTTATCTGGGTCATTTCCATAGTTTCATTTTGTTATTATATTTCATAGCACACACACACACACACACACACACATATATATATATAATATATGTATATATTACTATTCATATTACAGGCTTCAAATATTTAAAATATTCAGTTAATTTATAATGTGTAAGATTTTTATGATCTTGTTGACAATGAGGATAGTGAAAATATTCAAGTGGTCAAAGGTCATAAGCAAATTTGTGTAGTGAGCCTGCATTCTTAGTTACTCAGTCGTGTCTGACTTTTTGTGAACCCAAGTACCTTAGCCCACCAGGCTCCTCTGTCCATGGAATTCTGCAGGCAAGAATACTGGAGTGGGTAGCCATTCCCTTCTCCCAGGAATCTTTCCAACCCAGGGATTGAACCTGGGTCTCCTGCATTGCAGGCTGATTATTTATCATCTGAGCCACCAGGGACACCCAAATTTATGTAGCCAGAATGTATAAGATAATCAGACAAAATGTGAAAAGATAATCAGACAACAGAAAGTAGATTGGTATGCAGTTGTAGGTTTAGTTTTGGAGAAAAGCATAGGAGAAAATTGACATACATTTTCTACAAAAATACCCCATAATACTTCTGACCCAGTTGTCTCTTTCTTATTGTAATGCTTAAAATGCTGTCATCTTTCCTAACAGTCAAATTTATTAAAAAATAAAAATTTAAATTCTATGTTTTTACATTTAAAAATATTGAGCTTTATAAATCCTAGTAAGGTTGGCATTGGTAAATATTGTGTCACTTAGAAATCCTAAAATAGGTTTGATTATTTCTTAGAGAAAACAGATCTTTCCAAAAAATAAAATACAGTCTTCAGGTAAACTTACATTCAAGACATTCACCTGTATTTCCCATTCCACTTTTTAAGGAATCTATCAAAAGAAATGATGACTTGGTAGTAATTATGGTAAATCAATTTAAAATCTTTATTTCATTTGACTTTTAATTTTTATAACATCTTTTATCAGTTCCATTTGCATCAGGGAAATAAAAAAAAGGGAGAATATTTGCTCAGCCATTGACATTTTATTCTTACACTGTAGTTTTATTTATATTACTCAATTTACTCAGTGAAAAGTGATAAAGTTAAATCCCCTTTCCTGGATTGTCACAAAACTAGAATCAGGGGAAAAAAAGATTCTACTATTCCTAGGTTGATTAAAAAGCAAAGTGGATAAGATAAATTATTTTAAATTATGTAAGATTATTGATAATTTGGAACCAAAGCAAATATTTGACATTAAAAATATTTTAAATATTTTATCTCTATATGAAGACAATAGCATTGTACACTGAATATTAATACACGACACCAAATGACTTTCAAATCCATAGAACTAAAAAGAGGCCAGATATCAAAGGGATATCAAATAAGATGACAGCTTTCAGCAATTGCTGATGACAACTTCCAAATCCTTTCAGCTCTAAAGCTTTTGAGATCAAAGAGCATCATAAAGGTTCCTGGCACCTAAATGTGACGTCTTTGAACATTATACTAATCCAGGAAAGAAATACATATTGCAATAATCTATGTTCTTATAGTCAGTGTGTGTTTTTTGCTTTTGGGGTTTTTTTGGGTCGCTATACCTGCTTATTTAAGTTATGTCATGAATAGTTTCCAAATAGTCACATTACTATTTAACTAATTTATATCACATTTTTGAAGAAAAAATGATAATTTTGAGTAACTTATATGCAAAATAACTTTCATACCTTTTTGTCCTTTGCTTTTATCATTTTGGGTAAATATATCTTGAAGTTAATAATCATACTATTATTGTTAGTTTTATCATAGTATAGGTGTTAAATGATATTTTGTTATATGCTACTTTTACCTACAAATTTACAATTACCTTTTGCCCAAATTCCATGTTTACCTGTATTGATACCCAATTCTATTTCATTTTACTACTGCTTTCCCAAATTTGAGTTATTACTCAAAAATGATAAGGCCATAAAAGAGTTTAAAAATTTTTGCTATACTGCAGTAATCTAAAATTCCTTTGCAGTATAGCAAAAAATTATTAAGGCCTTAATTTCCTGAAAACTAAACAAAACACAAATAATTATGAGTAACTACTGAAAAAAATAACATAACACTTAGGTGAACAGTCTACTAAGGAAGTCAGTTTTCATTCCAATCCCAAAGAAAGGCAATGCCAAACAATGCTCAAACTACTGCACAATTGCACTCATCTCATATACTAGTAAAGTAATGCTCAAAATTCTCCAAGCTAGACTTCAACAATACGTGAACCGTGAACTTCCTGATGTTCCAGCTGGTTTTAGAAAAGGCAGAGGAACCAGAGATCAAATTGCCAACATCCGCTGGATCATGGAAAAAGCAAGAGAGTTCCAGAAAAACATCCATTTCTGCTTTATTGACTATGCCAAAGCCTTTGACTGTGTGGATCACAATAAACTGTGGAAAATTCTTCAAGAGATGGGAATGCCAGACCACCTGACCTGCCTCTTGAGAAACCTATATGCAGGTCAGGAAGCAACAGTTAGAACTGGACATGGAACAACAGACTGGTTCCAAATAGGAAAAGGAGTACATCAAGGCTGTATATTGTCACCCTGCTTATTTAACTTATATGCAGAGTACATCATGAGAAACGCTGGACTGGAAGAAGCACAAGCTGGAATCAAGATTGCCAGGAGAAATATCAATAACCACAGATATGCAGATGACACCACCCTTATGGCAGAAAGTGAAGAGGAACTAAAAAGCCTCTTGATAAGAACGTGGAGAGTGAAAAAGTTGGCTTAAAGCTCAACATTCAGAAAACGAAGATCATGATTCCCATCTGGTCCCATCACTTCATGGGAAATAGATGGGGAAACAGTGGAAACAGTGTCAGATTTTATTTTTTGTGGCTCCAAAATCACTGCAGATGGTGACTGCAGCCATGAAATTAAAAGACGCTTACTCCTTGGAAGGAAAGTTATGACCAACCTACATAGCATATTCAAAAGCAGAGACATTACTTTGCCAACAAAGGTCCACCTAGTCAAGGCTATGATTTTTCCTGTGGTCATATATGGATGTGAGAGTTGGACTGTGAAGAAGGCTGAGCGCCAAAGAATTGATGCTTTTGAACTGTGGTGTTGGAGAAGGCTCTTGAGAGTCCCTTGGACTGCAAGGAGATCCAACCAGTCCATTCTGAAGGAGATCAGCCCTGGGATATCTTTGGAAGGACTGATGCTAAAGCTGAAACTCCAGTACTTTGGCCACCTCATGCGAAGCGTTGACTCATTGGAAAAGACTATGATGCTGGGAGGGATTGGGGGCAAGAGGAGAAGGGGACGACAGAAAATGAGATGGCTGGATGGCATCACTGACTCGATGAACGTGAGTCTGAGTGAACTCCGGGAGTTGGTGATGGACAGGGAGGCCTGGCATACTGCAATTCATGGGGTCGCAAAGAGTCAGACACGACTGAGCAACTGAACTGAACTGAACTGAAGGGCAAAAGTATTTAAAGAATATTAAGGTGTCTAGCTTAAAGCTGAATAAAATACTTGGAGATACTCTGAAATACAAGATCTTGTATAGGCTCCCACAACTTCTAATAGTGAATTAAATGACTAAGGTGATTTTATAAAATATCAGGATTTGGCATGTAGCCCTTTTTAACCTTCTAATTACCCAGCTGAGCCTCCCAAGAAAAACTGACTTGAATGAAACGATCTTCCCCTACTACTTTAAGAATACCAGACCATGCATATAGGTCATGTCTGCTTTAGCACCATTACATACATGTCATTTACACAAAATAACTTTTAAGTTAACTCGAAAAATCATATTATCCAAATCAAGTTGAGCAAGAGCATCATACACTTAAGTTATGCTTGGCTTGAGGGGAGGGGTCAGGGGGTGAACGTGAGTTGCAATAGTACTATTTAAATAATATAATTGACAAAAAGGAAAGGGTAATTAAGTGAATTAAGTGGTGCTCTCTTGTTCCTTTTACTTAGTCTTGACTTCAGGTGCATTTCCTACTGGAGATGAATGTGCTTAATAAGGAATATATAATTTCCCCGTATATAATTTATTGGCCATATTAAGCCATTGAAAACCTCACTTCCTTTTGAGAAGGGTAGTAAGAGATTGGGTTTCAGGTATTCTTCTGAACAGGATAAATAGAAGATAACCATAGCAGTCCTATATTGCAATGATGCCTTAGAATGATTATCATCTGCCTCTTTCAGACTCTAATCTCTGAGGACTACATAAATTCCATGTGATCAAATTCTCCCAAGGCTATTACTTCAAGAGAAGGAGCCTGCGACATTGTTTTCTTTTTCAAGGAATAACTTATAGGATAGGAATCACATATAGATTTGACACGTAATTATTATCAGTTCAATTTTTTTTTCCTTTTGGCAGCGAAGCTAATAGAAACTGATAAATTAAGAACCCACAAGTATAGACAAGTCGTGCCCAGTTCAACCAGCAGTTCTATTCACTCAGAAGTATCATTCACTTCAGTTCAATTCAGTTCAGTCACTCAGTCGTATCCGACTTTTTGTGACCCCCATGGATCCCAGCATACCAGGCTTCTCTGGTGAGAGTGTTAACTCCTCTGGGCCCGCCAGCATAATAAACCTGAGTTCTCCAACTCTCTGAGTGTGGTGCTTGGTTTCTCTTTTTTCATTCCTTAGTTCTCTCCTTAAGTGATAAGACATAATTTATGTAGGATATCCTCCAGAAATAGGTTAGCAACTTCTATTGCATCATCCTCTAAAATGAGATAATCAATAACAGAACCTTAAAAATACCAAATATACCAGCAAAATTATATGTATGCTTTGTCCAATGAGTGAATGAGAACACAATGATCTAATTAGTAAGGACTAGATCCCAAAGAAAGGCAATGCCAAACAATGCTCAAACTACTGCACAATTGCACTCATCTCACACGCTAGTAAAGTAATGCTCAAAATTCTCCAAGCCAGACTTCAGCAATATGTGAACTGTGAACTTCCAGATGTTCAGGCTGGTTTTAAAAAAGACAGAGGAGCCAGAGATCAAATTGCCAATATCCGCTGGATCATGGAAAAAGCAAGAGAGTTCCAGAAAAACATCCATTTCTGCTTTATTGACTATGCCAAAGCCTTTGACTGTGTGAATCACAAGAAACTGTGGAAAATTCTTCAAGAGATGGGAATACCAGACCACCTGACCTGCCTCTTGATAAACCTATATGCAGGTCAGGAAGCAACAGTTAGAACTGGACATGGAACAATAGACTGGTTCCAAATAGGAAAAGAAGTACATCAAGACCATATATTGTCACTCTGCTTATTTAACTTATATGCAGAGTGCATCATGAGAAACTCTGGGCTATAAGAAGCAAAAGCTGGAATCAAGATTGCCAGGAGAAATGTCAATAACCTCAGATATGCAAATGACACTACCCTTATGGCAGAAAGTGAAGAGGAACTAAAAAGCCTCTTGATGAAAGTGAAAGAGGAGAGTGAAAAAGTTGGCTTAAAGCTCAACATTCAGGAAATGAAGATCATGGCATCTGGTCCCATCATTTCATGGGAAATAGATGGGAAAACAGTGGAAACAGTGTCAGATTTTATTTTGGGGGGCTCCAAAATCACTGCAGATGGTGACTGCAGCCATGAAATTAAAAGACACTTATTCCTTGGAAGGAAAGTTATGACCAACCTAGATAGCATATTCAAAAGCAGAGACATTACTTTTCCAACAAAGGTCTGTCTAGTCAAGGCTATGGTTTTTCCAGTAGTCATGTATGAATGGGAAACTTGGACTGTGAAGAAAGCTGAGTGCCAAAGAATTGATGCTTTTGAACTGTGGTGTTGGAGAAGACTCTTGAGTCCCTTGGACTGCAAGGAGATCCAACCAGTCCATTCTAAAGGAGATAGGTCCTGGGTGTTCTTTGAAAGGAATGATGCTAAAGAGGAAACTCCAGTACTTTGACCACCTCATGTGAAGAGTTGACTCATTGGAAAAGACTCTGATGCCTGGAGGGATTCAGGGCAGGAGGAGAAGGGGACGATAAAGGATGAGATGGCTGGATGGCATCACCGACTTGACGGACATGAGTTTGAGTGAACTCCGGGAGTTGGTGATGGACAGGGAGGCCTGGCGTATTGCAATTCATGGGGTCACAAAGAGTTGGACATGACTGAGCGACTGAACTAAACTGAGATAAATAAAAACATATTTAAAATAAATATATCTATAATGCATTTGCCAGAGGCAATTTTTTCTGGTTTTATTGATTTATATATATACAATGTTATAGGAACCCAAATAATTTTTGCTAGACTACTAAGCCTATTTCATTTATATAAACCTGTATTCCATTTGATTATGTAAATATGTCTTGTTCACTCATGGAACTTAAGTACTTTTGAGTATTTAAGTTGTGAGTCATACAGTCAATATTTAAATATTTATATAAAATTAGGTGTAAACAGTCTGTATAATTCATCTGAGAGCTGCTGCTGCTGCTGCTAAGTCACTCCAGTCGTGTCCGACTCTGCAACCCCATAGACGGCAGCCCACCAGGCTCCGTCATCCCTGGGATTCTCCAGGCAAGAACGCCGGAGTGGGTTGCCATTTCCTTCTTCCATCTGAGAGCTACATTTTACTTATTCAGAAATACTAGTAAGGTATTGATTTTATTTGGTTTGTAGTTATTTATTGTACCTCTTTATGTATGTATTATTCCTCTTTAATCATCATATTTATGCTTTTCCCATTTGATTGCTTAAAAGGAGAAAGGACATAAACTCATACATATTCCAGTCACAATTCTTTGCTGACATGATCTTTGTATGTTCAATAATACACCTATCACATGTCACTCACACCATCTTGGTATTCATATCTCTGACTTACTTGACATTCAACAGTCCTGTTCTCTTCTTGGTCAGTAACTGAGGAAAGAAAAATAGTCATAAATGCATGGATTTCTGGCATGAATTCATAAAGAATACTATTCATGGCAAAAATGCTCTGTATCTGAAACGTGAGATGCAAGATCCTCGTACAAAGCATGAGAGACTGAGCAAATGAGCGAGGAAAAGTGTTCAGTTTGAAACTGTTCAATCTGGGGGTGAAAAATCGACCATCCGAAGTGGCTTTAACTAGGGGCCAGTGACAAATGTGGCTCCGCAAAAGTGCTGTGCAATTAAGGAGTCATTTTCCTTCCACTTCTTTCACCATCTTCTCCATCTCTCCTCACACTATCAGGAAGAAATGAGAACACAGTTTCTCTGCCATGTACCAAAGGGGCCTCATGTTTTCCTCCTTGGCCCAAGACCATAGCTACATAGGCAGTGGATAGTTTTCACCACTTGTATCTTCACTTTCAGATGAAATTTTTGAATTGAAAATTAGGCAACCATAAAGTAAGTAAAGGAATATTATTTTGTAATTAGTAGTTATATATACTGATAAGGCAAACATCTATAATAAGATAGAGGCAGAATTACGAAGCTAACACTCAAATAATCCTTATAGTCAATAATACTAATGAAACCAGTATTATTCATTAAACATTATTTAGCTTTGTGAACCAGTTACTGAGATAAGAACATTCAGTATTCATTAAATCTTCAAGACATTCTTATGAATAGATATTATTATTATATATTTTAGAGATAAGAAAACCAAAGCTCAAAGTAACATAACTAGTAAGTGATAAAGGCAGATTTCAATATATTTTTGTCTCATCTCAGGACCCAATTTAATAATCTGATTGTACCACTGCTTTCATAGTCCTTTTAAAATGGTATCACTATTTTTATCTCCTTTCATAAGAATATAATAACATGAAAAGACTTATTAGAATAAATCTCAGATCATGAATTACCTGGAAAAATGTGTTTCATGAAGTTCTCATAGTGTAACACATTTCTTAAAACCTTTTTAGAGGAAATATTTAAATAGCTGAGAGTCTGAAAAAAATAGCATAACTCATTATAACCATTATTTGGGGCATTTTAATAAAATGGGGAATCTCACTGACAAGCCGCACCTTGCTATATTGTGATATTCTTTGTTATAATGAACATTTTTGTTTGGAGGGAGAAAAAAGCCTAATGTATGAAGAACATGTATGTTTATTTGTGAAATATATTTTATCAACCAATTGCATTTTTTAGTTTTATACACTAAAATTTACTTTTAAGTGTTATTTTAAAAATATTAGTGTCTATTCTCTGTTTCCCCCCAGCCTCCCTAAGATTAGTTTTTAACCGACCGTATTTTTCAAAATCATAGTGGTCACTTAATTCTTCTCATATCTTGATCATGTTATATTTTACTTCCTGAGTATGGAAATTGGCCTTATTTAACCTGCTCTTCTGATCAGTTAATTTGTGGTCTTTTAGTTAAGGTTGTCTTATGAGATATACATGAGTAAGTTGTGTAAATATACCCAGTGCCTTATCTCTAGTAATATAAGACACACACACACAAAGAGAGAGAGGTTGGTCTATCTACTAACACTAACTTCAGATTTGAAATAATGAAGAAATTTAATAAACTATTTGTATTTGCCATAGAACATGCTTCAGGGAAATGAAAGATGATCAAAGAGTAAAAAATAAATTGCATGCAAGAAAGAAAAAATCAATTTATAGAACTTTGAATTATATACATTAAATTAACTGTGGTAGAAGAACCTGGTAGAAGAAAGATATAAAGTAATACGTTCCACTGAAATATAACAAATATTTCCATATATCACTGAATTTCATAATAAGTTTTAAGAGTGACAAAAGGAGCTATTTTATGGATTGAAATGGATTCAGAACACCTTTAGGGGCACTTAAAAGGTAAAATCAGTGATTATGGTCACATTTCAGAAAGGAAAAAAAAAATAGAGAAGAAAGAAACACAACAATGAAAAAGATATATATGTCTTTTAATTATTCAAACCCATGGAATTAAGGGCCATAATGAAGATGAAAAGTTAAAGTTTTACATAACTTCCTGCTCATTCTGCCTCTATAACTCATCTTGCTCCTTGCAGTCTGGATCACATAGGTCAAGTAGCTTCAGAAAGTGGGGATTTACAATACTAGGAACTGGAGCTTATCTCACTCACCCTTGTCTTGCTCTTTGCAATTGCCCAGCCCCTGAAAACATGCTTAATGCCTGTCCATATAAAGGTCAGGCATCCCCCTCCTTGTCTTGACTGCTGTTCCTGTGCACGAGAAGCCCCTCAGTATGAACCGGCCTATTAGCAGCTAGCATTGCCCACTATAGTCTGTTGATAAAAATTTTGTAACCCCTTTGCTCAGGGCTGAGAGATTGGAGTGTTAACTCCTTTGGGCCCGCCAGCATAATAAAGCTGAGTTCTCCAACTCTCCGAGTGTGGTGCTTGGTTTCTTGGTTACTGGTTTCTGCAACATTTCTGGAGGCCAGTGAGATTCCAACCATGCTGGCCCCTTGAGCTGCCAGACTGGTGGCTCAGCTGGGCTGGAGCAGAGAAACCCCAGGACAAACCAAGAGGTGCTCTGCCTGATGGTACTCTGGGTTCTCTTTCAGACCAGTGTTCCGACTGTCTGGACAGCCAGGCCCTGACCTGGCTCATTGGAGGGACAAACCAACTCACCAGGAATGGCCACAGGATCAGGTAAGGCCCTGGGGCCAGTCCCCAGTCAGATCTACCCAAATGGGTAGAAGAGGAGACTGATCACCTCCTTGGAGTTCCCAGGAATGGAGCAACAGTTAAGGAAACCTGGGGACTCAGGAGAAGGGAGGCACTGTGATAGCCCCTGAATGACTGTGAGTGTGTGATTGCTAATTGAAGGAGTCAGAGAAAATTTTCTTTTTGGAAACTGAAAAACCAATTCTTTTCGCATATGCAATTAAAAACAACTAGCTTGTTAAAAAGCTTGCCTAGGAAAAAGCTTGAAGTTAACCCTTTCCATGTTCTTGAAATAAACAGCCCACTTTGCCTGAGACCTCTGCTGCTGCTGCTGCTGCTAAGTCGCTTCAGTCGTGTCCTACTCTGTGCAACCTCATAGACAGCAGCCTACCAGGCTCCCCGTCCCTAGGATTCTCCAGGCAAGAACACTGGAGTGGGTTGCCATTTCCTTCTCCAGTGCAGGAAAGTGAAAAGTGAAAGTAAAGTCGCTCAGTCGTGTCCGACTCTTAGCGACCCCTGGACTGCAGCCCACCAGGCTCCTCCATCCATGGGATTTTCCAGGCAAGAGTACTGGAGTGGGGTGCCATTGCCTTCTCTGGCCTGAGACCTCAGCCTCGGGCAAATTAGAACTTCAGGCAAAGAAAAAAAAAGGGTGGGAGATCAAAGAGATATTTTAACTCTCAAACAGAAAACTATAAGATCTCTGTCTGTCTGTCTGGATTTATGTATGTCTTACTGTATGTGTTTTGTTTTTTTCTGATAATATTGTTGACATTGTAAATAATTTCTAATTTAATTGGTCTAAAGCAAAGTAATTGCTTACAAATCAAACAATTCTAAATACAAGAAAAATTAACCTAAATAAATTTCAGATTCACATAAACTGGGAAATATTCAACATTAAATATATAATAATGATGTATGTTTGCTAATCTAATAAGAAAGTAGAATGTATGTTTTTAATAAAGAAGATACAAAAAATGAAATTACATTTTATAAAGGGAAAAGAAAGTAGGTCTGACTTACAGGTGGCTGTTACAGAAAGTGATTAAAAATTTGTGGAAGGTGGACCCTGAAAAAAAAGTTTTGTGCATGGTTAGGACTAAGTTCAAAATAAATTTGATTAAGTTTACCTAAATGAGTTTAAAGTAAGCTGGTGCAAAACTTGAATTTGGCCTTTCTCTCTGTTAAGAGAATATACATTCTTCAGATGTTGAACTGCTTTTAATAATAGATTTAAGTTTCTTTACCTCTTAATTGATCTGTTCTATATTTATTTCTGAAATCTTTTGTTAATTTTGGCTAAGTAAATAACCATTATTTCACAGTAACTTATACGATCCTACCTGACGGTTATAAACCCTTTTGATATTTATTGACAAAACTTCCTAAATAACTTGACTTCTAGCTAACTTTGGGATGCTTCAGAGGGCCCCTGAGATAGCCCAAAGAGCTATTAAGCTACTTGGGTTCAATGGACATGTTAAATTACATGGGAAGTCCTGTTGAAGTGGTGATAAATCTTTTCAGGTTATACTGTATGATTGATGTTACTAATATAGATATCCTAAAATTGTGTGAAATTCACATAGATCTGATATGCCCTGATAAAATGTGGTCAATTATAATTCTAGTTATCATATTAAAATGTTACATATCAACAGCAATGACCAGTTTTATTTGGCAATTGTGATAGAATCAGGTTTTAAACATTCCTTCTATGATTTTACTCTCATGGCTTTAGAAGAATACTGCTAGTTCTTCAAGATTTATGGGAAAAACTTTCTAAGATTAAGCAGATAAAAAACTTTTGTTATTAACAGTAAGCTGGTACCAGACTGGAATTTGGTCTTCTCTCTGTTTAGAGAACAAAGTTTTCTTAGAATGCAGCTTTAAATAAAAGATTATGAATTTCCTTGCCTTTAAGTGATTTTTATTTGCTTTTAAAATCTTTTTGTTACTTTGGTAAAGTAAATAAACATTATTTAAGATTACATTACATGTAGACAAAGCTCATTCTGCTTCTACAAAACATAACCCCTCAGTTAGACTTTTGCTATCCTGAAGTCCTTAAAACATGGCAATAGTCTGCTTCTAAATCAAAAATACGCTCATTCTGGACTCTGTGGGAGAAAGAGGTGGGAAGATTTGGGAGAATGACCCCTCATGTAGAATTAAGAAACTTTGCCAGTCCAGGTCCTGGATGCTGAAGTCCTGGGACGACCCAGAGGGAGGTAAAACAGGATGGGAACACATAGTCTGCTTTTGATACTAAAACTCAATTATGAAATTTAAAAATGAAAAAGAAAATGGATAAACAACAGCTAAAAGTCAAAGAGCCAGGGCTATGGGAAATCCAAGACTGCCACTTGGCTTTTCCCAGCTCCCTGATAGACCTCATTTTTATTTGATGGGTTAAAGCCTTCCCTGGCTACAGTGCTGATGCCCTCACAATGAGTTCTCAAAAAAAAAAAAAAAAAAAAAAAAATTTTGTTTCACGGAATATTAAGTTCTAGTTTTGTTAATTAAGGTCTGTGCTTACTATGACTCACTTCTGAGATAGTTCCCCATTACATTGCTAAAAGGTTTAATTAAGTTATTAAAAGGACACTCTAAGATTGTTTCTAACAATGTTTGGATAAAGGTCAGATGCTCCATGATGTACAACCAGGAGATTAACACTTGGCTATAATCATTTAACTGAGTCAGATGACCTGGGCTATACCAGTCTATACCCAATGAAAGTTCTTGACTTAAATTCTTGCTTTTGACCTTACTAATACCTGCTAACTGTATTATTTCCTATGTAGCTTGCTTCAGAAGATTATTTCTTACATTACGAAATGTATGACTGAGCCTGTGATAAAATGCTGATATGCAGTTCCATATGAGATCAATAACTGTAATAATGTAATTCTATATAGGAAAGTTTTGACCAACCTAGACAGTATATTAAAAAGCAGAGACATCACTTTGTCAACAAAGGTCCATCTAGTCAAGGCTATGGTTTATTCAGTGGTCACGTATGGATGTGAGAGTTGGACTATAAAGAAAGCTGAGCACTGAAGAATTGATGCTTTTGAACTGTGGTGTTGGAGAAGACTCTTGAGAGTCCCTTGGACTGCAAGGAGATCCAACCAGTCCATCCTAAAGAGATCAGTCCTGGGTGTTCATTGGAAGGACTGATATTGAAGCTGAAACTCCAATACTTTGGCCACCTGATGTGAAGAGCTGACTCGTTGGAAAAGAACCTGATGCTGGGAAAGATTGAGGGCAGGAGGAGAAGGGGATGACAGAGGATGAGATGGTTGGATGGCATCACTGACTCAATGGACATGGGTTTGGGTGGACTCTGGGATTTGGTGATGGACAGGGAGGCCTGGCGTGCTGCGGTTCATGGGGTCGCAAAGAGTTGGACGCAACTGAGCAACTGAACTGAATTGAACTCTAGATATTGTAAGAAGCAACAAGAGGAAATATTTTCCTGGACCAAGAGGCTAGTAAGACAGGTATGATTGAGAGACTTTCACTACTTACAAGGCCTGATCTAGTGACAACACCATTGAGTGGCCTAGCAATGAAATCTTTGTTAGATCTTGGAATGAGCCTTTCCAGCACCATGGGACACAATAACCAAGAAATGCACCCAAAACATGGTCAAATATGTGGCTATGAAGGGGCCCTGCTGACTGGAATTTGGCCCTTGCCAACTGTCTCTACAAATATTAAATCATGACCACTATAAGATGCTGACCTTCAACACCCTCTTGAAAGGCATTCGGGGTGGAGACAAAAAATAAGGCACTCTGTGCTCTGGGAAAAATTCAGAAAAACAGGCCTTCAGATAGTCAGATGTTTTCAGGTAAAGATTTTTATGAGCCCAAATTCTTGCATCTTCTCATACCTAGAGAAACATTAATGTCATGAATCAATGTCTGGACCTGGTTCTCCTGGCTAGCCCCTCAGCAGCTTTCCTACAGCTATTAATCTTTGGGCCATATATCTTTAACTTTCTTTTTAAGTTTGTTTCTCCAAGTAGTAGTACGACAAGAACATCCCCTGGCCAACACCCAGACAATGCTGGAACAAGCTGCCTTATCATTCTGTGGACTCTCATCTCCCTCTGAAAATGCAGCCCGAGGTCCTCAGTCTATTCTCCCTTTGAGATCTTATACGGGAGACCACCCCCAGTGATGGTCTCACTGGAGACCACCAAAAGCTCAAGGGAGACCACCAACTAGCTGACCTGGAGATGTCCTGACGCTTCCAGGCCCTGGAAAAGTCTTCTGCCATATCACTTGAGAAACCTTAGAAAGGACTCCCATTCCTTTGGGCAACTGAGTTCATCCCTATCTGCCGGGAGATTAGGTATGGGTTAAAGACTGGAAAAAAGAACC
The DNA here is from genome assembly GCF_027580195.1 of Bos mutus. Lineage (NCBI taxonomy): Eukaryota > Metazoa > Chordata > Mammalia > Artiodactyla > Bovidae > Bos > Bos mutus. The sequence continues at coordinate 64,208,873 of NC_091628.1, read as the reverse complement.
AGTTCAACCAGTTTGGACAGGCCCTCACATGGTCGTCCTGGCAAATCCTACTGCTGTTAAAGTTACAGGTTCCATCCCCTGGATCCACCACATCAGAGTCAAGAAAGCAGCAACTTCCTGTGATGAGGACACCTGGAAAGCAGTTCAGGACCCCCAAAACCTCCACAAGGTCCAGTTCCAAAGACAACAGCCCTCACCCACGAAGAACACTGAGCCCCGCTTTAGTCACTCTGGAAGCTGACTAGTCAACGCAAGGCAGAAGCTGAGGGTTCTTCAGCCTTTCTCCAGCCACACTCTGGCACCTGCCCGGTCAACACACAGCGGAAGCTTGAGGAATCGGCTATCAAAATATTGATGGATTTTCATTGTCAACCCTGGCCTCTATCCCTAATCGGTATTATTGCTGTGCTCTTCATTAGAGGTCCAACTAGACTCCCTGGCTGAGGTGGTTTTACAGAATAGGAGAGGGCTAGACCTATTGACAGCTGAAAAGAGGACTCTGCCTCTTCTTGAATAAAGAATGCTGCTTTTATATAAACCAATCAGAAATAGTCAGGGACATGGCCCAACAGCCAACAGCTAAGAGAACAAATCATAAAAAGGAGAGAAACTAGCTAATTCCTGGAGTAACTGGCATAATATCTGGAGCTGGGCATCGTGGCTTCTCCCTTTAACAGGCCCTCTTTTTATGCTCTTTGCAGTACTCTTGTCTGGCCCTTGTATTCTCAGTGCAGTTACCCAGGTCATAACCTCTTGGATTAAGTCCATAAAGTTACAAATGGTAATAGCTCCATATAGGCCCCTGAACAATGGGGAGCTCTGAATGTCCTACCAAAACATGAGATGATGCTTTCTACAACAAGTGATAGAAGCATCAAGCGAGGGGAATGAGGAGGAAAAGTTAAAATTTTACATAACCTCCTGCTCATTCTGCCTCTATAACTCAGCTTGCTCTTTGCAAAGTCTGAATCATGTAGGTCACATAGTCTCAGAAAGTGGGAATTTACAATACTAGGAACTAGAGCTTATCACACTCACCCTTGTCTTGCTCTTTGCAATTGTCCAGCCCCTGCAAACATGCTTAATCATGCCTGTCCATGTAAGATCAGGCATCTCCCTCCTCGGCTTGACTGTTGTTCCCACACACATGAAATCCCTTAGGTAGAACCAGCCTATTAGCAGCTAGTGTTTCCCACTATAGTCTGTCTATAAAAACCCTATAACCCCTTTGTTCAGGACTGAGAGATTGGAGTGTTACCTCCTCTGTGCCCCCTGGCATAATAAATCTGAGTTCTACAACTCTCCAAGTGTGGTGCTTGGTTTCTCGATTACTGGTTTCTGCAACCATGTGATTCCCAAATTAAATGACCGTGTGGTTATATCGAAAGTTCATAGAAATTAATCACTTTAACAGTCGGTTTAGTCCTTGGTAGAAAATAGTTTACTATAGAAAAAGACGTGCATTGTTTTTTTAAGCCTTAGATGTGACAGTTAATCACTTAGATAGGGGTTTACTGAATATGATAAATTAATGTGATCTGTCTTTAAGGAAAGAAGGGGGTGAAGTAACAAAGGGAACTACCTGGATTACATTGTAAAAATATTTATTAAATAATTAGTAACACCTATATAAAGTATTAATTTGTTACAAGGTACTTGCTATTTTTTTTCCTTTAGATACTTTGTGCATTTATATTTTGGTTACAAGGTTTATATATACAGCAAAATGTATACTTTACTGTGATCCTTACTTGTTGGTTTAGTCACTAAGTTGTGTCTGACTCTTGGGATCCCATGAACTGTAGCCTGCCAGGCTGCTCTGTCCACAGGATTCTCCTGGCAGGAATACTGGAGTGGGTAGCCATTTCCTTCTCCAGACTCCTTCACTTGTTAAGGCAAATTAATATGTAATCCTATATATGTCAATAACACCTAATTGTTAGAAATAAAAACTTCAAGGCTTATTTTTTAAATGATCATTTGGCAGAAAACCTTTGTATATTTTTATCTGAAACTTGATTTTTTATATGTATTGTACATTTTTGTTGTTGACTGTCAAGTCCATTTAGCACTGAATGTTTCCTATATCTTAAATACTTACCCACTCCAGTACTCTTGTTTGGAGAATCCCATGGATGGAGGAGCCTGGTAGGCTGCAGTCCATGGTCGCTAAGAGTTGGACACGACTGAGCAACTTCACTTTCACTTTTCACTTTCATGCATTGAAGAAGGCAACGGCAACCCACTCCAGTGTTCTTGCCTGGAGAATCCCAGGGATGGGGGAGTCTGGTGGGCTGCCGTCTATGGGGTCGCACAGAGTCAGACACGACTGAAGTGACTTACCTTATTGTGTTAGAATGTCAGACATTGAGGGGATAATGACTAAAATTAAGCAGTGTAGTAAGAAAATTACTTTCAAAAGGTATGCCTACATCTTCTGCGTGATAATAATTTTAGTGGCAGAGAGTATTGATTATCTAACTGTGATACTTTTTAATTAAATCCTGCTTAAATATTTCAAAGGGAATGTGATCACTTGTGAAGTAACACATTTTCTGTGTTTCTAATAAAAGCTGTGCCTAATGTTTTAATTTAGCAGTTTAAATGATACTCCTAGAGATAAGTTCACTAGCTTCACAAAAATACTGGTTTATATACTCACATGTGAGAGCCTTAAACATTTTACAAACGGTCCTAAACATTTCTTCATCATTTAGTATCTTCAGAAAACAAGTGCAGATTCTTTTACTTCAATTAGGTATTATCGTGTGCCTGATACGTTCCACAACTGTTACTTTCTCAAAATTATCTTGTCATCCTTATTTAAAACCCATTTCAGGAAACCGTCTCAAGTAACACTCTCATGTGCCCACCTACTGCCTGCCTCCATTCTCATTAAGAAAAAGTTTCATAAACGGGGGGAAAAGATTGGGAGGGGGGAAATACCTCTATATGTAAAGAAAAGGTTTCAGACGCACAGGCATGGAGTGGTCTGCAGAGGGCGCCATGGGTCATCCAGAGTTCTTTGGGCAACTGGCTGCTTCTTGAGCACACTTCACCATCCTTCCCCTCTTGACCTGGCCTTCTGGTGATGCACCTCAGTATCCCTTTACTTCTATGTTTCAAAGCTCTCCTAACTGGTTTTTATTAGGAGTGCTGCTTTTTTTATTAATTTGCCTAGTGTTTGACTTACCCAGTAGACCTAAACCCCTACCCCATTATGTATGCTCAGAGCCACCAACTTGTTCTATAAAGGGTCAGAGAATAAATATTTGAAACTGTCTAGTCCCTCTATATTCCACAAGTTTGCTGTTTTGGCAGGAAATCAGAAACAGACAATGCTTAAAGGAGTAAGTATAACTATATTCCAATAAACGTTACTTACTGGCACTGAAATTTGTATTTCATGTGTCAGGAAATAGTCGTCTTTTGTTTTTTTCAACTATTTAAATCTAATGTAATGTATTATACTCTAGTATAAAATATGTCAGTCAGAACTGGTGGCTCAGATGATAAAGAATCTACCTGCAATGCAGGATACCTGAGTTCACAATGCAGGAGGCTTGGGTTTGATTCCTGGGTTGGGAAGATCCACTAGAAAATGGAATGGCTACCCACTCCAGAATTCTTGCCTGGAGAAGTTCATGGACAGAGGAGCCTGGCAGGCTATAGTTCATGGAGTCACAAAAAGTCTGGATGCAACTAGGCAACTAACATTTTCACTTTACTGACACTGAAATTTGAATTTCATGTGTCAGGAAATTGTCGTAATTCTTTTCAGCCATTTAAATTAAATGTAATATATTATACTTTAGTATAAAATATGACACTCAGAATGAATATAATATTCCAGGTATAGTTTTAATCAATGTATTAATACAGTGGATTGAGAACATTGCTTTTCAACCTCTGGATATAGGTCTGGTTTGGAATAATCTAAGACTTTTTTCAAGAAAAGACTTCTCCCCTAGAGTCTTAATTAAAACGAACAACTTCATTTTGTGTCTTATCTTCACTACCTGTTAATATAAGCCACAATGGCCCTCAGATTCTCAGTGGGACATTTCTACTCTTCTCCCACTAGGAAGGATGCAATATGCCCTGGGCCCTGAACATGCCTACAAGTTCATGATAGTGATGCCAAGAATGCAAGGTGTCACCAGTTCTTTATCTGGGCTATTGTTCAGGCTTGTGTTCACAGCAAGCACTTACATAAGGCAGTATGTAATTCTCTGGAATGAAGGGCATGGTCTGCTTACCATTTACTGTAAAAACAGTGATTCCCCCAAGCCCTGAGTTACTTTCTTATACTGCAGCCCACTCTTTGTGCTGGAGCCATGCAGGCCAATCTGTGTCATCCTCTTGTTGGCTCAAATGTGAAGTTTGCCTTCTGCTTTTTCCATGAGTAATAAAGTTTTTGTTTATGATAAATAAGCATGTTAAAAGTGGGAGGCTTGAAGTTAAAGAAAATAAACAAATGAAAACATGTATTGCTTTAAATGAGACATTATAAATTGAGGAGGAGATCACAAGAACTACAAAAGAACATTGACCTTATGAAATGCTTGGCATAAAAATTGGAGAGTTGAAGAATACTAAAAATGCCACCTAAGGGTTGTATTAGTTTTCCAGGGCTGCTGTAGCAAAACACCATACACTGTGTGGCTTAAAATAATAGAAATTATTCTTTCACAGTTTTGGAGGCTCAGTTAAGTTCAGTTCAGTCACTCAGTCGTGTCCGACTCTTTGCGACCCCATGAATTGTGAACGCCAGGCCTCCCTGTCCATCGCCACTCCCGGAGTTCACCCAGACTCACGTCCATCAAGTCAGTGATGCCATCCAGCCGTCTCATCCTCTGTCGCCCCCTTCTCCTCCTGCCCCAAATCCCTCCCAGCATCATAGTCTTTTCCAATGAGTCAACTCTTCGCATGAGGTGGCCAAAGTACTGGAGTTTCAGCTTTAGCATCATTCCTTCCAAAGAAATCCCAGGGCTGTTCTCCTTCAGAATGGACTGGTTGGATCTCCTTGCAGTCCAAGGGACTCTCAAGAGCCTTCTCCAACACCACAGTTCAAAAGCATCAATTCTTTGGCGCTCAGCTTTCTTCACAGTCCAACTCTCACATCCATACATGACCACAGGAAAAACCATAGCCTTGACTAGGTGGACCTTTGTTGGCAAAGTAATGTCTCTGCTTTTGAATATGCTATCTAGGTTGGTCATAACTTTCCTTCCAAGGAGTAAGCGTCTTTTAATTTCATGGCTGCAGTCACCATCTGCAGTGATTTTGGAGCCCAAAAAACTAAAGTCTGACACTGTTTCCACTGTTTCCCCATCTATTTCCCATGAAGTGATGGGACCGGATGCCATGATCTTCGTTTTCTGAATGTTGAGCTTTAAGCCAACGTTTTCACTCTCCTCTTTCACTTTCATCAAGAGGCTTTTTAGTTCCTCTTCACTTTCTGCCATAAGGGTGGTGTCATCTGCATATCTGAGGTTATTGATATTTCTCCCAGCAATCTTGATTCCAGCTTGTGTTTCTTCCAGTCCAGCGTTTCTCATGATGTACTCTGCATATAAGTTACATAAGCAGGGTGACAATATACAGCCTTAATGTACTCCTTTTCCTATTTGGAACCAGTCTGTTGTTCCATGTCCAGTTCTAACTGTTGCTTCCTGACCTGCATACAAATTTCTCAAGAGGCAGATCAGGTGGTCTGGTATTCCCATCTCTTTCAGAATTTTCCACAGTTGATTGTGATCCACACAGTCAAAGGCTTTGGCCTAGTCAATAAAGCAGAAATAGAAGCTTTTCTGGAACTCTCTTGCTTTTTCCATGATCCAGCGGATGTTGGCAATTTGATCTCTGGTTCCTCTGCCTTTTCTAAAACCAGCTTGAACATCTGGAATTTCATGGTTCACCTATTGCTGAAGCCTGGCTTGGAGAATTTTGAGCATTAGTTTACTAGCGTGTGAGATGAGTGCAATTGTGTGGTAGTTTGAGCATTCTTTGGCATTGCCTTTCTTTGGGATTGCAATGAAAACTGACCTTTTCCAGTTGGAGGCTAGATGCCTACAATCAAGTTGTTGGTAGGGCCTGGCTTTCTTTAAAGGCTCTACAGGAGGAATCCTTCCTTGTTATTTACATTTACAACCGTTACATTGACAACATTACAGTGGTTCCAGCAAGCCTTGTCCTTCTTTGTCTTGTAGATGCATTAGTAAATGTCTGCCATAATCTTCACATGGCTGTCTCACCTGTGTGTCTGTGTACAGACTTTCCTCTTTCTATAAGGATCACAATCCTTGGAGCAGGGCCTACCCTAAACTAGTATGACTTCATCTTGACTTGATTACATCTCCAAATATCCTGTTTCCAAATGAAGTCATAGTCACAAGTTCCAGGAATTAAGATTCGTACATATCTGGGGCAGGGACAGTTCAGCACATAACAGTGGTCTATGATTCAGTGTCTAATTTCTTCTGTGAGAGAACGTTAAATATATTAAAACTTGAGGCCTTAGTACTTTTTTTGTTGTTGTTGTTTTTTTAATCTCCTGTCCACTACCCCACTTTCCAGCTGTAGAGGTTGATTTTCATGGGACCTAAAGTGAAAGGGGAGAAAGAGAGAAGATAAACTAAAGTCTGATTCTGTTTCTGGAATCTCAGGGTTAGGTTAGGTAGAGTTAGTTCTTGCCCAGAGAGGATACAAGGTAACGAAATTCAAGGCAATATTTAAAACAATGACTGAGGAAAACTTCTAACATTCAAAAACAGTTAATATTTCGTTGTCCAAGAGTAAATTTATGGAATGGAAAAGGGGAAATGTTAGGTAGTTAGAATAGGAAAAATGAGTCCAGAATGGCAGTGGCTAAAATACAAGGAAAGGATAAGCCCACGAAAATAGAACAAAGGAAGGTCTGAGGAATGGAGTGAGGACCTCAAGTAGAACAGACAGCACTCCTGGCTAGCCCAGTTTACATAAGGCAGGCCCAGGGAGAGGAGAAAAAACATATACAAAGAGGAGCCAAAGTTGGGTCGGGGGCCTCTCTTCTCTTTTTGTCTTTTGGGTCAGCATGCCCTCATGTCTCAGGCATGTATTTTCCTTTATTTTCTAAATAAAACTGAGCTGTAACCCGGAGCTGTAACACTGGTCTGTCTGAGAGCTGTAAAACTGGTCCATCCGTTGCTTCAAATTTTTGTTGCGATGAGACAGAACCGAGGAAATTACAAGCTCCCCTGACAGAAATACAGCTTCACATTGGCAAATGAGAAAAAAGAAAATGGTGTCCTAGCAGGAATGAGATGGTTCTAGTTTGTGACCTAGGCTGTCAGGATCTCACTTTGACACAGTATTGCCATGTACATGCTGGTCATCATGGTCTTTCATTTAGATCAGGCAGCTCTCAAAGTATGTTTTAAATTTGAGTAATTTTACCTAGATGAGCAATCTGGCACCCTTGTGCCAACATATCAAAATGAATGTCACAACTATGATCTAAATATTAAAACCTTTGATAAGTGAATTTCCATTTTTCAGTTAAAAATTAACCACAACTTTTTCTCTCTCTTCTAACCCCTTATTTTCTAATCAGTGGTTATTTGGTTCCCTGTATACCCTTCTTTCTTTTTCCTTGCCCATTGTCACCCTCTTAAATCAGCTTCTCTATACCTCTCAGTTTGACTCTTGTAAAGGCTTGATAATTGGCTTGCCAACACCAGTTGATTTTTTCTGCTCTAATTCCTCCTTTAGAATTCTACTTAGACTGAGCTATCTAAAACACATCTCCGATTAAAAAAAAAAAACCCAAACCAATTAAGAAAAATAAAACTCTTCAGTGTTTTAAAATGTTATCCAAACAACTGTCCATTCATATACTCCACTAAGCATTTACAACCTTTGTAAAAATAAACATCTCATGTTTTCCCTTCCTCATGCATTTTCTCCAGTAATGACTCATTCTTGAAATAATGTGTCTTCTACATCTCCATTTGTTAAAACCCTTCCAATTTTCCAAGGTTTGGCCAAAAAATAGTGTTCTATAGCTCACTTAAACCCAGAGGAAAATTGCATCAAGACCAACCATTTATTAATCTATCCTTTTAAATCAGTGCAATTTATTCCAGACACAGAAATCAATCTGTGGTGCTCTGTATGTGTCATTTCACATGCAGACTACATAGACAGTGCCCTGTGGTCATGAACTCTAATGCTTGTGCAATACTAACTATAACTCAGGTTCTACTATTAGGTTTAATACAATGGATTTTTCAATTCATTATTTTTTAAACATGGAAATTATTTCTTTTGGTTGTTAGATATGATTAAATACCTCAAACTACACTTCACAGAAGTAGGTCTTAGACAAAAAGGTGAGACATACCTCTTGATTTTACATTTTGAAAGGAATGTGTCAAAGAATTAGTTAATATTTGGCAAGCTACAGTCTTACATTTAGGAAAGACGTTCTTATGCCCAAATAATGTAAATAACAAGTAAAGGAAAATAGATTAGTGAATGAGCCTGAATCTCAAAGTAATATTCTTTACAGAATAATGTTGTTGTTGTTCAGTTGCTAAGTCATGTCTGGCTTTTTATGACTCCATGTACTGCAGCATCCCAGGCTTCCCTGTCTCCCACTCATCCTATGCTTCCCTAGTCTTTTGCCATCAATCTTTCCCAGCCTCAGGGTCTTTTCCAGTGAGTCATCTCTTTGCATCAGGTGGCCAAAGTATTGGAGTTTCAGCTTCAGCATCAGTCCTTCCAATGAATATTCAGGATTGATTTCCTTTAGGACTGATTGATTAGATCTCCTTACAGTCCAAAGGACTTTCAAGAATCTTGTCCAGCACCACAATTTGAAAGCATCAATTCTTCAGCATTTAACTTTCTTTACAGTCCAACTCTCACATCCGTACATGACTACTGGAAAAATCATAGCTTTGTCTATACAGACCTTTGTCAGCAAAGGTCTTTGCTTTTTAACATGCTGTCTAGATTTGTCATAGCTTTCCTTCCAAGGAGAAAGTGTCTTTTAATTTCATGGCTGCAGTCACTGTTCTTAGTGGTTTTGGAGCCTAAGAAAATAAAATATGCCAATGCTTTTACTTTTCCCCCTTCTATTTGCTATGAAGTGATAAGACCAAATACCATGGTCTTAGATTTCTGAATGTTATTAGCCAACTTTTTCACTCTTCTTTTTCATCCTCATCAAGAGGCTGTTTAGTTCCTCTTCACTTTCTGCTATTAGAGTAGTATTATCTGCATCTAAATATTTGAGGTTGTTGATATTATTGGAATGATGGGACCTATTAAATTTTAAAAGAGGATGGAATAATTTGAAATAATATTTTGAAGCAGGGAAATGCTGATCATACATTTTCATCTTAAGAAAGATAAAGTTTAAGTGAATAAATAGGATTTATTTGAATGACTGAGGGAAAGGCTAGGATGTAGACGGATTCTTCTTGAAGAGGTTCATGGACTTATCAATAAGGGAATACAGACAAAAGTTTGCAGGATGAGTGGCAGTGCAGGAGATTTGGTTGTAGATGAAGACATGCAGACAGTTTTTTAAATGAGAGGTTTGATACTGAATGATTACTGCAAAAGTCTTTTTTTTTAATCAGAAAATATAATAAAATAGGGATCCCCCCGACAATGAAATTATTAGATTTATATGGTAGCATCATATGTAGTATAACAAAAAAGAAATTTCTGAAAACTGAAAGAACACCTATATGTTAATCAATGATAGAGAAGACACCCAAAGATCAACCACTGAAGAGTGTGTTCATCCCAACTCTTCATATCCCTTTTAATAACCCACAATATTCATTTTTTTTAATCACAATGCTCCATGTGATAATTACCAAGTGATAAAATTTGAAAAATATTTAGCATTTTTCCATCCAGTACTCTGTCCTCACATTTCTTCAAGTGTATTCTACACAAATCAGCAGAACTATATTAGGAACTGAAAGGAATAAAAAGGAACAAAATTCAGGCACAAGCTACAAAAAAACCCAAAATAAATCAAAATGAATGATCCAGATTGATTAAATATGTATTTAAAGAATATATTTCCAGAATAAGACCTAGAGAATATGGCTTCCTTTAGAACACATGTTTGCCCACACACATAACTCTTTTCAGCATTTTATTTTGTCTTCCACCAACACCATTGCCTTCTAACATTATTTACTAGTTTTTTAGCTAACATGTTCTATACAAATATAGTCTTGATAGGGAGAATGTAATAATAATAACATCATTACCACTGATTAACTTTCATTTGCACAAAGACTAGAAAGTAATTTCTCATAAAAACTCAATTTCAGTTTTACTTTATTAAATATTATTGTTTGAAACAGTTTGGAGTTTCTTCAAAAAAAAATTGAAAATAGACCACCGTATTATTTTGCAATTCTATTGTTGGGTATCATTCAAAGAAAATGAGAATACTCATTCAAAAGATGTATCTTCCCAATGTTCATAGCAGCGTTATTTATAATAGCAAAGATATATAATCAACCTAAGTGCTCACCAAATGATGAATGGATAAAGAAGATATGAGAATAGATGCGCATATGTATATAGATACACACACACGTAATGTAACATCGCTCAGCTTAAAGTGACGTTGCTCAGTCATGTCCGGCTCTTTGCAACCCCATGGACTGTGGCCTACCAGGCTTCTCCATCCATGGGATTCTCCAGGCAAGAATACTGGGGTGGGTTACCATTTCCTTCTCCAGGGGATCTTCCCAACCCAGGGATCGAACCCAGGTCTCCCACATTGGAGGCAGACACTTTAACCTCTGAGCCACCAGGGAAGACTAATGTAACATCACTTACCCATAAAAAAGATGAAATTCCATTTGTAAAAATGTGGAGTGTAATACACTCCAGGGAAGAGCTAGAGTGTATTACACTTAGTAAAATATTAGAGAAAAACAAACTATGTTATCACTTACATGTGGAATCTAAAACAAATATATAATAAGAGTTTTAGAGAACAAACTGGTTTATCAGTGGTTACCAGTATGGAGGGGGCCTCCCTAGTGGCTCAGAAGGTAAAGAATGTGCCTGAAATGCAGGAGACACAGGTGGTCCATTGGTTGGACAGATTCCCTGGAGAAGGAAATGGCAACCCACTCCAGTATTTTCACCTGGGAAATCCCATGGACAGAGGAGCCTGGTAGGCTACAGTCTATGGCCTCTCAAAGAGCTGGACACAACTGAGCAACTAGTAAACACCCACACAACACCCCAGTATAGAGAGGGAAGGGTTGGATGGAAATGGGCATGGGATTAAAAGACATGAACTGCTAAATATAAAATAAATAAGCAACAAGAATATATTGTACAGCACTGGAAGCAATAGCCATTATTTTGAAATAACTTTAAATGGAGTATAAACCTATAAAAACATCAAATCAATGTGTTTTTGCATCTAAAACTAATATAATATTGTAAATCAACTCTAAAAATAGTGTTTCAATAAACTGAAAAAATATTTTGTAAGACAACTGAATAAAAAAAGGTTAGAATAATACTAAGAAGTTTAAAATCACCTATTATTTGGTTTCTAGAAACAAAACATACAACAGGTACTCTGGATTGTCAGGTAACTCCCTACCGAAAGCACCAAACCAGTCTATTGATTTTATTTAAACTACTGGAGTAAGGAAGAGATTAGAAGGGAGAATACTTAATAAGTTGAGTGATTTTATAGTGGTTTTTCAAGGTGGGCAACTGGTTGTTATTGGGTTGAAGTTACAGCATGCTGACTTTGGGTTAGTGGAAGAAAGAGAAAGGAAGCTTTGATGGGCAATCTGGAAGTCTTGATAAAGCATCAGTTTTAGTTGGTTCACAGATTTCCAGCAGCAAATATTCTGGATTGAACAGCAAAGTTATTTTTGTTTGTTCTCACTTTTTCTTATTAAAGGGGTAGAAAGTATTATTTTTTCAACTTCCAGTGTTCAGAAAAAAATAGAATTAAGAACTTGGTAATTTATCATTTATGAAAAAAATGGGAAGCTTATAAGTGAACACAAAACTGTCTATCCAATGGACAGTTATAAAGAGCAAACAAAATAATGTATGTAAAAATTCCTGAAAATATAATTTGTGCTCACCAAATAGTATATATATGTATATAAATATGTATATATTAGTTGTTGCTATATTAGTCACTAAGTCATGTTCAACTTTTTTGCAACCCCATGGACCGTAGCCCCATGAACTCCGGGAGTTGGTGATGGACAGGGAGGCCTGGCGTGCTGCAGTTCATGGGGTCACAAAGAGTCGGACACAACTGAGTGGCTGAACTGAACTGGACCGTGGCCCACTAGGCTTCTCTGTCCATGGGATTTCCCAGGCAAGAATACTAGAGAGGGTTGTCATTTCCTTCTCCAAGGGATCTTCCTGACGCAGGGATTGAACCAGAGTCTCCTGTATTAAATTCTCTGGTGATAAGCCAGCAAGGAAGCTTCAAATTATATATATGTGTATAATGTATCCTGTACCAAAATATGGTAAATATTGGTGTCAACTATTTTATAACAAAACTTTCAAATCAGGAATAACTAATAAGTACTGTAAAAAATACTATCAAGGTCACTTACTATTTCACTATGCAAATAATCATTAAGCAACTGATTTGTGGTTCTCCACCACATATGTGTCTAAATCTGTCTACAACATCTATATCAATAGTTATATAACTACCATTTTTGTGTTTTGTTTCATCACTTTTTATAGTTCATTTTTTCTATTATGTATCTGGGATTCATTCAAGTTTATTTTGTAAGTTCTTCGATTCACTATCACTGATGATGAAAATTTAGGGTTTTTTTCCTTTTATAAAATGCAAACATTTGTGCTTGGATTATTACTTTATTTTTGGTATAGATTCAAAAAAATTTAAAGCAATATGAGTTAAACTGGTAGTCATGTATGGATGTGAGTGTACTCATGTATGGATGTGAGAGTTGGGCTATAAAGAAAGCTGAGTGCCCAAGAATTGATGCTTTTGAACTGTAGTGTTAGAAAAGGCTCAATCTTGAGAGTCCTTTGGACTGCAAGGAGATCCAACCAATCAATCCTAAAGGAAATCAGTCCTGAATATTCATTGGAAGGACTGATGCTGAAGCTGAAACTACAATACTTTGGCCACCTGATGTGAAGAATTGAGTCATTGGAAAAGACCCTGATGTTGAAAAATATTGAAGGCAGGAGGAGAAGGGGATGACAGGGGGTGAGATGGTTGGATAGCAGCACCAACTCTAAGGACATGAGTTTGAGTAAGCTCTGGAAGTTGGTAATGGGCAGGGAAGTCTGGCATGATGCCGTCCGTGGGGTCACAAAGAGTCGGACACGACTGAGACTGAACTGAACTGAACTGAGTTCAATGGAGTCATAGGAAATGCACATTTTATTGAGATTTGTCAAATTCTTTCAAAGAATTTTAATTATATACTTTCCCTATGAGATGTGGGTTCAATCCCTGGGTCAGGAAGATTCCCTGGAGAAGGCCATGGCAACCCACTCCAGTATTCTTGCCTGGAGAATCCCATGGACAGAGGAGCCTGGAGCTCTACAGTCCATGGGGTCGCAGAGTCATACTTTACCAAACAACCTTCCTGCACAAGCAGTACTGGATTAAAGTTCCTATTACTCCAAACCCTTGCCAAGATTTGACGTGCTAAGCTTTTTAAACTTTCCTGTTTCTGATGTGATAAAATCATATCTTATTCTAATTTTAATTGGATTTCATTGTTTCAAATGAAGTTAAGCCTCCATGAATATGTTTATTTTCGATTTTTACTTTTATTCTGTTGATTAGTTGTTTTTAACTTTTGCCAATTTTTCTGTTGAGTTGTTAGTGTTTTGATACCTTCTGGTCACTAATAGTTTTTGCTTGTATGGGTGTAAATGTCTTCTCAGTGAATAGTTTATTTTTTTTATGGTATGCTAATGCTTTTTATGTTTTAATATAAAAATGAATTTTTCAAAGATTGCTCCTGCTTTATTATATTACTTAAGAAATATATAACTAATTTTTCTGGTGATGCAGGTATTCTCTCATTTGTTTTCTGAAAGATCTAGCTTTATTATTTTGACATCATTATTTAATATATAATAAGTAAATCTTTGTATTTGGAGAAAATATTTTACTGCTTTTAAAATGTAGATAGCAAATTGTTCCAGCATCATTTCTTGAAAATATCATGGTTTTTTCAATCACCAGCAGTATATTAAGGGCCTGTTTATAATGTCTCAAGTGTGTTACATTGGTTTATTCATCCATCTATGTGTCAATACCACATTTCTTCATTAAAGTACTTTGATAAATATATAGCTATCTGGTAAGACAAATTATGTAAATTTGTACTTCTTTAAAATATTAATTCGTTCCTTCTGTAGGTTTGTCCTTCTCACACTTCAGTCTTTTCTTCACCCTCTTTCTTCTTTGCTCACAAGACACCAGCCACCTTCCTACCCCTCAATCATGTTGACTACAGATAATATATTGTATATTTTGTTGTACTTCAAATGCACACTTCAAGTGCTCATTTCCCTGCTGTAATGTTACTAAATGCTTCCTACCTTCAGACCTCAGTTATCTTTCCTGACATCCCTGTCTAATATAAACATCAGGGTCTGACTCATTGGAAAAGGTCCTGATCCTGGGAAAGATTGAAGGCAAGAGAAGGGGATGACAGAAGATGAGATAGTTGGGTGGCATCACCAGCTTGATGCACATGAGTTTGAGCATTCTCTGGGTGTTGGTGATGGACAGGGAAGCCTAGTGTGATGCAGTCCATGGAGTGGCAGAGTTGGACATGACTGAGCGACTGAACTTAACCGAACTGAATATAAACCTTCTCCTCCATAATTTTCTACTACATCATTCTGTTTATTTCCTTCATCATTTATCACAATCTAAAAATTCCTCTTAACTTACTGATTACATTTTCCTACCTTATTAACATGTAAACTTCTTAGAGTTATTGAGTTTTTCTGATCCATTTTATATTTTCCAAAACAGTAGTTGAAAGTGGAAATTTAGGTAATTGTGTATTTCTTGGAGACTGATCATTTCTTAAAAATAGAAGCAATAAAAAAATAGAAGCATCATGTATTTCAATATAGAAATTTATGTAGAGATATATAAAAATATATATTTCTGACTAGAAATAAAATATGCACTACAAAATGCTTCTGGACAGTCTTTTCAGGATTTTATTTGACTAAAATAATACATGAAGTTAGTTAAAGATAAAATTAAGAAGACACATTGGCTAAAATACCATTCCTATATTCTTATTTATAATCTTAAATACATAGGTGTTAATTAGTGGACTTTTGTGATATTTTCCATCTTAGACCACAAAATTAAGCAACAGATTTTCAATGTGGGAGGTACAGGACAATCTGACTTTTTTAAAAGTGCTGTTGAGTTTGTTTAAACCATCTGGAATCAAACTGTTTATCTGGCACATAATTGTCTAAATATGTTCATTTTAAAATTAAAATTCTAACACCTTGTTGGAAACTATACAGTAAAATTACATTCAACACAATGTAGTTTCTCACCATGCCAAACTAAGAAACTGATGGCAAAGTGTGGCAGATAGACTGAGAAAAGTAGTGAGAGAAGGTTACAGCCAAACAGATAAGTTAGTTTCTAGTTTACTATATAGAGATTATAAAATCATTAAAACATTAAACTTAACTACAGAATTAGCATATTTCAATGTCTTCTCAAATGTTTTATATTATTTCTGATTGATTTCAATGTAAATAATTCTAAACTTAAAATGACATCCCATTTCATAAATACGGAAAATATTTCTCATATCTAACCTAAATCTCACCTCAAATTGATTCAATCAATTCCTTTGTATTTTTTTTTTTTTTTTTGGTGTGGGAGTTGAATAACAGAACATATCTTTCTATAAAATAATTGGAACTGAAGTTAGACGTGAACTTAAGATCATTATAAAATTGAGTGGCTGAAAGTAAAGAAACTCTCAGTGACATATATAGAAGCTAGAGTTCCTGAATCAATATGGACTTATTTGAAGGTATAAAAACAGAGAAGTAAGAAGTAAATGATAGGTCAGCTGATGCCTGGAACAGTGCAAGGACCTTCTGGTTACCAAATTTTTCTCCTTTAATATTAGCCTCTAAAACTCATGATAAACAACCAGGTTCATGGTTTAATAATAATACTACTTTTGACAGTAAAGTGTTCACATCTGATGCTGGGTAGGGTTATTCTGCATTGTGTCTCTATTTAATATTAATAGATATGGAATTAGGCATTGATATGAAGTGATGATCTGCCAAATAAAATTTAGAACTGAAACTACCAGTTTTCCAAAGCTGGAATTATTATTTTCCATGTTGTTGAAAGGTATTAAGAAATACCTTAATACTTTACCTAATGATCTCAGTATAGCTCTGTTAATTACTAATAGATTGATAGATTAATCTACTAATTCTATAAAACAATAATGATGCCTAGATGATAATATGGTTGTTACATCAGGACTTCTAGATGTCAAGGAAAAAACATTTTTTCACTATATATGAATACCTTCTGATGAAAAAAGTTATTTCAGCTACTGAGGAGATATTTTTCTTTCTCTTTATTGCTAAATTTCTCCTCTGTATGTAAGGGAGAATGAATTTGTTGAGTCCTTTGAAGGTCAGTCTCTTGGTGATACTTCAAAACCACCTGTCATCAGCAGCCTTGACTTCCCCCCTCTCCTTTCTGTCTGTAGAATAGATAAACCACCTTGGCCCTGGGTCCACATTGTACTGTACTCTCCAAACCAACTTAACAATAATAGCAACCCTTTAACACAATATGTGTCTCAAAACCCTCACATTTTATGGAATGTTTGTCAGGAGGCCTCTAAATTGCCCCTCATAAGTAATTTTTTATAAAAATTCTCCCATTTGTGTAACTTCCTTCTAATTAGTAGAATATGACAATATTGAAGGGCTGTTACTCCTGTGTTATGTTACAAAAGATTTGACTTGCATCTTCCTAGACAACCCTCTCTTAAAACCAATTTAAGAAGTAATATTGACTCTATGGTTTGATTAATTACTTGCAGAATGTGTACATTCTAAAGAAATGTAAAATGTCTCAAATGATGTCCAGGTTTCTAGTTTGGATCACTGGATTGTTTTGGGTGCCATTACTAGAAATGTGGAATGTGGAAGCAGATCAAATTGGGGGAAATTTTTAATAATTATTATTTAAAATTATAAGTGTGATGAGGTCATAGACACACAAATGAAGTTATCCAGTAGGCCAACTGATATTTGAGCTTGACTTATCAAGTCTGGACCCCATAGCTAGAGATAAGTGTTCATAGGGTAAAGAGCATGTTGAAATTATAAGAATAAATGGTATTTCTGTAGGAGAGTTAAAAGAGTGAGAAGCAGAAGAATAAATATGCAAGCATTGGAACTAAAGAACAGATTCACATATATACTTAAAATGCTGAGAAAAAAAATTTAATGAAGAAAGATTAAGTATCATGGGAGGCAAAAGGACAAGGCAGCATTGCTCAAGCTGTGAAAAGAAGACATTTTCCTGTGTCTTTCAAAAATTGTTTTATATTCCTTATTTGAGTCTCAGCATGTTATATATCTGTCTGTATTGGTATTTAAAATTTTTATAGATAAAAGTGTTACCTAATTTTATTTGATATATTTCTTCCAATTTACCTGAGCATGAGACTTCCTTCACTATCTGGGTATTAACAGTATTATTGAGACCAGCAATGGCTACAGAACTGGAAAAGGTCAGTTTTCATTCCAATCCCAAAGAAAGGCATTGCCAAAGAACGTTCAAACTACCACACAATTGCACTCCTCTCACATGCTAGCAAAGTAATGCTCAAAATTCTCCAAGCCAGGCTTCAACAGTACGTGCACCGTGAACTTCCAGATGTTCAAGCTGGTTATAGAAAAGGAAGAGGGACTGGAGATCAAATTGTCAACATCCATTGGATAGTCAAAAAAGCAAGAAAGTTCCAGAAAAACATCTACTTCTGATTTATTGACTATGCCAAAGCCTTTGATTGTGTGAACCACAACAAACTGGGGAAAATTCTGAAAGAGATCAGAATACCAGACCACCTGACCTGCCTCTTGAGAAATCTGTATGCAAGTCAGGAATCAATACTTAGAACTGGACATGGAACAAATAGGCCTGGTTCCAAATAGGGAAAGGAGTACGTCAAGGCTGTATATTGTCACCCTGCTTATTTAACTTATATGCAGAGTACATCATGAGAAACGCTGATCTGGATGAAGTACAAACTGTAATCAAGATTGGCAGGAGAAATATCAATAACCTCAGATATGCAGATGACCCCACCCTTATGGCAGAAAGTGAAGAAGAACTAAAAAGTCTCATGATCAAAGTGAAAGAGAGTGAAAGTTGGCTTAAAACTCAACATTCAGAAAACTAAGATCATGGCATCTGGTTCCATCACTTCATGGCAAATAGATGGGGAAACAGTGGAAACAGTGACAGACTTTTTTTTGGGGGCTCCAAAATCACTACAGATGGGTGACTGCAGCCATGAAATTAAAGATGTTTACTCCTTGGAAGAAAGGTTATGACCAACCTAGACAGCATATTAAAAAGCAGAGACATTACTTGGCCAACAAAGGCCCATCTAGTCAAAGCTATGGTTTTTCCAGTAGTCACGTATGGATGTGAGAGTTGGACTATAAAGAAAGCTGAGCACCAAAGAATTGATGCTTTTGAACTGTGGTGTTGGAGAAAACTCTTGAGAGTCCCTTGGACTGCAAGGAGATCCAACCAGTCCATCCTAAAGGAAATAAGTCCTGAATAGTTATTGGAAGTACTAATACTGAAGCTGAAACTCCAACATTTTGGCCACCTGATCCAAGAACTGACTCATTTGAAAAGACCCCAATGTTGGGAAAGATTGAAGGCAGGAGTAGAAGGGGACAATAGAGGATGAGATGGTTGGATAACATCACCAACTCAATGGACATGAGTTTGGGTAAACTCGGAGTTGGCGATCATCAGGGAGGCCTGGCTTGCTGCAGTCCATCGAGTCGCAAAGAGTCAGACACAATTTAGCGACTGAATTGAACTGAGACCAGAGTTTCTGGTTTGAAAATGAATGTCGGTGACTGAACATACAATCTGCTCAATGGAGCAGAAATGCCTAATAATAAAAGAATTAAGTATGTGTATTTAATTTGGCAACATGAAAGGTGTTGGCTTCTTCTATCTATGGAGTTTTACTAAAGTAAAAAAGAGAATTTATATTACCTAGAACCAAGGATTTAATTGGAGGTTAGTAAACAGGTCAGAGAAGACAATGGCACCCCACTCCAGTTCTCCTGCCTGGAAAATCCCATGGATGGAGGAGCCTGGTGGGCTGCAGTCCAAGGGGTCATTGAGGTCGGACACGACTAAGCGACTTCACTTTCACTTTTCACTTTCATGCATTGGAGAAGGAAATGGCAACCCACTCCAGTGTTCTTGCCTGGAGAATCCCAGGGACGGGGGAGCCTGGTAGGCTGCCGTCTATGGGGTCGCACAGAGTCAGACATGACTGAAGTGACTTAGCAGCAGCAAACATGGCATCAGAAGGAATTAAGTTCCAAGATCCAATTTTTTAAAGAGTCTAAAGATATTATGGTTGAGGTAAATGAACAAATGAGCAAATTGTATAGGGTTTTTATAAAATAGGAGATTTGAACTGTTTTCTAGTTGTGAAGAATCACAAAAAATAAAAAGTCAACAGAGAGAAAGAGTCTGAAAGGTATAGAAAATATATCAGATAACAGATACAGGATTCCAGAAAATAATTAAAAGGATATTTTCAAGGTTACTGTTGAGGGAATTGCATTGACAAAAAAACTCAGTCACAAAAACTGAAGGAAAAATAATAAGCACATATTTTCAATATTGGACAAAGATTCACTTTTCTAATATATAAGACTGCCAGGGACCAGCCCCGGCTGATCCAGGGTATTCGAAGGAGAGACGGTGTAGGCGAAGATCAGGAAACAACTGCTTAATTAAACTTTAATTAAGGATAAAAAGAGTAATGGAATAAGGATAGCTTAGTGAGGAAATTCAGTGGAGAAAAGAGGCTGAACAATTCAGCCAGAAGGTAAGAGAAAGAACGACATGGTGAGACCAAGTTTCGGTGAACAAGGCCCGCACTTTATTTTCCAAAGTAGTTTTTATACCTTAAGTTATGCATAGAGGATAATGGGGGAAGGGGTAGAGTCAGGCAGCAAGCCAGGCTTTCTTCCTGCAAACTTATCATATGCAAAAGCTTAGGTGATTTGCATCATCTTCTGGCCCGGAGGCCTGTTAACATTTTAAGACCTTTTCTTCAGAAAACTTATTTTTCTCTAAAGGTGGTTGGTCAGGAGCCACCCTCCAAAAAGCATTAGATAAAGTTGCATTCCTACAGAGCAAAGGTGTGGTGGGCTATAACAAGAAAAAAGAATTAACTCAAGGGTCCCAGGTTACAAACATTAAAGCTACTACTTACACCAATTATATTAATCAATACACTGCCAGGGACACAGCAGGTAAGGGATATGGAAACTTAGCAGCAAACAATGGCCCAACAAGTGAAAAACCATTCACCAATACAATTTCTAATCAATCTTTTAACTACTCAAAAGAATCTGTGTTTAGACAGTTTAGAACATCTCCTGCCTCTCACAGTTGGGAGGCTCTGAACAATCACATGTGGCGGAAAAACCTATTCAGGCAGGCTAGAGGATTTCCAAAGGAGTTTGTAGGTTAAACACTGTCACACCCAGGAATTATTAACTGGAACTGTAAGCTAACTCTTTTTTCAGAGAGAGGTAGTTGGGGACAGCCCCCCGTAAAGTCAGAGGTGTAGGTGAAAGCACAAAGCAGAAAGTAGGCAGACTCTGGTTTTGGGGGTATATCATCCAGAATTTCCAGGGGGACTCCTGAAGCTCGATCCTGCCTTTGCGTATGCCGAGCCTCCTTCCATGGGCGGAGTTCCTCACACTGGCTACCGGCAGTGACAGAATTCCAGTTGAGCTATTCCAGATCCTGAAAGATGATGCTGTGGAAAGTGCTGCATTCAATATGCAATATGCACTCAATATGCAATATGCCGCTGTGGTGTTGGAGAAGGCTCTTGAGCGTCCCTTGGACTGCAAGGAGATCCAACCAGTCCATTCTGAAGGAGATCAGCCCTGGGATTTCTTTGGAAGGAATGATGCTAAAGCTGAAACTCTAGTACTTTGGCCACCTCATGCGAAGAGCTGACTCTTTGGAAAAGACTGATGCTGGGAGGGATTGGGGTCAGGAGGAAAAGGAGATGACAGAGGATGAGATGGCTGGATGGCATCACCGACTCGATGGACCTGAGTCTGAGTGAACTCCGGGAGTTGGTGATGGATAGGGAGGCCTGGCATGCTGCAATTCATGGGGTCGCAAAGAGTCAGACACGACTGAGCGACTGAACTGAACTGACTGAAAATTATTATTAATACAAGAACTCTTAAAACCATTTTTAGTCTAGTGACTGACTCTGAATTATAATAGGAGCACTTAATAATCTCCTTGTAGGAATCTCCTTGAGATTATTGTAGGAATAATCTCAGTGTAGGAAAAAACCAGAAAACTGTGAATTGTCCTAATTACCTGTCAACATAGAGATGAGAATATTAGGATAGGAATGAAGCATAACTTTATCTCCAACCATATTCTTTCCTTCTGTTGACAAGTAGAGAGGCAGTTGACAATTATTTGTTTTCAGTTGAAGCTGACTGTCACTGCTGACTCAAATTAATCAACGCTAAATTTGACGTCAAAATAGTATTACTCAAGAGCTAAATTTCCTCCAACTTTCGTATTGGTAATACATTTGTATCTGTATTACCTAAAAACATTTTTCTAAAACATTAAAAGTAATAAATCCTTCAAGCAAAACTGCTGTTTCATATTGATTTAGTAGAAACGTGATGATAATACGTGCTTAACTCAGAGAAATTGACTTAAAGTGTTCAGTGATTGGCTTCTGCT
This sequence comes from Bos mutus, assembly GCF_027580195.1. NCBI lineage: Eukaryota > Metazoa > Chordata > Mammalia > Artiodactyla > Bovidae > Bos > Bos mutus. The sequence continues at coordinate 64,186,774 of NC_091628.1, read as the reverse complement.
TCTGGGCAGGATTTATAAATGTAGACCACATGCGGGCTTCCACTGGAATCAAATAAAAACATGGAAAAAATAAATGATTCTTTTTAGGATAGTGGGCATCAGGCAGTAAAGGAAAATGACTCTGTAGAAACAAAAAATGAATGAGATAATAAGCTAAAACCATACCAGAAAAGTGCCAAGAGTTTCTAGGCAACAGCTAAGGTATAAGAAGCCCAAGATGAGTCCTCTGTGCTTCCTGAAGTAAAAAGGACATGTATACAATAAACCCTAAAACATGCACTAACAAAAGCAACAACAAAAAACAACAAAAAGGGTTACCCTGAAAAGTCAACAAAAGAAAGGGTAGAATCAGAAAATAGCAAATATGAAGGTGACACATTGAAAATTATAATAACTGTACATGATTAAAACACCTTAATTAAACAGATTTTTAAAAGAAGAAAAACGATTCTAACTATATGTTGCCTATAATAAAGACATGCTAAAATATATAATTATTCCAATAAATTCAAAGTAAAAAATACTATATGATATATTAACACTAGTCAAAAGAATGTTAAACCAAACACCTTTAAAAGCAAAAAACATTGCCAGCTATAAAAATAATCATACTCTAATAATAAAATCGATTAAAAAGCAGATATAATAATCCTAAATAATACACACCTGATAAGACAGCTTAAAAATATATGATGTAAAAATGATGGAAGTTCAAGAAAAAGAAATCCAATTTTTTTTCCAAATATTTCAGTCTTCTGTACCTTTTTACTAAAGCTTCTTTTAGTTTGCTGTACAGTGATTTTGCATGTGTGTGTTTGATTTTAGCCTCATCCACTTCTGTGTACACACATATTTCATGTTAATTTTCTTATATTTAACATAATGTTGAAAAATTTTATTCATTTGCTTGACTTACTGTTATCTGTCTCCTCCAGTAGAATGAAAGCATTAAAGCATGGAGATTTTGTTTCTTTTGGTCACTAGTATATGTATGGAGTAGTTTCTTTGGTCATTAGTCTATGAATTTCAATATATATTTACTGTATTCAGTATTTTAGCCTTTAATCTATTAATACAAAAATTACTTGATTAGTAAATTTAGCATTGAACCATGCTAGCTCTTTAGAACAAGCTCTACATAAGATGTTTAGGTTTTATTTATTTATTTTAATTGGAGGGTAATTACTTTACAATATTGTGGTGGCTTTTGCCATACATTGACATGAATCAGCCACAGATGTACATGTGTCCCCCATCTCGAACCCCCTTCCCCGCTCCCTCCTCATCCCATCCCTCTGGGGTGTCCCAGTGCACTGGCTTTGAGTGCCCTGTTTCTTGCATCGAACTTGGACTGGTCATCTATTTCATATATGGTAATATACATGTTTCAATGCTATTCTCTCAAATCATCTGACCCTCACCTTCTCCCAGAGTTCAAAAGTCTGTTCTTTATATCTGTGTCTCTTTTGCTGTCTCGCATATAGTGCCATCATTACCATCTTTCTAAATTCCATATATATGCATTAATATACTGTATTGGCGTTTTTCTTTCTGACTTACTTCACCGTCTATAATAGGCATGTTTAAGCTTTTAATACATTGTTAGATTGTTATGATAAAATATATTACTTTAAAAATTTGGAGGTATGATTTTGTTAGCTATGGCTCTTTTCTATCGTCTATTATCAAGTGTTATTTTTTCCTTCTATACCCTTGTTAGAATTTGCTTCCCTGGTTATCCTTGAAGGTATATTAAAACACTGAATTCATATTTTCTATAATTATTGATTTTGATTATTTTAGTAAGTTTGTTTTTTTTTTTATACATTTTAAGGGATAATTGTCTATTCAATTGAAATTGTTAAAAGTATTGCTTCAGTTCCAAGCACTTCCATTCTTCTTACATTATATTGTTGTCTTTTGAGTTCCACTTTGATTTTAAGTTTGCTATTTTATTATAGAATTTAGATTCAATAATGGTTTAAGTTGCCATAACATTTTAAAATTTGTTTGCTTTTGCCTTTACTATTATCTTTCCTACTGCATTCAGTTCACATTTTTCTTTATTTAGTTTTTAATTGAAGGATAATTGCTTTACAGAATTTTGTTTTCTGTCAAACATCAACAGGAATCAGCTACAGTTACACATATGTCCCCTCCTTCTTGAATCGCCCTCCTATCTCGCTCCCCATCCCACCCTTTCTGGATGGTTACAGAGCCCCTGTCTGAGTTCCCTGAATCATACATCAAATTCCCATTTGATATATGACATATATGACATATGGTGTCATAAGTTTCCGTGTTACTCTCTCCATACCTCTCACCCTCTAGCTCCTCCCCTGCCCCCGTGTCCTTAGTCTATTCTCTATGTCTGTTTCTCCATTGTTGCCCTGCAAATTCACATTTTAAGGAAGTAATTCATTTGTAAGTTATTTTATAACACTGCACATATCTAAACTGCCTCGATCTTTTTATGGAAAGTTTTTCCTAATTTTTTAATCTTAAATTGATAGTTATCTGAGTCAGCTATTATTCACCGCAAGTTATTTTCACACAGTACTTGGAAAATGTTTTTTCTTTGTATATATCCTTTTGCCTGACAATTTTAGATTTTCCTCTGTGCTTTTTTTTTTTTTTAACTAAGGGATGAGGAATACAATTTCACTATAATATAATTGCATTTGTGTTTATTTTAGCTTATCATCTCCTGATTCATTTTGTGCTACTTGAATCATTTTTTAAAATATATTCTTGTCATTATCATACTAAATAGTAGTTCTTTTCCTCTTTATCCTTTCTACTCAAAATTATTTTAAGTCTATTTTGAATATGTCTTAATGTTGCATTCATATTTTACAACTCTGCATCTTCATCAGGTCTTCCTTTTGAAATACTTTCAAATTATATTTCAATTTATTAAATTTGTATTTAGCTTTGTTAAATTTAATATTTGCTCTGTCAGTGTCTTAATTTAAAAAGTACATATATTTTATAGATATGCCATTTGCTTATAATTTCAAATTTGATTTATTTATTTCATAAACTTTGATCTTCCACTTTTTCTTTTTATGTCTTTTATCATTGTAAACATGTTTACTTTACTTTATTTTTCAAATACAATGCTCTACTATGTCAAGTAATTGAACTATAATTCACCCTGTTCAAATACTTACTGAATATCACTCATGGTTAAGTATTTCGTCATGAATATTAAGTTGTTGTTGTTATGATTGTTTTTCTTGATTCTGAGCCCATCTTCAGTGGAGAGTTTCTTAGGTCTATATTCAGCATATGCTGAGTTGTAGGACTGTCCATAGCATTTTGTGTTTTCTCCTTGGAGACATGACAGTGTTTTTTATGTTAATTTCTCAAGTTACATATCCTGCACCATATACAATTTCAAACTGTAAATAGATATAAAGGAGAGACTCAATATTCTGATATTTCAGAGGAAATATTTAGTCCTTCCCCAAAGTCCAATCACAAACTGCTCTGCTTTTCATATCTCTGTTCTAGTAGCCAGAAGGAATGTGGTTTTCCCTTGTATAATCCCTGAAAAGTCTCAGTTCTAACTTCAAGTCTCATAATATCTGTAGAACTTAGCTGTATCACCAATCCCTTATCATAGGTCAATACGCAAGGCCCTCGCCATTACCAGACTCAATGATTCCACTTTAGGGTCATACCAGCATTTGTTTACTTGCTAAAGACATTTACTTCTCATATGTAAATTTCATTTAGTTTGTGAGTCCAGTTCTTTTCACCCTTATTGTAAGTGAAAGTGTTAGTCTCTCTGTCACATCTGACTCTTTGTGACCCCATGGACTATAACCCTCTATGCTCCTCTATCCATGGAATCCTCCAGGCAAGAGTACTGGAGTGGGTTGCCACTTATTACTATTTAATTAGAAAAACTTGTGTATTCTTGTTTATCCATTTTGCTAAAATTACTACAAATCTCTCAGCATTTTATTTTCACTCATAACTTGTATGTGAAGACTGCTGTATCATACTTCTCAGGGTAGGCTTCTTCCTGTTTGTGCCTTTTAGGTACTGGGGCATTAGCTACTTGTCACTTCTAATAGAATACTCAGTTCTCAATTTCCCTTTGACATTTTCTTGTGTTTTCTAGCCTATCATATTTATTCTAGGAATGAAGGCTCAGCATAATGCAGCATTTGGTTACAGACTATTAATATTTGTTGTTGCTGTTGTTGTTGTTCAGTCACTCAGTCGTGTCTGACTCTTTGTGACCCCATAGACTGCAGCACACCAAGTTTCCCTGTCCTTCACCATCTCCCAGAGTTTGCTCAAACTCATGTCCATTGAGTTGGTAATACCTTCCAACCATCTCATCCTCTATCATCCCCTTTTCTTCCTGCCTTCAATTTTTCCCAGCATCAGGGTATCTTCCAATGAGTCAGTTCATACACATCAGGCAGCCAAAGTATTGGAGCTTCAGCATCAGTCCTTCCAGTGAATATTCAGGGTTGATTTCTTTTAGGATTGATTGGGTTGATCTCCTTGCAGTCCAAGTGACTCTCAAGAGTCCTCTACAGCACCACAGTTCAAAAGTATTCATTCTTTGGCACTCAGCCTTCTTTATGGTCCAACTATCATATTCATATAGGACTACTGGAAAAACAATAGCCTTGACTATATGGAAATTTGTCAGCAAAATAATGTCTCTGCTTTTTAATATGTTAACTAGGTGTGTCTTAACTTTTCTTCCAAGGAACAAGCGTTTTTAATTTCAGACAGGCTATTAATATATCAGTCTTAAAAGAGAGTTGAGAGTTAAAAATGAAGATTGACATCACACCTGCCTCCACGAGCTGTAGTAATTTTCTCTTCCTCTTCCCCACATTGAAGAAGAGGCCTTGCCTCCTTACTGGCAGCCTAAGTTATTTAAAAAAAAAAAAAAATGAAGTGAGCCAGATATTATCAAAATGATCGTATGAATTAAGATCTGAAACAGGAGCTCCCCTCAGTGCAGAAGTGAACTCCCAATGGGCTGCAATAAGACTACTTGGTTTGTGATTTTTCAATTTGTACAACTGCTTGTTTCATGAGGCCAACATTTGTTAATTATCCAATATTTTCAGAGAAATTTCACATTTTCCCTCCATTCTACGTGTGTGCTGTGCTTAGTCATTCAGTCGTGTCCAACTCTTTGAGACCCCATGCACTATAGCCTGCCAGGCTCCTCTGTCCATGGGGATTCTCCAGGCAAGAATACTGGAGTGGGTTTCCATGCTCTCCTCAGAGGATCTTTCCAACCTAGGAATCGAACCCACGTCTTTCACATTGCAGGCAGATTCTTCACCATCTGAGCCTCCAGGGAGGCCCAAGAATACTGGAATGGATAGCCTATCCCTTCAAGAGGGGAACTTCCTAACCCTGGAATTGAACCAGGTTATCCTACGTTGCAGGCAGATTCTTTAACATCTGAACTACCAGGGATACTCCACTGGACATAATAGCTATCAATAAGGTATCTCATTTTTTACTATTCTATTTGATTTAGGTTATAATGCTTAAAGAGATGCAGTCTAGAAAGAGTGAGAAACAGATTAATGTCTCAAGACATCCCATGTCCCATTTAATTTGTGGCATGTTGGACTAATTTTCAATCAATTCCAAGTGTGGATATATATTTAATAGCTAGTACCACTTGGAATTGTCTTCTTTCTCATCCAATGTATGAAAAATGTTTTGAACTTCATTAAGGTCATGCTACTGACAGTGGCCCTGGGAAGCAGCCTGGCTAAGATTCAACTCTAACTCCAGTTTCAAGGAGGGAAAAAATTGCCTTCTCAAATGTGATTTTTGTAGATAGTTACTAAACTGTAATTTTAATTGGTTGCAAGAGCTCAAGCCATGCTTCCTACTTTCATATTTGTATCGTAAATTTAGTGTTTGCTTGATCTTCTCCACAATCCAAATTTATTTTGACTCCAGGGCAATTGATCCATTCTTTTTCTTTACTTAATGCACTGAAGATGACAAATTGATTTTATAGTGGTGTCTGAATATAGTGAAAGCCCTAGATATGTTGATTCCCAAGAAATCTCAAGGACACCATTATACACAAAAAGAACCTTGTTAGTAAAAAGTTGTTACTATTTCTGTTTCCTCAGACTTTCTCTGTGACTTTACCCTCTTATGTAACTTTCATCCAGAAAAACCTCCATGTTTCTTCCCTTGAAATGAGAGTCACTAGCCTTGAAACTAATTTCCACCTTTGGGAAATAAAGGTGAATTTTTCTAAAGGTGCAATCCAGATTAAAAGATTGAGGGTCCTGAATAGGATTCTTCCTCTTTCACTTGAAGTGCCTCCTTGTTCTTGAGGAAATGTTTTGTATAATACAAACCTTCCACCAAACTCTCTATTCTTCTGCTATCCCCATAACTTTTAGAGAGTTCAGTTCTGTGACTCAGTCGTATCCGACTCTTTGCGACCTCATGGACTGCAGCACGCCACGTTCCCTTTCCATCACCAACTCCTGGAGCTTACTCAAACTTATGTCCATCGATTAGGTGCTGCCACCCATCTATGTCATCCCCTGTCATCCCCTTCTCCCCCTGCCTTCAATCTTTCCCAGGATCAGGGTCTTTTCCAAGGAGTCAGTTCTTCACATCAGGTGGCCAAAATATTGGGAGTTTCAGCTTCAGCATCAATCCTTCCAGTGAATGTCTAGAACTGATAGTCTCTAGGATTGACTGTTTTGATCTCCTGGCAGTCCAAGGAACTCTCAAGACTTTTCTCCAGCACCACAGTTCAAAAGCATCAATTCTTCAATGCTCAGCTTTCTTTATGATCCAACTCTCACTCCATACAAGACTACTGGAAAAACCATAGCTTTGACTAGACAGATCTTTGTCAGCAAAGTAATGTCTCAGGCTTTTTAATATGCTGTCTAGGTTGGTAATAACTTTTATTCCAAGGAGGAAACATCTTTTAATTTCATACTGCAGTCACCCATCTGAAGTGATTTTGGAGCCCAAGAAAATGAAGTCTGTTTCTGTGTCCATTGTTTCCTCATCTATTTGCCATGGAGTGATGGGACTGCATGCCATGATCTTAGTTTTTTTAAGCCATCTTTTTCAGTCTCTTCTTTCACTTATTGAGAGTCTCTTTAGTTCCCCTTTGCTTTCTGCCAAAAGAGTCGTGTCATCTGAATATCTGAGTTTATTGATATTTCTCCTAGCAATCTTGATTCAAGCCTGTGCCTCATCCAGCCCAGCATTTCACATGATATACTCTACATATAAATTAAATAAGCAGGGTGATAATATACAGCCTTGACGTGCTCCTTTCCCAATCTGGAACCAGTCTGTTGTACCATGTCTGGTTCTAACTGTTGATTCTTGACCTGCATACAGATTTCTCAGGATGCAGGTAAGGTGGTCTGGCATTCCCATCTCTTGAAGAATTTTCCCCAGTTTGTTGTGATCTACACAGTCAAAGGCTTTGGCGTAATCAATAAAGCAGAAGTAGATGTTTTTCTGAAACTTCCTTGCTTTTTTGATTATCCAATGGATGTTGGAAATTTGATCTCCGGTCCCTCTGCTTTTTCTAAAACAAGCTTGAACATCTGGAAGTTCATGGTTCATGAACTGTTGAAGCCTGGCTTGGAGAATTTTGAGCATTACTTCGCTAGTGTGTGAGGTGAGTACAATTGTGAGGTAGTTAGAACATTCTTTAGCATTGCCCTTTTTTTGGGATTGTGATGAAAACTGACTTTTTCCAGTCCTGTAGCCACTGCTGATTTTTCCAAATTTGCTGGTATATTGATTGCAGAACTTTCACAGCATCATCTTTTAGGATATGAAATAGTTCAACTGGAATTCCATCACCTCCACTAGCTTTGTTCTTTAGTGATGCTTCCTAAAGCCCACTTGACTTAAATGGAATAAAAACTCATGAACCTTTTGAGCTCAGTCTAGGACTCTAGTGTTTACTTAATTGTGTAGCAGAGAAGTGACTCCTGTATACTGTAAAAAATGTCACCACAATTGGGAGATTCCAAAAGTCATTCTTTTGAAATACAGCATACTATTCCTTGAGGAGTAGTTTCAAGTTTCAAGGAAGTTTACTTGAAATGTTCACATTTATACTCATTATATAGTGGAAGGGGCTTATTTATTCTACTTATTTACCAATGACATCTTAGGTAGAACATCAGTGTGTACTGCAGTGTGAAGATCATTTTGATCAGCTCAAAGATGCTGTCAGAAGCACATCAGTAACTCACACTCATCTTTTGAGGAACATCCTGCCCTTGCCCCTCTCTGTTAATGAATCTGTTGCTATGCCTATGCTATCTAGTGACTATTAGGTCTTGTTGAGTCTGCTATTTAACTGAGTTTTTGTTGTTCAGTCACTTAGTCATGATATTTTGGTTCAGTTATACTATTCAAAGAATTACTTACAAAAAAAAAAAGGATTATTTACAGATTATTAGGGGGAGAGAGAAAGAAGGAGAGAAGGAGAGGGAAATGGAATTCTTTTTATATCAGTGTTTATATAATTTGAAATTTAGCTCATCTGGGGGATTAATTATTCTTGAGTTAGTGCTGGACATGACAGTTCATATGCCAGTGACTCATCATTTAACAGGCTATTTTTTTGTGCTCTAAGAGAGCATAAATAAATACTGAGTTATGTCTCAGAGTTGTCACCATGATAATCCCTCCCTTCTCCCTTTGGTTTCATAATAGTGTCAATGATAGGGTACATGACTTAACCTCACAACATTTTCTTTCGCGTAGAAAGTTTAATGAGCTATTTGTGAGCCATATATAACATTACAAATGCGAGCATACAAATAGATTTAGAGTCTATGAAGCTAATGTATCACCATGAAAGAGCTATGACCAACTCTATAGTCAGGACTCTTGCATATTATACAGCTGTTAATACAACTAGGAATGAAACTCCTGAAAGACCAAGCTTGAGTCTTAGTAAACCATTCTTGCTTTGCTGTAGGGCACTCATTACTATGTCCATGTTCTGGAAACTCAAGGATGGCATTCTGGTAGGCTTATAGTAGTTACGATTTTTTTGAAATTTAGTGCCTTTCAGTAATTCACCAAAAAAAAAAAGACAAACTTCCTCTGAGCAGAGCAATTGAACCTGACAATTTTAATTATTCCATTATAGAACCTTGAAATTGTTGAGCAGGAAGTCAAACTTCCTGAACTACATTCACATATTCAACAGAAAATATATTCTTAATACTGCTTTGAGGTATGGATGTGAATTAGTTTATTCCATGGGAAGGCATACTTTCTAACATCAAAGTGTGGAGCATAACTGAGTATAATCTGAAGCTTGTGCTTTTAGTTAGTGCAAAAAGGAGCATGCAAAAATGCCATTCCCTAATATGTTTTATCTCCATGAATACCATGGACTTGATGCAACACTGCTTTCTTTAATGTATTCCATTAATAAAAAATCATGTCATGTCAATGTATCTCCTTTAAAAGGTCACTATTTCTCTGAAAAGGTACCATGAGCATGAGTGCACACAGAGAATAACCGACAGTCCTGTTCTCCCTCAGCTACAGTTTTCCCCATACTCTTTATTTCATTTAAAATAATCCAATCTAGGCGAGCATAAAGCTGGGATGATCTCTTCATATTGTCTTTTGGATAAGGCACAGCAGTAAGTAGATTTTCCACTGTTTAATGTCTCCAAGCTCACTCTGAATATTTTTAAGCATTTTTATTGTTTAGATAAAGATAAATGCCTGGAAAATTTGTCATGGTCATAATAAAGAGATGTTGTCTTATTTGCATAGAACTTTTATCCATTTCTTTTTTATTTTGACCCTTTATTTACAGTTTATGAAAGTTCAGGAAAATAATTTTGGAAAGTAAATAATACAATACAATGCATCAGAATATGAGACTGCTGAGTTAGCTATAACATAGCTTGACAGGTCTCCTCTGTTTCCTTGTGTTCCTTTCTATGATTACCACTGTGCAACCTAGATGGGAGGCTTCTGCCCAGGTTCCACCAGAGTTCTAGATCAGGAACCTGAGAAAGTAGAGTCCTTCAGAGATGGTTCTGAAATGTAAGCATCCATCATATCAACTCTTTGTCTCACTGGCCCTTTTAAAGCCTTTATTTTCACTGCCTTAAACACAGAATTTAGAAATATAAGATTTCAGTTTTTATTTTGCTTTACTTGTATGAAGTCATCATGAAAGGAACTACTACGTTCAATGATTTTCTTTTTTTAATTTTATTTTATTTTTAAACTTTACATAATTGTATTAGTCTTGCCAAATATCAAAATGAATCCGCCACAGGTATACATGTGCTCCCCAACCTGAACCCTCCTCCCTCCTCCCTCCCCATACCATCCCTGTGGGCCATCCCAGTGCACCAGCCCCAAGCATCCAGTATCGTGCATCGAACTTTAAAATACATGAGACTTCTAGATTTTCGTAAATCACTTCACTTTTTTTAGATGCCAATTTTGTTTTTTTTCTCTATAGTTTATTTCACTGTACTAACCTAATATCAAATTAATCTATTCATATTAGAGAGTAATTTTTGGCAAACTAATTATGTCAGTTGACTTGGACTTATATATGAATAAAGAATAATTTTTTTTTTTAATTCAAGATACACTTATTTGCTGGGGACACTTTGAATAGTGAGTAAACTATAGTAACTCCACTCAAAAATCCTACAGTGTAGTAAGAAAGGTAAATGCATGAATGAATCAGGGTGAAAAGTACAGAAGGAAAAAAGACAAAGGAGTAAAAGGTTGCGCCAATCATTGTATCCAAGTAGCTGTCATACTTAAAGCAGAGGCCATGATATTCAAAATAAAGTTGTAGAGTGTGTTAAATCCTATGTCTGGAATCTACTAATACTATTTTAATATTCAATGTGGGGGACTGAGTAAAAAATTATTTGTATATAGAAACACATCCAATTACTAACATTAGTTATCTCTGGGTGAGAGAATTAAGTGTAATTTCTATTTTCTCACTCAACATTTTTCTTTTTTGAGGAAAAGCAAAAAAACACTTTCCTCAGAAAGATGTTGATACATAGATCAATTATCTTTTCTTGACAGACACATTTACTAGGAACAAATTTGTGCCCTCATATAAACTATTAATAGTATATCAATCACCCCTTGCTGTAATAGATGCAAAGATTTTCGTCACAGTGTTATGTATAAAAATGAAACACAAAACACAAATTGGAATTTACTAAAAGCAGATTGAATAATAAAATAAATAAATTAATATTGACCACTGATTAAATTTATTTTAAATATTGCTTAATGTCATAAAGGTGCTTCCCTGGTGGCTTAGCAGTAACATTTTTACTTACAAAAAGTAAATAAGCAAATAATCCAAGTGATGTTCTTTTTGAAGTGTTTGACTTATTGAAAAGTGATAGTTTTTTATTTTTTGTTATATCCCTCCCTGTTCTCCTGCCTTGTTCTTTTCTGCACAGTAATGTATTTGGTTCAAAATTTCCCATACTGTGTTACAGGAAGTTACTAGCAATTAGTGTGATAGAAACATAACTAGTAAGAGAGTTGAGATAATCATAAAATTTCAAGACACTATATCAGAATCTGATTTTAACAGATGCTTTTAAGTCAGTTATGAGAGTCAATGTTTGGGGAATGTGTTTCTTTTCATAATATTTTCTGAACAGTGATTCCCTAAATTATAAAATGCAGTTTCTGTCCTTGAAATGGGAAAGCTTTATGGACAAACACATTACCATAGTACTTTATTTTCTTTCACCATATTATTTCTTCCTATATTAAATAAATAAGAAAAAAAGCATCTTTTTTTAAGCATATTTGGCATTGTATTATCATCAAGAATGTAGGCACTAACTGTTCTCCCAATGCTGCTGCTGCTGCTAAGTCGCTCAGTCATGTCCAACTCTGTGCGACCCCATGGACTGCAGCCTACCAGGCTTCTCCGTCCATGGGATTCTCCAGGCAAGAACACTGGAGTGGGTTGCCATTTCCTTCTCCAATGCATGAAAGTGGAAAGTGAAAGGGATGTCGCTCAGTCGTGTCTGACTCTTAGCGACCCCATGGACTGCAGCCTACCAGGCTCCTCCATCCATGGGATTTTCCCGGCAACAGTACTGGAGTGGGGTGCCATTGCCTTCAATACTTGAGTCTAAATTAGTCATCTTGTCTTTGATGAAACTGCAGTTCTTTTTTTTTTTTTTAATGAAATTGTTGCTTTTATTCAATATTACAATTAGGTTCTTTCCTTTATATTGTTGCCCTGTTGAACTTGCTTCAAATATTCAATAAACAAAAACTACCTGATTATTATTTGTTTTCATTAAATGACAGTTTTACATTCTAAAGCAAGAGACAAATAACTAAATCATGTAACTGTCTTAACCATATAATTTTCTAGTAAAAGGTGTAGTTTTACAGATTTAGGAGCAAGTTTTCAATAATATGTTTGTGGTGGCGGGCAACATTAAGCAAATTCATCTGTTCCGTTCTTCATATTTTAGTTATTCTGATAAACTATTCAAAGTATATGCCCTTCAACCAGTATCTCATCCATTTTCTAGACAAGTCATGTTGCTATCTACCATGGTAGTTTTTTCCTTTTTTCTTGCAAATCTCACATTTATCTTGAGAATTCTTATTTCATGATGCTTTAGAAATTTCAATACATATGTGATTTGGCTTACAAGTGAAACCTCATATAATCATATTGCTTACCAGCAAAAGGAGATTCTAAATAAAGATAGAGGAAAGATGTAGAATCTAGTCTTTTTCCTTAAATCACTTGACATCACATCCAACCTGATAGTACAGTCATAATGAAAATAAAATCTTAAGGAGGTGTTCTGCCCAGTTTATTAGAGTGTGATTTTTTTGTGGCTCCCTTCAACCTCCTTGATACCCACAATTTCCAATCTATGCAAAATAATTCTAGTTGATTGTTTAACTGCTCTATCAGCAGCTATAAAAACTCGTAATTGATGGAATTTAGATATCTTCCTCACACTAACATTGGGACTTCTTTCCTCTCAAGTCAGGCTATGGAAACTTAAATGCAACCTTGCTAACCTCAGCATTCAGTAAATGTTTACTCAGGACTTACAATGTACCAGGCGTTGTTCTTGGCATTGAGGATTCAGAGTCAATAAGAGAGACAAAAGCTTTTGCCTTCCAGGTGTTTATACAGTCTAAGAGAGAGAGCAAGCAAACATTTAAAAATATTTTAATAAACATTAAAAGTTAAATATATAGTGTGATAAGCAGTTATTTACCTCAGCTAGAGAGAGATTCTGCCTTTAAAATGGTTATTCGAGAAGCTGTTATAAAGAGACCTTCCAGTTCAGATCTGAAGAATTTTAGCAGGCAGGCATGTAAATGGAGAATATTATTATTATAATAATAGCAACAGAGACATTTCAATATTTTTTATTTAATATGCTATTTTCTATATTATAACTGATGAAGTTCAGAAAGCTTAAATGATTTCTGAAAACCATATAAAACATAAAAGGCATATTTGGGAAAATGAGCACATATCTATCTGTTTTGAAAACTCAAACTCTTAATTGGTGGTTCTCAATGCTACTCAGATGTTAGAAATACCCAGAAAGCTTATCAAATACCAATGCCCTTGCTCCATCCCTGACAACTGAATCAGAATCTCTCAAAATAGGTCGTGGCCAATTATATACCATAAATTTTCCTAAGTCATTGTAAGGCATAATGCACAGTCAAAATTGAAAAGCACTGCTTAACTCATAACAATATTCTAGTATTGCATTTAAAATTAATATGAATACATACTGATCTTAAGTCACATGCATAATACAGCATTAAAAACTTCAGAATCAACATAAAGCTTACAACCATATTCATTCCTTAATATTCACTAAGCATAATCTATATCTGAGGTTCTAGTGAAGTCTGGGAATAACTATAAATAAAACATAATCATTGCCCTGATTATTTCCCCATTTTAATGGCAACTCTTGCTCATAAGAATGAATCAATGGATCAGTTTAAAATATTATATTTGACAATAATTTTGGATACTTGGATAAAAATTATGTTCTCTACCATCAAGCACTTTTGGAAGTACAGTCTATAGATCAACTGCTTAAAATTAAAGAAAATGACGTTTGTTTCTAACCACCTGATGACATTGTCTTCCTCATCAAAAGTTTGATGTAGTTTTTGTATTTTGTCCTATTAAAAGAATACCAGTGAAAACTGAGTAGTTCTAAGAAATGATTTTGAAGTGACTGGAACTTTTCCCTGCCTTAAGTGTATCAATCCCTATACTGACTTAGCATTTTTATTAAGATGAGCCACAAAGCACACAACCTGTGGGGGATATAGTTCCCTTAATCCTCCTACTTTAATCCCCACAGATGCTATATTCCTGGGTACTTATATCTAGTTTCAAATATTATTGATTTTGTCAACTTTCTCTTTCAGGTTTCAAAACATAACTTATTTTTCTGTGTTTGGAGTTTCCAATTTAACACATTCCTAGCATAGGTGACAAAGCAATGATTAGAAATACTCTCTGCCAGCAAAATTAATTTTCAAAGTGAACCAAAAATGAGTTAGAGTTGGATTAAATAATTATACAGTTAAAATCTCTTAATTGGCTATGAACTTAATACCATAAGTAGTGTCTTATTACTGACTTTACTTCCATGTAAGGATTCATGACACTGGGTTTCAATCCTTGGACTAAAGTAGGCATTGGGTAGGAGATGGCCAACAGTTTTCTGAAAAAGATCACACTTTAAAACCATATTTTGCACCCTGCTGCGTACACAGAAATGTGGTTATGAAAAAAATTAACTTTATGGTACATATAATTTCAGAGAGCATACAACCACAAAAGAAGGATTTAAATATTTGATAATTAATTATTCATGGTACAGTCTTTAGATCAAATAATGTCTCCAGATCTTTGTTTTCCCTTCAATGTGTGAGTGAAGTGAAGTCACTCAGTAGTGTCTGTTTGCGACCCTGTGGACTGTAGCCCACCAGGCGCCTCTGTCCATGGGATTCTCCAGGCAAGAATACTGGAGTAGGTTGTCATTTCCTTCTCCAGGGAAATCCCGACCCAAGGATCGAACCCAGGTCTCCCGCATTGCAGGCAGACGCTGTAACCTCTGAGCCACCAGGGAAGCCCTCTTCAATGTGTAAGGTTTTCTAATTATTATCTTGAATGCTTCTTACAGGATAATGTTAATAGAAAGTATGTTGTCTGGTACGTAAATCATTCAATTTTATTTTCATTTGGATCATTTTGGTTGCAAATGAAAGAAACTAATCTCAGATTAGAAAAAAGAAAACAGGAATCAAATAAAAGTCTAAAAAACAAGACCGTAGATAAGGCTACCATTCATTTAGACTTTGAGAGCAACAGAGATGGCCCTTTCTCAGTGTGCTCATCTCTGAAATGGTCTGATGTTTTCTTGTATGTTTGTTTTAACTTCCCTATTATGGCTTCATTTTCATTTACTTAAAGCTGCCTTTGTCCTTATTAAAGAGTGAGATGGCTACCATTTACATCTTTAGCCACCAGAGAGCAAATGCCTTCTAGCTCTTTCTCCCCAAAATTGACAAACTAGCTTTTTTAATATAACTTAGGTCAGAAGCCAGCATTTAGAGAATTATGAGGCTGTCATATTATAGACAAATCATACATTCAAGGTTCATCTGGCATAATCAGGTCTAAGCCTCTTTCATCATATAATCTCTAATAGCACTTCTTACATTCTCAAATATGTTGGAGTTAAGCAATAAAATATAAGGTCACTCTACATATTTACCATATGATTGGAAAAAGAGGGCTCTTGGAAAAGAATCCACTAGGATAGCTTAATATAACAAGCAATTGCCACTCTATTTGATGCTTTAAATTTTTCTTTTGGCTTTTTCTCTCAATTGGGATGAATAACCTATACTTTACTTTGCAGATTCTTTTAATTAACACCCTTCACTATATCCCACTTTTCACATTACATATGACTTCACAGAGCATGAAAAAGTCAAATGTCAAGGACTAGTATAGCTTCTACTTTAATTAGTAAGTCCCATACACCACAGAACTTTATCTTTCTAATGGTATTGTCATTCCTTAACATAAGTTAGGGCAGGAAAGGAAATCATCTGATATAAATCCTGCTGCAGCTTATTGGGCTCAGGCCTAAAGAAAAAACAAATAAAGGATAGAAATTCTTACAAAAAGTATTTCCAAAAGTGAGTATGGGATGAGGCAAACTGTTAACAGCAAATGTCATTTCAAAAGCATTACAATGGCAGACTTGCTTGGCAGTTCTTGGTATTTGGCTGGAATACTGGCTCAAACTCTTTATTCCCTAGCCGCAAATCACTTATTCTAACTTCTTCCCCATTTATACTTGCCAGCTCTTTTTCCTGCAAAGGATACAGTAGTTATAGCCCTAAGTGTCTCTGAGTGTCATCAATGCGCAGCCAGGCAATGGATGAGCTCTTTAAAAGGGTCAGTAACAACAGTTTATTTAACAATTCTCATGGCTGAAAGTGAAGCAATAGAAGCCATACAAGGAAGGAGTTAGCAGATAGATCAAGTTTCTTGTCAGGATGAACTTACACTGCAGCCACTCAAGGCTAACTTCTAAAATGTCTAAAGAGTAATTGGATAACGAGGAGTAATTACAGATTAAAACTGCCAGTATCATTCTGCGTTCATGAACATGTCAGCAAGTGGAATACATAAAAAGCAGAAATACTGCACAGGCAGCAAATAGACAGCCTTTAACCCAAGTTGTAGCTGCTGGGAGAATTTTTCCAGGGGGATATGTGAGTACTTTCTAAGTTCACAAACTGAAACCCTGTGACAGAGTCATATAATTATGTGTAGAAAGCAGGGCTTCAGCAAGTTTGTTTTCTGTTGTATCTGGGCCTTGTGGACTGCTGCCTTGGAGACAAGTGCTCTGAAAACTTTCTATGACAAATAAAAGGTACCATTTGTGGTTGGTTATAAAATGGTTGCAAATCCATTGCATTATTTGGCATCCTCCTTTGCACTGTGACTTCACAGCTCCTCTCATCAAGAGGTAGAGTCGATTGCCAAACCCTTGAATATGTTTTGGCTGGTGGAACATTAAGACAGACATGTAACATAAGCTGAGACTGGACACTGCTTGTGCACCGCAGCTTTCTCTCTTTCCCTGAGCTCAGAAACCTGAGGCTGCTGTTGGTACTTCACTGGCAAATATGCTGAAATATGAGAAGAGAGATAGAAAAGAATCAGGATGACTATTTCTAACAACCAGACAAATGAGGCCACCCTAGCTCACACATCTAGAAACATCTAGAAAGACCAGATGTTGAGCTAAACAATGATTGTTGTTTCAAACCAATAGACCTACAGGTGTTTGTTGAATAGAAAAAGCTAACTCTTAGATCATTTCTCATTAAATCATTAATAAACCATGTGTATTTTTTATTATGATGTGGATTCAACATTTTCAACTCAACCTTTCTTTGCATATTTGGAATTTAACAAATTTTTTTTTACCTTTAGATGATACATACATATGTGTGTGTATTGATTGATTCATTTTTAGAATTCAATCAGATATTATTTGCATAGCCTTTAGGGCACTGTTTAGAAAAAAATTTTCTGTACCAGCAGAATTATCCACAGTACAAACTGTTTTCTGAGTCTCATAGCATGCAATCAATTATCCAGATTAGAAGCAGGACTTATAAAAACTGTTGCCTAGGTGAGCTTATTCCTGTTCTTGTATTGTCAGGAAATAAGTAATCTTTTAGCAGCATATAGCACATAAGAATGTTATGTTAATGCTGATTAAGTTTTTCTATTATCTTTGTTCCTTTTCTTCTTCTTGGAAATTTAAATGCAAGGTTCTTAAGGGAGTAGTACTAGAGATAGATCAGTTAATAAGTTGCCGTGCTTTATCAGATGTTTCCTTTAAATATGCAAATTTCAATAAAATATTTAACTCCACAATAAATTTTTTAGGAGACAAATGGAGGAAAGTTGAGTTCTATCACTAATGATCTCAGGAACTTGACATCAAATATGATTTTCAAAGAGTTGAACTTTAAACTATATGCATTTGGAATCAGAGTGGTAATATATCAAGCCACTGTACACCTTAAGATTTACAAACTCAAAGATTAGACTATAACCTAGTGTTAAGATATTATTATAATTAAAAAAAAAATCTCACTTGGAAAAGGGCTGCTCTTCTGTTAAAAAAAAAAAAAAGAAAATGGAACTACACAGGGAAATATCAAGCTTGTCTCTTCAGACATTCAGAGGGGCGGGTGCTCCGTGGCCTAAGAACAAAAATGTTAATTCTAAGGGGGAGATGTGTGGATAAAGTGGAGATGGATGTGTGAGGCTGACTTGGCCAGATGTCAGAGAACGGCACACCATTCTTAACACTGCTAGTTTTCATATCATCTTGAAAGAGCTCCCATATCCAAGTGTTGAAAGATTTCCCATGTAGCATGTACACAACAAGAGATGTTACTGTCCAAATGGCATGAGTATAATAACTTGAGATGTTTCTTCTCATTGTAGATAGATGGATAGATATTCTGACTTTGCACTTGCTGCCTGTGAACTTGATGGTTCTCAGTTATCCTCTGAGAGATGGGGGAATGTTGAGGTTGCAGATCATGTTGCGTCTCTGATCATACATGATTGCTGTCTTGGGCTATACTTACTCCCTACAGTAACCCCACACTGTGGAGACATGACTGGGCTTCTACATCCTACTCTAAGTAACATCCTCATCGTCTGCCTTTGCCCTTTCCCTTCAAACTGTTATAAAAATGAATGAAGATAATTCTGAACCTGAAATTAAAAATATATTATACGTTTATTTATTTTTGGCTGTGCTGGGTTATCATTGCTCTGTGGGCTTTTCTCTAGTTGCAGCAAGAGGGAGGTACTCTTTAATCGCAGTCCACGGGTTTGTCATTGCTGTGGCCTTTTTTGTTATGCACCATGGACTCTAGGCTGCCCAGGCTTCTGTAGTTGCTGCACATGGGCTCAGTAGTTGAGGCTCCTGGGCTCTACAGCACAGGCTCAATAGTTGTGGTACATGGATTTTAGTTTCTTCAGGGCATGTGGGATCTTCCCAGCTCAGGGATTGATCCCATGTCCCCTGCACTGGCAGGTAGATTCTTCACTGAGCCACCAAGGAAACCTTGAACTTGGAATTAAAAAAAAAAAAAAAAAAAAAATTGCTATTTATTACAGAAAATCTATAAATATCTACCTGGAGAGACAGTCTGATTCAGAAGTAAGACATAGGAGGTACTGCATTTTTCAAGGCCTCATAGGTGGTTCTGAGGACTAGTGGTTTATTAAGTATTGAAAAAGTAAATAAGGATTATCAAAAATTTTATCACAAATGTCTCATTTAAAATTTACAAACTCATCTACATAGACAGGTAAATCCTCTAGAACTCTTAGGAGAATGTCATACTAGAAGTCAAGTAATGGGTCCAGGGGACAGGAGGGTAATTTATGCTGATGTTCTTGGTTTCCTCTGAAGAGTTGCTCTCACAACATGTTTACCAAGAGTCTGTATCTGATGCTGCAAGAGGTTGTATCTCCTGGGACACATTCTCAGTATAAAAAAATGTTAAATTTATCAGGAAGTTGCCTCCTGGTTCCCCCGAGAAGCTGCAATACCAAAACTAGACATCTACTTAAAATAAGAAATAGCTTTCAGGAAGCCTTCAGAGAGAGGTGATCTTTGGAGGCAAAACAATTTTATTGTTATGGTTTGATTTTTTTTTTTGCCTTTGTTCTAATCTAAAAATGCAAGCTTCTACAAATGCAGCTAGAAATGTTTCTACATCTTTAGTATAGTTTCACTTTATTCTGTTAAAGAATCAGAGCTTCTGTCACTTCTGTTAATTTCATTTTGAAAGGACTCTAACCTTAATGAACTTAATTTTTACTATCAAATTATAAAATTTTTGATTTGTTAGGTACTGAAGATATTAAAACTGCAGCATATAAAACCAATAGGTACTGGTGTGAAGAAGTAAATAAGCACAGTTCCTTATTATGCATACAGGTTTATAACTCAGTAAATATTATGGGCTCTGCCATCTTGGACTATACTGACTCCCTACAGTAACCCCACACTGTTGAGACATGACTGGGCTTCTACATCTTACTCTAAGTAACATCCTCATACTCTGCCTTTGCCCCTTCCCTTCAAAATGTTATAAAAATGAATGAAGATAATTCTGAACCTGAAATTTAAAAATATATATATTTATTTTTGGCTGTGCTGGGTCATCGTTGCTATGTGGGCTTTTCTCTAGTTGCAGCAAGAGGGAGCTACTCCCTAGTTGGAGTGCACAGGTTGCTCATTGCCCTGGCATTTCTTGTTGTGGAACATGGACTCTAGGGTGCACTGGCTTCAGTGGTTGCTGCATGTGGGCTCAGTAGTTGAGGCTCCTGGGTCCTGCAGCACAGTGCTGTGTCCGATGGGCAGACAAGCATGGCAGAGAGGTGCAGGGACTTACAAGATATTAATGTAATTTGCAGAGTGAAGATCTTTGGCTCTGAAGTCAGTTGGTGTTCAAATCCTACATTTTACGTCTGTTGCTTGTGCAACGTTGAGCAATTACTTAATCTCATAATATTCGTTTTTCTTACTTGTAACCTGGGGATAATAATAATACATACCATTATTCCCTGGTGGCTCAGAAGGTAAAGAATCTACCTGCAATGTGGAAGACCTGGGTTCGATCCCTGGATCAGGAAGATTCCGTCGAGAAGGGAAGGGCCACCCACTGCAGTATTCTTGCTTGGAGAATTCCAGGAACAGAGGCTACAGTCCATGGGCTCACAGAGACTCGGATATGCCTGAGTGACTACTAGTTTCACTTTCACCCTCATAACATTGTTGTGGGAGTAAAATGAGATAATTCCCGGTAAAGCATTTAGTTGATAAATGGCACAAAGTAAATTAACCTCAAAAAAGACTTATTGTTGCTACAAAATAAAAAAAAAGAAAGAAGAAAGTGAGACTATATTGCAGAGATAAGTGGAAGAAGTTTTCTGTACACCAAGCTGATGCATTTGTACTTTGTAATGAAGGCAAAAATGGTTCTGCATTACCTTGTTTGTTTTTTTAACTCTAGCTTACTTCATATGAGATATTTATTCAAAACAAATAGAAAAATATTCTAGATGCAAAGTTCTACAAATTTTCCAGTCAATATCGAGTGACTGTCCTTTAATCAGTTTGCAATAAACAAGTCATTTCAAAAATACAGACTCTATTATTAAGAATGGATAAGAGAATACATTCTCTTATCCATATACCTTGAGCACCACTAATTGCATCACAGAAAAAATATTTCGGAGATCCATTTTATTTCTAAAAATCCTCATTTGTTCTAGCTCACACATATCAATAAATTAGCATCCGTGCTACAGAATGGAATGGACACAACTTATTAGTCACATGGGATATTGAATTACAGAAATCTCAGAATAAGCTACAAATCAGCAAAGATATATGGCATATGACAAAAATTTAAACAATAAACAGCATTCAGAATTTCTAGGGTCTGTCTAACATGAATTGCAGAAGAATGCTTGAGAGACTAGAGAAGAATCATATAATAGAATAAACACAAAGAGTATGTGGATAGTTTATTTCAGTTTAGTTCAGTCGCTCAGTCGTGTCCGACTCTTTGCGACCCCATGAATCGCATTTCAAAAAGGAGTTGTGTGTATTATTTCTGCATAAATAAGAATGACTGATACATTTATTGGTTCTTTAGAGGATAGTAAATAAACAACTTCAAATATATAAACAAAGATTAGTTGAAACTTGAATTTCACCACACGAACAATTTAACATTCACAATTAAAAGAGTAGCATTAATACAATTTGGAATTCACTTATTTACTCCAAATATTTAATACCCACAAATGTTTTCTCAAAACAAAAATGATGAAAAACAAAGCAGCAAAACTGAAAATATTTGGAGATATGATTGTCACCCACAATATGAAACAAAATCACCTAGAAAATGTATAGTCTATAGAAGATCAACATTAAAACCATGGCTTATTCATACAACAACATTAACAACTTAGAATATTTAATTATGAAATAAATCATTTCTTTCTTAATAGCAATACTATCTATAAAAAGTAAAATAAGCCTAAGAAAACTACTTAAGACCTATACAAGAGCTAAAAATGTACTGGCAACTAACAAAAGTATTTAATAAAAAAATACCTTCTGTTTATAAAGTAAGAAAGTCAATATTTCAAATATGCTAAATCTCCTTTAAATACATCTGGAGGAAAAACCTGTGAAAGAATAGCTATAAAGCGGTGAGGAGGAATGGAGAGTTTGGAAACAGGAGGTGGAGAGAAATACTAGATATGAAGTTTCATTTTAAGCAGTCATTACTTATATAGTTTAGTTAAAAATAGATTATAATTGTCTAAAACTTACCTTAAGAAGTGTTATTTCAAATAAGAGAATATGAATTTAATTTGTGGGCCCAAATATTAACTATGATTAATGTATGATTTGCAGTAAATGGTCAGAAAAAAATTGAAAATTCAATAAGGCATTAATGGACTACAAAGTATTATTTTTATGTTTTTCATTATTATTTTTCTTACTTTCCAAATTATTTCCCATGAGCAGCAAAGCACTCAAAAATGAATATCCACTGAGAATTTACTTTATTCTATGCAATATTAGAAGCACTTTACATGCATATCACATATAATTCTCACAAAAATTCTACGAGATATTTATTAGCAATCTTCATATGTAGATGAGAGTGCAGTTTTAAAAAGTCAAATGACCTCCATTATTTACAGATAATATCGAGTCTAGATACGACTTTTAAAAGCTACTTTTAAAAGTTACTTATACTTTTATAAGCAGATAAAAGTTTTAAAGCAAACAACACAAAATCTTTGTGGCAATACTATAGAGGATGATAAGGTAGAATCTAGGTTCTCTGTTAGGAAAATATTACAGTTTTCCAGGTGAGAGATGAAAGATTGAGCTAAAGCAGTGGTAGCCAATATGAAGCTAAATTTAAGAGCTATTTAGTGTGGTAGATAAATGGAACTGTTATCATTGTAGGTATTGCTTATTTACTGTTCAACAGGAATCCCCTGACATTTCCACACATCACCAGAATAAGATAGAAATAGTCTCACGGAATGATACACAAGTAAAACTTTATAAACTTCAGTGATTTTTTAATATCATAGGGTACAATAGAACAACTACAGATTTTTGTTTTGTCTTTGTGTGTGACTGGGAGAGCAAACTCCTCTTCAGTTTCTGTACTTATATAATTTGGATTGGTACTGGAAATTTAAAATTTTCTTTTGCTTGAGTGAGGATATCAGATGCTTACTTGAAAACCAAAGCTATTGGCAAGTAACTGGTTATTTTTGCTCTCTCTATTTCTATCTCTCTACCCTTTAGACACACATACATACATAGAATATATCCTATTCCTATGATATATATAGTGTATTTTTTTTTAATTTTAAATTTTCTTAAGGCAGGCTCTTAAGACCTTTTTCTAAGACAGACCGAGTGTCAAACAAAATTGGTGTTATTATAAAATCAAAGAGATTTTATTTTAAAATTTTATTTAGAATATTCAATTAAAAATGCAATGTATTGATGTGGATTAGCTGTAAAAACACCATAACTCTTGGCTTCAGACCTGTTGTTTTTTTGTTTGGTAAAATACATTGTTCTCAGGCAGATTCTATGCTTTATGAGGGCAGATACTTTATCACATTACATTATTCCCTAGCATTTAATAGAAAACTTAGCACCTGGTTTGTGAGCATTCATTTTTTAAAAAATATGTTAAATTAATAAACATTATGTTTTAAAATTCATTTCAGTAATGAACATTGTATTTTTTGAGAATGGGAGAGTAGAGAGAAAAGTAAGATGAAAGAAGGAAAATGTAAATAGAAGAGGAGAGAAGGAAGAAGGAAAAGGAAGAGAGAGGTAGGGGAGAAAGATTAATAGGGAGAAAAAGAATGTAAGGGGGAAAGTAGAAATGGTGGAAATAAGGAAGAAGAGAGGAGAGGGAGCAAGAAATTAACAAGGGACAGGAGGAGAAAGATAGAAAGAATGCCAGGATGGAATGGAGAATAAGGCTAAGAAATCAATGGTCAATTCAACAGCCTTCTAGGTGACCAAGTGTATAATTCAGCTTTCCAAAAATGGAAATAAAGTACCTCATCTTACAAATTTGTGAATGAAACAAACGAAAAACACATGGAAATAAAATGTCTTACCCAAACTGACTCAAAACTGGATATTGCCACAGTGATACTTAGGCCATGTTTGCTTTTTAATCTTCTTACCATTGGACTCTGAAAGAGAATCTCAGGAGACATGGACAATCTTCAGCTTGGAACACTATGTGATCATTGAATCATTTTCTGAGAATTCTCTTTTATTTAAGAAAATAATAGTTAGTGCCTACTCTGGGCCAACTTCTCTCTATGTTCAGTTCAGTTCAATTCCATCGCTCAGTCGTGTCCGACTTTTTGGGACCCCATGAATCGCAACACGCCAGGCCTCCCTGTCCATCACCAACTCCCGGAGTTCACTCAGACTCACGTCCATCGACTCAGTGATGCCATCCAGCCATCTCATCGTCTGGTGTCCCCTTCTCCTCCTGCCCCCAATCCCTCCCAGCATCAGAGTCTTTTCCAATGAGTCAACTCTTCGCATGAGGTGGCCAAAGTACTGGAGTTTCAGCTTTAGCATCATTCCTTCCAAAGAAATCCCAGGGCTGATCTCCTTCAGAATGGACTGGTTGGATCTCTCTCTATGTTAGGAGAGTAAAAATGGAAATTTGCTACGGTAAGATAAGATTTTCATACTATGTGTGAAGTTACATAGTATCATTTAAATGTAAATCATGATAAAAGTGGATTCTCTTAATTCTAAAGAGTATAATTCTAAACCAGTAGAATACCATACACTCCAGTACTCTTGCCTGGAAAATCCCATGGATGGAGGAGCCTGGTGGGCTGCAGTCCATGGGGTCGCTGAGAGTCGGACACGACTGAGCAACTTCACTTTCACTTTTCACTCTTATACATTGGAGAAGGAAATGGCAACCCACTCCAGTGTTCTTGCCTTGAGAATCCCAGGGACAGGGGAGCCTGGTGGGCTGCTGTCTATGGGGTCGCACAGAGTCAGACACGACTGAAGCGACTTAGCAGCAGCAGCAGCAGCAGTAGGCTACAGTCCATGGGATCTCAAAGAATCAGACACGACTGAGCAACTTCACTGGTTCACTAGAATACGAAAACAAAAGAAGATAGGAAATGGAAAATATATGGCAAGATGAAAGACGAAAACCTAACCATATCAATAATCACATAAAATGTTACTCTTCTAATTACTCCAATTAAATAAAAGTCTTGACCCAGCTATATGTTACCTACTGGAATTATGTTTTAAATATAAATACAAGAATTTGAAAAAGAATTTAAGACCATGCTATTATAAGTTTAAAAAAAGCTGAAGTGACTATATTAATTCTGTTAAGATTTCTGAGCAAAGGATATTATTGGGAACAACATGGTCATTTCACAAAAATAAAGGAGTGAATTTATTAGGAGCAACTCCAATTATAATTGTTTATTTACTTACCTAATAACTGATATACAAAATATATATATATAGCAAAAACTGAAAAAAAAAGAAAAAAGGAAAGAGACAAATCTACGATTGCAGTCAGGAGATCCAGCACTCATTATTTAATTAGTAGACCAAGTAGACAGATAAGAATACAGAAGATTTTAACAACGCTGTTGATCTACATAAACTAATTATTTATAGAATACTCCACCCGATAACAACCAAATGTACATTCGTGGTAAAGCAGAAATGGAACATTTATCAAGAGATGAATATTCCAGGACAGAAACAAGTGTCAAAAAATTTTAAAGGTTTTGATCCCAAGTGTGTTTTCTGGTTACAATAGAATCAAATTAGAAATCAATCAGAGAAAGAACTCTGGAGAAATCCTGATGTATTGGAAACTAAGTAACACCTGCATAGATAATCAGATTAAAGAACCCATTAAAAAGTATCACAAATGAATAAAAATGAAAACACAGTGCATAAGAATTTATGGAGTGCTCTACAGCTATATTTAAGCAGAAATTTGTAACACTAAGTATTTGCATTACAAAAGGAGAAAATTCTTGAATTTGACCTCACCTTAAGACACTAACTTAAAAAGAGCACATTAAACACAAAGTAAGCAGGAGAAACAGAATAATAATGATTAAAGAAGAAATTAATAGTTAGAAAACACAAAATGGGAATTCTGAAATATATTTAGTGTCCTGTAATCTCCAATTTGAGAGCTCGTTTTTAAAAATGAAAGTGGATTCAGCAGCCTCATTATTCAGTATGAGGACTTCCTCTTAATTCCCCAATTTT
This sequence comes from Bos mutus, assembly GCF_027580195.1. Classification (NCBI taxonomy): domain Eukaryota; kingdom Metazoa; phylum Chordata; class Mammalia; order Artiodactyla; family Bovidae; genus Bos; species Bos mutus. Next base: position 64,160,237 of record NC_091628.1, on the reverse strand, counting down.
ATAATGGCACCACATTTACCCACAACATTGGCACCTTAGGTATTTGAGTCTAAAAACAGTCTTGTTTAATTTCTCTAAAAACTATATTCCAGGTATCCTGTTGGGCAATGGTGTGTGTATAAATGTCTTTAAACAACTTAAAAACTATTTTTTCACATTCTGCCTTTTAGCCACCTGCTATAGTAGCTGTGCCACCAATTCCAAAAAAACTTATGAGTTCTTTAGGTTTAACTGCTTGACTTCTCTATGTTCTTTTTTGTTTTTTTTGCCTTTTTTCCTGTGGACTGGTAGGTTTTAAACTTGCTGATCCACAAATCACCTACCATTCTTCTGTTTGATTTTTTAACATTTTTTTCAGATGTCTCCTAGTTTCATGAAATATGGAATATATAATTCATCTCTTTACACTCATAATTATTTGGGTAGTTCTGTGGTGGTTTTCCAATGTCCTGATAAGCTACTTTGTAGAATTTTCCCAATTTCACCTATGGCTTTAGTTAAAAATGTTCTTTATATGTGTGTGTGTGTGTGTGTATGCGCGCGCACTCAGTGGTGTCCAACTCTTTGCGACCCCGTGGACTATAGTCTACCAGGCTTCTCTATCCATCGAATTTTCCAGGCAAAAATACTGGAGCAAAATTACCATTTCCTACTCCAGGAGGTCTGCTTGACACACGGACCGAATCCGTGTCTCTTGTGTCTCCTGCACTTGCTGGCGATTCTTTTCCACTGTGCCATTAGTTTCATTTAATCCAAAACTGTTCAACAATCCTTCCTTGTCCCTCTCAACCTAACTGCTTATTTGTTGGTTTATTATTTATTTATTATTTGCTTGTTGAAGACTATGATAGCTAGTTGTTTTGTAGAAAGTTAGTTTGGGTTTTCTAATTTTTCTTCATAATTAGATTCATGCTATTTAGCAAGAATACCACGCAAGGGAAGCGGTGCCCTTTTAGGTGTATCACAGCCCATGGAGTGTATGTGTGCATGATAAGGCACTTTGTTGATGTCAATTTCACTGTTACTGATATAAACATATAAACTTTGATCTCTTGATTGAGGTAGTGTCTGAACTTCTCCAGATTTCATTTACACCTTGACAAGGACATAATGTTAACTATGCAACTATTCTGTGTCCATAAAAATTTCATCCACTGTGTTTTCTTTTCTTTCTTTCTTTCTTTTTTTGGTGAGTACAAAAAAGATCTTCACGACCCAGATAATCACGATGGTGTGATCACTGACCTAGAGCCAGACATCCTGGAATGTGAAGTCAAGTGGGCCTTAGAAAGCATCACCACGAACAAAGCTAGTGGAGGTGATAGAATTCCAGTTGAGCTAGTTCAAATCCTGAAAGATGATGCTGTGAAAGTGCTGCACTCAATATGCCAGCAAATTTGGAAAACTCAGCAGTGGCCACAGGACTGGAAAAGGTCAGTTTTCATTCCAATCCCAAAGAAAGGCAATGCCAAAGAATGCTCAAACTACCGCACAATTGCACTCATCTCACACGCTAGTAAAGTAATGCTTAAAATTCTCCAAGCCAGGCTTCAGCAATATGTGAACCGCAAATTTCCTGATGTTCAAGCTGGTTTTAGAAAAAGCAGAGGAACCAGAGATCAAATTGCCAACATCCGCTGGATCATGGAAAAAGCAAGAGAGTTCCAGAAAAGCATCTATTTTTGCTTTATTGACTATGCCAAAGCCTTTGACTGTGTGGATCACAATCAACTGTGGAAAATTCTGAAAGAGATGGGAATACCAGACCACCTGATCTGCCTCTTGAGAAATTTGTATGCAGGTCAGGAAGCAACAGTTAGAACTGGACATGGAACAACAGACTGGTTCCAAATAGAAAAAGGAGTATGCCAAGGCTGTATATTGTTATCCTGCTTATTTAACTTATATGCAGAGTACATCATGAGAAACGCTGGGCTGGAAGAAGCACAAGCTGCAATCAAAATTGCCGGGAAAAATATCAATAACCTCAGATATGCAGATGACACCACCCTTATGGCAAAAAGTGAAGAGGAACTAAAAAGCCTCTTGCTGAAGGTGAAATAGGAGAGTGAAAAAGTTGGCTTAAAGCTCAACATTCAGAAAATGAAGATCATGGCGTCTAGTCCCATCCCTTCATAGGAAATAGATGGGGAAACAGTGGAAATGGTGTCAGACTTTATTTTTGAGGGGCTCCGAAATCACTGCAGATGGTGACTGCAGCCATGAAATTAAAAAACGCTTATTCCTTGCCAGGAAAGTTATGACCAACCTAGACAGCATATTAAAAAGCAAAGATATTACTTTGCCAACAAAGGTCCATCTAGTCAAGACTATGGTTTTTCCAGTGGTCATGTATGGATGTGAGAGTTGGACTGTGAAGAAAGCTGAGCGCTGAAGAATTGGTGCTTTTGAACTGTGGTATTGGATAAGACTCTTGAGAGTCCCTTGGACTGCAAGGAGGTCCAACCACTCCATCCTAAAGATCAGTCCTGGGTGTTCACTGGAAGGACTGATGCTAAAGCTGAAACTCCAATTCTTTGGCCACCTCATGCGAAGAGGTGACTCATTGGAAAAGACCCTGATGCTAGGAGGCATTGGGGGCAGGAGGAGAAGGGGATGACAGATGATGAGATGGCTGGATGGCTTCACGGACTCAATGGACATGAGTTTGAGTAGTCTCCAGGAGTTGGTGATGGACAGGGAGGCCTGGCATGATGGGATTCATGGAGTTGCAAAGAGTTGGACATGACTGATCAACTGAACTGAACTCAACTGAAATTGTTACAAACTGGCCAGTGAAATTCCTACCTACTTGTCTTTCATGTCTTTTGTTATGATCTTAGGATTATTATAAATCTTATGTGCATTTCCTTATTCTTCAGGCACAAGAAGTTGTTTCAGGCTCAGCTAAAACTCTGTCTTAATCATAGAATCAACCATGGCTCCAAGAACTGGGTTCATTAGTTCAGTGAAGTATGTAGAAACCAAGATGAGAATTTTTTCTCCTTACTACTATAGAAATAGCTAAAAATTTATGTTCATATGTGTAGATGTATATGTGTATGAGAACATTAAAAGCGATGAGTTTCTACTGATATCCCTACATTTTTCATTCAGTAATTCAAGGTTCTCTCTGTCTTCCCCATCTGTCCTGCCTTTCTCTTCTCCCATTGCTTAGAAACCTGTCTTTTAACATCAAACATTTATTCATTTGCTAGTTCCATGAAACTCACAAAATGCAGAATTGCTGAACCAATACAACTACAAAAAACAAAACTTCTAATTATATTTCAAGATTTATTTGTAGTTCTATTTATCTTTATCCTGACAGTGCATAATCAATTATTGGTCCTATGTTCAAAACCTACTTCAATTAGTATCTTTTTTTCTTCTGTCTCATTATAGTATTCACTCGAATTATGGATAAGTTCCTTTGATTCTGTTTGTTTTCAGAATAAAACTGAAAACTTTATGCCTAGTAATTCTTGTTCAGTATAAAGCATTAGGATGATCATTACTTAACATATACCTTTAAATGATACTTTTATATACAAGTGTATCTATTTCATTATTTCAAAATATATTTATATAAAGTTTAGAGTTTAGATAATATTATCATAGTCAAATACAACCCAAAAAATTAGTACATCTTTCTGAGATCAATTTTCATAGTTCTCTGAGATGAATTAAGCATACAGTGATGCCTGTATAATTTTGAATCACTTTGGAAAATACCCTGGGGGCAAGCAGTGAATAAGGATGACACAGGGTGGATATGGCAGTGCCAGGCAGGCATACACAGACTCTATAGATGCAATTTACAGATGGACAGGATCCTCCCCCTTCTTAACTCTTTGACCTTCCTGACATCTCCTGCTTCAGACCCCTTCCCCACCAGGCTAGGCTCCACACTGGAGGACCCATTCCCCCTTTTTTGTCTTCTGTGAAGAAGGCAGGACCTATGGAATGAACAGACACTTTTGAGGACCTTCAAACAACCATACCCCCTCTTCAACCCCAGCCCAGAACCTTGCCCTTCCTCCCCATCCCCTGCAGTCCCCACCTATTCTCTGGGCCATTTCCAGTGCTTTGGCTGGGAATTTCGTACTCAGCTCTTAGTCTAAATAAATAAATCAGAGGTTAAAACATTTTTAAAGTGATTTTTTTTTTATTAGAGTATTTTGATCCCCCTTATCTAGTTAGACTTTTAAAAATTTTATCTTGAAGATAGAGTCTTAATTTGATAATCTGTTGCTTTTTGATCTTAGCACAGGTTTCAGGAAAAAAACAAGTTTTGCATGTATTAAATTGATTTTTTTTGCAATATTCTGACATGTAAATTAAGATAAACTGCTTCCTTATAGCTGAATAAAAACATATGCATATAATGAATATAACAAAATAGACAAGCAGATGGTATACCACATCTATAACATCTTAATTCATCCTTTTTTAGGTTATACAATTACCACAGCAAATGTACTATATTTAACTGATTTTCTTAGAATCTGCAGGTTCCCTAGAGAAACAAAATGGCTTTTTAAAAGTGCTGCAAATGTATCATATACACAGTGTTTTGTTGTTATTGTTGTAGGGATGTATTAACTTTCCAAATTAAAAAAAGAACACATATCCACATTATATTTTTCTAATTTCCACAAGGCAATGTAGTTGATCTTCTACTAATCAATGTAAGTGCTAAATAAAATAAGTTTCATGGGAAAATATTTTTCTACTGCACACCAAAGAGGATACACACACACAAACATATATATATATATATATACACACACACACTTATCATCCCCAAAAGGAACATATGCAAATTCATTTGCTTTTCTGTGATCTACTTTTATGAACGTGTTTTAAATGTACTCATTTTATCATTTATTCTGTGTCCAGAGCACTTTGTTGCATACATTTGAAGAGTAAATTTCAATGAAGAAAAAGTTAAAGAATTAAAGAAATTATATAAAAGTTAAAGATGGCTGAAATCCTCTCAGGCTATTGAAGATCAAGAAGGATTTAGTCTTGGATTATCCAGATTGATAAAATTGACTAAATAATTCCTTAATTCTCCATTTGATGGTTATTGTGTGATTACAGACTTAAATTAAATCAATGTTCATGACAAGTCTGGACAATTGGGGTTACAAAATCCTCTTTTCTTCTGTACACATCTTGTCTAATACTTTTCAATTTCTCTAGTTTCCAATTATAAATAGATGGATAATTTCATAATACAGTTTAATAACAACATGCTTATACAATATAAACTATTTGCAACCTTGACAATACCTAAATTAATTTCAACTTTTCATCTAGTTCGTTGTCACATTAGTGGCTAACTTATAGTATCAGCATTTAAGTTATCAAGCAAAAGTTACTTTTACAAAATTAACCTTCTGGTGTTTAAATTTACAGCATGTAAGTATGTTAAGTGATCTCATGATAATAGAATCTCACTGTGATCAATGTTGTGAAAATATGATCTTTACAACTACTGTATATACCTTATTTTTAAGTCTATGTGTGTAATTTCAGAATTCTTATTGCAAGTAGATGAATCTATATAAGTAATATATATGTAGATGAACACATGAGAAATATAAGTAGAACATATCAGTAGGTGAACATATTAGAAAATATCTTTCAGTACAGTCCATTCCTGAAAATATTTTGGATTGGATTCTTAATAAAAGAAAATAAAATAATAAAAGATAAAATAAACCAATAATAAATAGACAAACTAAAAATCAATTAAATAAATAATAGAATAAAGGAAATATAAATAAAAATAAAATAAATTGAGTATGAGATACTTTTGTAGATTTATAGACATACAAAGAGATTCCAATTATAAAATAATATATTTTTGAGGCAAGGCTACATCCAACAATATGAAATTTAATCTTGGAAATTTTTTTATGTTGTTAGACTTATTGCTTGGGAAGTATTTTGAGTGTTTTGATGATTTTAGTTAAAGTTTACTGCAAGAATGCAAAGTATGATAAGCGTGGAGGGAGAAGGCTGATGAGTCAGATTAAAAAGCAATCAAACCAATAATTGAATTATCTGCCTTACATTATCTCTTTTAGTATGAGTATTTCTTTAAATGTTCACTTCAGAATGTTAATAGCTTTCCTGCTACAGTGACACTTGCAATTACAGATAAGGTAGGCAAACATATTTGTACTTTAGTAAGGTCTTTAACCAGACAATAATGTTGTGCTAATATCATTTTATTTAAGAATATAGGGTATCATTAATTTGGTATTCATTTTAAAGTATAAAGTGATTATTTAATCATGACAACTTAGCATATGAAACAATTATAGAGTCATCCAGCAAGCCAGTCTTTTTCATGTTTGTATAATGCTTTCCTAAATTAAAAATATAATGGGGCTTGGAACGTAATTCAGATAATACAAGGCAAATCACACACACACAACTAAAGAAGCAATACTCTTTGTGGGTAAAGAATTTTCACTTAAAAAAGTTACAGGCTATAATTATATTTATAGAAATAATGCCTCCTATGCCTTCCGCACTGAAGGCAGAGTTGAAAATTAAGGCATACAAAATGAATTTGTCTGAAATATGAAAAGACACATGTGAATACATGATTTAATCATGCAAATTTAAATCAAATTATGTTTTGTTTTGTGAATTAGATAGGGCCAGGGATTATGCTGGTACTCTGATATATATTATCTAATTAAATGGGGAAGTTCAGTCAACACCGAATGCAGCACAGAATGCAAATAAGCGTAACAGTGGGAAAGAATATAATGATATGTATTTACTCATCAAATATTTACTCCACAGCGCCCCCAATAGGTGCAAGGCACAGAGCTCCATACTATGTACATTATGGTTAGATTCAAAGATAATTAAAATGAAAGCCTGTCACTGGAAACAAGTTGTGACAAAAATGAGGAACATGTGAAGTGCTTCGGGAAAACGAGAAGATGATTATAAGTAAGAATCGAAAAGGGTGAAGTCAGAGGGAAGACAAGCAGAAAAACCTATATTAAGTTGAGAGCATTTTTATGCATCTTTGCAGATAGGAAACATGGCATATGTAAGTGACGATAAAGGAGAAATGGGAATACACACCCCCAAAATAAAAAATCAGGGATTTAGGCTACAGAGGTAAAAACACATGAAGTTTGTAAAAGAAAGGAATGTGTTTCATATTTTTCTATTATTATTTAATAAAGTTTGTTTTTTAAAGTGTAGGACTTTCCAAAAACTCGAAACTATTAGTTGGGATTAAAATTTTCAAGGTGAGTAAAAGCTTTAATTAAATTTCTGTCTTGGCCACGTGCTATTTATTTCCACCAGGAATAACCCTTAACCCTTCTTCTGGTTAAACAATACACAAGCCAGGGCTTCAGGAGTATGTGGCCTGTGCAATAGCACTTTTAACAAGGGTCCCTGCAATTTCATTTTGTACTGGCCTCCCAAAATTGTGCAGCTGTTCCAGACAGCACACTTAACCTTTGAGGGGAAACATACAGCTCCTCTCTGTTGAGTGGGTCCTGACTTACTTGGGACTGTTAGCAAAATCATATTCCTCTAGAAGTAGAGATTCAGCCTGATGATCAGGCTGTGAAAGTCAGACCTAAGCTGCCTTCTTTAAAAAAAAAAAACAAAAACAAAGCATCTTTAGTGTTTTGAGATTTCTAAGGTTTCTTTTCTCCATTGAATGAGAAGCTATAGGGACGTTAACTAGATCTGGAACTAAGTACTGGGGCCAGGATGAAAAAGCCCATGTGAGACACAAGCCCACACAAAGAGAAGGGTAGACCTGAGCCTAGTCTACAACCCTGGTTCCTGAAACAGCATTTGCGATCTTAGAATGCTCTGCATTTGAAGCCTGCCCCATGACTGAACATTTGAAATGGAGACCGTGAATTCCCCAGCTGGCTTCAGGCACATTTGAGTCATTTCATTAACCCTTGCAGTAGAAAGCATCCATATAAAAATGTGTTCAACAGAAGCACGATAGAGAAGTTTCTTTTTTTCTTAATATTGTAAAGTTAAATTAAAAAAAAAAAAAAAACTCAGGAAAAAAAAATTTGTTTTTGCAAAATCTTCCCTATAAATATTATGATTGTGGTCACTCAAATTATAATTCAGATTTTCCAGTGATAAAAATGCGATGTATAAAAGGACTACTAAGGTTGAAGTGGAGAAAGCAATGGCACCCACTCCAGTACTCTTGCCTGGCAAATCCCGTGGACCGAGGAGCCTGGTGGGCTGCAGTCCATGGGGTCGCTAAGAGTCGGATACGACTGAGCAACTTCACTTTCACTTTTCACTTTCATGCTTTGGAGAAGGAAATGGCAACCCACTCCAGTGTTCTTGCCTGGAGAATCCCAGGGACAGCGGAGCCTGGTGGGCTGCTGTCTATGGGGTCACACAGAGTCGGACACGACTGAAGTGACTTAGCAGCAAGGTTGAAGTAGTTTCTATCATTTCACTTTAAAACATTTTTTTTTAATGTTTTCATCATCTGTGTGCTTTCTCGCTTACAAAATACGTTTATTATGTCCCTGCCAGGTGGACGGTGATTTATTAAGAGACCATCTGAAGTGTGATACTCTACTCGTTTGGGTGCCCATTCAATGACTGTCTTTACTATATTAAATATAACTGATTTCTTGATTAATGTCATGAAAAGGTAAAAGAAAAAAAAAAGCGTTGCTAAATGGAGGGATACATCCATCACTTTTTTAGCATAAGATGTCTGTCATTCTTGAAAGGAAGGTTTTTTTTTTTTTACTTCCATGTCATGCTAATATTTATCTTATCTATTTACTTTTTCACCGGTTTTACACATACAGCTAGGCAAAAATGGCCTGTAAAAATTTAACTAGGCTATGAACCTGAAAGCGGAAATTATGTGATGTGCAATTCACATATTTTCAAATCTATTGCTATATGACTTTTTTCAAATCTTAAAGTGCCATTGATTATAAGATGCACCATTATTTATAGGGGCTTCCCTGGTAGCTCAGATGGTAAAGAATCCGCCTGCAATGCAGAAGACCCGGGTTTGATCCCTGAGTTGGGAGGATCCCCTGGAGGAGGAAATGGCAACAGACTCCAGTATTTTGCCTCGGAAACCCCGTGGATAGAGGAGCCTGATGGGCTGCAGAGCAGGGGGTCGCCAAGAATCGGACACAACTGAGTGACTAACACACATTATTTTATATAACACTAAGAAATGAAAAAAATGCTGCTGAGTAAAACTGACTGAATCACTTGTAACTGAAGTTGCTCAGTCATGTCTGATCCTTTGCAATTCCATGGGCTGTAGCCTACCATGCTCCTCCATCCATGGGGTTTTCCAGGCAAGAGTACTGGAATGGGTTGTCATTTCCTTCTCCAGAGGATCTTCTCCGCCCAGGGGTGGAACCTGTGTCTGCTGCATTGTAGGCAGCTGCTTTACCGTCTGAGCCACCACGGCAATCACTTGTAAGACTCATTAAATAGGAAAACTATACAAAGAGGAGCCAAGGAAATATCATTAGCATGGCAAATTGTTATTCCCAATAGCAATATATACGGGACCAGTTTCTCTTTGTTTGACTCAGTACCACATGTTGACTGACTCTAATTTTTGCTCTGTTTACATTGTTTTCCTTACTGGTGGATTAGAGCATATTTTCATGTATTTATTATCACTTATGTTTCTACCCTATGTGTTGCTCATTATCTTCTGCATATTTTTATTGACATGTTTTTTCTCTTGTTTCTGGAATTTATTTTTTTATTTATGCATGTTGTAATCATTGCATGTAATGTAATTATGCATGTACTCATGCATGTTGTCCAGTTTTTAGCTGAACCATTCAACCTGTCCTGAGGAACCTAAATTCTTTTTCTTAAGACTTTATTTTCTTAGAGATAGGTTTAAGTTTACAACAAAATTGAGAGGAAAATACAGAGATTTCATATATACCCCATGTCCCTATTTAGGCATAGCCTCTCCCATTAGCAATACCACTCACCACTCAATCACAATTTTTTTTTTTAACCAAGGATGATCTATATCGACAGTTAATCACCGCAACTCCATAATTTACCTTAGGGGGTTCACTCAGTGTTACATTTAGATCTTTGTTCCATTTTTATTTAATTTTGTGGAGGGTTTAAAGGCTGTGTCTAGATTCATGTTTTAGCATGATGATACCCAGTTGATCAGCATCATTTGTTGAAGAAACTATTATTGACTTGTTACATTGTCTTCGATCCTCTGTTGAAGATGTTGACATTTTATATATATATATATATATATATATATATATATATATATATATACACATACGTATTTATTTTTATAAGGTAACATTGGTTTCATGTGTACAACGTTACATTTCTACTTCTGTAAACACTCAGAGAAGGCAATGGCACCCCACTCCAGTACTCTTGCCTGGAAAACCCCATGGATGGAGGAGCCTGTTAGGCTACAGTCCGTGGGGTCACTAAGAGTTGGACACGACTGAGTGACTTCACTTTCACTTTTCACTTTCATGCATTGGAGAAGGAAATGGTGACCCACTCCAGTGTTCTTGCCTGGAGAATCCCAGGGACGGGGGAGCCTGGTGGGCTGCTGTCTATGGGGTCACACAGAGTCGGACACGACTGAAGTGACTTAGCAATAGCAGCACACACTACAGCATGTTTACCATCAAAAATGTATTTTCTATGTGTCACCATACAGTTGACCTCCTCTAACCATTTCTCTCCCCACCTACCACTTACCCCCTGGTAACCACTTCTCTGTTCTCTGAATCTATGTAGTTTTTTTTTGTTTGGCTTGTTCATTTGTTTTTCATAACCTGCATATGAATGAAATTACAAGGTTTTTGTCTTTCTCACTGACTTATTTCACTTAGGATGATACTGTCAAGGTCCATCCATGATTCACAGATAGCAAGATTTCTTTTTTTTTTTTTTTTTGGTGGATGAGTAGAATTCCATTGTATAAAATTATCACATCTTTATCCATTTATTCATTGATAAGTACGTAGGTACATCAGCTTTTCATATTTGTCTATGGTAAATAATGTTACAATAAATATAGGAGTGCATAGTTTTTTTTAAATTAGTGATTTCATATTTTTGGACAGATATCTAAAAGTGAAAGTGCTGGATCTATCATAATTTTTATACTGTTTTTCAATGTGGCTTTAACCAATCCATAATTTTATGGTTTCAGGTCTTACGTTCAAGTCTTTAATCCCTTTTGAGTTTTGAATATGGTGTAAGATGGTGGTCTAATTTATTTTTATTTTTATTTTTTTGGCATATTTCTGTCCAGTTGTCTCAACACTACTATTGAAGAGATTATTCTTTCTCTTTTGTATGTTCTTTGCTCCTTTGTCATAAATTAATTGTTCATATAGGTGTGGGTTTATTTGGAGATTCTTAATTCTCTTCTACTGACCTATGTATCTGTTTATCTGCCAGTACCATGCTGTTTTGGTTACTTCAGCTATGTAATATAGTTTGATATCAGGGACTGTGACACCTCCAGCTTTGTCCTTTTGTCTCAGGATTGTTTTGGATGTTCAGAGACTTTTGTGGTTCTTCATGTATTGTAAATTTTAGATTTTTTTCTATTTCTGCAAAAAATGTCATTGAGAATTTAATAGGGATTTCATTCAATCTGTAGACTGCTTTAGATGATATGGATATTTTAACAATATTAATTCTTCCAATTCATAAGTATGGGATAACTTAACATATATTTGTGTATTCTTCAATTTACTTCAACAATGTCATAGTTTTCATTGTACAAGTTTTTCAGCACGATGGTTATATTTATTCCTAGCTTATTTTATTCTTTTTTTTGTGCTTTTAAATGGGATTGTTTTCTTAATTTCTCTTTCCGTTAATTTATTGTTAGCATATAAAATGCAACTGATTTTTTAAAAGTTTTCTTTATTTTTTCAATCATGAAAGTATGATAACACATTTACAGGAGACATGGAAAATACAGAAAAAAGTTACATATAATTCCACTATATATTACAACTATTTTGTAAGTAGTTAAGATTTTTTGTTGGGAGTTTCAATATCACACTCTCAAAAATTAGTTGAATGAATAGACAAAAGTACAGGGTATAGTAGGCCTAAAAAGCACTATGAACCAATTCGACATAACAAAATTTAAACAATTTTCACATAACATTAGGATACAAATTCTGTTCAAGTTCCCATAGGCTACAAACCAGGAGACACTGGAACATATCCAAGGATATAAAACAAGGAAAATGCAACTGATTTTTTACGTTGAATTTGTACCTTCAACTTGACTGTATCTGTTTATTGTTTCTAATAGTGTTTGGGTCGAGTCTTTGGTTGTGGTTTAGTTGCTAAGTTGTGTCTGACTCTTGTGGACCCTATGGACTGTAGCCCACCAGGTTCCTCTGTCCATGGGATTTTCCATGCCAGAATACTGGAGTGGGTTACCATTTCCTTCAAGTCTTTAGGTTGCCTATATATAGAAGTATATTGCCCACAAATGCTGGCAGTTTTACTTTTGCCTTTCCAATTTGGATTGTGTTTCAGGTCTTTGCTCTAGATTTTTGTTTTATGTTTACCATTGCATATGTGTAAAACATTTTTTAGATATAAATTTTTTTTTTCTGTTGATAGCATCTTATCTTCATTTGACTATATGGATTTTGGTTTTCTTTTTCCTCTTCCTCTTTGTGTTTTGGTGTTTCAAATTATCCTTTCTTACGTTATGAACTTGTTACAGAATTGAAAGAGCTGTAGTTAATTTTACTGCTTCCCTGCTTTTAACCTTCATATTATAATAAAATGTTTAAAAGTCTATCTGATATAAAGCTAGGAATTTTCTGATTCTGTTTGTCTACCTAGCATCTTACTCAGAGTTTTGTGTACTTTTACCTTTTTGTTTCTAGTGGAGGAGCTCCTTTCAACATTTCTTTTAAGTCAGGTCTAGTGTTAATGAACTCCCTCAGTTTTGTTTGTCTGGCAAAGCCTTTGTTTCTCATTCATCTCTGAATGATAACTTTGCTAGAGTATTCTTGGTTGATAGTTTTTATGCATCAGTATTTTGAGAATGTCATTCTACTTACTCCTAGCCTGTAGAGATACTGCTGAGAAATCTGCTGATAGCTTAACTGGAGTTCCTTTGTAGGTTACCATTCTCTTTTTGGGCTTCTGTGGTGGCTCAGATGGTAAAGCGTCTGCCTGCCATGTGGGAGACCTGGGTTCAATCCCTGGGTTGGGAAGATCCCTTGGAGAAGGATATGGCAACCCACTCCAGTACTCTTGCCTGGAAAACTAATCTAGTTACCTTTAAGATTCTCTTTGTCATTGACTTTTTGCAATATGTCTTGAAGAAAAGCTTTTTATGCTGAGGTAATTTGCTGTTCTCTTAGCTTTACAAACTGGTAAATTCAGTTCTTCCTTCAGGTTTGGGAATTTGCAGTTATTACAATTTTTTTTTAAAATAAACTCTCTGCTCCCTTCTCTGGGGATACCTATAATTCTACTGTTGCCCTTATTAAATGAGTTGACTAGTTCTCTTATAATTTCCTCATTTAAAAAATTAATTTTCTCTCTTCTACCTGTTTCATTTCTATTTCTATCTTCAAGCTCATGAATTCTCTCTTCCATATAGTCTGCTGGATTCCCAGTGTTTTCTAATAATTTTTAAAATTTCACTCCTGTGGTAAACTATTATTTCTATTAATTACTGTTATTCCTTAGCTTATTGAACTGCCTTTCTGAGTTTTCTTACAGCTTGTTGAGTTTCTTTATGACAGATATTTTGAATTCTGTTATCAGTTACATTTAAATATTCTATGACTTTAAGTTTGTCTTCTGGAGAATCATTATTTCCTTATGACTCAGTGTTGCTGTGGTTTTGCATGGTGTTTGATGAGTTGGTTCTCTGCCAGAACATGTGAAGTAGGACACATGTTATTTCTTTAGATAATTTAAAAACAATTTTTTTCACTTCATTTCTATAGATTGAACAGGTTAGAAATTAGAAGCCATTCTTTTGATTTCAAGTAGGTGGTGATATGGCACAAATTTTTGGTTTCTATTATCTGAGCTACCTCTGGTTGAATTCGAGAATTGGTACTTTCCACCCTCCATCACCTCTGTTGGAGGGGAAAACTCGTGCACTCGTTGCTTCTCGTGCCTCTTGGATCATTGTTGACAAGCTGCTGCTGCTGTTTCATTGGTGTTGCTGCCTGAGGCACCAGGACATTGGGTACTTCCACCTTATCCAGAGTCTCTTGAGTCTCAGGCTCACTTGCCATGGGAGGAGGAGAGGACGGGGGGAGGAGATATTCAAATTAACTAGAATCGTAGATGCTTCTGCCTTGTCTGAGTTTCTCAGGTTTATGTGCACCTCCACTTTGTGTTTGGGGCCAGAGTCGTGGAAGCCTTTATGACCGGATGGGGGGACTCACTCTTCCCAGTTCACCCTGGTCATGAGAGAAGCCAGAGCTTTGTGTGCTGTCCCCATCCCGGCCGGATGCTACCAAATTCTCTGGTGCTGCAGGCTCAGATACAGGGGCTGGGGGTCCAGGCTCACAGGAACCACACCTGCTGTCCTCCTGAATCTGCCTCCTCTACGTGTTCTGGTTCACCCACCTTTGAGGGACAGATGCATGCAATTCTCCAGCATCCTGGTCTGTTGGGCAGAAGCACCTTGGTTGAGTTATATGTGATTTACTTGCTGTAGATTGAAGAGGGAAGAAAAATGTCAATGCTGGCATTAATCCTCCACAGTTGTCTTTATTTAGGGGGATCTATTTCTAGGTCCTCTTTTCTGTTCCATTTATCCTTGTGTCTCTCCTTTCACCAGTTCCACACTGTCTTGATTACTGCAGCTTCATAATAAGTCTTCAGTCAAGTAGGTTTGGTTAGTCCTCCAATTTAGGTTCTGTCTTTCAGTGCTGGGTTGACTATTATAGGTCTTTTGCCTGTTCATGTGAACTTTAGAAACAGTGTGTTCATATTCACAAAATAATGAGTTTTGGTTGAGATTGCACTGAGAAAGAAGTTTTTCATATTAATGTAGTCAAATTTGCATCTTAAATGATTTTACTTTTGTGTTCTATTTAAGAAATGCTTCTCTATCTTAAGCCCATAATAATATTCTCTTAAATAGAACTAATTTTAACATTGTCTTTTTATCTAGGTAATCTATCTCATGTTAATTTGTTTTTATATGTGTGTAATGTGAGGTGAGAATTACCTTTTCATTTCTTTTCCCCAGTAGAAAAATTAATCATCCAATCACTATTTGCTGACTAGATCATCACTCTCAGTGATATGCCATTTTACTACATCATAAATCAAGGTTTTATATATGCTTCTATCTACTGTTTTCTTTTCTATTCTATGCCATTGTCTTATTTATAATAAGAATTATAAATTCTTATATCAAACTTTTATATATTATTTTGTAGCTTTACAGTTAGTCATAACATCTGTTGAGCAAATTCCTAATACTGATCATTTTCAGAAATAGATTTTGGCTCTTCTTTGTTCTTGGTGCTGTATGTTTCATGCTCCATGGAGAGCTATTTTGCAATTTTTTTTGTTGTTTGAAATTTTTTTCTTAGCAAATCAGTTTGGAGAGAATGGTTATCTTTTTAAGACATTGAGTTTTCTAATACATCAATATTATATTCACATTTCTTTAATGTTTTTAATAAATTTATATTTCTCTCAAAAATAGCTTCTTCATTGTCTATAAAATTCATTTCTGTATATCTTGAATGTTTTGTGTCTATTGTAAATATTAAATACTTGCAAAAATATTTTATAAACATTTGTTTATACAAAGTATTGCTGGTATGTAGAAATTCAGTGAATTTGTACACTGATCCTGTGTCCATTAATTGTGCTGAACTCTCCTATTAATTTTAATAGTTTATAAATTATTTCTGTTCTGTAAGTGGACCGACTTATTTCAGAAGAAAAGGTTTGCAAGAATTACTGTTTTCAATATTTTATTTTTTAAGTCTTAATTGAATTTTGTTATTATAGTGTTTCTGTTTTATGTTTTGATTTTTTGTCCATGAGGCATGAAGGACTCTTTGTGATCCCATGGACTGTAGCCCATCAGGGTCCTCTGTCCATGGAATTCTCCAGGCAAGAATACTTGAGTGCATTGCCATTTCCTTCTCCAGGTCATCTTCCCAACCCAGGGATGGAACTTCGGTCTCCTGCATTGCAGGCAGTTTCTTTACACCTAAGCACCAGGGAAGCGCCTGCATTGGACGGCAGAGTCTTAACAGCTAGACCGCTAGGGAAGTCCCTCAATTAAAACAAATCATAAACCCAGCTTCTAATTCCTATCCCAAACAGCTAGTAAGAAAATATATCTCAACCATTTATGTGGTTCATGTATCTTTTCCCTACCTGCTCAAAATCTGGGAAGTTTATATGCTTTAAAGAAAAGAGAAGAATCCAAGTAATTTATTCATTGTCCCAGCCCACATGGATCCTTGAAATCTTCTGTTCAGGCTGTAAACAATAGTTGGGAAGCTGCCAAGCCTCAGAATTCTGGCACTAGATTCTATAGAGATATCCCACATAGCCTTTCCCTGTGAGTACTTGTTCCCTTCTCAACATACTTCAGAGAACCACGTGAATGCTTCCAACATTCTTGGACCCTTTCCATATCTATTGAAATCCAAAATCTCTCTTCTTTGCCGTCCTCAGGCGCTATATTTTCTGTCCTGAACAGTATCCCCCTTCTACACATCATTCTAGCATAATCTTTTTTAATGGATTTCAGTTTCATGGGAAAATTTTAAAAGCTGCTGATTTCAAATAACTTTTGGCTTTATTTTGTTTTTTATTGTGTGTTTGTTTTTCCTAGGGATAAGGGTGTCATGGAGGAGAAGGGAACTGAGAGTAGACTCACTGCTTGTAAATCACATGAGTTCGTTAGAGCATACATTTGTATCTTAAACTGTATGACCACACTTGTAATGGGGATTTGTTGGTGAGGGTCTGGGGGGTTGAGATATGAATCACTCATATCTCCCCATTGCCCAGATCTATGTTCAAATTACATGTATCTCTGCTATATTCTTTCATTGCTGCTGTAACTACCTACCACAGACTTAGTGGTTTAAAGCGTGTTATCTGTTATCTTACAAGATGTCCAAAGTCCAAAACCAGTCTGACTGGACTAAAATCAAGGTGTTGGTGGTGCTGGTCCCTTTGGGATTCCTTGAGTCCTGGCTCTTTCTCCACATTACACCAACCTTTTGCTTCTGTTGTCACATCTCTTACAGCTCACTCCGATCTGCCTCCCTCATTTAAGGACACTTGTAATTATGCTAGGACTCCCCAGATGATCCAGGATAATCACCCCATCTCAAATGCTTTCGTATAATTCTGTCTCCAAATTTCCTTTTGCCACGTAAATTAACTTTCACACGTCTGGGGCTTAGGGCACACGTATTTTGAGGAGATATTTATTTGACTTTGCACAACTATTGAACGTCATTACTTTCATGCCTCATAGAAATTTCAATTAGAAAAATTTAATGTTTAATATTAATATTCTTTTGAAATTTCCCTCTATATATCCCTGTTGATGAAAACAACTTCTCAACTAGTTGCTAATCATCATCCTATATTCTTTTCCCCACATCCAGTAATTTTCTAAGTCAGTTGTTATTTTCTTTAAAAAAAAATCTGCTCAATTCACCCCTTGTTTTATTTATCATTGAATTTTGTTTTTAATTTTTTTCTCATCTCTTATTCATTTATCATAATAACTTTTTGCAGGTTTCCTGCCATCTAGACTCACCTTCCCCAACTGTTTAACACCACAGTAATCAGAATGATTTCTCTATGACATCATCTGATCATGCCACCTTTTTCCCCAAAGGAAATGTTAAGATCTGAAGTGGAATCATGCAATAGCTTCCTGTTGTGTATAGGTTAAAGGTTAAATGTCTGAAATTGATTGACATGGCCTTGTCTAGACTGCATAGATTGTGATAATACTTCCTAGAATGATGGTGTCATTAAACTTCAGACTTCCCACTGGACTGAATATCCACAACACAGACACCAAGTCTTCTTTGTTTCCTATTGACTGTGACTGACAGTGACAAATAGGTGACAAATGCACTCTCAATTGTTTCATAAAGGATTGAAGGGCTTTTAAAATCTGGTCTTACTCATTTAAGCCTTTCCTTTTCCATTTACACACACACACATACACACATCATATTTTGCTGAATTGTTGTTTTGCAACAAATTTGACATTGTTTTTCTGGTGCCTGGCTTTCTTTTCCTCATTTACTCAATGGGGGTTTCTAATAATTTTAGTCTGAAGTGTCCATTTCTAATTAAAAATAAAATAAAAATGAACATGCAGAAATGTGCATCCATTGAAACAATTTTGTGCCTTCTGAAGGCAAATTCTCATCTTGTTGAATTATATACAAATTCACAAATACCAAGTTAAATGTTTCTAGTTCACTCTTTATGTGTATGTAATACTAGAGAATGCACAACCAAGGGTCTCAGTTTACCGATAATTGGGTGCAAGACTTCAATACTTGTATTATATTAGATTTCCTCTGTATTCATAAAAGTCACTGCACACTTCCTGACTTCAAATGAAAAAAATTTATTATCTCATAATTCTGTAAGTCAAGCGTTAAGGTTAGTATATTTGGTTCCTCTGCTCTTGATTTCATGAAGCCGGAATCAAGGAATCAGCTGAGTATGGTCCTATGAGACGCACTGAAGAGAACCTGTTCATAAGTTCATTTAAGTTGTTGACCAGACTGTTGCTGATGTTGCAGTTATGGAACTGAGGTTTCCATTTCCAGCTGATGTTTGCTTCAAAAGGCTGCGTGTTTTTCTTGTCATACTTTCACATGATCTGCTTACCAACTGCTACTTCTCCTTCTGTGTCATCTTTCCTGACCTCTATACATACCCCTTGAGCTAACTCTTCTGCCTTCTGTCCTGCTTTTTAAAGGCACCTGTGATTGCAAAAGGTCCCCCTAGATTATCAAAAATAATCTCCCTATTGTGTTGTCAGCTAATAACCTTAATATAGTATTCATCTATGCTAACTTTTCCAGGTGGCACTAGTGGTAAAGAACCTGTCTGCCAATGCAGGAAACTCAAGATTAACGGGTTCAATCCTGGGTTGAGAAGATCCCATGGTGGAGGTTACAGCAACTCACTCCAGTATTCTTGCCTGAAGAATCCCATGGACAGAGGAACCTGGTAGGCTATGGTCCATTGGGTCTTAAAGAGCTGGACATGAAGTGACTTCCTTCTTGCTCTTCTTCATCAGCAAAGTTACTTCCCAATAGTACCTACATTAGTGTTTGACTGAAAAACAAAGGTGAAGCAATCTTGTAGGGAGAGGAATAGCATTAGAATTCTGCCTGCACAGTACTGAAGAGGTAGAAAGAAATTCTAACATATTGTTATAGAGGAACATCAAGAAATCTTTGAAATGTTCAGGATACTGTCTGTAAGAAACAAGAAGTATAGGCTCTAAAAAAAAATAATGAGAGTTTTGTTAAATAATAGAGGCTTAAAATTTCCTTCTTTATTTCTTAATTATTAAGATAGTTTATTTCTTTTCTCTCCATTGTCTCCTTTCATGAATTAATTGTAAGCTGGTTTAAATTACAATTGTCTCAGTGTTATCTTTACAAACTCATAAAAAATGGAAAAGCTGAAGACACAGCATTCTAATCTGCTGCAGGCTTAAGCAAAACAGGAAACCAGGTGGGATCAGTATGTGTTGGGGGCCAGTGAGAAAAGAAGACAGCAGATTGTGTGCCTGAGGCCTTCAGGAACAAAGTGAAAGCTTAACTGGCAGCCCAACCATGAAAAGTTATTCAATATCAGAAGCAGCATTTTGTTTTTAAGATTTAATTACTTCAAACCAAAAATGGTTTTTATTGGTTCTTTGATATTTTTGATAGTCTGGTTTCTTGCCTCACAAGTTCAAATGATCCAAGGAAACGTGTAGTCTGCTTGATTTTTATAAAGCTGAATGGATGTAGATAGCCCTGGTGACTCAAACGGTAAAGAATCTGGGTCCCCACAGTACAGGGGACCCAGGTTCGATCCCTGGGTTGGGAAGATCCCTTGGAGAAAGGAATGGTTTTACACTCCAGTATTCCTTCCTGAAGAATTCCATGGATGGAGGAGCCTGGCAGGCTACAGTCCCTAGGGTCTCAAAGAGTTAGACATGAAAGAGTGACTAACCCACTACAAGAAAATATATATATATAAAAAACATAATTTTAAAAAATGTATTCTGAATTTTAGTATTTACATATGAAAATAATACAAATTTTCTTTAGTATCTTTTTATACTACATTATGATTTCTAAATTTCCCTTTGTATAAAATAAATAAGCATTATTTTAAATTAATACTTAAATAGCTGCTAACAAGTTACCTTTTTTGCATTACTGGTAGCATCTATTATTTTTCCTCTTCCTCCTTCTTTCCCACTTTATTCTTTGGTTCAGTGTAAAGTATATCTGGAGGCTCCAAAATTTACCGCATACTGCAATATAAAAATGAATGAGGCAGTCCTAGACTTTGATAATATCAGTTTGTGATGGAAAGACAGGCCCAGATAATTTCAGTTCACTGTGTACAGAAAATGTGACAAATTAGGAAGTTTCTACAAGTCAGCATGAAAAGATAAGGAAGGTACAGAATGTAAAGTAACCACCCAGTAGTTGGACTGGCTGGTGGAAAAGGTTTATTTTACAGATCTCCTCTTGAAGGGTGATTCAATCCATATATTTTTGAGGTTGAATTTTGACATATTCTATTTGGTGAGATTCATCCTGATATCAGATACCTATGCCTGCAGCAATAAAATAGTTTTGCACTGGAGGAGGAAGGGACACTCCTTGATGTAAGTTACTTATCCAACTGGCCAAGAGCATCCAATTGTCAAAGGCCTTTTCTTGGTACCTATTCTACTTTTCTTCTCATGATAAAGGTAGCCAAAAAAAAAAAAAAAGTTTATATTAGCTATACCACCCCTGATCTCTATTAACCTAATTCAGTACTCTTCCAAAGAGATGACATAAGCAAAAGCATTGTGATTTTTGTGTAAACCTATGTCCACATGAGAGATGATCTCTCCCTACCATGACACATCACATGCACACTCAAAAATCAAAATATTAGATTCATGCAAATGATTTTCATGGTCTCCCTGCCCACTTTCAATTATATTCTGTTCCAATAGAGAAATCCTAGGGCAGCCACCACTATTATGGAAGATTAAACAATTTTTTCAGTGCCTGTGTGGAATGACCCTGAGTTTATTATCAGTGAAGATACCTCAGTTTATATTGGTGCTGATATGCAAAGTGCTAAGTGGTTAGTGCCTACATACATTGTTTTACTTTTTTCTTACATGGGGAAGGAGGAGGAGGGACTAAATACTATAAAGAAAACTGCATTTTTAGTTGGAGTATGCAGAGTATATTCCCTGACCAGGGATCAAACCCAGGCCCCCTGCATTGGGAGCTCGGAATCTTAGCCACTAGATCACCAGGGAAGTCCCCTGTACTTTTACATGATTCATAAAACATACTCCTACTTATAGCTGTGGTGATAATTAAGGACAGTGCAGCTTTATTACTTCTCCCACCAGTTACCAGGCATGTGATTGTTTAGTAACTCCCATTAGACATGATGTAAGTATGTGTGTATGCCTGTAGGCATGTATTTATTTCTACTTGTAGTAATTTCAGGTTCTATTTGTGTTTTCTAGTCATTTTCAAGGAGCAATTTCCAAATGCACATGACAGTTTTTTTTTTTTTTTTTCTGGAAACATTAATTCTGTGTAAAAGTTATTTAAAATTTCTCATGTAAATCACCTATCATAGGCTTTTGGGGCTTCAAAATCACTGTGGACATCGACAACTACCTGAAAATAAAAGATGCTTGCTTCTTGGAAGAAAAGCTATGACAAACCTAGACAGTGTAGTAAAAAATAGAGACATCACTTTGCTGACAAACATCCATATAGTCAAAGCTGTGGTTTTTCCAGTAGTCATGTATGAATATGAGAGTTGGACCATAAAGAAGGCTGAGCACAAAAGAACTGATGCTTTAAAACTGTGGTGTTGGAGAAGATTCTTGAGAGTCCCTTGGACTACAAGGAGATCCAACCAGTCAATCCTAAAGGAAATCAACCCTGAATAATCATTGGAAGGACTGATGCTGAAGCTGAAGCTCCAGTACTTTGGCCACCTGATGCAGTGAACCAACTCACTGGGAAAAAACCCTGATGCTGGAAAAGACTGAAGGGAGGATAAGAAGGGGCAACAGAGGATGAGATGGTTGGATGGCATCACTGACTCAATGGACATGAGTTTGAGCAAACTCTGGGAGATGGTAAATGTTGGGGGCCAGAGTGAGGTACTCCGCCCGTGACAAAGGTCATGAGGAAGGAGGCTCGACATACACAAAGGTGGTATGGAGCCTCAGGAGTCCCCCTGGAACTCCTCAAGCATCTACCCCCATAACTAGAGCCTGCCTACTTTACTACTTTGTGCTCTCACCTACATCTCTGACTTTACGGGGGGCTGTCCCCCACCACCTCTTTCGGAGAAGGAGTTAACCTAGAGATCCAGTTAATAATAATTCCTGGGCGTGATAAGACTGTTTTAACCTACAAACTCCTCTGAAGGTTCTCTAGCCTGCCTGACAGGCTTGTCCGGCCACATGTGATTGCTCACAGCCTCCCAACCGTGAGAGGCACGAGATGCTTTAAATCTTCTAAAAACAGGTTCCTTAGAAAAGTTAGAAAACTATTAGTATAAGTATAATGGGCTGATTAGAAATTGTATTGGTGAAGAGTTTTTCATTTGTTGAGCCAATGTTTGTTGCTAAGTCTCCACATCCCCTGCCCTTACACACATTAATGAATATATAGAAGAAATAAGTATTAACCTTTGATATTAATCACGTTATACCTTAGGCTAAGTAAATTATTTCCTTAACTAAAACCTACTACACCCTCACTCTATAGGAATGTAACTTTATTTGGGTGGTGTCTGTTTTAAGAATAATCACCCCTGGAGAAATAAGTGTCCTGGTTGACTGTTGTCACAAGGAGAGGGTCATAAATTGTCAGCAGGCCCCCCTGGCCAGAAGATGATGTAACACCCCTAAGACCTCTGTATACATTTGTGTGAAGCACCTGACTTTAATAAAAGTCAGGACTGCTGTCCCCACGTGACTTTTGTATAACATCTCAGTGTATAAAAACAGACTCTGGAAAATAAAGAATTGGGATCAGTTTCTCGAAATACTGGTCTCCCCATGTCGCTCTCTCTCTCACTCTGGCTGAGTCTCCATCTGGAGCGCGGAACCCGCCATGCTTACTAATTATGCCTGGGCTTCTAAGATCTGACCCGGGAGGCCTCAGTGTCTCCTCTCCTTCGGGAGAACGGAAGGACGCCTGTGGCCTACATAAGTGGTGCAAACTTCTTGTCTTAAAGTTTTATTGGTCTCCCGCGTAAACCAAGCTACTCAGCCTCTTTTCTCCACTGAATTTTCCTACTGAGCTATCCTCATCCTATTACTCTTTATATCTTTGATAAAATATTTAAATAAATAGGTCGCCGACGCCATCCCCGCTTCGAATACCCTGGATCAGCTGGGGCAGGACCCCGGCAGATAAAGGTAAAAGGTCAAGAACAGGGAAGCCATGACTTGCAGCAGTCCATGGGGTTGCAGGGAGTCAGCCACAACTGTGACTGAACAACAGTGAGAGTATAGCTAACCATAAAAACCACAAAAAAACTAGAGTTATCCATTGTACACATAAAGTGAAGATAATAGGAAATAGTCTTGTAAAGTTTTGTAAGAGAAATACAATAAATGAATACCCTCAGAAAATAATACTATTTCACTTTCCCCTTCAATGCAGGATGAAATTTATATAATCAATTCTTATGAGTCTGTGGATCATCTGGATAGCTTTACTAATTTTGACTGGACTCATTCATGTGTCTGCATTTGTCTGTGTATTAAGTAGGCAACCCTGCTAAATTTGTCTATGTTTTTGTTTGTTTGTTTTTCATGTATTTGGGGCTTGGCTGGCTGTAGGTTTGTCTAGAAAATCCTTAGCTGAGAAAATGGGCTCTTCTCCAAATGATCTGTGTTTTCCCTCAGATTAGTTTCTTTTCACAAGGGAGGGAGGTACCCAAGTGAGAGAACAGAATCAGGCAAGCCACTTGAAAGTTGCAGACCAGCACTTCAAAAACACAGGAAATCACAGGACAGTCCAGATGCAGGATATGAAGAAATGGGCTTTGCCTCTTACAGAGAGAAGCTGCAAAGTCACTTTGCAAAAGCATGAATATGGGATTGAGTGAAAAATTGGGATCACTTTTGCAATCAAGACACCAACATACATGTATAAAGGGTCCTGACATTTGCTATGGAGAGAAAGAAGAAAAGAGTTCAAAAGATAACAGAGGGCTATTTGTACAGAAATACTGGGCTATGGTAATGTTCTGGGTTCCTGGGTGGTTCGGGTGATAAAGAACCACCTGCCAATGCAGGAGAAGCAGGCAGGAGAGGCGTGTTTGATCCTTGGGTCAGGAAGATCCCCTGGAGTAGGATCCCACTCCAATGTTCTGTCCTGGAAAATACCATGGACAAAGGAGCCAGACAGGCTACAGTGCTTGGTGTCGCAAAGAGTTGGACATGACTGAGCACAGAACAGCAGCAATAGCAGCAGGCTTTTAACTGAGGGAAAAAGGAAAGCCATTGGAGGATTTTGAACAAAAGAGTCATATCCACATGAAGGGATATGAAGGAAGCAATTAGCATAAATCTGGAGTTCAAAGGTGAGGTCTGAGTTGGGAATACACATATAATCTGCTAAAGTTGTAAAATTCTCATTTATATTATATACATTTAATAAATTTTATTAAATTATATTTATATGAATCCAGTACTTTGGCAACCTAATGCGAAGAGTTTACTCATTGGAAAGGATTCTGATGCTGGGAGGGATTGGGGGCAGGAGGAGAAGGGGACGAGAGGATGAGATGCCTGGATGGCATCACTGACTCAATGGACATGAGTCTGGGTGAACTGCGGGAGTTGGTGATGGACAGGGAGGCCTGATGTGCTGCGATTCATGGGGTCGCAAGGAGTCGGACATGACTGAGCGACTGAAGTGAACTGAACTGAATACATCATGAACTGAACTGAATATATCATGAAATAATATGAAATCCTGATTTCTGTAAACATATGTGAGAAAGTTGTACCATTTGCAGATTTGATAAATATGGTTTCTATATCTGCTCCCAAGTTTAGCATGTAAGAAACAAACCCAGTTATTTGCTTTTTGCATCCACATAAATCAGTGGTTACTAGAAAAATAATATTTTTAATCTTGGTTGCATTTTGCTACCAAGAAAAATAAACTGTTTACTTTTAACATCGTTTTTTCAAATAAACATAGTTTATTTAAATATTGCCTCTTTCCCCCCCACCGCCCTTTGGCATGTCCATGAATCTCCGCCAGTCCTGGATCATTTTTCACCTATATGAATGTTAAAGACATCAACCAATGAAATGTTTTACTTTTATTAAAGTAATATATACACACAAATAATTAAATAAATATATGTAATTGGGGGGGGGTCAGTGTAGAACCTAAAAAAAAAGCCGTGCTGACTTCCAACAGAAAGTGTATATAGTTGTGATCTTTCTGTACTTCTAGGAAGCTAACACAATTGACCCAACTCAGAAATTCCAATTAACTTGGCATCTGTTGAAAACAGAGCAGAACAGCATACAATCTGTTTCAAATATTTTTGCATAAAGTGGCTAACAGACAGTTTAATAAAGCAAAAAATAAGGGGAATAAGTTTAGTAATTTATTGTCTATTAAGTAATGAGTAGTTGATAACTTGTAAGAAAAGGCAATTCAGATAATCATAAACAAGCAGACAATAGGAATTTAGAGTTTTAAGGAAAAAACATAGAAAACAATAACTTAAGGAAGGTGTAGCATTCTACTAATAACACTAAGAAATATTTATTTAATGCATAATATAAATTTCAAAAAATGAATCCTATGGTTATTAAAAATTGATAAAGCAAATTATACTATAGGAATATATACATATATATGCACACACACACACTGTACATAAAGTACATGCAAGATATGTTTAGCAATGAAATACAATGGCTTATTCTGACCATATTTAACATATTAATTTGATTTTTTAAGTTTTTTTTTGTCTTCCTTGTGAAAATGCAAGAAACTTTTACTTGAGAGGTACTTAAATGAGAAACTTGTGAGACTTCTTTGATGATGATATTCTGAATTTCCTCAGTGAAGATTCTATCAGTCTCAAAGTTTTCAGATGCTGTACTGAAATGTAAAAGGTGATCAAACTTTAAAGTCCTAAGCGATCCACATGACTCACTGTTAATAATAAGTTCTCTCCCTTTTAGATTTCAGTTACAAACAATAAATAATTTCTAGATGAGACAACATAGTCACTATAGTTAAGAATACTATATTTTATATCTGAGTGATATATGAAACCACTGGAGGATTTTAATGGTAATATGATATATTCTGACATATTCTGTTGTTGTCATTGTTATCTTTGACAGCTTAATTGAGGTATACTATCAATACCATAAATGTACCCATTTAAGTGTTAGTGCACATACTGCTATAACTATATCAACACAGTTTAATGTATATTTGGAATATATATGGAATAAACATCTCCTGCTGCCCATTTTCAATCAAATGTCTGCTCCTATCTCTTACTCAAGAAAATATGGATCACTTTTGATATATAGGCTTGCTGTGTTTAGAAATTTCATGTATTTGTAGCATCTTTTTAGATTCCACATACAAGCAAAATCATGTGTTGTCTTTTTCTGACTTTCTTCAGTCAGTGTGACAATCTCTAAGTCCATCCATGATGCTACAAATGACATTATTTCATTTTTTATGGCAGCATAATATTTCATTGTGTATATGTACTGCATCTTCTTTATGCGTTCCTCTGTTGATGGACATTTAGGTTGTGTCCCTATCCCAGCTAATATAAATAATGCTCCAGTGAACATTGGGGTGCATGTATTGTTTCAAATTATGATTTTTTCCAAATATATGTCCCTGAGTGGGATTGCTGGATCATATCATAGCTATATTTTTAGTTTTTTAAGGAACATCCATGTTGCTATTGTTCAGTTGCTCAGTTGTGTCTGACTGTTTTCGACCCCATGGACTGAAGCATGCCAGGCTTCCTTGTCCTATACCATCTCCTGGAGTTTGCAACTCATGTCCATTGAGTCAGTGATGCCATCCAACCATCGCATCCTCGGTCACTCTCTTCTCCCACTGCCCTCAGTCTTTCCCAACATCATGGGCTTTTCGAATGAGTTGGTTCTTCACATCAGGTGGCCAAAGTGTTGGAGTTTCAGCTTCAGCATCAGTCCTTCCAATGAATATTCAGTGTTGATTTCCTTTAGGACTGACTGGTTTGATCTCTTTGCTGTCCAAGGGACTCTCAAGTCTTCAGCACCACAGTTTGAAAGCACCAATTCTTCAAT
Source organism: Bos mutus (assembly GCF_027580195.1). Lineage (NCBI taxonomy): Eukaryota > Metazoa > Chordata > Mammalia > Artiodactyla > Bovidae > Bos > Bos mutus. Next base: position 64,132,576 of record NC_091628.1, on the reverse strand, counting down.
GCTCAGCCTTCTTTATTGTCCAACTTTCACATTTGTACAGTGCTATTCCAATTCGCATTCCCATCCACAGTGTAGGAGGGTTCCCTTTTCCCAGCCTTTATAGCTAATAGATTTTTTTGTTGATGTCCATTCTCACTGGTGTGAGATGATAACCCATTGTCATTCTGATTTGAATTTCTCTAATAATTAGTGATGTTGAGCATGATTTAATATGATTTTTTGGCTATATGTTTTTCTTGGAGAAAAATATACTTAGATCTTCCTCTCACTTTTTGATTGGTTGTTTGATTTTGACATTGAATTTCATGAGCTGGTTGTATATTCAGGGCTTAATGCATTGTTGGTCTCTTTATTTGCAAATATTTTCTTCCATTCTGTTGGTTGTTTTCTTGTTTCCTTTGCTGTACAAAAGCTTTCTAGTTCAATTAGGCCCCATTTTTTAATTTTTGTTTTTATTTTCATTACTCTAGGAGGTGGATCAAAAAAAGATCAAATGAACTTATTCAGAAAACAGAAATAGAGTCACAAATGTAGAAAACGAATTTATGGCCACTATGGGGGAAAAGCAGGGGGTGAGACAAATTGGGAGATTGGGATTGACATATACAAGCTATATAAAATAAATAACTAATAAGAACTGGCACAGCACAGGAAGTGTACTCAATACTTTGTAATGGCCTTAATATAGGAAGAGAATCTAAAATATAGCAGATGTATATGTGTGTGTATATATATACATAAAACTGATTCACTTTGCTGTACAGCAGAAACTAACACATTGAAAATCACTATACTCCCAATAAGTATTATTAAAAAAAATTCATATAAATAGATCATACAATAATTGTCTTTTGTGTTAGTATTCTCTCTCTTAGCATGATGTTTTGAGATTTATCCATTAATATTATGTTAATATTTCATTAACACTAATGAATGTTAATGTGTTAATATTTATTCCCTTTTTATTGCTGAGAAGTGTTCCAACTTTTTCATAGATATATAGCAAGAATCAGATTGACTGAAAAATCTTAAGAGATCTAAAAGACTTACTCTCTGATTTTAAAAATAAGATATTTGATATTCAGAAAAGTGAAGTGTCCAGACAAAATACACAGAGCCAGTTGATGGCCAAGCCCTCTGACAATTGTAACCAGCTCTCTGAACTTTAAAAAGAAAATGTCTCCATGACACTTTATCTTTCCACTTTTTCCTGCCTTCTGTCCTGAATCTTATACCCATGAGTCATTTTTAATGTTTTCACTCTCTCTTCATGAATAGATTTCTCATTTATTCAAAATAAATTTTTTGAAATTGAATTTCATCAACATTTATAATGAAGCCATATGCTTCTCCCTGCTTCTGTTTTGTTTCCTCTAGCTTTTATTTCTATTTGCCCAGAAAAATATCTCTTTAAGAAGCCAACTTATAAAACTATGATAGTTCTGATTATACATTTTGATGTGATTTACATTTGTATTTCTCATTTATTTTGATGTTGTATCAATAATAACATTTACATTTTAAACCCTAGTACTCTACTTGGAGAAGGCAATGGTAACCCACTCCAGTATTCTTGCCTGGAAAAATCCCATGGACAGAGGAGTCTGGTGGGCTGCAGTCCATGGGGTCGCTAGGAGTTGGATACGACAAAGAGACTTCACTTTCACTTTTCACTTTCATGCATTAGAGAAGGAAATGACAACCCACTCCAGTGTTCTTGCCTGGAGAATCCCAGGGACGGGGGAGCCTGGTGGGCTGCCGTCTCTGGGGTCGCACAGAGTCGGACACAACTGAAGCGACTTAGCAGCAGCAGCAGCAGCGGCAGTACTCTACTTATTCCATTTGTTGAGGAAAGTTTTCCCTTCACCTATTTCATTTGATTTGTGACACTCCATCATCTAAACCTTCTACTTTATCTTCATAATCTTCACTTTCCAGACTAAATTTCTTTCTTCAAGGATATATCCTTTATGAAAATACCTACTGACATAAATAGCTCTCGAGATACTAATAATACACAAATCTCAAAGTGGCAATGAGTAGTTTTAAATGAGGTTGCTGACACATTTGATACATCTATACAGTTTTCTTATTTCATTAGAGCAAATATATGAAGATTGATGGATTTCCTCTGTTACTAACAAATCTGACAGTACTTGGAGAAAAATATCTGCATAACAATGGTACCAAAGTCAGATGTCAGTTTCTTTATTTTTTAGACATAAGTTTTTAATGATTCAGTGCTGTCAGGTTTCAAGTTTCACCATCCCTTCTCCCCTCCTCCTTCCCCACATTTAGATAAGCAGAGAACAGAGTCTTTGTGCTCCTTCTCTCAACCCCAGCAGGAGGGTCACATCCATAATCCTCTGCTCACAATTGGAAACATTATGCCTAGTCCTACCCCTGCATCATAATAACATCCCCAAGTCAGTCTCCTTTCCCAGCTCTCTCAAACCATTTTAGACCAACTTGGGAGGCCTACACTATACTCCTCCAAAACACTTATTTTGCAAGTACAAACATACCTCATTTTATTGCACTTTCTTTTATTGTACTTTGGAGATATTAAGTGTTTTACAAATTGAAAGTTTGTGCAACCCTGCCCCAAGCAAGTCTATGTAGCATTTTTCGAAAAGCATTTGATCACTCTGTCTCTGTGTCACATTTTGGTAATTCTCACAATATCTCAAACTTCTTCACTATTATTATATTTGCTATGGTGATCTGTGATCAGGGATTTTTGAAGTCACTATTGTAATTGTTTTAGGGTGCAAACTGCATACATAAAAGATCTTGACACATCCTAAGTTATTATGAGAATGAATCAATGAATTAATGTATACAAAAAGGCACAGGGTAACACCTGGTCACTAAAAAACATTCAACGTTACCTAGTATTATTAGCATTTTTATTGTTATTGTTGAAATAAGCATGGGGATAGGCGTCAGACACTTATTGTCCAGTCCTATTGTTCAGTTATATTTGAACTGTGAAGAATATTTTCACATTTCTGGACACGTATTTCCATTCAATTCAATTTTTTAAAGGCTTTTCACTGCCAAAATGGATCTTAAATGCTAATTTTTAATTATATATGAACTCTCCTCCACTTTTCTCCTTCATTTTTTTTCCTCTTCAATTAAAGTGCAGCAATTCCTTAGATGATGCAATTGTCTTTGACAGTATTACTGAAAATATCAGTTTTGAGGTAGCTCCCAAATAAATTAAGGGAACAGTCAGTGCCAGCTGCTGACCTTGTGTCATGAGAGTCCAGGGAAACAACCCAATGCTTTTATTTTTTAGCTTGTTTGTTTGTTTTTAGATTCTATGTATAACAATAAGATCATACAGTATTTGCTTTTTGATTCAATTTATTTCTGATTTATTTATTTCATCCATGTTGTAGAAAATGGCAGGGCTTTTTTTTTCCCCTTGTTATGGCTAAATAATATTTCGTTATAGATCCTTGCTTTTGAATGACTTATAGTCCAATAGATTAATATAGTCAATGTAACTATTTTTTCTTAATTCTTAAATACAGTTATCATTTTAGGAAGATTCAAATTGTACCACGTAGTTTAAATCAAGGTATAAGAAGTGTAATTTTTTATTCTCTCAGTTGTATTCCTTTCCTCAAAAGAGAAAATTAAGGAACAGATTTCACGGTTTCCGACTTTCTGATTCTCAATTGGAAGCTGAAAATCTCATACTATAGAGATTTTCAACCAGAATGACACTCAAAACCTGCCAGCTGAATAGTTTACTGTTTTATTTACAAGGCAACAGTTTCCCATATCGTTGATCATCAGTGGAGAGAATTATAAAAGGTAAAATTAGAATAGATTAAGATACACTGTAGTTGTAGGTGAACTTTTTAGCAAATTCATAAGTAAATTTATATAAATCAATACCTAGTCACAGAGAATAAGCCGAGTAATTCATCAGAGATCAGATCAGATAAGATCAGTCGCTTAGTCGTGTCCAATTCTTTGAGACCCCATGAATTGCAACACGCCAGGCCTCCCGGTCCATCACCAACTCCCAAATATCACTGAGACTCATGTCCATTGAGTCAGTGATGCCATCCAGCCATCTCATCCTCTGTTGTCCCCTTCTCCTCTTGCCCCCAATCCCTCCCAGCATCAGAGACTTTTCGAATGAGTCAACTCTTCGCATGAGGTGGCCAAAGTACTGGAGTTTCAGCTTTAGCATCATTCCTTCCAAAGAAATCCCAGGGCTGATCTCCTTCAGAATGGACTGGTTGGATCTCCTTGCAGTCCAAGGGACTCTCAAGAGTCTTCTCCAACACCACAGTTCAAAAGCATCAATTCTTCAGCGCGCATCCTTCTTCACAGTCCAACTCTCCCATCCATACATGACCACAAGAAAAACCATAGCCTTGACTAGATGGACCTTTGTTGGCAAAGTTATGTCTCTGCTTTTGAATATGCTATCTAGGTTGGACATAACTTTGCTTCCAAGGAGTAAGCGTCTTTTAATTTCATGGCTGCAGTCACCATCTGTAGTGATTTTGGAGCCCCCAAAAATAAAGTCTGACACTGCTTCCACTGTTTCCCCATCTATTTCCCATGAAGTGATGGGACCCAATGCCATGATCTTCCTTTTCTGAATGTTGAGCTTTAAGCCAACTTTTTCACTCTCCTCTTTCACTTTCATCAAGAGGCATTTGAGTTCCTCTTCACTTTCTGCCATAAGGGTGGTGTCATCTGCATATCTGAGGTTGTTGACATTTCTCCCAGCAATCTTCATTCCAGCTTGTGTTTCTTCCAGTCCAGCGTTTCTCATGATGTACTCTGCATATAAATTAAATAAACAGGGTGACAATATAACAGCCTTGATGTACTCCTTTTCCTATTAGGAACCAGTCTGTTGCTCCATGTCCAATCTAACTGTTGCTTCCTGACCTGCATACAAATTTCTCAAGAGGCAGATCAGGTGGTCTGGTATTCCCATCTCTTTCAGAATTTTCCACAGTTGATTGTGATCCACACAGTCAAAGGCTTTGGCATAGTCAATAAAGCAGAAATAGATGCTTTTCTGGAACTCTCTTGCTTCTTCCATTGTCCAGCGGATGTTGGCAATTTGATCTCTGGTTCCTCTGCCTTTTCTAAAACCAGCTTGAACATCAGGAAGTTCACGGTTCACATATTGCTGAAGCCTGGCTTGGAGAATTTTGAGCATTACTTTACTAGCCTGTGAGATGAGTGCAATTGTGCAGTAGTTTGAGCAGTCTTTGGCATTGCCTTTCTTTGGGATTGGAATGAAAACTGACCTTTTCTAGTCCTTTGGCCACTGCTGAGTTTTCCAAATGTGCTGGCATATTGAGTGCAGCACTTTCACAGCATCATCTTTCAGGATTTGGAATAGCTCAACTGGAATTCTATCACCTCCACTAGCTTTGTTCATAGTGATGCTTTCTAAGGCCCACTTGACTTCACATTCCAGGATGTCTGGCTCTATGTCAATGATCACACCATCGTGATTATCTGGGTTGTGAAGATCTTTTTTGTACAGTTCTTCTGTGTCTTCTTGCCATCTCTTCTTAATATCTTCTGCTTCTGTTAGGTCCATACCATTTCTGTCCCTTTATCGAGCCCATATTTGCATGAAATGTTCCTTTGGTATCTCTAATTTTCTTGAAGAGATCCCTAGTCTTTCCCATTCTGTTGTTTTCCTCTATTTCTTTGCATTGACCACTGAAGAAGGCTTTCTTATATCTTCTTGCTAATGTTTGGAACTCTGCATTCAGATGTTTATATCTTTCCTTTTCTCCTTTGCTTTTCACTTCTCTTCTTTTCACAGCTATTTGTAAGGCCTCCCCACACAGCCATTTTGCTCTTTTGCATTTCTTTTCCATGGGGATGGTCTTGATCCCTGTCTCCTGTACAATGTCACGAACCTCATTCCATAGTTCATCAGGCACTCTATCTATCAGATCTAGGCCCTTAAATCTATTTCTCACTTCCACTGTATACTCATAAGGGATTTGATTTAGGTAATACCTAAATGGTCTAGTGGTTTTCCCTACTTTCTTCAATTTAAGTCTGAATTTGGCAATAAGGAGTTCATGGTCTGAGCCACAGTCGGCTCCTGGTCTTGTTTTTGCTGACTGTATAGAGCTTCTCCATCTTTGGCTGCAAAGAATATAATCAATCCGATTTCGGTGTTGACCATCTGGTGATGTCCATGTATAGAGTCTTCTCTTGTGTTGTTAGAAGAGGGTGTTTGTTACGGCCAGTGCATTTTCTTGGCAAAACTCTATTAGTCTTTGCCCTGCTTCATTCCGTATCCCAAAGCCAAATTTGCCTGTTATTCTAGGTGTTTCTTGACTTCCTACTTTTGCATTCCAGTCCCCTCTAATGAAAAGGACATCTATTTTGGGTGTTAGTTCTAAAAGGTCTTGTAGGTCTTCATAGAACCGTTCAACTTCAGCTTCTTCAGTGTTACTGGTTGGGGCATAGACTTGGATTATTGTGATATTGAATGGTTTGCCTTGGAAACGAACAGAGATTATTCTGTCATTTTTGAGATTGCATCCAAGTACTGCATTTTGGACTCTTTTGTTGACCATGATGGCCACTCCATTTCTTCTGAGGGATTCCTGCCCGAAGTAGTAGATATAATGGTCATCTGAGTTAAATTCACCCATTCCAGTCCATTTCAGTTCGCTGATTCCTAGAATGTCGACATTCACTCTTGCCATCTCTTGTTTGACCACTTCCAATTTGCCTTGATTCATGGACCTGACATTCCAGGTTCCTATGCAATATTGCTCTTTACAGCATCAGACCTTGCTTCTATCACCAGTCACATCCACAGCTTGGTATTCTTTTTGCTTTGGTTCCATCCCTTCATTCTTTCTGGAGTTATTTCTCCACTGATCTCCAGTAGCATAATTTATATAAATCAATACCTAGTCACAGAGAACAAGCCGAGTAATTCATAGTGTTCAAAAACCTAGTATTATATAAAGACTTAGGGACCATTATTTTCCATGTTTTCTGGACTGAATATTTGTGTTCCCTGAGAATTCATATGTTAAAGCCCTAACCCCCAGTGTGATGGTATTTGGAAGTGAGGACCTTGGAAGGAAGTAGATTTAAATGAGGTCATGAAAGTGAAACCCTCATAATGGGATTAGTGTTCTTATAAGAAAAAGAGGAGAGATTTGAGTACTCTGTCTTATTCTATCTCTCTGTTTCTCTCTCAGCCATGTAAGGACAGAGCAAGAAGGTGCAGCCTATAAGCCAGTAAGAAGCCCTTCACCAGGGACCAAATTGACCAGTAACTTATCTTGGAGTTCCTGGCCTCGAGAACAGTAAATAAAATGTAAATTCCTGTTTAAACCATCTAATCAATTTTATTTTGTTAGAGCAATGAGAATTTGAGATGAGTATAGAAGGAATATATAAGGCAAAAAGTAACTAAATGCAATGTAGTTTTAATATAATGTTATCAATGAAAATAATATTTTTTTAACATGTCAACAAACAAAAATCAAAAAGAAAAGGGAAAGTAATATACAATCTTAAAAGATAAAAAGTTAAAACTGATATTCTGTATTGCAGTGCTTTATAATTAGTTATTAAAAAGGAAAATACACACATCAGATATTTCTACACTACTATCTAAACTCAGGAATAACTAGAATATGTGATATTTTCTTGAATAATTAATTTTCAGAATTAACAAATATGTTTTAAAATTAATTATATATATATTGTTTTCATACATTAATTTTCTGATTACTAATTATATATTCATTATATCTATTTTTAAAAAACATAAGAGAAGAAAGGTTATTATAGTCTCTATATTTATTTAATTCTATATATTATTTAATAGATATTTTAACAAACTCAATTTACATTTAATATTTTAATATATAAATCTGACAATGTCCAAAGTCAAGAAATAGTGTCTTTTTAAAAATCCAACCAATTGAAATTAGAAAACTTGATATTTCATTGCCTTAACTTGAATTTAGTGATATTAAAAATATGTGAATATAGAACTTTAGAGTTTCCAGTACTTTTATTAGTTACCTAGTCTTGTTTGTGGAGAAGGCAATGGCACCCCACTCCAGTACTCTTGCCTGGAAAATCCCATGGATGGAGGAACCTGGTGGGCTGCCATCAATGGGGTCGCACAGAGTCGGACACGACTGAAGCGACTTAGCAGCAGCAGCAGCAGTCTTGTTTGAGCCCATTTCTCCCCCACACTGGGGAAATTATTTGCACACTCTAGTCAAATATGACTGAGCGACTTCACTTTCACTTTTCACTTTAATGCATTGGAGAAGGAAATGGCAGCCCACTCCAGTGTTCTTGCCTGGAAAACCCAATAGATGGGGGAGCCTGGTGGGCTGCTGTCTATGGGGTCGCACAGAGTCGGACACGACTGAAGTAACTTAGCAGTAGCAGTAATTTGTAAGAAATTTTCATATATTGAATGACATTTCTTTGCATTCATAGAGTATTTATTTCCAATTCACCTATGTGTCTTTTAAAATTTGCTTTATGACATGTCATTTATGATTCTAGATGTGAATTTGTTATGAGCCAATCTTTTTTTCCTTTGGTGTCTTTCGTATGAGATGATACATACAAAATATATATATTTGGGTTCTTAATTTATTGTTTATTTTTTTAATTTTTAGCTAGTGGACAAACACTGTGATATTTTTGTGGCATGCCTGTAAGAAGCACGGTGGATGCAGCACGGGGCGGGAGTCAATGGTGGTGTCACTTAGGTAGACCCACGGGATGTAGTTTGAGGTCTTTGGCTGATTGGTTATAGTAAAATGAAAACAAACAAAAGACAGCTACTTCCCTCAGGCAGTTGCAACTCTTGGCGCACAAATGGTGCTGCTCCAAAGGTGTGCAACAATTATAAAAGACTTCAGGGAGAAAAGGTATCTTCTCATATCTGACAAAAAGAGTGAAGTTCTGTCCGCTATGACAGTTGGAGAGAAAGCAGTATTTTTGTCACCCTGTTAATGTCACAACTTTGGACGACCCACAACAATATGTATTCCAAAACGTTAATAGTGATAGAAGACTTGAAGAATACCAACTGGAGAAGCCAGCACTCAGCAGAGGGACATTAGGGAAGCAAAAGCAGCCATGAGGCAGGATATAAACTTATTCTTAAAAACAAGGAAGAAAGCTCCTGAAAATTCCCAGTGGCCAAGAAAGTAGCAGATGAAGAAAGGATTTGTGGTTCAGGAAATTTTGGTTATGTAGCTATGTGACAAAAAGGTCATAAAAGTTTATGTGCCCTGAAATGTTACTGATGTTTATTGTGGTTATATGACATTTTGATGGTAATAATAGACTTGTGCGGAGAAAAAAAATGAGATTAGTACATAATTCCATTTGCTGATTTGCTTACGCATTCAAATTCAACATAAATGCAAAACATATAATTTTTATTATTTCACATCTGCTTTCAGAACCTACACTTTTCCACTGGCTATTACTAGTCCTGAAAGTGAATTTCAAGCCATATTTAGTTTTAAGAGAAAATAGAAAGAATAGGGAGAAAAATATTTTAAAAAGCAGTGAAAAGGAAGCACTAAGGAAAATGACAAGAATGATCAGGGACATGAAAAATAAAATAATATTTTGGTTAATATCTAAATCATTTTCATACAATATAAGCCATTCTTTCTGATGCATAAGCTCTAATATTCATTCTTTCTCTTGTCAATTATTTTGCTTTTGAAAACATTTCTTACCTTTAAAACATTAAATATAAGGCTACAAAGCCAGAAATTGATGTCTTAGAAATGCTACTTTTGGAAGAATAAGGTTGATGTTCTTCAGTTTTCTAATCTCTTGAATTTCCTTTTGGTTTTATCAATGGACAATAGATTAACAAAAGCTAAGATTGGTGTGTGCATGTGTCTGTTGCAGAAAATAATTCATACACATCAGTGTGTGCAATCCTATATATGTTACCTCAAAAAAACTAATATGAAAGATGTTAGTCAAGATTCATGATGAACGATACTAATTTAAAAAAAAATCTGAACGCAGTGGTGGAAAACAGAATCAAAGGCTGTGATAAGAATGTACAAGGATCTGTGTGACAGATTCAAATGAATAAAAATGTGATAGAAGCATGAACATTATCTTCCTGTTTAACTTGATACTGAGAAGAGTAATGGCCACAGACAAGATAAAAAGAAGCCCTGCTTTGTGGAATAGAATGAATGACTTTAGATTTAGAAATGATATTGAGCCCTCATCTTAGACATTGAAGAAACTGTAGAAGGATGGGGGAAATGGAGATGATGAGAAGAAAACTGATTATTCACTTAGAACTTCAGTTCGTCAGAAGTAATCACAAAGTAAGGGAAAAAAGTAGCAGCGACTTTTACTGATCATCAAAGCTACAGATAAAAATTCAGACCAATAAGAATAGAAAAAGACATGAAATGATATAAAAGAATTACTGCTTCTCAACTTGAGAATGAGTTCAGAAATTCAATTTTTAATTCAGAGTCTATATATGCTCTATCCTTTTAATATTAATATTTAAGAACATATTAAAAAATTTAAATTATAGATGACAGGTAAACATTTTTCTTAAAATAACCAGAGAGGTTTAAAAGGAAAAAAAGTAAATTTGTGGTGAGATTGAGTCACTTTATTACAATAGGATTAATGCACCTGAAGTGGATTTCATATTTGCAAATTTACTGAGAATTTATAAGAAACATTCATAAAAATATTTATGGAGAAGCAGTCAAGAAATACATAGAAAATGTGGAAGAATCATTGTATCATGGTTTGTATATGTAAAGTCAGTGTGAATACAAATATTATTTTAAATACATAATTATTATCTACATGAAAAAAATTTATTCATCTTTGAGACCAGGTTCAAAGCCTTATATCACTGAGAGTTTCCCCAATATTTCTTCTTCGTAGATAGACTTAAAAGCTCCTTATTGAACACTGTTTACAATAACAGCATAATGGGCAGTTTCTCCATTTGTTAAATTAATAATGTTTGAAGGCCTACATGTGAGTAAATACATGTACAAATTAATTTCAGATTATCATAAATTTTATTAATTAAATAATACATGTTGCTGCTGCTGCTGCTAAGTCGCTTCAGTCGTGTCTGACTCTGTGAGACCCCAGAGACGGCAGCCCACCAGGCTTCCCCATCCCTGGGATTCTCCAGGCAAGAACACTGGAGTGGGTTGCCATTTCCTTCTCCAATGCATAAAAGTGAAAAGTGAAAGTGAAGTTGCTCAGTCATGTCCGATTCTAACCACCCCATGGACTGCAGCCTACCAGGCTCCTCCATCCATAGGATTTTCTAGGCAAAAGTACTGGAGTGGGGTGCCATTGAAAACATATATAAGCTACTACCCAAAGCAGTCTACAGATTTAATATAATCTCTATCAAATTACCCATGACAAATAATCTTAGAACAAATGTCCTAAAATTGTATGAAATGATAAAAAATCCATAATTGCCAAGGCAATCCTGAGGAAAAACAACAAAGCTGGAGGCAAAACCCTATCAGACTTTAGACAATGCTACAAAACTATAGTAATCCAAACAATATGTTATTGGCATAAGAACAGATATATGGACCCCTGAAAGAGAATAGAGAGCCCAGAAATAAACCCACACACCTATGGCCAATTAACCCTCAACAAAGGAGGCAAGAATATATAAGGGAGAAAAAGCAGTCTCTCCAGCAAGTGAGAAAGCTGGAGAGCTACATCTAAGAGAATGAAATTAGAACAGCCTCTAAAACCATACACACACACAAAAAAAATAAGCTCAAAATGGAATAAAGACCTAAATGTAAGCCATTAAAATTAGATTTAGTTTTTGAATGACTATACTGGGATACCAAACTTTATATAGGAAGAGCCTAATTTTGTTAATTGTACTTCCCTGGTAGCTCAGTGGTAATGCAGGAGACAAAGGTTTGATTCCTGGGTCAGAAAGATTCCCTGGAGAAGGAAATGGCAACCCACTCTTGTATTATTGCCTGGGAAATCCCATGTGCAGAGAAGCCTGAAAGGCTACAGTCCATGGGGTTGGAAGAAGAGTCAGAAATGACTTAGTGATTAAGCAAAACAGCAAGTTTTGTTAATAAAAAGTATATACAAAAACAAAATAAATATATAAGCATGTTTTCTTGATGAAATTATCAGGAGCAGCTCTAAGAAGAGGTGGTAATTGAGTCCTGAATATGTGGTTCATGCATACTCAGTCATGTCTGACTCTTTGCCATCCCATAGACTGTGGCCCATCAGGTTCTTCTGTCCATGGAATTTTCCAGGTAAGAATACTGGATGTGTTGCCATTTCCTACTCCAGGGAATCTTCCTGGTCCAGAGATCAAACCCAGATCTCCTGCATTGGCAGGCAGGTTCTTTACCACTAATGCCACCTGGGAAGCCCAGTATGTGGTAAGAAGATGTGGTAGGATTCAGCTAAGTGGCACAGGGAAAGATCTTGGTAAAAATCATTTAAGTGACAGTTACAAGGAGTTGGCATAACTTTCTGCATGACTTTTTTCTATCATCAGTGAGTGATAGCAAGAGAAGTTACAACTGAAGGAGAGACAAGAATAAAAGGACTCAAAAATAGGAAAGTCCAGAGTGTTTATGAAGTGTAGTCGATGGATATTGTAGTTTAGCTAAAACATGATAACCCACTCCAGTATTCTTGCCTGGAAAAACCCATGACAGAGGAGCCTGGTGGGCTATAGTTCATGGGATTCCAAAGAGCCGGACATGACTGAGCAACTAAACAATACTACAGCTTAGGGGAACTATGATAGAGAACATTGGAAAGAAAGATTTGAGGACATATTGTATCCAGCCTTGAATACCAAAATGTATCAATTGTAATTAATTTGGTAAACAACAGGGAACAAATGATGGTTACTGAGCAAAAGAGTAGCATGAATATCATTGTGGCAGAATTTCACTTTTTTTTAATATTGAAAAATGTTTTAGTGTGTTACATTTTCTTTATCCATTCATCCATTGACAGATGTTTAGTTTGGATCTAGATGTCTTGACTCCTGTCACAGATGGGGGTTCTTTACCGCTGAGCTACCAGGGAACCTAATCCTCTTGACTCTTGTGAATAATGCTGAAATGAACTTGGGAGTGAAAATATGTCTTCAAGATGCTAATTTTATCTCCTTTGAATAGGTACCCAGAAGTGGAATTGCTGTCATATGATAGTTCTATTTTGATTTATACTCCACATTGCAAATGCTGCATATCATGTATTAAACATGTTCTGTAACATTATATATTATATATTTAAACATGTTTTATATACTATATATTGTGCTACTTGGTATATACAGCATATTTTATATGTATAAGTATAATATAAGTATTTTATAAGTATAATATATAGCTACATAAGCTATATACAAATATATATATTAGACCCTTGTATCGGAGAAGGCAATGGCACCCCACTCCAGTACTCTTGCCTGGAAAATCCCATGGATGGAGGAGCCTGGTAGGCTGCAGTCCATGATGTTGCTAAGAGTCAGACATGACTGAGCGACTTCACTTTCGCTTTTCACTTTCATGCATTGGAGAAGGAAATGGCAACCCACTCCAGTGTTCTTGCCTGGAGAATCCCAGGGATGGCGGAGCCTGGTCGGCTGCCGTCTATGGGATCACACAGAGTTGGACACGATTGAAGCAACTTAGCAGTAGCAGCAGCAGACCCTTGTATAAGTGCCTTAATTCATTTAATTCTTATAATTAATCTTGACTTGAGGAAAGGTTTATTTCCCAAATCTTATAGATGAAGATTGAAACTGGCTATGCAAAGCATATTATTCTCATTTTCTATTCTAGAGAAAGCATAGAGTTAAAAATGTGAGGAAAGTCATATCCAAAGGGGAAATATTACTTAATCACTTGTGAATTTCTATTATATTAGTTGTGGCAAGAACTACTGTCAATGTTCTAATGATATGCAGGTGATCTTGGCATGCCCTTTGGTTGGTTTGGGACCCCATGGACTATATCCCACCAGGCTCCTCTGTCCACGGGATTCTCAAGATAAGAATACTGGAGTGGGTTGCCATGTCCTTCTCCAGGGCATCTTTCAGACCCAGGGATTGAACCCAGGTCTTCTACATTGCAGACAGACTCTTTACCAGCTGAGCCACCAGGGAAACCCTGGCATGCCCTTTAATTTCCAGTTTTACTCAAGGTACCTTAATTTTCTGCCACTTGGAGGCACTCTTGCACCATTAGATAGAACTTCATGGCTTTGAACTTGGCTTCTCAGGAAACTCAAAGGTTAAGACTGAGGCTTAAACTGCAATCTGTAAAATCTGCACATCTTAATCAATGAAGTTGATGACCAGAACCTGGCTTTACTGTCAGGTCAAGTATTGGTGTCACGATTTCAACTGTGTTCTGAACACAGAAACTACCAAAAGATCCCATGTTCTTCGGGTTATGGGAAACTGCCCATCCCTCCCTTCCAGACAGATGGTAGGTGGCCTAGGATGTTCCGGGCTGTGGCGGGACCAGCCTTCAGACACCAAAGCCTGGAGAGGACTGCCTACGAGGATGAGGCAAAGTAGGTAGAAAGATGGAACCAGTCAGAAGGTGCTGGGTTTAAATACAGAAGGAATATATAATATAAGAGTTCAGAAAGTACTGATCTTCGGGAAGTTTGACTGAAGTGTGAGGAGTTACATCCACTTGGCTTACTTGAAGTACTAAAGTTATAGGACATTTTTGTAGGTCTCCCTGGCTGCTGATTTCCTTTAGGATGGACTGGTTGGATCTCCTTGCAGTACAAGGGACTCTCAAGAGTCTTCTCCAACACCACAGTTCAAAAGCATCAATTCTTCAGTGCTCAGCTTTCTTCACAGTCCGACTCTCACATCCATACATGACCACTGGAAAAACTATAGCCTTGACTAGACGGACCTTTGTGGGCAAAGTAATGTCTCTGCTTTTGAATATGCTGTCTAGGTTGGTCATAACCTTCATTCCAAGGAGTAAGCGTCTTTTAATTTCATGGCTGCGATCACCATCTGCAGTAATTTTGGAGCCCCCAAAAATAAAGTCTGACACTGTTTCCACTGTTTCCCCATCTATTTCCCATGAAGTGATGGGACTGGATGCCATGATCTTTCTGAGTTTTCTGAATGTTGAGCTTTAAGCCAACTTTTTCACTCTCCTCTTTCACTTTCATCAAGAGGCTTTTGAGTTCCTCTTCACTTTCTGCCATAAGAGTGGTGTCATCTGTCCTAAAGGAGATCAGTCCTGGGTGTTCATTGGAAGGACTGATGCTGAAGCTGAAACTCCAATACTTTGGCCACTTCATGAGATGAGTTGACTCATTGGAAAAGACCCTGATGCTGGGAGGGATTGAGGGCAGGAGGAGAAGGGGACGACAGAGGATGAGATGGCTGGATGGCATCACCAACTCGATGGACGTGAGTTTGGGTAGGCTCTGAGAGTTGGTGGTGGACTGAGGCCTAGCGTGCTGCGATTCATGGGGTTGCAAAGAGTCGGACACGACTGAGCGACTGAACTGAACTGAACTGAACTGGCTGCTGATGGGGAGGTAGCAATTAAGAGAGCTAATGTAGCAGAAACTGAATTAGAACTATGATTTATAATTGGGAAAATGATTCAAGTTTTAGTGTTATTTAAAATACTAGCATGAAATTAAAAGACACTTGCTCCTTGGAAGAAAAGCTATGACCAACCTAGACAGGATTTTAAAAAGCAGAGACATTGCTTTGCCAACAAAGGTCTGTCTAGTCAAAGCTATAGTTTTTCCAGTAGTCATGCATTAATGTGAGAGTTGGACCATAAAAAAAGCTGAGTGCCGAAGAATCGATGCTTTTGAACTTTGGTGTTGGAGAAGACTCTTGAGAGTCCCTTGGACTCAACGAGATCCAATCAGTGAATCCTAAAGAAAATCAGAATGGCATTGAAACATGTGTAATATCATGTATGAGACGAGTCGCCAGTCCAGGTTTGATGCACGATGCTGGATGCTTGGGGCTGGTGCACTGGGATGGCCCAGAGGGAGGGTATAGGGAGGGAGGAGGGTTCAGGATGGGGAGCACGGGTATACCTGTGGCGGATTCATTTCGATGTTGAGCAAAACTAATACAATATTGTAAAGTTTAAAAATAAAATAAAATTAAATTTAAAAAAAAAGAAAATTAGTCCTGAATATTCATTGGAAGGACTGATGTTGAAGCTAAAACTCTAATACTTTGGCCACCTGATGTGAAGAACTGACTGAGTGGAAAAGACCTTGATGCTGGGAAAGATCGAAGGCAGGAGAAGAAGGGGACTACAGAGGATGAGATGGTTGGATGGCATCACTGACTCGATGGACATGAGTTTGAGCCAGCTCCGGGAGTTGATGATGGACAGAGAGGCCTGGAGTGCTGCAGTCCATGGGGTTGCAAGGAGTCGGACACGACTGAGCCACTGAACTGAACTGAACTGAACAATACTACCTGTGCAGGCCTACCAGGCAGCACTAGTGGTGAAGAACCCGCCTGCCAACTCAGGAGACGTAGGAGATGCAAAGGACACCTTTCCTCCTCGTCCTCCTCTTTGATCTGTGAGATCAAAGCCTGGTTTGATCTCTGGCTTGGAAAGATCCCCTGGAGGAGGGCAGGGCGACCTACTCCAATATTCTTGCCTGGAGAATCCCATGGACAGAGGAGCCTGGCGGACTACAGTCCACAGCTTTGCAGAGAGTCAGATGTGACTGGAGCAACTGAGCACACATGCACAATACCTTGTGTTTTGCACAATGCAAAAACAACAGAATAAAAATGTGCTTCTGTTCTTACCTGCTTGTGTGACCCTGAGAAGCCCTACTTGCCTCACTGAAAAACTTTTTACGGTATTCTAACTGTAAAATGCACTCAAAGATCTCTAACATCTGTGTAACTTTAAATTCTTTGGTTTCCAAAACCCAGGCACACCCACAAAATACATTTTTTAATTGAAGTGGGATTATATTTCCTTTAAATAACATACAAGAAAGAGTACTGCTCTTAAATGTTTGATATAGTGATTTCTCTTAATTGTTTTTCCTCCTGCTGCAAGAACATGGCTTAACAACTGTGATGTTTGATGAAAACTGAAGACTTTTTTAAGTCAAAAATAAATAAATTGGAGTGCTTACTCAGAACTGCAACAGCTGCGTTTCGATGTTTACAGTCACAGATGTTAGATGTTTCCAGATGGCAGCAAGGTTGTCAGGCTTCAATTTCCTCAAGAAAGAGCTCCATAACAACGGGCAGTTAAAAAACAGTTTTGTAGTTTTTCGGTGATGCTAGTCGTGAAATTCTACAATTTGCTTGAACTATATGTCCAATGTGGTTGTACACATTTAGTTCAAACATTTGAAACAGTGTTCACTTAATCTGATTCCACACCAAATACTAACACATATGTTCACAGCAGGTTTTTTAATGTTTATTTATTTATTTTTGCTGTGCTGGGTCTTCATTGCTGTGTGGGCTTTTTTCCTAGTTGGGAGCAGGGAGTGCTCTCTAGTTGTGGTGCATGGCCTTCTCATCGAGGTGGCTTCTCTCCTTGTGGAGCAGGGGCTCTAGGTACCGACCCCGTAGTTGCTGTTCCCAGGCTCTAGAGCCCAGGCTCAGTCGTCGTGTCTCATGGGCTTTGTTGTTCCGCAGCATATGGGATCCTCCCAGCCCAAGAATCAAACCTGTGTCTCCTGCATTGTCAGGCAGATTCTTTACCCCTGAGCCACTAGGGAAGCCCCCACAAATTTTTTTGATTAAGGTCACCATTTTTAAAAATTACTGAATATTACCTAGCTAAGTTATGATGATAGACTCAAAATATTAGCAACTGGATTGGTGAGAATTTTTTAAACTTTATGCTTTTGAGTTACTTTTATCAATCTCTGATTAGACCATGTTTCATAAAGACTAGTATTTAATACTGTTGTATTTTAACTCCGTACCCGTAACTGTCCTAAATACTTTATAAATAATTCTATTTCATGTGCAAACCTCACAACAATTCTATGAAAAAACTACTATTATCCTCATTTCATAGGTGAATAATTGAGGCTTCCGTTCAGTTCAATTCAGTCGCTCAGTCGTGTCCGACTCTTTGTAACCCCATGAATTGCAGCATGCCAGGCCTCCTTGTCCATCACCAACTCCCGGAGTTCACCGAGACTCACGTCCATCGAGTCAGTGATGCCATCCAGCCATCTCATCCTCTGGCATCCCCTTCTCCTCCTGCCCCCAATCCCTCCCAGCATCAGAGTCTTTTCCAATGAGTTAACTCTTTGCATGAGGTGGCCAAAGTACTGGAGTTTCAGCTTTAGCATCATTCCTTCCAAAGAAATCCCAGGGCTGATCTCCTTCGGAATGGACTGGTTGGATCTCCTTGCAGTCCAAGGGACTCTCAAGAGTCTTCTCCAACACCGCAGTTCAAAAGCATCAATTCTTTGGCACTCAGCCTTCTTCACAGAGAGGTTATATAACTTGCCAAACTTCATACCATCAAATGATACAGCCAGGATCAGATCCAAATATCCTGACTCCACAGGCCCCAGTTCTTAACCAGTATACCTTACAGTGTTCAACTATGCTGCCTTTGTGGAACATACAATCTTATCTCATAACCATCGTGATTGTATGAGGGAGATAATATTTTTTGCAAATTATTAAAGAGAAGAAACTGAAACAAGAGGGTGACAATTGAATTAAGATCAACAGGGAGCGCTTCAAAGCTCCAGACCCTAAAGATTCTAGAAGTCTTGCCCCAAGCACTCTAACGCTGAAAATTAAGAGGAATTCAGAGGTCTCCATCATTTCCTGATATCCCCATGAACAAGTAAAACCCCTTCTTAGCACAATAGCTGACCATGCATGCTTAGCTTCCCTTGATCCACCCCCATAATATGCTCATAAACTGTTGATTGAATATTAGAGTAAAAATATTTTAGACATAAAAATTCTCTAAAATTTACTACCATGCATTTTAAAAAATTTCCTCATTCTTTCAGCTTTCTTGAGGTATAATAGACAAATGAAATTGTAATATTTCAAGTTTACAGTGTGACGATTTGAAATGTACAAACACTGTGAAAGGACTGTCTCTTCTTTATGTAGTTAATTAACACATCCATCACCTTACATATGTATTTCTTGTTTTTTTTTTTTTAAGATTTCATATATAAATGATAACATGCAGTATTTGTTTTGCTCTGTCTGGCATAATGCCCACTGCTGCTATTGCTACTGCTAAGTCACGTCAGTCGTGTTCGACTCTGTGTGACCCCATAGACCGCAGCCCACCAGGCTCCCCTGTCCCTGGGATTTTCCAGGCAAGAACACTGGAGTGGGTTGCCATTTCCTTCTTCAATGCATGAAAGTGGAAAGTGAAAGGGAAATCACTCAGTCGTGTCCTACTCCTAGCGACCCCATGGACTGCAGCCTACCAGGCTCCTCTGTCCATGGGGTTTTCCAGGCAAGAGTACTGGAGTGGGGTGCCATTGCCTTCTCCATAATGCCCACTAAGTTATTCTATATTGTTGAAAATGGCAAAATTTCCTTCTTTTAAAGGCTGAATATAATATTCCATTGTATATATGTACTTTAGTGTTTTAAATCTGTAGACAGACACTTAGGTTATTTCCACACCTTGACTAATGTACATAACACTGCAGTGAGCATGGGAGTATAACTATCTCTTAGAGACAATGATTTTATTTTCTTCAATTATACCCAGAACTGGGATTGCTGGATCATTTGACAATTCTATGCTTAATTTCTTGTGGAACTCCCATGTAAGGTGATATCTCAGTATGATTTATTTGCATTTCCAAAGAGTCAGACACAGCTTAGCTACTAAACAACAACAGATGATTAATGATGCTAAGTACCTTTGCATATACCTGTTGACCTTGTCAACAATTGGCTTTTTTGACAGGCTAGATTTTTAAAATAAGAGTTAAGGAAATATCAGATTTTTATATCATAAACTTTTATATAGAATTTTGTTTGAAGTCCAAATATCGAACTTTTGTGAATAAATAATACACATCTTCACTACACACTAATATCTAGAATTTGAACTAATTTCCAAGTAGGAAAATAATTGTAACAAAGAGAACCAATATTCAGGAATGGATATACTCTTTGAGTTGTTTATTGCCTTTAGAGTATCATTGAAAAGTATTGAGGCTGCTAATAATAAAAAACAAATCAAAACAAAAATATTGCATAGGTTTGAATCACTTGGGCTTCATTGAATGTATAGACATATAAAAAATATGAACACATTCTTGGTAGAATTTCCTAACAGTTGTTCTTTGATCCTATAGGAAAATAATGAAAGATTGGGATGCTATTTTTATGTCTTCATTCTTATAATGCTAATTTTTGCAAAGTTTGTGTCTATTAACAGATGTGACCCAAGAACGTAGGTGGGAGAACCTTAAACTTGGACATGTTGTAAGAATCAGAGGTCCAATATTGGGCAATAAGTGAAGTGACTATTTGAGTTTCATGGGAAAGCTTACATATCCAACATTAGGAGTTAATTTATTCTTATCAGATCAGATCAGTCGTTCAGTCGTATCCAACTCTTTGTGACCCCATGAATTGCAGCACGCCAGGCCTCCCTGTCCATCACCAACTCCTGGAGTTCACTGAGACTCACGTCCATCGAGTCAGTGATGCCATCCAGCCATCTCATCCTCTGTTCTCCCCTTCTCCTCCTGCCCCCAATCCCTCCCAGCATCAGAGTCTTTTCCAATGAGTCAACTCTTCGCATGAGGTGGCCAAAGTACTGGAGTTTCAGCTTTAGCATCATTCCTTCCAAAGAAATCCCAGGGCTGATCTCCTTCAGAATGGACTGGTTGGATCTCCTTGCAGTCCAAGGGACTCTCAAGAGTCTTCTCCAACACCACAGTTCAAAAGCATCAATTCTTTGGTGCTCAGCCTTCTTCACAGTCCAACTCTCACATCCATACATGACCACAGGAAAAACCATAGCCTTGACTAGACGAACCTTTGTTGGCAAAGTAATGTCTCTGCTTTTGAATATGCTATCTAGGTTGGTCATAACTTTCCTTCCAAGGAGTAAGCGTCTTTTAATTTCATGGCTGCAGTCACCATCTGCAGTGATTTTGGAGCCCAGAAAAATAAAGTCTGACGCTGTTTCCACTGTTTCCCCATCTATTTCCCATGAAGTGGTGGGACCAGATGCCATGATCTTCGTTTTCTGAATGTTGAGCTTTAAGCCAACTTTTTCACTCTCCTCTTTCACTTTCATCAAGAGGCTTTTTAGTTCCTCTTCACTTTCTGCCATAAGGGTGGTGTCCTGGCAATCTTGATTCCAGTTTGTGTTTCTTCCAGTCCAGCGTTTCTCATGATGTACTCTGCATATAAGTTAAATAAACAGGGTGACAATATACAGCCTTGACAAACTCCTTTTCCTATTTGGAACCAGTCTGTTGTTCCATGTCTAGTTCTAACTGTTGCTTCCTGACCTACATACAGATTTCTCAAGAGGCAGGTCAGGTGGTCTAGTATTCCCATCTCTTTCAGAATTTTCCATAGTTTATTGTGATCCACACAGTCAAAGGCTTTGGCATAGTCAATAAAGCAGAAATAGACGCTTTTCTGGAACTCTCTTGCTTTTTCCATGATCCAGCGGATGTTGGCAATTTGATCTCTGGTTCCTCTGCCTTTTCTAAAACCAGCTTGAACATCAGGAAGTTCACGGTTCACATATTGCTGAAGCCTGGCTTGGAGAATTTTGAGCATTACTTTACTAGCTATATTTATTCTTATAGTATTGAATATATGCATTTTCAGTAACAATGGACAACTTTTTGAGAATATTTGAGCTCCTGAGGACACTAGTTAGCTCATAGACTAGGTGAATAGCACCTCCTAGAATTGGGGCCTGTCTAACTTACACTGTTATATGTGATACCTTTTTTATGTAGAGATATCAGGATAAAGTAAGGTCTTTGAGCTTTCCCTAATCAATAATAAAAGAGTAGGAAAAAAGGAGTTCCCTTTTGTATTGAAGTACAAGAGACTGTAACAGAAGACAGAATAAAAGGGAAGGATAGTTCAAGAAAGCATTAAGAACAGCACTCCTGAAAGGCACATTTCATTAAAAGCAACAAGTACTAAATCACATACAGTCTTTATTCTACCCACATTACAGAATGCAAGATGGAAAAGCTAAAAATCCAGTCAGAGAAGACAAGGTCACTATGTGAAGGCTCTGGTAACTTCTATTAATATAGAGCCAGATGTGTATGTCTTACGCAGATGTGAGCATATGGTGTGTGTGCATCTGTGTGTGTTCATGTGGTTTATTTCTTCCATTTCTTAAATTCTGCTAAAAAGTACAATTCCACTTCCCTCAGTAAGGAAATAAACATGACCCACACCAGGAAATTTGATTCATTCTCCAAGATTTGATTCATTCTCCAACATCTTACTGATAAGACTCCAACTAGTGGGGAAGGTTTTATCTGACAGGCCATGGAGTTGTAAATATGAATCCAGAACTACCAAAATGTGTCCCTCATGTGGACAGTCCTCACCACCTTAGAATATAGTTCAAATAATCTAGGAAGAAAATCAGGAAAGACTGATGTAAAGAGAATCCTGAAGACATTCTTCTTCTGAAGGGTATTTTAGGTTTCATGTACTTTGGAGAGACTTCTAGAAGTATCACCTTTCTAACTTTTATTAGGGATTAGATTAGAACAATGGCAAGCATAGATGTGTTCATCTGTCAATCAATGGGAATATCTCTTTAATAATATTAATAGAAAGCATAGCAGTGCCCATGGCTTTATCTGTTTACCTGGCTAACCTGAGGACTTTTTTGAAAAAGAAATTTTATCATATATGTTTTTATAATTTTTAGTATTTCAGTGTTTATAGCATCACCATTTACAATAGCTAGGACATAGAAGCAACCTTGGGAGCCACTGATAGATGAATGGATAAAGAAAATATGGTACATAAATACAATCACTCAGCCATAAAAAAAGAACAAATCTGAGTCAGTTCTAGTGAGATGGATGAACCTAGAGCCTGATATTCAGAGTGAAGTAAGTCAGAAAGAGAAAAATAAATATTGTATATTAACACATTTATATGGAATCTAGAAAAATGGTATTGATGACCTATTTGCAAGGAAGGAATGGGGATGCAGGTATAAAAGAATGGACTTGTGGACACAGTGGGGGAGAAGAGAGAGGGACAAATGAAGAGTGTAGCATAGACATATATACACTACAATATGTAAAATAGATAGCTGGTGAGGAGTTGATACATAACACAGGGAGCCCAGCCAGGTGCTCTGTGATGGTCTAGAGGGGTGGGATGTGAGGAGGAGAGGTAGGCTCAAGAGGGAGATGACATATATATATATAAATATATATATACACACACACACACACACAATTATGACTGATTTGCATTGTTATATGGCAGAAACCATCACAACATTGTAAAGCAATTTTCCTCCAATTAAAAATTACATTAAAAAACCTATTAAAATATTTTGGGTTTTTGGCATATTCTGCTATATGCTCAAAAGTCATTTGTTGCATGGATAAACAAATGAGCATATTCTGCATATTTATGCACAAATACCCATATCATCGGAGAAGGCAATGGCACCCCACTCCAGTACTCTTGCCTGGAAAATCCCATGGGCAGAGGAGCCTGGTAGGCTGCAGTCCATGGGGTTGCTAGGAGTCGGACAGGCCTGAGCAACTTCACTTTCACTTTTCATATTCATGCATCGCAGAAGGAAATGGCAACCCACTCCAGTGTTCTTGCCTGGAGAATCCCAGGGACGGGGGAGCCTGGTGGGCTGCCGTCTATGGGGTCACACAGAGTCGGACACGACTGAAGCAACTTAGCAGCAGCAGCAGCAGCAACTCATATCATATCTTAATTCATTCAGCAGACATCATTAAAACTGTGACTTAAAAATGTCAACAAAAGTCCATCTAGTTAAGGCTATGATTTTTCCAGTAGTCATGTATGGATGTGAGAGTTGGACTATAAAGAAAGCTGAGCACCGAAGAATTGATGCTTTTGAACTGTGGTGTTGGAGAAGACTCTCGAGAGTCCCTTGGACTGCAAGGAGATCCAACCAGTCCATCCTAAAGGAAACCAGTCCTGGGTGTTCATTGGAAGGACTGATGTTGAAGCTGAAACTCCAACACTTTGGCCACCTGCTGGAAAAAGCTGATTCATTTTAAAAGACCCTGATGCTGGGAAAAATTGAGGGCAGGAGGAGAAGGTGACAACAGAGGATGAGATGGTTGGATGGCATCACCAACTTAATGGACATGGTTTTGGGTAGACTCCAGTAGTTGATGATGGACAGGGAGGCCTGGCATGCTGCAGTTCATGGGGTTGCAAAGACTTGGACATGACTGAGTAACTGAACTGAAAAATGATCCATATTAATATTAAATCTGTTACTGCAGAATGAAACTACTCCAAATGATGTGAGAAAAATTCATATATCAAAGCTCTTCTAATTTTGTTAGTGTTTTTAACTGATAAAATATTGCATGTGTGTGAATTACTTAACATTTCTGAGTATCTACTGGTATGCAAATATATATACTCATAGACATTTCACTTATTATTTTAATAATTAAATGTGAAACATGTAAAAGTTACTAACCTACCGACTGCCAAATTGAAGGTGCAAATAAATATCATTCTCCTTTCTTGATTGAAATGTTATTATGTAGCATCTCTCTCATCTCAGAGAAATAAAAATTGTGAAAGAACATAAAGGAGAGATATGGGAGAACATTCCCACCAAAGTCTATTGCACTAGATCAACTTTGAAAGTGAAAGTGAAAGTGAAGTCGTGTCTGACTCTTTGCAACCCCATGGACTGTAGCCTACCAGGCTCCTCTGTCCATGGGATTTTCCAGGCAATAGTACTGGAGTGGATTGCCATTTCACTGATCCGTAAAATTTGGCTTAGGCATACTTTTATTTATTTCTTATATTGTTTTCAAAGGACCATAGAAAAATAAATTTATTACAGGTATATAGCATAGAAAATCGTTAAGTTTCCCCTGCAGAAAATGGTTCGTTTATTTGCTGCTCTCTATCCTTCCTTGCCAACAAAACCCTAATCTGCTTTAAGACCACTGAGTTCCTGGTCACAGGGATATATCCTGATTAAACTTAGCCAGTTATAGCAAACCCACTCTGCTATGCCAGGTAAGCACTAGATACTCATGTTTTCTATTTCCTTTATACCAGGGCTGGCCAGGTGACAGAGTTTTGGCTAATACAGCATAGAAGGAAATCTTCAGGGTATAGGTAGCCTTTGATTGGAAAACTTTTGCTTTTAATAACAGATGTATCATGAGGATAACTAGCTCCTACAGACTCACTTTGCTTCTCCTCTTTGAAACAATATATGGAGGTAATGGGGCTTCCCAGGTGGCACTAGTGGTAAAGAACCCACCTGCCAATGCAGGAGGTGTAAGAGACACAGGTTTGATCCCTAGTCTGGGAAGATGCCCTGAAGGAGGGCATGGTAACCCATTCCAGTATTCTTGTATGGAGAAGCGCATGGACAGAAGAGCCTGGAGGGCTAAGTTGATAGGGTTGCAAAGAGTTAGACACAACTGAAGTGACTTATCACAAATGGAGGTTAATACTGGGAGATAATTACAACGCTCATGTGATCCTGAAATAACAGGACAAAAGGCCAAGTCTCTGAGGATTTTGGAATGTATTTAATATACATTGCTGCTGCTGCTAAGTCACTTCTGTCGTGTCTGACTCTGTGCAACCCCACAGACGGCAGCCCACCAGGCTCCCCTGTCCCTGGGATTCTCCAGGCAAGAACACTGGAGTGGGTTGCCATTTCCTTCTCCAATGCATGAAAGTGAAAAGTGAAAGTGAAGTCGCTCAGGCCTGTCCTACTCCTAGCGACCCCATGGACTGCAGCCTATCTGCCCATGGGATTAAGGGTGGCCAATATCTTGACTGCTTCCTGGAGCTGCGTCTAAACTAGTAACGCTTATCTGCAAACTTAATGTGAGTGAAGGGTAACAGAATATTCCATCCCCAGAACAGACCCTTTGGTTACATTGATTCTTTTGATCTGTAGGTATTTGGAAAACATCAAATGCAGGCAGGGATTTTTCTCTGAACTCACCTTATCTGCCTAAAGGCATTCTCCAAAAGGAACTCGGTTGTCATAAACCTCCTCCACAGAAATTTCATCAACAAGTGAAGGTTGACTCTTATTAAAGAAGAAGAGACAATACATCCATCCCACACCCAGACACACTCTGTCATAATCCATCATGCCTCCCATCTGTTAGCTCTAAGAACCCATGCAGCTTTCTGCCAAATCATTTACTTTCTCCTAACAGGCCTCCTCCCTCTTCCTCTTTCCCTATTAAGATTCACTTAAATTTGAATTCTAAGTCACCTGGAAAATTTACTCATTTGTCTCTGGGTGTCTCCTGTGTATACATGAGATATACATGTTAAGAAATTTCTTTCTTTTTTTTTTCTGTTATCAACCTGACTTTATTATAGGAGTCTCAGCTAAGAACTCGGAATGGTAGAAAGAAAATGATTTTTCCTCCCCTACATATGACAACCTAAGTTTCTGTTAATTAGTTTTTCCGTGACTTGTGGTAAAAGCCTTCCCACCTGATAAAACATCCAGATAAAGGCAATACTGAAGTGGAAAAAGAACTGGGTCTGATGCCAGTGTTATGATACTGTCCTGAAGAAACTTGACTTCTTTAAAATATTGGCTGTGTATGAACTAATTTGGTAAGTTATATAAAATTAGTTTAGACTTACTGGGTGCACCCAATGTCTGTTTTGTTTTTGCCTTTCTGTTTATTTCCATAGTATCGACCTTGTGGATCGCTCATAAAAATTGAATTAGAGTTCAAGGAAGCTAGAAAATCTTTATTAAAATGATGTTAAGATTATAGAAACATTACTCCTTATTTCCCTGTTCATATTTTTATTTTGTGAGCCATGCAAATTAATTCCTCATGAGTTGTTTGGTGGCTGGTTGATACATCGTAGCTTTCAAAGACCTGCCTGACTTTAAAATAATTTCCAACACCATTCTCCAAATAGGCAGGGCCTTCTGATTCTTATAAATGATATTTTTTCAGGTTAAAAAGATCCATTCTTTCATCCCAGTGGATAAATGACTTATAAATGTGCTCATCAGTCTTCATTTTTAGCGCTCTGTAATTTGAGTAAATGATTTAATGGAATCCAAGCATTTGTCACAAGAAATAGGGAGGCTTTTGTTTTTAAATGAAGGTGGCCTGCCTGTTACCTTTCAAATAACTCTTAGGTGGCAGCTTACCCCAGAGAAAAGCCATGCCTGGAGCAGGTGTCTAACTATGTGATAAAGGAGATGTCACGGCAGGAAGATGAAAGATGAAGACCACTAAACATTTTGGATAATGATTCAAAAATCGGAAAAAGAACAGATAATCCCAAAGCATGAATACTTCTGAAAATAGTTTAAAAATGTATGAAACTGTTGCTTATGTATAATTTTAACACCTTTTGAAGTAACACAATCAAAGGGGCACCGTTCTTCCAGATTAAACATATTTTATTGATTTTTATCTTCAATAGAGTGAATGCTATTGAGATTTCACTTGTACAAGTTTGAAATACCTGATTTAAAGTTATATTTTGGCATTGTGAATGTCTCCCAAGTGTACATTGATCAAGTTATGCTTTTTTCCCTTTTGATTTGTTCTGCTTTATCAAAGAAGCAGTCTGTTTATATGGGTACTACCAGAAATGTAGACTATTTTTTTGGCATGCACCCTCAATAGTGAAAGTTACGATGAATTTGAATACAGTGAATTAAACCAAAGAAAATAAACCAGAATCTGACTATAATAACAAGTTGAGGGTTGGGGTAATATGAGCAAGAAAGTAATAGCCACATGACTTGCCTTCTTCCAGACCTATATCCAGATTAAATTCCTAAGCTCCTCTAAAATTCTTTACATATATAAAATAAGAATGATATTATAAAAATTGAAATTTATCAGAATCATAAAAAGTGACAAAAAGGATATTTCTTTAATGTGTTATAATAACTTCTATTTTGTAATCCCTCTCAATAAGGCTCTTATCTCCTTTGGCTGAAATTGTTTAATGTTTCAAACATAACCTTCTACTTAATAGAGTCTTCTAAAACTGAGGTTTTTTTTTTTTAATTTAATTTTATTTTTTAACTTTACAATATTGTAAAACTGAGATATTTTTTATAGCTAATCACTTCATACTTAGTTTTTTATCCTGTTTTTGCCTTCTAATATTCTGTTTTCTTTCCTTGATCCTCCCCACTTGCCTTCCTTCCTTCTACTTTTAAAATTTTGAGCCACAGATCTTATGCTTAAATTTTGAGCCACAGATCAAGACAAAGAACTTTTGTCCTAGAAATGTATTTTAAAAGGGAGGCCCAGGACCAAAGGGGATGCAAAGGAGCATCTGATTCCCAATTGTATTACTCCCAGTGGCTCTAGCTCTATGACTTCTCTTTCCCTGACACTCCAAAATATTTTCTAGAGCTATTGAACATAAAAAAATGAGAAAAAAAATCCTAGTAAAATTGTCCTTTTGGTAGATAAATTAGTGATGTATTTGTTTAGCCTGATGAATCAATGGCTTCATTGGGATATCGATGTTTGTTCTTATGAATGCACATCTTTCCTTCCACTGAACTCCCACATAAGCATACTTAAATTTTGAAACAAATAAGTTTAGGAAGTGTGACATCCTTGTAGAATCAAAGGAATTGTAGTCATGAAAGAAAATTGCAGTGCTGTGTGAAGAACACAATCACTTAATCATCTTAAAGGCAAATCTTCATAAAGAAAATTAATGAGTGCTTATTTCCATCAACTTACACCTGTAAAAAAAAAAATCATGTAAGTAAAGTTGTGAATATAATATTAAGTGAGTTATTTAAGGAACTAAAATATTGCTTATAAAATGTAACTAGATAACTTGGCACAGGAATGATTCTAGAATTGATGAAGCATTATTACTTCAAACTGTAGATACTGCTATCAAAGACATCAAGGCCATGATGATGAGTAATGTGGGAAGGATATAAAATTAATTAATTTAAAACTGCCTGTTGAACCTCAGGCAAATATTCAAAGAGCTGCCAAAGAAGCATATTTTTATATATAACTGTATCAAGAGTTATACCAAGACATAAAGTTAATAATATAATTTTGTAAAAATAAATTTTACAAAGCATATAAATTTTAATTATTCTGTGCAATAAATAATATTTTTTAATTTTATATTTTAAGCTTGAATTTTGAGGATCTTCAAGTTGATTTTTTCCCCCTAGTTTTTAGAATTTTATGTTAATAAAGCAACTTCACACATGTGTCTATAGAAACCTGGGCAAGACAGAATAGAATTTTAAAAAATTAATGTGAGCTATGTTCCTCAGATATGCAAATGATATCACTCTAATGCTAGAAAGTGAAGAGAAACTAAAGAGCCTCTTGATAAGTGTGAAAGAGGAGAGTGAAAAAGCTGGCTTAAAACTCAGCATTCAGAAAACTAGGATCATGCCACTTCATGGCAAATAGATGGAGAAACAATGGAAACTGTGACAGACTTTATTTTCTTGGGCTCCAAAATCACTGTGGATGGTCAACTGTAGCCCTGAAATGAAAAGACACGTGCTCCTTGGAAGGAAAGCTATGATAAACTTAAACAGCATACTAAAAAGCAGAGACATCACTTTGCCAACAAAGGTCCATATAGTCAAAGTTATGGTTTTTCCAGTAGTCATGTACAGATGTGAGAGTGGGACCATAAAGAAATCTGAGCACCAAAGAATTGATGTTTTCTAACTGTGGTGCTGGAGAAGACTCTTGAGAGTCCCTTGGACTGCAAGGAGATCAAACCAGTCAATCCTAAAGGGAAATCAACCCTGGATATTCATTGGAAGGACTGATGCTGAAGCTGACGCTCCAATATTTTGGCTACCCGATGTGAAGAGCCAACTCATTGGAAAAGGCCCTGATGCTGGGAAAGATTGAGGGCAGGAGAAGAGGACAACAGAAGGTGAGATGGTTGGATGGCATCATCAGATCAATGGACATAAGTCTGTGCAAACTCCAGGAGATAGTGAAGGACAGTGAAGCCTGGTGTGCTGCAGTCCACTGGGTCACAAAGAGTCCAACACAACTCAGTGACTGAACAGCAACAGCAACATCTTAGAAATGAAGACACAGACTCAAATGACTATGTGACTTGTCCAGTGTCACATAGTTAATGAAACTATCCTAATTGCTTTTTCTGTAATGGAACTATCCTAATTGCTTTTTGTTCTATTATTGCATAATGATATATCATCTTAGAGGAACATTAATATTATATGATAATTTTTTCATATTTGAAAATTTACTCATATACTTCATATTTTCAGCCAATAAATATTGACTGCCCACTTGTCCCAGGTCTTCTAAACAGAAATTCCTTCTCTTAACAGAGATTATAGTCTAGTATTTCAAATAAAGTGGCATTTGTTCTAAGAAATCCTATGAGTCAGTTCTAAACAGTAAACCCTTTTAGAAACATAATCTAGAATCCACATTTGAATTTGAAGGGCTAGACATGTCTCAGAGTGGTAAATATATTTGAAATCATATCTCCTATCTCATGTTACAATATAGAGAAACCTAGTATTTGATATTTAGATTGTTCTATTTGCTGTTTTCATTTAGATAATGAATGCTTTCACAATTAGCTTTGTATATACATTATGAAATAGACACCTGTGAAATTTTTCATTTCTGTTTTCCTTATTTTTCCTTCTGATTTTTTTCCTGAGTAGGTATCTTATTATGTGTTTTACAACTAGAACTCATTATTTTAGATTTCCCTTAGAATAAAATTGTAATGAATACTATTCCTTTCTGATAATTTGAAATACAAATTACTAATTTATTCATATTATATGACAAAGACCAAAAACAATTTTGCATCATATATGTTTTTTAGAATAAATTACATTTTGGGTAAATATATATTAATAAATACATGTATTCATGAAAGGTTTTGCTCAAATTTGAAATTCAAAAATTGATATATTCTGTAACTGCAAGTTAGAATAGGATCCACAAAGTGCCTACTCTGCCAGGAAAAAATAATTGCCAACTGGCTGAATATAACTAGGTATTAAACTTTTAAAAAAGCATACTATGCTCATCAGTGCAAGCTGACTGATTTTTTTCAGACAAGATTCACTAGGCACAAAGTCATTATAATGCTCTCCATTAAGTATCCAAAGGGCAATTTTCCGATATCATCTCATATGTTTTAGTCTTTCTAACATAACAGACCCTTTGGAAGACAACTGTTTCTATCTACATGTGAAAAGTGCTGAATGTTTCCTTTAGCGAGATTTAAATTGCTTTCAGCAGGTCAGGTCATCTCATTTAATAGTTTCACATTACTTTATTCAGCTTGCAACTTTTGGAAATAGTTTTTAGAAATATTTCACTCCAATTCCCCTTTACAATGGAACTTAGTATTATGTTTGTATGGTTTTAAAAAATTACTCTCTGGTATGCATTTCTCTTTCTCAAATGCTTCACTGTCCCATACTCTTGATTTTAAATATTGAATCAAACTTTAAATTTTAGGTTTCAAGTATGATGGATGGTATATGGGAGAAAAAACTAGTCTGCCTCTATCATTTTAAGTTCTTAAGTGAGATCCCTGTAATAAAAGATAGATTAACAAGAGGAAAATTAACTCATAAATTTGCCAATATGTATACCTCATGCATATGCGGGGGAAAATTAGTAACTTCCTGAAATGGCTTAGAAATCAGACTTACATCCTGTCATAATAGGGAAAGGGAAATAATGAGGGCCTGTTAGGAGAGAGAAAATGATTTTTACAAAAAGTGAACAGGCCCTTAGAAGAACAGATGGGACATATGATAGATTGTGAATAAGTGTGTCTGGGTGTGGTGTGGGTGTATAGTCCCCTCTCCCGGGGGAGATGAGTCAATCTTTCCTGCTTGATGAAACTCCTAGGGAGGGAATTCATAACAGTTCAGTTCCTTTTGGAGTCTTTGTGTTTAGGCACATAAAGGGAATTCAGAGAAAACCCTGGCCTGCATTTGCTGTTTTCCAAGTACCTATAGCTCAAAATAATCAATATACTGAAGCAGTATATTTGAGGGTAGCATGTCCTGAATTATATTTATAGAGGGGTATCATTTTGAGGTGGTATATTCTGCTGCTTTTCAATTAGCAAACACTTTGATGTTTTTCCTACATGTAATATCCCACAGAGATGCTGTGGAACTCAATTATTGCTATTTAATTAGAAACATACATTGAACAAGAATCAGGGCAAGATTGTCTTGAATTCACTTTGAAAGCTTGGTTTCTGACTTGCCTTCCACCATGCAGGCATTGCTTCCTGATTTTCCCCCCTCTCCCATAGCAGCTTAGGGGCATTTGAGTTAAATACCAACCACTTTAGGCTTTAAAATACAGTTAGGTTTCAGAGGGAATTCCTTCAGGAAGTAACTTATGTCTGGTTTAAAAGTGTGCCTCTAGAGGTTCTGCCTGTATTAAACAAGAGTTTCTGAAATCTCTCACTCCAGGTATTGTTTGGACCTGGCCTCAGGCACTTTGTTTACTTTCCGATTATTATCTTTATTGTCAGCTTACCTCCTCTCTGCCAGTCACAAGCCTGTGGGATTTCTGCTATTAAGATCATTCTTTCTCTTATTTAGCAAAAACAGTGAATAGTAATATAATAATAATAAAATAGGAACATCCCCAGTGGCTCAGTGGTAAAGAATCCACCTTCCATTGCAGATCCCTGCATCAGGAAAATCCCCAGGAGAGAGCATGATAACCTACACCATAGTCTTGCCTGGAGAATTCCATGGACAGAGGAGCCTGGCGGGCTACATGTCGCAAAGAGTGGGACTCAACTAAAGCAACTTAGCATACACACACAATAATAAAATATAATAATAAACCATCTTTCTTAATTTCATGTAAAGTGCATGTGACATTTTAAAGTTTTTCAAATTTGAACAATTCCTTTATATTCTTTTAAAAATGAATTTTCAAAAGATCTGGTTTATAATTAATAATACAAAGAAGTTCAGTTGCTGGATCACATCCTAAGAGGGGCTTCCCCGCTGGCGCTAGTGGTAGAGAATCAGCCTGCCAATACAGGAGACATAAGAGATGTGGGCTCAATCCCTGGGCCAGGAAGATCCCCTGGAGGAGGGCATGACAACCCACTCCAGTATTCTTGCCTGGAGAATCCCACGGACAGAGGAGCCTGGTGGACTACATTCCACAGGGTCACAAAGAGTTGAACACAACTGAATTAACAGCACACACACATATGGTTAGCGTGTGTTTAGTTTAGTAAGAAACCTTTGAAGAGTATCAGATTATGCCACACCAAAATAAGCCTCTTTGGCATTAGGATTATTTGACACAGGCTTTCCCTGATAGCTTAGTTAGTAAAGAATCCACCTGCAATGCAGGAGACCTGGGTTCGATCGCTGAGTTGGGAAGATACCCTGGAGAAGGGAAAGGCTACCCCCACTCCAGTGGGGATAGCCCATGGACTGTATAGTTTATGGGGTCACAAAGAATCAGACAGGACCAAGCAGACTTTCACTTCACCTCACTTCACAGACCCAGGAGAAGCTCTATAGACAGAGTAAGAGTTACCTTTCTGTAAGGGAAATTTACATTTGAATGGGGGCCTGTACTAGGGAGAGAGCTAGTACCAGAGATAACTTTTTCAAGTGAGAGACTTATCTGCAAGGCAGGGTAACCTGTGTTTCGAAACATCTCTTCTTCTCCCATTCCCACAAATTCCCTTCCCCAGCTTAAAGCCCCACACCTCAGTCCTTTTCTTTAGTTCAGAATATATATAAGTCTCAATCACCTGGCCACCTTTTGAGTTTCATATCTTTGTGAGCTTCTGGATGTACATAGGCACACAACTGATATTTTTTCCTTGTTAATCTGTCTTTTTCACAGAAGAGTCCTCAGCCAAAAACAAATAAGAGTAGAGGGAAACTATTTTTCCTCCCCTACACCACCGAATTATCTTTCAAAGTGGCTGTTCCAAAGTCTATTCCCACCTTGAAAACCGTTTTAAGAATTCTACAACGTATATCTGTAAAAAAAAAAAAAAACCTCATATGCCCTTTAAAAAGGAAAAATAAACTGATATGATGTGGGAATATAGAAAATGTAGTCAGGGGAGATGATGACATTGACATAAAGTATGTGTGGAAATGGAATTATCTAGGACTGAAAGAGTCTACAATGTGTGAAGGTCACTGGCTGGAAAAACAGCCAGCAAGGAACTAAGGAATCGGCCAGAGGAGCAGGAAGAAAAGGAGAAGAGTCTATCAAATAAGTCCCAATAATAAGATACTTGTATTCACTAACAGTAGAGAGGAAAGAATGCACCCCTTCATAATTAAGAGATGGGCGGGTCCTACACTCAGTCAAAATCTAAAAAAACAAAATTGTTCTTAGTGTTACATTCTTTTGAACAAATATAGCCTCCTTTCATTCCTAAAAATCTAACTCCATTTTTGTTCACCTTTTTTTCACATATATATTATCAGCTTTCCTTTTAAAATAGCCTTTTGAAATTTTATTTATGAGGGCAGGACCCTAGAGATTCTAATAAAAAAGCAATTTCTGTAAAGTGCTGGGGGCAGATCTTGGTTGCAGTCATGTATAAAAGAAAACTGGTAAATCAGATGTCCCAAGAACCTAGGTGAGGTTTTCCCAGAAGCTAGCTTATTCCCTCTCCCCTTATCAATATATTCAGGCAGATATTCGGTAAATATCAAAAGTCATGTTTCAAACTGTCTCAGTCTCTGATCATTTTGTCCTCATCACTGATTGATCTATCAGTTTTATTAAAAAAAAAAATCCAAGAGTCCCAAATTCTATATTCTAAGAAATATGCTATTTTTTTTCTTTAACTTTTTATTTTCAAGAGAGAAACAAAAGAAATGTAAAGATAATCCAGAGTTCTTTTCACAGAACTTCTCCTAATGCAAACATGTTATATTAACAACATATCAGACTTAGGTGAGGAGAGACTGTATTTGAAAAAACTATCTCTGAATATAAATCTGCAAATTTCATAAAAGGCAAAAGGGTTTTTATTTTATGGAGAGGACAAGACAAGGTTATAAAGAACCAGGGATGGACACAAGAGATGAATAAGTGCCAAGTTTGTAGGGTAGATGAGAAAAGGGATTATGCTGAGGCCAGCCTGTCCCCAAAGAATGGCCTCTAAGGAAAGGCTCTGTGATAACTCAGTCCGAGGGTGGACTCAGTGCATGGATCCCACAGAAGGAGAAAAGTCTTAACTCAACTTTGGTTAATAACATTTGCTCCAGTTGATAAGTGGGGACAGAAGAACTCAGGTAATAATTCATGATGTGACAAAAGAGAATTTGGAAGTATGGTGTCTGGCTTTGTCAGTGGTAAACAAGGGGAGCATTGGTGAACCTTATTCAGGTCTTGTGAGAAAGGGTGATTCTTGGCAGTAAGCGATTCTCCAGAACACAAAAGGGTGGTGGGAGTGGGATTCTTTAACCATAGCTTTTCCCAGGATTGTTGGGTATTATGTCAATAACCATAGTGTAAGGGGAAGTAAGAAGAAAAAAATGTGTAAACCATTTAAAAATACATATTTTTATATAATTCTCAACATGGGTTTTAAATTTACAACACAGCTAGGTATTTAATTAGGGTTGAACTACTATTTAATTCAAAGCAGAGTTGAGGGACTACCAAAATACCAAAATATCTATATAATATGATATCATGGTAACATTTTTGTTTTCCATAAATATTGAGTCAAATTGTAAAACCAACCTTTTGTTAGACAACTGTAAGAAAAAAAGTCAAAAATCTCTTTCCTTGTTGGCTATATAAATGGATTGCTTTTATCCTAAATGGAAAAATGTGTTTCTGAGCTTTCATTTCTAGTTTCTATTTATTTAATTTAGCACTCAGCATCCTATAAGAGAATAAAAAATATTATTTATTTTTATTGATTTATACTTGCCATGGCATTTTTTGTTCCAGATGCTGAATAATACAAAATTTAATTAAAAGCAAACATATAATATATTGCCACTGAATTCATCTCTACTCACTCTAGCTATCTTTCTTTGGGAGACTTAGAATGGAACTTTTTCTGAAGGGTTTTAGGTAATTGGGGCTGATTGATGTGAATTTGTTGGAAAAAAAGTTATGACCAACCTAGAGAGCATATTGAAAAGCAGAGACATTACTTTGCCAACAAAGGTCCATTTAGTCAAGGCTATGGTTTTTCCTGTGGTCACGTATGGATGTGAGAGTTGGACTATGAAGAAAGCTGAGCACCGAAGAATTGATGCTTTTGAACTGTGGTGTTGGAGAAGACTCTTGAGAGTCCCTTGGACTGCAAGGAGATCCAACCAGTCCATTCTAAAGGAGATCAGCCCTGGGTTTCTTTGGAAGGAATGATGCTAACGCTGAAACTCCAATACTTTAGCCACCTGATGCGAAGAGCTGACTCATTTGAAAAGACTCTAATAATGGGAAAGATTGAGGGCAGGAGGAGAAGGGGACGACAGAGGATGAGATGGCTGGATGGCATCACTGACTCGATGGACGGGAATCTGAGTGAACTCTGGGAGTTGGTGATGAACAGGGAGGCCTGGCATGCTGCGATTCATGGGGTTGTAAAGAGATGGACACGACTGAGCGACTCAACTGAACTGACCGATGTGAACATGCAAGGGCCACTTTCGGTTCAGTTCAGTAAATATGTTACCTGTAAAATCTTGACCATACATCTGTTTGTTATGTTAAATATAGTATTATATGGATTAAGTTGAAGTTAAGATCAATTCATTTCAGTCGTTCAGTCGTGTCTGACTGCGACCCCATGGACTGCAGCACACCAGGCTTCCCTGTCCATCATCAACTCCCAGAGCTTGCTCAAGCTCATGTCCATGAAGTTGGTGATGCCGTCTAACCATCTCATCCTCTGTTGTCCCCTTCTCCTCCTGCCTCCAATCTTTCCCAGCATCAGAGTCTTTTCAAATGAGTCAGTTCTTCGCATCAGGTGGACAAAGTCTTGGAGCTTCAGCTTCAGCATCAGTCCTTCCAATGCATAATCAGGATTGATTTCCTTTAGGTTTAACTAGTTTGATTTCCTTGAAGTCCAAGGGACACTCAAGAGTCTTTTCCAACACCATAGTTGAAATACATCAATTCTTCAGTGCTCAGCTTTCTTTATATAGTCCAACTGTCACTCCATACATGACTACTGGAAAAACCATAGCTTTGACTAGACAGACCTTTGCCAACAAAGTAATGTCTCTTCTTTTTAATATGCCGTCTAGATTGGTAAAAATTTTTCTCAAGGAGCAAACGTCTTTTAATTTCATACTGCAGGCACCCATCTGCAGTGATTTTGGAGCCCAAGAAAAAGAAGTCTGTCACTGTTTCCATTGTTTCCCCATCTATTTGCCATGAAGTGATGGGGCCAGATGCCATGATCTTAGTTTTATAAATGCTGAGTTTTAAGCCAGCATTTTTACTCTCCTCTTTCACTTTGATCAAGAGGCTCTTTAGTTCCTCTTTGCTTTCTGCCATAAGGGTGGTATCTTCTGTGCATCTGAGGTTAT
Source organism: Bos mutus (assembly GCF_027580195.1). Classification (NCBI taxonomy): domain Eukaryota; kingdom Metazoa; phylum Chordata; class Mammalia; order Artiodactyla; family Bovidae; genus Bos; species Bos mutus. The sequence goes on along the minus strand of NC_091628.1, from coordinate 64,094,732 downwards.
TGATATTTTTCCCAGCAATCTTGCTTCTTGAATCTTGAAGGGTAACTAGTATATTTAACTTATGTTCATTTTTTTCTCAAAAGTAAATATGGCTAGAATAACTGGGGCTTTCTTCTATCTATGAGCATGTGTTTTTATAACCACATATTTATATTAATTTCTTATTAATAAACATATTGTCAGTTCTATGTTCTCTTCAGTTCCAGCATATGGTACTGATGGGATTTATGTCTCACTGATAGGATTTTCAAATATGAAAATAATTGAAAAGGATAATGTGGATCTAAGAAGCACAGGAGAGAGAAAGGGTCTGTTTTTATTTAGGCTGTTAGAGACCTGAGACCCATGATTTAAAAATAATTGAAGGGACTGTCAGTGCCTCTGTTTGTGCTAAGAACTGGGTAAGTCTCAGCTTTGTGGGGCCTGAAATTTATGAGAATATTTTTTAATAAAAGCTATACAAAATTAGTTGTGAAAATAAACATTTATTTAGACAGGGAAAAGAAATCAAAGCCAATTATACATTTAATTAAGCTGAACATATCATACATGTCAAAATCCAGAAAAGTACCATATTATACTATTTAAAATTATATAAATTAATAATTTTATATATACATAAAATTTACAACATATTGATAATGTTTATAATTAACTACCTGATCTATATCTACAGTACTTTTTCTATATACTATCTGGCCACATACTCCTTGTTCAGGTATTCAGATTAAAAATATTATGGTATTTTCTTGAAAGCTACAAAAATAATTTAGTCATTTTCTAATGTGGTTTATCAAAACTTATTTTTGCTTTTACTTGATATTTTAGCAAATCATCTTTGGTTTCACAGCATGTAAATGGTAGAGCCATGTAACAGTGCTATTGATTTTATGCAAAACATTTCCCAAGTTTCTTTTGTATCATCTCCCTGGTCAAAAGAATGTCAAGTGCAAAAGCCTTGGTTCAAGGGTTCACTTTGTATGGTCAAGGAAGAGAAAAGGGGTGAGTATTCCTAGCATGTTGAAGATGATGGGATGTGTCACTGGAAGTGAGGTTAGAGATGTAGATGGTCACGTGGGGCCTTATAGGCAACCATAAAATATTTTCTGTTACCTGATTGATGTGAGAAGTCAGGGGAAGCTTGTGCTCCAGGGCCACTCAATTAATTTAATTTAACATTTTAACATTCTGGCTGCTGAGTTGAAAAGGACTATAAAAGGCATAAGTGAAATAGGAAGACTAGTCTAAATGTAAGGACAAAAGATCATTTCAGCAACAAAGCCATAAATATTTAAATTAGTTATTTTGAGAACACAGATAAGGAAGCATCTTAAACACAGCAACAAATAAAACCTTTTTACTAAAACTGTAACTAGTCTCTGCTTCTCTCCTTATCTAATAGAGGTCATCCCTATACTGTTGTTAACTTGATACCTTCACTGTTCGACTTCCTATGGTGATAATGGAAACCACAATACTACTTCAATATCTTTGTAGAAATTTAGAGATGATTTATGAAAAATGTAAGAGTTGGGTTTTTCTTACAGTAAAACAAAATACTCAGCTTGATAAAGTAAAACTAATATCTGATGTTGAAATAAATAATTTTATTTACTAAAATCTGTGAATGTAAATTTTAGAAAGCAAAAATCTTTGTATTAATTGACACTTGCATTTATTCTATAATTTTTTGCATTGCTGAAATTATTTGTCTATTTCTGTCTCTAGACTGTCAGACCCTTAAGAACAGAGCCAGGTTCATTCCACTCCATTATTCTCAGCTTTCTCATAGTTATTGGCACATAGAAAATGTTTCATGACTATTTTAAATAAAGGAAGGAAGAACGGTTTAGACAATCATCCCCTAAACCAGGAAGCAAGCCCTTAATCAGAAAAATGGAAGGGATGGATCTGCTGTGAAGTAGGCTGGCATAACCTCTGAGCAAACTGACAAACCTCCCTGATTTTGTTACCCTTTAATCTTACTGTCAGTATCTCTAGAGGGATGGGACCACAAAGGATGAAGGATAACATAAGAATTTTTCCCTACTTCTTATTATTCAAGGAGTTGACTTAATAACCAGGAATATCTATTATATTCCAAGAAGTTCATCATATAAGTCATTGATGTCAAAAGATTTTAGTAAGCTGAATAATTCATTTAATAGTGGCCTCCAGAGATTGCAGTAATAAAAAATCAGAAGGCAAAAAATAACAACAATTGAAGTTTCTTTCCCATACTGCTGAGAAGCTTTAGGGAATAATAATTTCCAGAATTGGCTTGGTATATAGATTGACCTCTATTTGAAAGCTGGCTTTAGCCTCTGACAAGCAGTTTACTAATTGGTCTAAGTATTGTAGAAGAAACAAAAATCAATCACTCAGTCAACCTTTTTCTTAGATGTAATAGACTTCTTAGGCACTAGAACCTTTGTGTTATTAGGAAATATTCTGGGTAAATATCTTTATATTCCACCTTGAAAATCTTTAAAATGAAAAATTCTAAAGATGACTCATTCAGAAAACACACTATAGGAAGCTTTCCTCCTATGACCCTGATAATCTTTCTCCACTCAGCTATCATTTGCATGAATAATTGTAGAGCAATTGAACAAGCAGTATTCCTTATCATCTCTGCACTTTCTGGTTTCAGTTCTTCAAAGAGCCTTCCTATTCTTGTAGCAAGTATGTTCTAAATGTGTGCATATGAGTCAGACCAATGCCTCATCACAAGGGCAGCTTTTATTAGGGTAGTTCTGATGATGCATTATTATAGGATACCTTCACAGTGGTGTCTCAGTAATGATTTATTAGGATGCTGCATCACAGTGTTGATAGAGAATAGAAACTGGCCAAAGAATGACTTGGTAATTTATAATGTTAAAACTATACATTACATATGGAGCTCGTCCCCACTTTTAGGAATGGAAATACTCATTTATGCCATTTTTAAAATAACACATTACCCACGGACAATAAGTTAAACTATGTATAATTAAAATCAGTGTGACTTAATATTTTACTTTCCCTGTATGTATATTACAAAATGATATAAATAAATCATGACAAAAGAATATATATAATTTGTCACCAAACTGAAAAGTTGTTAAAGAAGGCAACTCACTATTTTTAAACTGATTATGCTTTATGACTGTGCATACTGAATTCTTTTATATCAAAGGGTAATTTGCATGGATATTACTATTTTCCAAAAGAAATCATTGCATTGTATTTAGGATTTTTTTAATGAATTAGAGATTTATGCTTCCTATACTTACTCAGAAAGTAGTAAAGCATTTACTTATTGGATAATGTGAATTTTTAATTTGTTCAGGTAAAAACAAGTCAGATGTGACTAATAGTAAGGGTGTTTTAAATCTATTGTTCTATGCAAGAAGTCAGGGTAATTTTTGCCAGTGATAAAATTTTCATGATTAAAACCTTGATGTCTAGATCAATATCATCTGGTAGTTTACTAAGTATACTCCCTAAACCAATTTTTCCTTTTTTAATAGAATTCTGTCCTTGTGACTAAATTTAGGGTCGATAAGATTTAAACAGAAATGATACAGACAATTCTTACAAGACCCACGACTTAAAACCAAACCACTTAGGTAAGTGTGAAGAGAATTAACATCTTTACAATACTGCCTTCCATCTCCTGAAGATATATGTTCACATATAAATTTTATTTAATGTCTTTAAAAAAAACTAAATTTTCTCCAAAATTTCTTTCACTATTAAAAGCTATTTCTAAATGTTTATGTTATTGCAAACATGTATCATTTTTACTATATTTGCTGAATACAGTCATACCCTAGTGTCTGCAGGGGATGGTTCCAAGACCCATACTAGATTAGCAAATCTGGGGACATTTTAAGTCCTTCCAGATCCATGATTCAGTGCCCGCAAATTCAACCAACTGTGGATTGTCTAGTACTTCATTATTTATTGAAAAAAAATCTATGTATAAGTAGACCTGAGCAGTCCAAACCTGTTTTTCAAGAGTCAACTGTCCTTCTGCCAATGTTTATTTATAAATATATAAAATATAAAAAGAAAATGAAATGTTTATTTATAATATCACATATCCAGCAAACTGGTCTTCCTTGGTGGCTCCATGGTAAAGAACCCACCTGCCGAGGCAGGAGACTTGAGTTCAATCCCTGGTCTGGGACGATCCCCTGGAGAAAGGCATGGAAATCCATTCCAGTATTCTTACCTGTAGAATCCCCTGGACAGAGGTGAGCCACAGTCCATGAGGTTGCAAACGGGTGGACATGACTGAGTGACTGAGCACACACACACACCGATATATATATTAGCCCCTTTAAACCACCAATTAAATACTATGAGTAACAATAAGATAAATTTTAGTTACTTCTTTGCAATATATTGCTATTTGGGGTACAATTTGTTGTTAAAGATACAATTTTTTAGGTTGATGTTTTAGTTCAAGTTCTTTAGAAAACAGAACCTGAGGAAAAACTTACATGTTAAAACTCTATGGGGGCCTGCAGTCCCATGGAAGCAGGAATGAAAAGACAAAAAGGAAGTAGAAAAGCACAAAGGAAAAGGTGTATTCATTTTGTGTTTATATTTTTTTGTAGCAAGCACAACTGATTGCTTTGTGTCAGATGACATTTTCACAAAGACCGAATGAGCTCACTGTAAGTTAGAATGGCCATCTAAATGGAAGAAGAAAAAAAAAAAAAAAATTAACCCAGAGATCCCTGGAAACTCTCATTTCCTAGTGGTTAACATCCAATCTATGAACGCACTCTTTCTTGCTTCTGGGTTGCCAGAGGATCTATAGTTCTTGCCCAGTAACTGAGGAGGCACAAAGGTCTTTCCATGTCAGTTGGTGGCATGAAAGTTACCTTCATTTGTGACTAAAGTGGAGCCAGCAGCATTTGTCTGGCTCTTTAGCCTCTGGAGCTGTGAACCCTGAGTAATACCACTTAGGCGAGATAGGAAAGCACACGCTCAACACCTGAGATGATGCATATCCTGAGTGAATCATAGCTTCTCCTTGGGCATGTGTCCACTTACATCCCCTTTAGAATTTATGGATGTTAAATTAGAATAAAAGACACTTATTTCCTTGCTAAGAGGGTTGGTACAAGTGCAAACTTTCAACGTCAGGGCCAGTTATAGTCTCTTGAAAGACTAAAAATGATGAGCAAACCAAACTGCAATCCTTGGTAAGGCAGGGATTAATGGTGCTCCTCTCTTATGTCTGCTGGTCTTTGAGTTCGGATGACCCAGACCTCCATCTGCCATACAGCTGTTGAGCCGTGGCATGGCATGGCATATGCACACAGTCGTGTCTGATTCTTTGTGACCCCATGGACTGTGCATCCCACCAGCCTCCTCTGTCCATGAAATTTTTCCTGACAGGAACACTGGAGTGGGTTGCCATTCCCTTCTCCAGGGGATCTTCCCAACCCGGGGATCGATCCCACATCTCCTGTGTCCCCTACATTGGCAGGTAGATTCCTTACCACTGAGCCACCAGGGAAGCCATGCCTGCTGCCATTGACCCTTTATCATAACTTCAAGGTATAAAAAGCATCTAAACATACCTAAGAACATTGTTTAAGTTCTGGAAATATCCCTCCCTGCTCCTCCTATTTATCAGTAAAGTTAATCACGGACGGTGTTTAAAGTTGTTTTCTCCAGTATGTACCACAGTTCCTTTCTCTGGATGTTAGTCCTCTGACGGAGACAATTTGAAAAGGTCCGGTTGTATTTGCATCTTCCAGTTCAGTGAAATTTTTATGTCTCCGCTTGAAAAGAACTTGCCCGAAGTGGAACCAGGTTCCCTTCACCAGAGGGCCTAAGCCTGAGGAGCACACATTGCACATGTGGGACCCTGGGAATGATAAGGAGATGAGACTCCCAAATGCAAAAATGCTGGTCACTGCTCAGTGCTGGCACACTGGGGTAATGTGTAACAACGGTGGCTTCTGTAAGCAAGTACTTGTTATCTCTACTCCTTTGCTGATTCCTTTGCCTGATGCCAAGTTGCATGCTAAACTGTTTCATTAGTCATTGTATGAGCAGCATTGTAGATGAAGATCTACTGGGCAAGGGAGGCAAATCCATGTCTAGACTACATATTTATTTTGTTGAGGAAAATTATTGACCCACCAAAGTGGAAGAATTCCCCTATGGTACACTTGTCACAGGTTACTGTTTTAGGGCTTCCCAGGGACCTCCGTGGTAAATAACCTGCCTGCCAGTGCAGGAGATGCAGGTTTGATCCCTGGGTGGGGAAGTTCCCTGGAGGAGGAAATGACAACTCCTTCCAGTATTCTTGCCTGGAGAATTCCGTGGACAGAGGAGCCTGGCAGGCTACAGTTCAGATGGTCACAAAGACTCAGATGTGACTGAGCAACTGAACACACACACACTGGCTGTTTTACATGAGGAATGGTAAATAATGAGACCTCAGTATTAGTTTCTTTTGCTGACATCTAGGTCTAGTTACTGAGATTTAGTGGGAAAGCAGTGATGCTTTGGGTCTAAACTGAGCCTTATTTCTGCTGTTATGGCCACTTTCTTCATGAGGCCCTGCAGTTGTTATAGAGAAAGGTGATTTGTTTCATGGAGTCAGTCTGCCCACTGTGTTGACAAGACTATCTTTGGTTGTGGATATTTTCTGGAAAGCATTAATGTGAGGCACAGAGCCCCACATGCTTTTTTCTCATTCCCATAGATTCTATCCACATGAAATTTCCCCAGATTCTCTAGACATTGGATTTCTAGTCTTGTTCCCTTCAAATTCCTAAACCATATCCCATCATTTTCCCATGCATTGAAGTCAGTGTATATCCCCATATCAGGCTACATTTCTTTCTTTCTTTTTTATAAACTGAATGACAGTTGTACTGCTTGCCTTTTACCCACTGGGGAGATTACTCTTTACCACGCTTCTTTAGGTTTGCCTCAGAAAATGGCTATATTGTGGCAACTATGTAGTTTCAGCTAACACTAATGACTTACACCAATCTGTCCATAAGTCATACTCAATTTCTTTCTTCCTCTATGTTACCAAAAGAAGTCACTTGTGGGGACACAGACTTGAGTGAGATAAAGATGCCAGTGTGTCATAAGTAGGGGCCAAGGCCATTTCTTAATACAATTTACTGATGCTTTCAAGACCAGCTAAGGATGATACAGTACTGACCTAACCAGACTTTATGGCTCATGGTCTTATTTCAACAATAACTGGATCTATAGTCACTTGATATCTTATAACACTATGAGGTTTTTGTTGTTTTTTTTTTAACATAAATCCTAGTTCTCTGCTGCAGAAGGCACAGCACTATTCCAGAATCACTGGAGTCTACACATACCCCTTCTGTTCTCATTGTTTAGTCACTAAGTTGTGTCCAGTTCTTTTGTAACCCCATGGACTGTAGCCCACCAGGTTCCTCTGTCCATTGGATTCTTCAGGCAGGAATACTGGAGTGGGTTACCATTTCCCTTCTCCAGCGGATCTTCCCAACCCCACAGATCAAACCCGAGTCTCCTGCATTGTAGGTGGATTCTTTACCACCAAGCCACCAGGAAGCCCTATCCTTTCTGTTTTTTGTTCAGTTGCTGAATCCCTTTGGTTAGGACTTCCTAAAATCTCCACAAAGCTTTTTAATCTACCAGAAGCACCTTAAACAAATGTATATGTTGAGTAAGATAGAAAAAATGGAAAAATCACTTTTTTCTACCCTAGATATGCTGGAAATCCTGTTTTGCCATCCTAGATTGCAGAACTATTTCCAAATGACATAATGTTCCCTTAAAAGTCCATGGTGATCCTTAACAATCGTGCCTCTTTCTTATAGAGGTATGAAATACAAAACTCTACATTTACCCTTGTAAATATGAGTCTTAGCATGCTTCAGATCAGTTGATTCCTAAAAACTTCAGCATTGTGGAAAGCCCCTGAATCATGGTAGAATTTTTCTCCCACAGTTTGACACACATGTCTTACTGGGAAATCTAGTGTACCTGCTACTATATCTACTCACTGGATTCAAGGAACATGATAACATTGTGATGAGTATGCTGTTCAGCAGGATGGCAAGAATATCAAGGAGGATGGGCAAGCCATGAGACTCAAATGGGAGTAAAGACTCCATGATAAATTACCAGTAGTAACTAAGTTCAATGTAACTATTTTTATATTTCCTCTCCAAGTGGCCTTGATCTAGTCTAAAAAAATGGAAATTATTGAGGAAAACAAGGCTTTGTCAGTCAAGTAGTTCTCAAACCTAGTTGTTCACTGGAACTACCTGTAAAATTTTTGATACCAGAGCTCTAATACACTAGAGATTTTTATTTAACTGATTTGGAATGAAGCAAAGGTATTATTTTTAATATACAGACAAGATCTGAGGGCCACTTAAATTAGACTCTTGGAGAACAGAGACTAAGTATCAAGACAAAGAATATAATTTATTAGTTGTCCATAAGTACCTCTGCTTACAGGTTGAAAAGTAATACATTGTTAAACAATTATACCCAGTCATCTCCAACCCACTATCTTCTAAGAAACAAGTAGCTGATGTAAATTGTAAACTATTTATAAATGGAGTAATAAGATTGGCCTTTAGGAAGTCAGGGTCTAGAAACAGGAACTCCTGGTAAAACTATACTCCATCACCTGTATATGGTGTTATAGTTAATCATGGGAAGGGGACTGGAAGAACTAATGAATATTTATACTTTTTTTCTTTTTTTTACTGTTTGCTGTTTTCTCAAGACATAATGGCATTTGGAGTTTATTTTGATTTGTTTACTTAGTTTTCAGTATTCTAGTATTATACAAATCAAGCTACAGTGAATAATTAAATTCAAGAAATGCATACAGTGCATAATTAAATTCAAATAATTCCCATACTCAAGCTATATTTTAAACACTGGAATAATGAAAGATCAAATATTTCCTATTTCAAGATATTCACAGTCCAGTAAAAGCCAACTGTAATTTGATTAAATAGTATTATCACTGCTACGTACGAAAGAGTTTTCATATATAATCCTGTATCACTTTAAGAGCTATGTGTTACTGTCCCCAAGTTACAGAAAGGCAAACCAAGTTTCAGTGAGTTAAGGTGAACCAATAATTCCATATCTATTTCACATAAGAAATGAAGTCTAAATTCAGATTCTCTTGGTTTCAAAGACCATTGTAATTTCACTGTGCTATACACCTTTATGGATCACAGCCTAGTCGTGGTGAAGGGGCTTGCATAACTCAATGAAGCTATGAACCATGTCTTGCAGGACCACCCAAACAGGGATGGGTCATGTGAAGAATTCTGACCACACGTGGTCCACTGGAAGAGGAAATGGTGACCAATCCAGTATTCTTGCTGTGAGAACACAATGAACAGTATGAAAAAGCAAAAATATATGACACCAGAAGATGAGCCCAGGTTGATAGGTGTTCAGTATACTACTGGGGAAGAGCTGGGGGCAATTGCTAGAAGTTCCAGAAAGAATGAAGCAGTTGGGTCAATGCAGAAATGACACTAAGTTGTGGATGTGTTTGCTGGTGAAAGTAAAGTCTGATGCTGTAAAGAAAAATATTGCATAGGAATCTGGAATGTTAGCTCCATGAATCAAGGTAAATTGGACATGGTCAAGCAGGAGAAAGCAAGACTGAACATGGACATCTTAGGAATAATTGAACTAAAATGGATTAAAATGGGCAAATCATCATTATATCTACTACTGTGGACAAGAATCCCTTAGAAGAAATGGAGTAGACTGTATAGTCAACAAAGCAGTCCTACATGCAGTACTTGGGTGCAATCTCAAAAATGACAGAATGACCTCAGATTGTTTTCAAGACAAGCCATTTAATATCACAGTAATCCAAGTCTGTGTCCCAACCACTGATTGCAAAGAAACTGCAGTTGACAGGTTCTATGAAAATCTACAACACCTGCTAGAACTAAAACCAAAAAAAAAAAAAATAGATGTCCTTTTCATCATAGAGGACTCGAATGCAAAAGTAGAAAAGAGATACCTAGAGTAACAGGGAAGTTTGGCCTTCAAGTACAAAATGACGCAGAGCAAAGGCTAACAGAGTTTTGTATGCTAGTTATACAAAACGTGGCTTTTCCAACAAGCAAGAGATGACTACACATGGTGAACACCAGATGATTAATACCGAAATCAGATTATATTATTTGCAGCTGAAGATGGAGAAGGTCTATACAGTCAGCAAAAAAACAAAAACATAGACCTGCAGCTGTCTGTGGCTCAGATCATGAGCTCCTTATTGAAAAATTCAGGCTTAAATTGAAGAAAGTAGGGAAGCCACTAGGTCATTCAGGTATGACCTAAAGCAAATCCTTTATGATTATACAGTAGAAGTGACAAATAGATTCAAGGGATTAGATCTGATAGACAGAGTGCCTGAAGAATTATGGATATAAGCTTGTAACATTGTATGGGAGGTGGTGACCAAAACCATCCCCAAGAAAAAAGAAATGCAAGAAGGCAGAGTGGTTGTCAGAGGAGACTTTACAAATAGCTGAGAAAAGAAGAGAAGTGAAAGACAAGGGAGAAAGGGAAAAATATTACCAACTGAATGCAGAGCTTCAGAAAATAGCAAGGAGATATCAGAAGACTTTCTTAAAAGAACAATGCAAAGAAATAGAGGAAAACAATAGATGGGAAAGATTAGAGATGTCTTCAAGAAAATTGGAGTTGTTAAGGGAAGAAGTATTTCCTATAAGAATGGGCACAATAAAGGACAGAAACAATAAGGACCTAACAGAAGCATAAGAGATTACAGAGTGGCAAGAATACACAGAGGAACTCTACGCAAAAGGTCTTAATGACCCTGATAACCATGATGGTGTGATCACTCACCTAGACCCAGACATGCTGGATTGTGAAGTCACATAACGTTAGGAAACATTTCTATGAACAAAGCTAGTGGAAGTGATGAAATTCCAGCTGAGGTATTAAAAATCCTAAAATATGATGCTGTTAAACTACTGCATTCAATATATCAGCAAATGGGGAAAACACAGCTGTGGCCACAGGACTGGAAAAGGTCAGTTTTCATCCCAATCAAAAAGAAGGGCAATGCAAAAGAATGTTCAAAGTACTGCACAACTGGAGTCATTTCACACGCTGCTAAGGTAATGCTCAAAATCCTTCAAGTTAGCCTTCAGCTGTACGTGAACTGAGAAGTCTCAGATGTACAAACAGTTTAGAAAAGACAGAGGTACCAGAGATCAAATTGTCAACATTTGTTGGTTCATGAGAAAGCAAGAGTATTCCAGAAAATTATCTACTTCTACTTCATTGACTATGCTAAAGCTTCTGACTGTGTGGATCACAACAAATTGTGGGAAACTTTTAGAGATAAGAATTCCAGACCACCTTACCTGTCTCCCAAGAAACCTGTATGTGGGTCAAGAAGCAACAACTGGAACCAGATTTGGAAAAACTGACTGGTTCCAAATCGGGAAAGGGGTAGAAGACTGTATATTGTTACCTGTTTATTTAACGTATATGCAGAGTATATCATATGGAATGCCAGGCTAGAGTATCACAAGCTGGAATCAAGATTGACAGGAAAAGTATCTACAGCCTCAGATATGCAGATGATACCACTCTAATGGCAGAGAGCAACGAGGGACTAAAGAGCCTATTGATGAAAGTGAAAGAGGTGAGTGAAAAAGTTGGCTTAAAACTCAACATTCAAGAAACAAAGATCATGGCATCTGGTCCCATCACTTCAAGACAGATAGAAATAGAAAAGTGGAGACAGTGACAGATTTTCTTTTCTTGGGCTCTAAAGATCACTGTGGACAGTGGCTGCAGCCATGAAATCAAAAGACCCTTATTCCTTGGAAGGAAAACTACGACAAACATAGACAGCATACTAAAAAAGCGACACGTTTTGCTGACAAAGTTGCATATAGTCAAAAGTATGTTTTTTCCTCACATTTTTACGAATGTGGGAGTTGGACATAAAGAAGGCTGAGCACTGAAGAACAGATGCTTTCAAATTGTGCTGGAGAAGATTCTTGAGAGTCCCTTGGACTGCAAGGAGATCAAACCAGTTAATCCTAAGGGAAATCAACCCTGAAGATTCACTGAAAGGACTGATGCTGAAATCAAAGTTCCATTACTTTGGCCACTTAGTGGGAAGAGCCAACTCATTGGAAAAGACCCTGATGCTGGGAAAGAATGAAGACAAAAGGAGAAGTGGGCAGCAGAGGATGAGATGGTTGGATGGCATTACCAACTCAATGGACATGAATTTGAGCAAATTCCAGGAATTAGTGTAGAAGAGGGGAGCCTGGCATGCTGCTGTCCATGGGGTCGCAAAGAGTCGGACCCAACTTAGCAAATGAACAACAGCACCAACATACTGCTTCTTGTTACAGGGCTTTAAGGGAAGTGTTTCTGTTATTTACATCTGTAGGGCCTACAATATAGTCAATAATAATAAATAATTTTTATTGCCTGAATGCATCTGAATCCTAGAAATATTCAGACAAACCAATTTTCCTTTAATTTTGGAATCATTCAAAATGTCCCCCAAATCAATGAAATCATCTGCAGTTTTTTAAATTAAAATCTAGAATAAGTATACTACAGACAATTATGAGTTTATATTGTAGATGCATTTCTCTAGGCTTTTCAAGTCATGTGAGCATTTATCTATATCAATTCTTATGTTCAAAATTGCTCTTTTTAAAATTTAAATTTTTAAAGTAAAGTCGATTTACAATGTTGTGTTAGTTTCAGATGCACAGCAAAGTTATTAAGTTATACAAATAGTTTTTCAGATTGTTTTCCTTTATTGGTTATTATGAAATATTGAGTATGGTTCCCTGGGCTATACAGTAGATGCTAATCCCAAACTCCTAATTTATCCCTCCCCTCCCTTTTGATAACCATAGTTTGTTTTCTTTTTTTTTAATATAAATTTATTTATTTTAATTGGAGGTTAATTACTTTACAATATTGTATTTGTTTTGCCATTTGTCTATTGGTCTGTTTCTGTTTTGCATATGTTTATTATTCTTTTTAGATTCCACATATGAGTTATATCCTATGAAATTTGTCTTTCTGTCTGGCCCATTCCACTCAGCATGACAACCTCTAGGTTCATCCATGTTGCCTAAATTAGCATTATCCCAGCTTTTAATAGCTGAGTAATATTCCATTGTATAAATATACCATATCATCTTTATCCATTCATGTCAATGGACACTTAGGCTTCTTCCATGTCTTGGCACTGTTATAAATAGAGCTGTAATGAACATTGATATGCATGTATCATTTCAAATTATGGTTTTCACCAGATATACGCCAGTAAAAAATTGCTCTTTAATGCTTTATCTCTGAAGCAGAATTTCATGGACCTTTTTTTAGTTACCAAGTTAAAACATTGTCTTCTTCAGATTTCATTGTTGAAATATTAAGTTAAAGGACAAATATTTTTTAGCACCTCTCACATATAGATTTTTCTTACAAAAGTCCTTTGCTTTAATGGAAAAAAAAGTTAAGAGACTATGACCAATGTCCATTTCTCCTTTATCATTTCCCCAGAGTCCCTTTAATTTGCTGAGAATTCAGTGTTTCCCTATCCTTAGTGCTCATATCTAGAACTGTAATGAGCTCCATCTATAGCTTGCCTTTAATTCAGATTTTCCTGCAGTGACCTGATTGGTCATTCTGTACTTTTCTGTGTTTTTTTTTTTTTTTTTAAGGAATAAACTTCCTAAAGTGTTTGTTACTTCGAGTATACTAACGATAGAAAAGAGCCACATTGTAGTTTATTTAAACACACTAATTTTATTCTGCCTTGCTCTCTATTTTTTTCCCCGATCTTTCTTAATTTTTATATGAGGCCTTCAAGAGGTTTTTCTTTCTTTTTTTTAAAAATATAAATTTATTTATTTTAATTAGAGTCTAATTACTTTACAATATTGTATTACTGAAGTGCTTGAAGATCTGTGAAAGAAGAGTATAAGTTTACTAACTCTTTCTTTCAGTTTTAGGACATAAAGTCTAAGGTACTACTTGTTTGGGCTGGGGAAATATCTCCAGGGGTTCATAAAACTTGACTACAGTAGATCTTGAAAAAAAAAAAAAAAAACACTTTGACTTTCATATGCCTACCTTGTAATGTCTTTTTAAAAATTTTTTCCACTATTTATTTCATATTTTCTGAAAGTCTAGTAAAGGTATTTTCTCCTATACACTCACATTTGAAGAAAATTATTTTCAAAAATAAAAGCTTCTCAAATAGCAATAATGAACTCACCATAAGAAGTTAAAATGGAACACATTTTAAATTTATGCATTTCTGATTCTTCTAAAAATCTCATATACATTTTGTATTTAACTCAGTGCTGGTGAAAAGAATTAACATTTCATATTTCATCTCCTGTTTAAATTTTCATTTCATCTTTATATTGTGTCTGTAGAATCTGTTCTTCTCAAAGATATTTCAAAATATTAACCTTTCAATATACATGTTGCCTAAATGAACAAAATAGCATTAGTGTTCTTAGTATTACTAGAGTAATGCAAAATAGCAAAATCACACTTGCATTTCTATGTTAAATCCATTACAGAGCTTCAGAATCTGATGTTGAAAATGTTCATACAGATAATGACTTTTGCTTAAAATAATAGTTGTACAAATGACACATCAATGTTAGAGGCACTTGCTGACCCTAGTTCACACACTGAGAACGCTGACTGTTTCAAACATGAAGATCTTTGCAATTTTGATTTATTTTACTGACAGTCTTTGACTCCATTTTAGAATGATTTGTGTGCCTTATGCTAATGAGTTACTCTTTAGTTCAGTCAGTGTCTTTTGCTGCTTTTAAAACATTGTTCTGTGTTTTAAGAAACTGTGTTCTGAACTCCTTTGACAACTAATTATTATTATTTTTTAAATTTTTTTTTTTAAACTTTATAATATTGTATTAGTTTTGCCAATTATCAAATGAATCCGCCACAGGTATACATGTGTTCCCCATCCTGAACCCTTCTCCCTCCTCCCTCCCCATACCCTCCCTCTGGGTCATCCCAGTGCACCAGCCCCAAGCATCCAGTATCATGCATCGAACCTGGACTGGCAACTCGTTTCATATATGATATTATACATGCTTTCAATGCCATTCTCCCAAATCTTCCCACCCTCTCCTTCTCCAACAGAGTCCATAAGACTGATCTATACATCAGTGTCTCTTTTGCTGTCTCGTACACAGGGTTATTGTTACCATCTTTCTAAATTCCATATATATGCATTAGTATACTGTATTGGTGTTTTTCTTTCTGGCAACTAATTAGTAGTCAAATCAATTTTGGAGATAGCAAAATAATTTGAATTTCATATAGATTTTTTTTTTATATTTAGTACTTCAACTCACAGTAGAATTCCTCAGTGTGTTGATACCTCGACACTTGATAATTTCTGGGAACTCTTTTCCTAAAGATTTTATAAAGTAAAATGTTAAAAGTTTTCTTACATAAAAGCATATCCAGTAATGGCAAATATACAGAATCTCCTTAGAGGATTTATCAGGATTGCTTCTTTATTAAAAAGAAATCTAATATAGGTGGACCTATTGTTCAAAAGATAATTTTTCAACTATTATTATTATAAGACTGCTTAATCTAAAATATTTCAACAAAGATTGAATATCTTTCAATTTCGTAATATACATTTGCAAAATGTGGAAATGAAGGAAAAAATATGATCCTCTCAATAGATGCAGAGAAAAGTGTTTGGCAAAACTTAACATGCTTTCATAATAAAGGCTCTCAACAAATTATATATAGAGGAAACATACCTGGATAAAATACAAGTCATATATGATAAGCCCATAACTAACATACTTGATGGTGAAAACCTGAAAGTATTTCCTCAAAAGCAGGAATAAGAAGAGAGTGCCCCCTTTGCCACTCCTATTCAGCAAAACCCTGGAAGTTCTAGCAAGAGGAATTAGGTAAGAAAAATAAATAAAAGGCATCCAAATCAGAAAGGGACAAGTAAAATGGTCTCTGTTTGCCAATGACTTGATTTTTTTTTTTTTTTTGTAATTTGAACAAAATTTGTGTTTATTAATAATACTATATCACATGTTCTAATAATACTATAATACTTTAATATATGTAATACTATAATACTTTAATAATACTATATCACATATTTTCTATTTTTTAATTTTTTACTACCTATTATTTCTTTTTTTTTCTGCTGATGTTTTTTAAATTTTATTTTATTTTTAAACTTTACAATATTGTATTAGTTTTGCCAAATATCAAAATGGATCTGCCACAGGTATACATGTGTTCCCCATCCTGAACCCTCCTCCCTCCTCCCTCCCCATACCATCCCTCTGGGTCGTCCCAGTGCACCAGCCCCAAGCATCCAGTATCATGCATGACTTGATGTTTAAAAAAAAAACAATACCCTACAGAATCAGCAAAAAATATTTGAAATAATAAACAAAATCAGTAAAGTTGCAGGATACAAAATCAATATACACAATTCAGTATGCAAACAAACTACCCAATAAAAAAATTAGGAAAAGAATCCCATTTACAATGTCATCAAAGAAATTAAATACATAGGAATAAATTTAGCCAGGAGGTGAAATGTCTGCACACTGAAGACTATAAAACACTGATAAAAGAAATCAGACACAAATAAATGGAAAAATATTTAATATTGACAGATTGGAAGAATTAATATTATTAAAATGTCTATATTACACAAAGTGATGTACATATTCAATGAAATCCCTATCAAATTTCAAGTCGTATTTTTTTTCACAGAAATAGAAAAAATCTAAAAATTCATTTGTAGTCACAATAGTTCCTAAATGGCCAAAGCAATCTTGAAGAAGAATAAAGCTGGTGGCATAACACTTCTCAATATCAAGCAATACGAAAAGCTATAGTAATTAAAAGTGTATCATGATGACATTAAAAGACACAAAGATCAATGGAATACAATAGAGAGTCCCCAATAAATCTATACTTACATGGTCAACTAATATTTGACAAAGGAGCCATGAGTATACAACAGATAAAAGTTGCTTCAACAATTGATGTTGGGAAAATTGGATAACCACATGCAAAAGATGACATTAGACCCCTATCTTGTGCCACTCACAAAAATTAACTAAAAATGTAAAACATTATGTTTAGCATGCTTAAACATAAGAGCTGCAACAATCAAACTCCAGTAAAAAAGTAAGAAAATCCTCCTTGACATTGGTTTTGTAATTAATTTGGGGATATGACACCAAAAGCACAAGCAACAAGAGCCAGAAATAAACAAATGGGACTATATCAAACTAAAATGCTTCAGCACAGCAGAAAACAATCAACAAAATAAAGAGGCAACCTAAAAAATGGGAGAAAATATTTGCAAATTAGATAAGGGGTTACTGCTGCTGCTGCTGCTAAGTTGCTTCAATCGTGTCCAACTCTGTGTGACCCCATAGACGGCAGCCCACCAGGATCTGCCGTCCCTGGGATTCTCCAGGCAAGAACATTGGAGTGGGTTGCCATTTCCTTCTCCAATGCACGAAAATGAAAAGTGAAAGTGAAGTCGCTCAGTCGTGTCCGACTCTTCGCGATCCCATGGACCGCAGCCTACCAGGCTCCTCCATCCATGGGATTTCCCAGGCAAGAGTACTGGAGTGGGGTGCCATTGCCTTCTCCAGATAAGGGGTTAGTATCCAACATATGTGTATAAAATAACCCATTATTTTTAGCATTAGCTATGAGCTGAGTAGGAGAAGGCAATGGCACCCCACTCCAGTACTCTTGCCTGGAAAATCCCAGGGACGGGGGAGCCTGGTGGGCTGCCTTCTATGGGGTCGCACAGAGTCGGACATGACTGAAGCGACTTAGCAGCATGAGCTGAGTATAAATGTAAATGTAATTATAAAATGAAGTTTATTTTGAATATCATTGCTGTATTCTAAGGTACAAATAAAGGTATATAAAAATTCATGAACAAGGTCTTAAGGAACATTGTGATTTTAGGGTATATCAAATCTTATTATTATGAATAATATTTATTAAAGCATATTACTATTAAAGTAAAAAAATAAAAAGTTTTCTCTAAATCTATTCTGGAAACCAATCTTTAGATTTGAAAGTTAATTTAGATTTTAAATTCATAAAAATATGAATTTCTATGAAGAGCTTTTAAAATAATTGACTCAGTAACAAATTTAATTTATTAAGTAGCTAAATGTGAAAAAGTCATATAATGAAAATTTCTCCATATTTTCTATTAACATCCTCACTTTTATTTCCTTAAGGGGAAATAGAAAAATAAATATTTTATGAAGAAACAACTTGTAGACAAGATGAATAGGGCATTAGAATAAACCTCTCCTGAATGTCACTCTCGTGTGTTTATTCAATTGAACCAGACCATTTTTAAGAGCATAGATACTAAAGAAACAAAACCAAAAAAATCAGTGACACATCTTTACAGATGTGAAATTCACAAATACGAGAAAAATGTATACCAAATGATTTTATTCTTACAAGCAGTTTGTTGAAAATAGTGTCAAATACTTTCCACTGGTTTAATTCCTACGAATAAATACAGCAAGAACAATGCAGAGTGAAATATAAACCAATAACTTTGAGAAGAGTGTTATGAGCTTGATATAGTGAAGATAGACAATATTAATTTAATTATTGCTTTTCTTCAGGCTGAAACCTTGAAAATTTGAAACTGGATTTGATGTGAATTCAAAATTATTTAAAATAACAGCAATTTTCCAATACTAGTAAGTAACTTTTAAACTGGGTCTGGGCAGTTTAGATTTTACAGATCAGAGATATTTGGGGACAGACAAATTAAGTGATCTATACAAATCATTGTCAGCATAGATGATGGTACTGAAAATTTAAAAGTTAACTTTTCTAAGATTTTATGCCAAAAATAAAACAGTAAAGCAAACTTTGTTTGAAGTTTAAAAGGTACAAGATTTGAAAATTTTATTTCAAACACACACATGTAGAAATAATCAGGAAATCACTGTGTCTCACTATGCAGTTCAAACAACCCCAAGTTCCCTGAGACCTCCAGGATCATTTTCATAGAAACAGTGACAGTGTGTGCCTTTTTCACTCTACAGATTCTTGCAAAGGTATTACACAATCAAAGTAGATAAAACTGCTTACATCTTGATATTAATAAAGGCAGTTTTTCCAAAGGGACTGAAGTTTCTATTCTGCACTGCCATAGACTTGCTGGGAAGAGAATGGGGAGGCACCCTTTTCAGTTAAGTATGTACCTAAGGAGATCAAACTAGTTAATTCTAAAGGAAATCAACCCTGAATATTCTCTGGAAGGACTGATGCTAAAGCTGAAGCTCCAATACTTTGGCCACCTGATACAAAGAGCTGACTCATTGGAAAAGACCCTGATGCTGGGAAAGACTGAAGGCAAAAGGAGAAAAGTCAGCAGAGAATGAAAATGGTTAGACAGCATTACAGACTCGTTGGATGTGAACTTGAGAAAACTCTGGGAGATAGTGAAGCCTAGGGAAGTCTGGTGTGCTGCAGGCCATAGAGTTGGACACAACTTAGTGTCTGAACAGCAACATGTTCCTAATGAAGCAGGGAAATTATTCATTTTCTTACATCTCACATCTGAAGTACTTTACAAAAATACTCTGTGTGACAAAAAGAGAAGTTCTTGGAAAACTGCAATGGTTATTTTCAGGAAAAGCATTCTGTGATTGAGTTATAAGCTCAAATAGCTGTTTTTTTCACAGAATAGCAGTTTTATTTAAAAGAACAAGTGACAGACTATAAGCTATCAGATTCAGGTACTGGTCACTTTCTTGAAAATGAACCCAATGAGCCATCCGCTTTAAGAAAACTGACAGTTCTGCTGCCAATTAGAAAATTCAATCTTTGAATTTTATAAAGCTTATACCTGTCACTGTACCTTTGACAAATTTGCAATACTTAAGATCTTCAGATAAGACTGGCTGTATTTTTATATTAAATAACGAAATGTGTCAACTTCTAGGGCATCTCCATATCTCAGTGAATCAATCTATTTCAAATGACCAGCGCATGAAGATACACAGCATGTATGAGGAAACGATCTTTTCCAAGTTCAAATTAGGTCAATAAATTTTAATGTGTATGTGCACTAGAGAAAGTTCAGCTATGTTTGAAGATTCCACATTACAGATAAACTTTGAGCGACTACCATCTATCATATTTTGGTGTAGTACCAAAAATATTAACAATTACCTGAAAAGTATGATATTCCTCCCTTTTAAGTCTAACTGCCTTGTATTTGTCAAAACATAAGTATATCTATAAAAATATATAGCAATGTGACTCTTCTCACTGATTTCTTTTGGAGTTTTAAAAATAGTTATTTTAATCTAGTAGTTTTTCTTAAAAATATATATTATGCTGACAAGCAATGGGTTTATTTTATTATTTCTAAGTGAATAAAGTATTTACAAATTTCTGTTTCATTTTCAATAGAGACAAAATAGGTTAAAAATAATCAAATCAAAACTCATTATTTTCAAAACATTTTTAAGGTTCTAAATCATTATAAGATCAAATGTTTAAGAATTGCTATATATACATATATATATGTGTGTGTATATATATATATATATATTTTTAAATTAGATCTATCTATCTGTCAATAGATATCTCCTTAAATATTTAAAGTGTTTTTGATTTTCTGATGGAATCTTTACTGAAATAGTTTTCAAACAATATATTTTCTGTGAAGCAAATCATTAAAAATGAAAATTTCAGACTAATGATCTTATAAGTTTAAATATCAAAGTCATAATAATTTAATCATCAGAAAAATGAGATTCCTATAGAATTAGCTCATGGTAACCATGACAAAATATTTATTTAATCTGCGCCTATCAATTCCCCCTTAGAAAATAAAACATATATCTAAATCTAAGTATACAGACAGTTCTAAATTTGATAAACTTTCTAAACATGAAAGTTCTAAATTTGATAAATAACATGTGCATGTACACACGCACACATATACTAATGTACACACAAAGTCATGTAGATGCAATATTAAACTGTCAGTGTTAAATATTAAAGTATATTAATAGATTATTTTACTATTGAAATATAAATTTTAAAAATAAATCATTTAAAACAATATATGTTTTGTTTTTTGATAATCAGAATATAAGAAATCAAACCAGAAACTAATCAAAATTGTTCCTTAAGAATAGGAATGAATGGATGTGAGACTTTCAGATTTTTTTTAATGTAATACTACCTTGATGTTGGATCATCTAAATATTTATTTGAAAAATAAATATTAATGAGGATCAAAACCAAATTCTAAAACTGTACATAAAAGCAGATATACCTAATTCTGAATCAAATTGAAAATATATTTACATGGAAAATATGTTTGTCAAATAGCTTGAATACAGTAATCATCTAACCAGGATATTTTTATACCCCAGATAACTGCAGAGTAAGATTGAATTTCACCAAGGAAATTTATTTCTAGAATAACTGCATAATAATCTTGAAAATATTTATGCTTTAATAATATAAAGAAATAAATACTTGAGTTAAAGATGAGATAAGGCTTTTTTAAAACTAAGTTTTTTTAATGATAAAAAAGAACTCACATAAAATAAAAGAAACTCAAGAAAGTTTTACAATGTTAAGTTTGAAATGGACATATCAGCTTGATATCAAGAGTCATGACAATCCTACTCGAAAAGAAAGATAAAAGGAAGCCCATAGCAATCACTGATTCATAACAGTTCTGAATCTCAGCCCAGTATATGTTTCCAGTTCCTTAATATGCACCCAGTTTTGCTGCCTAGAAATGAATTGCCATAGCTTTTAACTCTACTGTCTGTGATCTTTCCCCCACCTACTACAAATCATCATTTACTAAGAACAGTTCTTCTTTTTTCTTTTTCTTTTTGCAGCTACATTAATCTTCTTAGTCTTATCTGTAACAGATTTTGGGTACAAAGGGCTATTTTAATTTGAACAACCTTTGTAATTTTTTACTCCAATTTTAGTTACTTCCTTTAAAAACATCAGTAGTTTCCTGTTAATCAACTCAGACACATAAATCAACTCAATCAAAGCCCTTCTCTACCTTTTGATCCCTGAAAATCTATGATAGTATGACACCTTAAAGATTCTTAGAAGGTTTTTTAATATTAACAGAGTTAATGTTTCACTCTTAAAATACTGAGAAAGTTTAAAGTAGCTGAGAGGGTCTATGACACACTATCTTATATCTTTCTGTCTTCTAGGCAGTTTTGCATTCGACCCTTGACATCTTTACCTTTTAACTCTGTCTTTATGGGGTGGATTTGATATTTGCCCTATGCCATTACTTTCTTTGAGAAGTTCTTGCTCTCTGACCAAACTGCCTTAGACTATCTTGTTGTGCCAATAAATTCTGCTTAGAAACTGTACATTTCCTTACAAGTTTCATCTTCAGTCCTCATATTTTATCTCAGGTAGTGAGAAAAATCCAGTAGATGATTTCAACAAACTGCTCACATTCAACAATCTCCCTAGTCAATTACATAACCTTTCTATTCTCCAATAAAACATTCTGCTACTATAAGCCTTGTCTTTCTCAAAATTCCAGTAACATCTTGCTCACTGTCCTTCAAGTCCTTACCAACTGTCTCCTTAACACCCCTCCAATTTCTGCTTGCTATTTGATCCCAAAGTAGATTCCACATGCTTTATGTTATTGGTCTGCTTACTTCCAGATACCAAACTTTGTTGTAGTCATTTATTGCTGCAAAACAAGCTGCCCCAAGACTTAATGCTCAAAACAACTATTCTATTTCACTCACAATTATTAAATTCAGTAAATTTCAGCTAGGTGGTTCATTTTTGACCAACATATTATTAGCATCACTTATTGAGCTAGAGTATTGTATAGGTTTCCTAAAGAACGCGGGTATACCTGTGGCGGATTCATTTCGATATTTGGCAAAACTAATACAATATTGTAAAGTTAAAAAAAAAAAAAGAACGTATAGATAATAAATTACCACAAACTTGGTGGCTTAAAACATCAGAAATGTATTCTCTCACAGTTCTGGAGACTGTCAAAATCCAAAGTCCAAAGTGTCCATTCAGGCCATGCATCTTCTGAAGGCACGAAAGAAGAATCCTTCATTGCCTCTTTCTAGCTACAAGAGACTCCCGGTAACCCATAACATTCCTTGGGTTACAGCTATATCATTTTAATTGCTGCCTCTGTCTTCATATGACATTCTTTTCTGTGTCCTCTCTTTTCTTATAATGTCATTGGATTTCAGGCCCATCTTAATCCAAAATATTTTGTTAATTTAATCTTCATGAATTACATCTTCAAAGACTATCTTACAATGAACTATCATGACATCAAAATCATTACTTTCATATGGTTTAGCAACAATAAAATAAAAATAATATATAATTTCATACAGTTGATTTCTTAAGTATACAATTAATTAATATATATATATATATATATAATAATATATATAATAAAAGAGAAAACATTGGTAAAATCTGCTGAACCTGGTTAGGAAATATATGGTTATTCATTGTATTCAAAATTCAAATGCCATCCTTTTGAAAATTTCATTGAAAGAATGTTGGGAAAGAAATAAAATTTAAAAGATAAATATAGCACAGCTTTGTTGCATGGCAGAAGACCAAACTGCTGTTTTAATATGTTAAGTAAAAAAGTCCCCTGGAGAAGAAATCGCAACCCATGCCAGCATTCTTGACTGGAAAATTCCATGGACAGAGGAGCCTAGTGGGCTACAGTCCATGGGGTCACAAACAATCAGACACAACTGAACACACACATACAAACATTGATAAGAATTATGGATGAATTGTGGTTGGTCACAGGAAGAAAATAAAATAAAGCTTCAGAATCATTGATGAGGGCATACAAACTAACTCAATCCTAAATTTCCCTAAAACTGCCTTTTATATCATTCATCTGGAAGGCAGTTGTATCAATAAAATTAAATTCATGTTTAAGCTAGCAACTTGAAAAATAACCATTCATTTATTGGATAGCCCCTTCTTCTTCTTCTGAGAAACAGGGACTGGTCTCTTTTTTCCTAGGATTTCCAAGAATAGAGAAGGTCAGTTAAATTTAGAAGTAAGATCAGCAATGTCTATACAATTTAAGGGCAGAAAAAAGTGAGAGATCTTCTCAGAGGAGACATGAGGTTACAGCTCAGCTTGAACAGTAATTCTGTGGATACTTGTTCTATAGAGCAAGGTCTCTGGACTATAATTATCATCAGTACTTGAGAGCATATTAGAAATGTAACATGTTGGTGTTCACTCTATCCCTATTGAGTCAAATTTATTGGAAGTGGGGTCCAGTTTTTTGTCTTAACAAGCTCTTCAGGTCATTCTTATGCTTCCTAACGCCGGAGAGCTAGTGGTTTTTTTTCCTACACTCTCATTGTCTTTGGACTGTCAGAAAATTTTTTTAAAAGTTATATCCAGTAATCAGTTTGTGCTTTGTGGAATTAGGAGAGATTGTATTGAGGGGTATACGAGAGAGCAGTGACCCCTGCGGGTGCTGATGGAGAAGTAAAAGTGTCAGTAACAGAGAGAGAGTTGCTGTGACTGGGCTGTTGGATAACAAGAAAAACATCAAGTTTGAGGAAAATAAGAAAGCCTGAAAACAACCTGAAACACTATCTTTTTTTTTTTTTTTGGACCTACACAAGGCTAAATTTTTGAAAACTCTCACAAATCACTGGCGTAAAAATTGTTGCTGGAATTATTTTTGACAAGTAGCCTCTCTGAGGTTCCTTGTATTTATATTTTGGTTATAGAAGGAAATGGGACCTTGTTTCCAGTCACAGAGGGATGAGGCCTGGTATAGACAGCATCTGTCTATCTACATCTATGCATCTGTGAATCTATCTATCTTCATCATTATCATCACCATCATTACCTATCTGGCATCTGTTCTAAGTATAACTTTTAGGCCATAATCATGTACTCTATATTCTCCCACTCTTATTCTTATCCCACCTCAGTTTATCTTTCACACGACAGCCAAAGAAACCTTTCTAAAATCCATATCTTCAGTATCTCCCTCCAGTATCCTTGCCTGGAAAATCTCATGGACAGAGGAGCCTGGTGGGCTTCAGTCCATGGGGTCACAAAGAGTCAGGCATGAGTGAGTGACTAACACTTTCTTACTTACTTTGTCCTTTAGGTGGATTGAAAAGTAACTTGTACATTAGATATGATTTTTTTGGTTCCAGATAATTTTTCAACATAATATTTTACTAATATCCTTGCTTTCATCATTAGTAGATTGTTTTCTAGGTTTACTACACTACTCAGATTTCTCAAATGAGTATATTCTCAGATTTTTAAGTGTTTTCATCAAGTTTGCATTCTCTGCATGCGTGCTAAGTCACATCAGTCGTGTCCGACTCTTCACTGCTTTGGACTGTAGCTCACCAGGTTCCTCTGTCTCCTGGGATTCGCCAGGCCAGAATACTGGAGTAGGTTGCCACACCCTCTTGCAGAAGATCTTCCTGACCAGGGATCAAACCAGTATGTCTCCTGTGGCTCCTGCATTGCAGGCAGATGGTTTACCACTGAGCCACCAGAAAAGCCCTTTCATTCTTTAATCCTCTCAAACAGGAAACTGATAATTTACTTTCAAGACCTTTGTCAGGCTTCATCTCAAAATAACTTTCTTACCCCCAAAGATTGGACTGAATACCCTTCACTTTGTCTTCCATGAACTTATATTTAAATAAATGCATCACACTATATTATTAAGGTCTGAACAAATGTATTCCTCTCTGAATATCTCATTAAATAAGCATCTTCTTAGAAACAAGTATTGTATTTAATTCATTCATAGGTCCAGGTGAGTAAATCAACACCTGACTGAAAGAAGTTGCCTAATACATATTTTATGCATTCAGCTCAGTTCAGTTGCTCAGTCCTGTCTGACACTTTGCGAGCCCCTGAACCGCAGTACTCCAGGCCTCCCTGTCCATCACCAGCTCCTGGAGTCCACCCAAACCCATGTCCATTGAGTCGGTGGTGCCATCCAACCATCTCATCCTCTGTTGTCCCCTTCTCCTCCTGCCCTCAATCTTTCCCAGCATCAGGGTTTTTTCAAATGAGTCAGCTCTTCGCATCAGGTGGCCAAAGTATTGGAGTTTCAACTTTAACATCAGTCTTTCCAATGAACACCCAGGACTGATCTCCTTTAGGATGGACTGGTTGGATCTCCTTGCAGTCCAGGGGACTCTCAAGAGTCTTCTCCAACACCACAGTTCAAAAGCATCAATTCTTTGGTACTCAGCTTTCTTTATAGTCCAACTCTCACATCCATACATGACCACTGGAAAAACCATAACCTTGACCAGACGGACTTTGCTGGCAAAGTAATGTCTCTGCTTTTTAATATGCTGTCTAAGTTGGTCATAACTTTCCTTCCAAAGAGTAAGCATCTTTTAATTTCATGGCTGTGGTCACCATCCACAGGGATTTTGGAACCCAGGAAAATAAAGTCAGCCACTGTTTCCCCATCTATTTGCCATGAAGAGATGGGACCAGATACCGTGGTCTTAGTTGTCTGAATGTTGAGCTTTAAGCCAACTTTTTCACTCTCTTCTTTAACTTTCATCAAGAGGCTCTTTAGTTCATCTTCACTTTCTGCCATAAGGTTGGTGTCATCTGCATATCTGAAGTTATTGATATTTCTCCCAGCAATCTTGATTCCAGCTTGTGCTTCCTCCAGCCCAGTATTTCTCATGATATACTCTGCATATAAGTTAAATAAACAGGGTGACAATATACAGCCTTGACGTACTCCTTTTCCTATTTGGAACGAGTCTGTTGTTCCATGTCCAGTTCTAACTGTTGCTTCCTGACCTGTATACAGGTTTCTCAAGAGGCAGGTCAGGTGGTCTGGTATTTTCATCTCTTTCAGAATTTTCCACAGTTTATTGTGATCCACCAAGTCAAGGGCTTTGGCATAGTCAATGAAGCAGAAATAGATGTTTTTCTGGAACTCTCTTGTTTTGGGGATGACCCAGTGGTTGTTGATAATTTGATCTCTGGTTCCTCTGCCTTTTCTAAAACCAGCTTGAACATCTGGAAGTTCACGGTTCACATATTGCTGAAGCCTGGCTTGGAGAATTTTGAGCATTACTTCACTAGTGTGTGAGATGAGTGCAATTGTGCTGTAGTCTGTGCATTCTTTGGCATTACCTTTCTTTGAGATTGGAATGAAAAATGACCTTTTCCAGTCCTGTGGCCACTGCTGAGTTTTCCAAATTTGCTGACACATTGAGTGCAGCACTTTCACGCATCATCTTTTAGAATTTGAAATAGCTCAACTGGAATTCCATCACCTCCAGTAGCTTTGTTCGTAGTGATGCTTCCTAAGACCCACCTGACTTCACATTCCAGGATATTTGGCTCTAGGTGAGTGGGAATGATCACACCTTTGTGATTATCTGGGTCATGAAGATCTTTTTTGTACAGTTCTGTATATTCTTGTCACCTCTTCTTAATATCTTCTGCTTCTGTTATGTCCATACCATTTCTGTCCTTTATTGAGCCCATCTTTGCATGAAATGTTCCCTTGGTATCTCTAATTTTCTTGAAGAGATCTCTAGTCTTTCCCATTCTACTGTTTTCCTCTATTTCTTTGCATTGATTGCTGAGGAAGGCTTTCATATCTCTCCTTGCTATTCTTTGGAATTCTGCTTCCAAAGAGAACTTCACTTCTTTTCTTTTCACAACTATTTGTAAGGCCTCCTCAGACAGCCATTTTGCTTTTTTGAATTTCTTTTTATGCATATGTAAATGCAAAAATAATGGATGAATATTTTGTCTTCTAGTTAGTTATTATCTTATGAGCACAAAGAAGCATAGCTCCTTAAGCAGGCTCGGATATCAGGCCAAGCACTGGGACTTACATCAAGGCAGTTTAACCAGCTCCATACTTGCTCAGTTTACATGATGCCCGTCTTATGCTCCAGTACTGCCAACGTATTTATGTCTCGCTTGCCCATGTTCATGCTTGCTTCCTCGTGCCATGAAATGCTCCGTTATTTCTTTGTAGTACCTCCTTATTAACTCAAGCTTTTCTCCCTCAGAAAACCTGAGTACGTTCTCCCCCATGTAGTAAAAGCCCTGCTAATATCTGATACAGCTGCATAGTTGTCTTTTTGGATTTCTGATTTTGTAATGGCCCTGGGAATCCCATCACAGGATGACTCACCTGTCATCATGGAACACACTATCTCTGGATTAATCTTTCTGATTTCTTCAATCCCCTTCCTGCCTCAACTGCTACTCTCCTATTTATAAACACTATGTCCTGCGTGTGTATCTCATTTCCATGTGTCTGTCTCTGGTGCCTACACCACTGTTGGAAGTGAGTGCTTTCCAGATAATGCTCCCACGACTATACCAGGCCACCTCAGTATAGCAGGAAACAACTTTACTACTTTTATATTCCTCCATAATACTTAGAACTCAAAGCATGGCCACTTTCCAGTAGCATCTCAACATATATCTTATGAAAGTTTTTAAATACATGTGTAGTTTTATATATAATATAATTGCACATAATGTATATAATGTTTCTTCATCTTCAGATTGCTATTTAATTTAAAATAATGAAAAACACCTCACCATGTGGAAAAAGCATGATACAATTGCTGCTTTGTATCCCTAAGTTCTGCATTCTTGAATTCAACCAAACATGGATCAAAAATATTTGGAACAAAAATTCCATAAATTTCCAGAACTTGAATCTGCCATGTGCCAGCAACTATTTACATAACACTTACATTGTGTAAGGTAGTATAAGAGACAATTTAAAATATATGGGAGGATAACATAGGTTATATGGTAATATTTTTGTCATTTTTTTTATTTATAAAATAATTTTATCTAAGAGAATTGAGCATCCTTGGGTTTTGGTGTCCTGGGGTGGGTTCTGGAACAAATACCCCACGGGTACTGAGAGACAACTATATTTTTAAAACAGTTTGATTTTAAAATCTGATTAGTTATTTAATAGTTATGTGACATAAGCTCATGCTGAGCTTCATCTGTGAATGAGCATAATAACACGTATTTCTAAAGAGTAGCATTAAGATTGAATTTTAAATTCTGTAAAAAATTGAATCACTTTTCCAGGTTTATACAGATAAATATTGGTGGAGAAAAGACTAGAGCTGAGGTTTAAAAAAAAAAAAAAAAACTAGCACAGGTTTTTTTTTTAATGATACCTGTGCTAGGATTGGCTAATCATTAAAAACTAAGAGATTAAAATGAAGATAGAAAAAAAGAGGTAAATGAACATGATGAGAAAGATAAGGGGAAAAAAAATGGGAATTTTATCTCCTTTGAAGAAAATTCAATCCACTGGAAAGTGTTACAGGAATAGTTCAATGTTATTATTTCTTCATTTTATATATGCATAATATACAAGAGTATACATAATTGCTAACTCAAAGTATGTATCAGATTATATCACATCATTCTTAAAAAGCAAATAGTAATTGTAAATAAGCTTAGTATCTTGTTGTAAAATTGCAACTCAATATGAAATTTCAGAAATTAATCAGCCAATCAGACACATTAAGTTTTGAAATGTCTTTGCTGGTCTCATCCATCTACAGCCTAAAATTTAAGGATTGAGACATATATATTACCATATATAAAATTAGAGAGCCAGTGGAAATTTGCTTTATGATGCAGGGAGCTCAAATCCAGTGCTCTTTGTCAACCTAGAGGGGAGAGATGGCATGGGAGGTTTGAAGGAAGTTCAAGAGGGAGGGGACATATGTATACCTATGGCTGATTGATGTTGATATATGGTAGAAATCAACAAAATATTGTAAAGAAATCATCCTGCAATTAAAAATAAATAAATTTTAAAGAAAGCATTGAAGGAATAAATGTCAATGAATATAGTAAGGAAATGTTTGACTTAGTTTATTTAAAAGTAAATAGCAAAACCTCATAAGTCATAAAACTTATGGTAATGTAATTTACATTGAAATATGCAAAAACCATTTGCTCATGAGCAAAAAATATTTTGAAAATGTTTTAATGTAAAATAAAAATGACATTTGTGTTGCTTACGGTGCATCAGGATTTATAACCCAAAACTATTTTCAAAGAAGACAGACTCTTAAAAGTCATACTTACATACAATCATTTGGATCAAAAATAACAAAAGTAAATGTAACTTCAAACACAAATATAAAATGATGTTTACTGAAAGTTTATTTCCTCTTACTTATTTTCTTAACTTAAAATATGAAAGTTATTTTTAACTTACTGTGAAGATTTAATCTTTGTTAAGCCATTTTAGCTGTCATAGCTGTGAGTTATTCAATTATATAGAGAAAATCCGTAGTTAATAAAAGTTTAATACAATTTAAGCTTCCCAAGACTATTAAATCTCCCACCCATAATGTATCAAAAGCACATGTCACTGTTAGATATTCAAAGGTAATCTGTAGGCATTCTACCAAAATAATGAATGCAAATCTCTGTAGGCATAAAAGGTAATACAAAAATCAGGTAGAGCACATTGTAAGCCCAGATGTCCAAAGTTTATCTTCACAGAGCAGCTTCACTGTTACTAAAATAATACCCCCAAAATGAATTAAACATATGTACTGTCCAGGCACTGGCTCCTAAGAATGGACAGGAGCGAGCTTAACAGATAAAATAGAAGGATACTAAATGTCCGCTCTTACCCTACTTAAATAATTGGTAAATAGCATATACTGAAATTTTATATTGTATTTAAAGACAAATGCATTGAATATGACATAACCAAAATTTGATAAATTATACTGAATGTTGTTGAGTAAAAATAAAATTTAACCTACTTGATGATGATTTTGTCATGATAAACACTTCTAAAAATATACCTATTTATTCATCTTACAAGACATTTGCAAGAGGATAGGATGTTGATAAAATGAGCAAATTAAATATCAGTCTTTGTAAAATTTGTGTTTTAATCCTACGGAAGATATATAAGAATTAAAAAAAAAAAAAAAGAATTTCAAAATATAACCTATAGCACAGTCACAAAATGAACACAAAAACACTAACATTTTTTCAAATAGCTAATTTATAGGAATTGATATGTTGCCAGAGAACACAATTGAGATGAATTATTTAAATTAAAGTTCTGGATTTTCATTATGCAGAAAGTCACTGGTAAAAACAATTTGTCAAAAATAAAGGGGAATGTAACATGCCTTTTGATTAAATATGAAAAAAGAAGGAAAACATTAGTATTTCTACTGCACCTTATCAGCAGTGCTAAAGAGGTCAAAGTTCATTTGAAATACCAAATGTGTGTGTGCTCAGTTGTGTCTGACTTTCTGGGGCCCCATGGACCCACCAGGCTCCTCTGACCGTGGAATTTTCCAAGCAAGAATACTGGAGTGGGATGCGATTTGCTACTCCAGGGGATCTTTCCCACCCAGTGATAGAACCCAGATCTCTTAAGTCTGCTGCATTGGCAAGTGGATTCTTTACCACTGGAGCCACCTGGGAAGCCCAATTGCAACTGTAAATTACTTCTTTTTTTTATTCTTGTTAAAAGGAAATGTCTGAAACAGAAGTAGAAAGTGAAAGAGAGAAGGAAAGAGGTAAGGGAGGAAAATGGAGGAAAGAAAGGATGGGGAGGGTGGGAAAGAAGGAAGAGTTTGATTCAAACAATTTAAGAACCTCCATTTCAGAGGCTAGAACAAATTCCTTCTCTTCTCAGGTTAGCCCATTGTATCATGCAATTTCTAAAATATTGTGAAATTATTGAGGCATTTTGAGGCAATTGTAAGGAATTTTAAAGTGACGTCAGTAGAGATGAATGCCTTTAATTTCCTAATAATATTTTTTGAAAAGACAGGGATATAAAACAATACAAACATTATTCATGCATTGGTTTTTAGGGAACATGATTTTCTTTTCTCAACAAATTAAATATAATTAATTGATGCTTTTGAACTGTGGTGTTGGAGAAGACTCTTGAGAGTTCCTTGGACTGCAAGGAGATCCAACCAGTCCATTCTAGTTGGTGATGGACAGGGAGGCCTGGCGTGCTGCGATTCATGGGGTCGCAAAGAGTCGGACACAACTGAGCGACTGAACTGAACTGAACTGAACTGAAGACCTTTTTCTACACACTGCCCTAGTTTTAACCTCAACTCATCATGTCAACAATGTCTTATAGAGGCTCTGCTTTATAGATTCTCAATGTACTCAACACATTATCTTAAAAATATGTATCTTTCCTCTTATTCTTCTCTCCATGTGAGCAGTCTTTGATCCTCTACAAACCTCCATAACATACATATTAATTTACTGAAAAAAAGATATTTATGAAGCAACTGCAATGTGTCAGGATGGTGCTAAATTCTAGTGATAGTATGTTGAAAAATATATTACCTAATTTCCACCCTCATAGAACTTATAGTTTGGTGGTTGAGATGGTCATTAATATAAAATACAACTTAAAATAGGAAACTTCTCTGTAAAAGGTAATATGAGGTATATATACATATTATTATGCAGTAATAGATAATTTCACATCATCAAAGATGCTGAGAAAACCTTCAGGTAATTAACATGTTAGTTAATATAGTATTAATTACCTCAAAAATACTATAAATGTTTAAAAGTAATATTATTTTATAACCCAAGAAAGAAATTGTCTCTAAATTAAACTTCAAGACTGTTCTTTATTATTTAAAAATTTTATTTCATACTTACTGAAAGAGTTGTTAATATACATATATAATATATACAGTTTTTAGCATATAGCTATTGTGCAATGGCACCCCACTCCAGTACTCTTGCCTGGAAAATCCCATGGGTGGAGGAGCCTGGTAGGCTCCAGACCATGGGGTTGCTAAGAGTTGAGCACAACTGAGCGACTTCACTTTCACTTTTCACTTTTCACTTTCCTGCACTGGAGAAGGAAATGGCAACCCACTCCAGTATTCTTGCCTGGAGAATCCCAGGGACAGAGGAGCCTAGTGGGCTGCCGTCTCTGGGGTCGCACAGAGTCGGACACGACTGAAGCGACTTAGCAGCAGCAGCAGCATTGTGCATATATAAAAAGAAGTCTTTAAAATTTTTACTTTTCTAAATGATTTCCTGCTTATTGCATCAATAGCATTTTTTTCTCCCACACAGTGTAATATTTCTGTCATCAAATGATAGTTGACACAGTCCTTTTTGGCACAATCCAAAAATTATTGGTAATGTAGCATTTCTTAAAATATTTCTCCATCTATTTTTTTTCCAGAATGCTGTTCCAAGACACTGACCTCTATTCTATAAATTTGGATGCTGGTACTTCCTATATTCTAATGCTTTTCATCTTTTTTTTCTTGATAGATTTACACAAATCTAAACTTTAAGCCCCCTCTGCTTAAGGCACAGGAAGTTTTTGACAAACTGACATTCATGTTGTAATGATCATCTGTAAAGACGTGGGACTAGTTTCTCATTACTTTAAAATATCTTTCATCTCTTCTGTGGAATTTGACCAATTCTCCTGTCTTGAGTTTTTTTGCTTAGTTTTTAATAGGACTTATTTATGCATATATCTCAATAGGAAAATGTAACAAAGTTCATCTGCTTGCAGGTATCTTCCTTGGTTTCCATTAAGCACTTGGTTGTCTCTTTGAAAAATATTATTAAATTGCACTGATTATTCTGACAATGATTATTAACGTTTCTAATAGCAAGTTATTGCCCTCAGTCTGTTTTAGTGTCTTTCTGCATTCAAATGACTTAGTATTTCAATAGAATTTGTAATGCCATTTTATTTGAAAACCAATGAAACACAACAGATATATAACAACAGTGCACACAATTCAACTGAAATTTCAAAAATATGAAAAACAATAACCATGTTCATATACATGTACATGCATAGATGATACAATTATGTCCTGACTGACAGCCAACAGCAATTGTGGCATAAATTTAAGACGCAATTCACTGTCAGAGATGCTGAAGTGTCGGGGGAAGCAAAGGACATGAGAAAAGTGAAGAGGGATTCTGCTTCTCTTTAAGATATAGAAAGTTGTACCAAACCCTTGCTCATATGGATCGGTGGCTCTTGTCCTCCTAGTGTGCATTTCTAGTCTTGATTTTGCCCCTAATATTGGGAACATGATTAGTATATCCATTTTCACCTGTGATATTCTACATTGCAGTGGAAATTTTAGCCTAAGCAATATACAAAAAAGAGAAAAAGAAGGTATCCAAATTGCAAAGGATGAAATTAAAAAAAAAAAAAAATCTATTCATAGGTGCATGATTCTGTATGTAGAAAATGAAAAAGAATCCACAGGAACACCCTAGAGCAAATGAATGAATTTAAACAAAGATACATGGTACCACATAAACACACAAAAATGAGTTGTGTTTCTTTTCTCTAGTAGAGAAACTTTATTGACTTATGGGTTGATTGATTGTGAGCAATTTGCTCACACAATATGGAGACCAAAAGGTCCTACTCTTTGCTTTGTGGTAGCTGGAGACTCAATAAACCTCCTAGTATAATTCAGCCTGGTCCAAAGGTCTGAGAACCAGGGGAGCCTAAGATGTAAATTCCAATTTGAAGGCAGGAGAAGATGTGATAATATTTTGCAGTTCAATGTGAGACAGGCAAAAAGACACAGAGTTCTCCTAGCTCAGGTTTCTGTTCCATTCAGGCTCACAGTGGATTGGATGATGCCCACCCACATTCAGTTCAGTTCAGCCTGACTCTTTGCAACCCAATGGACTGCAGCACACCAGGCTTCCCTGTCCATCACCAACTCCCAGAGCTTGCTCACACTCATGACCATCGAGCTGGTGATGCCATCCAACCATCTCATCTTCTGTCGTCCCCTTCTCCTCCCACCTTCACTTTTTCCCAACATCTGGGTCTTTTCCAATGAGCCAGTTCTTCACATCAGGTGGCCAAAGTATTGGAGTTTCAGCTTCAGCATCAGTCTTTCCAATGAATATTCAGGACTGATTTCCTTTAGGATTGACTGGTTTGATCTCCTTGCAGTTCAAGGAACTCTCCAAAGATTTCTCCAACACCACAATTCAAAAGCATCAATTCTTCTGCCCCCAGCTTTCTTTATAGTCCAACTCTCACATCCATACATGGTTACTGGAAAAGCCATAGTTTTGACTAGAGGAAACTTTGTAGGCAAAGGTCCACCCACATTGGGGAGGATTATCTTCTGAGTCCATCCATTCAAATGCTAATCTCACCCAGAAACAGACTCCCAACAACACCCAGAGCTAATGTTTAATCTGGTTAACCTCATGGCCAGTGAAGTTGACATGTATAATCAACTACTACATGGACCATTGTTGAGATTTATCACTTTCTGGTATAAATTAAATGATCCTAGGAATAAGAAGAGAGGACACAGGATATATGGTGCAAAGAACCAAACAGATTAAAAGTATCAGAACCTAAAGTCTGAATTACAACAATTGCCTTTTGTGGTCATGGTCATAAATTGTTTTCACATTCAAGTACATTTATTCAACTATAAACAAATAGATGTAAGGCTTATGCCATTTGTTGGTGCATAAATCAGTTTAAGAAATACTCTGATAGAAATTTAAATTATATTTATTTTAAATGTTAAATGAGAACAGAATGAAAAAATATATAAGATAAAAGTAGGACAAAAGGACAAGTGAATTTTTAAAAGAGCAAAGCAGAAATCTAGAAGAATGAACTTATATAAAGGCAAAGAATAACTAAACTAGGAAGAATAAAGCAGAATGAGATACAGAAAGAAAAAAGATTGAAAACTAAAATGAGTTAAGTAATGTAGGTGATATGCTAATATTACCAAACCAAACTTGGGTCTGCACACCCTTGAGTAGTAAGCCAATCAATCTACTGACACCAGGTTGTAGTGAAGGGAAGTGCAGGGTAAATTTCAGGGCACCAAGCAAGTTCAGGACAGCTAGTGCTCAAAAAGCCTGAACTCCCCATGGATTTCAGCAAAGCATTTTTAAAAGCAAATTAGGGATAAGGAGTCCCAGAATTTGTGATCAGCTGGTGCACTATTTTCTGATTGGTTGATGTGAAGTAAGGTTGTTGAGTCACAGGGATAAAATTATCAGCAGTTAACCCTGAGGGAAAGTGTGAAAGGTGTATAATTTAATTTCCATTTTAAGAAGCTTACTCAGACTTCTGAGTGGTGAATGGATTAGCACAAAGATCAGGTAGACAGTTGAACAGTAAAACAGTTACTAGCTGTTTTACCTGGATTGGTTATGTGCACCAAATCTAGGATGTCAGCAGTGAAGATAGATTTAACTAACTTGAGATTTATTTTGAATCAGTCTTTGAGATATAAAGCATCTAGCTGCAGTGCAGGAGACTCAGGTTCGATCCCTGGGTTGGGAAGATCCCTTGGAGGAGGAAATGGCAACCCACTCCAGTACTCTTGCCTGGAAAATCCCATGGATGGAGGAGCCTGGTGCAGGCTACACTCCATGGGGTCGCAAAGAGTCAGACACGACTGAGCGACTTCACTTTCACTTTGAGTGGAAAGTTAGGGGAATGGAGAAATCGGGGATGACTCTTGGATTTGTCTTGAACAAAAGGCTACATTAAAATACACTTATGAAAATGGGAAACAAAATGAGTGGGAGGTGAAAAAATTCTGTGAACAAATATTTGCATTTGGACAGCTAGTGTTTGAGTTTAGCCTATATGCAAGTGGGGGTTTTAAAAGCAGCAGGAATTTGAGTTCAGGGTGCAGAGAAGATTTAGTTACATGGACTTAATTAGCACCATGTTGCAAAAGTCTTAACTTTCAAGATAACATGATTCTTTAAATGAAAGTCATTACCTCGGCACCATGGAAATATTCAGCCACAATATTTTAAAAAACAGGAATCTTACAAAGATGAAAAACAAACTCACTGCATTTAAATAGAGCCAGACATTGAATCTTGATTTCCTTTTCTCTAAAATTATAATATTAATTTCTTATACTCTGAGTAGGTTTGCTGTAAAAAATTACATAAATCAAAGTATGCAAAATATTTTTGGAAATTATAAAGCCATATACAAATAATTATTTATTAAAATAAAGCAGCGTAAGAAAATAAGAATGATTTATAGAAACTTATATAGGTCTCTCTCCATAAATATGTTGAATTTTCCTAAGTAGAAGCTGGAAAATCCCATGCTCCTAACATTGTTCTTTGTAGCTTCAGCATCTAATAATCAGTTTTTCCAAAACCCTGGATTCTTAAATCTTTGACCTCCTTTACC
Organism: Bos mutus; assembly: GCF_027580195.1. Lineage (NCBI taxonomy): Eukaryota > Metazoa > Chordata > Mammalia > Artiodactyla > Bovidae > Bos > Bos mutus. Next base: position 64,057,324 of record NC_091628.1, on the reverse strand, counting down.
TATCTATTCCTGCAGGGAACTTCAGCCAACAAATTATATACCCTCGAGCTTATCAACACCAATAACCATATTTTTACTGGTACTTAGATTATAATCATCTTCTTCTGAATCCCAGCTTTCTGCCACTGTTAATTCCTCTCCCCAAATTCCTTGACCCTATTTGAACAACCTATTAATTGACTTTCTACTCTTCGTGTCCTTGCTTCTGTCTTTATCCTCTTTGCTCACGAGATTCCAAATTAACTGTTACCAGAAGTGGAGGTTTGGCTGCTCACCCCTCAAAAGTCAATAAGAAGCAAGGCCGGTGGAAAGGAAAGTGAAAGTCACTCAGTCATGTCTGACTCTTTGTGACCCCATGGACTACATAGTCCATGGAATTCTCCAGGCCAGAATACTGGAGTGGGTAGCCTTTCCCTTCTCCAGGGGATCTTCCCAACCCACGGATCTAAACCAGGTTTCCCATATTGCAGTTGAGCCACAAGGAAAGTGCAAAGGAAAGTTTGCTTTATTTCAGACCCCAGCAACCAGAGGGTAGGGCAGACTCCTGACTGAAGGCTGACCCCTCTGCCCTACTAACAACCCATGGGGAATAGCTTTTAGAGATGAAGGGAAGGGGCAACATACAGAAACAGTACAGTCAGCTCTGACTGCTGCTAAGTCACTTCAGTCGTGTCCGATTCTGTGCAACCCCATAGACGGCAGGCCACCAGGCTCCCCTGTCCCTAGGATTCTCCAGGCAAGAACGCTGGAGTGGGTTGCCATTTCCTTCTCCAATGCATGAAAGTGTAAAGTGAAAGTGAAGTCCTGTCTGACCCTCAGTGACCCCATGGACTGCAGCCTTCCAGGCTCCTCCGTCCATGGGATTTTCCAGGCAAGAGTACTGGAGTGGGGTGCCATTGCCTTCTCCGGTCAGCTCTGACAGTCATATTGAAATTGGTCATGGGGCAGTGTGATCAGCTTCATCCTGATTGCATTAAGTACAGCTAGACTTCAGGTTGTAGGGTTGCTTTGTTTCCATTACTTTGAGGCAAAATCTCAAATTGTGCAATTTATGGCTACAATCTGGTCATCGTGTAGTTTTCCACATGATGGGAGTTTCAGTATCTATAAGAGAGCTCATATAATATGGCTCAGAACACTATATTTAGCCCTCAAGAAAGAACTAAAGGTCCTTGACTATGCTTAATGATTAAACCATTATTATTTTCTTGTTCTATTCAAATGTTTGTAACTTTTTATTTTATATTGGAGTATAGTTGATTAGCAAGGTGTCAGTTTCAGTTGTACAACAGAGTGATTCAGTTGTACATGTATCTACTCTTTTTCAAATTCTTTTCCCGATTACGTAATTACTGTTACATAATTATGTTGTTACAAAATATTGAGCAGAGTCTTGTTGGACTGTTTTCCTTTGTTTCTGTATTTTCTTACATCTCAGTTTAAACTTACTCTTTGGCTAATTTTTTTTCACAGACAAAGGAAGGCAAAGGATATGGTGGGGGGAGGGGTAGGATTGTTGAGTCCTGCTGTTTCATAATCACTCCAGTACATATTCTAAGCTCAATTAATCTTTATTGTCTTGCATACCCTCACCTTCAGATGTGACTGATTCTACTTTCTGACTGTTGTTGTTGTGTTCAGTCATTGAGTCATGTTCAACTCTTTGTGACCCCATGGACTGCAGCACACCAGGCCTCTTTGTCTCTCACCACATCCTGAAGTTTGCCCAAGTTCATGTCCATTGCATCAGTGATGCCATCCAGCCATCTCATCCTCTGATGCTCTCTTCTCCTTCTACCCCTCAGTCTTTCCCCAAATCAGGAGCTTTTCCAATGAGTCAGCTGTTTGCATCAGAGGACCAATTTATTGGAGTTTCAGCTTCAGCATCAGTCCTTCCAATGAGTATTCAGGGTTGATTTCCCTTAAGATTGACTAATTTGATCTTTCTGACTGCAAGTAACTAAAAATGGCTAGGAAATATTAACCATGTACACTCATCTTTTTTTCAAATGATGATCATATTCACTCTGATATTCTCTTATTCATCTATTTGAAATACTTCTTAACTCCTTGTGGCACCATAGAAGTCTCCCTTCATCACCCTCAGGGATAATCTTGTTTCTTATTATCATTGAGAAAATAGAAATTGTCCTTTATCATCATCATGTCATCATTGTCATCACCATTTTTCTAAATCTACCAGGCTACTTAACTTTTATCTGTCTGTATCCATATATACTATTATATTCTATACAGCAGAGCGGGATGCAATGGCAATTTGCCTGAATTCAAATCCTGTGTGAGATTATATATATTTTTTATGTGTGCAATATTTAGTGAGGAGACAAAGATAGATGGTTTATATAGGAAACTCTTTTTTCATGAAACACTCAAAAATAGTCATATATTGGTAAAAATTACCTTTATATTTTAACAAAGTATCTTTCTTCACTGAGTTCAGCTAGAGTAAGTCAGAACATATTGATACATATCAATAAATATAAAATAACTACAGTTAATATTCAGTTAAAGAAAGCAGAGTGCAGAAGCATTGGAGCTTTTGAAGTGTGGTGTTGGAGAAGACTCCTGAGAGTCCCTTGGACTGTAAAGAGATCAAACTAGTCAATCCTAAAGGAAATCAGTCCTGAACATTTATTGGGAGGACTGATGCTGAAACTGAAACTCCAATACTTTGGCCACCTGATGTGAAGAACTAGCTCATTGGAAAAGACCCTGATGCTGGGAAGGACTGAAGGCAGGAAAAGAAGGGGACAACAGAGGATGAGATGGTTGGATGGCATCACTGACTCCATGGACATGAGTTTGAGCAAGCTCTGGGAGTTGGTGATGGACAGGGAGGCCTGGCATGCTGCAATCCATGGGGTCACAAAGAGTCAGACATGACCGAGCAACTGAACTGAACTAAATATTCATTTTAAATTTACTAAATAGGTACTTTCCTAAATGTTGTACATGCATTGTCTTATAAAATCCCCTAATGCATTATGAAGAAGTAATAAACTTTGCTGGTCATCTCATATTTGTTCAGAGCCTGTTAAATTCCCTAAATTGCAATTTATGTAGATCATGATGAACAGGATCATGAGATTCGGTTGATAGGTTTCTGAAAACTCACTGTAGCAATTGCCAGACAAGGATTTGGTTTTATACCAGTCTAATTCTTCACTATCAAACAGAAGGGATAACAGAATTAAATTAAAAGTGCAGTGCAGTAGACTGGTTGATTTCCTGGAAGTACTATTATCTGAATGCACCATAAGGGAGTACACACATCAGTCTCCCTACTCAGCTTCTAAGGAATCAAATTGAGATGAAAAGAAATTGGAACTTATAAAGCTTGCTGGCTCTGAGTCACCTAATCTAATCAGCTTTACAAGAATGGTAAATTATAATGACAACAAGTAGAGGAAAAAGCTGAATCTAGCAAATTAATATATGATAAAGTGAACTTCCCAGGTGGCACCAGTGGTAAAGAACCCTCCTGCCAAAATAGTAGATATAAGAGAAACAGGTTCTGTCCCTGGGTCAGGAAGATACCCTGGAGGAGGAAATGGCAACCCATTCCAGTATTCTTGCCTGGAGAATCCCATGGACCCATATCTACAGAGGAGCCTGTTGTACCACTGTCCATAGGTTTGCAGATGCACGTGTGACTGAAGTGACTTAGCATGCAGGCAAAATGGAATCTCTCCTCTTAAAACAGAGACAGAATGACTTAGAAAAATCTTGAGAAATTATTTTCTGGATTATACATTTGTCTTAGCTCTTGGCAGCAGTAAAAACATTTCCTTGGAATGTTAATTGGATGTTTTCTCTTTTTCAGCAATACTGTGACCAAAATACCTATTGTTTGACAATTGCTATGCTAAGAGATAAGAGATAAGCATGTCTGACAAAGCACTCTCTTCAAAGTAAACTGCAACAGACTTCCACTAATTAGATTTTATAAACAAGTCTTGTGGAACTCTGTGTTTAATGACCAATTCTTAAAATCTTTGCTCAATGTATTTTCAGTGTAGTTTATTTTTTCGAGCAAATAATGGACCAGAATTTAAAAAATTGGTATGATGCTATTTTTTAGTCAGGTAAGACATCGTAGGATATATTGCTGACAGTTCACACAGTAATTGGATATGGTGAAATTTAAAAATGTTTTATTGTGAGTTTGCATCATTGTTTTTCTAAGGATCATGTTAGCTACAGAAAAATAGGTGTATATTATTAAAGACAGACAGGCTTGTCATGGAGTTTGAGAGCAGTGTCTGTGGTTTTCTGCTGGGCATCACAGAGATTATAACTGAAGTTAGGACACTGCTAGAAATTACTTGTAAATTATGATTCTCTTGCATCAGGATTAATATAAGCTAAGTTACTGTTGCCTAATATCCCAGTACTATTCAGTAGATTCTCTTGTTGTGTCTTAATCAAAATTCCCAAGATAGAGTTTTTTGGTGATTATAAGGAGATTTTTTATAACCGTATTTTTCATAAGCCACAAGCTAATCTAATAGCTATGGGTCTAACCTATAAACAACAAAAAGTAAAGTTTCTATAAGTACGCAAGATGCAACAGAAATTGAACCTGAGAAGTATAATACAAATAATTGGTCTTGAGAGTTCATATTGCCATGTAGCATATTTTCTGAACAAAACAGTCTTAAATTAATGATTCAAAGGAAAATTCATATCAGAAAAGCTCTAATTCATTGCCTGAACACTACTGGAGGTATTCTTATATAAAATACAGTTATATATATATATATATATATATTCAGTTCAGTTCAATTCAGTCGCTCAGTCATGTCTGACTCTTTGCAACCCCATGGACCGCAGCACGCCAGGTCTCCCTGTTCATCACCAACTCCCGGAGTCTACCCAAACCCATGTCGATTGAGTTGGTGATGCCATCCAACCATCTCATCCTCTGTTTGTGCCCTTCTCTTCCTGCCTTCAATCTTTCTCAGCATCAGGGTCTTTTTAAATGAGTCAGCTCTTTGCATCATATGGCCAAAGTACTGGAACCTCGGCTTCAACACCAGTCCTTCCAATGAACACCCAGGACTGATCTCCTTTAGGATGGACTGGTTGGATCTCCTTCCCGTCCAAGGGACTCTCAACAGTCTTCTCCAACACCACAGTTCAAAAGAATCAATTCCTCGGTGCTCAGCTTTCTCTATAATCCAGCTCTCACATCCATACATGACTCCTGGCAAAATTATAGCCTTGACTAGACGGACCTATTAACATGTTAAAATTATTATGGGTATTATATTGTGTGATTCACCTAAGAGTGAATCACTTGCATGCTCGTTTTGTTATTAAATGAGATTTTCCTCCAAAACAAAGATTTATGTCTATTTGAAAAAAGTTACCACCAAATTCAGAATGACGTTGAAATATATAAATGTGACTGATATTTTACAAAAAAGTGAAAAAGACAATCATACTTTACAAGTAATTTCTATTCCCTTAAATACGAAGGGAATTTGTATTTAACACCTCATCTCTTACCTATTTTGGTGTCTGAAAAATCTCACTCTTTATATCTTTGTGTTTTAAAAGATTATATCTTTTGCCTAAGAAATGGTTATGGTCAATGTCTAAGGTACAATTTTGTACTGAATATATCTTGACTCGCCCTGAATAGCTTGCCCTTCCTAAGATACCAATTTGTGGCTCTGGATTGTAGGCAATTATACATATTGTATATATAATATATATATTTTTAATTATTAGCAACAAAGCCCATTGGCTTCACTGAAAGGAAAGTATGTCATTACTGTCTTTAATATAGACACACTTACATGAAAGTTTTGAATGGCCTGTGTAGAGATCAAAACCTGCTGCTGTTGTTTAAAATAACTCAAACTGATTCATTTTGATATTTGGCAAAACTAATACAATTATGTAAAGTTTAAAAATAAAATTAAAAAAATAAATAAATAAAATCAACTCAAACTGAATAGTATAAAACTTAAGATAAATAATACATAGAATTGAAAACCTTTTATATATGCTCCAATTTTAGGGTTGACTGGGAATAATTATAGTTATAAAATTGATCTGATTTTTCATATCTATTTATAATTGTGTTTTATTCTCTTCTATTTCTTTATATGTTTTTCATTATGTGGATTTTTTTCTTAATATTTAGTCTTAGGCTCTGTTGCACAGTGAACAATGCATTAGACTTTTACTATTTAGTTTCTCTTTCCACAAAAATACTCAATTTGAATTAGCCATATTATAATGCATATATTGATTTTTGAAATTGCATTTATTTAAGGGAGAAAATCGCAAATATATCAAAACTCAGGAAAGTCTAAAATGATTAATCAAGCAAATGAAGATATCATTCAACTCATTATTTTAAATATTTACATGGAATCTGAGCTGAATCATTTCAGGTATATTTTACACAATAACTGAAATAGTATATTGTATTTAATTTTTTTTAAACAGAAGTTTTTTAAAATACTCTGTTGCACTAAATGAATACTGCTATTATAAAAATAATTAGATTAATTTGCAATTTATGTATATGTAGAAAATATGGAAAATAATGCATATTTAACTTTTATTATCAATATTCTGAAGTTTTAACAACTTGGGCAACATAGTCCATGTGTTAGTTGCATAGATAACCTTCAATAAATGTTACCAAATAAGAATGTATATTGTTTATGTAGCTTGTACATAAACATGAGAGTATCTGTTTTATTTGTTCCTATACTGAATTAGGCAAACAAGATATAATACAATGTTTAAAATATTTAAGATTTTCTAGAAACTTTGGAAAGAGTTACTTTACATTTATCTAGACAAAAGATTCTTCAAGCATGTTTTGGGGAACTCAGATGCTATGTAATATTAGCTGTTCCTTGAACGAAGCTTACATTAGTTGAATAGCTGTGAGAAATTAATCTTCCCAATAGGTTTTCCTTCTTTAGACACAGTCAAGGTTCACAGAGGCATGGACATAAAACAATCAAATACAGCCACACTTCAGAGAAACTGCAGTGAATATTGCAATAAAACAAGTCACATGTATTTTTTGGTTTCTCAGTGAATATAAAAAGTGTTTTTCCCTATACTGTAGTCTATTAAGTGTACAATAGCATTATGCTTAAAAAAAAAAAAGTACATAATTATAAAGTACTTTCTTGCTAAAGAATGCTAACCATTATCTGAGCCTTCAAAGAAGCATAGTTGTAATAACAAAGACCACTGATCACAAATCACTGTAACAAATATAATAATAATGAAAAGCTTGCAATATTGTGAGAATTACCAATATGTGACACAGAGACACCATGTGAGCAAATGCTATTGGAAACATAGTGCCATAGACTGGCTTGACCCTGGATTGTGACAGGCCTTCAATTTGTAAAAAGCACAATAAAGCAAAGCACGATAATACAAGGTATAACTGCACGCAATTCAACAACAATAAACAACCAAACACATGAACAGAAACAGTTGAATCAAGTGTTATCCACATGTATTTGATCAAAGGATTGTTTTTTCTTTCTACGTAAAATTTCATTTTGTAAAACACAATTTGGGGACCAACAGAGCTTGAATATATTAAATTTTATGTTGTATAAAATGAAAAACCTGCTTTCATGTGTGTAACTATATCATGCCACAAATGGGAAAAAAAGAATAAATACTGCAAAGCAGTTTTCTCAGAGCAAAATGAATACTGAGTTAGATTACTGAATATAAAGAAAATATTATTAAAGACAGTTGGTACCACCTAGTTTGTGTTTAGATTCTGCACAGTGTGCTAAATAAGTTATATTTGTTTCATTTTATGTTACCTTCATTTAACATAATTTCAGATTCAATGGAATCCTTAAGAGTACACTTACGATATAGTCTAAATATACTATTTGCTATTCAGGTGGCTTAGTGATAAAGAATCTGCCTGCCAATGCCTGCCAATGCAGGAGATGTGGGTTCAGTTCTGGGTCAGGAAGATCCCCTGGAGAACGAAATGACAACGTACTCCCACATTCTTGCCTGTAAAATCCCATGGGCAGAGGAGCCTGGCAGGCTACAGTCCTTTGGATCACAAAGACTCAGACATGACTGAGCGATTGAGCACACAAACAAAATATTTGGCATATTTTAATACAAAATGCAACATATTTATTCTATTACATTGGCACATAATATATAATATTTGAAAATATATTTACTTTAACACAGGCAAAATAGGCTTTAATTCCTTTTATTTCAAAAACATGAATAAGATCATAAAGTACTTTTTCTTGTACCTCATTCTTGGAAAGTACAGAAATATTCAGAACTGTAGAATGCTCAAGAGAAATGGCTAAAGAGAAATAGCTCAACAGAAATAATTGCACGTATGGCATTGTAATGTTATGTAATGGCCAGGTGATAGTCCATCATCTCTGCCAGATTCTATTGATTAGAAGAAGGTCATAGATTCTATGCACACACAAAGGGTGGAGATTTCACCAGGAATTTTAGAAAGACTACTAAGTGGTCTCTCTCTAAACCCTAATGTTACAGTGGAAGATTTGGGAGAGACCGAATCCCCTGGCTTTTTCTGCACTTTTGGGAAAACCAAAGTTCTTCAGACTCACTGGGAAACCATAGGGAGCTGCAGAGATTAAATGTCTTATCTGCCTCCCTCCAGGATCCTAATGAAATGACATAGATGTTCCAGATGTTCTAGATGTTCTCATTTTCATTTCTCTCTTTAAAAGAAGAGAGTTCACATGAAACTGAAGAAGATAATTGAAAAGGATAATACAATAATGAAGAGCTCTTCCTATGACTCATTCAGCTTGGAAAATAAACATTTCCAGCTTCGCACATAACATTGCCTCCTATGTCAGTGAAATACTTGTCCTGCTGGTTGTCAACTACAGATACTCAGCGTTCAGTTCCATCACTTTATTCCCCTCCCACCATTTTGCAAGGTACAGACAGGCTAAAAACTACACTTTCAGATTCTCTTTTCTGAAAAGTTTGAGATGTGATTTTTGGTTGTCCCCAGTAAATGAGCACATGCCAGATCAGGAAGGCAGAGGGAGACAGTATCTATTCACCCTGCAGCTGCAGTGGAGACTGATACTAGTTTGCACAACAGAAAGCCTCTGTTCCAATGTGTAAGAACAAACCATGTGAGTGTAGGGCAGCTATGAAATAGCAATGGTTTCCTGCAGCATCCTAAATGCTGAGTGGTTGCTATTGCGGCTTGTTGATTTCTGGGTTGCTGCAATAGCATGAACTTGAAGCCTGTGGCAGTGCCCAGACTTCAAAACCAGAGCTTCCAACAGTTATAATGTGTTTTAAATGTCTGAAGTATTTTTTTGTTTCTTATGCAAACTAAAAGGGGGTTTCTCAGGTGGTGCCTGTGGTAAAGAACCCACCTGCCAGTGCAGGAGATATAAGAGATGCAGGTTTGATCCCCGGGTTAGGAAGATCCCTGGAGGAGGGCACGGCAACCTACTCCAGTAGTCTTGCCTGGAGAATCCCATGGACATAGGAGCCTGGTGGGCTGCGGTCCATAGGGTTGCAGAGTCATATGTGACTAAAATGACTTGGCACACACACATGATGACAACTAACAGATGTTTCTTGCTATTCAGTTCTACAAGAATGAAGTCACTAGCCATTACAATCACTGACTTTAACACACCTTGAAGGAGTTCACGATGGAGATCAGGAATAAAACAGTGCTCTGGGAAAATCAGGCAGAACAAGCCTAAAATAGTTAGAGGTATTTTATGAATCCAGTTTCTTGCATCTTCTCAAACCTAGAAAACCTCTAAAATTATTAGCAGAGACATCTGCTCCTCATGAAAAGCCTCAAACTTCTACTAAAATGTGTGCTTGATTGCATGTAAATCCTTTGTTAAAATCACATACATACTGACCTCCCTCCATACTTCTTTAGAACAGCTCCTCAGAGCTATTTGAGAGGCTATCTCCTCGGCTATAGTCCTCAGTAAGTTCCCAAAGAAAACTGAACTCACATCCCTCACACTGTGGATTTTTTTTCAATCAACACCTAGATTAAAACATTTATCAGCATCTTCAAAATGCAAGTCTAGCTGAGTCTTCCATAAATTATTGATCTTGCTTTGTGAGCTTCCTTGTTTATGATTGAAGATCACTCTAAGGTTTCTGGTCTTTTTCCTGTTCAGTGGAACAATGACTGAATTCTTTCTGAACCTAACAGCTACACATTTAGCTGTTTTTGTTGCAATTGTTTGGTTGCTAAGTTGCATCCGACTCTTTTACAACCCCATGGACTGTAGCCTGCTCCTGTAGGATCCCATGGCTTCTCTGTCCATGGGATTTCCCAGGCAAGAATACAGGAGTGGGCTGCCGTTTCCTTCTGCAGGGGTCTTCCTGACCCAGGCATCAAAACCATGTCTCCCACATTGGCAGTGGGGGTGGCTCTTTACCACGGAGCCACCAGGAAAGCCCACACATTTAGTAGTAAATCACAGATCTTTGAGTACACCTATGCTTAAATATAGCATAATTTATCACTTTCACTGTATTTTATGCCTAGATTCATACTGTGTGGATGGCTTCCACAAACACCTGGCAAGAATGTCATAAACATGAGATTTAAGAAAAGTGACTATACTGTGTATGTTGTTAATACCTTAATGTGTTTAGTAACGAGCTCATTTTAAAAGGTGTCAGACTATGACCAAATAAGGTTGTAAGACCTCATCTTCTGTAATGACGTGTTTAGGAAATAAAACCCTACAACACAAAAAGGTCTATTAAATTTGTTTTAATAAGAGTAGTCAGAAGAGAAATGACTGTATAGCACTTTTAACTAAACACAGATATATCGCAGTACATTTAGATTTGCTGAAGAGAAACTACTTGTGCAAAGGAGATTCTGAGTCAAATGACAAGGGGAAGAAAGGTGTAAGCATAGCACCACTTATGTTATTAATCTGAATGACAGGGTAGAAGGAAAAACGAGAACAATACATGCTGACAGTGCATAGTGTGAGCCATGAATTAATTTGCTCTGACAATGACACCTTTGAAAGGACACTCCTTGGTCACAAGCCATAAGATTTTACTCAGAATATAAAATGCAAACATAATAGAATCATTTCTTTAAAAGTAAAAGAGTCATGTTAGGTAATCTTTATTTTTCTATTAGGTTTGATAGTATATATGCCACTGCTGATAAAGAAAATACAATTTTCAATTCCGCTTGTTCTTACTGTTTCAGATTAACATTTAGTTATACTGATCTCTAGAAAGATAATTTAACACTAATAAAATCATCTCTATAAAACAATGGCTGAAGCTATTTTTTTAAATAGATATTTCCATCTAAGAAATCAATACAGGATGAAGAAGTTTCTGTATTTTTAAAACACAATGTGTCTATGTAAATAAGCATAGTGATTTCAGGAACAAATATGTCTCAACCAAAATTAAAACAGTGTCATAAATTGGGAAGTCAGAAATTGGTTATTCATATGTGTCATATACCAAATTATCCTAAGAGGTTTAAAGTGACTCAGATTGCCTCTATTCTTCCATATCTGACAGCAAAATGGAAACAAATTTTAATCTCACCCAGTTGTTTCAGCACAAGTTTGAATGGGAGGATTTATTAACCTGAAAATTTGCATATATTCTATAGCTTTCAGAGTTACAGTACATATGCTAATGGGTAAAAGCCTCCTTTTGCTCCTACATATGCTAATGGGTAAAAGCCTACCCAGAGTTGTTCACCACTCTGCCTGGGAGTAATATTCTCCTAACAAAAATATTTTTACTATCCAAAAACATTGCTAATATCATCAGTAAGGTAAGAGTGAGGCAGATCAGGTCTCAAAAAAGCAAGGGATTTCATCAGCCTAAGACAACCCAACCTGATGAAATACACTATTGATTTAAGGCCACCTACAATGACCTTAATCTTAATTGAGTTTCCTTTCTTTGGTCCTAGTGAGCAGAAAAAAGGGAGAAGAGAAAAAGTAATTGCATATACACTTGCAAAACACTAGGAAATTCTTTCACATCAACATGTGTCAGTGGAATTCCTCTTAAGAATCTGTGTTTGCAAAATACCCTGAAAAGTATTTGGACATATACATTTATCCTGTGTGAAACCTAGATGTTTCACATCTAGGAAGAGTTGATGAGGAAGTGTGTGGTGGGTGGTGGGTATCTGTTCTAAACCTGGGTACAATGAAAGAAGGTGAAGGTGAGGCTTGCAACGTGAAAGTGAAGTTGCTCAGTTGTGTCCGACTCTTTGCGACCCCATGGACTTACCTACCAGGCTCCTTCGTCCATGGAATTCTCAGGCAAGAGTACTGGAGTGGGTTGCCATTTCCTTCTCCAAACCTGCAAGATCACTAACTATTTACACATCCATAGACATTATTGATATTAATGTGCCATGTCTTTAGATGAAAATTGCAATGCTCATAGAAAAAAATATAGATGGTATCTTGTTTGAATTGTGTGTGTGTGTTTTTTTAATTTGTTAACCCCAAAATAACTAGAATGAATAGAACTGCAATTTAGTATATATACACTTTTCTAGAAATAGCAGATAAAATATTTGAGAAGTGAAGATTTGGAAAAGAGATCCCTAAATAAAACTACATCTTAAAAAAAAAGTTAGATGTGGAGAAAAAAAAATCACAGTTAATTCACACTTAGAAATCATAACTAAAATGGGTTAAGCATCCTAGATGGTTGATGCTGAAATGTATACTAAATGCTATAGTCCAGAAATCCTCCAAAAAGAAATCTATCTCCCCTCCCACCCATTACCAATTTGGTTCTAAACCAATAAGACTCTTAGGTTATTGTGGGATATGGAAGCAAAGTCAGTTCTTTAAGGACACACCGTCAATCCAGTTCTCAATATTTCCACTTGAAAAAAGCCCTCAAATAGGAGCTCAAAATTCAGAAGTTGAGGGTATATGGACAAGAAGTAATAGGCACACAAATGAAAATTACTGCTATGTCTGAACTCCAGGAAATGAAAATTTTATTATACTGCCTAAATTTCATACTCAAATTAGAGCTTAAGGCAATAGCATTTGTGGGATAAAAAGTAGCTCATCAACAAATGGGAGATTTCACAAGGAGGATTTAATAACTGAAGACTCCTTTACTTTATTCACATAAATTCACACTGAGGCTAACCCCACATAATTTTTGACCAGGGCATATCTTTGTTTCTTGAGACATAGATCTTCAAGAGCAATGCTTTTATCTTAACTCTGTAAGTTTACTTCTAATCACAACATATTGTTACTTCAATATGTAAAAAATAATGATAGAAAATAGTACAAGCAAAGAGGACTTTTTGGATTGATCCATCTTTCACTATTTCATACTGGTTTATTATATTAGTACTGGTTAGCTTAAGTGAAAAGAGCCATTATATTTCCTACATTAAGAAACCAAAATGATCACACATGAACAATTGTTTGTAACTAGGAAACAGAATTTAAAATATTTTTTGATATCTTCACATACAGTTTTGAACACAGATTTTTTGTTAACTTATGCCCAACATTGTCATATATGAATGCAACAAAGATTGGTATAAAATTCCTGCATTATGCTAAGCTTAGTTCAAAGTTCATCAAGTATTGTCTCATTTTAAAAATTTTGATGCATGAAAAAAGTATGAAGTGTTGTTTTGTAGTAATTTATAGCTGTAATTATACATGTTGGCATATGTATATATAGTGATGTAGATTCAAAAGCAGATATTTATAAACATGAGAGTAGGAACAGACATATACATATATATAAAGAGTGGCAGAATATGCCACTCTAAAGTATGCTATGTTGGCATAATAATTAGTTTAGAGGCAATTTATAAAAGCAATGCAAGAAAAACCCTCTGACCTTCATTCTTTTTCTTAAAAGCAGGAGATGACTCTGTCATGTGAGAGATGTCCTCCCAGTAGAAGTAACACTATTACTATCAAGGGCAAGAGGTTGAAACAGATAATTCTACACATATGGACCCACATTTTTTACTTAAATTTATTATAGGGATATTATTAAAACGTCATTTACAGGTATAAAGCTGTTCATTGCAGCACTGTGTGTATGTAATATTAAAAAGTCTTGAGGCAAACTAGTGTCTAAACACAGAATGCCATTTACATAAATAATACTCATATGGTGGAATATCAATATTAGCCTTAGAGAAGAATGAGAGCAATGTAAACATGATATGTCCCTACAGCCTCAAGGCATATTTTTAAATTAAAAAGAAGAACAGGGAAAGTAATACCGTACAGTTTCACTGATGTCACTGTTATAGGTACTTTCAATTATACAAAAATATAAATGTCCATAATATAGCTGAAATAAATATCTATTTATGATGAAATAAATATACTGTAATACCTGAATATTTGACTTAAAGAAGAAAAAACACAGAAAGATTATTTATCTTACTTTTTCAAATTAATTTCTAGATAAATTTGGTTCCAGTGACAAGAGAAGTTGTTTTAAGGAAAAAAATATATTCACCTTCCATTCCCACTCCAATGAAGTAACCAGTTAAGCTCCTGGTGTTTTCTTCACGCTACGTGTCTATAGATTCATACAAACATATAGAGATTTGATTGTTGTCCCTTTGTTTTGTTTTCTTCTTGTCATTGTTATTCTTTGCTTGGCACAGACTTAAATCTTGATGTTCCAAGTAATGATAGGACTCCCTAACTGATGATAGACTTGGGGTATTTAGTTCTTGTTTCATAGAGTACAGTCCTAATCTCAATAAAAATTTATGCACTTAAAATTTTATGCATTTTAAAAATTTATGCATAAAATTAAAAAATTTATGCATACCTTACATTTACAATTTTACATACATTTTACACAATGAGGATTCTACATGTCTCAAATGATAACAACAAAAGAAAATTGTTCTTGATTTGCACGCATCCTAACAGGGCAAACTCCTTTGCCATCTGGTGGGAGCTATCGGAATAAAAAAACATAGCTAGTCTCAAAAAGACCATTCTCATAAAGACTGTGCTGCTTGTCAATATTCTTTCCACACTTTAAATTTGGAGAGCAGCACATTATTTTGATTAATTGCATAATCCATTTGAAATAGGAAGAAGATATGGATAATTTAATCATTTTATCTCCAATAAATGAAAGACTAGAAGGAAATAAGGGACAAAGTGCTGATACAAAATTACTGTAATACTTGTTTAAAATATGGTCCATGATAATTAAATCTGTGAATACATGAAGCATAAAGTAAAAGAATTATCAGGATAAGCAATTTGCCCATTTGCATCATACATTTTTTTAAATATATGATGTCAAAAATTATCATTAATTTCTGAATTGTGTGAGGTTTGTCAATATTCAATAAAACTGGAAATTTAATGTTTAACATGTGTTCTTAATGCAATGTTGAACCTAAAAAATTATATAAATAGTAAAGCAGAATTTATTGATATCATTTCCACATTATTTCTTTATCTTCTAAAGTATTCTATTTTACAAGGTCTTTCCATGCAGTTGACATTATATAATCTAAGAGGTATTATAGATCCTGGTTGTATAGTATGTGTGAGTGACTGCCAAGTTGCTTTAGTTGTGTCTGACTCTTTACAGCTCTATGGACTATAGCCTGCGAGGCTCCTGTGTCCATGGGATTCTCCAGGCAAGAATACTGGAGTGTGTTGCCATGTCCTCCTCCAGGTGATTTTCCCAACCCAGGGATTGATCCCTCATCTCATGTCTCCTGCATTAGCAGGAGAGTACTTTACCTCTAGCACAATTTGGGAAGCCCAGTTGTAGAGTATACTCTGGAAACTATTGGCAAAGCTTAAAGCATATTGCTCCAATTTTTTTTTTTAAAGCATACTTTAAAACTATTTTAGTAATGGTTTTACTAGTTTTGAAAACTTAGAGGTTAACAAGATGATTGTTACTTGTTAATTGTTACTTGTCATAAAGTTACTTGTTAATTGTTGCTTGTCATAAAGCTAAAATTTGAGCTTAGACTATGGTTTCCTGGTAAAATAAACAGTTAAATGGATATGTGTGTATTTATAGTCCGCGTGTGTTGGTGTGTATAAATGCTATTTAATTTGACATCTTAGAACTTCATATTTGTTTCTGTTTAAACAAATAGGAAAAGGAGTACATCAAGGCTGTGTATCGTTACCCTACCTATTTAACTTATATGCAGAGTACATGATAAACGCTGGGCTAGAGGAAGCATATTGTGCTTGATTCCAAGCATATTGGAATCAAGATTGCTGGGAGAAATATCAATAACCTCAGATATGCAGATGACACCACCCTTATGGCCGAAAGTGAAGAAGAACTAAAGAGCCTCTTGATGAAAGTGAAAATGGAGAGTGAAAAAGTTGGCTTAAAGCTCAACATTCAGAAAACTAAGATCATGGCATCTGGTCCCATCACTTCATGGCAAATAGATGGGGAAACATGAAAACAGTGGCTGACTTTATTTTCTGGGCTCCAAAATCACTGCAGATGGTGACTACAGCCATAAAATTAAAAGACGTTTACTCCTTGGAAAGAAAGTTATGACCAACCTAGACAGCATATTAAAAAACAGAGATATTACTGTTGTCAACAGAGGTCCATCTAGTCAAGGCTATGGTTTTTCCTGTGGTCATGTATGGATGTGAGAGTTGGACTATAAAGAAAGCTGAGCACTGAAGAATTGATGCTTTTGAACTGTGGTGTTGGAGAAGACTCTTGAGAATCCCTTGGACTGCAAGGAGATCCAACCAGTCCATCCTAAAGGAAATCAGTCCTGGGTGTTCATTGGTAGGACTGATTTTGAGGCCGAAACTCCAATACTTTGGCCACCTGATGCAAAGACCTGACTTATTTGAAAAGACACTGATGCTGGGAAAGATTGAGGGCAGTAGAAGGGGAAGACAAAGGATGAGATGGTTGGATGGTACCACCAACTCAATGGACATGGGTTTGGGTGGACTCCGGGAGTTGGAGATGGACAGGGAGGCCTGGCATGCTGTGGTTCATGGGGTTGCAAAGAGTCAGACACGACTGAGTGACTGAACTGAACTTAAACAATTATTGGGCTTCCCTGGTGGCTCAAATTGTAAAGAATCTGCCTGCAATGCAGGAGACCCAAGTTGGATCCCTGGGTGTGGAAGATCCCCTGGAGAAGGGAATGACAACCCACTCAGTATATGAATGGAGAACTTCAAGATATACAAGCTGGATTTAGAAAAGGCAGAAGAACCAGAGATCAAATTGCCAATATCTGTTGTATCATAGAAAATGCAACAGAATTCCAGAAAAACATCTACGTCTACTTCACTGACTACGCCACGGACTTTGACTATATGGATCGTAACAAACTTTGGAAAATTCTTAAAGAGATGGGAATACCAGACCAGCTTACCTGCCTTCTGCAAAACCTGTATGCAGATCAAGAACCTACAGTTAGAACCAGACGTGTTACAACAGACTGATTCCAAATTGGGAAAGGGGTATGTCAAGGCTGTATATTGTCACCCTGCTTATTTAACTTATATGCAGAGTACATCATGTGAAATGCTAGGCTGGAAGCACAAACTGGAATCAAGATTGCTGGGAGAAATATCAATAACCTCAGATATGCAGATGACACCACCCTTATGGCAGAAAGTGAAGAGGTACTAAAGAGCCTCTTGATGAAGATGAGAGTGGAAAAGCTGGCTTAAAACTCAACATTCAAAAAACAAAGGTCATGATATCTGGTCTCATCACTTCATGAAAATAGATGGAGAAACAATGGAAACAGTGACAGACTTTCTTTTCTTGGGTTCCAAAATGCACTGCAGATGGTGACTGCAGCCATGAAATTAAAAGACACTTGCTCCTTGGAAGAAAAGCTATGACCAACCTAGATAGCATATTAAAAAGCAGAGACATTACTTTGCCAACAAAGGTCCATCTAGTCAAAGCTATGGTTTTCCCAGTAGTCATGTGTAGATGGGACAGTTGAACCATAAAGAAGGCTGAGTGCCTAAGAATTGATGCTTTTGAACTGTGGTGTTGGAGAAGACTCTTGAGAGTCCCTTGGACTGCAAGGCGATCAAACCAGTCAATCCTAAAGGCAATCAATCCTTAATATTCATTGGAAGAACTGGTACTGAAGCTCCAATATTTTGGCCACCTTTTGTGAAGAGCCAAGTCACTAGAGAAGACTTTGATGATGGGAAAGATTGAAGGCAGGAGAAGGGGATGACAAGAGGATGAGATGGTTGGATGGCATCACCGCCTCCATGGACATGAGTCTGAGCAAGCTCTGGGAGGTGGTGGTGGACAGGGAAGCCTGGCGTGCTACAGTCCATAGGGTAGCAAAGAATCGGACATAGCTGAGAGACTGAACACAAAGAATAATTATATATTTTCCTTTAAATAGTTAAGAAAATGTGATAGAGTTTTGTTTCTTTTTATAATGTTAAATAATGATTTTGGTATAGGAATGGAGTATACAAACATATGATTTGATCAAATAAGATTCTTAATATACCAAGTAAATAGTAAATGCTCCCTAACTTCTCTGTATTAATTGATTAAAAATATTAAAAATTCAATCCCACCAATGCTTATTCTTATATACAGAAACATCCAATTATTGAAAAACATTAAGCTTATGAATGTCATTTTAAATGTGTAATTATGTATACTGAACCTATATAAATCAAGTTCACTGTTCCTTTACCTGAATGAAACTTTATATCCCTTTCATCACCTTAACTCTCTGAACAGCAATGATTAAGGATTTATTTTGTAATATTCACCATTTTAATGGAGTACTTCAGAGCTACTAATAAACTTTCACTTTTGTAAACTTCACTAATTTCTAATATCTTATAATTTGAATTGTTTCAAGACCTTTATTTAGACCTCTTTTGTTGATAGTTAACACTGATCAAAATGTTTCTTTGAAACTGTTTTTAAGTACATACAAGCACATTAGAAATCCAATTACATCTAACTTGCTCATATTAATATAAGGTTGAAATTGAAAAGTATTAATGACATAGAATGCTTCCCAGATGGCTCAGTGGTAAAGAATTAACCTGCCCATGCAGGAGACGCAGGTTTGATCCCTGGGTCAGGAAGATCCCCTGGAGAAAATGATATAAAATTGTCTCTGTCAATCTACCATTTTATTAATGAATAACTTTAAACTCAGAGACAATAAGATCAAAAACTCATCAATTTTGGAACCAAAAATTGAATTCAGGCATATTTTATCTATTGAATAGAGTGAGTGCTTATAGACATTGTAACAGCATATATTAGTTGAGCTTGGTTATAACCACTTAAATGTAATAAAATATTATGAAAATATTTAATATATACAATTAATGGAAACTTACATTACGGTCATCCAACTTTAAGATATTCAATTTATTCTACTTTAATAGAAATTTTAAAAAATGAATGATGTACTACTTGAAATCTACTTTAAATGAGTATGTTCCTCCCTTTATATGAAAAAAATCGAGATATTTAAGTGGTGGGAATTCATCTTGAATGCAATATTCATATAGCATATTCATTGTACTCAATATATATTTTATTCTTTCAAATGCTAATAGGGAATACACTTAATGAATCTTGCAATAATGTGCCATTTTTGCCCACTCTATTTACTAAATGATTCATTTTTCTTAGGGTAAATATAAATTGAATTAAAATGTTAGGTGTTCTGTCATGTCCAACTCTTTGAGACCCCATGGACTGTCGCCCGCCAGGCTCCTCTGTTCATGGAATTCTCCAAGCAAGAATGTTGGAGTCGGTGTCTATTCCCTTATCCAGAGGATCTTCCCAAACCAGGGCTCAAACATAGGTCTCCTACATTGCAAGCAGATTCTTACCATCTGAGTCACCAGGGTTTAATGAGCCACCGGGAAAGGTACTTAAATTATTATGAAGGCATACACATTCCTTGGTGACTCAAGGGTAAAGAATCTATCTGCCTGCATTGCAGGAGCAGCAGGAAACACTGGTTAGATCTCTGGGTTGGGAAGAACCCTTGGAGGAGGGCATGGCAACCCATTCCAGTATTCTTGCCTGGAGAAACCCCAGGGACAAAGGAGCCTGGCAGGCTACAGTCCATAGGGTCACAAAGAGTTAGACATGACTGAAGCAACTTAGCACCCATGCACGGACACACGTTTTGGAAAATACTTGATTTGAACACATTCTCTATATTTATTATTTATTTCAGTGAAATATTCATAAAATTAAAGAATCCTAAATAAGTATATTTGTTCATCTACTATGTTTTTTAAAATACATATCAAATATTAGTTACTAATATTTTTCAAATTAACTTGTTTCATTATAATATAAAGACTAATTTTCCAATGTTTTTATTTCTGTCCTACTTTTTTTATTGAAAAACCATATTCCCCATAGAAAAATAAGATGCATTGTTATATTTTATTTAAATTGGAAAAAGTGCATTCTTATTTTTCACAAAATCCATGTATTTTGCAGTTTACATATTACATGACCTCTAGCAAGTTGCAAATGCTAATTGTCATGTTAAATTTTATACAATGAAAGACAAAATTATATATAATTAGTAAAAGACTGATTCCTGTTCACTGTTGGTCTCTAATATTTTTTAAATTAATTTCAAGATCCATATAGGTGAAAGGTCCAAGACGCTCAGTTTCTTAAGCTTCTCTTTTAAAACGATCTTTATGTCTATACTTTCACAATGTCTTACTCCCACAGTCTTTAACTTCTCATTATCAGTACTCCAACCCTTCCATCACTTCCAACTGTAGACTTCTCACTCTCTATCCACCAGCTCCTCCTTTTAATACTTCAATTTTAACAATCCTTTGATTTCCACTGGCTTCTTCAATCCACTGATCCTGCTAT
Source organism: Bos mutus (assembly GCF_027580195.1). Taxonomy (NCBI): domain Eukaryota; kingdom Metazoa; phylum Chordata; class Mammalia; order Artiodactyla; family Bovidae; genus Bos; species Bos mutus. Next base: position 64,036,381 of record NC_091628.1, on the reverse strand, counting down.
TTTCACTCTCCAACTTTTGATGAGTTCTCTTCGCTTATATTCTATGGTAAATCGCTGAACTCATTCTATTGCACATGCATCAACTCTTTTGCCATCTTCCTACTTCTGTCCAGGTTTTCACTGAATCTAAACCTACAGCAGTGCTGCTCACTGTGACTAAAGACATTCTTGAAAATGCATATTTGCCATCTTAAATGAACCTATGCTGCTGTCAAGCATTGATGCTGAAATCTCCCTGCTCAATCTCTCCTCATTGCTTACACAACGATCTCATTTTTCACAAAAATTCTCATACTTCTTTCTTATCCACCCCCACCCCCACCAGCAAATAGCAGCCTTAATTCTTTCTCCAATGAGGGTTTTATAGTGATATGAATTTTTGTGATTATTTGTGTGAAACAGGTTTTCCTCCCATGTAATAAGAATTGGAAGATATCTGTTGTGTTGTTATTTAGTTTCTAAATCATGTCCTACTCTTTTGTGACTGTAACTGGCCATGCTCCCGTGTCCATGGGATTTTCCAGGAAAGAATACTGAAGCTGTTTGCCATTTCCTCCTCTGGGGAATATTCCCAACCCAGAGATTGAACCCAGGTCTCCTGGGTCTCTTGCACTGGCAGGAGGATTCTTTACCACTAATGCTACCTGGGAAGCCCTATGCTATGCTAAGTCACTTCAGTCGTGTCCAACTCTGTGCGACCCCATAGACGGCAGCCCACCAGGCTCCCCCGTCCCTGGGATTCTCCAGGCAAGAACACTGGAGTGGGTTGCCATTTCCTTCTCCAATGCATGAAAGTGAAAAATGAAAGTGAAGTCGCTCAGTTGTGTCGGACTCTTAGCAACCCCATGGACTGCAGCCTACCAGGCTCCTCCGTCCATGGGATTTTCCAGGGAGGAGTATATTGATCAGTAGTATAAACAGGCTATAGAGATCCTCCAGGGAAGCCCTGGACCTATAGGTCGATATGTGTTTATTGTGGGGGAGGGGTGGGTGCATAATGTATCTATCTACCCATCTATATCTATTGTCTATCATTATTTCTGTACAGTTTGTCTCTCTTATCCTCTCTTATTGAAAGGATTTGAGGTAGATATCAATGAAACGGAAGGGAAGACAGCAACAGAAAGTATTTTACCCTTCACATGGTGCTCTTGAAATTCCCTGGAGGTTAGGACATCTGTTGGGATTGAATGACAGTGGCTTGTGATGCTCTCTGGACCCACAGGGAATACAAATCAAACTAGTTCAAAGAATTGTTTCTTATTGCCATGTACCAGGATTTTTACAGAGTATTGAGTGACTATTTAGTCTGATGTGAAATGGAAAATTAGCAGTTGCTTTCTATCCACATCTGGTGATAAGCAAGGCTGCAGTGTACTACAGATGCCATTCACTGCTACATATTTCTGGCTACCCATTTCATCTGACATCTGTAACTACTCCAGTATAGAACAGCAAACACAAAACAGAGAGAAAGGGAAAGTATTGCAGTCATGATGAATAAAGAGAAGAAAAAGGTCTATTTTCAGTGAAATAAATGTCCTCCCTGCCCTGCCCGGTCCACTCTCCGTTTTGTTAAGTTTGTTTTCTTGTTCCCTTAACAATAAATCTGTGATTCCACATTCATTTTGATAGTCCATGAAGACCCTTTAAAATTATATTGTTTTAAAGTTAGCATGACAGATACTAGGTTTAAGAGTTAAGTGAATATTAGCTAATTTCTAAAACAGATATTTTTCTATTTTTTGCTTTATTTTTAACTCTTTTAGCAATTAAATTTCAATTGTATTTGCCTTTTGAATGCAGATATACATTTTGCTAAAGGTTTTTTTTGATTCCTTCTTAGATAATGACTTAAAAATCTCAATTCTGTAGAGTATGTTACTCTGTAAAATTCAATTCATATTTCTTGACGCTTATTTTCCAAAGCATGGCATTTCGTGTATATAAGCTTTCTATGTTCTGTTGTTTAAAAGTACTTTAAACAACAGAATTAACAGGGTTAATGTTCTGTTCATGCTGTTTTTTTTTTTTTTTTCAGAAGATATCCTGAGCCCATTCACATTTACAGTACTTCCCTGTCTATGATACTTGCTATATTATATTTGAGCAAGAAATATTTTTAGAAGAACACCACTTCTCATTAATATCTGCTCACATTTAGCATAAATCCAAAATAACGGCATAGACGTTCACAATATTTTGAGTGCTCCACTAGAACTCAGTGTGTTCCTCCAGTTTGATGCTTACCATATGGAGCTTTTTGTACTGTTCGTGAGGTTCTCAAAGCAAAAATACTGAAGTTGTTTGCCATTCCCTTCTCCCGTGGACCACATTTTGTCCAAACTCTCCACCATGACCCATCCATCTTGGGGGTCCCATATGGCATGGCTCATAGTTTCACAGAGTTAGACAAAGTTGTGGTCCATGTTATCAGTTTCATTCGTTTTCTGTGACTATGGTTTTCAATCTGTCTTCACTCTAACTGATAAGGATAAGAGGCTTATGGAAGCTTCCTGATGGGAGAGACTGTGGGGAAAACTGGGGCTTGTTCTGATGGACAGGGCCATGCTCAGTTCAGTTTAGTTCCTCAGTCATGTCTGATTCTTTGCAAGCCCATGGACTGCAGCATGCCAGGCTTCCCTGATCATCATGAAATCCCAGAGCTTGATCAAACTCATGTCCATCGAGTGGGTAACGCCATCCAGCCAATTCATCCTCTGTCAGCCCCTTCTAATGCCTTCAGTCATTACCAGCATCAGGGTCTTTTCCAGTGAGTCAGTTCTTCACATCAGTTGGCCAAAGTATTGGAGTTTCAGCTTCAGGATCAGACCTTCCAATGAATATTCAAGGTTGATTTCTTTTAGGATTGACTGGTTTGATCTCCTTGCAGTCCAAGGGATTCTCAAGAGTCTTCTCCAACACCACAGTTCAAAAGCATCAATTCTTCGGCACTCAGCTTTCTTTATAGTCCAACTCTCACATTCATACATAACTACTGGAAAAAAGATAGCAATGACTAGATGGACCTTTGTTGGCAATGTAATATCTCTGCTTTTTAGTATGCTGTCTAGGGTTGTCATAGGTTTTCTTCCAAGGAGTGTCTTTTAATTTCATGGCTGCACAGTGACTTTGGAGCCCAAAAAATAAAGTCTCCCACTGTTTCCATGTTTCCCTATATATTTGCACATGAAGTGACAGGACCAGATGCCATGATCTTAGTTTTCTGAAAGTCAAGCTTAAGGCAGCTTTTTCACTTTCTTCTTTCACTTTCATCAAGAGGCTCTTTGGTTCTTCTTTGCTTTCTACCATAAGGGTGGTGTCATTAGCATATCTGAGGTTATTGATATTTCTCTCGGCAGTCTTGATTCCAGCTTGTGCTTCATCCAGCCCAGCGTTTCTCATGATGTACTCTGCATATAAGTTAAATAAGCAGGGTGACAATATACAGCCTTGACATACTCCTTTCCCAATTTGGAACCAGTTCCATGCTCAGTTCTAGCTGTTGCTTCTTGACCTGCATACAGATTTCTCAGGAGGCAGGTAAGGTGGTCTGGCATTCTCATCTCTAAGAATTTTCCACAGTTTGCTGTGATCCACACAGTCAAAGGCTTTGGCATAGTCAATAAAGCAGAAGTAGAGATTTTTCTGGAACTCTTTTGCTTTTTTGATGATCCAATGGATGTTGTAAATTTGATTTCTGGTTCCTCTGCCTTTTCTAAATCCAGCTTGAACATCTGGAAGTTCTTAGTTCATGTACTGTTGAAGCCTGCTTGGAGAATTTTGAGCATTACTTTGCTAGTGTGTGAGATAAGCGCAATTGTGTGGTAGTTTGAACATTCTTTGGTATTGTCTTTCTTTGGGATTGGAGTGAAAACTGACCTTTTCCCAGTCGTGTAGCCACTGCTGAGTTTGCCAAATTTTCTGACGTATTGAGTACAGCACTTTCACAGCATCATCTTTTAGGATTTGAAATACAAGAGAAGACTCTACACATGGACATCACCAGATGGTGAATACTGAAATCAGATTGATTATATTATTTGCAGCCAAAGATGGAGAAGCTCTATACAGTCAGAAAAAGCAAGACTGGGAGCTGACTGTGACTCACATCATGAATTCCTTAATGCCAAATTCAAACTTAACTTGAAGAAAGTAGGGAAAACCACTAAGCCATTCAGATATGACCTAAATCAAATCTCTTATATTTATGCAATGGAAGTGACAAATAGATTCAAGGGATTAGGTCTGATAGACAGAGTGCCTGAAGAACTATAGATGGAGGCTTGTGATATTGTACAGTAGGCAGTGATCAAGACCATCCACAAGAAAAAGAAAGACAAAAAGGCAAAATGATTGTCTAAGTAGGCTTTACAAATAGCTGAGGAAAGAATAGAAGCTAAAGGCAAAGGAGGAAAGGAAAGATATACCCATTTGAATGCAGAATTCCAAAATAGCAAGGAGAAATAAGAAAGCCTTCCTTAGTGATAAATGCAAAGAAATAGAGGAAAATATTAGAAAGGGAAAGACTACAGACCTCTTCAAGAACATTAGAGATACCAAGGGAATATTTCATGCAAAAATGGGCACAATAAAGGACAGAAATGGTATGGACCTAACAGAAGCAGAAGATATTAAGAAGAGGTGGTAGGAATACACAGAACTATACAAAAAAGATCTTCATGACCCAGATAACCACGATTGGGTGATCAAATCAAGTGGGCCTTAGGAAACATCACTACACACAAAGCTAGTGGGGTGATGGAATTCCAGTTGAGCTATTTCAAATCCTAAAAGATGATGCCGTGAAAATGCTGTACTCAATATGCCAGCAAATTTGGAAAACTCAACAGTGAGCCATGCTCAGTAAATCTTTAATCCAATTTTCTGTTGTTAGGTGAAGCTTGTTCCCTCCCCGTTGTTTGACTTGAGACCAAACAATGGTGGAGGTAATGAAGATAATGGCCACCTCCTTCAAAAGATAAAAACATAGACAGCATATTAAAAGGAAGAGACATTACTTTGTCAACAAAGGTCCATCTAGTTAAGGCTATGATTTTTCCAGTAATCATGTACGGATGTGATAGTTGGACCATAAAGAATGCTGGGCACCGAAGAATTGACACTTTTGAACTGGGCTGTTGGAGAAGACTCTTGAGAGACCCTTGGACTGCAAAGAGATATAACCAGTCAATCCTAAAGGATATCAGTCCTGAATATTCATTGGAAGGTCTGATGCTGAAGCTGAAACTTCAATACTTTCACCACCTGATGTGAAGAACTGACTCGTTGGAAAAGACCCTGATGCTGGGAAAGACTGAAGGCAGGAGGGTGACAGAGGATGAGATGGTTGGACGGCATCACCGACTTGATGGGCATGAGTTTGAGGAAGCTCCAAGTGTTGGGTACAGACAGGGAAGCCTGGTGTGCTACAGTCCATGGGGTCTCAAAGAGTCGGACATGACTCAGTGACTGAACTGACTGATACTGAACTTTGAATATTGTATTGTAGATCTTATTTAATGTATGTATCTTATTTATAGATATCTAAATTCTATCATGACCTCTTAATGTTAACAATTAATTTTTTTGTTTATTTTTAATTTTAATTGGAGGCTAATTACTTTACAGTTTTGTGGTGGTTTTTCCCATATATTCACATGAATCAGCCATGGATGTACATGTGTTCCCCATCCTGACCCTCCCTTCCACCTCCCTCCCCATCCCATCCCTCAGGGTCATCCCAGTGCACCAGCCCTGAGCGCCCTGTCTCATGCATCAAACCTGGACTGACAATCTATTTCATATGTGATAATATACATATTTCAATGCTATTCTCCCAAATCATCCCACCCTCGCCCTCTCCCACAGAGTCCAACAGTCTGTTCTTTATATCTGTGTCTCTTTTGCTGTATCACATATAGGGTCATTGTTACCATCTTTCTAAATTCCGTATATATGCGTTAATATAATGTATTGGTGTTTTTCTTTCTGACACTCTGTATAATAGGCTCCACTTTCATCCACCTCATTAGAACTGATTAAAATGCATTATTTTTAATAGCTGAGTAATATTCCATTGTGTATAAGTACCACGGCTTTCTTATCCATTCATCTGCTGATGGACCTCTATGTTGCTTCCATGTCCTGGCTATTGTAAACAGTGCTGCAATGAACATTGGGGTACACATGTCTCTTTAAATTCTGATTTCCTCGGTGTGTATGCCTAGCAGTGGGATTGCTGGGTTGTATGGCAGTTCTTGGAGAAGGCAATGGCACCCTACTCCAGTACTCTTGCCTGGAAAATCCCATGGATGGAGGAGCCTGGTAGGCTGCAGTCCATGGAGTCGCGAAGAGTCCAACACAATTGAGCGACTTCACTTTCACTTTTCACTTTCATGCATTGGACAAGGAAATGGCAACCCACTCCAGTGTTCTTGCCTGGAGAATCCCAGGGACAGAGGAGCCTAGTAGGCTGCCGTCTATGGGGTCGCACAGAGTCGGACATGACTGAAGCGACTTAGCAGCAGCAGCAGCAGCATGGCAGTTCTATTTCCAGTTTTTTAAGGAATCTTCACACTGTTCTCCATAGTGGCTGTACTAGTTTGCATTCCCACCAACAGTGTAAGAGGGTTCCTTTTTCTCTGCACCCTCTCCAGCATTTATTGTTTGTAGACTTTTTGATAGCAGCCATTCTGACTGGTGTGAGATGGTACCTCATTATGGTTTTGATTTGCATTTCTCTGATAATGAGTGATGTTGAGCATCTTTTCATGTGTTTGTTAGCCATCTGTATGTATTCTTTGGAGAAATGTCTGTTTAGTTCTTTGGCCCATTTTTGATTGTCTTGCTTATATTTCTTGAATTGAGCTGCAGTGCAGTTCAGTTCAGTTCAGTTGCTCAGTCATGTCCGACTCTTTGTGACCCCATGAATCGCAGCACGCCAGGCCTCCCTGTCCATCACAAACTCCCAGAGTTCACTCAGACTCACGTCCATCGAGTCAGTGATGCCATCCAGCCATCTTATTCTCTGTCATCCCCTTCTCCTCCTGCCCCCAATCCCTCCCAGCATCAGTGGCCTGTATATTTTTGAGATTAATTCTTTGTCAGTTGCTTCATTTGCTATTATTTTCTCCCATTATGAAGGCTGTCTTTTCACCTTGCTTATAGTTTTCTTCGTTGTGCAGAAGCTTTTAAGTTTAATTAGGTCCCATGTGTTTATTTCTGCTTTTATTTCCATTACCCTGGGAGGTGGGTCATAGAGGATCCTGCTATGATTTAGGTCAGAGATGTTTGCTTGTTTTCCTCTAGGAGTTTTATAGTTTCTGGTCTTATATTTAGATCTTTAATCCATTTTGAGTTTATTTTTGTTTATGGTGTTAGAAAGTGTTCTAGTTTCTTTCTTTGACAAGTGGTTGATCAATTTTCCCAGTACCACTTGTTAAAGAGATTGTCCTTTCTCCATTGTATATTGTTTCCTCCTTTGTCAAAGATAAGGTGTCCATAGGTGTGTGAATTTATCTCTGGGCTTTCTATTTTGTTCCTATGATCTATATTTCTGTCTTTGTGCCAGTACCATACTGTCTTGATGACTGTTGTTTTGTAGTATATCCTGAAGTCAGGCAGGTTGATTCCTCAAGTTCCATTCTTTTCTCGAGATTGCTTTCTATTTGAGGTTTTTTGTATTTCCATACAAACTGTGAAATTATTTGTTCTAGTTCTGTGAAAAATACCATTGGTAGCTTGATAAGGATTGCACTGAATCTATAGATTGCTTTGGGTAGTGTACTTATTTTCACTATATTGATTCTTCCAATCCATGAACTTGATATATTTCTCCACCTGTTAGTGTCATCTTTGATTTCTTTCATCAGTGTTTTATAGTTTTCTATATATAGATCTTTTGTTTCTTTAGGTAGATTTATTCCTAAATATTTTATTATTTTCATTGCAATGGTGAATGGAATTGTTTCCTTAATTTCCTTAATTTTGTGTTATGTTACAGATAAGCCGTCTGGTCCTGGACTTTTGTTTGCTGGAAGATTTCTGATTACAGTTTTGATTTCTATGCTTGTGATGGGTCTGTTAAGATTTTCTATTTCTTCCTCATTCAATTATAGAAGGTTACAAGAATTTGTCCATTTCTAAGAATTTTTCCATTTCTTCCAAGTTGTCCATTTTATTGGCATATAGTTGCTGATGGTAGTCTCTTATGATCTTCTGTATTTCTGTGTTGTCTCTTGTGATCTCTCCATTTTCATTTCTAATTTTCTTGATTTGATTCTTCTCCTTTTTTTTTTTCTTGATGAGTCTGACTAATGGTTGGTCTATTTTATTTATCTTCTAAAAGAACCAGCTTTTAGTTTTGTTAATTTTTGCTGTGGTCTCCTTTGTTTCTTTTGCATTTATTTCTGCCTTAATTTTTATGATTTCATTCCTCCTACTAAGCACCTCCACTCATTTCTTCTTTTTTCTAGTTTATTTAGGTGTAGAGTTAGTTTATTAGTTTAATTTCTCTCCTGTTTATGAGGTAGGGTTGTATTGCTATGGACCTTCCCCTTAGCACAGCTTTTACTGAATCCCATAGGTTTTGGGTTATTGTGTTTTCATTTTCATTAATTTCTATGCATGTTTTGATTTCTTTTTTGATTTCTTCTGTGATTTGTTAGTTATTCAGAAGTCTGTTGTTTAGCCTCCATATGTCTGTATTTTTAATAGTTTATTTCCTGTAGTTGACATCTAATCTTACCACATTGTGATCAGAAAAGTTGCTTGAGATGATTTCAATTTTTTTGAATTTACCAAGGCTAGATTTATGGCCAAGGATGTGATCTATCCTGAAGAATTTTCCATGTGCACTTTAGAAAAAGGTGAAATTCCTTGTTTTAGGGTGAAATGTCCTATAGATATCAATTTGGTCTCACTGGTCCATTGTATCATTTAAAGTTTCCTTGCTGATAACTTTTAGTTGATCTATCCATAGGTGTAAGTATACCTGTGGCGGATTCATTTTGATATTTGGAAAAACTAATACAATTATGTAAAGTTTACAAATAAAATAAAAATAAATAAATAAAAAAATTAAAAAAATAAAATAAATTCTCCCACTATTATTGTGTTACTGTTAATTTCCCCTTTCATATTTGTTAGCAATTGCCTTACCTATTGCAGTGCTCCTATGTTGGGTGAATATATAATTGTTAGATCTTCTTCTTGGATCCTTTGATTATTATGTAGTGTCCTTCTTTGTCTCTTTTCAAGACCTTTATTTCAAAGTCTATTTTATCTGAGTATTGCCACTCCTGCTCTCTTTTGGTCTCCATTTGTGTGAAATATCTTTTCCAGCCCTTCACTTTCAGTCTGTATGTGTCTCTAGGTTTGAGGTGGGTCTCTTGTAGACAGCTTATAAGGGGTCTTGTTTTTATATCCATTTGGCCAGTCTTTGTCTTTTGGTTGGAGCATTCAACCTATTTACATTTAAGGTAATTATTGATAAGTTGCCATTTACTTTGTTGTTTTGGGTTCAAGTTTATAAACCTTTTCTGTGTTTCCTGTCTAGAGAAGATCCTTTAGCATTTGTTGAAGAGCTGGTTTGGTGGTGCTGAATTCTCTGAGCTTTTGCTTGTCTGTAAAACTTTTGATTTCTCCTTCATATTTGAATGAGATCCTTGCCGGGTATAGTAATCTGGGTTGCAAGCTTTTCTCTTTCATCACTTTAAGTATGTCCTGCCATTCCTTTCTGGTTTGACGCTTTTGTATTGAAAGACCAGCTGTTATCCTTATGGGGATCCCCTTGTGAGTTATTTGTTGTTTTTCCTTTGCTGCTTTTAATATTTGTTCTTTGTGTTTGATCTTCATTAATTTGTTTAATGTGTGTCTTGGGGTGTTTCGCCTTGGGTTTATCTTGTTTGGGACTCTCCAGGTTTCTTGGACTTGGTGGCTATTTCCTTCCCCATTTTAGGGAAGTTTTCAATTATTATCTCAAGTATTTTCTCATGGCCTTTCTTTTTGTCTTCTTCTTCTGGGACTCCTATGTTTCAAATGTTGGGGCATTTAACATTGTCCCAGATGTGTCTGAGGTTGTCCTCATTTTTTTTCTTTTTTCCTCTCTGCTTCATTTATTTCCAACATTCTATCTTCCACCGCGCTTATCCTATCTTCTGCATCAGTTATTCTACTGTTGGTTCCCTCCAGAGTGCTTTTGATGACAGTTATTACATTATTCACTATTGATTGACTCTTTTTTATTTCTTCTAGGTCCTTGTTAAACTTTTCTTGCATCTTCTCAATCCTTGTCTCCAGACTATTTATCTGTAACTCCGTTTTGTTTTCAAAAGTTTGGATCATTCTCACTATCATTATTCTGAATTCTTTTTCCGATAAACTCCCTATCTCCTCCTCTTTTGTTTGGTTTGGTGGGCTTTTATCATGTTCCTTTACCTGCTGAATATTTCTTTGCCTTTTCATCTTGTTTAGATTGCTGTGTTTGGGGTGGCCTTTTTGTATTCTGGAAGTTTGTGGCTCCTCTTTATTGTGGAGGTTCCTCCCTGTGGGTGGGGTTGGACGAGTGGCTTGTCAAGGTTTCCTGGTTAGGGGAGCTTGCGTTGGTGTTCTGGTGGGTGGAGCTGGGTCCCTTCTCTCTGGAGTGCAATGAAGTGTCCAGTAATGAGTTTTGAGGTGTCTATGGGTTTGGTGTGACTTTTGGCTGCCTGTATTTTTGTGCTCAGGTTTATGTTCCTGCTTTGTTGGAGAATTAGCTTGGTATGTCTTGCTCTGAAACTTGTTGGCTCTTGGGTGGAACTTGGTTTCAGTGTAGGTATGGAGGCTTTTGGATGAGCTCTTGTCAGTTAATGTTCCCTGGAGTCAGGAGTTTTCTGGTGTTCTTAAGTTTTGAATTTAAGCCTCCTGGCTCTGGCTTTCAGTCTTATTCTTACAGTAGCCTCAAGACTTCTCCATCCATAAAGCACCAATGATAAAACATCTAGGTTAATGGTGAAAAGATTCTCCACAGTGGGAGAATACCCAGAGAGGTTCACAGAGTTAAATGAAGAAGAGAAGAGGGAGGAGGGAGATAGAGGTGACCAAGAGGAAAAGAGGGGGAATCAAAAGGGGAGAGAGCAATCTGGCCAGCAATCAGTTCCGTATTTGCTCTCCACAGTCTGGAACACTCAGAGAGATTCACAGAGCTCCACAGAGAAGAGAAGAGGGAGGAAGGAGATAGAGGTGACTAGGAGGAGAGGAGGGGGAGTCAAAAGGAAAGACCAGTCTAGCCTGTGATCAGTTCCCTAAGTGTTCTCCACAGCCTGGAACACACAAAGAGATTCACAGAGTTAAGTAGAGAAGAGAAGGGGGATGGAGGAGATAAAGGTGACCTGGGGTAGAAAAGGAGAGTCAAAAGGGGAGAGAACAATCAAGCCAGTAATCACACTCCTAGGTAAAAATGGGTACTGAAGATTGGATTCTTAAAGGTACAGAATTGATAACAAATACCAAAAAGCAAAGATTAAAAATCTAGAGTAGAGGTTAGGCTCTCAAAAATACAATATCAAAAAAAAAATTGCAAAATTTATTTAAAAATATAAATGAAATTTCCTTTAAAAATAGGGTCTTTTTTTCCTAGGTAATAGTAGGTTTTAAAAATGAAAATTAAAGGAGTAATAAAGAATTTTAAAATAAAAAAATTTAAACAATTGAAAATGATATTAATAAAATATATCTAGGATTTTCTCTGGAGCTGTTGAGGGTGCTGTGGGGTCAGTTCAGTTTCAGATAGTTCCTTGTTCCAGCTTATACTTCTTCTCAAGGTCTATAGGTCCCTTCCAATGTAGCCAGTGCTAACTACAGGGTTTAATCTGTTGCACCTGTCATTTCCAAAGCTGTTACCTCTTCTTTGTTTAGTTTGGCTTCCTCTGTTTGCAAGTCTCTTCAGTATCTAACTTCTGTCCTGACACAAGGGGGTGAAGGTGGTCATTTATTTAGGCTCACTTGTTCAAGTGTGCTGCCAGGAGGGAGTAACACTGCAAAAAATATCACTGGCATGTGTGAAGAGTGTTCTTAGCCCCTGCTTTTGGCATGTGTGCTTTCCCAGTCTACACTGCTCAGGCTCCAGGTTGCTCTGCTGGGGAACTGTCTAAGGCAGGCCCTGGGTTGCGTGCACTTCCCAGGTCTATGCCGCTTAGGTTCAGGTTCTCAGGTATTCCATAAAGGCACAGACTTAATTGGGCCTGCATTTTGTGCCCTTCCCAGGTCTGAGCAGGTCAGGAGATCAGGTGCTTGGTGAGCACACTCTCCCCAGGTGCAGTGTGGCTTATCGCCTCCCGGTCCCAGCTGTTCCGTTTCCTGGGTGCACAGTGGGAGCACCGTCTCACGTGTACTGTGTGTCTCCTCTGGGGAGCTGATCTCTGGCTGCAACCCTCCTGGTGGATATCAACTGTCCAGGACCCCAGGAAGACTTAATTAGCAACTGGGAGCCTGCTCGCAGTTTGGTAGGGGGTGCCGTCTCTGGGGCTGAGATTGCCCCTTGCTTTCTGGCTCTGGCTGTCACCCGCCTGCCTCTTTGCCTCCAGTGGGCGATGGGCCGGTTGGCAGCTGTCTAGTTCTCCTCTGGTATTCCCTCAGTCTTTTGTTCTGTGAGTGAGCCCAGCAGTGCCTTAAGTTAGCGCTTTTTGCAGGAAAGTTCTCTCTCTCTTTACTCTTTTTTTTTTTTTTTTTCCCCCTCTCTGGCTGTCTCATGGTTTGGGTTGATATCTCACTTTAGCTCCCTCAGATTGCCCTCAGGGCATTTAGGCCCTGTCCTTACCCTAAGCAATGCAGCCCAAGCCTCCCTGTTCAGCCTCTTCTTGCTCGTGGTGGACACAAGTGTATGGGCTACTTCTCCACTGGGAGATGCAGTTAGGTGCGTAATCTGTGGGTTTTATTTATTTATTTTTTTCCTCCTGGTTATGTTGCCCTCTGAGATGCCAAAACTCCCCACAGATCCACGGTGAGAGGGTTTCCTGGAGTTTGGAAACTTCTCCTCTTTTATGACTCCCTCCCGGACGGGTCTCCATCCCTAACTCTTTTGTCTCTCTTTTTATCTTTTGTCCTACCTCCTTTCAAAGACAATGGTCTGGCTTTCGGGGTGCCTGCTGTCCTCCGCCAGCATTCAGAAGTTGTTTTGTGGTATTTGCTCAACGTTCAAATAATCTTTCAATGAATTTGTCGGGGAGAAAGTGGTCTCCCTGTCTTATTCCTCTGCCATCTTAGGACCACCCCTACCCCCAACAATTAAATATTTAGGGAAAATTATATGTACTGTTGAGCTTCCCTGGTGGCTTCATGGTAAAGAATTTGCCTACAATGCTGGAGACCTAGGTTCAATCCCTGCGTTGTGAATTTCCCCTGGAGGAGGGCATGGCAACATATTCCAGTATTCTTACCTGGAGGATCCCCATGTACAGAGATGCCTGGAGGGCTACAGTCCAGAATTGGACATGACTGAACAACTAAGCACATGAGCACACACACACACACACACACACACTCATTGTTGACCTGAAATAAAGAGACTACAAGATCTTTCTTCAACCAACTTAGGTTTACTCTGGATCAGCAGAGAACTGCAATTCAGGATCTTCAATCATGGGGAGCCACGTGCAAGTCCCCACATGGCAAGGGAAGAAGAATGCTTTCACAGAGAGGAAAAGGGCATTGGGTGAGGGGGCTGTAGGAAACAGAGTTCAAGGTTTTTTGGTGAAATCCTTACCAGGAGAGGAGTTGTTCTTCCTGTTGGTCTCTGCTATTGTTAACAGCTGCCTATGAGAGCTTCCCTCTTCTGTTGTCCAAACTCTGTTTAAAATGTGTATTTTCTTATAATTGTCCTTTTTGACCAAAATTTCCCTCTGAAAGCATCACTGACCAAGAGTCATGATTTCCAGTTTCTGCACTTTTTGTCCTTTAGGTCAGGAAGACTTGTATGGTGCAGTGTCTCACATCAGAGGGAACCTGCCTGTTGGAAACATATTCAGGTCACATTAGAGTAACAAGCAGTGGTAGAAGGGGGCAGTTCTCAGGTACTTTCTATCTCAAGTCCATATCTTATCAAGATCATGGATGTTGGAGATCCTCTGAAGTGTTATGTTATCATCAAATGTTTGGTAACAAACTTCCAACAGGCCTGGTCCAGATATCTTGGGAAAGCTCTCTCATCAGATGTTTTCTGCTTCAGTTCCAGGAAATCTTTACTTTCAGGCCCCAAGATGATGTGCAGATGTAGTCAGAGTTTGGCACTTTCTTTATGTGTGTTATGTTAACACGTGGAGTGTGTCCACTCAGGATGGGTCAGCAGTACTTGATGCGGACTTTTCCAGTGAGGTTGAAGAAAGTTCTGGAGAAGTTTTTTTCAGTAGATGAAATCTCCAGATTGCATGATATGATGCTTAATGTCTTCCTCTCCCAAGGGCATGCTGTGAAAAACTTGCTCTACCAAAACATGATTATTTTTTAAGAGAAGCAATTAAGCCCTTTCAGCATTGACCTCTGCAATAATCTCTCCTTTTATTAGCTGTGGGTCAAAAGAAGCAAGAGGCATTTTGTAACTATCTCAAAGGGTACACATTTGTGAGTGCCAAGAGGGGTGGATATGAGATTTGGAAGGATTAATGGCAATGCTTTTGGCCAAGGTTTTTGGAAAGTAAGTGAAAGTGAAAGTCGCTCAGTCACGTCCTACTCTTTGTGACCCCATGTGATCCCCATACAATACATGGACTTCTCCAGGCCAGAATACTGGAGTGGGTAGCCTTTCACTTCTCCAGGGCATCTTGCCAATGCAGGGAGCCTTCACAGTTTTGCCAACTGAGTCTTAATAAAGTCATTGATGCATTTGACTAAACTAGAGGATTGAGGGTGGTTAGTGCAGTGAAAGAGTAATAAAACTGGCCAGAGCAGACTGGTTGAAGCAGCTGGCCAGATAAATAGCTCTTTGGCCACTCTGAAGTTCTCAAAAATTTCCCCCAAGTAGGGATTATCTTTTCCAGAATGACTTTATCCATAGATAAGACCATAGCTGGTCAGCAATAGAAGACTTCAGTCTAGCATGAAAACATACAAACCATGAATGAAATGTATTTATATCCATTAGTTGGAAGGAGTTGTGTAAAATCTCTTTGTGAGAACTCTAATGGTCCATTAGGCAGTTTAAAACATAGGGGAGCAATCCAAAGGGACCTCCCTGATGCCCTGAGGACAAGTGAGGAGGGTTTTTTTTTTTTGTTTTTTTGCCATGTTAATATTTCCTTAGTGATATTGACTCATGAAGGTTATCATTTTGTCAGTAGCCCAACGGTTTAGTGCATGTACAGTGCTGAGCAATGGAAATTTTAGAGTCTCTGGTAGGATTGAGTTGTTATTCAGTTCCAACCAGGGCTTGCTTTTTTTTTTTTAATCAAAACAACAATTATTGAATTTCCTGTCTTGTATTTTTCTTTTCTGAGGCTAACTGTTGTGTTTTTATAACCAGTTTTACAAAGTTATCATTGGGGAATTAACCTTTTGGAATGACAGAGGTTTGAAGGCTCATGGTCCTTTTAAAGGCAGCATTTCTTGCAGAAATATTAGCCAGGTGATTTCCCCTAGCTTCTAGATGGTCAAGTTTAGAATGCCCAGAGTGGTAAAATAATGCAGCAGGTTAAAGTATTGCATTTAATCATTCTTTATATGGAGATTTTTAAATTTTGTTTCCACCGGAAGGAAGGAAGCTGCATTGCAACACTCCAAAATCATGAGCTATTCCAAAAGCATATTTACTGCCAGTATAAATATTGATAGTTTTTTGTCCTTGGCTAAAGTACAAGACCCTGTAAGAAGGTGTAACAGCCTGCTGGACCGAAGTAAACATAGATAAATGTACTGTCTCAATAACATGAAAAGAAGTTGTAATACCATACCCAGAATATTTGCCATTGTCATCTTTGAAATAAGACCATCAGTAAGCCATGAGAAGTCAATGTTTTTCAGTGGAATTTCCTGTAGACCATCATGAGTCAGGAGGTGATTCATCAGTGTTAAGCAGTCATGAGATACTTTGTTGATTACAAGAGTAGTCAGGTCAAGATTATTGCAATGTAAAGAGTAATGTGAGGAATAGTTAACAAAAGGTTAGGCAGCTGGTTGGGAGACATTGTGATGAGAATTCAGAGAGTTTATACTGCAAGAGGTGAAAACAATGCTTAAAGGAAATCCCACCATAATTTTCTCACTGAACTTACCATAATTTTCTCACTGAACTTAACCAAAAGGGCAGTAGCCATATGGCTTAAAGGCAGGGGTGGGAGAAATCTCCATGTTCAGTGTTTTAGGGTATGTACTAGAAGGATATTCCCTTACTTTTCATATACATAAAGGAAAAAAAAAATCTGATAGTTGAGATTCCCAAGGGCAGGTGGGTTCATCAAACTCTGTTTTAAGATCTTGAAGTCTATGTCATCAGCTTCTTGCCATAAAATTGAGTTCAGGATGTTACTATTGAGTGAAACATACATCAGTTTGCCCATGGAGAAAGATTTGGAATCTAAGTTCAGCAACAACCAACTAACCCAAGAGAACTTTGCAGTTGTCACTGAGTTTTGAGTTTGGGGAAACTTAGTATACCCTGAAATCTATCTGGATCTATGTGTATCCCTTGTTCTTATGTTGAATGACCTAAATATCCAACCTGGGTTTGGCAAACTGCATTTTTTTCCTTTGGCAAGCCTATAGCTTTTTAAGGCCAAAAGCTTTAGAAAGTGGATGCTGTCTCCTATGATGAGACATGAGAAACAGAGTAAAGAAGCAAATCATCCACAGAGTACAGCAAAGTAGAAACTCTAGGAGCTTTATGTCCCAGATCCAACTTCAAGATTGGTAAGAAATAAGGACTCTAAGTATAACCCTGAGGCATTACCATCCAGGTGAATTATTTTTCTTCCAAAGTGAAGGGGAGAAGGTATAGACTAGCTTAATCAACTGGAATACTAACTAATGCAGTGCATACATCAATTATTGTAAAGAATTTACTTCCAGTGGAAACAGATGTTAGTAATATATGAGGATTAGGGACAACAGGATTTTGAGGGATAACAATGTTGTTTATCTCTTGGTGGTCCTGGACAAACTATCCTCTATCCTCGGCCCTTATGTTTTTCTCACCAGTAAAATGGAAGTGTTACAAGGGCTAGTATTAATACAACAGATAATGAGGCCCTGAGCTTTCAATCTTCAATTATGGGTTTTATTCCTTGAAGGAATTTCTTCACTTATAAGGTATTGATTAATTCTGGGAAAAAGTTTTGACAGATGTATATAAATTTTCATGAGATGCACTGTGAATTTCACCAACATCAGACAGAGATTTTTCCTATAAGGTCAGTGTTAGCTGATTCAGCAGGGACAAATGATCTGCTCCGTGTTTCCAGAATCTCTTCTAGTACCACCAGAGATTAAACAAATGAAAGATGGCAAAGTCTCAATTAATTCATCTGATGGGTTATGTTGATTACTGTCGATTTCTAAAATCATTTCCCCCTTTTGGAGAAGGAAATTCTGACATGATACTACTGTAAGAATTCTCAGACTAATATATGAATAGGAGCAGAGGAACTGAGGTGAAAGAGTGTGTATCTCTCAAAGCACCCAAACAAAAAGGAGTAGATTTAAAGAGAGGAACTCCTTGAGATTCATTAGAAATCCTCACTATTTAAACTGTTTCAGTGCTCTTAGGCAGGAACTGTTTTATAGTCGTGGAGTTGGACACCAAAAATATGATTCCAATATCAGTCAGGACTGGAAGAGTTTCATCACCCATCTAGAAAAATGTTTCCACAAGCCAATTAACAGAGAGGATTGAAAAGCATACCTGTAGTTCCTCAAAGCCCCTTCGTTGAGAATTTGGAAGGCAGGTCATTGGAAAGACTAGTTAGAGAGCTGCAGTCACTGAAAGCACTTAAATTTGTAACAATCTCGTTTTCAATGTCCTGACTCTTCACATTAGTAGTGGAAACTTGTAGGTTTCTATTAGGAGCCTTCCTTTGTTGGAATTGAAGAGGAAGAATTTTGGCAGTCTTCCTTTTAGGTGACTCATCTAGTCTAATAGAAAGTTGATTTGCCAGATCAACTAAATCTGGAGTGGCCGTAGTTTCCCATTCTATCCTAATCTTTTTTGCTAGACAGGAAGGCCACTGTGCAGCCCATTAATAAACATAGAATTAAAAGCTACTAGAGCGGAATCAGTGTCCAAAGACCAGAATTTTCTTTAAAGGCAATCTGAAGTCTATCATAATAATCATGAACTGGTTCATCAGACTTCTGGATGTAAGAAATGTTGCAAAATTGGATTTTGTTTCAATCAACAGGTTTTGGAAAAGCCCTGGGAATTGTTCAGTGAATCATCAGAGCCTGATCATATAAGTCAAAGCATTGGTCTGCTGGTTGTAATTCCAGAGACCTTTCAGGGCTTTCCTAATTGGTGGTTTTCATCCAATGCTGGCCCTGGCCTTCAACAAAAAGCATATGGACTAGTTGATATAAGTCAGAGAAACTAGGTTGATAAATTTAAATGAAAATATTAAATTCCTCAACGTATCTGTAAGGGTCTTTGGTTACTTTGCAAAAATGTTTTATTATGGCTTGCAGTTCAGCTTTGGTCCTGGGAATACAAGAAATTAAGGGTTTAGCCTCTAGCTCCTCAGGAGGATTAATTTTAAAGGAACATATTCTGACAAGTTCAGAAAATAGGGGTGTTGGGAAAGATTCAGAGAAAAGGAGAAGTTTGGTAAGGGAATTGGTATGGAGAAATTGAGAGAATAGTGGAGGTATAGGCATCAGGGAAAGGAGGGAAGAAGATACTGCAAGAGGGCAGAACTTGAGACAGAGAAGCCAAGGAAGAAGAATCAGGTTCTTTGGGAGCCAGTTTATTATTATTATTTTTTAATAATTTGCTTGCCTCTGTTGGTTTCTGATAATGTTGGGAAGTCTCAAAAAACAATTAAAATAAGTATCACACTCAGTTCTGAAAATGTCTGATTTATTGTATTCCAATTCAGGTTAAAAGAAATTAAGTTTGAGGATTTCAAAAGTTCCCCACATAGGACATTGATATTTCAGATCATCTTTGGTTAGGTCAGTCCGTTTGGTTAGAAATATGCATGAGGAAGGTTTTCTTTTAACTAATTAACGTACTTGTTTTGGCTGCTCTGGGTCTTCACTGTGCATGTGGGCTTTCTCCATTTGTGATGAGTGAGGTCTACTCTCTATTTGCAGTGCGCTGGCTTCTCACTGTGGTGGCTTCTTTGGTTGAGGAGCCCAGGCTCTAGGCACATGGGCTCAGAAGTCGCAGCTCCCAGGCTCTAGAGTATGGGCTGTATAGTCGTGGTACATGGACTTGGTTGCTTTGAGGCATATCAGAGCTTCCTGGATCAGGGATCGAACTCATGTTCCCTGCATTGGCAGATGGATTCTTAACTACTAGACCACCAGGGAAGTCCAGACTTTGGGTTTTAAACATAAAATTCCCAGAGTGGGGGCAAGGGTGGGTCTCAAAATGCTGATATAACTGGAATTGCATTTCCTAGATGTTTTTCCTCTAAAGAACTATCTTCAAACAGCTTACAGCACTAATGGCTCAATTAAAACAACTTACAAGCCAATCCCAGCAAGCCCTGTGAAGACAGCTTTGTCCTTCCTGGAGGAGTCAAGCCAAAGATTTTCTTTTATAGCTAATTTCCAGAGGGCAGCCCTTCCAAAGGAATAGGCTGAAGGCTGAAAACCCTGGCACTGTTCTTGAGAAACAGCCCCTGTTAAGCAAGCTGTGGATTGAAGGCTAGTCAGCTTCAGTAAAACAGTCTGATCTCAAAATCAGACCAAAGTGCTAGATGAGCTTTCACACACAGAACAGGCCTTAACCAGAAGGATCAAACCTTTGAATAAACCCTGAATAAAGCCTGGAAAGCTTCAAACACAAGGAGGGCATGAAATTAGATCTGGAAGAAAGATGTGCTTTCAAACTCTAGGCTTGGCAGGAAAAGCAGGGAACACCAGTGGCTTAGTTGTGGGTACTGCACGTGTTTGCTCACCAGCCCTAGAGCCATTGCTAGTCTTCTCTGGGCCATCTATGGGCCACCAAAATGTTGATCTGAAACAAATAGACTACAAGATATTTCTCTAGAAAAATGAATTAATTTGAGATGAGGAGAGGATTGCAATTCTTGGTCTGCAGCCATGGCAAGCCACATGAAAGTCCCTGCATGGCAAGGGATGGAGAATTGTTACAGAGGGGAAGGAAATTGGGAGGACTGTGGTAAACGCAGAGTGCATGGGTTTTCACTGACTGTGTCCCTGCCAGGGAAGAAGAGGAATCTTTCTTCTTCTTGGGTTCTGCTATCATTGCAGAATGTGAGAGCTCCACTTCTGCTCTTTCAACTCTCTCTCTCTCTCTCTCTCTATATATATATATATATATATATATATATTTATATAGACAGATAGATATTTTTATGTATTGAAGTTAATAAAATTGTTAACAATTAAAAAATATGTATGAAAAAGTGTTAGTTGCTCAGTCATGTATGACTCTTTTCAACCCCATGGATTGTAGCTTACCATGCTACTCTTTTCATAGAATTCTCAAGGCCAGAATACTGGAGTGGGTAGCCATTCCTTTCTCCAGGGGATATTCCTAACCCAGGAATCAAATGTTTCCAATATATACCAGTCAATCACATGCCTTCGTCATATTCTTCAGTAAGACATGGGAGCCTTTATACAAATTCCAGTAAAATCTCGGTTTTCTTTGTGCTTGACTCCAGAACTACCTTAGTAGAGGCACTGTTGGCATTGGCAGCATTTCTGGCCCTTGCATATTAAGTAACAATGGTACTTCGAAGGCATTATGACAGTCAAAATGGTCCCTCAGGACTTCCACTTCAACTCAGGATATATTAATTGAAATATACACATGTAACGTTGTTCTCATGCTATAAAACCTTACGGCTAATTTCATAGTTGACAGTGAAAGACTCTCTGCTTTTCCTCTAAGCACCAGAACAAGGCAGTAACATTCCATTTAACATTTTACTGAAAGGCATACAGATTAGAAAGGAAGAAAACAAAAAACTGTATTCACAGATTGTGCGATTGGTTATATAGAAAATTCTGAAGATTCTCCAGAAATCCCTACTACGACTAATAAGTGAGTTTAGCAAAATCCAAGAATATAACTTAAGTACACAAAATTAAATTGCATCTCTATAAACTAGCCACAGACATTTGAAAAAATGCAATAAGCATCTATACATACGTATTTGGTCTTCCCAGGTGGCTCACTGGTAAAGTATGCCTGTCCACACAAAAGCCATAAAAGACTCAGGTTATATTTGGAAAAGACCGTGATGCTGGGAGGGATTGAGGGCAGGAGGAGAAGGGGATGACAGAGGATGAGATGGCTGGATGGCATAACCAACTCGACGGGCATGGGTTTGAGTGGCCTCTGGGAGTTGGTGATGGACAGGGAGGCTGGCGTGCTGCAGTTCATGGGGTCGCAAAGAGTCAGACACGACTGCGTGACTGGGATGAACTGAACTGAAGCAATAAAACTATTGGAAAAGTAAAAGAAAACCTTTTTAATTTGTGGTTATATCAAATTACATAACAGGACATAAATGTGAAATATAAAAGGAAAAATTATAACAAACTTTATCAAGCTTAAGATTCATTTTCTTTTAAAAAAAAAACACTGTTAACAAAATGAAAATACGTCATGGACTGACACAAAATATTTACAGTACACATTTCTGACTAAGAGTTTGCATGCAGAATTTATAAATAATTCTCAATTCAAAACTAAGGAAATAAATAATTTAGTTTAAAATAGATAAGCAATTTGTCCACTTTAACAAAAAAGAAATATGAATATTAAATTGATACATAAAGAAAGATTCAAAATTATTTCTAATAAAGAAAGTGCAAACTAAAACTACAATGAAATACTAATACTCACCAACAGCTGTGAAAACAGCAAAAACTTTTTAAAAGTTAAGATAGAACAGCTGAGGATACCAAGTGCAAACGAGGATGTGGAGCAACTGGAACTCTGTCAAGACTGTTTGGGATGCAAAGTCACACAGCAAAACTGGGATACAGTTTGAAGATTCCTCATAAAGTTAAATTTACTGTATAATTCAGAAATGCCATTCCAGCTATTTACCCAAAGATGCGAAAACTGCAGTGTCCATTAAGCCTTCATACATTGTCCACCCAAACCTTTATACACAGTCTCCCCTATCAGCCACTTAAAATACTATTTTTCCTGTATACTTAAATATAAGTATACTTAAATATATGAATTTTAAATCACCAATATTAGAAAGAATACTAGAAAAAATAAAGAGATGAAATTGAAATTTAATGCACTGGAATCTTTAAGATATAGTTTAATGAACCACAAAGTAAGGACATTTATGAAAGAAAACTTCCAAGTTGTATATTCATATAAATATGGTTTGCAGATGACTGCTTCTTGAAGGAGAAAAGCTGAACCAATTGTTTGTGAAATTTCAACTTGAGGCACACTTTATTTTTATGTATACTGCAGAGCATGACGTTATGTTTTATGATGATGGATTTTATTAGCTTTGTAAAGAAGACACTCTGTATTATTTTATTTTAGAATATTTTGCTATGCCATTTCTTTGTGACAAAATAGACACTGGATTTACAGTCCTTATATGTGAACTTGGAAAAGTTAAGCAAGCTTATCAAGTGATTTATGGGCTGAACTGTGTCCCCCAAAATTCATCTGTTGCCATATATAAGGACTCTCCAGGGGTTCAGAGGTAAAGCATCTGCCTGCAATGCAGGAGCCACGGGGAGAGGTGGGTTCTATCCTTGGGTCAGAAAGATCCCCTGGAGAAGGGCATGGCCACCCACTCCAGTATTATTGCCTGGAGAATCCCATGGAAAGAGAAGCCTGGCGGGCTACAGTCTATGGGGTCACAAAGAGTTGGACATGATTGAAGTGACTTTGCATGCACAATGCCCAGTAGTTCAGATTGTAATTGTTTTGTAGATTGGATTTTTAAAGAGGGAGTTAAGTTAAAATGATGTTAGGGTGGGCCCTAATCCAATTTTAATTGATGTCATTATAAGAAGAGGAAATTGGGCAGAGACATCCACAGAGGGAAAACCCAGGGAGAAGATAGCCATCTACAAACCAAGGAGAGAGCCCTGAAACAAACCAAACCTGCTGAACCTTGATCTCAGACTTCTAGACAGTAAAGAATCTGCCTGCAGTGCAGGAGACCTGGGTTCAATCCCTGGGGTGGGAAAATCCCCTGGAGAAGGGAATGACAATCCACTCCAGTATTCTGGCCTGGAAAATTCCACAGACAGAGGAGAGTGGGGGACTACAGTCCATGGGATCCCCTAGAGTTGGCCACGACTGAGCAGCTAACACATAGTCTCCAGAACTATGAGAGAATAAATTTCTGTTTTCTTTGTTTTTTTTTTAAGCCAGTCTATAGTACTTTGATGTGGCAACAGCTAGAAGGCTATTATATTAGTCTTTTCATCAATGAAATGGGGATGAAAATAATTTATATCATAGGGGATATAAGGCAAAATGATATTTTATTGCCCATCTTCATTTCTCTACCAATTAAAACAAATCTGTATTCTAGGCATGGATAAAACAAAGTTGAATTAATTACATATTACATTTATGCTCCCCAAACATATTAGAAACTACTAACTACTACTACTAAAAACTATGGATAAATAATATTGCATATAACAAAACATAGTTCTCCTTTAGAAGATCTGCTCTTGTATATTTTTATAATGACCATTTTTCTCCCCCTTTTATCCTCTGAATAGGATTAGGAAGTTAAAATAGTTTTTCTGTGGAAACTAATAGTTCAGGACACTTAATCATTAATTATGTAGGTGTAGTAATAAAACTTTCTTTGCTTTGTAAAAACAAAACAAAATAAAAAAGAAACAAACCAAAAAAACCCACTACACAAATTTCCATAATTCTGTGGAACCGAATATAATTCAAGCTTTAATTTCTGCCATCTTACAGAAGTATCTTTTTCATATTAATAATAATTTAAATGTTAATATGGTAACAAAATTATATTACACAAAAATAAATATATATTCATATGCTCATTTATTCAGGACAAGTTTTTATATTCTTTTAGATTTAGTATTTTTTCTATTTGTTCATATTTTTATATAAATTTAGAGTGTTTATATACTCGTACCATCTCATTATTGTTATTCCTATAATTCAAAGAAGTTTTTTCACATGTCATTGAATAGTTACCCAATTAAAAATATTCAATCGTGATTGAACTATATTTTATTTAAATATTTTACTATTGAGTATTTATGCAAATCAATTGACAATACAATTAATTAGTTTTTGAAATTCAAGGTCCTTTTAATAAAGCAGTTTGGGAAGTTTTCTTATTAATTATGTAATGCTGCAACATGTGTTCTGTGAAGCAATTTGCTTAGTTAATACCTAGAACATTAATTCTTAATAGCTTTGGAGCTATAATTGATTTTAATTACAGGTCATATTTAGGAGTAAACAGTATGCTATTGAGAGAGCTTAGAACAAGCACTGATGATTGATGGCATCAGCACTTTATTTTCTAGAGTCAGAGAGGCTGCTGCTCCTAAGTCGCTTCAGTCGTGTCCGACTCTGTGCAACCCCATAGATGGCAGCCCACCACACTCCCGTCCCTGGGATTCTCCAGGCAAGAACACTGGAGTGGGTTGTCATTTCCTTCTCCAGTGCATGAAAGTGAAAAGTGAATGTGAAGTCGCTCAGTCAGAGAGAGGATACTCCTTTAAATTTTTAGTCGACAAGATTTTTGTTTTCTAACTCACCTGTGACACACACCATTGCAAATTCAAATTTTCTATATGAGCACATTAACTTGCATCTCAAATTACTAAGGTAAAAATCACTGCACAGAAAATAAACTATTTTTTAAAAATTTGAAATGTGTAGCTAGTAGACATCTAGTATATATACGAGGGAAAATTGTGGTGCTGGAGACTGCAATAAATATATACACTAAAGTGCCCTAAGGGCTTCCCTGGTGGCTCAGAGGTTAAAGCCTCTGTCTGAAATGCAGGAGACCTGGGTTCGATCCCTGGGTCAGGAAGATCCCCTGAAGAAGGAAATGGCAACCCACTCCAGTACTCTTGCCTGAAGAATCCCGTGGAGGGAGGAGCCTGGTAGGCTACAGTCCATGGGGTCGCAAAGAGTCGGACATGACTGAGTGACTTCACTGACTAAAGTGCCCTAGTTTTCGGTTATCTCTTTGAAGGCAATTTCTGTTCTTTAAGAAAGGCTTCACTTAATTTTAAATTCAATTTCATGCAAGTCACTGTGATTTTGATTCAGCATTCAATCCCATCTGACAATTTGCAATTATAAATTAACTCTCAAGGCTTATCTATTGTACCCTGAGCTGTTAACCACTAAGGTTCATAGACACAAGTGCCTTCAGTATGATAGTTTGTTCACAATATCTGACACACATTTGTATGCTAATATTAAATTCTTAAAACTGCTGAGATT
The DNA here is from genome assembly GCF_027580195.1 of Bos mutus. Taxonomy (NCBI): domain Eukaryota; kingdom Metazoa; phylum Chordata; class Mammalia; order Artiodactyla; family Bovidae; genus Bos; species Bos mutus. The sequence continues at coordinate 64,010,775 of NC_091628.1, read as the reverse complement.
CTGGTGATTTCTCTTTTTGTGTGTCTCCTGTAATGATGTGTCAAATGGGAAATATAAAGAAATTTAAAACAACCCTTAATTCACTGGACAAGTCAAGAATTCATCTTTTCTATTAGACAGAGGGACTTAATCTTTTGCTGTTGCATACATTTAGTGGCATATCTGTGCCAGTCATGAACCTTAAATCTGTTGTTAATTTTCCCCAGTATGAACACTACTCTTAGTTTGAACAGTGGTCTGAGGATGCATACATATGACATACATCAAGTTATTAAATCAAATTAAGTCATTTGCTGAACAAAATGTGTTTTTAGTTCAACGGTGCTACATGGTCATGGGACTAATGAAACTATCACAGTGATTTCAGCAATGGTGAAGGCCACTCACCCGATACATATTCCAATTAGACAGGGGATTATATTTCAAATTAGTATCTAAAACCTTGTTATTAGCAACTAGATTGCACAAAGAAATATTAAAGTGAAAAGTGTTGAATTAACACAAAACTATTACGGACATATTAACAGCAATGCAATTGGAAATTCATACACAATGTATCTAAATATTTAAAAGTTATAAATCAAACCAAAACTGCTAAGTAAAATATATCATGTTGCCTTCCCACAACATATATATCTTTTTTTTTTCATATATATCTTATAAGGAGAAAAGTTCAAAGCAAAGGACGTGTGTAAGCTATGGCTTCTGGATGAGTGAAGGTATGTAAAATATCAAAGATGACTGAATTTGATGGTTGCAAACATCTGGATGTTCTGATAATGGGCAGGGAATATTTGAATGAGAAAAAAAAATTTTTTAAAGTGTAATTGATTTTTAAATTTTTTCCATACATTTTAAAAGTTTTGTTCCAGAAAAAATTAATTTGTTAGAACCAAGATTTTAACATAATTGGCATTTTAATGGCAGTGGTAATTATTGGGAGACAATCTTACATGGATCTCTTCATTTTCTGCACATTTTGTAAGCAGCAGCACAGACTGTCCTTTGTTTCAGTCTGTTTTCAAGAATATTTGTGTGGATAACAGCCTTGGAAAATTGAGTTACTTACTAAAGAGTGTTGCAAAGGGCAGGAGTCTTCATGCTCATTGTTTATGATTTCCTGTGCTACGTTTAGGGCTCCTTCCTTCTAATGCAACACACAGACGCCCTTTGGATCACCCTGTGGGAACTGGCGCTTGGGCAACCACCATAGAAATGCTGATACCCTGACTACCACCAGTGCTGTGAGTAACAAAATGCTTTTGGTCTCTGACCCAGAAATCTTCTAACAGAAGCTATGAGACTTTGGCCAGTTAACAAACTAGTTCACCAGTAGGGTAAAATCTCTTGAGCTTTCAGAAGCATGGAGCAATGATCTAAATAATTATTCATTTTGAGTAATTATTAATCATATTGCCATAATCAATGTTTTATGTAATATATACTTATTGGCAAGATCATCAAAAGTATTAAATGATAAAATGTATACTGTTACCTAATAACTATACTACCAAACATGTAAATTAAAATAAAGAAAAATTAATATTAATTTTTTGTTCCCATATTTGAGCAAATATTACCTTGCCCCCAAATTTTAAAATATCTTTAAAACTAAGTTAAAAGTTTAAATACAAATCTAGCTAGCAAAATTAAATTATAATATTCTGGATCATTCTGTGCTGCACTCAATATGCCAGCAAATTTGGAAAACTCAGCAGTGGCTACAGGACTGGAAAAGTTCAGTTTTCATTCTGTTCACAAAAAAAGGCAATGCCAAAGAATGCTCAAACTACCGCACAATTGCACTCATCTCACACACTGGCAAAGTAATGCTCAAAATTCTCCAAGTCAGGCTTCAACAGTATGTGAACTGAGAACTTCCAGATGTTCAAGCTGGATTTAGAAAAGGCAGAGGAACTACAGATCAAATTCCCAACATCAGCTGGATCGTTGAAAAAGCAAGAGAGTTCTGAAAAACATCTATTTCTGCTTTATTAACTATGTCAAAGCCTTTGACTGTGTGGTTCAAAACAAACTGGAAAATTCTTTAAGAGATGGGAATACCAGACCAGCTGACCTGCCTCCTGAGAAATCTGTGTGCAGGTCAAGAAGCAACAGTTAGAACTGGACATGGAACAACAGACTAGTTCCAAATAGGAAAAGGACCACATCCGGCTGTATATTGTCACCCTGCTTATTTAGCTTATATGCAGAGTACATCATGTAAAATACTGGGCTGGATGAAGCACAAGCTGAAATTAAGATTGCTGGGAGAATTATCAATAACCTCAGATATGCAGATGACACCACCCTTATGGCAGAAAGCAAAGAAGAACTAAAGTGTCTCTTGATAAAAGTGAAAGAAGAGACTGAAAAAGCTATCTTTAAACTCAATATTCAAAAAACTAAGATCATTGCATCTGGTTCCATCACCTCATAGCAAATAGATGGGGAAACAATGGAAACTGTGACAGAATTTATTTTCTTGGGCTCCAAAATCACTGCAGATGGTGACTGCAAACATGAAATTAAAAGACGCTTGCTCCTTGGAAGAAAAGCTGTGACCAACCTAGACAACTTATTATAAAGCAGAAATATTACTTTGCCAACAAATGTCCATCTAGTCAAAGGTATGTTTTTTCTAGTAGTCATGTATGGATGTGAGAGTGGGACCATAAAGAAAGCTGAGCATTGAAGAAATGATGCTTTTGAACTGCGGTGTTGGAGAAGACTCTTGAGAGTCTCTTGGACTGAAAGGAGATCCAAGCAGCCAAACTTAAAGGAAATTAGTCCTGAATATTCATTGGAAGGACTGATGCTGAAGCTGAAACTCCAATACTTTGGCGACCTGATGCTGAGTTCTGACTCATTTGAAAAGACCTTGATGCTGGGAAAGATTGAAAACAGGGGTAGAAGGGAATGGCAGAGATTGAGATGATTGGATGGCATCACCAAGTCAATGGGCATGAGTTTGAGCAAGCTCTGGGAGTTGGTGATGGACAGGGAAGCCTGGTGTGCTGCAGTCCATGGGGGCCTCAAAGAGTCGGACACAACTGAGTGACTGAAATGAACTGATATCCATCTAATTTCCAGTGTGAAACTATCAGATTTTATGCAGCTTCTGTATGAAGTATACATGTATACAAATTTAGGCATATTATGTATTGATTACTAAAATGTTCCTTTCTACTGGAGGGAAAGGGAAGAAGAGTAAACAGTACAAAGCACCTCTGAAATACTCGTAATCACCAGAATTAACTGTTCAAGAACTTAAAGGTAAACGCTGGAAGAAAAATGTAAATCTATGTCCCATTTCTCCAAAATCAGCAACTGTGACAAGATCTTTGCTTTTCTTCTACCTAACCTAGGAAACCTGACACTTGTCCAAAGTTCCTAGATACAAAATTTCTCAAGCCTCTCAAAGAACACTAAAAAGGATGCCAGTGCATTTGAGTTCTCATGGAATAAAGGATGTATATTTCACTCTATCATGTCTCCTTATGTATTTAGTCTTGGAGAAAAGACTCATAAAGGAGAGGTGGAGAGAGCTGACCAATCTGTGTTAGGATCTTGGCTGTGCTCAAAATCATTTCACAACAGCCCTGACAATATTCCTCTATCCTTTTCTCCTAACCTGCTTATTCACCAAAATGTTTGGTTTGATTATTAAATGTATAAAGACCTGACCCCTATGCCTTGATTGGGGACAGCTCTAAAGGGCTATCTGAGATCCAAGCTTCCTATGGAATTGACTAAGACCTTCATTATAACTGCATTGCTGTCAGTGCCTCTGCCTCATCTGTCCTCTTTTTTTTTTTTTTTTTTTTCTACTTCCTCACAGTATCTGATCCCTTGAGTACTCTCCAATTAATTCCCTGCCGGCAAACATCCCTCTTAGAACCTGTTCCCCAGAAAACCCTTCCTAAGAGATAGGTGCCTGACAAGGTCTAAGGGAACAGATTCTAAAATGGGATTTTGAAGCTGATATCCACTGGGAGCTGATAATACTTATTCTGTCACTGGTGGTAGGTGTCACAAGGAATTTGGCTTATCTTGTGGTACAATTGTTAAAGTTGTTTTTTTTTTTTTTTCCAAGTGGTGAAGTTGCACAGAATACCAAGTAAAGAGAATGTACTGGTGAGTGATGGGTGGCTTTAGAGAGGTTTAACTGCATTAGGGGTTGCAAGGACAATAAACATTGATGCACTGGAGAAAGACAATGCTGATACTGATTAACTAATTAAATGAGAGTTAATTGTGAATCCCAGAAGGCCTCTTTTGCAGTATATAAAAAGACTTTTATTACTTGTAGCCAGAAGGCAGAAAGAGTTGATCATAAAACCCCTTACTTAAAAGTAGAAGATCTCCAGAGAAGGTGAATTCTCATTTTTAGCTAATGTCCTATACAAACATAAGGCCTTGATTGGCAGAAGCAAGATCCTGAGACAGGATGGCATGGTGGGTCATTCCACTTGAAAAGACTTGAAACCCCTTACATATGAACCCTCTGAATCTGTAGCAGTGGCCCACTCCTTTCTATCAGAGACTTGATGAGGATGCACAACATGATGCTTCATAAAGACCCCACTCAATCATTTATTCCTGATTTTGGTCACAAGATCTGTAAGAAAAAGTCCTATCGCTACATAATTCAGCCAGTGGTCTATATTGTTCTGTGCTGTGTGTACTTAGTCACTCAGTCATGTCCAACCCTTTGTGACCCCATGGACTGTAGCATAACAGGCTCCTCTGTCCATGGGGATTCTCCAGGCAAGAATACTAGAGTGGGTTGCCATGCCCTCCTCCAGGGGATCTTCCCAACCCTGGGATCAAACCCAGGTCTCCCACATTGCAGGTGGATTCTTTACCATCTGAGCCACCAGGGAAGACCCTATATTGTCTTATCCTAGTGCTAAGTTAGCTATTCGAAAGTCTGTTAAAATATAGTCCAAAGGGAATTTAACCCTCTGGACAGTCAAAAGAATATCATAGAAATTAAATTGTATAAGCAGAAACTCAGAAAAGGAAAGATTGGAAGACTGAGTTCAAGTCCAGCTGTGGAAGCAGCATTTGGTGGACCTATAGGAGTGGACACAAAGTGTAAAAGACCTTTCCATCACATGTTAGCTTCCACTGAATGATATACATTATAAAAGGCAATATACACACACCAAAAAAAAAAAAAAAAAAGGTAGAAGGAGAAGTCTACTATCATCTAGGTCCACTTGACTTTGGAGAATTTGTGCTTTCTTTTCCCATAACTATGGGAAATAGAAAGTCTGAGACCCTGATTTTCAGAGAGGAAATGGTTCCACAAGAGAATACAGTAAGAATAAAGTTAAAATTTAAGCTATGGCTTCCACTTAGTCACTGTGGACTAAGAGATCAGGAGACAGGAAAGAGTTCCAAGCCTGGTTATTGATCTTGCTGATATGAAATATGGAGAGTGTTATTAAGGAGGAGGCTGGACTTGTTTTTTTGTTTTTAATTTTATTTTATTTTTAAACTTTACATAATTGTATTAGTTTTGCCAAATATCAAAATGAATCCACCACAGGTATACATGTGTTCCCCATCCTGAACCCTCCTCCCTCCTCCCTCCCCATAACTTAGCATAATGTCTTAAGTTTCTTCTATGTTGTCTCATATGGCAGGATTTCTTTCTTTTTTAAAACTGAATAATATCCAATGTTTGCTTATACCATATGTATCCATTCATCCATTATTGGATATTTAGATTATTTCTACATCTTGATTGTTGTGAATAATGCTGCAAGAAATGCAGTCAATCCCTTGGGGAGCTTGGGAGTTAGGATTGACTGACTGGTGCCTCTGCTGTGATCATGTTGATCTCCCTCTGAGCAATTCTAAATCTTTCTTCTCCAATTAACTTGTCTGCATGCAAACCTCCCTTCCAGAATCTGTTCCTGGGGAAGCCAACCTAAGACAACTAATTTTGTATAAGATTAGAATAGTTAGATGATTTGGTTCATTTTAATTATTTATTTCAGAAGTCTTATTACATATACTCATTGTTGGTAGTTGAAGGCTCCTGTATCGTATTTTCCTCTGCAGGAAGCTTTTATGTGGAAGAGACATCAGAGACATGTTCCTTTATGTTTCAGGGCTGATGCTAATTCTATAGCATTTGTTCTGTATTTCTAGTTACATAATTACTGGATAACTTGCCTTTGGGGATTTAGTATACTTTATCTCAGTGTCTGTTCAGCTCTCCTCTTAAACTCTAATTGTAATTCCAAAAGATAAATTAAGCTGGTTGCTTGTCAGTGGAGATTACAGTGTATGTTATTACTGTCCCCTGACGGGAAACAGATCGGACAAAATACCCTTGACTTTATGTTGATTTATAATCACTCTTCTAGGTGTTCATATTACAGTATACTATGAATAGAGGGCAAGGGATTCTTGAAAAGTGTTTATCAGTCTGGGACCCTAGTTGAAAGAAAAGAAAATAATTCTGCATGTATAATAAGAAAAGGAATTTATCAAAAAAGCATGGGGTACCATATACACAAACACACACACATAAGTATGTGTGTGTATATATATATATAGTAGTAGTAGTAATTTAGTCGCTAAGCCATGTCAGACTCTTGCAACCCCATGGACTATCACCTGCCAGGCTCCTCTGTCCATGGGATTCTCCAGGCAAGAATACTGGAGTGGGTTGCCATTTTCTTCTCCAGGGGATCTTCCCAACCCAGGAATCGAACCCAGGTCTCCTGCATTGTAGGCAGACTCTTTACCATCTGAGCCAGCAGGGAAGCACAAGTATGTATGTATGTATGTATGTATGTATATAAAACACAATAATTGAGAATATTAATATACCTCCAAAAAAGGAGTCCACAATTTTTTTATAAGTCCATACTGGAAATATTTTTGTCTTTATGGGCCATGCAATCTATACACTTTCTCAAATTTGCCTTTGTAGCATGGGAACAGTATAGACAATATGTAGACAAATTAACATGGCTGTGTTACAACAAAACTTTATTTATAAAAATAGAGACCCAATTGAATTTGTCCCAAGACCTAGTTTACCAACTCCTGCTTAAAATACTGGTGCATTTATTCAACTTTCCATGTATTCTCATTCCCTCGAACTCACCACATTTTAAAATAATTCTATCAAATATAGATTGTCACAAATCAATTATGTACTCTTCAATTACCAGTATGTCTACCTTCTCCCTGAGTTCTAAATAATATATATATAACACCCCACTAGTCCTTTTGAGAAACTTTCTCCAAACATATTTTTGTTCCCTGAGTTTCTGCAAGATCACAAACATTCTTCTGTGACCTCTTATTTGAAGGTCTATTTGATTACACATAACTTCCCTGGTTCACATTTTCTTTCATATTTACTCCATTTGTGGCAAAATATGCTGCCTTCAAAGTGCCTGATGCTAATCTGATTCTTTTATTCCTTAAATGCTGCCTTGTCTTTTTGCCTGTATGGCCATATAAGCTATTTTTTTGTTGTTGTTCCTTTTTTCTATAGCCCAGTAGTATTGCTAGATTTGACTGGATGTTATCATTTAGTGTCAGTTTGCTCAGTAAACAACGTGCCCTTTTTAAAAGTTGGCCTATATTTTTTTTTGCTCTTTTTTATTATGGTTTTTAATAGTTTTCTTACACTGCTTTGATTTGTCTTCTTTGGAAATTGCTTTCATCTGTAGAATAGGTTTTCTTTGCTTCTGTATCTAAAATCGTCACTCAAAAATTTTTATATCTCTTTTAAAACTTTTGTTGGAACTTAAAAAAAAAAAGGTTTCCTTTATCTCATATATTTTTCAGATACTGTATTTGAAGTATTTGCTCAAGTTAGAAAGTGTTAGTCACTCAGTCATGTGCTCCTCTGTCCATGGGATTTCCCAGACAAGAATACTGGAGTGGGTTGGCATTTCCTTCTCCAAGGGGTCTTCCCAACACAGGAATCAAACCCAGGTCTCCTGTGTTGCAGGCAGATTCTTTACCATCTGAGTCATAGGGAAGCCCATCACTGGGTTATTTAACCAACAGAAGTTTATTGTCTCACAGTTCTGGAGACTGGAAGTCAGAGATGAAATGCTGGCAGGGTTGGTTTCTCACGAGGCCTCTCTCTTTGGTCCCAGGGATACTCTTCTTGTGTCCTCACCTGGCCTTTCTTCTGTGCAAGGGCATACTGATGACCCTTCCTTTTCTTACAAGAATACCAATCCTCCTGGTTTAGGGTCTCACCCTTAAGACCTCATTTAACTTTAATTAACTCCTTAAATCCATTATCTCTAAATATAAACATGTGAGGTTAGGGCTTCAATCTAATAAATCTTTAATGAGCAATAACAGCTCCCCCAGTGGCTCAGATGGTAAAAAAAAATCTGCCTGCAATGTGGGAGATCTGGTTTGATTCCTGGGTTGGGAAGATACCCTGGAGGAGGGCACAGCAACCCACTCCAGTATTCTTGCCTGGAGAATCCCTATGGACTGTCGAGCCTAGCAGGCTACAGTCCATGAGGTCGCAAAGAGTCGGACATGATTGAGTGACTAAGCACAACAACAAAAACCCATGCCAGGAACTGAAATTCATGGAACATTAGAATAAAGAGTACATTTCTAAGTGTTGTATGCATGGCAAATCAGGTGGGGGAAAAAAGTGTGATTATTTAATTTGGAGCTATTTAGTATTTTTCTTAATGCAGTTTTTTTTGTGGGTGTTCAAAGCAAGACATGTGGAATATCAATTGCTCAGTACCTGCTGTTACTTGTGATTAAGAGACAGACACTGTTCAAGGAAAATTGTTTTGTAATTACAACAAAAAGCAGGCAATCAACACAAGTATTGTCTTTTTACTTTTTAAAGAGAGAGAGAACTAAATTAAGCCACAACCTTTATTTGAACATCACAACTCATTAAACCTAAAATTGTTTTCACAAAATATCTACCACCCATGGTGATGTCTCCTAGGGCTGTTAGCTATTCTTATATTTATAAGAATCTAACCTGACCTTTTAAAACTTTTCATCATCATTCTGAAATATTGCCATAAGAAGAATATAGGGGTTTTAAAGATTAACAATCTCTGGTTTAATGCTTTTCAATAATTGACATATTAATGCTTTTCAATAATTGATGTATTAGTAGATTTAATCTTGGTTTTGTTTTCCTAAATCTCCTTTATTTCTACCTTCACACTTATATCTTTGAAAGTATGGTAGAAATCACCCTGAGAAACAAAACAGGTTTCTGAAAATGAAAAAGAAATATCATTATGATCATTATCTATATGTGTTTTTAATATGCTAACAGGAACAAATTTGGGGGTTAAGGAACTAGGACATTTTTGTTTGTTTCTGTTTTTTACTGTTTATATGGGCAAGCCCCAAAAGATAAAGGTAATGTATTCTATTTATCATAGAAAAGATAGACAGCAATTGTGGAATTTAGCAACAATTAGAGTAAGAGGCTCTATGGTATATTTAGATAGATGTACCAATTAGAAGGTTTAACGTATGCATTCAATAACAGTTAACCATTGTTTTTGTTACTTTAAGCTCTGGGACTGTGCATGTAAAGAGGGAGAGTTCTTACCTTAATTAAGGACAGGACAATGGGAAAAGGCACAGGGAACATGGTACATATCATAATTAAAGAATATAAAGGAGGCCTTTATTGCATGGATTAGGAATCAAGGATTCTGAGAGTCAAGGAGATTCAAGACAAGCATTACAATAGTGGTGTTGGTGGTGGTTTAGTCACTAAGTCTTGCCCGACTCTTGCTGAAGGAGGAAACAGAACAGACTCTACCTTGAAAGCAGGACTCCATCTTGGGCCGGACTGTGGACTTTGAGCTATATGCCCAGTATCTATGGAAACAACATACCAACTGGAAAACCAGGTCCCCGGAAGGAAGAGCCTCAGGGCTCTCCATGCCTAAAAGAATACCCTAATTATCTGTGTAACCGAACAGAATCATACATTCTATTATGCTTGTTGGGGTATGACCACAAGCCTATTGATAATTGTCCACTGTTAACTACCTAGACTTAGGGCATATGAATCACAGATTAACTTTGATTGTATCTTTCTTTTTCCTTTGTTCAGACTAGTTTCAGGGAATTTTGGGAGGTGGGTTTGGGCACGTATGCTTAAGGTATATAAGGTTCTCACAAAAACTGGTCAGGGTCCTTGGCTAAGAGGAGACTCTGCCTTGGGCCCGCCAGTGTAATAAGCTGCACTCCACTATCTGCATTGTCCCTCTGAGTGAGTTTGTTTCCCGGAACACATGGCTACAACATTGCGACCCCATGGACTGTACCCTGCCAGGCTCCTCTGTCCATGGGATTCTCTAGGCAAGAATACTGGAGTGGGTTGCCATTTCCTTCTCCAGGGGATCTTCCCAACCCAGGAATTGAACCCTGGTGTCCGGCATTGCAGACGGATTCTTTACTGACTAAGCTATGACTATGAGGGAATTACTATAGAAATTCCACCTTAAAAGGATTAGCCTGATCTCACTAGAGTCAGTAGTCAATCCTTAAATTTTCATTTTTTGGGGAAATTTTTAAAAAATCTGATTTTATGTAATCAAAGATCAAAATACACATGTAGTAACTTTTATTTTTCTTTCTTTCTTTTTTTTTAATTTTATTTTATTTTTAAACTTTACGTAATTGTATTAGTTTTGCCAAATATCAAAATGAATCCGCCACCGGTACACATGTGTAGTAACTTTTAAATTAGCATTGCTTCCTTACTTAGTTGAATAATTGAGTATAAATCTGTTCCACATCTTTTAGTGTACGTTAAAACTTGGCATTTCATATCTGCTACACAATTTTCATAATGCTATAATCTGAACATTGACATACTCATGTCATACTCATACTCACTGTATGGGAGGAAAAGTTTTCCTTGACACACTGCATATCTTGGTCACAGAATGCTGTTTCTTTTTTCTTAAGTTAATATGCCTATTTTTTTCTTTCTTTGCTGTTTTTTAATTATTACTTTTTATCTTTCCTTGGTGCTATTTCCTTTAATACCTTATATGTAGTCTATATGTAGGCATTTTGTATTTAATTTTTTTGTTCTTAATGTAAATATCAGGGATCTATACATAGTCTTTGATGAATAAAATCCCTAGACTCCAATGTGGACTATTGTCAAGCATATTTCAGGGTTAGTAATATTTTTACTTTATTATTAGATTTTAGATATATTCTGAATATAAAATATCCATATAATGTATTCCAAATAGGGAAATGACATATTTTAGAATATAGACTGTAAAAAACCTGGATAAATTATGTTTTAGCTCATTGAAAATAAATGAATAAATTTGGTGAGAATACTTCTGCACATCATTGCATTATTTCCATTTATTTAGTTTCAGGTAGTAATTTACTGAGTTTGCATTTTATACCAGATAGTATGCTAAGGTACTTAAGTATGTATATAATCACATGGATTGGTCTCAAGACCCTTGAAACATATTTGGAAAAAGAAAGATTATCTTGTCAATGCCATGCAACTAGAAAGTGAAAGACCAGTATGTAAAGTTTTGCTAATTATACACTTAATCATGTTTCCTTAAGAGGCACCCCACATGAACATTTTATTTACTTAAAATGTGCATGTCATAAGTGATAACAAATAATTTAGATTTTAGGAAATTATTAACTAATGGCTATTCTTTTTTCATTATAGCTATATCTGGTTAAAAATGACTAAACTTATACATGCAATCTTTTAATACAAACCAGTACCTAGATAAAATTCAATTAGTGCTCCGTCAATGCAATTAGTGCTAATTAAAATTTTTTTAAAAAGCATTTTTAGTTATAATGTAAGGTGAATAAATGAAACTAAATGTTATACATCACAGAAAAATAAGCTGATACATCAATAAAAAAGTTACAATTGAGAATATTATAAACATGTTTTGTTATATAAGAAGTGCACAGGTTAGCATAACACAATGCATTGGAGCATGATACTAATTTTGATTCAGAATCATTAGCTAGTTTTCCAGAAAAGTTAGTTGAAAAGTTTGGAGGGGCAGAATTGTGATAAATGTTTAACTTAAATGAAATGAGGATCAAAAATCCCTGAAAAGGAAAAATCTTCTCCCACACAGTTTACCATTTAAAGAAGTGTTTTGAATAAAAATTTTACACTGGGTCAGATAATTCAAATGTTGAGCTTTTAAAAATCCTTTTGGAAAAATTAAGAATGTCAATGCTTGTTTAAAGAGCACTGACAGAAATAAAAATCATCATTGTATTTGTACTTTAAAATATTTCATGCCAAAAAATCACCCAAAATGAACAGGCATGGTGCCTTGTTTCCATTGTGTTTAAATGTTGCTAAATATGTGTATCTTTGGTGGTTAAACTTTCTTTTTCTTGATTTTTCTTGAACAAAAACTGGTCTTTGATGTATGGAATGCATTGATAGATCTGAAAAGTGAAAGTGAAAGTCACTCAGTTGTGTCTGACTCTTTGACTCCATGGACTGTAGTCTGCCAGGCTCCTCTGTCATGGAATTCTCCAGACAAGAATACTGGAGTGGGTTGCCATTTCTTTCTTCAGGAGATCTTCCCAACGCAGGGATCTAACCTAGGTCTCCTGCATTGCAGGCTGGTTCTTTACCAGCTGAGCCACCAGGGAAACCCAATGGATCTGAATGCCTGGTTTACTGTTTTCTTTTTCTTATTGGTAGACTAATCTACATTTTTTTAAACTAAGACAAAATTTATGACTAGTTCATATTATAATAAAAAGCAATCTTTTCAGCAATAAGCATGCTACACACATAAACTCAATATGAATTTTTTTTTAATTGTAAGAGGCGGGAATTAGAACATTTAGCAAAAGAATTTACTTGATTTTAGAGATAATTTTAAAAAGCAATAATTTACGTTTCTATTAATATATAACAAATAAAAAATTTCAAAACAAAGCAACTTAGCAGATGGGCATTTTTATATAGATAAGAGTTTTGTATTATAGTATTTCAGCAATTCATGTGTAAATGATTCTCTTAAAATGTTTAAAATAATTGAAAACATGAATATTTTGAGCATAATAAGAATTCTCTATTCACATTTTTTCTCCCTTTAGAAAACCCTTTCTTTGAGCAGGAGAGTGGGACAGGACTACAAAAGTATTCTTCAATCCAGCTTGAATATCATGCATTTGAAATGAGTAGATCTGAATAAGGTCATGAGGTCTAAGGGAAATATAAAGATTTCCTGTGAATTTAAAGCTGGATAAAAAACAATCACCAGGCAATTTTTCCTGTTAACACACATTCTCTGACATAGGAATAAAAATTTGATCTAAATGATTTTTTAAGTAGACCTTATATTTTAGATCACTTTTAGGTTTAGAGGAAAAGTGAGTATAAAGTACAAAATTTCCCATGTATCCCTCTCTCCCCACCCAAGCCTGCCCTATTATCAATGTCCTGTACTAGAATGGGATTACAACTGATGGACCTATATTGACAAATCATTATCACTTAAAGTCCATAATATTAGAATTCACTTGTGGTGTTGTACATTTTATGAGTTTTGATAAAAGTATAATAAGTATCTACCATCATAGTGTCATACAAAATAGTTACACTGCCCCTAAGAATCCTCTATGCCCTATTTTTCCATCCCTCTTCCCTTATCCCTGGCAACTAATGCTCTTTATATTGTCTACATAGCCTTACTTTTTCCAGAATGTCATAGAGTTGGCATAATATGTTATGTAGCTTTTCAAATAAATTTCTTTCACTGAGCAATATTAAAGATTCTTTCATGTCTTTTCATGGCCTGATAGCTCATTTCTTTCTCCACTGAATAATGTCCCATAATCTGGATGTGCCACAATGCATTTATCCATTCACCTGCTGAAGAACATCTTGGTTGTTTCCAAGTTTTGGTTATGAACAAGAAATGCATCCATGTGCAGACATGTGTAGACATTAAAATCAAATTCTGTGGATTAAACCAAAGGGCATGATTTCTGGATCATATGGTAAGAATCCAAATGTCTTCCAAAGTGGCTGTGCTATTTTGCATCCTTTCACCAGTAATGAATGAGTTCCTGTTGCTCTACATGCTTGTTGACATGCAATATTGCAAGTGTTCTGGATTTGGGCCTTTCTGGGGATTCCCAGGTGGCTGAGTGATAAAGAATCCACAGTCTTCATTGTATCAATTAATTTATGTTATACAATTTCTGTTGTTAAATGTTCTTTATATAACTGCCTGTGGAAGTTTTAGAAGCTCTAATAGTCTCTAATAGGAGCAAGGAATAAAGTGGAGATCTCTCTCTAGAAGAGGGACTGAAATTATCAAAAGGTTAAAGAATTTATGTGACTAGCTCTTGAATGACTTGAATGGATTATGTTAAACTAAGTAAACTGTTACACTGTATTTCTAAATATCAACTGATAAAATTTCCTGAAATACTTGCTATGAGCATACCAAATATGCAGCATAAAGGCTGTCGCTCATCTGATGGCTCCCACCCCAAACGCAAAGGCAGGTACTTTAATTAATTAAAGTCTTTTCATCTTAACTAGGATGACAACTTTCTTCACCATAGTGCTCTAGATGCTACCAGGAGTAAGAACAGCCTGACAAAAATTACATTTGTCATTATTGCTCGGTCACTAAAATTCTCAATGCCTTTCTTAACACTCTTCATTTGCATTTTATAAATGTATAAGAATAAAAAGGAGAAGCTACTCAGTTAAAAATTATTTTTTCCACTTTATCAGAAAATTTAGCACTCATAGTATTAATTCAATTATGGGTAAAATATTGCACCTTTATAAGTTCACAGGCACTTCTCTGGGTTCTGACAGTCAACAAACACACAAAATCTACTACTGTCATGGGGTTTACATTCAAACTGGAGAAAGTGAACTAGATAAATAAATAAAGTGTTAATATAATCAGTTCATTTCAGTCACTCAGTCATGTCTGACTCTTTCAACCCCATGGATTGCAGCACGCCAGGCTTCCCTGTCCATCACCAACTCCTAGAGCTTGTTGAAACTCGTGTCCATTGAGCCAGTGATGCCATCCAACTATCTCACCCTCTGTCGACCCCTCTCCTCCTGCCTTCAATCTTTCCCAGCATCAGGATATTTTCCAATGAGTCAGTTCTTCACATCAGATGGACAGAGTATTGGAGCTTCAGCTTCAGCATCAGTCCTTCCAATGACTTCAGGACTGATTTCCTTTAGGATTGACTGGTTGGATCTCCATTCAGTCCAAGGGACTTTCAAGAGTGTTCTCCAACACCACAGTTCAAAAGCATCAATTTTCAGCATCAATTTTCAGCACTCAGCTTTTTTATGGTCCAACTCTCACATCCTTACATAACTACTGGAAAGACCATAGCTTTGACTAGATGGACCTTTGTTGGCAAAGTAATGTTTCTGCTTTGTAATATGCTGTCTAGTTTGGTCATAGCTTTTCTTTCAAGGAGCAAGAATCTTTTAATTTCATGGTTGCAGTCACCATCTGCAGTGATTTTGGAGCCCAAGAAAATAAAGCCTGTCACTGTTTTTACTGTTTTCCCATCTATTTTCCATAAAGTGATGAGATATATTAAATATATATCAGTATTTATTAACATATTTTATAGTTAACATATTAAAGAGAAATAAATTTTAAAATAAAAAGAAACATCAAGGGAAAATTGCGAATATTTTCCCTTGATGGGAAGTGAATTCTTAGATAAAATTCCCTGGCTGGGAGTGAATTCTTAGATAAAAATGACCATAAAGAAAGCAACATAGTAAATGACTTTGAAGAACACTTGAAAAATGGACATTAGTTTGAGGCAGAAGCAAAACCTGGTGACAAACCCTGCTATTATCTGATATATTCAGAGCACTGTAATGAGGCCGATGTAATTGCAGGAGAGTAAGCAAGAAAGCGGTGTGGGATAATAGGATATTTCACTTTGCATTTCTTGCACTGAATTATTTCAGCAGCCTTTCATCACGATAGGTATTAAAACACAGTTATATACAGGTGAAAATAGAATCAAAAAGTTGTATGGTTTATCTAATGTCTGATAATTAATAAATCCCACTACTCCCCCTGAGATCCAAGTTTTTGAAACACAAATTTGTCACAAATTCTGTTATAGCACAGATGCCACTTTATAATTAAAGAAATAGCTGATGTTTAAAATGGAAACTATCTTGCCACAGAGTATCCTTGGCACCTGATTCAAAACAGCATGCAAACCATGTCTTGCCAGTAAAATCACCATTCCAACAGCTTAAATCAAGCTGAGCATCTTATTTGTGGCTTTGTTGATCCATGCCAATGTTCTGCTTGCTATCTCTCAACAAACCTGAGTCAAATTTTTACTAGTACACAGCATATTCCTTAAAATACTTGCTTGTCAAGTAGTAGATATTCTTCCTTTAAAGGGAATTTGAAATGCAGTGAGTCACAATTACAAAATCAATCAAGATAATTTACAGGTTAGGTATTATCTGTAATTTTTGTCTTCTTAATACTCGAATACAAAACAAATGAGCTGAATTCTATGCACATTTAATTTGCAGATAAAATTTAACCATTTTTTTACTTGAATTATTTAGAAATTTGTTGCAACTGAATTAGACTTGTAATAATATTGCTCTTCAACAGAATCAATAGTTTTGATTTTATATCTATTTAAACAAAATAACTAGGTACCTTTCTCTATGAAAGGTTGAACTGTGGTGCTAGAGAAGATTCCTGAGAACCCCTTGGACAGCAAGGAGATCAAACCAGTCAATCTTAAAGGAAATCAACTCTAAATACTCATTGGAAGGACTGATGCTGAAGCTGAAGTTCCAGTATTTTGATCATCTCTTATGAATAGCTGACTCATTGGAAAAGCTCCTGATGCTGAGAAAGATTGAGGGCAGAAGGAGAAGAGGACATCAGAGGATGAGATAGTTGGATGGCATCATTGATGCAATGGACATGAACTTGGGCAAATTCTGGAAGATGGTAAGGGACAGAGAGGCCTGGGGGTCCATGGGGTTGCAAAGGGTCGGACACGACTATGCCACTGAACAACAACAACAACAGTCCTTGAATACATAACAGATGAGCTTAGTCCCATGCACATTCAATTTGCAGAGAAAATTTAACCATTTCTTCAGTTGAAATATTTTGAAATTTGGCTCAACTGAATTCGATTTGTAATACTTGTATTGCTGTTCAACAGAATCAATAATTTTGATTTTATACTTATTTAAACAAAATAACTAAGAACCTTTCTCTAGGGTTACCTAAAGAGAATAATTAATTTTTACAAATTTTGGATCCATAGTTTTTGAGTAAAATTACATTTAAAGCTAGATTATTTTTACAGCAGGGATTAATTTATGAAACTGACAAAACTGGCTTGCATGCAGTCAGTCTCTTACAAGTCATTCTGTGAAATGTTGAGAAATGATATTGACACTAGCTTAATATGGTTTAAAAGACAATGTAGACATTTTCTTAACTGATACAAATTTAGAAAAAAAATGTTAAATAATAAATAAAATAAGCTTTTCATAATTCCTTAGAACATTCAATGATATATTACCACTGAATCCTTATGTTTTAATCTACCTGGAAGTTTTTGTTTTTCCTTGTCTGACTTTCTTAAGTCATAGCTTAGAAATTACTTTTCAGTGACATTTTAAGAGATCATCCTAGGATTGGGTTCGTTGTCATTCCTTTGTATTCCTTTAGGAATCTGTGTGCTAGAACCTGTCAGAGCAGTCACCTGATTGAAAATGATTCATTTTTCTGACTCAACCACTAGATTCTTGAAACTGGTTCACGTTCACCAAGATAGTTGCAAAGTAAAAAAAATGCAATATATAACAGATTTAAAAAAAACATTTTAATCCAATACCATGAATTAAAAAATATTATCTATATGTATTTTAAAGTGATAGAAATAGTTATAAAAAGCCTTTTATAGATTTGACATAAAATGTCACTAGAAATGCAACATATTCCATTGTACTTTACATTCTACAAAATGCTGATATAAAATGGGATGTTCAAAGCAAAATTGCCCATATTTCTTTGTTTTAAAATATAATGAAACACTAATATCTTTTAAATGATTTTTTCTTAATAAAATAATTTTAAATTATGTAAGAATGCAGATAATAAGTATTCCCTCATACATCTTCCTAAATAGTTGAAATATATAAACATTTATTTTTATGTAATTATAATTAAATCAATCCCTGATTTAATATCTATTCCTCTGAACACATTTTATATGTTAATTCATCTTCTTATGGATCTATTATTTCTAAAATTGCCAAAGCTAAAATAGTGCCATTGCATAATCTATGTTCCTAGGCCTATAACTCACCAAAAATTTTAACCTAGAATTTACTATCACTGTTAAACTTAGCAATAAGTGGTCAGAAAGGCAAAGTGGCAGTCATGTAAGTGAGTCTGTGTAAATGTTTGCGACATCGTAAATGTCGGTGCCAATTGAGAATCAGGCAAAGAATTCATCCCCATCCTTTTACAGATATCGTTCTTAAAAACAGAAAGTGTAATATGCTGAACATTTCCTATCACATTTCCCATCACACTGCAGATATTCAATTAGTATTTGTTAAAAATAATTCATTAAAATTAAATTCATTACTTTTCTTAATACTGATTCCCAATTAAGTTGTTTTGGAATTCTGTTCTTAATTCTTTTCTTGAAGTGGGTCTCCTTGCAAGGAATAAAGAAAGACAGAAACAGTGTGAGCACATTATAGCTAAGGCTTCCCAAGTGTTGCTAGAGGTAAAGAACCCGCCTGCCTAGGCTGGAGACATAAGAGATGAGGGTTCGATTCCTGGGTCGGGAAGATCACCTGGAGGAGGTCATGGCAGCCCACTCTGGAATTCTTGCCTGGAGAATCCCGGAACAGAAGAGCCTGGTGGGCTACAGTCCATAGGGTCCCAAAGAGTCAGATACAACTGAGATGACTTAGCAGACTTAGCATCTACACACATTCAAGGAGATATTAACTGAATCAATGTAAACTAACAAAAAAGAGCTTGTGTACTTGACAGACTTGGTTGCAACATGGCAGATACTGCTGTTACTATTCAAGAGGGCCTGTATAGGAAAATAGTAGAAGCCTTCAGGGGTAAATGGACTATGGCAAATTTGGGAATGAAAGGTGACCCTTATGTAGAAAAAAGTTTCATCATACCAATTCCATGCCAGATAACCCAAGATGACTCCCATTCCCATGCAGAACAGATTACAGAGTGAGGCTGTGCTAGACATGCGAGCAAAAGTAGTTAGTTAATTTTAACAGTTACAGAAGTCAATAGAGATGGGTTTTAATATGTTAATATTGGCATGCTTGTTTTATCTGCCTGTTTACTTTGGTATATCTGAATAATTTGTTCTTTATAGTCAATCAAGCCATGTTTTGAGACCACATATGGGATAGATCCCGCAGTGTGACACATTCTCTAAGCTGGAAAAGACCACCAAAATCCACTTACGATACAACCAAGCCATATTCTTCTAAATGGGAAGCGATCGTTTCATTCTCCTGTATGAAATGTCAAATCATTAATTTGAACTCTTTTTGGCTTTCTGTATCCAGCCTATTGTCCCAAAAGTCTATGGTTTAATCAGTTTAAGGCTCTTGCCTAGAACTTATTGTGGTACCCAGTTGGTATGACGCTGGGACTCAGAGGACAGTACACCACAAGAAAAATGAGATCTCTTTTGACAAATATCCTTCTTCTGCCTTAAACCCAGGCCAGATACATTTCCATATTATACTTCCTCTATAGAGGAAAATATGAATACTCACAATATATAGCATTCAAAAAATTAAAGACAAGACTATCCTACAAATACAAAATATAATTTAAAATATGCCAAATATTTTATTCAGCTGATTAATAACTGAGGAAAAACTGATTCCAACAATAGTCTTATAACTTGGTTTTTATAGACAGGAAAAATATTATTAAATTAAGATTGGTCACTACATTAGAATACAGACTAGTAATGTCCTTTAGGGCAATAAAATCATAGATTATCCTACCATATATTTGGTTCTCTAAACATATTCTACAAACTGACAATTGCTGCTACTGCTGCTAAGTCGCTTCAGTCGTGTCCGACTCTGTGCGACCCCATACACGGCAGCCCACCAGGCTCCCCTCGTCCCTGGGATTCTCCAGGCAAGAACACTGGAGTGGGTTGCCATTAGCTTCTCCAATGCATGAAAGTGAAAAGTGAAAGTGAAGTCGCTCAGTCGTGTCCGACTCCCAGTGACCCCATGGACTGCAGCCCACCAGGCTCCTCCATCCATGGGATTTTCCAGGCAAGAGTACTGGAATGGGGTGCCATTGCCTTATCCAATTAAACTTCATAACATTTGATATCCTACAGAATAAAATAATCCTTAGATTGGTCTATTAAATCACTATGATACTTAAAATGCTTTCATCTTCCTTGTTTATTTACACATTTTAAGAAAATAAATGCATTTTAATGTGGTAATTAAGATGCTTTATATTGTTGTCTGGAGATATTTTTAGTAAGGATAAGTCATTTCAGCCTTTTTATTTATTTTTTAAGGTAACATCTTTATTGAGATATAATTCTCAATTATAAATATTATTTTTTAAGATTACAATCCAGTAGTACTTCATATACTTTCAAAGTTGTGCATTTATCACCACTATCTAATTCTAGACCATTTTCATCCCTTCTCCCCAAACAAGACTTACACCATTATCACTCACTCTTCACCCTCTGTTCCCCCTGTCCACCCCAGCTCCTGGCAAGCGCTAAGCCAGTTTCTGTCTCAGTGGATTTGCCTATTCTGTACATTTCATGGGCTTCCCAAGTGGCACAGTGATAAAGAATTTGCCTGCCAATGCAGGAGACACAAAAGATGCAGGTTTGACTCCTGCATGAGAAGATTCCCCTGGAATAGGAAAGGGCAACCCGCTCCAGTATTTTTGCTGGAAAGAATTCTCTTGGAAAATTCCATGGGCAGAGGACCCGGCAGGCTAAGTCCACAGAATTGCAAAGAGTCAGACACAACCAAGCAACTGAGCACACACACAAGCACATTTCATATGATGGAACTGCAATATGTGGACTTTGTTTCTGGCTTCTTTCACTTAGCATATGTGTTTTAATTTTATAGAGGTATAGTTGATTTACAATGTTGTGTTAGTTTCAAGTGTACAGAACCATTGAATCATACCTACATATACCCACTATTTTTTTCTTTTTAGATTCTTTTCCCATATAGGCTATTACAGAGTATTAGTAGTGTTCCCTGTGCTATATAGCAAGTTCTTCAGTTCAGTTCAGTCGTTCAGTCGTGTCCGACTCTTTGTGATCCCATGAATCACAGCACACCAGGCCTCCCTGTCCATCACCAACTCCTGGAGTTCACTCAAACTCATGTCCATCGAGTGGGTGATGCCATCCAGCCATCTCATCCTCTGGCGTCCCCTTCCCCTCCTGCCCCCAATCCCTCCCAGCATCAGGGTCTTTTCCAATGAGGCAACTCTTCACATGAGGTGGCCAAAGTATTGGAGTTTCAGCTTCAGCATCAGTCCTTCTAATGAACACCCAGGACTGATCTCCTTTAGGATGGACTGGTTGGATCTCCTTGCAGTCCAAGGCACTCTCAAGAGTCTTCTCCAACACCACAGTTCAAAAGCATCAATTCTTTAGCACTCAGCTTTCTTCACAGTCCAACTCTCACAGCCATACATGACCACTGGTAAAACCATAGCCTTGACAAGACGGACCTTTGTTGATAAAGTAATATCTCTGCTTTTCAATATACTATCTAGGTTGGTCATAACTTTCCTTCCAAGGAGTAAGCGTCTTTTAATTTATAAAATTGATAACAAGTTCTTACTAGTTACCAATTTTATACATAGTAGTGTGTATACGTCAATCCCATTCTCCTAATTTATCCCCCCACCTTCTCCTTTGGTAACCATGTTTTTTCTTTTCCTACATCTATGATTCTGCTTCTGTTTTGTAAATAAATTCATTTGTGCCCTTTTTTTTAGATTCCACATATGAGGAATATCATATGACATCTGTCTTTCTGTGTCTTACTTCACTCAGTATGACAATCTCTAGGTCCATCCATGTTGTGAAAAATGGCATCATTTTGTTCTTTTTTTATTTAGCCATTTTAATTGATGTAACAGTTCAACCCAGCTTAATTTCTAGGTTTTCAACATGTCATGACCTATACTTTCTTTCTCTATGTCTTTTATTTTCCTGATTTCACTGGAACTATTGAAATGCCTCTTTAAAAATTTCTCTAAACCCTTTCTTCAAGTTTCTTATGAATACAATATTGTGAACTTTTTCTTATTCTATGACAATGCTATTTATTTTGACCTCCTAATATTGTCAGTTCTATTATAAGGTGACACATGCATTCCTATACAGCACTACATAAACTATGCAAAATTGTCCAATAAATTCACAGAATTTGTGGGAAAAGTGAGGTTGGGACCAAGCACTCAAAAACTTCCTCTGTGGCACAAACTCAATAACGATAAGTGCTTCATAAAAATGGTAGCAGCTTTACAAATCTTAGATGATTAAGCACTAGGTAAATAACTAGAAAATGACATGAAGTTTGCTTATGGACTGGGAATTGGACAGATGTCAAGTGGTGGAAGGAGAGTTATATACAATCGGATGTTTTGAATTGAATTATTCCTGTGTTTGAGGCATGTGTGTGTGTTTTGTGCATTTGTATATTGCTACATGTCTTGATTCATGTAACAAAGCTGTAGCTTTCTGCATTCACTTCGTGTTTCTCAT
Organism: Bos mutus; assembly: GCF_027580195.1. Classification (NCBI taxonomy): domain Eukaryota; kingdom Metazoa; phylum Chordata; class Mammalia; order Artiodactyla; family Bovidae; genus Bos; species Bos mutus. The sequence goes on along the minus strand of NC_091628.1, from coordinate 63,987,897 downwards.
GGACACGTGAAATTTGCATCATGCTCAAATTATTTCCTAATATATTCATCATGTTGGAACAAGTCCATGTTCTCAAAACAGATCTTATCACTGAATGGAAAATATGTATTGTATCTTTATATTCAGAAATGTAATTTTAAACTCCTATTATATTTTTTAGGCACATATTTCATTTCTCCTTGTTGTGGTTGTTCAATCATAAAGTCAATTTTGACTCTTTGCGACCCCATAGACCAGCATGCCAGGGTCCTCTGTCCTCCTCTATCTTCCTGACAGTAAAAGTGAAATTCACATAGTCATGTCTGACTCTTTGCGACCCCATGGACTAGACAGTAGAAGTCTCCAAGCCAGAATACTGGTGTGGGTAGCCTTTCCCTTTCTCTAGGGGGTGTTCCCAACCCAGGGATGGAGCCCAGGTCTCCCACATTGCAGGTGGATTCTTTACTAGCTGAGCCACAAGGGAAGCCCTATCTCCCAGAGTTCAAATTTATGTTCATTGAGTCAATGATGCTATCTAATCATCTCATCTGGAGTGATTAGTAATTGCCCTCTGCTCCTTCCCAGTAGCATATTGGACACCTTCTGACCTTGGGGAGGTGGGGGGAGGCAGTGCTCATCTTCTGTGAGGTTCTCCAGGCAAGAATACTGGAGTGGCTTGTCATTTCCTCCTCCAGTGGACCATGTTTTGACAGAACTCTTCACTATGACCCACCTGTTTTGGGTGGCCCTGCAGGGCATGGCTCATGGCTTCAATGAGTTATGCAGGCCGCTTCTCTACGGCAAGGATGTGATCCATGAAGGGATTCTCCTAGAATACAATACAACATTTTCTCCTACATATTGTATTGTATTGTATATGTGCTCAGTTGTGTCTGACTCTCTGAGCCCCAGGGACTGTAGCCCACGAGGCTGCTCTGTCCACGGAAATCTCCAGGTAAGAATACTGGAGTGAATTGCCATTTCCTATTTCAGGGAATCTTCCCAACCCAGGGACTGAACTAGCATCTTTTGGATCTCTTGCTCTGGCAGGCAGATTCTTTACTATTAGCACTACCTGGGAAGCCCCATTACTTTTGTGTTAATTTATGTATCACTCAAAATTACATTTCTCCTGGCCTTTAGACTTTGAGGTAACTTTGAAGTAACAGTACAGTTTCCTTCGATTGTAGTTGCTTACCCTTGAACTGTGAGCCATAAATCTGGGCTATAATAAAATTCTTAATCTGTAATTAATAATGCCTAGAGAAGGCAATGGCACCCCACTCCAGTACTCTTGCCTGGAAAATCCCATGGACGGAGTAGCCTGGTAGGCTGCAGTCCATGGGGTCGCCAAGAGTTGGGCAAGACTGAGCGACTTCACTCTCACTTTTCACTTTCATGCATTGGAGAAGGAAATGGCAACCCACTCCAGTGTTCTTGCCTGGAGAATCCCAGGGACAGAGGAGCCTGGTGGGCTGCCGTCTATGGGGTTGCACAGAGTTGGACACGACTGAAGTGACTTAGCAGAAGGACGACTTAACAAATACAAGGAGATGAAAATGACAAATCATATATACATTGTTAACCATGAAACTGTGCAGGATAAAGATACATAAAAAGGCAGAGAGCATCCTAATAAAACTATTACATAAATTCCCAAACTTCTTATTTTTGATATTTAGAACATTTAGTTAGTGGTATTTTTTAGTATTCTGGTCTGGCATCCTTTTGCTCATTCTTATTCTAAGGATATTCTTCAATAAAACTTCTGCTGCCTTTATCCCAAACCATTCTCATTTGTGTCACTTCCTTAGGCTAAATGCTTGTTAAAAACTGGAGAAAATTCTTAATCTATGCATAAGATCAAGTCAAAGTTCACTTTCTCTACAAAGTCTTTGTTGATCATTTCCTCTGGGAGTTTATTTTCATCCAATGCAGTATTCTACTTCCTTACAAACTGAGACTATCATCACCCTCTATTTTCTTCTGAATTCAGCACTGCTTTGGGTTTTTTTCCTGCTACCTCTGTATTTTATTCTTATTACAATTATTTTGCATTTGAATGGGGTTATGCAGGGAACTTTATTATTTTTGTTGGACAGTGGCTTTTCTGATTTGGGTACCAACTGGGAACATATTTCTTTAGAAACATAAAACTATATACCTTTTAACTTCCTCTGTAAAATTCTATTGTATCTGAATTTTATCTGAATAGTGTGTTACAGTGCTTCTGTTCTAGCAATAGTAAAACCTCAAAAATATTTTTTAGGAATTATGTTTTGAAATAAAATTCATTTTTGTGCAATAGTATAGTAATGTGTAGATGATTTCTAGCATTATTTTGTTTTTTTTTTTAATTCTTAGGAACTTTATTATTAATATGATTGAACTAATTGGTTTGAAAAAGAATAGGATAAAGCAAGAAGATTAATATTTTTTGAAGATATGTAATATACAAGGCATAGGCTAGATGATTAACCATATCTAGTCAATTTTCCCCCAAATCTCTAAGGGGAGGAATTTTTATGTACTTTTTATAAAAATGTCATACTTTGTAAATAGTATCCTGATTCAGGAGAGAATTCTCTCCAAACACAAGCCTATGGCAAAGATCAGATAAATCTAGAGTAAGAGGAAGGGAGTAAACCCACTCTGTTTGCTACTATCCCATGGGTGTGTGCTAGGTCGCTTTAGTCATGTCTGACTCTTTGTGACTCCATGGACAGTATCTCACCAGGCTCCTCTGTCCATGGGATTTCCCAGGTGAGAATACTGGAGTGGGTTACCATGCCCTCCTCCAGGGAATCTTCCCAACCCAGAGATCGAACACGTGTCTCATACATCTCCTGCACTGGCAGGTGGGCTCTTTACCCCGAGTGGGATGCTAGTCAAAAATACATTCTTATACACACATTACCTAGTTTCCTGATTTGAAATATTTCAAATAATTATATAACATAAACGCTTCAATGCAGCTCATCAATCTTAGTAACTGAAGCCTACTGATAAATTTACAGAATATACAGCCTATCTTCTTAACTCAATAATGCTGGACTGATTCATGAGTTGTGAACACTCATCTTCACATTTTGGAACTGCAGTAGTCAACAAAAGCATCCACTTACCAAGATGCCTTAGGTTTGCAAGAGGTGTTCATTATTTACATTTCTTAGTGCTCAGCTTCTCTAAAAGTGCCTGACAAGCCCAATAAGGAGGCTATTCCATGTGCAGAAGAGTCTGTGAGCGTGGCTTTTGTTCTTTCAATTACAATAGATAAAAAAAAAAAAAAAACTCTTAAAAGCTTTGTTGAGGTGTGGGTTTTATTTGATAATCAGACAGCATCTTAGCTGAATAGAAAGAAAATATACAACACTTTATATCTTTTATGAGGCCAGAATATTTTTGTCTTCCTCATTCTGAAATGGCCAGTCAAGTTAATTAAGGAATTCATAAAGATGGGATGGCATTAGTGTTTTTTAATTTTATTTCTTTTAAATTCTAGTGTAACAAGTAATTCTACCATACAGAACACTTTTTATTTTAGTGGTGATCATTATTGATATTTATGTATGTTCTAAAAGTTTATTCTTTTCATATTTGTTGTCTGGATTATAAGGGCATGTTTTTGTCAGTGATCACGAGTTTATAGAGTACTGGGGACGAGGCTGTATAATTTGGTTTATGGATTGCTAGCAGGGCACCACATATTTATGGAGGCTCAATGTACTATTGTGTTGGTGAATATTATGATGATGGCTGATGTCTTTTTTATTATCTGTACAGCAATAATCATCTTTTATTGCTTTAATCTCTCAATGCAGCCAAATGAATTTAACAAGAAACCATATGGAATATACATGCTTGCTCAATATGAATGTTCATTATATTTTGTACAATATGATAAAAATATTTATAAATTATCCTCAAGGATTAAATATAACAAAATCATACATAAATCTGATGGGACACCAAAAAATATACTGTGAAAGCCTAAACTTTATGTTTTATGATATATTTATTAACAGAATGTCTGTCTCTCGGTTCACAGAGAATCTGCTGTGACTAAATAGTAAGTGAAAGAAAATGAGTAGCATGTAATCTACTCTTTCAAATAAACCTAATTAGAAGTAAAATAGCCACAGAGTAATGCATATGAACACTGTAATTAAAAAGAATAGTACAGATAATCCTACAAAAATTGCAAAGAGATTTGAGTAGAAATTCATTGCTGATGAAGTGAGGAGCCCTGGCTAAATTTCAATTCCTGAGTCTACTAACAGCAGAACAATAAAAAAATATGTTCTCTTGAGCATTTTAAAAATCTTTACGCAAATCTGCACGTGAAGTACTTAGCAACAATTCCAAAAACATTGTTAACAAAATTAATAATTTGCTCTACTTGAGTAAGCATGCAGGATAATCTTTATCAATTAGAAAAACAGAAAAGAAAGTGCTATTTTTTTTTCAAAACAACTAATGTCCCACCCAAGCTAATATCCACGATTTTATATATGAATACCTAAAAATATTTTTTCCTCAACATTTTGACTCTGCAGCACTGATCATCTTTTGTCAGCTAAGCTTTTTGGTATTTTGAATACCCAGACACTAGTCTCTGAACCTATGTGGAACTAAATTATCTTAGAATATTTAAAAGGTAACTTAAAATCACAATATTGTATTTTTAATATCTTATTGAAGACTCTTTGAAATGAAATGGCGTTAAACTTATACTTAATTTTAATTTAGGGATTAGCTTTAGGAAGTGTCTGGACTGAGTCCTGAAAGTGAAAGTGTAGTCGCTCAGTCGTGTCCGACTCTTTTCGACCCAATGGATGGTAGCCTACCAGGCTCCACTATCCATGGGATTTTCCAGGCAAGAGTACTGGAGTGGGCTGCCATTTCCTTCTCCAGGGGATCTTCCCAACCCAGGGATCAAACCTGGGTCTCCTGCATTGCAGACAGATGCTTTACCCTCTGAGCCACTAGGGAAGCCCTGAAAAGGATTAATTAACTCTTCTTCCTGACACCCCACAGAGTGATTTCTTGCAATTCTAACTAAAGGGATACAATTGGGAAATGAACAAGGAGAAAGAAGAGAGCAGAAAGAACTCTACCCTGAACACCCCTAACCTAAGGACCTCTAAAACCAAAAGCCTATTTTTGATAAATAGGAAAAAACAGAGAGGAATGACTGTATTTCAGCTGTAGGCCGAAAGCCCTTGTTAACTGCTATGGGGAGGGTGTACAGACCTTTTATTGTTGCCTGCTGTGTCACTTCATTTGTTTCAGAATTCCCATCACTCAATCTGATTTTTTAAATGTATAGAAACATATTTATAGGAAATGTATTAAACATGATGATCCCATGGACTGTAGCCCACCAGCCTTCTCTGTCCATGGGATTTTCCAGGCAAGAATACTGGAGTGGGTTGCCATACCCTCCTCCAGGGAATCTTCTAGATGAAGGGATCGAACCTGTGTCTCCTGCAGCTCCTCCATTGCAGGCGGATTCTTAACCGCTGAGCAACCAGGGAAGCCTCCCTATACCTAATATTTTCTAGTAATTTTATTCTTCCAGTTCAGCTTTCAACTGTTTTATTCTTTTCTCTGTCTTGATTTTATACTTTTATATTATTTATTGTGGATTTATATTATCTATTTAACTTAAACATATATTTAACATAGCAATAAAATTATTTTGATTCATATTGATACCTGATCATATATAAAGTAGGAGGCTATGATATAGGAAAATAGTCCATATTCTATGTGAGAGAGGCAGAGAGTGCTCCTGCTCAAGGCTTCTTTATAATCCATAAAGCAGCTTTCTGTAAATGAAAAAGGCTGTCTTTAAGGATGGGTGCAACCCTGTACTGGATAACATGGCGAATAGACAGTACTTTGCATACAGAAAAATGGTGCCGGGGACCCAGCCTTACCATGCAGAACACAAGCTTGATTTCCCTTCTTTCATCTCTGTGTCAGGAAACCCTATGTGATACACAAGCTGCATCAATGTATATGACCATCATGCTTGCAGAATTTGGACCAATTTATTCCTCAGAAAACTCCCTCCATGTCTGAGCATAATCTAAAAGTAAAAGCTAGCAATATTATGAAATTACTTAGCAAACTGTATTAGTTTATCAGATCAAAATTTCTACTCATATTCAAACTCTATATACACTTTCCTAGGATTTCCCTTTCCAATTGCAGAAGAACTCTATGCATCTCTTGGTATCAGTACTGTGAGTTGAGAGAACAATATGGTCTCCTTATGTCTCATTTACTGAACATCCTCATAGGGTCTGTAGTAGCACTGTAGGACCTAGAATATAAGCTCCCAGGAAAGACCTTAGCACAAAATAGAATGCAGGTGTGTCAGGAAAGCCCAGCTGTAATCTATGTAAGCCATTAATTGCAGAACCTTCTGAGTGGGACTCCTAGGAAAGACATGGGGGTGACATAATGAAAGCTGCAATCTCCTCTCTAATTTTATGAATTTTCCTTTCTCCTTGTCACTTTCTTTTTGCTAATGAAAAAGTTCAATACACTTCCAACAAAATCAATGAAAGAAATACATTTTCCCCAGACTTTGCTTCATTTTGTTCTACCAACCTCTTCCAAAATAGGACCTCTTTTATGACAGATGTGTATACTCTTATATGTTCTTATGCTCGGAAGTTTGTAACTTTCTATAATCCTATCAACTTTTCAATTCCTTTCTTATAATGCACACCTTTCTGTAAACTTTTTTAGTCTTCTCAACACTTTTCTTTCCTAGTCTTCTAAGAACTTGCTTATATTGTTCCTCCTTCCATTGATATAGTTCAAGACCCCCTCTCATATAGCTGCCTCTGTCAGAATGTAAATTTCAGTCTGATAACATCAGTGAAGAACTTGGAAGGCAGATGTCTCTGGCAAAGTCTCTTCCACCTTTAACAACACAAAAAACATCATTTAACAACAAAATAACAAATATTTACTTTTATACTTCCTGTGAGTAATGCTCCACTTCCTTTGATCATGTCAATCTCAATGAAAGAGAAATTAACCCTGCCAAGTCCAGTTCTTTTCTACCCTCAATACCACATGAAAAATTTACCTAAGTCTCTAATGTTTTATATCCAGAGATTGCATTTCACTCCTTATTCAATTGCTTGGAATATTTGTCACAAAATTCCACTTTTTAAAAAAATGCCTTTCTTTTCTGTTTTTTATGAGACCGAGTTCTCTCCGGGTTGTCTTTGTATAATGGGACTATAGAATCTTACTCTCCAACAGGCAACTTTTGCCTTTGTTCACCTGTAAAGCACTTCTGCATTATGCTCTCTCTTAGGCCTTATTCTCTTTAAACTGTGTTCTTTCCTTGCACTCTCCAGAAGGTGTCAATAATCATGAAACAAATAAAACTGTATTTTCTCTGTTGCACACTTCAAAAAGAGTGAGAATAACCATATCTTATTATAGCATAGTAATTTTTATTTTAGTAGTTAATATTTGAAATGTTTAAGAAGAATCATTTAAAATGGTTACTCACATCTGTATGCCTTTAAGGCTATGTAGAGGAATGATACTAATGATGAAGTCTTTATTAAAAAATTAAATTTCTCTCGTTTTTAATGAATTCTTGTCTTTCTTGCCAGTTCTATCGGCAGTGAGTAATTTTAATGCCCATATTAAATGTAGACTGTGTATTTTGAAAAGGAAATGCTTAGTGTCTCAAATATTGGCTACGCACCCTTAGGTACTCATTTATTTTCTGCTTCTGCAGGTTTTATTGAATAAGCTAATTACCTATAAAAACTGTGGCAAGAATTTATTTCTACTAAAAGCTGATAATGTCTGAGTAGGAATAGTGTTTATCTACAACATGTTTTTGAAGAATCAAAATGCTCTGTATGTGTCTTTTCAAAACATATGAAAGGAAGTACTAAAAATCCCAAACAAAAGCTCCTACTGGTAGTGTTTCTGCTGTCCACGACTGGCCTCATCAAGGGAATTTCTTCTGTCCATAAGTGCTCTTGCCCATGACAACTTGGACTACCAATCACTGAAGCCAGATGTGAACTGCATTTGATGAAATAAAGAGCTGGTTTATGAATATAAGAATGTAAAAATCAAGCATTAACTTAATGGAATAGAATTCCTTCTAGATAAGACAGAATTATAAAATTTTATTTTTTCTTTACTTCAAGAAAAAGAGAAAAAAATTTTTTTAAAAATGTTAAGACATTCTTCAAAACACTGACAGTAGCAGAAATACACATGCTTGGAAAACAGTGACATGTTGGTCAATGGTTAAATAATATTTCTTTTGATATGTTTTTGCAGTTAAATCAATACTTGAATGAAGCTTGACATTCATATTTATTGGAAGTGTATTTGAAGCCTGTGAGAGCCAGAAGGACTTAGTCACATACTGCCTTCTGTGGATTCTATTTTCTTTTGAACTAAGAAGGAAAGAGAACATGTAGTCTGTTATGATAACCTGTGCACAAAGACTCAAACAAAAAAAATGTGGGTGTCTGTGTGGGGAAAGGTTTAGAAAATCTGGCATGTCTTCTGTGAATATTAAGAACTTATAATGTAATTTTGCATTCCCAAATACAAATTAAGGGACCTGTGTATCTCTACATATTATAAGATTGATTGGAACAGAGTTGAACAAAATAGGTCATTTAAAAAAATGAATCAAGTAAATAAAAAATGATGCTGTTCTTTCTAAAAAAGACATAACATTATCCTCTCATTTCTAAGTGAAGAAAACAGGAACTCCAGTATACTACCTACATGGTTGATACTATTACTTCATTAATTGATGTGAAGATTTATAGCATAGAAGGGCTTCCCTGGTGGCTTAGGCGGTAAAGAATCTGCCTGCAATGCAGGAGACATGGGTTCAGTCCCTGGGTGGGGAAGATTCCCTGGAGAAGGGAATGGCAACCCACTCCAGTATTCTTGCCTGGAGAATTCCAAGGACAAAAGAGCCTGGTGGGCCACAGTCCACAGGGTTGCAAAGAGTCGGACGTGACTGAGCGACTGCATAAAACTATTGAGGTGTATGTAACTATTGAAACCTGTCTCCTCACCAACCTAATTTTTGATACTAAACGTGTGAATAGATGCAGCCTTGACAATGTAGATGTCCATTTAGGCGTGGAAAATGGTCATTTGTGGTCAATGTGGTGGTGATGAATGCAGGGAAACCAAAGGCCTAGATGAGTATAAGGGTAGAATTTTGAGTGTCTTTTCAGGAGTTCCCCTGGAGAAGGGATAGGCTACCCAGTATTCTTGACTGGAGAATTCCATGGACCGAGGAGTCTCGTGGGCTACAGTTCATGGGGTCGCAAAGAGTTGAACACAACTGAGAGTGACTAACACATATATAATCGGGGGAGGTACACCATGTTTCTCACAAAAATGAAGGGAAACACAAAAGTCGTGTGGAAACACTTACAGATGCTGTCATTAATATACCAGCTTCCTTTAGCAACTTCCAGTTCAGATTTTAAAGATGTAAAAACCATGGCTGGTTTTCATGTGCTCAGCAGCATCGGCGAGCCAGGTACTACTGATATGGCTTGGTGCCAATAGTGTGTGTTATACTTGGTGTGCACATTCTCACTACTGAAGAGGTTCTTTCAAGCCAAACCTACAGTCGAACACATCCACACTGATGCAGAAATTTTCATTAAGTAAAGCTCTTTCTCGCATCAAAACAAACCAAAATACAGTGACATCAGTAAGAACACTGAGGTCGTTGGTCTCCTTTCCATTTCTTGTGAATTTGCTAAATTGACCATTTCTTACAGCATCTAAGCCAGAGTAGCTACTAAGCACCTCTGTGAAGCGATTTGCTTTATCATTCTATCATTATCCACTTTTATACAATTCTACCAAGTCTCCTCAATATCTGGATAAAAATATGCCAGTTTTTGTAGTGTTTCACTGGAGAAAACACAATATTTATGTTCTAAATATAAGCTGCATGAAAATGAGTTCACATACTAGAAGAAAAAAATGAGACTCATTTTTCATTTAAATTAGAGTTATTATCTATGTCTAGTAAGTAAGAATATTAAGAAATAAAGTTTTACATTCAGATATTCATGAGAAAATGTGATGTACTTTTTTTTTCCCACAGAAATATACTACACCCCAAGCCTAGGTATAGTGCCAGTATTTAATATAAATACATAAAGAGTCAACAAAAGTGAATACAAAGATGTTTAATAATGGTTAAAGAGAAACGTTTTCACATTAATGTGTGTGTGTTTTGGGAGGTGGGAGATGAGAAAGAATATCTTTTCTGGGGGTTGCATTGAACCGTGCAACCTCATATGGTTCTCCAGTACTAACTCTAACAGTTATTGTTTTTCTTTTTGTCTTGGGGAATTATTTGACACATTGTCTCAAATAACTAATAACCTTCAGACACTTTTAATTTCCTTACATTCATTGGTATGTTAGAAAATATGAGGAGGCATATTTTTTGAATGTTATTTGTGACTTTTTGGGCTATTATGCATCCAACATACTTCATTAAGACATGACAAAGTTGAAAATTATTACATACCAATTTGAAATCAGTTTTTTCCCAAATTCATTGATCATGCTTTTCCAAAACCCTTTAAATTTAATTAAATTTTCAAGACATACTTGCACCTTGAGGTAATTACATTCCCGAATACAGTGTACCACCCTCAAGCTTCAGTGTTTGCAAGGAGGCTTGCATTTTAGAGGTTTTCTAAAGCATTTTTGCATTTTAAAAATATCCCATTGGCCAAATGAATGTGGTTATCCATTTTTCTAAGCTAAAAGTAGCTTCTACTCTGAAATTAAACTAGTAGAATTTAAATAAACCAATCTTTTGTGATAACCGGCACACATACTAATTTTCTCTGATTTCTTCTGCCCTGAAACAATTCACAATTAACATGGGCTTGGAACTTTGAGATAATGCTATTAATTAGTAATTCTTTAATCAAGTCCTTCATATAATGAACTTTTCTTGACAAAAATAATTACTGTCGAACATTGCCCAATCGTTCGGGGGCCTTGCAAACATTAGATGTAACTACCACTCTAGCAAGGTTCATATCACGTCACAATTCTAAAGGATAAAAATGGCCCTCCGCTAAAATTCTGTAGGCATTGCAAAATACTAAAGCTGTTCAAATGAGTCCCTTTTTCTTTTACCTGTGAGGACTAATCATCTAGTACAGAGAGAAATTCCTCTTCCCACCCCACAGCCTTTGTCTCTTGGTTTGTGAACATATACTGTGGGTGTAGCTCAGTTTGAAGTAGTTATGAGTCACTGGCTTATAGCTGATCATAGTGAACCAAAACTTATACATTCTCAATAGTGTCTGATTACACAGTGGAACATAGGCACGGGTATTCATTTCCACAAAGCAGTTTTATAAGCTGGTTCTAGGTTTTCTTTTATCCTTGTTAGCTGGGGATGCCTTAAGCCCACAGCAAATTTATAATCTCTAATTAATTTTACTTATTCAAATTTTACTAGAATTTTACTAGAATAAATTTTACTAGACTTCCTGGGGACTTCCCTGGTAGTCCAGTGGGTAAGAATCCGCCATGGAATGCAGAGGACATGAGTTCAGTCTCTGATCAGGGAACTAAGATCCCACGTGCCAAGGGGCAATGAAGTCCCCTGCTGCAAGTATTGAGCCCGAGCATTCTAGAGCTCACAAGCCTCAACTACTGGGCTCGTGCGCCACAACTAGAGAATCCCTGTGCAGCAATGAAAAATCCCCATGCCACAACTAAGACCTGCCAGAGCCAAATAAATTAAAAAAAAAATAGATTTCATGAAACTACAGAATATGTCCCCATTTGGACTGTGTCTCCTTTCCTAGTACTAGGAAAATCCCATGGACAGAGGAGCCTGGTAGGCTGCAGTCCATGGGGTCGCTAAGAGTCAGACACGACTGAGCAACTTCACTTTCACTTTTCACTTTCATGCATTGGAGAAGGAAATGGCAACCCACTCCAGTGTTCTTGCCTGGAGAGTCCCAGGGACGGGGGAGCCTGGTGGGCTGTCTTCTATGGGGTCGCACAGAGTCGGACACGACTGAGGTGACTTAGCAGCAGCAGTACTACTTCTCCAATATCTCCATAGAGTCCTATTTTTATTTTTTCTTCTACTCCAATATATCCATCTCCTGTTAAAATAGAAACCAAAGCAAATGAAACCCCCCCACCCACCCCCCAAACTTGCAAACATCCTTAAGAACTCATAAATTTCCAAGATTCCTCTTTGATCATATAAATTACACAAGACTGGCAATCTTTCCACAAATTTTGTCCGGACAAATCCTATTGCCAGAGGGAATGAAACGGTAACTTTAGATCCTAGAGGTATGTAGGACCAGAAAACTCAGAGTTGCTTTTGCTGTTTTTTCCCCAAAATAACTATAAGTCAAATACATTTATCACTACTAAGCTACTTTTTGAGGTCAAGTTCTTTAAGTATTCACAAACAAAAATGAATGATATATACTTCTCTTGTTACATAATCTTAAACTTTTACCAAAAAGAAAACAAAAACCATCCTTTCTACCAAGGTCACACTGGAAGGTACTGTACTAATTGGTTCTCTCCATTTATAAATTCACCTTTGGATTATAAGTTGTTGGTCAGGAAACTTCAACAGGATTCACACCAAATTAGTGATGGTTGCAAATGCTACCAGAATGGGGAACCAAAAGCTTGTCTTCATTCATAGATGAGTGCTGTGTGCTCAGTCGCTCAGTTGTGTCCTCCCATTGTGACCCCATGGACTGTAGCCCACCAGGCTCCTCTGTCCAGGAGGAGTCCATGGGGTCACAATGTAATTCTCCAGGCAAGAATACTGGAGTGGCCATTTCTGCCTCCAGGGGATTGTCCCCACCCAGGGGTCAAACCCACATCTGTGTTTCTTGCATTGCAGGCAGATTCTTTACCCCATACTTTGCACTTGCTAAAAGCAATTAAAAAAAAAAAGCTAATAAAGTTCAAAAATTTTTTAAATGAATGGATTTTTCCATTTTCTTTCACTATGTCTAGATTACTTATTGTATAGTGTTTTTATTTCTATCCTGCTCTGTGACAGGCCTCAAAAATAACAGACTTCCCCAAATATAGTTTCTCTGAAGAGAGTGAGGCATAACATTTTAGTTTACACAGGAATTAGGCAAAACGGAGTTTGAAAACAAACAAACAAAACCCGTGAATACAGTTTTCTGAGAAATAAACTGAATTTAGCCATTTAGCTTGGGTTGCATTCAAGCGGAAATATGAAATCACTATATGCGTGTGTGTGCTCAGTCATGTCCATACTTTTTGGGACCCCATGGACTCCTCTGTCCATGGAATTCTCCAGGCAAAAATACTGGAGTGGGCTGCCATTTCCTACTCCAGTTAAAGATGTTTAGGAGGATAATTGTTAGTGTTTTTTAGTTAAATGGTTTTATTTTCTCCAAAAGTGTTATTATTATTATTTTTTAAATCACATGCATTATTTTTTAAGCCCTTGTGAGAGTTTTAGGTAAATACTCAAATTTTTTTTCTGGGATTAAACTTTCAACACAAAATATCTTCAGTAGACAAACAAGAAGCACAAGCACAATGGCTTAGTTTCATTAAAAAAAAAAAAAAACACTAACATATATTATAAGGTAGATGTAAAATTAAGATAGGGCTTCCCTGATAGCTCAGTTGGTAAAGAATCCACCTGCAAAACAGGAGACCCCAGTTCGATTCCTGGTTTGGGAAGATCCTCTGGAGAAGGGATAGGCTACCCACTCCAATATTCTTGGGCTTCCCTTGTGGATCAGCTGGTAAAGAATCTGCCTGCAATGCAGGAGTCCTGGCTTCAATCCCCGGGTTGTAAAGATCCACTTCCAGTATTTGATTGATATATCTTATCATCTATTTTTTTAATTATCAAAGACGTTACCATCATTCTAAATTCCATATATATGTGTTAGTATACTGTATAGGTGTTTTTCTTTCTGGCTTACTTCACTCTGTATAATAGGCTCCAGTTTCATCCACCTCATTAGAACTGATTCAAATGTATTCTTTTTAATGGCTGAGTAATATTCCATTGTGTATATGTACCACAGATTTCTCATCCATTCTTTTGCTGATGGACATCTAGGTTGCTTCCATGTCCTGGCTATTATAAACAGTGTTGTGATGAACTTTGGAGTACACGTGTCTTTTTCAATTCTGGTTTCCTCAGTGTGTATGCCCAGCAGTGGGATTGCTAGATCATAAGGAAGTTCTATTTCCAGTTTTCAAAAGAATCTCCACACTGTTCTCCATAGTGGCTGTACTAGTTTGCATTCCCACCAACAGTGTAAGAGGGTTCCCTTTTCTCCACACCCTCTCCAGCATTTATTTCTTGTAGAATTTTGGATCACAGCCATTCTGACTGGCGTGAAATGGTACCTCATAGTGGTTTTGATTTGCATTTCTCTGATAATGAGTGATGTTGAGCATTTTTTCATGTGTTTGTTAGCCATCTGTATGTCTTCTTTGGAGAAATGTCTATTTAGTTCTTTGGCCCATTTTTTGATTGGGTCATTTATTTTTCTGGAATTGAGCTGTAGGAGTTGCTTGTATATTTTTGAGATTAGTTGTTTGTCAGTTGCTTCATTTGCTATTATTTTCTCCCATTCTGAAGGCTGTCTTTTCACCTTGCTTATAGTTTCCTTTTTTGTGCAGAAGCTTTTAAGTTTAATTAGGTCCCATTTGTTTATTTTTGCTTTTATTTCCAATATTCTGGGAGGTGGGTCATAGAGGATCCTGCTGTGATATATGTTGGAGAGTGTTTTTCCTATGTTCTTCTCTAGGAGTTTTATAGTTTCTGGTCTTACATTTAGATCTTTAATCCATTTTGAGTTTATTTTTGTGTATGGTGTTAGAAATTGTTCTAGTTTCATTCTTTTACAAGTGGTTGACCAGTTTTCCCAGCACCACTTGTTAAAGAGATTGTCTTTAATCCACTGTATATTCTTGCCTCCTTTGTCAAAGATAAGGTGTCCATAGGTGCGTGGATGTATCTCTGGGCTTTCTATTTTGTTCCATTGATGTATATTTCTGTCTTTGTGCCAGTACCATACTCTCTTGATGACTGTGGCTTTGTGGTAGAGCCTGAAGTCAGGCAGGTTGATTCCTCCAGTTCCATTCTTCTTTCTCAAGATAGCTTTGGCTATTGGAGGTTTTTTGTATTTCCATACAAATCATGATATTATTTGTTCTAGCTCTGTGAAGAATACCGTTGGTAGCTTGATAGGGATTGCATTGAATCTATAAATTGCTTTGGGTAGTATACTCATTTTTACTATATTGATTCTTTCAATCCATGAACATGGTATATTTCTCCGTCTATTAGTGTCCTCTTTGATTTCTTTCAGCAGTGTTTTATAGTTTTCTATATATAGGTCTCAGACATGACTGAGCGACTGATCTGATCTGATCTGATCTGATATATAGGTCTTTAGTTTCTTTAGGTAGATATATTCCTAAGTATCTTATTCTTTTCGTTGCAATGGTGAATGGAATTGTTTCCTTAATTTCTCTTTCTATTTTCTCATTATTAGTGTATAGGAATGCAAGGCACTTCTGTGTGTTGATTTTATATCCTGAAACTTTACTATAGTCATTGAAAGATAGTAACAATAACCCTGTATACGAGACAGCAAAAGAGACACTGATATATAGAACAGTCTTTTGGACTCTGTGGGAGACGGAGAGGGTGGGATGATTTGGGAGAATGGCATGGAAACATGTATAATATCATATATGAAACGAGTCGCCAGTCCAGGTTCAATGCACGATACTGGATGCTTGGGGCTGGTAAACTGGGATGACCCAGAAGGATGGTATGGGGAGGGAAGAGGGAGGAGGGTTCAGGATGCAGAACACGTGTATACCTGTGGTGGATTCATGCTGATATATGGCAAAACCAATACAATATTGTAAAGTTAAAAAATAAAATAAAAAAAATAAAAACATGAAATTCTAATTAAAAAATAATAATTATGAGATGAGTTGACTTTTCTCTGATAATTTTCTTTCATGTTTCTGTGACAATAAAAATATTCATGCTCTCTAATTATTAAAGATGACAAAATCATAGTAAAAATTCAAAGAACTGGGACTCAAAATCAAGTGCACATATTCTGCTTGATACAATATTTTTAAAAATATTTAACAAATTGTATCCCATTCAGAAAAGAAAGTAAATGAAGCTCTGCCTGCCTTTTAAAATGTTAATATATATACTATACACAGATATTTAAAAACTAAATAATTGTCTTATATATAAATTTTATATGACATATAAACATACACATAATTTATTGATACATATATATGCATGTGTATTTTATGTGTGTGGCTTCCTTGGTGCTCAGATGGTAAAAAATATAAATGGTATAAAGAAATTTATCAAGAAAGATGTGGAATACAAAACCCATAGAAAACAAGATAGTTACATGTGGGCAGAGGGTTAGCACATACCTTTTCTTTTCTATAAGCACAACTGATCTGGTTAACTACTTAGATCTGCTCATCTGATAAGCTCATAAGGTGCTATATGATTAAGTACATAAGCAACACTGTTTTTATAAAAAGACACCTAATAAGGAAGTTGCACGTGCCTAGGAGAACCACAGATACCTGAGAATAAGCTACAGCTTTGAGATTGTCCGAGCATAATGATACTTGTAACTAGGTCTGCCCCTCCAGGGAGCCCAAAACTGTTGTCAGGCAAAGTGACTATTTTCAAAAATAAGACATCTCAGTCAGGGCTTTTCCTGAGATAAACATTATAGACATTTAGGTAGATATTGAAAATATACTCATCATTCAATTAAATAAAACAGTGCATTTCTTAGTTCCATTCATGAAAAACAAGTTGCAATGGAGAACAATGCAAACATGCTTTCAATAAATATTTACTGAATCTGCAGCATGTGCTAGGAAAAAATATATATATATACATTAATATTTAAAATATGTAATTAAAACATAGAAAAGAAAGGCATTATTTTTTCCAAAGAAAAGAACTTAACTCTAGCCAGGGATACTTACTGCATTCTTATATTCCAGACCATTACTCTAATTTTGCATACTGATATATCATGAAGCTTGTAACATCATTAATAGAAAATATTTTATAGCATGAATAACTGTTTAGTTAAGAAATAGACAAATATTTTTAATCTGGATATACATAAACCTGATACCTTAACTTTGAGAAGAATAAATGGAAATATAGACATGCATCAACATTATTATTCCCCAGTTCAGTTCAGTTGCTCAGTCCTGTCCGACTCTTTGTGACCCCATGAATCGCAGCACACCAGGCCTCCCTGTCCATCACCAACTCCCGGAGTTCACCCAGACTCACGTCCATTGAGTCAGCGATGCCATCCAGCCATCTCATCCTCTGCCATCCCCTTCTCCTCCTGCCCCCAATCCCTCCCAGCATCAGAATCTTTTCCAATGAGTCAGCTCTTTGCATGAGGTGGCCAAAGTACTGGAGTTTCAGCTTTAGCATCATTCCTTCCAAAGAAATCCCAGGGCTGATCTCCTTCAGAATGGACTGGTTGGATCTCCTTGCAGTCCAAGGGACTCTCAAGAGTCTTCTCCAACATCACAGTTCAAAAGCATCAATTCTTTGCTGCTTAGCCTTCTTCACAGTCCAACTCTCACATCCATACATGACCACAGGAAAAACCATAGCCTTGACTAGATGAACCTTTATTGGTAATGTCTCTGCCTTTGAATATGCCATCTAGGTTGGTCATAACTTTCCTTCCAAGGAGTAAGTGCCTTTTAACTTCATGGCTGCAGTCACCATCTGCAGTGATTTTGAAGCCCAGAAAAATAAAGTCTGACACTGTTTCCACTGTTTCCCCATCTATTCCCCAGTTAGTGATATTAAAAAGTTTTTAATTTTTGGCTTGTATATTTCTCTTATTTACTAGAAAGTATGTGTATAATTGTTCAAAATAAACTTATTTCAGTTATATGGCATGCCAGCGAATATTAGAGTTGTATAGTATAGAGTTGAACAATATGAAAAAGTTTACATATAGTTGACAATAGTAGGTATAAACCTGAGCAAATAATTCTACATTTTATTATTAATTGAGGTGTTTCACAAGAGGTGTTTCAGCATAGTTTTACATGGTCTTGAGAAGTATGAGGTCAAGCTTAGTAGCTGCATCCAAAGGACAGTGAAACGTATTCATTAATTCAGATAAAAACTTACAGAATAATTTGAGTCTGAGTTTGGAGTATTAAGATTTCACAAAAATGTCTAGCCGTCTTAGAATTAAGTCCTTTTAACTTCTTTGTGCTTTTTACAATTAATAAATACTTAAATAAAATCAAGATAAATAAAACAGTTTAAACCTTCAAAATTTATTTGTACTACAATTTGTGGTGTTATGGATTAGAAATATGGCATTTTTGACATAATAATTTAACAGATAATTGTACTACATATTAAATTGATTAAGCTGTTACAAATTCATTGAAATTTATAATGGAGATTTAATATTGTGATCCTCAATTTACAGTTATTCATGTATTTAGGCTTAATATATATTCCAGAGATTATTAATTATAGAAAGGTTGGTTAAATTTAATAAATAGTTCATAGAATCTTAGTATCACTCCCATATGACACTCACATGTTGTTAATGATTATTTGAATAACCTATTTTACTCATTTTTGGAGGTCAGAATTACTACACAGTCTTTTTTTTTAGTCCACATTTTTCTAAATCATATTTTATGTTTGTCTTTTGCTTGTTAAATTTCTGAACATCTGTATAGAGAAGTAGGATTTATTTCCTTTGTATCTGTCATACAAAAAAAGTAGTCAATATTTATCTAAATCTAGATACACTTAGAGTCCATGCTTTAATTTTGTTAAAACAAACACAAAATAAAATAACATACTGAAAACCTATAGCAATTTCAGATATTTTAAAAATTAACACAAGATTGCAACTCTCTATAAAAACTAGGGCACAATCTATTTCAGTTGTGGAATAGAGCACACAATTAGTTGTTAGTCAAAGATGAAGCCACAGCCTGTGGAACATCAGTATCAGGTACAAGAAACGGTATCTTGGTGTTAGACATCAGGAAACGAGAAGAGCTGACAAGTAGCGGGAGCATTAAACTTTGAGTAAAGTTAGGACCCAAAATAGCTGAACGTCACACACAGGGTATATTAAATGCCTATTTGTACAAAGAGATGACAGGAAGAAGAAAGAAACCAGATAGATTTGAGTCTAGGCACAGGACTTCATAATTATAATTTACAGAATGAAATTTTGAGTTACTAGTAGAAATCACAGTTTTGAATTGGGCTCTTAATGGGATAAGATGAAGGAAATCAATAAACAAAAGCAACTATAAAATAGACTCTATCCATAACATAAGCCATAGGTTACATATATGAAAAGTAAATCTCAAGATAAAATAGATAAAAGTAAATCTCAAGATAAATGGCTATTTTATCTTGAGATTTACTTTTCATATATGTAAGGATAATAATACTAAAAAAACCCAACAGTATTGATAAGGAGGACATAAATTCATTCTTAAAGAAATTAATTAATTAGCTGCAACTCAAAATGAATTTTAAAAAGATGCTTTGGATTTTAAAAGCTGTAAAAAGCAATATAATAAAAAATAATAACATAGGTACATGAAATGAGAACATTTGAATATATACACACTCTAAAATAATTAGGCGATGTCAAAACTCAAATACTTTTATCAAATAGAAGCAAAACTAAAAAATGAATACAATAAGATAACGTCTAAATTGGACACAGTGGATGAAAGAAATATTAAGACAATATATAAAAGACCAATAAATCTTCACACACAACAAAAATTTAAAGTATGAAGTTAAGAGATATACAGTGAGTGACTTTAGCATATGCCTGGCAGCACTTCAAAGAAAACTTCAAGAGGATGGTAAAGAAGCGATATTTAAATAATGTCAGAAGTTCAGTTCTACATGTGTCAGCAAGAAAGACAAAATCTTATTTCAGTTTATCTGAACCGAAGAGCAGTCACATTGTTGGCATTATTTCTATATTCAAGGGCAAAATCATTCATGATAGAGAGTAAAATAGATATATTTCTGGATACAAAATAGCCAAATAGAGGAAATTTCCATTTTGAACACTTTTGGAAGAAATAATTACTAATAGAATTGTCTCCGAGAAAAGCAAATTATACTCAGATATATAATTCAGAACAGATGAAATAATGTTAAAGAGATGAATTGGTAAAATTAACACAATTGACAAGAGTTAATAATTATAGCTGTAAAGGTTTATCAGCTTATGCTGTAAAACAAAATACCAAAGACTGGGTGGCCTAAACAACAGAAATTTTTTGTTCACAGTTTTGAAGGCTTTAAGTCCAAGATCTAGATTCCAGTTTATCGAGATTTGGTGAAGGCTCTCTTCCTGGCTTGTAGACATTGTGTCTTCACATGGCCTTCCCTCAGTGCATGTATGCAGATAGACCAAGCCAGCTGTCTTCTTATAAGGAGACTAAAGCTATCATTTGGGGGCTTCCCAGGAGGTGCTAGTGGTAAAGATCTCAAAGATCTCACCTGCCAAAGTAGGAGATGCAGAAGACATGGGTTCGATCCTTGGATCTGGAAGATTCCCTGGTGGAGGGAACAGCACTCCAGAGGAGACTGGCAGGCTACTGGTAAATAGGGTTGCAGAGTGAAACACAACTGAAGTGACTTAGCACTCAGGCTATCATTTTAGCCCCCCATTATTATAACCACATTAAATGTTAATTGGAGAAGGAAATGGCAACCCAATCCAGTATTCTTGCCTGGAAAACCCCATGGTCGGAGGAGCCTTCCAGGCTACAGTCCATGGGGTCGCAAAGAGCTGGACACGACTGAGCGACTTCATTACTTTAATTACATCCTTAGATGCCTATCTCTGAAGACGCCACAGTTGGGATTAGGGTTTCACCATCAGAGTTTGGAGGGAACATAAATGTTAAATCTACAACAACTAGTATGTAAAGAAGGATTAAAATGAAAACATTAGCAATACAGAAATGAACAGTCAGAGGAGGCAATATAATTCAGTGGGGAGACAGGCTTTAATACAGTTCTTCTCTTAAAAATTGAGAGTGAATAAAAATTACTATATAATTTAGACTGAGATAAACTAAAGATAGGTAAATAGATAGGTAGTTAGATAAACATTTTTTTCACTCAGGAGCCACAGAGTTCCTGAGTTAAAAACCATCACCAGCTTAAAAAAAAAAAAAAAAGATGCAGAAATATCACAAAAACAATAGCAACATTACTAACCCAACAATAATGTCTATGGCAGTTAAACAGGCATACTGTCTCTCTTTGATGTATCAAAAGTAAAAGAGAAACTCACAAATGCAATTTTAACTACTCATAAAAGTATTGCATATCAAAATTTGTGGGATGAAAATAAACAGTATGTGAAGAGAAATATTTAGATTTAGGCACATTTATTAAAATAAATGTAAAATTATATCCCTAAGTTGAAAAAAAGTAAATAGATGAAAAACACCTGCATATTAAACAATATTTTAAACCTTAAAAAGCTTGCTGCTGCTGCTAAGTCACTTCAGTCTTGTCCAACTCTCTGCGACCCCATAGAGGGCAGCCCACCAGGGTCCCCCGTCCCTGGGATACTCCAGGCAAGAACACTGGAGTGGGCTGTCATTTCCTTCTCCAATTCATGAAAGTGAAAAGTGAAAGTGAAGTCACTCAGTCGTGTCTGACTCTTAGCAACCCCATGGACTGCAGCCTACCAGGCTCCTCCGTCCATGGGATTTTCCAGGCAAGAGTACTGGGGTGGGGTGCCACTGACAAAATGAACAGCTTCAATGCAGAAACCAAGGGGTTTCCAAAGCCCATGGATAAAGATTTGCCCAAGCAAATTCTAGAGGACATGTACATAATTTCAAATGAGCTTGACAGTTTGTATCCTGTCAAAGTGCACCTTAAAAACAGAAGTTTCATAAACATTCTTGAAAAACATTTGCTTCTCTTTTCCAGGTACTTGCAACCTCAAATAAAGCAGCACAGAAACAGTTGGCAGGCAGCTTAATGAAAATAAAAAATGAAGAATAAGTGACAGCATGGTTGGAAAGGATTTTTTTAAGGCAAAGAAAACAGGAAAAATGAATAAAGACTGACAAATTTATTACATCAAATGTAAACTTTGTGTAACTCAAAACTATGCAAGTATAAAAAACAGAAGACTAAAAAAAGTACAAATTGTCAGTGGCAAGAATAAATATATTTCAAAAAAGCTCCATTAAACAAAAACATTGAAGTACATGCAAATACTATCAATAATAAATTTTCAGAGAAAGAACTATAAAAGGTCAATAAACATGAAAAATGATTACAGTAATGGAAACACAACATAAAGCTCTGAGATATATTGAGGATATGGAGAAATGGGAACTCATACACTCCCAGTAAACCAGCATGCCCAGCAATTTGCAAAGTATAAGAAATGTTTAAATGTAACACTCTGGTAAAATATATCTATGATATCGCTAAGAAAAATTATGAGAATTCAGCCACTGATAAAATGAATATAAGTGCAGTGATGAAAATTCTTATCTAAATAATATAAAAACCTGTCCAGCTAGTAAGAACTGAGGCCACATGCATCTGCAAAGCTCAACTAGAAAGCTTGAAGATGGGAATCACTTGTGTTAACATGAATTAATTTTTAGTTCCATGAAATTCTTGATCAGGAAGATAAAACCACAAATCAAAAAATAATTCCGCTTATTGCTTCATGAAGTTTCAACAAACCCACCAATTTGGGAAAAAGGTTGCTCATCTAGCTAACATTTCTTCTACTCAAACAGTTCTCTTAGACAACATTTTACGCATAGACTCACTCTAAGATTATAACCCTGTGTCCCTCGATCCTAAGATACTGTATCATAAACACTGAGAGTGTGACAGTGTTAATTGCTTAGTCATGTCCAAATCTTTGTGACCTCATAGATTGTAGCCCACCAGGCTTCTCTGTCCATGGGGATTCTCCAGGGAAGAATATTGCCATGGGTAGCCATTCCCTTCTCCAAGGGATCTTCCCAACCCAGGGATCGAATCCAGGTTTTCTGCATTGCAGGCAGATTCTTTACCATTTGAACCATCGAGGAAGCCCCTCTCTTAAATATTGCCCAACCGTAATTAATTCTTCACCTTGAAAGATCCATTTAATATGTCAGAATCTCTGAAGGTGAGGCTCTGAGGACATTAGTTGTTAAGGCTCATCTAAGTATTCTGAATGTGACTGTTCAAAAACTATTGGGGTTAAAAAGAGTCCCTAGCTTCAGTGAATATATAATTTGGAGATAAACTAAAACTTGTAGGTTGAATGATGAGGAATTATAGACACTAGACATGATGTGAACACAATGGGAGGAATCATCTGACATATTTACTATCATATCTTTAAATTACTCTCAAATACCATTTACCTTTACCTGGCTGGTAGTCATGTACAGTTGTGAGAGTTGGACTATAAAGAAGGCTGAGCACCGAAGAACTGCTTCTGAATTGTGGTACTGAAGAAGACTCTTGAGATACCTTGGATAGCAAGGAGATCAAACCAGTCAATCCTAAAGGAAATCAACTCTGAATATTCATTGGAGGGACTGATGCTATAGCTCCAATCCTTTGGCCCCCTGACCTGAAGAGCTGACTCATTGGAAAAGACCTTGATTGTGGCAAAGACTGAAGGCAAAACAAGGGAGCAGCAGAGGATGAGATGGTTAAATAGCATCACCAACTCAATGGACATGAATTTGAGAAAACTCTGGGAGAAACTGAAGGACAGGGAAGCCTGACATGCTGCAGTCCATGGGATCGCAAAGAGTCAGACATGACTTAGTGACTGAACAACAGAAAAACAAGTAATTCTTCATGTTTTTAGCTGACACCTCCAAAAGATACCTGTGGTTATGCTCTATATATTCCTTGGGTAAGTAAGTAAGTGTAACTACTTACATGCCTGACTCTTTGCAACCCCATGAACTGCAGCATGCCAGGCTCCTCTGTCCATGGAATTCTCTAGGCAAGGACACTGGAGTGGGTTCGCATTCCATTCTCCAGGGGATCTTCCTGACCCAGGGCTCGAACTAGGTCTCCTACATTTGCAGGCAGTTTCTTTACCATCAATAACAGAGCTGGCAGCAGTGGGATATGAACCCACACCCTTAAAGAAACTGGAGCCTTAATCCAGCACCTTAGATCTCTCAGCCATGCTATCCCCGGAGTAGTACTTGGTTTATGATTACATTTTTGTTCTTATCTCCTGTCTTCTGAACTATGAGCTCTCTGAGGAAGGAATCTTGCCAAACTCTCATTCACACCATCTAGCCTCATGCCTGGCACATTATATATGATTCATAATTGTTAAATCATTATATATGAATGAAAAGCTTGCATTCTTCCTCTATAATTTAGTGCTGATAATTTTTAATTGTTTATGTTTGTCTGCTTTTTAAAATTACAATATGTTGAATTTATTTCCCATTATGTTTTATTAAAAAAAGTAAATATGTGTTCCTTTCAGAAAATTACAGGGGATAAATGAAAGAGTTTTATAATGAAATAT
Organism: Bos mutus; assembly: GCF_027580195.1. Lineage (NCBI taxonomy): Eukaryota > Metazoa > Chordata > Mammalia > Artiodactyla > Bovidae > Bos > Bos mutus. Next base: position 63,963,202 of record NC_091628.1, on the reverse strand, counting down.
CATTTATGTACTGAAAATAAATCAGAAGGTAAATGCAAATCAAAGATTTATATCTGGGAAAATGTTTTAAGTATGTTTAATGAAGAAACACATGACTCTTCTTGAATGACAATTAATCGTAATAAAAACAAGATGCATTTTAAAGTACTCCATTTCCTACTTTTTAACTCTTGTAGCCATGCTAATGGGGAAAAGAACTATATATCACATGGTCTCATGGTAACTTTGATGTTTGGTTTTGCATTGCAAGTTATTTATCATAGTAGTAATTTTATATTTATTTGATGAGTGAACATGATTAGCATGTCCCTTCTTAAGTGGACATAAAGCTTTCTAATGACTCACTATAGTATTTTTCTTATCCATTCTTGGTGCTTAGTAGCAACTCAATAAATTTTGTCAAATATATTATCTGTGTAACTCAAGATATTTTATGCAAAACCTGAAATATAACATAATCACAATATTAAACTAGTCCTTCTTTCTTTTCCTAGAAACAGACCAAGATTCAAACACATATTGATCAGAAAATGTACATCACAAAAGAACAAATCAGAGGCAAGAGAAGACATTACATTTTATATATTTTATATCCCATTGGATTTTCAAGATTAATTTTTTCTAGACTTTTATGTAAGGATACAACTTTGAAGTATAAAAACTTATTAGATCGGGCAGATAATATCTGAGACTTCAATTTATGTAAACATACTAATCCACATCATTTCCACTGTAGTAGTTAGGCATCTCATGACAGGTTTCATGTTTCTCTCGAAAAATCTGATTAGTAATCTAGAATTGTCAAATACAAATAGTCATTGTCCCTATCTTTGTTACTTCCCTTAAAGCTTTCTCCTTCTCTAGAGTTCATTTAACAAGACTATTTCTTACCTACTACTGACAGCTCTGATAACTCAGTCACTTTGTGGGTTCATTTTTATACTCCTGTGTCCAATGAATATTCATATTCTCTGAGGTCTATATTTGGATTTATCATTTTCTTGCTCTCTAGTTTTTCCTTTACAATTGTGTGGCCTTGTTTATTTACATAACACCTCTCTAAACTCAACCTCCAGGGCAGACCTATGTTTAATTGGGAGTTCCTGTCTTCCTCTTTCTGGGTGGTGACTTCCATCTTAAAATATTATATAAACAAAATAATGTTAATAATTTTAATAATATATAATAAAAATAAGCAATGGGTTTCCTTTATTTTATAAAGCAAAATTTTATTATTGACATTTTGCAATTTGTTCAGCATAGCTTTATTATTTTAGTTGTAAAATTATTTGCATACCTCCCATTAGGTCAGTTAATGAGTTTATATTTTCTAGAATTTAAGCATATGTTTCTTACTAAAATTATCTCAATTTACTGATGATAATTTTCAAAGCTTTGCAAAGGCAGCTTGCTTCAAGTCATTAAAAAAGTGATTTTCTGTCCATGAACTAGTTAATCTTTTATCACTTCAGCAGATCTCTTAATGTTTCATTAGTTGTCCCACATTTCATTAAAAGCTATATTTATTGGTTCAACCACAAAATTAAGAAGTAACATTTCTACTAAAAATATTCCTTAGGTTTACAATTGCCTGAAATAGTAGAAGCTCCTACAGCCCAGGATTTCACGCTATTAGTATTAAAAATTTCAGGTGAATTTGAAAAAATGGAAGTGGTCAGTTGATTTTTAATGATATATATATACATACATATATACACATAAAATAGCCCTGGATCATTTTTCTGAAGATAAAAACATTTAATTCAAATGCTACAGCACAATTTATAATATCTCCAGTTTCTTCACTGAAAAGGGGTAGGAGATTCAGTTCCACTGGAGAAGATAAAGGTACTGAGATTTTTTTTCAAACCAGAGAGATCCTTTTCTAGTTATGTTCTCTCCATTCGTTTGACTATTAAGTTTGGAAATACTAAAAATGGGGCGAAAAGCAAATGTAGTAGTTACTGATGCAAACTTATTTAGGACTCATTCATACTGCATTTCACAAGAGTGTAGTAAGAACCTTTATGTTATCCATAACAACTTAATAATAAGAAATGATCAGTGAAAGGATTCCTAGCGATGTACCAGAATGATGATGTCAGAAATATTTGGGCACAGTTTGGGACAATTCCTAGTAATTTTATATTTTTATTGAAATATAATTGATTTACAATATTGCATTAGTTTCAACAGGTGTACAGCACAACAATAATATATATGCACAACAATAATATATATAATTATATATATATAATTTTATATATATATTCCTTTTCAGATTCTTTTCCTTTGTAGATTAATGCAAAATATTGAGTATAATTCCCTATACAATAAGACCTTGTTGGTTATCTATTTTGCATATAGGTGTGTGTATATATTAATCCCAACCTTCTAATTTATTACTTCATTTGTATCATTTTTTTTAGATTCCACATATAAGTGATATCATATGATATTTGTCTTTATCTTGCTTACTTCACTTAGTATGATAATCTCTAGGTAATTTATTATTTTTTGCCACTGTAAGTGGAATTATTTCATTTTCTTATGGCTGGGTGATATTTCATTGTATGTTTATACCACATCTTCTTTATTCATTTGTCAATGGAACTTTACATCAAGCCATATTGCTGACTGTCTCTTTGGTACATGACTTTCCCTGCAATATCCACATTTTATAAATTGTTTTTGGCATTGCCCTTTTATTGGTAAATCTCTCACAAGGATTATCCAGCCATGATCATTCTACATAGTGGGCTTCCCTGGTAGCTCATCTGATAAAGAATCCACCTGCAATGCAGGAGACCCCGGTTTGATTCCTAGGTTGGGGAGATCCCCTGAGAAGGGATAGGCTATGCACTCCAGTATTCATGGGCTTCCCTGATGGCTCAGAAAGTAAAGAATCTGCCAGCAATGCAATAGACCTATATTCGATCCAATCCTTGGGTTGGGAAGATCCCCTGGAGGAAGGTATAGAAACCCACTCCAGTATTCTTGTCTGGAGAATCCCCATGGACAGAGCAGCCTGGTGGGCTACAGTCCATGGGGTTGCAAAGAGTCCGTTACAACTGAACAGCTAAGCACAGCACACAACACAGCACTCTACGTAGTGACAAATGGAAATTTTTTTGAAACTTGCTTGTGTAGACAATAAATTCTCCTTAATTAAAGGAAAGACTTGTTTTATTACATCAAATAATAGTAAGTTCAAAAATTCCTGAATCAAAAAGTTTGCCTTTGAAAATAGGTTATGAATTAACTTTGTAAGAATGAAGTGAAGTGAAGTCTCTCAGTCATGAAGTGAAGTCGCTCAGTCATGTCCAACTCTTTGCGACCCCATGGACTACTGTAGCCTACCATGCTTCTCGATCCATGGGATTTTCCAGACAAGAGTACTGGAGTGGGTTGCCATTTCCTTCTCCAGAGGATCTTCCCAACCCAGGGATCGCACCTGGGTCTCCCACATTGTAGGCAGAGACTTTACCATCTGAGCCACCGGGGAAGTCTTGTAAGAAGGATGGGTGCATTCTTTTGATGTTCCTAATCCATACAAATAACATAGAGAAATATTTGATTTTTCCGAACTTAGAATAACTAATACTAAATTTACAATTTTAATATATTGACTTTATTTAAGATGGCAAAAATATAATGCAAAATTAAAACTAAAAATTTACTTTTCAACATTCACAAAGCTAAATAAGAAGATTTTTAAATGTTTTTAAATTTTACAGAAGACCTTTGCAAATGGTTTTTTGTTATTTTGCAATGTTTATATTTCTGAAATTGAAACTGAAAACTTAAATAGTTTATGTGGTATATATCAATAATATAGGACCAATGCCTATATATTTAGGGGTTGTTATTTGGAAATACCTTCTCAGAAATAGAAAAAACAATTCTAAAATTCACATGGAACCACAGAAGACCTAGAATAGTCAAAGCAGTCTTGAGAAAGAAAAACAGGTATCACATTTCTGAATTTCAAGTTACTAAAAATCTATAGTATTCACAACAATACGGAACTGGTATAAAAACAGACGCACAAAGCAATGGAACAGAATCAGGAGTCTAGAAAATAACGCAAGCATATACAATCTATTAATTTCAACAAGGGCACCAAGAATACACAATGGGAAAAGGATAGTCTCTAATAAATGGTGATGAGAAAAACATCCACATGCAGAAGAATGAAATTGGACCAAAAATCTTATATTTATGCTCTTGCTGTCATCCTTCCCAGATAAACCTACAGTGTGGATTTAGTAAAAAAATTATGTTAGGAAAAAGTAGATTTTGTCCTTGGAATCAGTGTAATAAGACTAGAACTCATCCTCAAGTCTCTAGAAGCTCATATCCCAGCAATCTTCAATCCTGTTTTGCTCACCTTTGAATTTTATCTCTATTGCATCCTCATTTTTCTATCTCTGCAATTTTATTAAAGTCACTATCACTTCTTGTTTAGGAGAATGCACTCACTGGCTTATTATCCAACCACCCTGCTTTCCTTCTCCAACCTCTTCATTTAGAAGCTAGTGAAATCTTTAAAAAAAAAAAAAAAAGAAATTATGATATTCCGAGCTTAGAGTCAATAATTTTGCATTATACTTAGAATGCAACTGAAGCCTTTTCCCAGGACCTTACACAACCTATCCTTATACAACCTAACCCACTTTCTGACTTCATCTTTTAGAACTCCTTAACTCATTCACTCTAATAGTCACAACAGCTTTTGTCAATTCCAGGAACAAACATGCCACATTCTCAAAGCTTTTGCATTTATTATTCATTCTTTTCCCCTGCGACCTGGCATTACTGGACTCTAGCATTCTGTAGGTCTCAGCTGAAATATTATCGCATCCTGGTGACCATTGTCTTGGTTGTTCTGTATCACATAATTGCACATTTCCTATAAAGCACTTAAATACTCTGTTTGTTTGAGTCAGTTGTTTTTATTATTTTCTATTTCCTAAACTAAAGTATAATTTCACTATGGCAGGTATCCTATCTGTCTTGCTCATTGCTATCCAGAGCGTGGGTACTGAGTCTTGTTCAGTGGCTAAGTCATGTCTGATTCTTTGCCATCCCATGGACTGCAGCATGCCAGACTTCCTTGTCCTTCAGATCTCCTAGAGTTTGCTCAATATCATGTCCATTGAGTCGGTGATGCTATCTAAGCATCTCATCCTCTGCCTCATGCTTCTTCCTTTGCCGTCTATCTATCCCAGTATTAGGGTCTTTTCCAATGAGTTGGCTGTTTGCATCAGGTGGCCAAAGTATTACAGCTTCAGCTTCAGCATCAGTCCAATGAATATTGGAAATGAATGAATATTCCAATGAATATTCAGGGTGGATTTCCTTTAGGATTGACTGATTTGATCTTGCTGTCAAAGAGACTCAAGAGTTTTCTTTAGCATCACGGTTTGAAGGCATCAATTCTTCGGCACTCAGTCTTCTTTATGGTCCAACTCCCACATCCGTATTAACATAATGTTAGAGAAGTAAAGAGTGAAGGGATGTTTAATATTTCCTCTGTACTTTATATTTACTAGAAAATATGTGTCTCTTTCACATATAACAGAATGATGAACCATTAGGAAGGAAACAATTTTAAAATATTTTAAATCTGGGACAGAACTCCAGAGACAGAGAAACAAGATTAGCCAAAGATAAACAAGTTTCTCCTTTCCTCTTTGAGTGCAGTAAATCTATTGTTATTGGCAAATATGACCTAGGATTGTTTGAAATGGATCACATATTTCCTGCAATATCAAAAGTTTTAATCAAGCTTGTTTAACTAGCGGATTTGTTAAGCAGATGCTAATAGGAATTAAATCACAAAGGCCCAATATATTTATGATCATTAAATCAGTCTTAAGCATATTCTATTGTAAGGAAAAATCCTCTTAGAATTTCTTGGCCTGGTTTGAGAATTAAACTGTCATAAAACAGATTAACAGGACAAAAGCATGCACATTTATATAAGACTTACATGACACAGGAGCCCTCATAAGGAATGAAGTCCCCCTGAAATGGTGGCTACTACATGCCTTTATATACGAGTTTGAACAAAGAGAAGAAACTGTGGAAAAGTAATTAAAATATATGGAAGGCTAAAGGGAATTTTAAAATATTTCAACAAAGTCTGTTTATATAAAATATCTCAGTTTTTGTTCCTTGAGGAAGACTATTTATTTTCTCCTGGTATAGGAAAGGCATCTTTCACATGGGAGTTTTTACTTTCTACTTTCAGGCATCTGCTGTTCTTTAAGTGCCCTTAACTCAAAATAATCCAAACTTTCATATTTGGGGTGACATATTCTGCCATCCTTCACTATGATTTTTTGCTTTCCCTTAAAAATATAACTTCATAGTGCTTTGCATATTATAGTCTCTTAACAAATATTAGTTATAGAAGTGAATTTATTAAATGCCATAAACACAAACCAGATTTCTTTATTTCACTATGTAACACTTTTCAATAAATTGAGATTGAATAATACCTAAACTCCTCTGATATTGGCTGTCGGATGTATTTGAGCTGTAATTTCCTCTTAAATACCTGATTCAAACTTATTACTCTACGTATCTGTCCCAGGAAGTTATCTATTATCTTAACTACTTCCCTCCTCTGTGTCTTTTTGCAACTTTCTGCTTGTGATTCAAGATTCAGCACTTGTGTAATCTGCTTTTTCCGAACTTCTTGTAACTATTCAGGTGAGTTAGGCACTCCTTCCCTGAAACTCTCAATTGTATTTTGAGTTTCACTGTATTCCTACCACCCCCAGGGCTTTCTTGTTTTTGTGTATTTCTCTTCTTTGCCATATGTTAGGCTCTCTTGAAACAGAGATCAATTTTTTGTTATCCTTGCATAATATTCAGGCAAGTATATGTTGTAGAATAGGTTTTGGAGTCTCAGAATATTAAATCGGCTTCAGTTGAAAACTAGCTCCAGTGCTAATTAATGGATAAGCTAGCACAGTTACGAAGTTGAAGTGAAGAAGGGAAAATTTCCCTAATGTTAAAAAATGCTTCATTGATTTTCAATCCAAATTTGCTATTGAAAGCTCTGGCTGTTCCTGGGTTTCCTTTCTCATGATTTTTAATATGTCCACAATCCCAAGAAGAATAGTATCGCACACACAGTTTTTTGATGGGACCTCTCAAATACCTGCAGTGTTGTGATCTCCAGAGTGTCACCCAGACCCTCACCATTAGCATAGAGCTAATAGATATCATACTGTTTATGGGGTTCTCAAGGCAAGAATACTGAAGTGGTTTGCCATTCCCTTCTCCAGTGGACCACATTCTGTCAGATGTCTCCACCATGACCCACCCGAGTTGGTGACGGACAAGGAGGCCTGGCGTGCTGCGATTCATGGGGTCGCAAAGAGTCGGACACAACTGAGCAACTGAACTGAACTGAACTGAATAGATATCATACTCTCTGTTTTGCTATAAGTCCTTCCAATGCACTAATTGGTTTTCATTTGGAGTCAGTAGTGTTTTTGTTAAGAATGCACTATGCCTGGTTGTTCTGGCTTAGTAATTTATTCAATGTCTGTCTTATCTTTAGAAGTACTTGAGTTTTAAATACATCAATTTTTAAATATGATATCTATGTTAAATTTTTGTAACAAATTTATAGTTTACAAATTTATAATTAAGACGACAAACTATAACATATTGAATTATATTAAAAATTTAGCTAAATTTCAAGTTAATTATACATGCATTAAAATATAAAATAGTCTATGTTTCAGTATTGTGTATTACTTTTTTCTAGAATGTATGTTTATGAATGAGCGACTGATCTGATCTGATCTGATGTTTATGACTTGAATAAAACACTAGAACAAAAAAATAAATTTCTAACCTAAAGAAATATTCTTATAGACATTTATTCATAATATAATAATTTGAGAATTATTTCTGTTAATTGTTTTTGATTTTCAAAATTATTAGTATTATATTTTCTTCCAGATAATTACTTATTAATTTTATGGAGCATATTTAAAATATGATATATAAAACAAAAGCATGATTTCTGTTTAAATATAAATAATCTTAAGAGTAATATACTATATATATCTAATTTTATCATTAGTTTTTCCATTAAAGGTGTTTATTTTAATTGAATTACAGACAAAAGTTATTACTTTTCAAGAATATATCTCTATGTTTCACTTACTTAGGAAGAATTTTCCTCTTCAAAGTGACATTTAGAATACTTATGTTAACATAGAATACAAAAAAATGAAACCAAAACCTAAGAGATATCTTTTTTATTTCTGATATTTTCCTGTTTTTTTTCTATTGTATTTGCTATGTTACAATTTTCCTCTTTGGAAAAGTTTGTTGTTCTTTCTAAACATTAACCTATTCCATATCAAATGATTGTGATGACATGGCGTCACCACAGTGATTCAGAATTACATGTTTATCATGCATATAAATTCTCACATGAATATAATTTCAAAGGAAATAATAAATAATAGAGTGTTCAGTTCAGTCACACAGTCTTGTCTGACTCTTTGCGACCCCAAGAACCACAGCACTCCAGGCCTCCCTGTCCATCACCAACTCCCAGAGTCCACCCAAACCCACGTCCATTGAGTCACTGGTGCCATCCAACCATTTCGTCCTCTGTCGTCTCCTTCTCCTCCTGCCCTCAATCCCTCTCAGCATCAAGGTCTTTTCAAATCAGTCAACTCTTCTCATGAAGTGGCCAAAGTATTTCAGCCTCAGCATCAGTTCTTCCAATGAACACCCAGGACTGATCTCCTTTAGGATGGACTGGTTGGATCTCCTTGCAGTCAAAAGGACTCGCAAGAGTCTTCTCCAACACCACAGTTCAAAGCATCAATTCTTCGGCACTCAGCTTTCTTCACAGTCCAACTCTCACCATACATGACCACTGGGTAAACCATAGCCTTGACTAGACGGACCTTTGTTGGCAAAGTGATATCTCTGCTTTTCAATACGCTATCTAGGTTGGTCATAACTTTTCTTCGAAGGAATAAGCGTCTTTTGATTTCATGGCTGCAGTCACCATCTACAGTGATTTTGGAGCCCAGAAAAATAAAGTCTGACACTGTTTCCACTGTTTCCCCATCTATTTCCCATGAAGTGATGGGACCAGATGCCATGATCTTAGTTTTCTGAATGTTGAGCTTTAAGCCAACTTTTTCACTCTCCTCTTTCACCTTCATCAAGAGGCTTTTTAGTTCCCCTTCACTTTCTCTCATAAGGTTGGTGTCATCTGCATTTCTGAGGTTATTGATATTTCTCCCAGCAATCTTGATTCCAGCTTGTGCTTCTTCCACCCCAGAGTTTCTAATGATGTACTCTGTATATAAGTTAAATAAGCAGGGTGACAATATACAGCCTTGACGTACTCCTTTTCCTATTTGGAACCAGTCTGTTGTTCCATGTCCAGTTCTAACTGTTGCTTCCTGACCTGCATATAAATTTCTCAAGAGTCAGGTCAGGTGGTCTGGTATTCCCATGTCTTTCAGAATTTTCCACAGTTTGTTATGATCCACACAGTCAAAGGCTTTGGCACAGTCAATTAAGCAGAAGTAGATGTTTTTCTGGAACTCTCTTGCTTTCTCCATGATCCACTGGATGTTGGCAATGTGACCTCTGATTCCTCTGCCTTTTCTAAAACCAGCTTGAACATCTGGAAGTTCACACTTCATGTATTGCTGACCTGGCTTGGGGAATTTTGAACATTACTTTACAAGTGTGTGAGATGAGTGCAATTGTGCAGTAGTTTGAGCATTCTTGGCATTGCTTTTCTTTGGGATTGGAATGAAAACTGACCTTTTCCAGTCCTGTGGCCACTGCTGAGTTTTCCAAATTTGCAGACATACTGAGTGCAGCACATTCACAGCATCATCTTTCAGGATTTGAAATAGCTCAACTGGAATTCCATCACCTCCGCTAGCTTTGTTCGTAGTGATGCTTTTTAAGGCACACTTGACTTCACATTCCATGATGTCTGGCTCTAGCTGAGTGTGAGTGATCACACCATCATGATTATCTGGGTCATGAAGATCTTTTTTGTACAGTTCTTCTGTGTATTTTGCCACCCCTTCTTATTATCTTCTGCTTCTGTTAGGTCCATACCATTTATGTCCTTTTTTAGCCCATCTTTGCATGAAATGTTCCTTTGGTAGATCTAATTTTCTTGAAGAGATCTCTAGTCTTTCCCATTCTATTGTTTTCCTCTATTTCTTTGCATTGATAGCTGAGGAAGGTTTTCTTATCTTTTCTTGCTATTCTTTGGAACTCTGCATTCAAATGGGTATATCTTTCCTTTGTGTTACTCGTTAGCTATAAAGTCTGGAAAACAGTTTTCTCAGAACTCAAATAATTTTGAAAACATAAGGTCCTCTCTCTTGTTTATCCATTGCTAGCTGATAGAACTCATTGTTTTAAAAAGCCAAAATATTTTTTGAATGAACATAAAGCTGTTTAGACAATTCAAAAGCCTGGTAGAACCAAGGACTTGTTAATTTATTTTAAGGTATGCTTTTAATATTTTTTTTTTTAATAGGCACTTCTTGAGTTGTTCTTCTGGTTACATAAAAAATAGCTATTTCAATAAAAGACCAAATGAAGAAAAACCTTGCAAATTTTTATGATGTAATCAAAAGTGAACATTAATTGATACTAAATTTGTTTAAAATGGATAATTAAAAGAATAAGGAAGTTAAGAATATGACATTTTATTTCTCATCTTGAAGTTTGCTATCAGGTATACAAGTTAAAAAGTCATAGATGTTAAACAAATTGAAAAATAGTAACATACTAGTGACTTTTATAACAGCTTAAAAATTTATTCAACTTGATTATTTAGAATAGATTTTTAATTTTTAATGGACAAAAGATAGCTCAGTCTATGGGGGGGCTTTTCATTTAATAGATGAAGAAACACACTCAAAGAGAGTTGGCATGGGTGCATAACATAATACAAGCAGTTAGCAGGAGTCCCAGAGCTTAGGTTTAGCTCCATAGATTGCCAAGTTAATTTATGATTAAAAGATTCTCCTAGCTTCCATTAAATATCATCTTCTTTGTAATATAAACTGTACTGTATGCAAATTTCACATTTAGAGGCTAAGGAATGAAAAAGTATTGACTGAGTAAAAGGCATAGTAGTCACACTTCACAAAAAGGTAAGACTAATCTATATCAGGTACTTTTTTTGGTAATTGAGATAAATGAATAGAAGTACTCAGCTACTTAAGCAAAGAAGTTTCACTAAAGTAAGATATCCCTTTCAGTAAAGAGCATTTAAGAGTATTTGTGAAATATTAGAAATGGTAAAGTTGATAGCAAAGTATGTGACAAAAGCTTATTATTGATTGAACACAGAAGCAGTGACTGCTTCTTTTAAATATTAATAACTTTTTAAATTGCACATTAAAATCCCATCACATGAATTTATTATTTAAAACTCCAGTAAATTTAACATTATCTCTAAAGCAACTATTATAGAGATTTAATGGATTCCTTAATTAGGATATAGTATTAATGCTTATAGAACCCTAATTAAAATGGAGAGTTTGAAAAACAGCCAAAATGTGAAGAAATTATTCAAGCAGTGATTTTATTTTTAAAAAATGAATGGAAGCTTTATCCAAAATGCTAAAAGGAAATGTACAAATCATACACTTCATTTAATCATTGTAATATTTTTCATAAGGATTAATATATATTATTTCCTTCTAGATATACATTCTAATGTATATCCTTCTAGATATACATTACTATAGTATCTTGGAAGTAATCTAATTCATCTTGTTTTACACTTGGGTTGTATTAATTTTTCAGAGAAATGAAAGTGTGTCTACCATTATACTGTCCACATTTGTTTGCACTTTTGAAATTTATTTCATAATTTATTTGAATATAGGTTTTCACTATAAATGTATCACTGCATCAATAATTTATCTGGATAAACTTGTTTAGAAGTGCTCTTATCGTTAAAGGGTTAATGTGATGATTTTGAATTTAAGGAATAGAGTATAATGTTTGTCTTCAAATAATATAATTTGATCAAATAAAAATTATTTTACAGTTATTTTTTTATTCATTACTATCCATGTTAATAATATACTCACTCATTTTAGGATTCTTTATTAGATAAGAATTCCTTCCATATCTTTGGATAGTCAAGATGCTTTGTTCCAGTAACAGAAAACCATTTTCAAATAACAGAAGCAAAAAATGAAATAGAGCATAGGGATTCAGGAGCATTTTTTGGAGCAAGAAGCACCACCAAGATTCTTATCAGTTGGAACAAGGCAATTTTCAGGAACTTGAGAGACATGTTTCACTTAATTTCACTTGTTTAACTTGCATGGACTCATATCTCTGCTTTTTTGTGTCTCTAATTCATTCTTCTTCTTCTTTGAATTGAATTTTACTTATTAAATTTTTTTCCAAAACGTGCCAAGTTCACCACTGCAGAATTACCAAGTCCAAGATTCAAATAAATCAAAATTTGAAAAATAATTATTTTTCCCAGTTCTAAATTCTGGTAAAAAGAATCTGATTGTTCTGACCAGGATCAGTTTCCATTTCTGGTACAGTCAACAATTTTGGGAGCATGGATCCTGTAATATTAATGGATGAGTTAATGTCTAGTCCTACTGAAGGCAAATATAAGAGCAGGAAAGATATTACAAACTAGTAATTTTCTTTAGACAATATAAAACATACACGTAATGAATTGTCTATTGTAAGTTATCTGTTAAATTATTTTTATTAAAATCAAGTCTTCATCAATCTTGAATTGGCATTACTAATTTGAAAGAATATAAATAAAGATAACATTTTGATAATTTATACCAACTTGATAGTTTAATATTCATAATAGAATGCAATTGGAATTGTTTTTGGTGGAGACTAGAATTATTTTAGATGGAACTTAGATTCAATTCTCGCAATCTTTTAAAGTGTTTAATTAACGTATTCTTAGAATTGACTGAATATATGTGTTCTTTCAAAGGTGCCATTTTACCTCTTATTACTACATAGGTATAAGTTCACCTTTTATCTGCAATAGAATTCATCACCAAACTTTGTGGCTGCTGAGCAACATAAGTTTAAATCATCCATAAGTCAAAGAAATTACTTACCAATAGGTACCATTGTTACCAGCCAGGGCTCTTAAGACTCCTTAATCAATAGAAATTGATGAGGCCAAATGAAGAATTCAGGTAAGGCTTTATTGGAAATCATGCTGCAGCACAGGGGATTGTAAACAAGTAACTGTGGTCCCTTAAATGGTTAAGAGTAGGAGCAGACAAGGGTCCTGCCCCAGGGATGGCTTGGGTGGTCTGTCCATTCCCTAGGTGGTGGCTGTGTACAGGATCATGTACAATACCCTACTTTTGTTCCCAACACTTCAAAAATTGAATTTTTGATCTTTCTGTATCTTTTTCATAATTTATCCCAGCTACCCACATATGCAGTTATTTTTTAGTCCCTTATATTTTCTTTGTATTCTGTTGCTTAGTTTAAAAGAAGAAAACCAAGCACAAATTTTATCACCCCTAAAGATTCATTGTTAGTAATTCCAATCCTTTTTATATGCATATGAAAATGTAGATCTAGTAGATAATAGGCAGTTCATAGATAGTATTTTATGATTTGATCAAATATTAATTCAAAATAAAATGTTATTTTAAATTTTATTTAACTTTATCAAAAGGAAAAGACACAAATCAAAAGATATCTGTGAATTTCTATTCAATATTTCTTCGGAACAAGAGGTGATAGTTTCTAAAATCCATTGGAATTTATAAAATAATTATCAAGAAAAATGTTAAATGGTTTAAGTACTTCTGTTTTTTAACACTATTCAGCAATATCTAGTGATCCTCTGCTATAAAAATTGCTAAAATATAATATTCTACCTGCCTCTTATTTCCCATTGCTATATTATTAACATTACAATGTCAAGTTTTATGATATATATATCAGTTGTACTACCAAGGGCTGTATAGCCATCTTATTTTAGTAAGATTTAATACTTGCCACTATTCCTTTAGTGTCTTCTCCATTTCCAAGTTTGTCGTTTATATTCATGTTGTTTTGTGGGAACTTCATCTAATACCTTTTTTTTTTTTCCAGAAAGCCTGAAGCAATCATGGATGCTTCTACTCTCCGTGCTTGCCAGTTTGTTTACAATACCTTAGAGAATGCTTAATTACAGCCAAGAATTGTTAAGTCCCTTTATACATTATCTAATGTATTGTCTGGAAGGCACTTTCAAGTAGGTACTTTCATTAAGTACCATTTAAAAATTAGAAAAGAGCAGCGAAGGTAAAGAGGCTGATCCTAGTAACCAAGCCAGTAAGAGAAGCTAGAACTTGAACTCTTGAACTCCCAGAGTTTGGATCCTCATCTACGACTGTTAAACCGATGCTACAAACTTCATAGCATATGCCTTCCTCTTTATATTCCCGGTTCATCTTATAAACCGTGCCCATACACTTGAGTTAATAAATTCACTTGGAAATGTTTTTGTGGCAATGATTTGAAATACCGTCTCTTGGAATGCCATTGTTCTCATCAGCAGTTTCAGTTCTGCCTGAAGGTTTCTTTCTTGTGGCTTTGAGGATATTTTTCAGTTTTAATTATTCTCTTTGCTATTCCAGGAGCATGGATTGCTCATGAAGATACTCTTTGTTCTTATCTTTTATCAGTTTTATACTTTTGTCCTTCTTGTTGCTTTTGAGTGAATTCCTCGAACCTGTCTGCTTGTACTCCATGGGTTTTATATCATGTTGTTCTATTTCTGTTTTTTTCTAATATAGCTTCCATGTGTGCCTGTGTGTTGTTGCTTCAGTCGTATCCAACTGTTTGTGACCCCATGGACTGTAGCCCATGAGGCTCTTCTGTCCATGGGATTTTCCAGGCAAGAATATTGGAGTGGGTTGCGACTTTCTTCTCTAGGGGATCTTTCTGACCCAGGGTTAGAACCCACATCTCCTGCATTGGCAGATGGATTCTTTATCACTGAACCACCTGGAAAGCCTATCATATGTAAGTAGGAACATACTAATTTCTTTTTTATTATTACTTATTCTTAAAATATAGTTTGGGGGAAGTTGACAAACAGTTAACTAATTCTATTAATGTTTCACTCTCTGGAGCAGTTATCAACTTCTTTAAAATAAATAAAGACTATGAAAACTCAATATGTGAATATGTTTATATACATGTGTATGTCACTATAAAATATAAACAATCACAATACGATGTTAAAATGCTCTCATAGACTGTTTACACGTTCATTTATACATGATGTACAAAAATATAGAGTAGTTGTACTGTATACCTTTTCCAGTGTATTAGACAGACAAGTCATTACATACATACTTTTATTGTATAAAATATGTCTGTCTCATCATTATTCTTTAATATCTATTCAAAGATGTGTTACAATACTATCAAAGAAGGAAATAGAAAACTATCTCTGAACTTTTTGAAGGAAGAACTTTTGGAATAACAGTATCATTAAATACAGCCTCTGGGAAAAAAGCAAAATATTAAACACAAGAAAAATGGCAAACTTCTTTGTGGTTATAAGCCCTGAATTAATGTACAGTGCCTCTGACAGAATCAGAACTTTCTTTTATATTTTGAAATGAAGTGCTGAGGTATGAAAAACTGCTTTCTGATACAAACTGTATGATAACACAATAAACCCAGAATATCTAATATAATCTTAAACCTATTCATCTTTACCACTGATTTACATTAAATGAATCAATTTAAAATATAGCTATCCTCTAGATTAAGCATACCGTTTAAAATACAAAGTCATTTTGTAATAGTATGTGTTTGTTCACAATATCAGAAGCTTAGAAAATGCTGGGAGTGGAAAAGGAAATTTGATGGAGCAAGCAAATACACAAAGACACATTCGAGCCACTAAGAATTTTAACACAATAGCAGCAATCATACCTACTGTAACCTTTGCTAAGTTCTTGCCATATACTATTCATTACTCTGATTTTCCATTTGCAAGATCTATTTACTATTTAAAACAAACTTTAAAAATTGGTACTGTTGGCCTTGAGTTTTTGAATATTCAATTTGTATTATTATTTATTAATATTATTTATATTTTGAAATATTTTTGTAGTTTTTGTAATAGAATAATGTAGGATGGAATAGTACCAAAATAAAATCAGACAAATGATCATTGGATTTGTGCTCAAAATAATTTATGACAGGTTCTGTGATTTAAAAGCAATTGGAGATCACAGGCAGTGGGAAATAATCAAAATTATTACTTAATAATCAAAATTATTAAGTAAGAAAATAATGTATTTT
The DNA here is from genome assembly GCF_027580195.1 of Bos mutus. NCBI lineage: Eukaryota > Metazoa > Chordata > Mammalia > Artiodactyla > Bovidae > Bos > Bos mutus. Next base: position 63,946,840 of record NC_091628.1, on the reverse strand, counting down.
AGGATTTTATGATTTCAGGTTTGTTTTCTATATTGTCATTTTTGTTGAGTACATTTCTTTTATAGAAAGAAAGATCTGTCAGCCCCACATATCTTCTAGCTTAATAGGAAGATATGGTTTCATCATTTTCATTTCTAAGTAAATAATTTTAATAGTGTAAGCATTTCTGCCTTCTTAAAGTGACTTTTTAAAACCAATTTGTAGTGCTAAAGTCAATTTGCTTGATATTTTAGTGCTTTTTATAATTTAAACAGCTTATAACACATGTGGTTTCAGAAGCTAGACTTAACTGTAGACTTCATCTGCAAGTTCAAGTAAAATATAATATAATAATACCTAAAACAATTTAATCCAGCATAGCTAAAATGCAATACAACCCAATATACTGAAAACAAATGGATATGGGAGCATAACTCTTCTCTGAGGATATCTTAAACACTTATACTGTATGTAATATATGTCATATATGTAATAAACTGTGTAATATTTGAGTGAAGAAAAATAATCACTACCGAGGTTGCAAAGAACAAAAAGGTTTATTTGTATGTCTCAGGAATTGCAATTCAAGAGACATAGATTTGAGAAAAACTCACACACTAGTAAAGTAATGCTCAAAATTCTCCAAGCCAGGCTTCAGCAATACGGGAACCGTGAACTTTCAGATGTTCAAGCTGGTTTTAGAAAAGGCAGAGGAACCAGAGATCAAATTGCCAACACCCGCTGGATCGTGGAAAAAGCAAGAGAGTTCCAGAAAAACATCTATTTCTGCTTTATTGACTATGCCAAAGCCTTTGACTGTGTAGACCTCAATAAACTGTGGAAAATTCTTCAAGAGATGGGAATACCAGACCACCTGACCTGCCTCTTGAGAAACCTATATGCAGGTCAGAAGCAACAGTTAGAACTGGACATGTAACAACAGAGTGGTACCAAATAGGAAAAGGAGTACATCAAGGCTGTATATTGTCACCCTGCTTATTTAACGTCTATGCAGAGTACATCATGAGAAACGCTGGGCTGGAAGAAGCACAAGCTGGAATCAAGATTGCCGGGAGAAATATCAATAACCTCAGATATGCAGATGACACCACCCTTATGGCAGAAAGTGAAGAGGAACTCAAAAGCCTCTTGATGAAATTGCAAGAGGAGAGTGAAAAAGTTGGCTTAAAGCTCAATATTCAGAAAACGAAGATCCTGGCATCTGGTCCCATCACTTCATGGGAAATAGATGGGGAAACAGTGGAAACAGCGTCAGACTTTATTTTGGGGGCTCTAAAAATCACTGCAGATGGTGATTACAGCCATGAAATTAAAAGACATTTACTCCTTGGAAGGAAAGTTATGACCAACCTAGACAGCATATTAAAAAGCAGAGATACTACTTCGTCAACAAAGTTTCATCTAGGCTATGGTTTTTCCAGTGGTCATGTATGGATGTGAGAGTTGGACTGTGAAGAAAGCTGAGCGCCGAAGAATTGATGCTTTTGAACTGTGGTGTTGGAGAAGACTCTTGAGAGTCCCTTGGACTGCAAGGAGATCCAACCAGTCCATCCTAAACGAGATCAGTCCTGGATGTTCATTGGAGGGACTGATGCTGAGGCTGAAACGCCAGTACTTTGGCCACCTTATGAGAAGAGTTGACTCACTGGAAAAGACCCTGATGCTGGGAGGGATTGGGGGCAGGAGGAGAAGGGGACAACAGAGGATAAGATGTCTGGACGGCATTACAGACTCGATGCACATGGGTTTGGGTGGACTCCGAGAGTTGGTGATGGACAGGGAGGCCTGGCGTGCTGCGATTCATGGGGTCGCAAAGAGTCGGACACGACTGAGCGACTCAACTAAACTGAACTGAAGAGTGTTTGGGGAGAAGAAAAAAGTGAAGGACTTAAAAAGACAAAAGCCACAAGGTCATTTAAGATGACTGGTGAGAATTGTGGTTGACTCTGTTTCAAGTATGGAAATATTTCTCTTTAAAGAATAGGTTGTCATGAGTTATTTTAGGATGAGGATTAGATAAATATTTTGAGTTTCTGAAACATTGGACAGATAATGTGGATACCTACGTAAAGGCAATAACTGGTCAGACATACAAATTCTAGCTGGGCTGTGATATGTATAAGTCATACTTCCTGACTCCATTTCTGAGTGCTGTCTTAGCAATAATGACTCCATTTTGACTTTGCTTTTACATAGACCAAATGAAGGATATTTTATCTACCTGTACATTTAGCAACACCAATAAAATCTCTCTCTCTTCCTCTTTCTTTCTCTGTCTCCTTCCTCCTCTCTTGATTTCCTCTCTTGGTAAATAATAGCTAAACAGAATTTTTAATTCTTCATTCACCACTGCCTATCTTGGGCCATACATGGGGTATGCATATTTCACATTGGATTCCACTGATAGAAACCGGAGCTCAAAGTTTATTGGGAATAGAATCAAGAAGTTGGTTAAACTATAGATTCCTGGACCACACACAGAGGGCTTATGATTATTTAAACTTCTGGTAGGCTTTGGATTTTGAAAATTTAACAAGCCCCTCAGGTGGCTTTCTGATGCAGGTGGCCTTTAGACTATAGGAGATCACATTCTGGGGTTAAAGGCTTAATTCTTCACCAGCCACTTGAGGTAAAGACAGTATGTCTACAAGTTACCATTTCTGGACCCATTTCCAGCCTTTCCCTTATGTAACCTTTAGTTTATAGTTCACTTCCACACCATTTTCCCCTCACACCTGCCTCTGTCCTTTCTGTTGTCTCTACTGGGACATTCTTAACTTACCTATCTAGTAAACCTACCCAGTCTTCAATATCAACTCAAGTGTCAACTCTTTCGTAAAGATGAATGGTGATTCTCTTAACCACATCTGTGTTCTCACAAAATACAAAGTGCTCAATAGATGCTCGCTGTCAATTGTGTTCAAAAGAAACACTTATATTATCAAAAATTATATTATTAAAACAGTGGTTCAGTGTGCAAAAGTACATTGAGAACTATAGATTTTCAGATTTGCAAGTTACTTTCCCTGAAGCATTCTATATGAAAAGTTTTGTTTTTCTTTTTTCTTTTGTTGTACCTAAAGTGGACAGCTTACTCGGCAACATTGAGCCAGTCCAGAATTTGATCATATCTAAGATTACCCAAGAGTAATGTTCTGTCTTTTCTTATCATCACTATTAGCAGTGCACCACTTCTTATTACCCTTATCACCCATTGTTATGATAAACGAAGCACAAAACCCTTCAACCAAAGCTGCTGTCTTTAGAGGGTAATAGCTTCTTTATCTATTGGCAGCAAGACTCCTGACTTTTAGCTGAAGACTGGAATTTTATCCTAACCATTATCAAACTAGGCAAGTACAAAGGTGTTCTTTAATTGATTTTTTTTCAACTTCCAAATTTCTTAAGAAAAAATTAATTTTGTAGGAAAATTTCAACAATAAAAATATTTAATACTCTGGGAATTTTCTTACCTTTACAAATACCTGGAACTTTTTCCAAAGTTTTGAATCACTTTCTAGTTTTGCAACACATTTTGTCATCATTTCATTACTGTGACATTTTAAGTGTTCTATGAACAGAATGTTAAATATGTTGATATTTAGAAATGTGAGTTGTCATTGACATCATAGAGTACTTAGTAACTTAATCACATCTTTTCCAAATTATAACACATTTTTTTTGGCCTGCAAAAATTTGTATCTATTCAAGTGAGAATATGATTTTGCATTTCCTTAAAATAAAGGAAATTTTACATTTCTAACTTAACACAGAGTTAATTGGACTGAACCCCACCTATCTTATTTTATGCATTTATATGTGACAGATATTTTTTGTAGCTTTGAAATATATTGACTTTGGCCTGAATTATGACACCTATTAAAAAGCCTCCAGATAGCTTCAAGCAAAGCAAAGTAATCACCTTGAATAGCACACCCCAGGCATCAGTTCACATACTTCAGAAAGGAAAAGTGCAATGATTTTCATGTTTCTAATTGTTAATGTATCAGAGGACAATGATGAAGAGACAGTGCTGAAATGGTTATTGCATCTGTTTATAGACTACTGCTGCCGCTGCTAAGTTACATCAGTCGTGTCCAACTCTGTGCGACCACATAGACGGAAGCCCACCAGGCTCCTCCGTCCCTGGGATTCTCCAGGCAAGAACACTGGAGTGGGTTGCCATTTCCTTCTCCAATGCATGAAAATGAAAAGTGAAAGTGAAGTCATTCAGTTGTGTCCGACTCTTAGAGACCCCATGGACTGTAGCCTACCAGGTTCCTCCATCCATGGGATTTCCCAGGCAAGAGTCCTGGAGTGGGGTGCCATTGCCTTGTCCGATTTATAGACTAGGGCACATGAAGTCAATCTTACCTTTCTTGAATTGGTTTTATCGCCTAGGTGCTTGTCTAAATGAATAACTATCAAAAACTCAAAGGATATAGCATGAAGAACCATGTAATTTCTGTGTTCTACATTTTGCCTGTGAACAGTTTGATGGTTCTGTATAGAAAGGTTCACATTTGACTCTTTGCAATTTGAATACTGCACCCAAATGGTGCACTACAAACAACTTTACCTCTGGGAAGAGGAAGGGAATAATATATCATTAGTCTGAATCATATTTTGTCAGCTCTAGGAATATCCTGGAAAGTCCAAAGTAGGGTTAAACAAATTATTATTTGAGGATTAGAATTGCTAATGCTGTTCAGTCACTCTGTTGTGTTCGACTCTTTGGGACCCAATGGACTGCAGCATGCCAGGCTTCCATGTCTTTCACTATATCCTGGAGTTTGCTCAAACTCATGTCCATTGAGTCAGTGATGCCATCTTTTCCTCTGTCACCCCTTCTCCTCCTGCCTTCAGTCTTTCCTAGCATCAGGGTCATTTCCAATGAATTGGCTCTTCGTATTAGGTGGCCAAACTTTGGAGCTTCAGCCTCAGCATCAGTCCCTTCAATGGATATTCAGGATTGATTTCCTTTAGGATTGACTGGTTTGATCTCCTTGCAGTCCAAGGGACTCTCAAGAGTCTTCTCTAACACCACATATCAAAAACATCAATTATTTGGCATTCAGCTTTATTTACAGTCCAACTCTCCAATCAGTACATGACTACTGGAAAAGTCATAGCTTTGACTCTACAGACTTTTGTTGGCAAAGTAATGTCTGCTTTTTTATGTGCTGTCTAGGTTTGTCATAGCTTTTCTTCCTAGGAATAAGCGTCTTTTAGTTTCATGGCTGTGGTCAACATCTGCAGTGATTTTGGAGCCCCCAAAATAAGGTCTCTCACTGTTTCCATTGTTTCCCCATCTATTTGCCATAAAGTGATGGGACTGGATGTCATGACCTTAGTTTTTTTGAATGTTGAGTTTGAAGTCAGTTTTTACACTCTCTTCTTTCACTTTCATCCAGAGGCTCTTCAGTTCCTCTTCGCTTTCTGCCGTAAGGATGGTGTCATCTGCATATCTGAGGTTATTGATATTTCTCCCAGCAATCTTGATTCCAGCTTGTGCTTCATCCAGCCCAGTGTTTCTCATGATGTACTCTGCATATAAGTTAAATAAGCAGGGTGACAATATACAGCCTTGACCTACTCCTTTCCCAATTTTGAACCAGTCCATTTTTCCATGTCTGGTTCTACCTGTTGCTTCTTGACCTGCATACATGTTTCACAGAAGGCAGATATGGTGGTCTGGTATTCCCACCTCATAAATAATTTTTTTAAGTTTATTGGGATCCATACATCAAAGGCTTGTGTAGTCAGTGAAGCAGAAGTAGATATTTTTCTGGAATATTTTAAATAGAATTGCTAATGCAGAACCAAACCAGGGATTTCTGCAGCACCAGCCAGCATGAATCCCTGCTCTACTTGTTTGTTTTCAGACCTTAGACCTGCAGGGCAAAATTCTTGTGAAAGTTGGTTTTTGTCAAGAACTGGCGATGTTGTTGTCTGAAAGCCAAAAGGGAAAGAAATCAAGGTCTTAGTGCACAGAGAAAAGGTATCTATGAAATTCTGTTTGAAAATAAGTTGATGATTATTCCCAAAAGGATGCAGTGATTTCTCAGTATTTCTAAGATAATATAGAGAACTCTGAAATAACTGCAGTATCAACTAGCATGCAACTAAATCTAGAGCTTAAGTCTAAGCATTCGTAGTTTGGGCGATAGATAGCAGGACTTAACAACAAGTTAGAGATATAAGGAAACAAAGCAAAGCACCAAGAATGAATGTAAGTTAAAAACTACCTAAAACATTCCATTAGGAACGTGCAGACAATTTAAAGGATTCATACATAGAAAACAGTGGAAAATTTAAGACTAATTTACAATGCCATATGTAAATTACCATATGTAAAATAGCTAGCCAATGGGAACTTTATGTAGGACTCAGGGAAGTCAAATCTGGGCTCTGTAACAACCTAGAGGGGTGGAATGGAGAGGAAGATAGAAGGGAGGTTCAAGAGGGAGGGGGCACATGTATATCCATGGCTGACTCAAGTTGATGTTTGGCAGAAATCAACACATTTCTGTAAAGCAATTACCCTTCAATTAAAAAATAAAAATTTTAAATGTTTTTAGAAAAAGATCTTACTATTATATCGTTAGGTTATATTAAAAAATTCAACCACTGTTTTATCAGAATGTATATTGTAGCTGAATTAAAATGTAATACGTAGAGTACTACAGGGTGAAAATTTGTCCTTCCAGGTATTAATATGTGGATATAAGCAAAGCTACAGCACTTAAAGAGCTGGTATTGGGCTCACTATGTCATACTTTCTTTGTCAATAAAATATAATTAATTTCCCTCAGATGTATGATTACTTTGTGGAACAAAAGGCTTTTAAAAAAATATAAAACACTTGGCATAATGAATATCATATAGGAAACATTGTTGGTTGCTATTTATTATTCTCACTAATTCTGATTTATTGTTACAATAGTGACGTGAAGTTGCTCAGTCGTTTCCGACTCTTTGCGACCCCATAGACTGTAGCCTACCAGGCTCCTCGGTCCACGGGATTTTCCAGGCAAGAATACTGGAGTGGGTTCCCATTTCCTTCTCCAGCAGATCTTTCAGACCCAGGGATCGAACTTGGGTCTCCCTCATTGTAGGCAGACGCTTTACCGTCTGAGCTACCAGGAAAGCCCTATTGTTACAATAGTGATTTTAATAATTGATAGCACGAGTTAACAACAAAGCTTACCAAATAGCATTTGCATTTTCATTTGGAATTGTTTCAGATTAGTTTGAGGAAAGACATAGTATATGCTGAAAAATGATTTAACCTGAAAAAAATATATAAGCATGAAGTGCCACCTGTTCACCTTGTCTCAGTCTAGAAATCACAGAAGCTTTATGTGAGTCCCATTCTACACATTCAGAACCAGGACTCATGCAAGTTCCCAGGTGCCCTTTCTTTTCCAGCTAGACTATTGCTTTTTTTTTTTTTTTTTTGACCTCTGTTCAATTCAGGTTCTTAGGTTTTATAACTGTAAGCTTGATTCCTGGTATAAGAAATATGGCCTGAGCTCTGCTTGCCAGAGCCATCTTCTCCCTTTCTGTTCCCACAGAACACAAATCTAAACCCAGGCATTTAACACAGAGCCTAGGTTAGGTCAGCCCTACTCCATCATGACCCATGACATGAGTGAAGAACAGCAACACATTATGTCACTGAAATACAAATTATATGTTTACAAATCAGTTTTCTCTGGTACATACAACATTAGTTGATATAAGATAAAACACAAAAATGTGTGTATACTTTTAATAAATATAAAACCAAGTGTCATGATTATATAAATAACAGGTAACATTTGGCAAAATTTATTGTTAGAAGCTTTATGTTGTTGCTAATTTTCTGAAAGCCAAGAAATTAAAAATTTGAAAAGATATTTAGTTTTCATGCTATAGATTAAAATGTTTTAATGTTTCACTTGTGTTTTTGTGATTTGTTTTGTTTTTCAGTAGAGATAATTTTTTCCCTATCATTGAATTCTTATAAAAAATATAGCACATGGGTCATTTTATAAAAGTCGTAAAGTAACATAATAAACATTCTCCTCAATTTTCTTTCTGCAGTGCATGCATAAAATAGACATGCTTTATAATGAATTTCATCGATTCAAATGCATATTATACAGAATTGTAGCCATGCCAACAGATTGCTATAGGAAGCTAGAGAGTATTAAACCAAATATAGAGTTTTAAGGGATTTAACTTGATAGAAATATAATAGCTAAAATCATTTTAAAAATTGAAAAAAATACCCTTTGTGCCATCTCTTATGCCTTGTAGATAGCTTTTAAGTGGATTTAAAAATTGTAAGGATGCAATTTTAATTTTACCATATGCATTTGTATAGGCTAATTATGTTTAGCATGTCACTCTGGTAGCAGTATGAGAAACATTAAAAAGAAAAATAGATATTTACTACAGTTCTGACTACTTAATCTCCCATCCCTAGCTACAGGCCCCCATATTTTTATGTCCCAGTCATGCCACTTTTTGAATGGAAGTAGTTGTCAGTATATGATGTCTTGTTACTATTATTAATTGAGTGTTATGATTCCCTTTTACAGGGTCTCACCAGAAAATAAAATGGGTATGAGCAAACCAGGAATATTGTGCAAGCTGCTGATAATTCCATCTCTTATACAATGATCTTACACAACTACATTGTTTTCTTACTCTTACCAGCTACTAAGTTTCCTTAGTAGTTCCAAATTTAATTCAATTATATTTCTCTTGTTAAGTCACTCAGACATGTCCAACTCTTTGGGCCGCATGGACTGCAGCATGCAAGGCTTCTCTGTCCTTCACTATCTTCCTGAGTTGGCTCAAACTCATGTCCCTTGAGTCAGTGATACCATCCAACTATTTCGTCTTCTGTAGCCCCCTACTCCTGTTGCCCTCAATCTTTCCCAACATCAGGGTCTTTTCCAATGAGTCAGCTCTTCACATCAGGTGATGAAAGTATCGGAGCTTCCGTTCAGCACCAGTCCTTTCAATGAATACTCAGGGTTGATTTCCTTTAGGATTGACTGATCTCCTTGCTGTCCAAGGGACTCTCAAGAGTCTTCTCCAATACCACAATTCAAAAGCATCAGTTCTTCAGCACTCAGCCTTCCTTATGGTCCAACTCTCACATCCTTACTTGACTACTGGAAAAACCATAGCTTTGACTATGTACGTAAAAGGACCTTTGTAAGCAAAGTGATGTCTCTGCTTTTTAACACTCTGTCTAGTTTTGTCATTCTTCCAAGAAGCAAGCATCATTTAATTTCATGGTTGCAGTCACTGTCTGTATTGATTTTTGAGCTCAAGAAAATAAAATTTGACACTGTTTCTACATTTTCCCCATCAATTTACCATGAAGTGGTAGGACCAGATGCCATGATCTTTGTTTTTCGAATGTTGATTTTTAAGCCAGCTTTTCGGCTCTCCTCTTTCATCTTCATCAAGAGGTTCTTTGGATCCTCTTCACTTTCTGCCATTAAAGTGGTATCATCTGCATATCTGAGGTTGTTGATATTTCTCCTAGCAATCTTGATTCCAGCTTGTGCTTCATCCAGCCTAGCATTTTTCCTGATGTATTCTGCATATAAATTAAATAAGCAGGGTGACAATATACACTTTGACATACCTTTTCCAATTTTGAACCAGTCCCTTCTTCCATGTCCAATTCTGTTACTTCTTGTGCTGCATACACGTTTCTCAGGAGGAGGCAAGGTGGTCTGATATTCTCATCTCATTAAGAATATTCCACAATTATATTATTTTCAAGTATATAATTTGAACTGTCATTAAAAAAGTATGGGAGAGACTTTCTTATAATAGATGTTATTTAAATGAATTATATTAAACAGAGATGTGTTTGAGGTATAAATATCCTTTACTCTAGACTGATAAATTTATGTATGCTTAAGAAATAAATGTTTAGGGACTTTCCTGGTGGCCCAGTGGTTGAGATTTCACACTTCCACTGCAGGGGGCCATGAGGTTCATTCTCTGGTTGGCAAGCTAAGATCCTGCAAGCCAGGCAACACAGTGAAACAAACAAAAAATCAGGTTTCATGGTTACAATCTTCTATTGAAAACCAAGGAAGTTTATATAACTTTGTTTTGGTAGATAGTCCACATATCTTCTTTGGAATGTAAATTAAATATTTCTTTAAAAAATAATTTAAAAAAAAGATCTGTATACCCACTCAATAACTTAGAGTGATTTGAAACATGCAATTAAACTTGACAAGAAAGAATAAATAATGCTAAAAGATTTCTACTTACATTGTAATATCAGATTTTGAATAGAATTACCACCAATTGCGGTCTTCCTAGGTGGCACTAGTGGTAAAGAACCAGCTTCCTAATGCAGGAGAAATAAGAGACCAGGGTTTTATCATTGGGTCAAGAAGATCCCCTGGAGGAGGGCGTGGCAATCCACTACAGTATTCTGGCTTGGAGAATCTCTCGGACAGAGAAGCCTGGACACTTGCAATCAGTCCATGGGGCCGCAGAAGAGTTGGACACAACTGAAGTCGCTTAGCACATACCACCATTTGTACAGTTGGCTGAAAAAGTGTTTTCAAGTATATTTAACCTGCTGGCTGTAAATATTTTATATTGTTTATTGAAAAAAGAATAGCATCTAATAACATTTACCAATAACCACAATTGCTTTTTAGATAATTTATGACTATGGTAATTAAATCATTATCAAATATATGTGTAAATTTGTCCATTCTGTTTAACTTAACCGATTACATAAACACTGACAGCTTTTGCTAGAGGGGCCAGAAAGAGTATAAAATGAAAGGCAGTTGCTTGACCTTCAAAATTCTACTGGCAAGAAAATACCTTGAGGAGACTACCCAGGTGTGAATATGTGCTATATTATATGATATAGAAAGGATGACTTAGAGAGCTAAACCAATAGCTCAGAGCATGGGACAGAAACTCACAGAGTATTAATGCCAGAACTTGAGACTGAATCAAGATTTGGCTGGAGTTTATCTGCCAGGATTTTAGAAATCTTTTGCACCAATGACTAATTTTTACCATCCTTTACCTGCTTTTTGAATTAAATAAGGCCTATAGTATTTATTCTATTCTGTTCCAATATAGTGTGTTAGGTAGGTTTAAGGAAGATAATTTATCCTAATTTCATTAGTTATCGTGAGAGATTGTGTCCTAAGAGCTGTATCTAATGGGTTACACTTACCAGCTTTATCTGAACTTGGACATGACAAAGATGATGAGATTTTGGACTTGCAGTTGATGCTGTAATGGGATGAGATCTTGGGATGTGGTAAATGTGTCCTGCATGTAGTACAGGAATGAAGAATCACTGGGATCCAGATTGCTCACTATACTGGACAATGCATAGCATGAATCTCAATTCCCTTTTTTTAAGGATAAGCAGAATACTTCTTCAAGCCAATAGACCATGGAAAAGGTGAAGGATTTTGGCCAACAAAATTAATATCCAAAATTGATCATTCTTGAGTTTATCAAAAGGGAGATTATTATAGGCAAACCTCAACTAATCAGAAGAAAGCCTTTAAGTGAGGGACTGAACCATTTCCTAAGGTGAGAAAGTCTCTTTCTTGCGATCTAAGGGACCAAGTCAATCACCATGAGAGCCACAGCTGCAACTAAAATTTACTCTGCCACAACCTTCAACAGCTTGGATGCAGTTCTTTCCCCAAGTGATCCTCTGATGAGTATGCAGTCCAGCTGACATTACATGAAACAACTAAGCAGAATGATCTGCCTATACTTCACTGACACCTGACCCATAGGGCCTGTGAGATAATAAATGGCTGTTATTTTAAACCAGGAGGTTTGTGCTTATTTGCTATGCAGCAGCAGAAACCTAATGCAGCGACAGTGCTTTTCCTTTCTTTTCTCTGAGCATTTCTATTTCATCGTAGAGTTCCATTTGATGCTGAAATTTCTTATCTAGTTTTCCATGTTTTAAACTTTTTCCACTGAAACTTTTTTTTTTTTCCACTGAAACCTTTAACATTAAGTATTGCTATTTTAAATCCCCTCTTTGATGATTCCAGTGTATATATCATGTCTAATTTAGGTTCTGTTGGGGGTTTTTGTTTCTTAACAACATGTTATTATTGTTCTGTTTTTGTGACTGACAATTGCTGATGAAGTAGTAAACTTTTATATCTATTCAAAGAGAACAGTAGAGATGAAGGTAAGTTTTATGCCTGAAGATGGACATGCTACTTCTAGTGTTAGGTTGTAATTGTGTGTTTGGGGAGGAGTTTGAGGTAAGCTCATGAAAAATTAAGCTGGATTTAGGTTTTATTTTTGGGATGGTTGCTTATAGTGCACCACTGAATTCAAGCCCTCTAATTTATCCTTTTGACTGGTTGGATGCTGAGGGGCTAAAGAGTTTTCTTCAATGTTCCTTTTTTACCTTCAACTTTCTACCTTTCTTTTATGCCTGACCTCAAATAGGAACTCTGTCCATCTTTTACCTTTTGATTAGAGATATACTGCTATTGCATATTAGTTCTTATAAACTTGGTAGTGCAATGGAGGAAACTTCTCCTTTGACATGGCCCAGCCTCTTTTTTAACGGCAGAACCGTGCCCCTGGGTCTGAAAAGTTAATTATTTCAGTAACCTTGTCTCTTCCTGCCTCTACCAACTTCTGTCCTCTATGTCTTGTGGGCATTACACAATAGTGTGTTGTGTCTGCCCCACAGAGTAGGAGACTTCTAATAGTATTGATGCCAAAAACTCACCCTCTGCACACTGGTGCCAAATCAAATCTCAGAGACAGAGTTTTGGGTGAAATAGAAAAGAATAGCTTTATTGTTTTGTCAGGCAAAGAGGGACACAGTGAACTCCTGTCCTTGAAAACTGTGTGACTCAACCATGGAGGATTTGGTGAGGAGTTGTTATAGCAATGATCAAAGGATAGGGTTGCTGAGAAGAATAAAGTGTGTACAGGGTCTGCAATCCTTTATTTTGATCCTCAGGTGATTTCTTGAAGTGCTTCTCTGTTTCCTTTCATTTGGCCTCAGATGGTCTTCTCTGGAATGAAAAATGCTAATATCTTCCATTTGTTGGGGTTTTAGTGCTATTATGTTGCTGTAGTTCAGTCACTCAGTCATGTCCAACTCTTCGAGGCCCCATGGACTGCAGCACTCCAGGCTTCCCTGTCCTTCACCATCTCCCAGAGTTTGCTCAAATTCATGTCGATTGAGTCAGTGATGCCATCCAACCATCTTATCCTCTGTTGTCCCCTTCTCCTACCTTCAATCTTTCCCAGCATCAGGGTGTTTTCTAATGAGTCAGCTCTTCGCATCAGGTGGCCAAAGTATGGGAGCTTTAGCTTCAACATCAATCCTTCCAGTGAATATTCAGCGTTGATTCCCTTTAGGATTGACTGGTTTGATCTCATTGCAGTCCAGGTGACAAGAGTTCTATTTTAAAGAGCTTAAAGATATTGTTATATGTGTCTGTTGAGATGGACCCTGCCACAGAGCAACAATATTGTTTCTTGGCTCTTCTCCCTTGTCTCTAGCAATTGTTTGAATCCACCCTTTGGAACTCAGGGAAGGTCATGGAGGCTGTAGTCTGTTGCCTACAGATAAGAAACAGAGGACACAGAAGGGCTTCCAAGGCCAGGAGCCCCACAGGATCCTGCTTGGTTTCAGTATGAGCCCAGGCTGTTCTTTCACTTCTCCTTAAATAGGGGGATTTTTGTTTGACTTTTTTTTTTTTTTTTTTTTCTTTTATCAAACTCAATAGGTCTTCACCTGTTCATTGGAGGTGTCAGAACATTTCCCTAGTATCCTTACTCTAATTGCATTTTATGGATTTCTCATAGTGGTGACTGCTGTCCTCCACCACAGGTGGGATAAAAATTGTTAGAGGTATTTGGAAAACAGTTTTCTTATAAAGTTATCCAAAAACTTTACATGTTTCCCAGCAATTCTAATCTTAGGTGTTTACTCAAGGGAAATTACAGCTTTTGTTCAGACAAAAATCTGTGCTTGAATGTTTAGAGCAGTATAGTTCATAATCACTCCACATTTGGAACAGCTCAAATGTCCTTCAACTGGAAAATGGAAAAACAAACATAGCATATCCATACAACAGACTGTTACTTAGAAATAGAAAAGAAACCTTGCTGGTGCACAGAACTATATGGATAAATCTTGAATGCATCATGCTAATTGAAAGCCAAAAATAAAATGTAACATATTGTGCACTCTTATTTATGTGACATTCTGTAAATGAAAAAAAAAAAAAAATAGGACTGAAAATAAATCATTGGCTGCAAGGCTTTGGGAGTTCGGGATAATAAATAGTGCACCAAAATTTGGGGGCTGATAAAAACAGTGTATATCTTGACTTTTTGTTTGTTTAGCTCTATCAAAAAATAGTATGTTTTACTATGACTAAGTTAAACCTCAACGAAGCAGATTTTTTAAAGTTTGCAAATATTTAACTCAAGTACTTTGAAGTTAAAATAGCATGAAAATGAATGTGGGAAATAAGATGGACAATAACATAAACTAATTAACTGAAAAAATATACATGCAATCTAAAATTCACCTACAACCATTTGGTTTCTTTGGAAATGTTAATTAAGTAGACAATTGTCTAGCAAGATTAAATTTAAAAGAAGACTTAGATGTTAATAAAGTCAAAATACATGATTTATCTCCAGCATTAGTAAAAATTTATTTTTGTTGCTTTTTAGGCTTTTAATTTTTTTTTGTAGTAGAATTTTTTTAAATGAGATCACTATAAAAAATTGTATGTCATTCCCCATGTAACATACAGAATGGGCAATTCCTTAACAGATCTCCTTATCTTGAGTACAGAGATAATCCAATAGAATATGGCAAAAATGATGGAATAGCATTTTCATGATAAGATTATGTTATATGCAAGGCTGAAGGGATTCTGTAGATACAAATATCTCATCAGTTGATTTTAAGTAGATAAAAAATGAGATTATCTTGTCTGAGTCTGATGTAATCAGGTGAGCCCTTTAAAAGTATGTCCAGAGGTCAGACTACTAGTTTAAATTCTCTTGCTGGCTTTGAAAATGTTTATTTTTTTATACAGCCACAAAGTCAGTTTTACCAACAACTTGATGGAACTCAAAAGCAAATGTTTTTCTCTTGTTGAGTCTCCTGATGAAGATGCTGCTTCACACACATATGCAGTATTGGGGACCTTGAACAGAGAAAGCAGCTAGGTGATGTCTGGGCTCTGACCTGCAGAAACTGGGAGATAATAAGCGGTTTATTGTGGTAAGCCACTCTGTGTGAGACAATTTGCTATGCGGCATAGAAATCTGGTGTAAATTTTAGTAACAAAATGATATCTATTTCTCCCAATATTCATTTCCAAGAAATACAATATATTTACAGTAATGAATTGAGTCAAACCATATAAATCCTGCTAAACAAAATTTTTTATAAAGATTTCATTATATTTCTACTAAATACCATTATTATTTCTTTTTTTTTTTTTACTCTCTTCTCTCCTATAGAATACTATCATGTTAAAAGACCAAATTAGGTCTTTTATATATATAAACCCAAAGTAGGTATTATACCTTTAATATACAAGGAGGTCAGGACACAGTCAATCATTAGAGTTTCCTAAATTTAACTTAGTGATTAATGTAATTATAACAGCATTTAAAAAAAACATATAAAAAAGTAACATTAGACACGGACAACTTTATAGGTGGTTTCAGATACAATTTTAAAAGTTAGAGTTCCTGTTTATACAGTGTTCTATAAAACAGGATGAATGTAAAGAAAGTACTTCAAGTTATTTATGAAGCAAATTGTAATCATGATATTTAAAACAGTGATTATAAGAAGGAAAAACTATTACTTATCCTGAATTGTGTCCAAAATTTAAGCAACCCCAAATAAAACACACGTGCATTTTCCACTACATGGAATTGAGGAGCCCCAAATCCAAGATTCCTTTGAGTATATCATTTATATACATGCTGTTCAAAACTCATCTGTTAATCTAATAGCCAAATGCATCCGAACACTGGAGAGAGGAAAGTTATTTTGGAAGCTGAATCTGACAGATTCAACACCCTCTATCAAGGAATACATTTTCTCTGCCTACTTCTTGCCTGTAGCCTTTGAATCACTAGTAAATTAAGTGTTGGTAAGATCTCTGTATTAGTTTTCTATTGCTGCCATACAAATTAAAAAACAATACAGATTTTATTTTATAATTCTATTGGTCACACATTTGACATGTATCTCACTGGGCTGAAACCAAGCTGTTGGCAGTCTGTGTTCCATTCTGAATGTTCTAGAGGAGTACCAGTTTCTTTGTTCATTCCCATTGCTGGTAGAATTTGATTCTTGCAAATATAGAATTGAGATCCCATTTCCTTTTTGTCTTTCGGCTGTTTTAGTGACAACCCACATTGCCTGGCTACTGGCTCCTTTCTACACTTTTACAGCCAGTAATGGTGGATGGGGACTTCCCAATGGTGCTAGTGGTAAAGAACCCTTCTGCCAATGCAGGAGACATAAGAGATGCAGGTTCGATCCCCGAGTCCAGAAGATCCCCTGGAGAAGGAAATGGCAACCCATTCCAGTATCTTGTCTGGAGAATCCCATGGACAGAAGAGCCTGATGTGCTACACAGTCCATGGGGTCGCAAAGAGTCAGACGTGAATGTAGCAACTTAGCAATGGTGAGTGAAGTCCTCCTCACACTTTGAATTTCTCATACCTATCTTTCTATTGTCACATATCTCCGATTTATCTTTTTGCCTTCTTCTTCCATTGCTAAGGGCCCATGTAACTACACTGATCCCATCAATTAATCCAGAATAATCTTCCTTTTGTAAAATCCATAACCTAATTCTACTTGCAAAGTTATTTTTCCATGTAACATAACATGTTCATGGATTCCAAGGATTGGGACATGGACATCCTTAGAGGGCATTATTCTGCCTATCACAATCTAAATATAATCCAGTAGAGGCTGCCTTAATAATTAATTCCATCACATACATACAGAAAGAGGATCTTATATGACAATATTGGCCATGGCCTTCAAGATCCTTCAAGACCTTCTACTGCTTCCTTGACTTCATTTCAGGCATTTTTTCCTCACACTCTATTCCTCTAAAATAGCAAATGCATTTGTAATTTAGTCTTTACACTTGCTCTTCCCATTACTTCAAATGTTTTCTCCATCTTTGCACAAATAACATCCCCATATTTGTATCAGTCATTCAGTTCAGTCACTCAGCCGTGTTCAACTCTTTGCGACCCCATGGACTGCAGCATGCCAGGCCTCCCTGTCCATCACCAACTCCCAGAGCTTATTCAAACTCATATCCATTGAGTCAGTGATGCCATCCAACCATCTCATCTTCTGCCATCCCCTTCTCCTCCCGCCTTCAATCTTTCCCAGTATCAGTGTCTCTTCCAATGAGCCAGTTCTTCACATCAAGGGGCCAAAGTATCAGAGTTTCAGCTTCAGCATCAGTCCTTCCAACAAATATTTGGGACTGATTTCCTTTAGGATTGACTAATTGGATTGCCCTGCAGTCCAAGGGACTCTCAAGACTCTTCTCCAACACCATGATTCAAAAGCATCAATACTTTGGCACTCAGCTTTCTTTATAGTTGAACTTTCACATCCATACATGACTACTGGAAAAACCATAGCTTTGACTGATGGACTTTTGTTGTATAATACCATTTCTGTATAATACTGGTCTAAATGTAAATGGGGTTTAAACCCATGATATCTAAATTATCCACTTTCCTCACTCAGTCTCTGTCATATTACCCCAATTTATGGTCTTCACAACATTTAATACTTTCTAAAATTAACTAGTAAAATTAGAATTAATCTAGAAAATAACATTATTTCAAGACATAAATAACCCCAACGACTACAATGCATAAATTCTTATTTGAATTACACACACAAAAAAAGCTATTTGGTATTCTTCTTATAGGAGATTGAATAGAAGAGGGCTTCATGGAAAAACCGATCCCTGTGAGAAAACAAAATCCAATATAAAATATGTTACATGAGCAATCTGTAGCAATAAATGCATAAAAAAATAGTAGTGCTATTTTATAATGGAGTTATGTTAGAAGAGACAGGCGACTAACCAGATGTCTGCTTTTAAAGATGTAGTTGAAACAGCAGGTCCACATATATCTCACATAGTGTTACCATATATGCACAGCAGTGGAAACTCTCACTGACACGCCTTTTATTTTTAACCACTCAATATTATCATTTAACTAAATGTAAAGTCTAACTTTATAGAATAAGCTTTCCAACTGGAAAAAAAGCATTACTTCTGAATTTGCCTCTTACATGCCGAAGAAGCAGGTACACTGTGAGTAAAATGCGCTATTCCCCTCTGGCTAGGTGTGAATTTTCCTCGTCTATCTCCCAGGAGTTCTTTGCTCCTCACTCTAGGCCATTCTAAGCACTGAATACTTTGTTAAAATTTTCTATATATAGATATTGAAAAATATGTCATCCTAGTTTCATAAAGACAAAAAAATAAGTGCTAGCCAAAGAACATATTAACAGTTTAATGAATTGGTTGGGTTATTGACTATTTAATATGCTAGAAAATAAACTGTTATTTTAATAAACATTCATAAGTGCATTGTTCATAAGGCATATTATCTCTTCTTTCAATATTATAAATGTGCAGTCTTTACACTGAATAAGAAAAAAGGTTACTTGTACTTTAAATTTCAATTCAAATTTCCATAAAATGATTCAGATTGTTCTGTAAATATTTTAAAATAATCAAGCTGTATCTTTTAACCTTTCCTAAAGATAACAGGAATGTACTAGTGAAAGATTAACCATTATCTACTACAATGTTAATATTTAAAACCAGGGCTCTAATGGCACTGTTGAATC
Source organism: Bos mutus (assembly GCF_027580195.1). Lineage (NCBI taxonomy): Eukaryota > Metazoa > Chordata > Mammalia > Artiodactyla > Bovidae > Bos > Bos mutus. The sequence goes on along the minus strand of NC_091628.1, from coordinate 63,927,894 downwards.
CGTACTCATATATTTAATCAGCAAAAGTGTATGTAAGTGTTAGTTGTTACGTCGTGCCCAACTCTTTGCAACCCCATGGACTACAGCCCACCAGGCTCCTCTGTCCATGATATTTTCCAGGCAAGAATACTGGAGTGGGTTGCCATTTTCTTCTCCGGGGATCTTCCCAACCCCGGTCTCCTGCACTGCAGGGAGATTCTTTACTGACTGAGCTACAAGGGAAGCCTGCAAAGAGTCAGCCAATGGTCAAAATTTGATTAAATGGAATTACATCATGATTTATTTTTGCTACTTTATTCTGATATGTTACCGAGCATTTTACATTTTCATTTAATTTTAATAAATGTTCTGAAAAATAATGTTGGAAATAGATTTTAATATTGAAATTCAACAAAATGTGCCTTAAAATATAGATTTTAACATAAAAATCTCTAGTGTTTGAATGTCTGCGATTTGCTTAAAATAGAATGAAGTAAAATGTATAATCAATACTAGGAAGGACAAATATATGGGAGAGATAGCAGCTGACAACTAATTGTTAAAAACGTTGTTATAAATCCATTAGATATTCTCAGAGTTTAGAGAGCTGAAAAAATCCAAGCATTGAAAATAGCTGATGGCCAAATTTTTAGGATATAGTAACTAAGGCTCCAAAACATTCTTTGTTCTTGTTCAGTTGCTCAGTCACTTCCAACTCTTTGCGACTCCATGGACTGCAGCATGCCAGGCTTCCCTGTCCTTCACCATCACTCAGAGCTTGCTCAAACTCATGTCCATTGAGTCAGTGATGCCATCCAACTATCTCATCCTCTGTCGTCCCCTTCTCCTCTTGCCTTCAGCCTTTCCCAGCATCAGGGTCTTTTCTAAAGAGTCAGCTCTTCGCATCAGGTGGCCAAAGTATTGGAGCTTTGGCTTCAGCATCAGACCTTCCAATGAATATTCAGGATTGATTTTCTTTAGGACTGACTGGTTTGATCTGCTTGCATTCTTAATTGACATAATTTGATATCTTGTATCTTAATCGACATAATTTGATATCTAAAAATACAGTGGAACAACAATTACTAAAATTACTACAATTACTAAAATCACTGCCACTATCACAAGCCATTTTTGGTAGCCTGGGATGTTCAATTTGTGTCTCTGGCCTTTTATGTACCTTCACATTTCCTTGTCCTCTTCTTTGAGAAGCGCAGAAACTCCTGGCTCCTTCCTCAATGTATTTGCCCTAGACAACTGTCTCATTTAATTGGCTGATCCACTATGCCTGTTTGTATTACTGTCTTTCATGCCTTGCCTCTCAATCTGTGTATTTTAATTCTTTTCCAATTTTAATTAAAAATGGCATACCTAGGTATATATTCATAATATATTCCAGACATACAGAAATTGTTTTCAATAGCCACTTCTTTTTAAGTGTCTAAAGGAGTTCTAAATCCAAGCTTGCGAACAGATTGTCTGCTGCATGACTTTCTTGTGAGTAGCACAAAATTTGTAAGTTGTGTTTTATTCTCTACATCAGTTTAGGTGTCAAGGATGATATATGTAGTAATTTGTAGAGTAGCAGACCAAACATTGATGAATTGACAGGTGTTAGATATGTGCTATCTTTTTAAAGATGCTATATTACATCTGATTAAATTCACATTTCTACTTTAGCAAGGTATCTGTACATACAGGAATAAAAAAAGGCGGGGGATGTAATGAGAATCTTAAGTCTGTGTACCCTGAGGGCATCATTGAAAAGATGGAGTGAGATTTGTTTTAAAAAATAATTCATAAAAATCTGAGCCTATAATCAGCAGTGCTTTAGTTGCAAAGTTTAAAGCTAGGATATCTGCATCAAAACATACATATTATTTTTCATGCTTCCAATCAAAATCACTGGTATATTATTTACTGAAAAAAATTCTTTGTGAATAAAGCAGGATGTGGAAGGTACTCAAACAGGTTCAGTTTATAATGGAACGATGCTCTTCTTTGATGCCTCCAGTTGGTACCCTCTTAGCACTAAACCTTAGCTCTCTTTCCACATAATGGTATGAGGGTCAAACTACTTGTTACAGTAAATGAAATGCTTCCCTCCCCATTGCCCAAGTTTCAGGAACTTCTCGCTCATATTTGCACACAACTTGTGCTAAGAACTCCTTCTCATCTTGTACTTCAGATTGAAATTGTAATCTGCTCACTAATACCTCCCAAACTGATACATGTAATCCTGCAGCTATTTAGTATGATGGACACCCATTTACCAGGTAGTCAGAACGCAAATTATGTCAGGGAACACAAGTAATATTGGGCTTTTTAATTTAGTATGAAGAATGAATACATTTTAAAAAATTGATGTAAATGGAAACTTTTTGAGTCTCACCTCATTCACTTAATTACAGATTCATTGGTGGCTGAATATCCTCAATATATTTCTTTTCTATTACAAGTTCTTGGTATTTATTACATTCTAAATATTTGTTTTATTTTAATGTGGATTTACTTTTATGGATTTATAGGTTTTCTTGAAGTTTCATTTAAAAATTGGTGGTAAGCAAGTGAATAAAATATATCTTCTTTGGTATCTCAATAACTATATGTAAGTATATACACATGTTTGTAGTTAGTTTTTTTGAAAAACAGTGGCTTACCCTGTGTGTGTTCACACACATGCTAAATAGCTTTAGTTGTATCTGGTTCTTTGTTACCCTATGGACTATAGCCCACCAGCCTCCTCTGTCCATGGGATTCTCCAGGCAAGAATACTGTAGTGGGTTGCCATGCCTTCCTCATGGCCTACTCTAACTTCAGATAAATCTCTCAAGTCCTCACTAGCTATATTGTCATAATTTAATCCAAGAGTCAACTTTAACCCAGGTTTCAGACTCAACTTTTAACTCAGCAAATTTCAATAAAATTTTCTCAGAAAGCCCTATTTAGAAGAAAGATCATTTCTTTCTTTTTTTTTTTTTTGTTACAGTTTAACATTATGATCATTGTCCCATTTTATTAAATAAAATCCCTAAATGGTATTATTAATTCATGTATATTATCTCATTATCTTGTTTATGACACTTATCTATACCATTTCATTGGACATTTAATCAGCTTTTAATTTGTTGCAATTTTAAGTACTATACAAAAGTTGCAAATGATATCCATTTTAGATATTTTCCCCCAAAATGCATTTAAAGCAGTAGAATTATAGGATTTAAACTATTTCTTCAGATTAAGTTCTTGTAAGTGGAATTGTTTTTTCAAAAAAAAAAAACAAACAACACTTAGATTATAAAAGCATCCTCCAAAAAGTGATAATAACTTACATGTATGAAAGGACAATGTTTGAACCTTAGAATATTAATATTGATTTAACAAATATTACACTTACTATTTTTAAAATTTTATTTAATTTTGGTTTATTGAGCACTTTGATACATAGACATTTCAAGTTATATACTGTTATTTATGCCATTTTTCATTATATATACTCTTCTCATTTGTATTTTAAAGTGTAATGAGTGAATAATCTGGATAAAAATGGCATATAATTTTTCTATATGTCTTATTTTAAAATAATAATGTATATGACTATTTGGCCTTCCCTGATAGTTCAGCTGTAATGAATCCACCTGCTAATTCAGGAGATGCAGCTTTGATCCCTGAGTTGGGAAGATCCCCAGAGAAGGAAATGACAACCCACTCCAGTATTCTTGCCTGGGAAATTCCATGGGTAGAGGAGTCTGGCAGGCTACATACAGCCCATGGGGGGTCACAAGAGTTAGACATGACTTAGCAAGTAAACAGCATATGACTATTTAATACCTGTGATAATATCAAAAATGACAAAAATACAAAATGGGAACCTAACAGTAAAACTGTGTCTTTATACATAAATCCTTGACTACTTCAGTGACAATGAAGCAAAATGACTTTCTTCTCATTGTTTTAAATGCAATAAAAAGCCAAACTGTATTGCATCCAGTAATTTCTATGCAGTAGTAATTTGTATTGAATTGTATGGAGTAATTTGAATGCACTAATAACCCAGAAAAGAATTTAAATGTAGTTATGTAAATGCAGTAAAATAAAATAAAACTAAAGAAGAGTGACAGGAATATGACCAGTCTCCAGAAAGGAGGAGCAGAGACATAAAAGATAAGAAAGGAACTTGATATCAAGGCCTAGGGCTCTATCTGTATTTCTAGAAAGGGCTTCAACTTTTACATAAGAGAAAAGGAAATGAGTATAGGTCACAAATATGGAAGGAGAGTGAGGTAAACCCTCAAGCCTCTAATCTATGGCCAGCACATGTGAAGAAAAGCAACGTTTTTTATAGTTTGATTGGTGGGAAAGCCTATTGACTCAGAAAAGGGAGCCATTAATGTTCTAGCCCTTTAACAAGGTCAACAAGCCAGTAATTAACTTCAGAAAGCATAGCCAAAAATCACAGGAGGAAATTGACAAATAGAAGTCTGTGTCTTTAGAAGGAGACTGTCTTCCATACCTAGCAGTGGGAGGTATTTTTACCAGGTGTGTGTGTGTGTGTGTGTGTCTCATCCTCTGTGATCCAGGTTCCTCTGTCCATGTGATTCTCCGGGCAAGAATACTGGAGTGAGTTGTTATTTCCTCCTCCAGGGGATCTTCCCAGCCCCGGGATTGAACCCACATCTCCTGGGTCTCCTGCATTGTGGCAGGTTCTTTACCACTGTGCCACCTGGGAAGCCCATTTTACCAGATGAGGTGATGTTAAATGAGGTTTTGGCTATCACAGCCTTATTAGTGTACAGCAAAGCAGACAAAACTCCAGGTATGCAAGAAAGGAGGAAGAAAAGGATGACTCAACCTTTTATCTAATTAGACCTGGGGCTGATATTTGTTATCTATTATTTTTTAAAGTAATTGTTGAGGAAATATTTGATCACATAGATATACCAGTAAAATTGAAATCAGTGAAAAGGAGTCTTTTTATAGATGAGAATGAGAAGACAGGCAGAGAGAGATGAAGAACAAGAAGGGAAGAAACATTTAATCATAAAGACAATGAATTAGGGAAAAATAAGTAGGACTGGACTTTAGTGAATTAGTCAATATATGTGTATCTCAAGAGGATACTTAAAATGATTTGAGAGATTAAAGTGAATTCACATAAATGGATATATTGTTTTAAACGCAATATTTTTCTTAAACAAAAGATGGGTAAAAGTGGCCATACAGATCAGATATCAGAATATAGAGGAAAATAACATTTTTTAAACTTAAAGTTATTTATTTCTTTTTAATTCTATTCCTAACAAATGTGTTAGGCAATGGCAACCCACTCCAGTACTCTTGCCTGGAGAATCCCATGGACGGAGGAGCCTGGTAGGCTGCAGTCCATGGGGTCGCTAAGAGTCGGACATGACTGAGTGACTTCACTTTCACTTTTCACTTTCATCATTGGAGAGGGAAATGGCAACCCACTCCAGTGTTCTTGCCTGGAGAATCCCAGGGATAGGGGAGCCTGGTGGGCTGCCGTCTATGGGGTTGCACAAAGTCGGACACAACTGAAGCGACTTAGCAGCAACAAATGTGTTATCTGTACATTCTTAACTATAACTGAAATCTTCGGCATACCATGCCATTCATTCTATTCTTTTTATATATGTATGTGTGTATATAAAGAGAGGAAGAAGAGAAGGAAGAGAGACAGTGGGCTTAATAACCACTCTGATCATGGCTCAAAGTATCTTTTTCCAAAGTACTCCTTTTCCTCACTCTCAGCATTGAGGTTTTTGCTCATATTAAGCTGTTTCATCTCAAATGCCGGCATGGCTTGTACTGGGTGAAGGAAGATCTTCTCTCTCATCAGTAGGGAGTTATGTTATAGCACCTCCCACTATGGCTCATTGTGTCCTCAGTGCTTTTCCTCAAGCTCCTTGTTTGTTCCACCTCCCTTTGGTCTTCCTTGGGGCTTCCCTGATAAGCTCAGTTGGTACAGAACCTGTCTGGAATGCAGGAGACCCTGGTCCAATTCCTGGGTTGGGAAGATCCTCTGGTAAAGGGATAGGCTACCCACTCCAGTAATCTTGGGCTTCCCTTGTGGCTCAGCTGGTAAAGAATCTGCCTGCAATGTGAGAGAACTGGGTTCGATCCTTGGGTTGGGAAGATCCCCTGGAGAAGGGAAAGGCTACCCACTCCAGTATTCTAGCCTGGAGAATTCCATGGACTGTATAGTCCATGGGGTCACAAAGAGTCAGACACTACTGAGTGACTTTCATTTCATGAGGTTCTGTATTGTTACCTGTTCTTTCTCCACACCCAAGCCAGGCAAAGTACTTCAATGGTGTTTTTGATGCCAGGGATTGAGCTTGACAGAAAGCAATCTAGAGGGAATCCTTACCATTCATCAGTCATTTTAAAAAGCAGTATAATTTCTTTATAAGAACTTTAGGATTTTGATGCATATCCTCAAAGGAATATAATGAAAGTCATACAAACTTGGTCTGACATTTTATCCCTATTTACAATCTTATCAGTTTTACTCCATATTTTTGCTTTGTACTTGGCCTCTCCCTAAAACATTAAGAGATTGTAATGGAGGATCTGGGGTAGTTCAAACAGTAAAGAATCTGCCTGCAATGTGGAGACCTGGGTTCAATCCCTGGGTTGGGAAGATCCCCTGAGAAGGGCATGGCAACCCACTTAAATATTCTTGCCTGGAGAATTCCATGGACAGAGGATCCTGGTGGGCTATCGCCCACGGGGGTCACAAAGAGTTGGACTAACACACACACACTGTGAGTGACTAACACACACACATACACTGCAGAGGATTAGAATAGGAGATTGACTTCTTAGAGCTGTTGGATTCTAGACTTCTGTATTAGTCTTTCTTCGTATTTGGTCCCACACTCTTGCTACTCTAGTTGGTCTTGACATTGGCCAACCTGCCCATTATGTGTGCAACATATACATGAATGAGGAAAATGAGTGTCTCTTTCAAGCAAATGGTATTTCACCTCTCTCTGCCTTTACAGATAAAAGTATTAATATTGTCAGCTCTCTGTATTCAGCCTCTAGTTGTGTTAAATTATTAGCTGTGTGATTTTGAACTTGTGATTTGATCCCTTATTTTGTCAAATGTATAGAATTTATAATTTCTCAAATTTACCAAAGAGTAATAAGAGATAATAGTAATGACACCCAATCAATAAAATGAGGATTAGAATTATAATTTACTTTAATAATTTAACTTAAAATTCTGACAAATGTTAAGTGCTCCAGAAACAATACTTACTATAGTGTTCACTGTTGTGTTCATTGGGATTTTGATACATATCCTCAAAGGAATGTAATGAAAGTGAGATAAACTTGGTCTGACATTGTATCCCTGCTTATGGTACAATGTGTCCTCCTATCTTTTAAGCTTAATTTTTTAGCCATTCTTTCTTTACACTAACATCTTAGCTTTCTACTTTGCTCAGTAAGCAAACACCTTGAAATAACACTCTACATTCTATCTTTTTTTTAAACTCTGGATATTCTTCATAAACAATTTCAAGATGGTTTAAACATATATAACTCTCTTGAAAGTTCACCTGTGACCTAGTAAGTTCTAAATCAGATTTTACAAAGTCTTTGAAGCATTTGATAAGGCATTTTATCTAACAGTGTCACCTCTGACTTAACCCTCAGGCCAGGTAAAAGTACCTGATGAGAGAGCAGGTCCAGAGGCCAGCTTCCTCTCTGAGGCGGATGATGGTTGAACTCCTTAGCTTATGAAGTGAAATTTCATGAGATTTCACATGAAACACTATAAGATGTACTGCCTGTCTGAGGATGTGTTTACATACAAATGAAAGTCTCCCACCTACCCTGAAAAACCAAAAGCACAGAACAAAAAGAACGATGTGGATAGAGCAAAGAAAAGTATGTGAGCTGATCTGCTGGATTGTTGGCTGAATTTGTACCGGTTTTTGTATCATCACAGGGTACATGTCTGGAGCTGCAAATTAAATAATTTATTCAATATTGCAGAGCACAGGATCTACATGGATGAAACTTCAAAAAAGCTACTATATGTGGATAAGTGAAGAAAGAAACAAAGATGGTGAAAGGGGAAGTCAAATCAAGATAAGCTTATAAAACAGAAAAAAAATAGAAAAAAGGGTATATAAAAAAATAAGTAAAAAGTCAGTATAAAAAATTACATAAATCTTCTTGAGATGGATTTATTCCAGGTGGGAAAAAAGTGAATTTACAAAATGAGTACAAAATAATTGCATGTAGAACACTTGAGAAGGTAAAAGGGGAAGCAATGCCCCATTCCAAAATTATTTAAAAGAGAAACATAAAAAGTTTTCCTTCTTGACTGTCTGCCCTATAGATTTCAAGCTCCAACATCACATAAGATGACAACATCCTTAAAAAATCAGCTTTTCACTTCCTTCTAGTAGTTCTACTTTTATGATTTAACATGAATTGATAGTAAATTTGGTATCAAAATTGTTTCCAGAAAACAACGTAGATGGATAAATTCTATGAATTGATTCTTAGTTATGTGGAGTTGTGTTTCTATCACTTAGTGGCCACTCAGTAGCAATATATTTATGCAGATAGTCACATAGTAATCAACTGGCAAAATGTTCATTTTGTATTCCTGCAGTGTTGGGCTCTGGTGATGAAGTGAAAGTGAAAGTTGCTCAGTTGCGTCCGACTCTTTGATTCCCCATGGACTATATAGTTCACAGAATTCTCCAGGCCAAAATACTGGAGTGGGTAGCCTTTTCCTTCTCCAGGGGATCTTCCCAATCCAGGGATTGAACCCAGGTCTCCCTCATTGCAGGGAGATTCTTTACCAGCTGAGCCACAAGGGAAGCCCAAGAATACTGGAGTGGGTAGCCTATCCTGTCACCAGTGAATCCTCCCAACCCAGAAATCCAACCAGGGTTTCCTGCATTGCAGGCAGATTCTTTACCAACTGAGCTATCAGGGAAGCCCTGGCTCTGGTGATGGAGAGTTGTTAACCCCAAGTCAGGAATACTTCCACTCTCCTGTTCCTTTCACAAAAAGTTGAGACTACTACATGTATACTTTGGGTTTTCCATGTCAGTAAATTAACTGGCAAAGAAACAGGTCACTATATTGGTGATTGATTTTGATAATTGAGGCAGAATTGGGGTTGCTACTCTGCAGGAGAGGATAATGGAGAGTATGTCTGAAATGTTAAAAGTCTTCTAGGGCTGTTACTTAATACTCCCATATCTTGTGGTTAAAGTCAAGGGGAAACTACAATGACCTAGGTAGACAGTGTGGTTCATGCCCTAGGCAGTAAGACTTGGGTCCTCCCAGCTAACTGGGGTCTTTGGAACAAAGACGTAGAGAATGGCTAGTGGGGAAAAGTAATTATTAAGAACAACTCCAACTATGAGAAGAATTGCAGAAACAAAAACTGCAGTAGTTGTCACTAGTTATTTCTTGTTTTGATATGAATACATTTGCATGTGTGTATGTGTTATGGCTTTGTTAAATTAACATTTGTTAAGTAAAATTCCCAGTGTCAGTGTCGGATGGTGAAGCAAGGTTCAACAAAAGACCACAAGAGAAATTGAAATAGAGATGTTTATTACTCACAGGTCCTGGAGGAAGTACTTAACATGCCTTGAGAGGTCACATGCGGAGGTCAGGGCAGCATGCAGGCAAAGTGGGAGACAGGACCTAGGACAGTGCCTTTCCCAGGGTCTGTAGGTAGAATGCTTTGATGTTCCAGGGCTGAGGTCAGACTACCCAATTTAAAGCAAAAATTGTAGGGTTTTGGTAAAACTTCACAGGGCACACCGAGGGAAGACAGACTTTAGGGAAAAGGAGACTTTATCATGAGGGCTGTTGGTAATGTCAGTAGAGGAATTTGTATTTGTTTGTGACTCTTCAGACTGTTTCCTAGGGTACGCTTGAGCATGAGGGGCTAGGGTTAATGTAAAGTCACACAGTTTGCTTGGCCATAAAAAAAAAAAAAAAATACCGTGGAGGTGGAGCAGCTTAAACTCTGGACAGTGTGTATATATGCGAGTTTCCCTCTTATCTTTCCCCTGTTCAAAACCATATAGTATGCTAATAGTAGTTAACCTTATATCTCAGTATTTTAAGTTATAAACTTACCCATCTGCCATGGCAGGAGACATAAGATATGCAGGTTCAATCCCTGGATTGGGAAGACCACAGGAGAGGGAAATAACAACCCACTCCAGTGCTCTTGCCTAGAGAATCCCAAGGTCAGAGGAGCTTGGCGGGCTACAGTCCATAGGGTCACAAAGAGTCATACACGACTGAAGCGACTTAGCAGTAGCAAACAAATTATAAATAGGATACTGAGACTTAAGGAAAAAAATAATGAATACCAACTAAAGGTGGAAAAGAACTTTAGTATCTTCTTTTGGGGAAAGAGTAAGCTTGCTTGCAATTACTTGCAGAATAACTGCATCGGGTCTGGTGAAACATGACTATATTATTGTTTTATTCAGAAGCTAACATGATTTTCAGAGCCCTGTTTGAATGCTGGGGTCATTAGTTGTGCTGTGGTGGCTTTATTGTACATCCACATGGCTCTGCTAAATTATGTCTCCTCAGATTTCTTTTCTGATATACTCTGGTTAGGGAAGGGCACAAGGAGGGTTTATGTGTGATCTGGAAGGTGAAAACGAAGCAGTGCCCATACTGCTTCCGTAATCAGAGGCTGGTGAAGATGCACTGTGTGTTCTTTCCGCTCAGCCAAGTTGTTGCTTGTCTGCTGGCTCACCTCCTTGGCACAGAGCAGTAGTTTGGCAGAATCTGTTCCACCTTGCCCAGCTCTTGAGCTAGATGCATATTTAGGCCTATAATGAAGTTTGCCAGCTTTCCTGCAGGACACCCACATCATCAAATTTGGAGATGGTGAGAGACAAATACAGTTAGTTTCCAGTTTACTGGCAGCTTGCACTTTGTTGCAATTTGTCCATGTCTTCCCCAACTTTCCACCCATATTCCCTTTTTGACTGCCCTTTGTACCTCAAGGTTCAGCCTCAAATGAAGACACAGAAGACATACAGTCTTTTTACTCATCTGTCACACTCAACTTTCTGCAGCATTGCATATAAAGAGTCTGCTTCTCTTATAGAATTCTGACTGGTACACTGGCCTACCAGATATTAAACCTTAATCTAAAGCCTCTACATCTTAAATAATAATTTGCTGAAAGATGAGTAGTAGATATTGAAACGGAAGAGAAAGTTTATATATGGAATCACTTCAGATGGAAATGTAAAATGAGCTAAAAGCAGCATCTCAAATTAGTGGAGAAATGGTGAACCAAAAATATATGGTGTTGAGATAACTGGATAGCTATTTCGGAAAGAAGATAAAATTGGATCCATACGTCATGGTGTATATGGGGCTAAATCCTAAATGGATCCAGAATCTACATTTTAAAAAGGGAATTATGTAAATACTGAAAAAGGGAAACATGCATGCACTAACTAGGTGACTTCTATCATGTACCAGATATAGGAAGAATCTTCCTAGTTTGACACTAAAAATTCCAGAATCTATGAAAGTCTGTATACATAAATCCAGCTACTTATTATTAACCACTTTTTATCTGTGTGAATGTGGGAATTTAGAGTTCACTGTGTATAAAATATGATTATAACAAATATACATGTTATAAACATGAAATATATTATCATAGGTCAAGTGCGTGTGGTCATATATTACAGCCAGAGAAAGAATGGAAAAAGGCAGTGCTGTTATTATGATTGTTGTTATCATTGGTGGTAGTAAGAGCAGCATTAGCATTAGTAGGAGTCCAAGTGTTGTGTTGTTGCTTAGTCTCTAAGTCGTGTCCAACTCTTTTGCAACCCCATGGATTGTCGCCCACCAGGCTCCTCTGTCCATGGGACTTCCCAGGCAAGATTACTGGAGTGGGTTGCCATTCCCTTTTCCAGGGGATCTTCCCGACCCAGGGAATGATCCTGCATCTCCTACATTGGCAGGCACATTCTTTACTACTGAGCTATAGGGAAGCCCAGGTGTTCTATTATATCAGTGTAGGTTTTAAGACAATTTTATTCTAAGGAGAAACAAGGACTAAAACTATGGATATATGTATGATAAAAATATGACTTAAAAACACAATTGTGAAATATATAAACATTTCTGGGTTGAAATATGACTGCTATCTGATTAGCCCAGATGGCCTGTCAAATAAAATTCGAAAGATTTGACAGAAACTGTGATAACATTTTGAAAGACACATTGAATAGTTTTTATGATAAGCTGTTAATTAAAGTCAATTGAAGGCACAAAATTTTTGGATCTTAATGGAAGACCCAAAAGTTTTAAAACATTATTAAAATTCTCTAGTAATAACTGAGACACTAATTAAAACACAAGAGATATAAAAATCATTTTTGTATTTAATTCTCTTAACTGTTTAAAAGAAACCAATCATTATTTTTTCTCTTCTAATTTCAAAAGTTTCATACACCCATAACAAAACAAGCTAATATGCTTTGCTGCTTTTCTGTCTAGCCTAATGATATGCTTACAGATTTGAAATCATTGTACTTTCCTCAACAATCTTTAATGAAGATATATTGCTGGTAATCTCACATAAAGCTGTCTTCCATATCACAAAATTGCATAAAAGCATAATACATGAAGCTCTGTAATTAAAGATGCTTGTATAGCTGTAGTTTGTTTCTCCTAAATATTCTGTTATTATAGGAAAAATAAACATATTTTACTTAATAAAATAATTTACAAATCAAGTAAAATATAATTAAGAGGAGTAAAGAAATACAGGAAAATGGCACTTTGATTTAAGATCAAAGTCTGGGTAAACGAATATCCTGATGCATTGAAATAAAGCACAGGATACAGGATTGCATTTGTGGTCATCTCACGTTTCATAAAGTGTTTTACTTGGATTTTTATGTTTCATATTTTTTAAAGGAAGAAGGCATGTAATTTACTGGGGTATGCACTATTGTTTAGTGCTTGTTCTTTGGGGACAGAGCTTCTATGAAATAGCAAGCATTTCTCTCAGAAGTAGTATAGTAAACCATGATAACATGACTCTCTTGCTTGAATTAAGGAAACAGCTTGGCTTTTTTCACTTAGGATACTATCGGCACTACTCCTGTTGTTGTCTTGTGGCCAGGTTGTGTCTGACTCTTCTGTGACACCGTGGCCTGTAGCCCGCCTGTGATGGATAAGAAATCTCTTAGATTTGGAGTCATAGGACGCAAGTCAGGTGGCAGCCACTGTGTCTTTATTACTTTTGAATCTCTTTGATGATGACTGAAATGGAATCTGTTCATTTGAAAAAGTGACATATCATTAAATACCTCATATATTTGGAATATGATTAAATCAGAGAAATATGTCTAAAGCACAATGTAGATCATAAAGTAACATCAAAATATTCCCTATTATTAATATGCTGCTACCTCAAAAATGTGTTTATTAAATCTTTCATTTCCTGGATCCTAGACAACTCTTGATGAAGGTCAAAGAGGAGAGTGAAAAAGTTGGCTTAAAACTCAACATTCAGAAAATGAAGATCATGGCATCTGGTCCCATCACTTCATGGGAAATAGATAGGGAAACTGTGGAAACAGAGTCAGACTTTATTTTTGGGGGCTCCAAAATCACGGCAGATGGTGACTGCAGCCATGAAATTAAAAGAGGCTTACTCCTGGAAGAAAACTTATGACCAACCTAGATAGCATATTCAAAAGCAGAGACATTACTTTGTCAACAAAGGTCCACCTAGTCAAGGCCAGGGTTTTTCCTGTGGTCATGTATGGATGTGAGAGTTGGACTGTGAAGAAAGCTGAGCGCCAAAGAATTGATGCTTTTGAATTGTGGTGTTGGAGAAGACTCTTGAGAGTCCCTTGGACTGCAAGGAGATCCAACCAGTCCATTCTGAAGGAGATCAGCCCTGGGATTTCTTTGGAAGGAATGATGCTAAAGCTGAAATTCCAGTACTTTGGCCACCTCATGCGAAGAGTTGACTCATTGGAAAAGACTCTGATGCAGGGAGGGATTGGGGGCAGGAGGAGAAGGGGATGACAGTGGATGAGATGGCTGGATGGCATCACTGAGTCGATGGATGTGAGTCTGAGTGAACTCCGGGAGTTGGTGATGGACAGGGAGGCCCGGCATGCTGCGATTCATGGGGTCGCAAAGAGTCAGACACAACTGAGCGACTTAACTGAACTGAACTGAACTGAGACAACCGTATGTAGAGTAGATAATTTTTAATTCAATTCTCCATGAGGATATGGTTGAGATTTTTTTCATGTCCCATTATAACCAATTTTAAACACTTAGACATTATCTAATCCAAGTGTTTCCAAGACTAACTTACTTAAAATATATTTGGTTCTGTTTCAGGTATATCTTAGAGTCATGTTTATTTGTAACCTGGATAGAACTCCATCTAAGTGAGGGTTTAAAAATATTCTCTGAGCATCATTCGAGGATGCCAGGTTTGTTGTATGTTCATTTAATTTTCACATTATTTTTTGAAATAATCTGAAATCTCAAACTTTTCTCTTTCAATTGTTCAAATATTACTTTTGGGAAGAAATATATGAGTATTCACATTTATAAAAATATAAGTCACTGTGGTATCAGCACCACAGTATGAGAGATGGACAATTGTATCTCCATTTTTCATACAAAAAGACATGCAGAAAGTATACACACACACATTGTCCAACAATGCATCACTAGGAAGTGGTGGAGTGGCCTTGCAAATGCAAGGGTTCGGATTGAAATGACTAAATCTCTATTGCTATACTTAAGCCAAACTATAAGGCAGATCTCACTAGTACTATAATAAATGGAGTATTTTGTCTTCCTGTATCATTGTTTGCACACAGATAAAGCAATCTCATTAACTTTTCACTGTGGTACCTACTACTTACGGTGGCTACTTCAGTTGTCACCTCTCAGATACAGATTATTTACATTTAAGTAAATTAGAGTTTGCGCTGGATAATAAGTGCTTCCCAGGTGACACTAGTGGTAAAGAACCGGCCTGCCCATGTGGGAGACTCAGGAGACCTGGGTTTGATCCCTGGTTGGGAAGATCCCCTGGAGGAGGGCATGGCAACCCACCCCAGTAGTATTGCCTAGAGAATCCTTGGACAGAGGAGCCTGGCAGGCGACAGTCCATTGGGTTGCAAAGAGTCAGACATGACTGAAGTGACTTAGCGCTTGATAATAGGACAGGAACCAAGAAAGATATACATTTTCCTTGACCCTTGAACAAGGACAAGGTTAGGGACACTGAAGGCTGCATGGTGAAACATTTACCTACAGTCTTTCTTCAATAACCACAGAGGACTGGATCCAGGACTTGCCGTCAGATTTCAAAATCTGGGGATGTTCAAGTCCCAGGGTCAGCCCTCTGTATCTGTGGTTCAACATCGTTGGATTCAGCAAGTGGATCATCTAGTACTGTGTTTATTGAAAAAAAAAATAAAAACAACAACAATGGTATGTCAGTCAACTCATCCAGTTCAAATACGTGTTGTTCAAGGGTCAACTTATGTTGTTGTACAACTGAATAGCTAGATGGAAGGGAGAGTAACTAATACACTTCACTATTTATTTTCACATTTTAAAACATGTCTATTGTGTTGTCCCATATGATATTTCTATTTTTATATTTATCTTGTACATTTTTTTGAATGACAAGAATTGTTAAATTTAAAAAAATGATACATTTACTGAATCTCTGAGTATTTTTAAAGAATCCTTAGAACATTTTTATTTCACTATTTTTTGAAATACAAGGCTCATTCACAGCACAATTTTATTTATTTATTTTCTATCCTATAATAAGCAGGAGCTTTATGAATTAAGATTTATATGATTTATATGTAATTATCTAAAGTAAGAAACAGAAGGCATTGCTGATTTCTGTCTCCAGATTTTTTATGTTCAAATGAAAAACATTATATAGTGCCTTGCTAAATATAGTACACATCCAGTGAGCTTATAATCACTTTTGGAAAATATTTTCTCCAGTGTTAAAACTATAAACAACTCAGAAAACTAAAACCTCATAGTTTTCATTTCAATTCATAAAACTTCAACTAAAAATACTAAATCACCTCTTGCATTGATATAAATTAAAACAAATATAAATTAATTGCACATATTAATATAGTTAAATGGTGATTGCAGCCATGAAATTAAAAGATGCTTACTCCTTGAAAGGAAAGTTATGACCAACCTAGACAGTGAATTGAAAAGCAGAGACATTATGCTGTCAACAAAGGTTCATCTAGTCTAGGCCATGGTTTTTTCAGTGATCATGTATGGATATGAGAGCTGGATTATAAAGAAAGCTGAGCACTGAAAAATTGATGCTTTTGAACTGTGGTGTTGGAGAAGACTCTTGAGAGTCCCTTGGACTGCAAGGAGATCCAACCAGTCCATTCTAAAGAAAATCAGTCCTGAATATTCATTGGAAGGACTGATGTCGAAGCTGAAACTCCAATACTTTGGCCATCTGATGCAAAGAGCTGACTCATTTGAAAAGACCCTCATGCTGGGAAAGATTGAGAGCAGGAGGAGAAGGAGATGTCAGAGGATGAGATGGTTGGATGGCATCACCGACTCAATGGACATGGGTTTGGGTGAACTCCAAGAGTTGGTGATGGATAGGGAGGCCTGGTGTGCTGCAGTTCATGGGGTTGCAAAGAGTTGGACACGACTGAGTGACTGAACTGAACTGATATGTTCTTTTAACCTAAATTATTTTATATTTCTTGTCTATAATTTAAAAATTCTCTATTTTAGATTTACAGGTTTTCATTTTTTGTAATCCATTCTAAATGCACCCTAGATTACTTTTGATATTTTTATCATATCTAACATGTGGCTGGAGGATTATTTACTTTTGTTTGTTTATTTGAAGGCACAAACAATCTGTGTTATATAATCTTCTTGAAGTTAAAGATCTGTAGATTTTAAGATACAATTCATGCAATAAAATAAATTAAGCAATTATAATTTTAGGAAAATATAGAAAATGATGGTCAAATTGGTGAAATTATTTCCATGGGTCATGTTAACATGAATTGTTGATTACTTAATATGTACGGAATCACAGTTTTTGAGAGCAGTCTTTCAGACTTGTTCTGGATCCAGAAGGAATTCTTATCTTTCTCACTGGTTTTATCTAATAAATTAGCTGGCTACATTTAGCTTGTTTCTCACATGGAACTACCAGCTCCCAATTGCTTGCCACCAAATATCCACTGATTTTGAGAATACCCTTAGGCTGGAACTTTCCTAAGTTCTGTTCCAAAAAAGTTGACTCACCTAGGGAGAGTTTCAGACCTCTCTATTGTGGTGGCCTACCTCTCCCTCTGGGAAAATTTCTGAGCTGCTACTCCAGAGCTGGGTGAAGGGACTGGGGGCCCCTTCTCTCAGGTTGACACCTCTTTTCTGTGAGCCAGAAGATGGTCAGGAGCGCTGGTCTCTATTCAGGTCTTGCTTCTCTGAGTGTGGAACCTCCCACCCCACAACCAAACTGAAATGAGGGCTATTAGGGTCCCAGTCTCCAGCCTGCTATGTCTGGTGTAGAAGTTCCACTCTGTGAGGGGGGATACTGGATGCAAAAGGCAATCTCTCAACCCTGGGCTGCTCTTGCTTCTAATTTAGTCTCTGAAACATGGATTTGGGGAGGTGACATGTTGGTGCTCTGCCTCCCTTGGGGAGACACTATTGCCCTTGAGTGAAATCTGTGGGAGAGATTCTTGGTCACCCACTTAGAATGTAGCTTCCATCTCATTCATTGTGGAAGTGGAGTCATGGTGCAAATGCCACCGACTCACAATTTTACAGGATTGATTTAGTAAATTTTCTTCAATACACGCTTTATATTTATAATATGCCTTTAGGTCAGTTTGCAGTGATTTTAAATGGTTGGTTGGTTGGTGTTCATTTATTTATATATTTTTCTAATTTTTACCATTTACATATCACTTCATGGGAAATAGATGGGGAAACAGGGGAAACAGTGTCAGATTTTATTTTTTTGGGTTCCAAAATCACTGCAGATTGTGACTGCAGCCATGAAATTAAAAGACGCTTACTCCTTGGAAGGACAGTTATGACCAACCTAGATGGCATATTGAAAAGCAGAGACATTACTTTGCCAACAAAGGTCCGTCTAGTCAAGGCTATTGTTTTTCCAGTGGTCATGTATGGATGTGAGAGTTGGACTGTGAAGAAGGCTGAGCTCTGAAGAATTGATGCTTTTGAACTGTGGTGTTGGAGAAGACTCTTGAGAGTCCCTTGGACTGCAAGGAGATCCAACCAGTCCATTCTAAAGGAGATCAGTCCTGGGTGTTCTTTGGAAGGAATGATGCTGAAGCTGAAACTCCAGTACTTTGGCCACATCATGCAAAGAGTTGACACATTGGAAAAGACTCTGATGCTGGGAGGGATTGGGGGCAGGAAGAAAAGGTGATGACAGAGGATGAGATGGCTGGATGGCATCACTGACTCAATGGACGTGAATTTCAGTGAACTCCAGGAGTTGGTGATGGACAGGGAGGCCTGGCATACTGTGATTCATGGGGTCGCAAAGAGTTGGACATGACTGAGTGACTGAACTGAACTGACGAATCTTTTAGTTGGGTGAGGGTCCAGATATTTCCCCAAGGCACAATTCCAAAAGTCATGTGTCCTAAATATTTATTTGAAAACACTTAAGTAAGCTTCAGAACACAGAAAAATTAAAGACTGGAAACATACTGTAGGCAGGGTGAAGAGCATAAGCAAAGTTTCCAATGAGATTGTGAATATATGATACATTTAAGGAACAGAGAGTCCAGTTTCATAGAAACATTAGGGTCACAGGGAAGTGTTGAAAGAAGAGACTGGGAAGAAAGGATCACAGTTTCCACCGAGGAGAATAGAGGAATGCATGCTGGAGAAGACACTTGGGTGTCCCCTTGGACAGCAAGGAGATCAAACCAGTTGAGCCTACAGGAAATCAACCTTGAATATTCATTGAAAGGACTGATACTGAATCTGAAGCTCCAATTGTTTATTCACCTCATGTGAGGAACTGACTCATTAGAAAAGACCCTGATTCTGGGAAAGATTGAAGGCGGAAAGATTGAAGGCAGAAATAGAAGGGGTTGACAGAGGATGAGATGGTTGGATGGCATCCTGATTCAATGGACATGAGTTTGAGTAAACTCTGGGAGATAGTGAGGAAAGGGAAACCTGGTATGCTGCAATTCATGAGGTCACAAAGAGTCGGACATGACTTAGTGACTGAACAACAACAATGTTTAATTTGGTAGATAGTCTAATATTGTTGGTTACTTTAACAGATTCACATTTGGGCTTTTTTTTAAATTTTATTTTTAATTGGAATATAATTGTTTTACAATGTTGTGTTAGTTTCTTCTGTACAACATGAATCAGCTCCAACTAGTCCATTCTAAAGGAGATCAGTCCTGGGTGTTCATTGGAAGGACTGATCCTAAAGCTGAAACTCCAATACTTTGGCCACCTCATGCGAAGAGTTGACCAATTGGAAAAGACTCTGATGCTGGGAGAGATTGGGGGAAGGAGGAGAAGGGGATGACAGAGGTTGAGATGGCCAGATGGCATCGCCGACTCGATGGACATGAATTTGAGTGAACTCTGGAAGTTGGTGATGGACAGGGAGGCCTGGCATGCTGCGATTCCTGGGGTCGCAAAGAGTTGGACATGACTGAGTGACTGAACTGAACTGAATTGATACATACATCCCCCTCTCCCACCCCACTCCCCAGTTCCACACTTCTAGACCATCACAGAGCACCTGGCTGAGCTCCCTGTGCTATACAGCAGCTTCGCACTAGCTAGCTATTTCACATGTGGTGGTGCTACTCTCCATGTCAATGTCCAGCTACACATGTCAATGCTACTCTCGCAATTCGTCCCACCCTTTCCCCTCCCTGTGTCCACAAGTCCATTTGCTACATTTGCATCTCTATTCCTGCCCTGCAAATACATTCATCAGCACCATTGATCAGGCAGGATAATAACAGCTTCCATAAAAGGTAGAAGGAAGTAAAGCTTTATTATAATTAAACATTAATATCAATATATAATGTGACTGTGAATTTTATGTATATATATATATGAATTGTATTTATGTGTATATGATTCTGAATTTTATGAATACACAGTGGCTACCAGAGATCCCCTTCTTGAAAGCAAATTAAGAGCTTCAGTATTATTTAAAACTTGAGAAGAAGAGAGTTATGAACTTAAAACTCAGAAAGCTCATATTCATGATGAAAATTAAATTCCTTAGTGAATAATATTCTTCTTCTTCTTTTTTTTCTTCTCATTCACAGGTCTTGTTCAGTACATAGGGGTGTGGTATGTTTATGAATGGTGGGTGGTCTTGGGTAGAAGTACCAAGACCTCCTTGGGTATCAACTTAATCCAGGTGTAGAAAACCCCATTTCCCCATTCATCAATCTGGCAACTCAGTGTCTTCCCACTCTTATTAGGGAAGCCTCTGTTAAATTCAAGCTGGAGTGGTACCATAAAAGTAGATGTTGGCTTTAGAACATAGGCCCAGAAACTGTGAACTGATATAAATGAGAAACTGCAGAGAGTACATGGCCAGTCTTCAGAAAATCATAATGGAATAAAATATTCCCATGAATTATTTTTTCATAGAAAAAAATCAGTCATAACTGGATACACCTAAATATGTGTAGCACATACTTAAACTTTAACACAATGGTTGAGAGTGATGCAAATGTTCTCAAAGATAACGGCTGCATCTGTTCACACCCTTTTGACATGGTCCTCTTGTGTGAAGAGTGATGCCATCCCCACTGACAGAAATGTAACGACTTCATGCTGAAGCACAAGAAAAAAGAACAAAAAAAGATGCCAGATCGTTGGCTGTGCTGTCACTGTTTTCTTTCCCTAACACAGTTGTTGACAGCCAAAATTGAAAACACGCTGAGTTTCCCTCAGCACCTGATGTTGGTAGATACTTCATGTCAGAGGCACAGATCCTGAGATAGGTTAGGAGAGCACGGCGAAGGAAATAGAAGGGCACAGAAACATCTGAGGCCAAGACCGCTTATCTGTTGCTCTGTTGCCAGGAAAATTGAGTAAATACTGTTCAAGATTGCTCCTAGATACTCTGTTACAGACCTCAGTCTAAGAATCTCTTCCAATGAATGCTACATCATGTAGGAGGAACCCACTTTCAAGGCAGGAGCACATTTAGATACTAAAGAAATGCTGAGGATTTACTTCTTTGTAAACTGATGACCCTTCCCCCCAAAAAAAGAAGTAGCCATCTTCTTAGAACATGAATGATTCTAGATGTATGAGACAAAGAAGAGATATATGATCTTTTCACTGATGTTCACTTGGACTGGGAAGAATATTAATTCATGTATTTTTATTTAAGAAAGAGATTATAATTTTTGGAAATATTTTGTGGTGCATAGTTTCTCAGATTTTGATTAAAAGCATGTAATAAAATCAAATAAGATCATTATATCTTTATTTTGGGCAGATGAACAATCTTTTTAGGAAGGGGAATGAAAAATAACTTCGCTAACATACTTTATCAGGTATTTACTGTCACAAGCTGGCACCAGGCATATGTGTGTGTGTGTGTGTGTTTATATATACACTTTCAAACAAAGCAATAGAAATTAAAATAAGATGGGTCAGAATTGGAGAGAAGTTAACAGAAGATAAAATAAAAAGTGCACTACCCATTCCATTTGTCCATTCAAATGGTTTATGGGATTTCTGCTGATAATTTATATATATAGTGCATACATTTAGTAGCTATATTTGATGATACGTGCGTTCTTACTTTGAAGATTCTTAAAGCCATGTTGAATTTTTAGTAGTGAAAACTCCCCTTTTCCCTATTTTAATACGTTCAAAAGTAAACATACATGATACACAACTCTTCCACTTTTCCTGTAGTTCAAATTCTCTAGGATCTATTTAATTTAAATTCACATACAGTTTTATACACCCTCACATTCATTCTAATCCCAATTAACTTTAACGTATCTTTTCAATAGAATAATTTATCTATTAACAGTTTAGAAAAGAAAATGACTCCTAAGGGAATTCACCTTAGATATCATGAGACACACAATTTAAAAAGTCAAATATTTACTGCAATTATTATATACCATACGTTAAAACTTATAATAAAAATGATTCTTATCTTTTGGAGGTCATCTTTTCTAAAATGTCCAATCCAAAAATACAAAATAAACCAATACAAAAGTAGCATAAGGAAAAAAAAAAGTTTCAGTTAAAGTGATGTGGGTGCTAAGTAGTTTAGTCGCGCCCAACTCTTTGCGATCCTATGGACTGTAGCCCCCCTAGGCTCCTCTGTCCATGGGATTCTCCAGGCAAGAATACTGGAATGGGGTGCCATGCCCTCCTCCAGGGGATCTTCCTGAATAGGGATCAAACCTGGGTCTCATAGCTCTTGCATTGGCACGCATATTCTTTACCACTAGAGCCACCTTGGAAGCCCTCAGATTAAGTAATACTATGGGATAAAACATATGGTTAAAATTAGACTGATGAATTAGGAACTTTGAGGTCATTTACTTCTGCAATTAACCTACCCTCACTGGGTACAATAAAAATTCATGTTGTTAGACACTTACTCTCCATTAATCCTTTTGTTAACTTCTCTCAGGCTCCTAATCTTACTCTCCAGTAACTGTTCCAAACATTTATTGTGCCTGATAAGCCTTGAATCCGAGGTAGGCAAATTAAATTCCACAGGTGAAATTTGGCCAAACTGCTGTTTTTACATGGCCCTGAAGCTAAGAATTACTTTTTACATTTTAAAAGAGCTGGAACAGGGAAGAAAATACTGTCTGTGCTTGAAAATATGCTCCCTGAAAGCTTTGATCATGACTGCTTTAATTCTGACATCTCTATATGCTTTTTGCCTTTTCATACTGTTCATAGGGTTCTCAAGGCAAGAATACTGGTGTGGTTTGCCATTCCCTTCAGGAAAGACTGAGGACAGGGGTAGAAGCGGGCAAGAGAGGATGAGATGGTTGGATCATATCACCAACTCAATGGACATGAATTTGAGCAAACTCTGGGAGATGGTGATGGACGGGGAAGCCTGGCATGCTGCAGTCCATGGGGTCTCAAAATCGGGCATAACTTCGTGACTGAACAACTATCTTTGTAAGTTTTGCATCTATTGTTTGTCCTTTTTCATTTGATTTGAATCTCCCTGATTCTTGGTATGACAGGTGATTTTTTTTTAATTGAATATTGGATGTTTTTATATAAGATGCTGGGTCTTACTTATTTAAACCTTTTGTTTTAGCTATATTTTTCCATCACCATTCCATCAACAGAAAGTGCCAGTGTGCTGCCTCATTACTTCCAGGTGAAGGTAGAATTCTGGGGTCCGCACTTGGCCTGAGTGTGTTGATGGGAATTCTGGTTTCCCACATTTTCTCAACTGACACCAAGGTAGGGATTGCGTTGTTCAAGAGTGAGAGTCTTGACCCACCACTAGGCTTCCTATGACTCTACCCCAGATGGAAGGAGGGCTACAGAGAGACCTTACTATTGTCAGGTGTGAATATAAGTCCAGGCGACCCATGTGGTTTCTGATACCCTCAAATCTTCCCATTTCTCTCCAGCCCCAGCCCCTGGAAACCACCATTCAACTCTC
The DNA here is from genome assembly GCF_027580195.1 of Bos mutus. Taxonomy (NCBI): domain Eukaryota; kingdom Metazoa; phylum Chordata; class Mammalia; order Artiodactyla; family Bovidae; genus Bos; species Bos mutus. The sequence continues at coordinate 63,904,148 of NC_091628.1, read as the reverse complement.
TGTATCTATGAGTTCAGCTTTTTTTTTTTTTTTTTTAGATTTCATGATGCTATGATTTCACAGATAGAAATAGACACTATGAAATAAATACTATTTCATAGATACTATGAATTCATATATTATTTATCTTTCTCTGACTAACATATTTCATTTAGTATAATGCCTCTGAGGTCCATCCATACTATCACAAATGTCAAGATTTCCTTTTTTTTTTTCATGACTAAATAATATTCCATTGGGCATATGTATTATATGTGTGTGTATCTGTATACATATATATATATATATAATATATATATATAATATCTATAACACATCATCCTTGTGTGGGCACTGAAGTTGCTTCCATATCTTGCCTATTGTGAATAATGCTGCAATGAATATGGGAGTGAAGAAATTTCTTTGAGACCTGGATTTCATTTCCTTTGGATATATACCTGGAATTGAGATATCAAGGTCACATGTTTCTATTTTAATTTTTGAGAGACTTCTACCTGTTTTCTACAAATGGCTATGCCAGTTTACATGCCCATCAATAGTGCAAACAGATCCCCTTTCCTCCACATCCTTTCCAACACTTATTGCTTGTCTTTTTGCTAATAAATCTTAACAGGTGTGAAGTGATATCCCATTGTGTTTTTTTTTTAAAGAATAACTGGGAGTTTATTTTGCTTTTAAATTCATTTTTGTTGGACTATGGTTGCTTTACAAAGCTGTGGTAGTTTCTACTCTACTCACCATGGTCTTTATTTTTATTTTCCTGATGATTAGTAGTATTGATCATCTTTTCATGTATCTGTTGGTCATTAGGATGTCTTCTTCAAACAAATGTCTATTCAGTTCTTTGCCTCACCATTTTTAAAAATTAAATTGTTCTTTTTAGGATAGATCTGCTATCCTAAATCCTTCCTCTGCAGATCTATTGATTTCCCCTTCATTTTTGGAGTACATGTTGCTGAGTAGAAGATTCTGGGTGAACAGTTTTTATTCTTCAACCCTTAAAGAAAGTTTTTTTTCTATTAAACTGCACAAGTATTTTTTGTTTGTTTGTTTTTATTGAAAGGTAATTGCTTTCCAATGTTGTGTTAGTTTCTGCTGTACAACGAAGTGAATCAGCTGTGTGTATACATATGTCCCCTCCCTCTTGAGGCTGTTTCCAGCCCCTCGCCTCACCCCACCCCTCTAGGTCATCAGAAAGTACCACGTTGAGCTCCCTGTGCTCTATAGCAGCTTCCCACTAGCTATCTGTTTCACATATGGTAGTGTGAAACCTAGTCTCCCAGTTTGTCCCACTCCCCTTCCCTCCCTTTGTCCACGTGTCCACCTCTACATCTGTGTTTCTATTCCTACCCTGGAAATAGGTTCATCTCTAATGTTTTTCCAGATCAGTTAGGCCATACACTTTTTATTAATCAATATTTTTAGAGAGTATTAAATTTTATCCCTACCATCTCCCCCACTACACAAATATTTTCTTTCTCTCATCTTTCCTCTTACTCACCTTACTACATTCCATCACTCCTACTCCCTCCAATAAATATTCAAAATGTTTTTATTTCCACACATTTGAATATAGTAGCTAGTAGCTACTGGTCACAAGTGTCTACTGAGTGCTTGAAGTGTGGGTAGTCCGAACTGTGAAGTATCATAAATGTAAGATATACACCAAATTTCAAGGACTTAATTTAAAAATAGAATGTGAAATATGGCATTAATATTTTTAAAATACCAATTCAGATGCTCCAAGCCATGGCTTTTCAGATAGATGTAACAGGCTTTTTCTTCCTCTCTCCTTTCCTTTCTCCATTCTTTCCAACTTTAAAAATCTAAACTCGTAAAGCAGTTGTTAGAAATAATACAAATAGCATCTATATACCCTTTATCAAGATTCTCATAACGGTAACATCTTAATAAACTACAGTATCATATCCTAGTTAGGACATTGACTTTGATACAGTCTAAATACTGTAGCATCATAATGATTTTTCCCTTTTATAACCACACTTACCTCTATTCCCAGAGGCCTCCAACTTAATTCCTGTCCACTACTGGTATGTTTTGTATTCCTGTAACTTGTCTTTTCAAAAGCATTGTGTAAATGGAATGATATATTATGTAATGTTTTTGAGATTGGCTTTTCTCACTCAGACTAACTCTCTGGGATTTCTTCTAGGTTGTTGGGAGTATCACTGACTCATTTCTTTGATTATTAAGCAATACTCCATGCTATGAATATATCAGTTCATTTAATCATTTTCTCATTCCCCTACATCTGATTTATTTTCAAGATTTATTGTTACTGTAAAGCTGCTATAAACATTTTTGAGCAGGTTTTGGGTGAACATAAGTCTTCAGTTCTCTGGGATAAATGTTCAGAAGCATAATCACTGTGCTCTATGGAAAGTGCATACTTGGTTTAAAAAACAAAGTCTATCTGTTTTTAGGAGGAATAATACCTCTTTACATTCCCAACAGCAAGCTATAAGTTATCCACTTTCTGTACATCCTCAACAGCAATTAAAGTTGTCATGATTTTTAATTTTTGCCATACTGATAGGTATACAATGCTATCTCCTTGTGGTTCTAATTTGCATTTCCCAAATGGTTAATGATATAGAACATCTTTTCCTGTGCTAATTTGCCATCTGTTTATCCTCATAAGTAAAATGTTTGTCTTCTGCTCATTTTCAAGTTGAATTGTTTTTCACTATTGAGTTTTTAGGATTCTTTATATATTTTAGATACGAGTGTGTTTTGAGATATGTGTTTTGCAAACATTTTCTCCTACTCTGTAGCTTGTCTTTTCATCTTTTTAACATCATCTTTTGAAGAAAAAAATTTTTAATTTTGATGCAGTCCAACCTACCAGGTTTTCCTTTTATGGATAGTGTTTTTGGTATCAAATCTCTTTGTTTACCCCTAGACTTTATCCCATATTGTTTTGAAAATTTCTATAATTTTATGTTTTTTATTTAAGTCCATAATCCATCCTAAGCTAAATTTTGAATAAGGTGGGAGACTTATACTTAGGTGATGATTATTAATTAAATGATTGATGATGATTGATTTTTGTCCCTAGGTTGTTTAGTGCAAATTTCTGCATCTTCTTGTTGGCTTGACCCTTTAATCATTATATTATGTCGCTCTTTGTGTGCTCAGTCGCTCAGTCATGTCTGACTCTTCGTGACCCCCATGGACTGTAGCCCACCAGGCTCCTTTGTCCATAGAGATTCTCCAGGCAAGAATACTGGAGTGGGTTGCCATGCCCTTCTGCAAGGGATCTTCAAAACCCAGGGATCGAACCTGCATCTCCCACGTTGCAGGCGAATTCTTAACCATCTGAACCACTAGGGAAGCCCATATGTTCCTCTTTATCTCTGGTCATTTTATTTGCTCTGAAGGTTACTTATCTTATATAATACACCCACTTCTACTTTCCTTTCATTTTTTTGTGATATATCCTTTTCCTTGCTTTCAAATCACCTATATCATTATATTTGAAGTGAATTCCTTATGGACAGAGTATATTCGCCTCTGCCAATTTCTGTCTTTTAATTGTTGTGTTAAACCATCTGTATTTAATGATCTGTTAGAGCTTGTCTGTCACTTAATTTTTCTATCTTCTACTTTTTCCTTTACATATTTTTATGTTTTTAGTTTTCATTTTCCTGTCTTCCTACAGGTTACACGAATATATGGGAATTCCACTTCTATTTAGCCATAGTGTTTGTGGTTTTTCTAGGTACTGCATTATTTATACACATAATTTAACTACTGAGGTCATCATTTTATCACTGTGAATAAAGTATAGAAAGTTTATTTCATTTTACATAACTTCACTCCCTGCCCCTCTCTTAGAATATAATTGTTCCAAACATTCCCTATTCCATATATTTATAACAGAATCATACAATATTAAAAATTTATTTCCACTGCCAGATATAATATAAAGTGTCAATAGAAAGAAATCCTTGTCTATTCATTCAAATTTTTAATTAGTATATGTTTTCTTCCATTCTGACTTTCCAATACACCTTGTATTTAAAAACAATCATTTTCTTTCTTTTTAGATGACTTCTTTCTTAAGCAATACTTTGACAAGTGTCTGTGGACATGGTTGGGGGTGACTTGGAGAGTGAAAAGCAAAGGATGAATGAAGCCAATCATTATATGTAAGTAACTCTTTAAAGTCTAGTATGAAAAGAAGAGCCCCAAATAGGACAACAGCTAGAATGAAGGACGGTGAGCTTTGAAGGCAGTTTTGTTTGTTTTTAAAATGGTAGAATGTGTATCTATTGATAGAAAAGAAACATTACAGAAGCTGGGGATAAGGTGTATAAAAGAAAATATTGGGACTTTACATCACAATTGCAACTATATCTTGGAGCCCTCACACCGCAAGTAGAGAGTAGCCCCTGCTCTTCACCACTAGAAACAGCCCACGTGCAATAATGAAGAGCCTGTGCACCTTATCAAAGACCCACTGCAGCCAAAAAATTTTTTTAAATAGTAAAGAAAATATTAAATTAAGGTTTTAAATAAATGACAAAGTAGGAGAAATCTAATTTTAAGCATTAAAAGTACATGTGTTTGGCAAGAGAGATCTTTTCCCTGCTTTGACAGGAAGGGACAGAATAGACAAATGTATATGATATCACTTTTATATGGAACATAAAAAATGGTACCAATGAACTTATTTACAAAACAGACATAGAAAACAAACTTATGGTTTTGAAAGGGGAAACGGAGATAAATTGGGAGTGTAAGATTAACAGGTCCCCCTGTCATATGTGAGACAGATAACAAAGATATATAACTTATATAAACAACAAGAATTTACTGTATAGCACGGGGAATATATTCAACATTTTATGAAAAACTATAATGGAAAATAATCCAAAACACAGATATACATGTATATGTATAACTGAATCACTTGCTGTACACCTAAAACTAACATAATATTATAAATCAGCTATACCTAAAAAAAAAATAAGATAGGAGGGATGTTTGGGTATCTCATGATGGGAGCATACACAGTTTTCCAATTGTCATACTTTTTTTTCCCTCAACAAGCAATAAGACAATTTACTTCCTGAAAGGAAGGGCAAAGGAGAAAATTTATTATAAGTTCTGATAGAAAGACGTGAAATGGGGCAAACAGATAAATGGAGATGAAGTTATTTCAGAAACACAGTAAGAGACTCAGACATGTTGAGGGCAAATTTTCACTTAAAAACTTTTGGGGAAATTTATTAACTATGATTTATCAATTTTGTAGTTAAAGGTCTTTATATTTTTTAAACTTATTTTTATTATATGGTTTTCTTGTATATCCTGACTCTTTCTTGCTCAAGGAATTTGGGCTACATAGGGGAGATATGAAAATACTAAGTGGAATCCTTAATTAAATATTCAAGCATGCTTGCATTTTTACATTTGCAACATATATAAGTAAGTAGCAAAATATATGAATGTGGATTGTTTTAAAATGTTCACTTGAGATTATTGCAACATCTGGTTTATGGTTCACCAACAATATCAATAAGAAAATAAATACAATATGCTATTTTGAGCTATAAATCATATTTAATCATCCTCTAAGGGCTTATAAACCCTTGTGTGCATAACATCTCATTGTCATAAATTCTCCTTACTCAGGGAGGTAGTAATATGTACTTTTTAAAAATTCTGGCTTCAATGTAGTAAGTTTGTTGTTCTAAGATCTTGCTTGACCACCTACAACATGTGTTTGTAAATCCCTATATACAGCTTTGTATTTTTCATGAGGCTTTCTATTCCAATAAGAACAGCTGGTGAAATTAAGGTTACTGTCCTAAATTTCAGTTAGAAGCCATTGGTGTAAACCTATTTTCAGGATCATTTGCTTAGCTCTGGAATAAACTCCTTTTAGTTGTTAGAAATGTAATCTCACTTTGCTAATGTTTAGCTCAAGAATGGATATCAAGAAGCTCTGAAAAGTCAATAAAATGTCATAGTAGATTTTTTAAATTAGTTTGGCCTGGGCATCAATAACTTTGGTGGCGTTATTTGTTAAAATATAGATTTTTTAATTTTTGCAATTATTTGTTTATTCACTTTTGTTTGCATTGAAGAGTTTTCCTTTCAATTTTTAAAGAAAGGATCTCACTGAAATTTATAAAAGATTTCAGAGTTTAAAACCCTATACCTGCTTTCTGGAGAGTTTTTATCATAAATGGGTGTTGAATTTTGTCAAAGGCTTTCTCTGCATCTATTGAGATAATCAATAAAATGTGGTGTATTACATTGATTGATTTTATTGAAGAATTTGCATCCCTGGGATAAAGCCCACTTGGTCATGGTGTATGATCTTTTTAATGTGTTGTTGGATTCTGATTGCTAGAATTTTGTTTAGGATTTTTGCATCTATGTTCAAAATCTTTGTCAGGTTTTGGTATTAGGGTGATGGTGGCCTCATAGAATGAGTTTGGAAGTTTACCTTCCTCTGCAATTTTTCTGGAAGAGTTTGAGCAGGATAGGTGTTAGCTCTTTTAGAATTCAGCTGTGAAGCCGTCTGGACCTGGGCTTTTGTTTGCTGGAAGATTTTTGATTACAGTTTCAATTTCCATGCTTGTGATGGAATAGAAGGAACATACCTCAACATAATAAAAGCTATATATGACAAACCCACAGCAAACATTATCCTCAATGGTGAAAAATTGAAAGCATTTCCTCTAAAGTCAGGAACAAGACAAGGGTGCCCACTTTTTACTATTCAACATAGTTTTGGAAGTTTTGGCTACAGCAATCAGAGCAGAAAAAGAAATAAAAGGAATCCAAATTGGAAAAGAAGAAGTAAAACTCTCACTATTTGCAGATGACATGATCCTCTACATAGAAAACCCTAAAGACTCCACCAGAAAATTACTAGAACTAATCAATGATTATAGTAAAGTTGCAGGATATAAAATCAACACACAGAAATCCCTTGCATTCCTATACACTAATAATGAGAAAACAGAAAGAGAAATTAAGGAAACAATTCCATTCACCATTGCAACGAAGAGAATAAAATACTTAGGACTATATCTACCTAAAGAAACTAAAGACCTATATATAGAAAACTATAAAACACTGGTGAAAGAAATCAAAGAGGACACTAATAGATGGAGAAATATACCATGTTCATGGATTGGAAGAATCAATATAGTGAAAATGAGTATACTACCCAAAGCAATTTATAGATTCAATGCAATCCCTATCAAGCTACCAACAGTATTCTTCACAGAGCTAGAACAAATAATTTCACAATTTGTATGGAAATACAAAAAAACCTCGAATAGCCAAAGCGATCTTGAGAAAGAAAATGGAACTGGAGGAATCAACCTACCTGACTTCAGGCTCTACTACAAAGCCACAGTTATCAAGACAGTATGGTACTGGCACAAAGACAGAAATATAGATCAATGGAACAAAATAGAAAGCCCAGAGATAAATCCACGCACATATGGACACCTTATCTTTGATAAAGGAGGCAAGAATATACAGTGGATTAAAGACAATCTTTTAACAAGTGGTGCTGGGAAATCTGGTCAACCACTTGTAAAAGAATGAAACTAGAACACTTTCTAACACCATATACAAAAATAAACTCAAAATGGATTAAAGATCTCAACATAAGACCAGAAACTATAAAACTCTAGAGGAGAACATAGGCAAAACACTCTCTGACATACATCACAGCAGGATCCTCTATGACCCACCTCCCAGAATATTGAAATAAAAGCAAAAATAAACAAATGGGACCTAATTAAACTTAAAAGCTTCTGCACATCAAAGGAAACTATTAGCAAGGTGAAAAGACAGCCTTCAGAATGGGAGAAAATAATAGCAAATGAAGCAACTAAACAACTAATCTCAAAAATATACAAGCAACTCCTACAGCTCAACTCCAGAAAAATAAATGACCCAATCAAAAAATGGGCCAAAGATCTAAATAGACATTTCTCCAAAGAAGACATACAGATGGCTAACAAACACTTGAAAAGATGTTCAACATCACTCTTTATCAGAAATGCAAATCAAAACCACTATGAGGTACCATTTCACACCAGTCAGAATGGCTGATCCAAAAGTCTACAAATAATAAATGCTGGAGAGGGTGTGGAAAAAGGGAACCCTCTTACACTGTTGGTGGAATGCAAATTAGTACAGCCACTATGGAGAACAGTGTGAAATGATCCAGCAATCCCACTGCTGGGCATACACACTGAGGAAACCAGAAGGAAAGAGACACGTGTACCCCAATGTTCATCACAGCACTGTTTATAATAGCCAGGACATGGAAGCAACCTAGATGTCCATCAGCAGATAAACGGATAAGAAAGCTGTGCAATGGAGTATTACTCAGCCATTAAAAAGAATACATTTGAATCAGTTCTAATGAGGTGGATGAAACTGGAGCCTATTATACAGAGTGAAGTAAGCCAGAAAGAAAAACACCAGTACAGTATACTAACGCATATATATGGAATTTAGAAAGACGGTAATAATAACCCTGTATACGAGACAGCAAAAGAGACACTGATGTATATAGAACAGTCTTTTGGACTCTGTGGGAGAAGGAGAGGGTGGGAAGATTTGGGAGAATGGCATTGAAACATGTGAAATGTCGTGTATGAAACGAGATGCCAGTCCAGGTTCAGTGCACGATGCTGGATGCTTGGGGCTGGTGCGCTGGGAAGGCCCAGGGGATGGCATGGGGAGGTTGGGAGGAGGAGGGTTCAGGATGGGGAGCATGTGATTTTTTTTTTTTAAATAAAATTTAAAAAAAAAAAAAAAATGAATAAATGCAATATTGAAAATTAAAAAAAAAAAAAAAATAAAACCCTATAGTCATCTATTCCAACTCCATCAATTTACAAATAAAATCATCAGGAAATACACATAATATGTGCCAATTGGTAATAATGCAAAGTGATATAGACCCCCGTTCATCTTGGATATCTGCCTTTTCCAATAGAGTACTATTCCTTTTATTTTCTGATATGACTATACTGATCGATTGTACATTCTTATAGTAGAAAGGGCTGTAGGAAAACAGAACAGCTTTCCTATCCCAAAATTGAGTGTCATTTGTTGGAATTTTGAAATTTAATCAGATTAACACCTTTGAAACTGAATGACTCATTGAAAGACTGGTTAGAAATTAAAAGAGCAATTTAGGATAATAAAAATATTTGGAAAATGTGACTTAGGTATGCTTATCTTCAGATTAAAATTATACTCTAGTCACTGGTCAATCCACTTTGGTGACCATAGTCTGTGAAAACTAGAGCATAGAGTTGCAGAATTGTTTGAAGAAGACAGATCCTAAAGAGAATCAAAAGTGAAGTGAAGTTGCTCAGTTGTGTCTGACTCCTTGCAATCCCACGGACTGTAGCCTACCAGGATCCTCTGTCCATTGGATTTTCCAGGCAAAAGTACTGGAGTGGGTTGCCATCAGAAGGGCTTGAATATTAACTCTCTGTTAATCATATTAAATTCATTCATCAGATAATTTATTTCTTCCCAAAGGAAGTGATAGAAGAGTTATGGCAATGCCAAAGGAAATGTCATAATAGAAGATCCTCTTTATGCAAAAGTAAGAAGCATAAAAGAGATAAAAATACAAGATAGTAGGAAAAAATCATATTATCAACTGAGCCCCTCTAAATCCTTAGTACAGTATTGTACTAAGCATGATTGTGGCCATGATATGAATATTTTGGTGGTATAATGAAGTCAATATAGGAACTTTGAATTAAACACATCCCACTATCTTCTAAAAATACTGAAGATGGTAGAAAAAAAATACACAAAAGCAGAATTAAGCCAGAAATCTAAAATAAAGTAGGAGAAAATTCTAGTACCTTTAACAGATATTAAACAGGGTTCATAATTATCAAAGAAATATTTGAAAAAAGGAAATAGAAATTATCAATTTATCTATTTAATGCTATCATAAGGTCACAAGTCAAAAAAAAAAAAAAAAGAAAGAAAAAAATTTGGTAGAGAAAAGTGAGAAAGACATACCATATCTTCCCTACTCAGTCTCTCTACTCAAAGACTCAAGTTCTGTATCAGAAAATTAGACCTAGTCCCTCTCATGATATTCAAAGGAGACAAAGGAAGTAGGGATGCAGTTATTTAGCTGTGATGTCCATCACTCATGAAAAATAGAGGTAGTAATGAAAAAGAAAGGTAAAACTCTTTCAGCAGAGGATGCTGCAAATTTTTGCTCATGTTCTCCATCAGTTCAAATTGCTCAATAATAATACAGATAAATCTGAGACACCATTATCTTCTTGTGTGCGAGGTAGTAAAGGCTTCTGAAAACTTGAAGTTTGAATGGAAGTTTTAGACATCAATCTGATATGTGGCTCAACTAGTGCTCCTAAATTTAAAGCCATGTGGAGCATCAGGGAAGAGTAATCCATTCAGAAAAGTCATTAGAGAACTTTGAAGTGGACCCATATTGACCATTGGAAGATGTTGGTTAAGGAAACAAATCAAACATGAGACATATGCTTGCTGAACACATTTAAAAGTAAAGACAAATGAAGGAAGGACAGGAAAGATATACAGGAGAATAGCATGCTGCTGCTGCTGCTAAATCGCTTCAGTCGTGTCCGACTCTGTGCGACCCCATAGACAGCAGCCCACCAGGCTCCCCCGTCCCTGGGATTCTCCAGGCAAGAACACTGGAGTGGGTTGCCATTTCCTTCTCCAATGCACGAAGGTGAAAAGTGAAAGTGAAGTCGCTCAGTCCTGTCCAACTCTTCACGACCCCATGGACTGCAGCTTATCAGGCCCCTCCATCCATGGGATTTTCCAGGCAAGAGTACTGGAGTGGGGTGCCATTGGAGAATAGCATACATGTAAAAAAAAATTGTATTGATCAATGGGGAAGACAATTCCACAAATTGTTAGTTTCAGCCATAAAATGTGAGAACAATTGGTCCCTATGAAACAGGATTATATAGCCTTAAGAACAATGTTCAGTTAACAAAACAGAATAAAAGACAGAAAGAGTACAGTTGAAAATAAAAGAAAAATGGAGAAGGCTGACAAGTTTGCATGGGAACAAAATTTGCACTAACACTGATTCAGTGAAATGGACAAAAGATCTGATTGTCCTCAGGAGAAGGCCAAAGAATAAAAGCTATGAGATGTGAGATATTAATAGAGATGACAGATAATAAAGAATCAGTAAATCTCAAACTAGCTTTCTTGAAAAAGAGGAGATCAAGTAGAGCAGGAGCAACCGTTATATTAAAGAGAAAACTTCTGAGGGGAAGAAAAACCAGTGTGTGTGTAGAAAGAAAGTGGTTGTCACATACATGGCAAAATATAATATTTTCTAAATTGAGCCTGTAAGGCTTTAAGAAAAGGTATTAGAAGTTAAGGATAATATTTCCACACAATAATAAAAGGTTTACTCAGAGATTTCCCTAAGTTTCTTTAATTGGAGTCTACACATTTTCTAAAGTGAAAAATTCTACTGGAAAGTGTTCAAAAGTAAAATATTCTCTGTCCAGAACACAAAGAAGATGTACAAATCACTAAGAAAGATTACATATGATAAAAATATGTTTTAATTAATTTAAAATATGTTAATGATATCACTACTATTATATTAAGATATGTATTCAATTCATAGAAAACTTGTAAACAACTTAATATATAGTTCTTTATGAATACCATTGGAATATGAACATGGCACCCTTCAAAATATTTCTCAAATAGTATTCAAATTATTTAAAGTAAATTAAAATCATAATTGTAGATAAAATAAATGCATATATTTTTGAGTAATACTATTTTCCTGTCTAATTTTCAGATACATTAAGGTCATTTATTTAATTTTTTTTTCCTGCTTTTCCAAGCAAGGCTGGCCTATAGGCATGTAACCAATTTAGTCATATAGGATTCAAAGCTATGCCATTGGCAACTTGCAATTCTTAATAAATTTGGAACAAGAACCCTTGTATTTGTATTGTTTATGGGGAAACAGGGGAAACAGTGGCTGACTTTATTTTTGGGGGCTCCAAAATCACTGCAGATGGTGACTGCAGCCATGAAATTAAAAGACGCTTACTCCTTGAAGAAAAGTTATGACCAACCTAGATAGCATATTCAAAAGCAGAGACATTACTTTGTCAACAAAGGTTCGTCTAGTCAAGGCTATGGTTTTTCCTGTGGTCATGTATGGATGTGAAAGTTGGACTGTGAAGAAGGCTGAGCACCGAAGAATTGATGCTTTTGAACTGTGGTGTTGGAGAAGACTCTTGAGAGTCCCTTGGACTGCAAGGAGATCCCACCAGTCCATTCTGAAGATCAGCCCTGGGATTTCCTTGGAAGGACTGATGCTAAAGCTGAAACTCCAATACTTTGGCCACCTCATGTGAAGAGTTGACTCATTGGAAAAGACTCTTCTGATGCTGGGAGGGATTGGTGGCAGGAGGAGAAGGGGACGACAGAGGATGAGATGGCTGGATGGCATCACTGACTCGATGGATGTGAGTCTGAGTGAACTCTGGGAGTTGGTGATGGACAGGGAGGCCTGGCATGCTGCGATTCATGGGGTCGCAAAGAATTGGACACGACTGAGCGACTGAACTGAACTGAACTGAACTGGACCTTGTAAATTACCAGATCAGTGCTGGTGCCACTCAGAGTCTTCTCTACTAAATGTTTACTTTACTTCCCCTCTCCCAATCCCCCTCTCCATTCTATCTTCCTTTTCTTTCTTTTTTTTTTCCTTTAATAATTGCCATAATCATTTGTGTGAAGAATATGTGAAACAACTAAAAAACTGTAGTAAATAATAAAATGAACACTTAAATACTCTTACCCGTGCAAGTGTCAAATGAAAGGAACCATAAAGAACTTGCCAAAGTAGGTAGAAGGGTATTAAAGTGCATTTAATAAGAGAGTCTAGGCTTCCCCAGTGGCTCAGTGATAAAGAATCCGCCTATACTGCAGGAGACGCAGGTTCAATCCCTGGGTCAGGAAGATCCTCTGGAAGAGGGCAGTGCAATCTACTCCAGTAATCTTGTCTGGAGAATCCCATGGACTGAGGAAACCAGTGGGCTGCAGTCCATGGAGTCACACAGAGTTTCACCATGACAGGTGAAATTAGGAGATACGCACAGCTTTGAAGAAATCCTCACACTGGAAGGAAAGCTCTCCCTATGTCCAGTCCAGGGAGGGTGTGAGGAGATAAGTAGTTAAAGAGTTTGACTGTGTCCATGGCACTTAGAAGACACCCATGTGTGTAAATGGAGAAAGGTGATAGACTGGCTTGAGCAGCTTCCTGATCTGAAGCAAAGAAGGCTGTCCTGAGAAAGTGACCCTTAGGGTAAGAATAGGGGTTTCTCTGTGTGCTTCGTGATTCTATAGAATAATTATACCTCAAGTTTTCCTATCAGTGGTAAGACTACTTAACAAACAAAACACATAATCTTGGAAAGACATCAAGGGATACAGAAGGAAGGATGGGGTATCTTGGAGGGAGAAGATCATCTCATAGATGGCAGGGAGCTTAGCAGAGAGAGGTCTCTGTGCTAATGTGCTAAGTCATTTCAGTCATGTCCAACTCTTTGTGACCCCATGGACTGTAGCCCACCAGTCTCCTCTTTCCATGGGATTCTCTAGATAAGAATACAGGAGTGGTTTGCCATTCCCTTCTCCAGGAGATCTTCCCAACCCAGGGACTGAATTTCCGTCTCATATCTCTGGCACTGGTAGATGGGTTCTTTACCACTAGCACCACCTGGGAAGCCCTGAGGAATCCATACATTTGCTCCATCTTTGGCAAATATTTGAATATCTCTTGAAATGTCTTCCTAATGTTGCATTTTTTGTAAGTGTACAGTGATCAGAAATGCTATATTTTCTTATTTATATTTTTCTGTATCCCTAAGTCCTATTTTTCGTTCCAATCCCAAAGAAAGGCAATGCCAAAGAATGCTCAAACTACTGCACAATTGCATTCATCTCACACGCTAGTAAAGTAATGCTCAAACTTCTCCAAGCCAGGCTTCAGCAATATGTGAACCATGAACTTCCTGAGGTTCAAGCTGGTTTTAGAAAAGGCTGGTTTTAGAACCAGAGATCAAATTGCCAACATCTGCTGGATCATGGAAAAAACAAGAGAGTTCCAGAAAAACATCTATTTCTGCTTTATTGACTATGCCAAAGCCTTTGACTGTGTGGACCACAATAAACTGTGGAAAATTCTGAAAGAGATGGGAATACCAGACCATCTGATCTGCCTCTTGAGAAATTTGTATGCAGGTCAGGAAGCAACAGTTAGAATTGGACATGGAACAACAGACTGGTTCCAAATAGGAAAAGGAGTACGTCAAGGCTGTATATTGTCATCCTGCTTATTTAACTTATATGCAGAGTACATCATGAGAAACGCTGGGCTGGAAGAAGCACAAGCTGGAATCAAGATTGCTGGGAGAAATATCAATAACCCCAGATATGCAGATGACATCACCCTTATGGCAGAAAGTGAAGAGGAACTCAAAAGCCTCTTGATGAAAGTGAAAGAGGAAAGTGAAAAAGTTGGCTTAAAGCTCAACATTCAGAAAATGAAGATTATGGCATCTGGTCCCATCACTTCATGGGAAATAGACGGCAAAACAGTGGAAACAGTGTCAGACTTTATTTTTCTGGGCTCCAAAATCACGGCAGATGGTGACTGCAGCCATGAAATTAAAAGATGCTTACTCCTTCGAAGGAAAGTTATGACCAACCTAGATAGCATATTCAAAAGCAGAGATATTACTTTGCCAATAAAGGTCCGTCTAGTCAAGTCTATGGTTTTTCCAGTAGTCATGTGTGGATGTGAGAGTTGGACTGTGAAAAAAGGCTGAGTGCCAAAGAATTGATGCTTTTGAACTGTGGTGTTGGAGAAGACTCTTGAGAGTCCCTTGGACTGCAAGGAGATCCAACCAGTCCATTCTGAAGGAGATCAGCCCTGGGATTTCTTTGGAAGGAATGATGCTAAAGCTGAAACTCCAATACTTTGACCACCTCATGTGAAGAGTTGACTCATTGGAAAAGACTCTGATGCTGGGAGGGATTGGGGGCAGGAGGAGAGGGGACGGCAGAGGATAAGATGGCTGGATGGCATCACTGACTCAATGCATGTGAGTCTGGGTGAACTCCGGGAGTTGGTGATGGACAGGGAGGCCTGGCGTGCTGCGATTCATGGGGTCGCAAAGAGTCGGACATGACTGAGCAACTGAAGTGAACTGAACTGAAGTCCTATTTCAAGTTGTGTGTGTGTGGGTTTTTTTCCTTTCCTCAAGAGTTTAGAAGGGAAAGGATCCTCTGACATCTCAGCCTCTGACTTCATGTTCTCATTTCCCCTCCCATGGAACAAAATAGTAACTTTTACTCTGCAGCACTCAGCGTCCAGCAGCAAATGCCTAACCCAGGTCCCAGGACACTCTCATTCATTACACATGTGTGGCAAGGGGAAAAATAGAATGCCCAAATTGCAGGACATGAGAGGAAGGAAGGAAATACAAAGACCAGGGCATAGATGGATTTCAAGTGTACTGCCTTTATTGTTTGAAAACCATATTATTTTTTTAAAAAGTCTCCTGAAGCAGACAATCGAAAGGCAAGGCTATGCTTTCTAGCTTGTGCACATGACTGTGTTTTCAAGACTGGGGAGTCACTACCTCTCTCCCCTCCAAACTGCTGTGTTTGCTGTGCAATTATGATGTATGTTTCCATGTTCTCTCTTTTTTTCTCCTGAGAAATTATATCTGACTTTATATCATCAGTCTATTTCTTGGAATTCTTCTTCCCACCTTTTTCTCTCTCCATCACTCTTTTCTATCTATTGGTTTCACTACTATGCTTCTGTTATAGGTCTTTAGGCTTCTCCTCTGATATTTGAAGGTTGTAAACTTTTTAAGGTGGTTATACATATAACAGGATGTCTTTATAGCTCACTTGGTAAAGAATGCGCCTGCAATACAGGAGAACAGGTTCAATTCCTAGGCTGGGAAGATCCTCTGGAGAAGGAAATGATAACCCACTCCACTATTCTCACCTGGAGAATCCCATGGACAGAGGAGCCTGGCAGCTACAGTCCATGGGATCGCAAGAGTCGGACACAACTTAAAGACCAAACCACCACCATGCATATAATAGTGATTGGTGATAAGCCAGTTCACTAAATCCTAAAGGATCAAAGTAAAATATCAAGATTCCAAGTCCAGTGATTTAACATCTATTGCAGGGGATGCCTGTATGAACAGAGCTGAAGTAAGGCTGTTTTATTATTTTATTATTGTTTGTGTTCTGTTTATTTCTATGAACTGGGTATTCAAGGTTAAAGTTTTCAACAAGAAGCAAAAATACCTGAACTAATCTCCATTTCTCAGCCTGAACTATTAGATATATTGCTAGCTTTTAAATCACAGAAACCCATTACATATTTTCATCTTCAAAACAGGTTCCCTTTTTCTCCCCCAAAGGAAATTGAGTTTGCTAAGGTGATATTTGCACATGTCTGAAAAGGTGGTTTATTGAAACTGGATAATGTGCTTAATAGCAGGTATTTTATTACAAGTGCTCTGGTTAAAAAACTGTAACTCTGGGATTCTCATTTATTGCTGGCTTTGTGGCTGGAAATCCTGTTAAAGAAAAAAAAAATTCTGACATTTGTTAAAGACTATAACTTTGACTTTATTCAGGAAGGTTATTACCATGGGGTTTCGTAGTTGGGAAGCTGAATTCAATCTCTCTCCTCTGTGACCACATTCATGTAGTAACCCCTACAAAGTGCAGCATAGATACCTTTAGCCTCCAAACATTAGAAAAGACTTCACAAATCAGTGATTCCCATGCTAGCTTTGTCATTGCATACCAGTAGACAACCCAGGAAACTTTCAAACCTCCATTTAAAAATTTAAAAAAAGGTCATACGATTTCAAGTACTAGAATTCAGAGTGCTGTGATTCTAAAAACATTAGTCTGTTTTCCTCTATTCAGATGGGAAATATTCTAGAAAGGATTTTGGCCTTAGCATCAGAATCAATCATAACATTATTATTATTTTATTGTTCCTATATCTGGTAGTTCTTAAATGATTATAATGAGGATTTTCTTTATTGTCCTTCTTTCAGTAGATAGTATTTTCCTTTTGCTACAATTATTACTGCTAACATTAGCTAATACCAATAATTATTGCTACTAATACTAGCTAATACTATCTACATATGTTAGAACCATTGTAACTTCTTTCTTAGATACCATCTTAAGTCTTAATAATATATCAGTGAAAGTATTATTATTATTCTCAATTTTAGATTAGAAATTGGGTTGGTTGGAGTGACCAAGTAATATTATTTTCAACATCAAAATGCCTTCCCAAGTAGCACAGTGGTAAAGAATCAGCCTGCCACTGCAGGAGACCCAAGAGACATGAGCTTGATTCCTGGGTTGGGAAGATTCCCTGGAATGGGAAATGGCAACCCACTCCAGTATTCTTGCCTGGAAAATTTCATGGACAGAGGAGTCTGGCAGGCTACAGTCCACTGGGTTGCAAAGAGTTAGACATGACTGAGCACCACACATGGTTCATGGTCCATGATCAAGCCCAGTCTTGAAACTACATTGTCTGAATTCAGAGCTTTTGTTTTGTTCAATAGTTTATTATATATAGAAATGCAAACCTTAGACTTCCAAAGTTGTATAGAAGTACCAATTATAAGATACCTTATGTGTATACTTTGTTCTGATACAAACCTAAACTAGAAGTTTTTCATACCAAAGGAGGAACAGAGAATCTATTAGTAACTGAATGCCTCCTGTGTGAATAAACACACTCTAGTCACTTTAGTAAACATCTCAAATGTCTCACAACAAACATTGGAATCATTTATTATCATCTATTATTTTATGTGAGAAAACCGAGGCACAAAAAGGTTAATTGTCAGTTATCCTTTGAAAAGCCCATGGTGTTCATCTAGAAAGGATGATGGATAGATAACCTCTTATGTAGGAGAAAGACTCAGTAAGTAGATGAGAAGACCAAAAGGATTTAGTTAATAAAATTTTGAAAACTTCACTGAAGTCTTCTATATGAAAGTGAACAAGCAACACCTACAGCTCAATTACAGAAAAATAAATGACCCAATCAAAAAATGGGCCAAAGAACTAAATAGACATTTCTCCAAAGAAGACATACAGATGGCTAACAAACACATGTAAACATGCTCAACTTCACTCATTATCAGAGAAATGCAAATCAAAACCACTATGAGGTACCATTTCACACCAGTCAGAATGGCTGCGATCCAAAAGTCTATAAGCAATAAATGCTGGAGAGGATGTGGAGAAAAGGGAACCCTCTTACACTGTTGGTGGGAATGCAAACTAGTACAGCCACTATGGAGAACAGTGTGGAGATTCCTTAAAAAACTGGAAATAGAACTGCCCTATGATCCAGCAATCCCACTGCTGGGCATACACACTGAGGAAACCAGAATTGAAAGATACACGTGTACCCCAATGTTCATCACAGCACTGTTTATAATAGCCAGGACATGGAAGCAACCTAGATGTCCATCAGCAGATAAACGGATAAGAAAGCTGTGGTACATATACACAATGGAGTATTACTCAGCCATTAAAAAGAATACATTTGAATCAGTTCTAATGAGGTGGATGAAACTGGAGCCTATTATACAGAGTGAAGTAAGCCAGAAAGAAAAACACCAGTACAGTATACTAACGCATATATATGGAATTTAGAAAGACGGTAACAATAACCCTGTATACGAGACAGCAAAAGAGACACTGATGTATATAGAACAGTCTTTTGGACTCTGTGGGAGAAGGAGAGGGTGGGAAGATTTGGGAGAATGGCATTGAAATATGTATAATACCATATATGGAATGAGTTGCCAGTCCAGGTTCGATGCACGATACTGGATGCTTGGGGCTGGTGCACTGGGAAGACCCAGAGGGATGGTATGGGGAGGGAGGAGGGAGGAGGGTTCAGGATGGGGAACACATGTATACATGTGGTGGATCCATTTCGATATTTGGCAAAACCAATACAATAGTGTAAAGTTTAAAAATAAAATAAATAATAAAAAAAAAAGAAAGTGAAAGTCACTCAGTCATGTCCGATTCAGGGACCCCAGGACTGTAGCTCATGAGACTCCCCTGTCCATGGGAATTCCTAGGAAATAACACTAGAGTGGGTTGTCATTTCCTTCTCCAGGGAATCTTCCCGACCCATGGATTGAACCTGGGTCTCCTGCATTGCAAGCAGATTCTTTACCATCTGAGTCACCAGGGAAGAGAATTTTATAACTAGAAATCCTGATTCTTCTTCCACTCTATAATGGATCATCACAATTCATTTTGCTTCTTAGATATTTCCTGTTTATGCATTTTTAACATATCCCATAAATATGTAAATAGTCTTTAATAATGAAGTAAGAACACATCTATACTGTGTTGATCAAGTAATTTTTTTTCTCTTTTTGTAGATTCTTACATTTATGACACCACCTACTATGTGTCAGATGAAAGCAGGTTCCTAAAATCTGACAGTAACTGGCAAAATGAGGCAAGAGTTTATGTTGTTATATTTAAAATATTAATATACCAATATTTATCAAATAATGTTATAAATTTATCATTAAGTTATAATCAAAAAGTAGGGATAGAATATATGCTTATCATTCAAACTATTACTTTAATTTAAGCAAAATATTATTTTCTCTGGTCTGTGTCTTAATTCTTATGCACATTTTGACATTTGATCTTGTATATTCTTGTTTTCAGTTCTTCTAAAACTCTGTGATACTAGAAATGCATAAGTACTTATATATCTGTAAGTATGTACCTGTGTCTATGCTTTTGTCTTTCTA
Organism: Bos mutus; assembly: GCF_027580195.1. NCBI lineage: Eukaryota > Metazoa > Chordata > Mammalia > Artiodactyla > Bovidae > Bos > Bos mutus. The sequence continues at coordinate 63,884,208 of NC_091628.1, read as the reverse complement.
GACCTGATAAATTATTCCTGGGCCGCAGTAGAATGGAAAACTTGGAAAACATATCCACCATAACCAATATGTCTCCTCCTTGGATAGTATACATTCTTCTAGATTCTCATTTTTCTTTATATTTTTAAACTTATAAGCAGAGACTTTTCTTTCATTCCTTCCTTAATCTCTTGATTTTTTCATGAAAGGATTAGTTTAATGGTTGTTGTTCAGTTGCTCAGTCATGTCTGGCTCTGTGTGACCCCATGGACTGCAACACACCAGGCTTCCCTGTCCTTCACCATCTCTTGGAGTTTGTTCAAACTTACGTCCATTGAGTCGGTGATGCCATCCAACCATCTCAACCTCTCTCATCCCCTTATCCTCCTGCCTTCAATCTTTCCCAGCATCAAGGGCTTTTCCAAGGAGTCTGCTTTTCCAAGGAGTCTGGCATTTGGCAATGCCAATGAATGTTCAAACTATTCTACAATTGTGCTCATTTCACATGCTAGCAAGGTAATGCTCAAAATCCTTCAAGCTAGACTTCAGCAGTATGTGAACCGGGAACTTCCAGGTGTACAAGCTGGATTTAGAAAGGGCAGAAGAACCACAGATCAACTTGCCAACATCCAATGGATCCTAGAAAAAGCAAAGGAATTAAAAACAAATCTACTTCATTGACTATGCTAAAACCTTTGAATTTAAGGATTAGAAAATGTACTTATTTAAAAAATCAAAGAAAACCAATGATTATTATGTTGGACTTCAAAATTTATAAGGTGTGGCAGTAAATGTTAAAAAAAAATGTAGAACAAGTGTGAGTCTCTGTTTTACTTTTCTTAACTTGAAGTTTTATAAAATTTTTGTGCTTATGTGTATACTGCTTAGTAACTACCAACATCTAAGTAGCCCACAGTTGAGGATGCATTAAAAAAGAAAGAAGAAACATTACCATGTCCACTTCCCTCCTCATGCATTAAGGAAAAATGTTTGGCAATATTACTTATGGACTTAGACTCATTAACAGAAGAAAGTAAACCTATGCATTTTGTTAAAGATCTGAGAGAATCACAATTTCTTTTCAATTAATATGTAGCTATCTGTTTAGGTCCTAATGTGTAGTGAATTAGTTAATAAAAATATTTAACTTAATTCTTCAGAAATTTTGCAACTAATTCAAAGAGTGCCAATAGTGAAAGAAAAATCATTGGTTTACGTACATCTTCCTTTCTCCCCTCCCTCTCCTCTTCCCCAGTTTCCTCCCTGCCCCCGTCTTTCAATAATCATTCATAACAGGCTTCACACTCTGTCTTAATAAAAATCATATATAACTGGGCTTCCTAGGTTTCACAGTGGTAAAGAATCTTCCTGCTAATTCAGGAAACACAAGAGATGTGGGTTCGATCCCCGAGTCAGGAAGATCCCCTGGAGAAGGAAATGGTGACCTACTCCAGTACTCTTGCCTGGAGAAACCCCATGAGCAGAGGAGCCCGGGAAGCTACAGTCTATGCTGTCCCAAAGAGTCAGACAGGACTGAGCGCACATGCACAGATAGGTAATTTAAAAAATAATTACTACAGATTTACTGATGTTTAAAATCTCTGCCTTATAAAGTACCTTATGCTCTGCACTGATGAGGACTTATTCTGGCTGCTTATGAGATGCTTAAGTAATTTAAGTGAAATTATTTCTTTCGCACAGTAATGTCAGAGGGAGGTTCCTCCACTATGTATAACCTCCATTCCCAGAGTCACGACAAAGTCTACGGTGACTGCTTCACCTGCAGGTTTGCTTGTTTATATTCCAAACAGCAAGAGGAATTAGGAAGAGAAAGTCACACACTTACCTTCAACGGTAACTCCTGGATATTGAATTCACCATTTTTATTTACATTCCATTTTCCACTGTCACACCAAGCCTTAATAGTGTCTGCAGAATGATGTAAACATTGTGTATTATCAACCAAGTTCCCAACTGATCGTTGGCTCTGCTAATTCTTTAGAAAACAATAAAACAACTTTTGACTTGCCCTATCTCTATCACAAAACCAAACAGCTTAATGAATACTAGTAAGTAAAATTGTTACTTGAGTTTTAGTTAATACTGATTTATAGATTGCGTTGTTCTAATCATAAAGCTGTAACAGTCAGCCATTTGTTTTATACTATTAGCTATAAGATATTTTCTAGATGTGTGATTAATAATGTACCAAGGCCAAAACACCCTTGCTGAAAGATTATAAGTTACTTCAATAAGCTAGTGTTATATCTCGCAATATTATCCTTTTTTCCCTGAATTTTATAACAACAGTGAGTCCTTATAAGTCGAAGAACATTATTAGATTTTATATTTTGGAAATGTGTAAATATTTTGGAAATTGTGTAAATATTTATTTTTTAGAGTGATTTCTCACCAACTTAATCTCCCAAAAGATTATTATATAGTAATTTCAACACCTTAAAAAGAAAACACAAATCAAGACAGTTGCTCTCCAGATGGGCTAATAAAAAATAATGTAATGATTCATCACACTTTCCCACCACACGTGCTGACTTATCTGTAGTTATTCTTGACTTTACTATGCATTATGAGTCAAAATGACTAATGCAAACAGGTGCAACAAATGGCAGCTTAATGCACAAACATGAGGAATTAGAGTCACAGTGCCTGATCTAACCATTTAACATGAGGAGTAACCTCAAAATAAAAGCAGCCTTGTTACTATATATCAATGGATTTTAAAAGTATATTATTTTCTTCTTCTGTGTAAGTTTTCATTAATTTATTAGAATAAGAATTTATTTTTATCACATAATTTTCCAACATAAGTAAAACACATGAGATAATGGAACATAGAAACTTAACATCTTAGTCTTTTAAAAAAATATATTAGCTACATATGAGACAGATCTCTTTATCATAATAGTTATATAAAATATTATATATAAATATTAATAAAATACAAATAATTTCAATCCCCCCAAGTTATACCTGGTTGTCACTAGTGAGACACTACTTCTGGTTCCTGTGTGGTAGAGTTTCTATGATAATTCTAAGATTTTCACATTTCAAACATCATCATTACTAATGATGAAATTTAAGGAACCTGCAGTTTAGCCCCGTTGCTGATCTACACTCCACTTTGGGAATAAGGCATAGATCCCACAAGCCTAGCGATTAGCAGCCTGGAGTGTACACGACACCTAGTCAATGTGATCTATATGCTCCTCTGTTCTTGGCACGTAGTTCTGTTTACAGTTGGGGTTTGAGCATGCTGCAAAATCCCAGCCAAGAGAATGGCTGCACATTGTATGAAATAGCAAGCCAGTGCTTCAAAGAAGCTATTCCTCCTCTAAATTTTCTCCTCCATTCTCTGAGTAGATGATTCTGAAAAAAGGTCATAGTAGTCGACAGAGCATGTGATGGAAACAGCCTCAAGACCTGACCGCCCGGGCTGGACAAGGTCTACCTGGTGTCCTGTAACAGGATTATCAGTAGAGTGGAAATGTACTTCACCACACTTAGTGCTTATACTATTTAGGTCTCTTTGTTACTGCAGCCTGTCCTGCTTTAGCTAAAACATGGCCAAACATCCTTTTTAAGGTTAAGCTTTTACTTCAGCTCTCTTTCTGACTACTCCAAATGCATTAGCTTTACTCTGAATGGACCAAAGTGTGTCTGTCTGAGATTAGAGATGACACAATTAAAACAAAGTAAAAATAAAGTTTTCTAGTGTAAAAATACACAGTGTAAAATATAGGATTAAGTAATAAGTATTTATCTTCCAAGTACTTGCATTAACACATAAACACAAAATGTTTATGGTTTTAAACTTTTCCTACACATTTAAGACATTAAGCAGCCTACTGAATTTTTAACAAATATATACAAGTATTTCTCTTCCAACTATTTGCATTACCATATGGACATAAAGTGTTTATGGTTTTAAACTTGCCTACAAATTTAAGACGTTAAAAAGCCTAGTGAATTTTTAACAAAATATAAAATGTATATGGTACCATAGCAAGTGTTAAGAAATTTTGTCTTGCTAATTATTCAATTATCACTGAATTAAAATATTAATATCTAAGAAATCTTAAAAAATACAACTCTATTTTTCAGTAGAGACCATCATTAAAAGAAAATTCTTCTGGATTTGTTTCCAAATATAAGATCCACAGAAATGAATTTTTATAAATATAGTATAAGGGGCTCTTTGTTTGAAATTGACCCTTTCTTGTTTATCGATTGATATTTTATAGAAAATATCTTCATTTATTATAATGATCCTTTCATATGTAGTATTCTATTTGGACCTATCTTCTCCTAAAAATACTCAAAACTTATTAATATCAACAATTAAAAATCAGAAAATTGGGAACAGGTTATCCCATTAATATTTTTTCTTATAGGAATATATAGTGAGATGGTAGTAGTCAAAAAGGCAAGGAAAGCCAAACATAAATTGAGAGTGACTTATAATAATGCATTTGCTTTTCTCAGTCAAACGTTTCAAACTAGAGGATATGTTAGTAACTGTACTTTATTTTTCATAATTTTTACATAGACATCTTAACAATCATTGTGATTGTTTGCATTTGGGTATTTAACTCACAAGTTAAATCTATAACATTGCAAATGCATGCTTGCTCAGTCGTGTCCAACTCTTTGTGATCCTATGGACAGTAGCCCGCCAGGCTCCTTTGTCCATGGAATTTTCCAAGCAAGAATAGTGGAGTGAATTGCCATTTCCTATTCCAGGGGATCTTCCTGACCCAAGGGTTGAACTTGCATTTCTTACATCTTCTGCATTGGCAAGCAGATTGTTTACCACTGCAGCACCCGGGAAGCCCAAATACCTTTTATATATTGCCGATGAAAAATTTCCTTTTTTATTAATACTCCTAATAATATGTATGAAACCGCTGACAGCTTTTGAGGCCCACTCCTCCCTTTTCCTCTCTTGCCTCATTCAGACAAACCAGTACGAGAGTCCAGTATTCCCTCCTTTGATGCTGGAAGTGCAGACCACACAAGCCAGGGCCAGCGGAAATCTTTCCTATCCTCAATAAAAGCCAAAGCTGGTGTTCCTCTTGGGTCACTCCAAGCATTTTTAAACCTTCTTGGGTGCTACCCAGCTCTCTCCAGAAAAATATGATGACATGAGTCATACAAACTTTTCTTACCCTTGTGTACTGTAGATATTGTCATCTTTGGAAAGGGCTCCATCGCACATTATGGGGTGAGCACAAAACAGTGTGTTTTTGTTTTACTTATAACGTGCCCATATCTAGAATAGTAAATCATTTATCAAAGTTAGATCATACTTTATCTGTCATAGAAAAAAATTATTTTATGGAAATATGCCAATACTAACCCATCCCCTTCTAAGTAAGTATTATGGCCCTTATCTATCTGCTTTTATGAAGGGCTATAAAGTAGAAATAATAGTGTCAAATACATTGATCTGTCTCCAAGCCATTTTGCAATGAAAAATGCTTCTGTATAAATTAAATTTAACATAAGTTAAAACTTACTGCTCTATCAAAGGAAAAACAAAAACTAATAAACAGAATAGCCTTCTACTGTTTATTGCTAAAATGCTGCATTTTTGGTAAATAATCTTAAATTAATGCCTCCTTATTAGGATGACAGTATATTTCATTGTTTAAATAGGGCAGTTTTAATAGTGAAAGGGTACATTAACAGTTTGCCAAGATTATATGGATAAATTAGGACTGTTTCTGACAAATTATAGCACATTTTCTACTGATGTGTTGTAACAGGAAGTAGAAAAAGGTCAGTTGATCTGCAGCTAGATCTAACTGTAAAACCTAGAATTATAAAGCTTCCTGAAGAAAACAATAGACAATTAAATATCTATATATAGGAAATTTTATAAATGTAAGCTATATTTACATGATTACATAACTTACTCCTCTCTAGAATAAAGATGTATCACCAGAGATAATCTCAAAAATATAATATTTAGTAAAAACCAGCAAATGAACAGGTCAAACCATGACAGTTCATACTATATAGTATCATAATCTCAGATTTTAAAAATATGTGAAAAATAAGAGTCTATATTCATTAACAAAAACCAAAACCACACAGTGTTCTAAATTACTATCAGCTGGAAAGATAATTCCCTAGATTGTAAGTATAAAAGGTATATGGAAATAAAGTTTCATAACCTAGCAGTGGGCTCATTTTCCCTGATAGACTTCAGAACAGTTTGTAATTCTTTAAGCACTCCAGGTTTATTCATTTGAAAATTTGCACTTCATTAGTCCCCGTCTAGATAGCATTCACTGTCTTGATCACCTGGTGAAAGAGATGAAGCTCTAACATAAGCTCATCTGTTAATATTTTAAAAGTCTTTGCTGTGTGAATCCTCCATTTTCTCTGCTTCCATAGCTCCTACAGTACTTAGTGTATTGTCATTACTCAGATCCCAACTAAAACATGGAATCTTTGAGAGAAGAATGATGATATATGCATCATTATAAGCCAGCACAATGTGTGAAACACAGAAGTCTACTGATAAATGCTGAAAAAAATAAATTACAGATTTTTTTAATGGAGTTAAGTCTGCTGTTGATCCAGGTCAAAGATTTCATGTACAACTCAACAGTAGGTCCTAGTAAAATCAGGTAGTTACTATAAGAACAGGACCAGAATTGTACTTCAATATGCTGTGATTTGCTGCAAAATGTTCCTTAAGTAAACAATAAATTAGCTATCTAGGCTTATCTTATTCTGAACTTATAATTTTTTTTTCCATATAATATACCACATTAAACAAAGGGGTTTCCCAGGTGGCTGTGTGGTAAAGAATCTGCTTGCCAATGCAGAAGACTCAAGTTCTGTCCCTGGGTTGGGAAGATCCCCTGGAAAAGGACATGGCAACCCACTCCAGTATTCTTTCCTGGAGAATCCCATGGACAGAGGAGCCTGATGGGCTACAGTCCACTGGATTGCAAAAGAGTAGGACCCTCACTTGAGTTCAGTTCAGTCACTCAGTCGTGTCCGACCCTCAGCGACCCCATGGACTGCAGCCTACCAGGCCCCTCCATCCATGGGAGTTTCCAGGCAAGAGTACTGGAGTGGGGTGCCATTGCCTTCTCCGAGATTTTTCAGAGGGATACGGAAAAGCAATGGAGCATGGGAAATCTTGAAAACACCCATTTCTACTTTCTTTTTTATCTTACACAAGAAGAAAGTGAAGTGAAGTCGCTCAGTCGTGTCCAACTCTTGGCGACCCTGTGGACTGTAGCCTACCAGGCTTCTCCGTCCATGGGATTCTCCAGGCAAGAACACTGGAGTGGGTTGCCATTTCCTCAGAAGGAGACATGGAAATGTTGAGTACACATCATAAGGTCACGAGTTTAATGACTGGCAAAAATAGGTCCAGGACCCATATCATGTGATCTCAACCCACTATACAGTCAAGTAAAAACTGCATTTTCTTTATTTCTTTCACTCTTCAGCACTGAATTTGTTTCTCTATAGAGCCGTTTAGCATTGATATACTATTCAATAGTAAATATCCAGGATTTTTTTCTAGTATATTTTTTTCCAGTGTATTTTTAACATAGTTAAATAATTCATCGAACATCAAATTACTGAAGCACATTATGTAATAATCATTTAGAGTACACTGATTTGGAAATGTTTATTATTTATATTAAATAATAGTAGAGAGCGATTTGAATTTGGTTTTTGGAATGTTTTTTATGCTGTAGAGTGTACACAAGGGAAATGAAGCTGGGCAGGCTTCACACTAATTTGAATAGGAAGCTGTAATTTTGGAAGTGTAAATGTAAAATTTATATCTAGGTCAAGCAATTCAAACACTAAGTAGAATAGTAACAGGGATGGGGAAGGGCAACGTGCAGGCTGAATAGTGAAGTTTCAGTGATATAAAAGAACACCAGAAAAAAAGATGTATTCTCTTTTGCTTTCTGCCAGCAGCACAGCTTAGATTGCCACAGGTTCTAAAACAAAACAAAAACCCAGAAAAAGGAATAAAAATTTGCCTGAAGAATAAATAAATAGAAAACAATTCTATCCCTTAATTCAGAAGCTATTTACACATTTTAATCTATGTTTTAGCATTGTATACATGCTGCTTTTAAGAAGCCAATTTTGTGTTCTGTAAGTGAGTAATCAGTGAAGGAAATACAGAATAGAAATGTTTGTTCAGTGTTCCAAGTTTGATTGAAGGAAATAGAACTATGACTTTTATCACTGTTCATTTGAGTTATAATCTTGTTAAAAAAATCAGTACTATAATGCTAACTTTAAATGTTTCTTCTATCTCTTGTTGGAGACATGGTCAAAAATATTTTCTCCCAATACCTTTTCTGATTAAATTTCCACACATAGAGACCCAATCATAACCAGAAGAGTGAAACCTCTTGCCCTAATTCAGTTAGAATTCTAAATAGCTATTTCATAGAAATTGATGTCACATTAACTGGATTTAAATATCTCCATCTCAAATATCTTTTACATTTAACTCAATGGATATGTTGTTCAGTCCTTAAAAGAGTAATAGAAAGTGAAGTCACTCAGTTGTGTCTGTGTATTTGCGATCCCATGGACTGTAGCCCACCAGGCTCCTCTGTTCATGGAGTTCTCCAGGCAGGAATACTGGAGAGCCATTTCCTGCTCTAGGGGATATTCCCAACCCAGGGATCAAACCCAGGTCTCCTGCATTACAAGCAGACTCTTTACCATCTGAGCTACTAGGGAAGCGCAATAGAAGAAAGTTATGAAATATTAAATGCTTAGCCCTGCCTAAGACCGTATCAACTGTCTGTAACATTTGAAGAACTTCTGAACTGTAGTGTGGCAGAAACCTGGGAGTACACTGCTCACATGGAGGGGAGAAGCTGTTGTGTGTGTGGAGCAGAATTAGCTGAGAGACCCAGTTGCCATACCTCCAGGATTCATTGCAGCACTCCAGCCAAGGTCGTGCGATCCTTGGGCTGTTCCAGTCAGCCAGTGATTGAGAACCGCAGAGGTTCTAGAGCTGAGCCCTTCCTGTCCAGTGTTGAACTCCTCAAATAGGCAGTCTTTGTTTGGACCTCTCCCTTTGCCTGATCCAGCTTTCTCAGAGCTGCACTGCAGTGGGAAGCTTTCCTCTCCTTCTTCCTTCCCAGGTCCTCTTCAATGGAACCAGACCTGATGCACATTCAGAACTCTCCCTGACGAATTCTGAAACAGGAGGGAAGCGGGCAGAGCACAACCAAGGACCTGACAAAAACTGGTTAGAACCAACCTGATCTAAGATGGTGGAAGATTTGACTTCCAGTGGACCTTGAGCCACATGACACCCTCATTGTAATACATTAGCATGCTGAATGACAGACCCACCAGCTCCATGATAGTTCCAAGACTGACAAAGATCAAAAAGTGGACAGTGGCCCAGTTCCTGAAATTCTTGACTGCTTCTCCTAAATAGTTGGAATAATCCTTCAGCTCATTTGTCTATGAGATTAGCCAGCTCATAAAAACTAACCACCCCATATTTGGTAGCCTGTTGCTTTCTGAGATCGCTCACACATCTGGAGTGTGCTTCTCTCTAAGTAAACCCACTTCTTACTTATCACTCTCAGTTCAGTTCAGTCACTCAGTCATGTCTGACTCTTTGTGACCCCATGGACTGCAGCACGCCAGGCTTCCCTGCCCATCACCAACTCCCGGAGATTGCTCTAACTCATGTTCATCAAGTAGGTGATGGCATCAAACCATCTTATCCTCTGTCCCTTAATAAATTTATCTCTTATCACTTTGTCTCTCACTAAATTCTTTCTGCCAGGAGGCATCAAGAATCTCAAATTCACTGGAACAATTGTATCTCCTCCCCCTTTTATAATTTATAGTGAAAGTCACTCAGTCATGTCCAATTCTTCGCAAGCTCATGGACTGTGAAATGCTCTGGGCCAGAATACTGGAGAAGGTTCCCTTCTCCAGGGGATCTTCCCAACCCAGGAATCAAACCCAGTTTTCCCACATTTCAGGTTGATTCTTTACCAGCTGAGCCACCAGGTAAGCCTAAGAATACTGGAGTGGGCTGCCCATCCCTTCCACAGTGGATCTTCCTGATCCAGAAATTGAACCAGGGTCTCCTGCATTGCAAGCAGATTCTTTACCAGCTGAGCTACTAGAGAAGCCCATTTATACTTTATAGGAATATTCAAATACACATTTAAAAATTCTGATGCAGTCTTGGTACTTGTTTTCTAGAGAAGCTAAACTAACACATACACATATATACACACATATTAAATATCAAAGAAAATTGGGGAAAAAAGTGAAAAATTCACAATTAATTCAGACATAATACAGAAAATCAACAAATATATAACTCTTATACGAGGCTGTGAGTAAGGAACCCAAATCTGAGACAATCGGGGCTATGAATAGACTTTGTAACAGCAATGGCAAGAACAATTCACTTTTAAAAAGGTTATTCCATGTGTCATTTCTTTATTTGAAAATTGTCAGGCTCATATATTTAACTTGGACTAATACTGCAAGATTAGCTTGGTAAATAAATAGGATAATTGTCTTGGATGTTCTAGAGTGAATTTTCATGTCTGAGAGAGAACTAGGATAGAGTCCTACTTAAGCTTACTGGGCTGCTATGATTGGGCAAAGAGACATCTCTTCCAAAATTACATCTCCATATATAAACTACTAATAATACAAATCATGCCCAGCTTCATTTCCCTCTGAATTTTCAGTTACGTCATTTTAGGGGAAAAATTACAGTTTTCGTAGAAAATAATTATGTTTTAAAATGTTAACATAATTATTTTCTACGAAAACTGTAATTTTTCCCCTAAAATGACAGTCAAGAATTTAAAATATTTCTGAAAACCTACAATACAAAAAGAGGAAACTTAAAATGGGTAACTGGAGGAAAACAAACTTTACGATGGAGATAAGGCAAATTATGTGTGCTCATATTTTTAAGTACACATGTGTGTATTAAATAATCATTTAATATAACTTTTTATTAGTATATTCAGAAAGGTGATGTAAGATACTTTATCTGTTAACCCAGGCAAGATTATTTTGGAGTTAAAAAATGTGGAAACTAAGTTATACACTGTTACATATAATAAAACCAAGACTTGAGTGAGCTCAAAAATAAAACTTTATCTTTCCTAATCTCTTCAGATCTCTCTAGAATGTCTAAATAACTCTCAGATTAAGAAGTGGTTTCCAGGGTTTGGGGTAGGGGGGACACACATTCAGCTTGCTCTTAGGAAAACATGGTGTAACAGTAAAGCCGAAGTGTGTAATTCCAAAACTCTTGGTTGAAGTCCCACACAATTTGATTATAACTGTGCCTATGAACTATTCAAACAGACAAGCCTATGAAGATAGTCAGGATGTGGCACACATATCTCCATTAATTCTTAAGATTACTAAGAATCTCATAATGGAGTAAGTGAAAGTCACTTAGTCATATCTGACTCTTTGCAACCACATGGACTGTAGCCTGTCAGGCTCCTCTGTCCAGGCAAGAGTACTAGTGTGGGTAGCTATTCCCTTCTCCAGGGGATCTTCCCAACCCAGGGATCAAACCAAGGTCTCCCACATTACAGGCGGATTCTTTACCATCTGAGCCACCAAGGAAGCTCCCTCTCATAATGGAATGAACTCCAATAAAAATTATGGAAAACTCACAGTGTTTAAGAAAGCTGTGATAGTACACACACTGTTACTTGAACTAAAAGTTGGAAGAGTCTATACAAAGTAAACAGATGCTTTGGAGCCCCAAACTACTAAGGGCAGTAAAGAGACTGAGAAAAATCACTCTCTTGCAAATGTGGGTGACATTTTATATTAAGGGAATTTTAATGCAAACAGTGGAACCCAAAGCCCACAGGACGATGGAGCACTAATTGAGAAACTGGCAACATATGTCAGCTTGGATTTCAAATGTGCCACTCTCCTTCTCTTGCCTGGAGGACCCCATGGACAGAGGAGCCTGGCAGGCTACAGTCCAGGGGGTCGTAAGAGCCAGACACCACTTAGCTAAATCACCACCACTGACTGTTGAATGCTCTGTGCCTCTTCCCTGCTTCCCCTTTGGAATGAGAGTGTCTATGGCAGTTACGTTATATTGATCCCACTATTGAATGTTGAGATGAGCAGGAGTAAATACCTTGACAGGACTTCTGACTGAAAGGAACAGTATTCAGGGAGTACTACCCCAAAAGTTATATGCAAGAAGCCTCATTGGTCCCTGACTCTGAATTAGATGACAGGATCCTAAACCTCAAGCCTGACACTAATGCAATCCATAAGACTTTTGAGGATCTTAAGTGGTATGGATTTTAAAACACACGTGGGAAGAAAGTAAATTACTTGTGGTCAGAAAGCTAACTGTGACTTTTTAAATACTTGATAGACCACTTGATACCTCTTTCATCAATATGGAGGTCTAATTTGCCTTTCTTTGAATATGAACTGGTTTTAGCAATTCACTTTTAACCACTGGAAGGTAGCTGATTGATATTGTGTGACTTGAGAGGCCTGTTAGCAAAAACAGCTTCTACCTGTTTTGTTCTGTTGAGATAGTTGTTTTGTTTTACTTTTCAAGTGGCCATGGATTACATATCCAATTTTCCTGCTGCTGCTGCTGCTGCTACTAAGTCACTTCAGTCGTGTCCAACTCTGTGCGACCCCATAGACAGCAGCCCACCAGGATCTCCTGTCCCTGGGATTTTCCAGGCAAGAATACTGGAGCGGGTTGCCATTTCCTTCTCCAATGCATGTAGACATGCTAAGTCGCTTCAGTCTTGTCTGACTCTTTGCAACCCCATGGACAGCAGCCCACCAGGCTCCTCCATCCTCAGTACCCTCCAGGCAAGAATACTGGAGTGGGTTGCCAGTTATCCTAACTTATGCTTTCCTGGTAGCTCAGTCGGTAAAGAAGCTGCCTGCAGTACAATTTAATCCCTGGGTTGGGAAGATCCCTTGGAGAATGAAATGGCATTCCGTTCCAGTTTTCTGGCCTGAAAAATCCCATGGACAGAGGAGCCTGGTGGGCTACAGTCCATGGGACACAAGAGTCAGACACCACTTAGCTAATTTCACTACATTTCAACAGTTAAAACAGCATAAATCATATTCTCCGAGGTTCAGTGAACTAAGGCAAGGAACGTGTATCTTGGCAATATTGCTTTCAGTTAATTAATACAATGTGATTTGTGATGAAGGTGGCCATGGATCTGAATGCAGGAGCATAGAGACTAAAATGCGTGCTGCCTAGTAGGCAAATAATAATAATTTGCTGACTCAATCAATGCACATATGCTTGGTAGAGACCTAAGGGCATTTGATATGGTAAAAGTTTATATAAATAGGGAATGAGCTGGAAATGCCTGCATCATACAAAAATTAAGAGTTATCTGTATTTTGAACTTTACAATTCTTTACAGAGTTTCATTTTATTATTTTTCTTTTTAATGTGTTAATTAATAAATTCTAGCACAGGAATTGAATCAGAATATGCTATTAACTTACCTATCAATATTTATTTGACTGCTAAATTTTAACTTAAGCTAAAAGAGTGGATTTGTGAATCATGTGACTTACCACACATGCATGAACAATTTGGAGTCTAATACAGCAAAGTAAGAATAAGTAATCATTATTTAGCCAAGAGACTAAATAAATAATAGAGAAGTGTCCTGATTCTGATCTTTATACATATTCTTCCTTTTTGGACTTCCCTGGTGGCTCAGATGGTAAAGAATCTGCCTGTAATGAAGGAGATATGGGAGACCTGGGTTGGGAAGATCCCCTAGAGAAGAGAATGACAACCCACTCGAGTATTCTTGTTTGGAGAGTTCCTTGGACAGAGGAGCCTGGTGGGTTAGAGTCCATGGAATTGCAAAAAGGTGGACATGACTGAGTGACTAACACTTTCACTTTTCCCTTTTCTCCACTAAAGGATAATAGATGACAACTTAGAAGAACCAGTACATTTGCAAGTTTCTCTGATTACCTCTCATAAATCTTCATATTGGCAGCTGGAGATACCAGAAACATAAGGTTTTAAATAAAGTGCAATATTTCTCCACACAAAAAGAAAATATAATCTGACTGTTTAACTCCCAAGTTTCTAGTTCTGACAAAGATCCTATTTTAAACAAAACAAAGAGCTCTTTCAGTGTTGTTGATTATATAAAAATCAAATAAAATGAGCAAACCTGTATAAATATCCATTTTATGTGTTAATGTTCGTAAAAGGGAGCCGATTTCTCCAGTTTTGATTGTTTCCATTATGCAGTGAAAGAAACACTCCAGAGAAATGAAAAGATTTCTAACACAAAGTACACGGTGTGAGTACATTCGGCTGACCACAGGATACTGCTACATCTCTGCTGGATTAAAACTTCAAACCCATTAAGCAGAGCAGAAGCACTGTAACTTCCCAAGGCAAAAGTTCAGCAGGGAGTGTTTCAGGATGCTTCCTACCTCTAATTTTCTCTAATAACCCAGATGCAGTTGTCATTGCTTAGGGCACAGTGGTCAATAACTGCTGTGATTCTCTGTCCCTGGACAGTCAGATAAGAACCTATTTTCTCCATTAATTGGTGAAGCAGCAGTGACTCTGAGGGAGGGTGGGGGAAAGAAGAAAGGCTGATTTAAAATATATGATGATATGTTTTCATTCTGAAGTCAGGAAAGATTACGTTAGGGAAGCTATGTATGGTGCTGTGTCACCTTTGAACCCTCGGTGTTCCCTGCTGATTATAGCTAGCTCTAAGGTGGGATAAAACAAATTAGTCACATTTTGTGAGACTGACACTTTCATCTCTTGCCATATGGGATAACTGAAGAACTAACTAGGGAATGCTTTCTAATTTTCTGGCAGTGGATTTAGCAAGTAGTTTTCTAAATGCAATAATCTTTGAAGGCCATGTAATGAAAACATTTTCTGAATCACTGTAACAGACAAACTGCTTTAGAAAAACAATAGTTTTTATCTTTCTCTCCATACACTACCCACAATTTTACTATCTCTGTGATAACTTTTATGTATATGTATGTGTACTATCTAATATTAATTAAGCAGTAATTATTAATTGCTGATCATGCTGCCACCTATATCCTATTCCCAGAGTGGAATTAGTGAGGCAGTTTAAACACTGGCATTTTGGGGGTCAATAGTTTTATAGACAGACACATGTATTTTAATAAATACTGATCCACAAACTGAAAATAATTCCTTTTTCTGATTTGTATAGGTATTTACGAAATAAATATTTGTATACATATTTATGAAATAAAGAGCTTCCTTTGTGGCTCAGCTGGTAAAGAATCTGCCTGCAGTGCAGGAGACCTGGCTTGGATCTCTGGGTTGGGAAGATCCCCTGAAGAAGGAAACTGTGACCCACTCCAGTATTCTTGCCTGGAGAACTCCATGGACTGTATAGTCGATGGGGTCGCAAAGAGTTGGACATGACAGAATGACTTTCATTTTCACTTATGAAATAGAAGTATTCACTAGAGAAAATTAGGTCAAAGGAAGGATATATACATATAGTGTAGTGTTAGTCACTCAGCTTTGTCAGACTCTGCGATTCCACAGACTGTAGCCCACCAGGCTTCTCTGTCCATGGGATTCTCCAGGCAAGAATAATGGAGTGTATTGCCATTCCCTTCTTCAAAAGATTTTCACAGTCTAAGGATAGAACCTGGATCACCTGTATTGCAGGCAGATTCTTTACCGTTTGAACTACAGGGAAGACAGATATACATATATATATTCTTAAATATATTAAAATATTTCATGTAATTCTCATACTGTTTATGGAGACTAAAGTACAAACATATATATGAAAATACTATTTTAAGTAATTATATGCTTTTTTAAAAATTATGGATAAAACACATTTATCACTATGAACAAAGCTAGTGGAGGTGATGGAATTCCAGTTGAGCTATTTCAAATCCTTAAAGACGATGCTGTGAAAGTGCTGCACTCAATATGTCAGCAAATTTGGAAAACTCAGCAGTGGTCACAGGCCTGAAAAAGGTCAGTTTTCATTCCAATCCCAAAGAAAGGCAATGCCAAAGAATGCTCAAACTAATGCAAAATAGCACTCATCTCACACGCTAGCAAAGTAATGCTTAAAATTCTCCAAGCCAGGCTTCAGTAATACATGAACCATAAACTTCCAATGTTCAAGCTGGTTTTAGAAAAGGCAGAGGAACCAGAGATCAAACTGCCAACATCCGCTGGATCATTGAAAAAGCAAGAGAGTTCCAGAAAAGCATCGATTTTTGCTTTATTGACTATGCCAAAGCCTTTGACTGTGTGGATCACAATAAGCTGTGGAAAATTCTCAAAGAGATGGGCCAGACCATCTGACCTGCCTCTTGAGAAACCTGTTAAAGGTCAGGAAGCAGCAGTTAGAACTGGATATGGAACAACAGACTGGTTCCAAATAGGAAAAGGAGTATGTCAAGGCTGTATATTGTCACCCTGCTTATTTAACTTATATAGAGAGTACATCATGAGAAATGCTGGACTGGAAGAAGCACAAGCAGGAATCAAGATTGCCAGGAGAAATGTCTGCATAACCTCAGATATGCAGATGACAACACCCTTATGGCAGAAAGTGAAGAGGAACTAAAAAGCCTCTTGATGAAAGTGAAAGAGGAGAGTGAAAAAGTTGGCTTAAAGCTCAACATTCAGAAAACGAAGATCATGGCATCTGGTCCCATCACTTCATGGGAAATAGATGGGGAAACAGTGGAAACAGTGTCAGATTTTATTTTTTGGGGTTTCAAAATCACTGCAGATGGTGACTGTAGCCATGAAATTAAAAGACGCTTACTCCTTGGAAGGAAAGTTATGACCAACCTAGATAGCGTATTAAAAAGCAGAGACGTTACTTTGCCAACAAAGGTCCATCTAATCAAGGCTATGGTTTTTCCAGTGGTCATGTATGGATGTAAGAGTTGGACTGTGAAGAAAGCTGAGTGCTGAAGAATTGATGCTTTTGAACTGTGGTGTTGGAGAAGACTCTTGAGAGTCCCTTGGACTGCAAGGAGATCCAACCAGTCCATTCTAAAGGAGATCAGTCTTGGGTGTTCATTGGAAGGACTGATGTTGAAGTTTCAGTTGAAGCTGAAACTCCAATACTTTGGCCACTTCATGAGAAGAGTTGACTCATTGGAAAAGACCCTGATGCTGGGAAGGATTGGGGGCAGGAGAAGGGGATGACAGAGGATGAGATGGCTGGATGGTATCACCAACTCGATAGACATGAGTTTGGGTGAACTCCGGGAGCTGGTGATGAATAGGGAGGCCTGGTGTGCTGCAGTTCATGGGATCGTGGAGAGTCAGACACAAGTGAGCTACTGAACTGAACTGAACTTAAAACACATTTTTAATGTATTAAACATCCATTGGCAAAGTTTAAATGGTATCAACACCCAGTCTTATAACACAATTTTAGATCTCAAAAATTACATCATTGCATTTCCAAATGGCCTAATTGTACATATTATGTGTATACATATATATAAATATTCATTACATATACATAATAATATATATAAACCCATGTATAGGTATATATGTACATATACATGCTATTTCAGTTTAGAACTTCAACTAATGCCCATTGACAGTAGTTTTTTTTTTTTTGGGCCTCGATTAGAAGGACTTGGGCCCCCCTACATGGGTCTTCCGTGAGGCATGCTATTCAGCGCTTAGAACTTCAATTCTTCCAATTTTATTTTATTTTTTAAACTTTACATTGTACAAATATCAAAATGAATCCGTTTTGGTTTTTTTCCCCATCCCGAACCCTCCTCCCCTCCTCCCTCCCCATACCATCCTCTGAGTCAGAAGGCATCATGCATTGAACCTGGACTGGCAACTCGTTTCTTACATGATATTTTACATGTTTCATTGCCATTCTCCCAAATCTTCCCACCCTCTCCCTCTCCCACAGAGTCCATAAGACTGTTCTATACATCAGTGTCTTTTTGCTGTCTCAGTACACCGGTTATTGTTACCATCTTTCTAAATTCATATATGTCTACTGTATTTATGTTTTTCCTTCTGGCTTACTTCACTCTGTATAATAGGCTCCAGTTTCATCCACCTCATTAGAACTGATTCAAATGTATTCTTTTTAATGGCTGAGTAATACTCCATTGTGTATATGTACCACAGCTTTCTTATCCATTCATCTGCTGATGGACAATAGAGTTTTTAACAGAAGTCTTTAAATAGAAAATGACTCTGTTGAGTAAATTCCATTTATAGTTCTTTTTAGAAGAAAATTTCTATTACAATTTCCCATCAGGTTTGCTCTCAATGAACTGCAGTATCAATGTACTGAAAAGTAACATTCCAGTTTAAAACATAAATACCATAGAAATCCAGCAACACTTTAAATTATTTCCAGATCTAGTATAAATAACTCTTCAGGTTTAACTGTTTCTGAATCCTGATAAACTTGATTACCCTTACTTTTTCACTCACAAAGCAACACTGCTCTACAGTAGTAACTTTATCAATATATTAACAATGTTTGTATGTGATATTTAGAGAAAATATTGATAATGAATTAGAAGTGCTCAAAAATTATCAGTAGAATTCTGTGAAATATTAATAAAATTTCATGTTAAATATTTTCACCCCATGTATGCTTTTTTCACACCATCTTAAAAGTTCTCTAAAACTATAGAACAGATAGAAAAATATTAATGTACAAAGAGAGCATTAAGGAAAATATAATAATGAATTAGTGATATTGACAACATTTTGAGGGTGGAAATAAGGTCCAAAGGTTTGTAAATCATAGCATAAATAAAAATGTTGGGACAAGAATATGGTTAAAGCCATTTAAAGAGCAGCAAACATCCTCAGGATTGTATTTCATCATCCTCATCTTCCAAAGAAGGAGTAATTTTTTAAAATTTTTTAAAAATTGATCTGTAGGTAATTTAGAATGGTATGTTAGTTTCAGGTGTACAACAAGCTGACTCAGTTACATACATATTCTTTTTCAGATTCTTTTTCATTATAAGTTATTAAAATATATTGAATATAGTTTCCTGTGCCATACAGAAGGTCCTTGTTGTTCATCTATTTTGTATGTAGTAATGTGTATATATTAATCTCAAACTCCTAATTTATCCCTCCCTACCACCTTCCCCCTTTGGCAACCATAAGTTTGCTTTTCTATGTCTGTGAGTCTATTTCTGTTTTGTAAATAAGTTCATTTACATAATTTCTTTTTTATATTTCACATAGAAGTTATGACATATGTTATTTGTCTTTCTCTCTCTGACTTAATTTAATTAATATGATAATGTCTAGGTCCATTCATATTGCTGCAGATGGCATTGTTTCATTATTTTTACTGCTGTGTAATATTTCATTGTGTATATATACCACATCTTTTTTTATCCATATCTTGGTTACTGTAAATAGTGCTGCTGTGAATACTGGGGTGCATGTATCTTTTTGAATTGGAGTTTTCTTTGCCCAGGAGTGAGATATAAAAAGTAGAGTTACCATATGATCCAGAAAAAAGTATTTTTCCTGAAAAACTGACAAAAGAGCCTCCATCGCAGTTTATTAGCACATTGGAAAGTGAATGAATCTGCATAGTCCTTCAGGACATCTTTCAAACCACTTGCTACTCCTCTTCAGTCTGGAATTCTGACAGCCAAGTAAGT
The DNA here is from genome assembly GCF_027580195.1 of Bos mutus. Classification (NCBI taxonomy): domain Eukaryota; kingdom Metazoa; phylum Chordata; class Mammalia; order Artiodactyla; family Bovidae; genus Bos; species Bos mutus. The sequence continues at coordinate 63,864,486 of NC_091628.1, read as the reverse complement.
GTACACAAGTGCTTGTGCACACTTCTTCATGCAAAAACACACATCGAGGAATAGACTGGAGTACTTCCCCTCTCCATAACCCAGGAGAATATGCTGCTGCTAAGTCGCTTCAGTCGTATCCGACTCTGGGCGACCCCATAGACGGCAGCCCACCAGGCTCCCCCGTCCCTGGGATTCTCCAGGCAAGAACACTGGAGTGGGTTGCCATTTCCTTCTCCAATGCATGAAAGTGAAAAGTGAAAGTGAAGTCGCTCAGTCATGTCCGACTCTTAGCGACCCCATGGACTTCAGCCTAACAGTCTCCTCTGCCCATGGAATTTTCCATGCAAGAATACTGGAGTGGGGTGCTATTGCCTTCTCCGACAATATTGTATAGGTTTTGCCATATATCAACATGAATCTGCCACAGCTTTATTTTTAAGGGAACGCGTAAACATCACTAGTTAAAAGACTTTTTTTTAGGAGTAGTTATGGCAACCCACTCCAGTGTTCTTTCCTGGAGAATCCCAGGGACGGGGGAGCCTGGTGGGCTGCCGTCTATGGGGTCACACAGAGTCGAACACGACTGAAGCGACTTAGAAGCAGCAGTATACAATATTGTAAAGTTAAAAAATACAATAAAAAAAAGGAAAAAAAAAGAAAACGAAAGAAAAAAAAATAAAGCTGCTTTCTGTTTAGTCACTTTGCTGAAATCAATTATTGTATAATTTGTATTCAGTTCAGTTCAGTTGCTCAGTCGTGTCCGACTCTTTGACCCCATGAATCACAGCACGCCAGGCCTACCTGTCCATCACCAACTCCCGGAGTTCACTCAGACTCACGTCCATCGAGTCAGTGATGCCATCCAGCCATCTCATCCTCTGTCATCCCCTTCTCCTCCTGTGTCCAATCCCCCCAGCATCAGAGTCTTTTCCAATGAGTCACTCTTCACATCAGGTGGCCAAAATATTGGAGTTTCAGCTTCACATCAGTCCTTCCAACGAGCACCCAGGACTGATCTCCTTTAGGATGGACTGGTTGGATCTCCTTGCAGTCCAAGGGACTCTCAAGAGTCTTCTCCAACACCACAGTTCAAAAGCATCAATTCTTCAGCACTCAGCTTTCTTCACAGTCCAACTTTCACATCCATACATGACCACTGGAAAAACCATAGCCTTGACTAGATGGACCTTTGTTGGCAAAGTAATGTCTCTGCTTTTGAATATGCTATCTAGGTTGGTCATAACTTTTCTTCCAAGGAGTTAAGCGTCTTTTAATTTCATGGCTGCAATCACCATCTGCAGTGATTTTGGAACCCATAAAAATAAAATCTGACACTGTTTCCACTGTTTCCCCGTTTTTCCCATGAAGTGATGGGACCAGATGCCATTGTTATTTTCTGAATGTTGAACTTTAAGCCAACTTTTGTACTCTCCTCTTACACGTTCATCAAGAGGCTTTTTAATTCCTCTTCAGTTTTTGCCATAAGGGTGGTGTCATTGCATATCTGAGGTTATTGATATTTCTCCCGGCAATCCTGATTCCAGCTTGTGCTTCTTCCAGCCCAGCATTTCTCATGATGTACTCTGCATATAAGTTAAATAAGCAGGGTGACAATATACAGCCTTGACGTACTCCTTTTCCTATTTGGAACCAGTCAGTTGTTCCATGTCTAGTTCTAACTGTTGCTTCCTGAACTGCATATAGGTTTCTCAAGGGGCAGGTCAAGTGGTCTGGTATTCCCATCTCTTTCAGAATTTTCCACAGTTTATTGTGATCCACATAGTCAATGGCTTTGGCATAGTCAATAATGTTAGTTATTGTTATTAATCTGTTAATGTGTCTAATTTATAAATTAAGCTTTAAAAGCAAAAATCTGTATAGGATTTGGTGCTATCTTCAGTTTCAGTCATCTACTAGGATCTCGGAACACACCCCTTGCAGATAATTGGGGGCGAGGGGACATGTCCGGTATGTTCTATTTCCAATTAGTCCCAAAACTCTCAATTAAACTGATTGATCCTGGTAATGCAGAAAAGATACATATTATTTCTGAGATTCAGATTTTTTTTCCTCTCCACTGAAAGAATCAGTATTATTTTGAGTATAGCAAAACATTTAACAGTTCTCTAATAGTCTATTCTGAAAAAAAAAAAAAGCAAAAATATTTTTCTATATAGAAGTAAACACCCTTTCAAGGGCCACACAACAGGCTATTTTAGCATGGCTTTTGCTTTCTCAGCCCTTGCTGGTCAAGTAAGTGGAGCATGCTGTTTGCACTGGTCTATTCTCTCACAGGGAGGGATGGTTTCCAGTTGATGTGTTTGATTGCTTTTCTGTATACAATTTAAACCCTGGAATTTTGTAGCTTTTAAACAGTAACCTAAGGTAGATTATGTCTTCCCCAGTAAGACTGCCAATTTCAGTCTTTTTGAGAGCATAAGAGATAAGAGATAGGGGTGAGAACCAAGGGAAATCATCAAAGGAATGTAAAGAGAGCCAGGGCACAGAAAGGAGAGTGAAAAATAGAGATCACAGGAAAAATATTCTTGTTATGCATTGGCTCTTTCCAGAACGGGTGAGTATGTTTTCAACTTCAAATCCGATGTTGAATCAAATCGTGTTCCCAGCGGTCTGTTTCCTGCTGATGATATTCTTGTTCCACACTCCTGATCCTGCTGAGTGAGTTTTGCATTTTTATAAGGTCTGATTATAAAATGAGTGACCTTAAATCCATTGCTACCAAGGGATTCTAGCTAATGGGTTTAAGTCTGAATTATACTAGTAGTAAGATAAATATGTCCACTCAACCATGTGTTTATACCTTTCTCCATTTCATTTTACATCTTATTGATAAAATTGAATTAAATTGTCAAGACTCACAGGAAATGATCTGGTGTTTAAGATTCTCTAGTCCTTAAAAACACTTCAAATTTCAGAAGCATAGTTTTTTTCTGGCAAAGTAAAAACATGTTTAAAAGCATAAGGTATTTTAGAAAATGTAGGGTTATTTTTCCCTAAAGTACTCAGAAAAAATAATGATTTTCATTCTTGATGTGTCCTCTTAAATCTGCCCTTCTTTCTATGGAAGGTGACATATATCAAGGTGATGTAGTTGTTGAGAAACTAACTGTAGTTTCTCAAGAGACTGAAGAAAATGCTTTATTAAAATAGTTAAGGATGCACTATTAAATAGGTGAAATTTAAGGTAAGTAATGAATAAAATTTGGATAGTTTTTGAATGATGGCCACCTATGCCACTCTCTCTTACAAATGGTTAATGGTGACAACATTCTTTGTTTTCAGCAGTACATTGTTTCTCACAGATACTTATTTCAGTTTGAACTTGGAGAAATATCAAAGTCTTGCTATATTGTATGTGTGCCTACTAAGTCACTTTAACCATATCCAAGTCTCTGCAACCCTCGGACTGTAGCCCACCAGGCTCCTCTATCCATGGGATTTTTCAGGCAAGAATACTGGAGTGGGTTGCCATACCCTTCTCCAGGAACCTTCCCAACCCAGGAATTGAAGCTGGGTCTCTTTTGTCTCCTCCATTGGCAGATGAGTTCTTTACCACTAGTGCCATCTAGGAAGCCCCTTGCTAGATTACCACCAAAAAAATCTTTATGAAAAATAGAATATTCTAGTGTTTTTCTTTCTTCATGTAAGAACACCTTTCATTGTGCAAGGTGAAATGCACAATGTGAAATGCTATGCACAGTAAGCAACAACGGCCCTTTTCCCACTCCCCATCTCCCCCGACCCCTGACCTTGGCAGTCACCTTACTACTTCCTGTTTCTATCTGACTGCTTAGGTATTTCATGAGTGGAATCATACAAAATTTGCTTTTTTTGACTGTCTCATTTCACTTTGCATAACATCCTTAAAGTTCATCCATGTTGAAGCGTGTGATAAGATTTTCTTCCTTTTCAAGTTTGCATAATATTTCAGTGTATGTATATACCATATGTAGCATGGTTTTGAAGCTTTAGAATATTTTGTTCTTGCCTTCCTTTCCAAGCATATAATCAGTCTTGACAAACTTATTATGTTTATCTATGATTTGAGTGTTTCCATTCACTGTGAATCTATAAAGTGTGCCTGTGTGTGTTAGTCGCTCAGTCATTACTAACTCTTTGTGACCTCATGGACTGTAGCCTGCTAGGCTCCTCTGTCCATGGGATTTTCCAGGCAGGAATACTGGAGTGGGTTGCCATTCCCTTCTCCAGGGTATCTTCCTGAAACAGGGATCAAACCCAGATCCCCTGCACTGCAGGCAGACGCTTTACCACCTGAGCCACCAGGGAAGCTTAAGATAGTTAAAATAAGTTTTACCTTAGGATTTGATTTCTCTCTGAAGACTTACACCCATCAGAAGCACAAAATGAACATTTTCTTTCCTGCCCTGAAAAGGGGGCTGTTCTATAGTCCTTCTAAACTGAGGATAGAGATTTTTGAGTTTCTCAGTTTTCTCAAGGGCCTCAGTTCCTAGACCCATGGTAAACTGTTATATATTGTAGTAAAGTGGTGTTGGGAGACATACTGTTAGTTTATATATGTTGAGCTTGAGTTAAGCTTAATACTTTCAGCTTTGACTGGCTATTTCCTTATCCATGTCGGATCAAAACTCCATTGCCAGAATCCACCACCTAAGGAATTAAATCTTAACTGAAAACACTCTTGCATAAGGAAGCTAATTTGTAATTCTCTACAATGAACTACTATTGCTGCATAACAAAAATAAGATTTTTTTAAAAAAGCAATCTTTTAAAAGGTTAATTATGGTATTAAGGTTGTGGTGGGAAACAGTGGAAACAGTGTCAGACTTTATTTTTGGGGGCTCCAAATCACTGCAGATGGTGACTGCAGCCATGAAATTAAAAGACGTTTACTCCTTGGAAGGAAAGTTATGACCAACCTAGATAGCATATTCAAAAGTAGAGACATTACTTTGCCAACAGAGGTCCATCTAGTCAAGGCTATGATTTTTCCTGTGATCATGTATGCATGTGAGAATTGGACTGTGAAGACAGCTGAGTGCCGAAGAATTGATGCTTTTGAACTGTGGTGTTGGAAAAGACTCTTGAGAGTCCCTTGGACTGCAAGGAGATCCAACCAGTCCATTCTGAAGGAGATCAGCCCTGGGTGTTCTTTGGAAGGAATGATGCTAAAGCTGAAACTCCAGTACTTTGGCCACCTCATGCGAAGAGTTGACTCATTGGAAAAGACTCTGATGCTGGGAGGGATTGGGGGCAGGAGGAAAAGGGGATGGCAGAGGATGAGATGGCTGGATGGCATCACTGACTTCATGGACGTGAGTCTGGGTGAACTCCGGGAGTTGGTGATGGACAGGGAGGCCTGGTGTGCTGCGATTCGTGGGGTTGCAAAGAGTCAGACACGACTGAGCGACTGAATTGAACTGAACTGAGCTGAAGGTTGTGGTATCTTAAGAGGAACTATCATCTGTGTAAACTTTTTTTTTTTTTTTTAATTATCTTTGAATGTGACATTGTCTCATTCACGGTCTGCATATTTTTAACTTTCCAGTCTTGTCTCTTCTAACCATTAGGCATTTTAGAATGTACACTCTCTCCTTTATTGCACATTTCCAATTTTTGAAACTTCTTGATTTTTCTTTTCATTCATTTCTATTTCCTAGTAGTCCTTTCCTGAATTGAATATGTACTTGCTCCCTACAGAAGTGTGATGGCATCCAATATTTCCTCTGAAAAGAACTCCATATTTTTTTTTAAAAAAGCAACTATCTAAGCAATATTTATGTGTGTGCCCTGACACTCTATTTCTTTTATCTCTGTATTTTTCAACCCCACTAAGATCTCAAGTTTTAGTTATCTCTGAGGGGCTACTACTGGTGCTTTCCAAGTTTCTTTTGCAGGTACTCTGTGAAAAATAACATATTCTTTCCCCACTGCACATTCACATAATCTCATCCTCTCCTAGTTTCTGAAATACTACAAACACAATACATATCCCTTTCTGCCATCACCTTTCTTGCTCCATAAAGGAATGGGTCTTTCATCTGAATTAATATGCTAGTCACTCATCCTGAGATGAGAAGCATGATCAAGTGGAGGTGTCCCTGGAAGAGCAAATTCAGGGCTTGTCACTAGTTCAAAAGCTGCATGTTTTCCTGCTCTGTTGAGCTTAAGGTGAGCTTGATCTTATTCCAAATATATTCCTTTATCCCCAGTAAAACCAGCTCCCTCTTTGCTTCACTTTGGCTAACAAGCTTATAAATATATTTGTGAATTATTAATCTAACTGACTAAGACCATGACTGCCAACATTAAAAAGAATTCCTTCCAGAGGGAAGATCCTCTAAGTATATGTCATATTTGCTTATGGATGGAGGACCATTGAGAGACCTTGCACAATACGTCTGAGCTGATCTCTTTCCACGTGGGAATTGAAATTGAGAACTGCAGTTATACTTGCATCTGTATTGCCCTGCATGAACTTGCCTCACACATACCACTCTTTGTTTAAAAAGACTTCCTTTTTCTGCAAAATGCAACAGAATGCTAGCTGTGTAGCTGATGTAAGCAAATTTAAATCAGGACTCTGAATTCTTCGGGATTTCCCTGGTGGTTCAGTAGTTCAGACTCTGTGCTTCCATGTAGGGGACACAGTTTTGATTCTATCCCTGGTTGGGGAACTAAGATCCCACATGCCCCCCACGGGGTTCCCCACACAAAAAAAAGACTGAATTCTTGAATTCAATATTGCTATCCATCTAGCCACATAACACTAAGGACAATGAAGGAAAATTAATAATGCTGCCCAATGTAAAATAAGTACAATTTAAAATAAAATATAGTTCAAAATTTAGAGTCCCAAAATTTCAAACTTAGAAGCTTCAAATTTTAGAAACAAGAAACTGATTTTCTATTATTATTATTTATTCCTTTACTTTAAGCTTATGATATTAATTACATAGCCTGAAAATAGCACTTAAATTTTCAGTGTTTATTTATAATTTTCTTAGTTTTCTTTCCCTGGTCCCCAGAATATGTTAGTCATACTCATGCAAAAAGGCATAATCTATGTGGAAATAAATGAATGATCATTTTAAAAAGGTATTCACTAAGGCTGACTTATTGCAGTTTAAGATGTTTACCATCCCTCCTTCGTTTTTGTCCTCTTTTTATTTATATATTGTGCTATCATAGACAACAGATTCTAGATAGGTGTATGAAAGTGCTGGAAGCCCAGATATTAGTCGTTTATCCTTGGTAATCATCCTCATGTTCTTCATTCACTTCAGGCAACTACAGACTGTCTCGTACTTGTTGTATATTATTACTCACACGTACAGGTTGAAAAACTACTTAGCAGAAGTAGGTTTTCACTTGCTGAGAATGTTGGTTTAACTTACACTATATGGCATAGACTATTTTGTGGAAGATGCATCATTTAATTTTCCTGTAAGGAGTAAATTTGTGAAACCTTGGGGTTACGGGCACCAAATATGTAAATTATTCAAGCGATGTATGGATTGATTGCATCCTGGATAACTGCCCAGCTGCCTGCCCTGAGCCTAGCATTGCTAATCTAATACTATGGTCCCTGCTGGTCTTCAGGTGAGACCACTCAATATTAATAGCTTGACAATTCAATAGATCCTTATTAGATTTTTTGAAATAAAATTCATATTTTATCACAAGAAAAATTTAAACGTAAATTTTTTTTTTTCTGCTCTTTGGCTTATCTCTCCCCCCCTACTCTATACTGTACCTGTGCTTTATACATCAACCAAATCTTCTCCATGGGCAGAAGTACCTAGTCAACCACAATGAGCAAATGTTAATAAGTACCAGTATGTTCCAGATCCAGTACTTTGGGAGCTAAGTCTCTATTTGATGCAGCTGTGCTAACTTTATATATATATATATATATATATATATATATATATATATTAGATGTACTTTAAATATCCCTTGAAAATAACAAAAGAAAGCAAACAAACAGAAAAAAGCAAACAAAGAAAAACTTTGACTCCTTCTTCTAATGATTCCATCTATGATGCTCATCATTTAATAGTGTACTGAATAACCTGTCAATAAAATTGTTAGGGGAACCACTGACTGAAACCTCCCACCCTAACCCGGCCCTATAGTAACCACAAGCTACTATCAACCAGAAGAATTTGGTAAAAGTCAAAAGGAGAGAGGAGATGCCAGTTCATATGTCCTACCAACCTTCCAGAATCCTTCTCACTGGAATCCATGTTGACTGAGTGATATGTGCACCTCCAGGAAGGACCCTGAGTCAGAATGACTGGCCAGAGACAACGTGGAAAGTAACCCCATCACCATAAACCCCTTCTCTTGGGTTCCTTGATCCTGCTTCTTGCCACCTGGGCACCCCTTCCCGATAAAGTCTTTTGCTTTGTCAGCAAGTGTGTCTCCCCAGACAATTCATTTTCTGAGTGTTAGACAAGAACCCACTCTGGGGCCCTGGAAGGGATCCCCCTTCCTGCAGTAAAAGAAAATATTTAAACGTTTATTTTTCAACACACTAGTCATGGCTGTTACTCAGTTTTTAATTAATAGTGCCTGGTGATACAAACAGTAAAAATGCACAGTCAAATGGACCAGCCCTACAACTACATAACACCTCAGAGTCCTAATCTGTAGTGTCAGATATTTTCAATGCTCATGAAACCTAGCAGGGCCCTCCTGAGTACAAAAATCTTTCCAAGTCCCCATTTCCTGTTAGTAGGCCTTCCCTGGTTTCCAAAGGGCAGATTCAAACAGTTACTAATTAAAAAGTGAGAACAGGCAGAAACAAAGAAAAGCTGTCAAGAAACAACAGTGCAGCAATAAAGCAGAGTCCTAGTTCCCCCTCAAGGGACAGACGCAGCAATGTATCTTTGAGGTCTTGCATAGGAACTAAGGCCCCCCACCTTGGCGGGGGATGGTAACTTCAAGTTGAGCACAAAAATCCCAGAACACTACTCTGCCACTTCATCATCAACTGATCAGAATGAAAGGCAGCCGTCCTGCAGGTCATATCCAAATTTTACCTTTAAAACGCTTCCCTGAACACCACTGGGGAGTTTGGGTCCTTGAATATGAGTCACCTGTTTCCCTTGCTTGGCTGCAACAAACCTTTCTTTGCTCCAAATGCTGACATTTCAGTTTGTCAGGATTTAGCGTGCCTCAGGCACAGAAACTAGTGTTTGACAACAATTACTGTGTTTAAGTCACTTGAAATAATACTGGTGGAAATGTTTTGGAAATACTGCTCACATGGAAAGAACTATTGCTGAAATGGATAAAATAAGGTTATTCAGGACAGGGCTTAGTCATAAGTGTGTTTGTGGTAACATTATGGTTATCCTCATGTGTGTGTGTGTGTGTGTGTGTGTGCATGCATTGCATGAGTGATAAAGAGCTGATGCCTTAGGTTGGGTTCTCAAGCAGGCCTTTTTAATTAATTAATTTTTGGCCGTGCTGAGTCTTCCTTGCTACACATGGGTTTTCTCTAGTTGCAGAGAGTGGGGGCTACTCTCTAGCTATGGTGCATGGACTTCTCATTGTGATGGTTTCTCTGGTTACAGAGCACAGGATCTAGAGCACATGGACTTCAGTAGTTGGGGTGCACCGGGATTAGTTGCCTTGAAGCACGTGGAATCTTTCTGGAGCAAGGGTTCAAACCTGTGACCCCTGCATTGGCAGGCAGATTCTTAGCCACTGGACCATGACCAAAGTCCCACAAGCAGGTCTTAAACAAGAATTTGGATCCAAGGGGCTTCTTAAGGAAGTGCTTGAATTTAGACTGATAAGGAAGTGAAGGAAACAGGGCAGGGCTGAGGAAATAGCTGAATCGGTTTGTGACTTGGGAAAGTCCCAGCACAAGTATCCCCTGCTCACTGCGTTTGCCAGCACAGCAGTTCCATAGCTCAAGAGCAGCAATTAAAAGTTTACATACTTTGCTATAGACAATAGAAAAGTCTTTAAAAATCAGAAGATGGGTACACACAAAGAATAAAAGGGCTTGATTTGGATAAGGGTGGAGAGCTGATATGTCAACGTCACTCTGTAGATGACAGTAGAGAAAACTGTCTTCCTCACTTATAATAGCATTTGACTCTTCACTGTTTCTGCCACTCTTCTTACCAGTGCAGCATCTTTCATTACTCAAATGTAGATGAAAAAGACTTAAACACAAATTTCCTTAAAGAAAGATAAAAAATCTGCTTAAGTATTCATTAAAAGGTGACTTCAACCAGACTCTAGATTCTTTCTTCACAGATATAGAAGATGGAGATAAAAGAAGAGAGGAAAATTTAAAGAGTGTCGTGTCCAGGCTTATGATATCATTATAATTTGTCCGGAACTTTCTCGGTCTCCATTACTATTAATTGCAGATGTGGAAATATTTTGTGTCATTTTTTTGTCTTTAATTTTCATGTAGCAATAGTCACTTGCTGCTGCTGCTGCTAAGTCGCTTCAGTCGTGTCCGACTCTGTGCGACCCCATAGATGACGGCCCACCAGGCTCCCCCGTCCCTGGGATTCTCCAGGCAAGAACACTGGAGTGGGTTGCCATTTCCTTCTCCAATGCATGAAAGTGAAAAACGAAAGTGAAGAGGCTCAGTCGTGTCTGACTTCTAGTGACCCCATGGACTGCAGCCTATCAGGCCCCTCCAACCATGGGATTTTCCAGGCAGGAGTACTAGAGTGGGGTGCCGTTGCCTTCTCCAAATAGTCACTTAGTGTACACATTGTATGCAAATTTTCTACTTATAAGAAATTCAGAGAATATGTTTCAAATATAGACATAAGTGGTCATATTATCCATAATAAAGCCAGTAACCATAATAACAAACATAGAACATCACCTCTTCTGATGCCATTCAGACACGACTGCCATCACCAAGTTCTAGTTTTAAAGAAGTAGAAAGTAGAATCAGGCCTTTTTCTTTCTTTTAAGAACACAACCTAACATTTGCAAATATTACTTCTATTCACATGCCGTTTGCAAGGATTTAATCCAAGGATATGATCACATAATGGCTTCAAGCAAGACTGAGAAATATAAGAAATGTAAGTTCAGTCACTGCAGAAATTAGAAGTTACTATTATTGCAATGAAGAAGTGGGGATCAGTTCAGTTCAGTTCAGTTGCTCAGTCATGTCCGACTCTTTGCGACCCCATGAATCGCAGCACGCCAGGCCTCCCTGTCCATCACCAACTCCCGAAGTTCACTCAGACTCATGTCCATCAAGTCAGTGATGCCATCCAGCCATCTTATCCTCTGTCGTCCCCTTCTCCTCCTGTGCCCAATCCCTCCCAACATCAGAGTCTTTTCCAATGAGTCAACACTTTGAATGAGGTGGCCTAAGTACTGGAGTTTCAGCTTTAGCATCATTCCTTCCAAAGAAATCCCAGGGCTGATCTCCTTCAGAATGGACTGGTTGGATCTCCTTGCAGCCGAAGGGATGATCAAGAGTCTTCTCCAACACCACAGTTCAAAAGCATCAATTCTTCGGTGCTCAGCTTCCTTCACAGTCCAACTCTCACAACCATACATGACCACTGGAAAAACCATAGCCTTGACTAGATGGACCATTGTTGGCAAAATAATGTCTCTGCTTTTCAATATGCTATCTAGCTTGATCATAACTTTCCTTCCAAGGAGTAATCCTGTTTTAATTTCATGGCTGCAATCACCATCTGCAGTGATTTTGGAGCCCCCAGAAATAAAGTCTGACACTGTTTCCACTGTTTCCCGTCTATTTCCCATGAAGTGATGGGACCAGATACCATGATCTTTGTTTTCTGAATGTTGAGTTTTAAGCCAACTTTTTCACTCTCCTCTTTGACCTTCATCAAGAGGCATTTGAGTTCCTCTTCACTTTCTGCCATAAGGGTGGTATCATCTGCATATCTGAGGTTATTGATATTTCTCCTGGCAATCTTGATTCCAGCTTGTGCTTCTTCCAGCCCAGCATTTCTCATGATGTACTCTGCATATAAGTTAAATAAACAGGGTGACAATATATAGCCTTGATGTACTCCTTTTCCTATTTGGAACCAGTCTGTTGTTCCATGTCCAGTTTTAACTGTTGCTTCCTGACCTGCATACAAATTTCTCAAGAGGCAGGTCAGGTGGTCTGGTATTCCCATCTCTTTCAGAATTTTCCACAGTTGATTGTGATCCACACAGTCAAAGGCTTTGGCATAGTCAATAAAGCAGAAATAGATGTTTTCCTGGAACTCTCTTGCTTTTTTGATGATCCAACGGATGTTGGCAATTTGGTTTCTGGTTCCTCTGTCTTTTCTAAAACCAGCTTGAACATCTGGAAGTTCATGGTTCATGTATTGCTGAAGGCTGGCTTGGAGAATTTTGAGCATTACTTTACTAGCGTGTGAGATGAGTGCAATTGTGCGGTAGTTTGAGCATTCTTTGGCATTGCCTTTATCAGCAAACAAACAGCAATATGTCCAGTGGACACTTTTATTTTTCTGGTGCATATGTTTGTTTTCTCTTTTTATAAGTCATATTGCTTGCTATTGTTTTTATGTTTGTTTTGATTTATTAAATTATACTTTATGGTTAATTAGCTTCAGACTTTGAGTTAATTCTAGCTATAATCTTGATTATTTATTTGTACTTTATCTTTTTTATAATATCAAAATCAGAGTAATTTCATTTCTTAAAAGGACACAAAGTCTTCTTAGCTATAATTTTTCCTTCAGAATCCCTTTAAGCCTCCTCTCACAGCATATTATATGATATGCCTCATTTTCAGTTATTCTGGGATAATTTATAGTTTTAACTTTCCAAGATTAAAATACATGATTGAAAATCCTTACATGTACACGGGAAAAAATCTTAAGCATGTCATTTAGGACCATAGGCAACATGGACCCAACTTGTCATATTACCTTCTTTACTTAATTTTCCTCCTTTGTCTTTATTTCACTATAAATTCTTAAAAAAAAACAGCATAGGAAATCCCTACACTTAACCATGAACCATTTTAACTCTTGATGCATCTTTTTTAGCTTCATAATATTTATTGGGTTTCTTGGTTTCTCTGAACCTTCACTCATTTGCTAAGAAGTAATCAATACTGCCTAACTCTTGAAGAGGATATTTGTGACAAAGAACACAATGAAGCACCTAAATAAATGCTATTTAGGGAGTGTGGGGGGAAATTAAGTGATTTAACTATTTGGAAAAGGACTTAAGTGCATGAAGAAATTTAATCGTATTTTCCCAGGAAAATTCAGAATTTTGTCATGAAAGTTTATGCCAGATTTTCTCATGGTTCTTCTGTTTTGTTTTTAATATTTCTATATTGTGCTTTTATTTAAAATTTCTCAATTATTTGTGTTCTGTTATTCATTATCTTTTCTGTAAATTCTTATACATTGATCATGGTGACATTTTGTGTTTATAATGTATGTCTTCTCTCAGTGTCAGTGGAAAAGAAAATTGATAATGCATATTTAAAATATTCATCATAATCCTGTCTTGAATTGTTGTAAACTACCTTTATTTTGGGGCTTCCCTGGTGGCTCAGTTGTGGAAAATCTGCCTGCCAATGCCGAAGATGCAGGTTCAATTCTGGGTCAGGAAGATCTCCTGGAGAAGAAAATGATAACCTAGTCCAGTATTCTTACCTGGGAAATCCCATGGACAGGTGGGCTACAGTCCAAGGAGTTGCAAAAGAATTGTATGTAACTTAACAACTAAACAACAACAATCTTTATATTTCCAAACCTCACTCCTTGGTTTATGACATTAAAATGAGAGCTATGCTACTGCTGCTAAGTCGCTTCAGTCGTGTCCGACTCTGTGCCACCCCATAGATGGCAGCCCACCAGGCTCCCCCATCCCTGGGATTCTCCAGGCAAGAATACTGGAGTGGGTTGCCAGTTCCTTCTCCAATAAATGAGAGCTATAGTGGATCGCAAATTTGGTCTTTGTCTTTCTATACTACTTTGTTTCAGGTGCTTCAGATGAGTTTTGTAGATCAAGAAAGTAGTTAAGTAATTTGCTGTTAACAGGACATCAGTTCAGTTCAGTTGCTCAGTCATGTCTGACTCTCTGTGACCCCATGAATTGTGCACACCAGGCCTCCCTGTCCATCACCAACTCCCAGAGTTCACTCAAACTCACGTCCATCGAGTCGGTGGTGCCATCCAGCCATCTCATCCTCTGTTGTCCTCTTCTCCTCCTGCCCCCAATCCCTCCCAGCATCAGAGTCTTTGCCAATGAGTCAACTCTTCGCATGAGGTGGCCAAAGTACTGGAGTTTCAGCTTTATCATCATTCCTTCCAAAGAACACCCAGGATTGATCTCCTTTAGAATGGACTGGTTGGATCTCCTTCCAATTCAAGGGACTCTCAAGAGTCTTTTCCAACACCACAGTTCAAAAGCATCAATTCTTCGGCGCTCAGCCTTCTTCACAGTCCAACTCTCAATCCATACATAACCACTGGAAAAACTATACCCTTCACTAGACGGACCTTTGTTGGCAAAGTAATGTTTCTTCTTTTCAATATGCTATCTAGGTTGGTCATAGCTTTCCTTCCAAGGAGTAAGCGTCTTTTAATTTCATGGCTGCAATCACCAGCTGCAGTGATTTTGGAGCCCAGAAAAATAGTCTGACACTGTTTCCACTGTTTCTCCATCTATTTCCCATGAAGTGATGGGACCAGATGCCATGATCTTGGTTTTCTGATTGTTGAGCTTTAAGCCAACTTTTTCACTCTCCACTTTCACTTTCATCAAGAGGCTTTTGAGTTCCTCTTCACTTTCTGCCATAAGGGTGGTGTCATCTGCATATCTGAGGTTATTGATATTTCTCTCAGCAATCTTGATTCCAGCTTATGCTTCTTCCAGCCCAGCCTTTCTCATGATGTACTCTGCATATAAGTTAAATAAGCAGGATGACAATATAGAGCCTTGATATACTCTTTTTCCTATTTGGAACCAGTCTGTTGTTCCTTGTCCGATTCTAACTGCTGCTTCCTGACCTTCATATAGGTTTCTCAAGGGGCAGGTCAGGTGGTCTGATATTCCCATCTCTCAGAATTTTCCACAGTTTATTGTGATCCACACAGTCAAAGGCTTTGGTATAGTCAATATAGCAGAAATAGATGTTTTTCTGGAACTCTCTTGCTTTTTCGATGATACAGTGAATGTTGGCAGTTTGATCTCTCGTTCCTCTGCCTTTTCTAAAAACAGGACATAATAATACTTAATTAGGGCCTAAACTATTACCAGTTTCTAACACTCAGTGAATATCCCCTGCTAGGCAATTTTTTTTTTTTTTTTTTTTACATGAGAGCTTGTGGCTTAGAAGAGGGAGTAATGCTAAGATAAAATGAGTTTTAGCTTTCAAACTACAAATGTAGTTTAGGACTTACAAACAGCTTCTTAAATATTACAGGCTGCTGCTGCTGCTAAGTCACTTCAGTTGTGTCTGACTCTTAGCAAACCCATGGACTGCAGCCTACCAGGCTCCACCGTCCACGGGATTTTCCAGGTAAGAGTACTGGAGTGGGGTGTCGTTCCTTCTCAAAGCGTGAAAGTGAAAAGTGAAAGGGAAGTTGCTCAGTCATGTCCGACTCTTAGCAACCCCATGGACTGCAGGCCACCAGGCTCTGCCATCCATGGGATTTTCCAGGCAAGAGTACTGGAGTGAGGTGCCATTGCCTTCTCTGATTACAGGCTAGATTTTACATTTACAATAATAGGTTTAATTTTGTTTTCATTTGGTTTTGGAGACCAAGTTTTGCTTTTTGCTTTTTTTTTTTTTTTGCCAAAGTGAACAAATACTACACTTTGTGGGAATAAAATTCCAGCTCAAGGAGACACAAGGAAACTAAGCTGAGATTCGATAATGTTGAACTGTATGTGAAAAATTAAAGAGTGCCTAGATTTTGCTAGTACTGCATTTTTATTTCTCTTACTTTGACTTTTTTCTCCATAGAGTAAAACATTCTCTGTTCTGCTATAATGCAATGTGTGTATCCCTAAAAATCACCAACCTATGCAAAATTGCACAGTGAAATAGCATTATGGTCTATGAGGGATAAGGCTCTGGGACACAAGTGAAAACTTCATCAGTGACGCATAAAAAGAAAAATATATAACTTAATTCAAAAAGTGTAGCACAGTAATACACATTACCTCGTTAGGAAGTATATAGATATACTACAATATATACGGCATCTCACCTTGAATATAAACTGAAGCTTGCTTGTAAAATTGAAAGCTTGTGTCCTGTGAGCTATGGTGAAGTGGTGGAAGAAGAGTTATCTGTAATTGGACAGAAAGTTGTAACAGCACAAGCACAAGGCTCTAACTCAAAAAGTATATGGTGAAGTGATGTACATCATAGATATTTAGAGCTTGCTTGTCTATTTTGTGCATTCCTATTCCTCTCAGGTCAGCCAGGTGCAGTTTGTTGCATTATTTCCATGGATGAAATCATGCATTAAAAAACACATTGCATTATTCTCAAATTATTTCTTAATATATAGTTGCCTTGGAACAAATTTACATTTTGGAAAGAATTATTACAACAGAATTGGCTCTATGTGTGTGTGTGTGTTTGTGTGTGTGTGTGTGTGTATTTTGCAGTAGGCACAGAATGCATAAAGGCATATCTTGGTCACTGTTCTTTTGACTGGTATTAGAAGATGAAAAAAGTCAATAAAAGGAAGATTTAAGGATAAGGATGTAAGGTAGAAATGTTCACTGCTCACTAGCCCTTATAGGCTTGACATTGGGAAACAACGAAGTTAATTATGCATGGCTTAAATAGTCATAAATTTATTCATGTTAAAGGCATGAATTTATGAAGTATCAAACAAAGGCAAAACTAATATTTTGATGGGAGTTTCCTGCTATTGGAGTTTTGAGTTTGTCCTGAATCTGAAACAGTTGACAAAGATAGGTTAGCAAACCAGCAAAGTTCTTTTCTGTTTCTAATTTCTTCATGATTATCCTAAATAGTGTGCTGATCCACAGCTGGAATGAAGTGGTTGAATGAAGTGATTCATTACATTTGTATTCTAGTTTTTTTAAACATCAATTTAGCTAGTAATTACTATCACATAAAGGGGTGAGAGTAAGTATAGTTTCTAATTTTTAAGACATGCTCTGTTTCTACTGCATTGGCAGGTTCTTTACCACCTGAGCCACCAAGATATGCTTGTGTTTCTTACCAAAATCATTGATGATGTTGACAAGAACTTATAATTGTTTTTGTACTATTGGAAATGAAACAACTGATAAATTTGGAGCTGGAATAGTTCAGTTTTAGATGGCAGAAAGATATTTTGATGGGAAAAAGTCAATGGGGGTGGGGGAAAAAACCTGAGGTCAATTTAGGGGATTGGGGAACATTAGAATGAATTCCAGTTTGAGGGATCATTTTATTACTGCTGTCAATAAAACCTCCCAAACAAACATTCAGTTATAAGTAATATATTGGTGTTACCAATTTAGAAATGAACTGACAAATGATTGCAGCCTGGAACATTAGAATGAATTCCAGTTTGAGTGAAACTAGGATCATTTTATTACTGCTGTCATTTTCAAGTTTAACCATAACCTTCTATAAAGTTATCATGTCTGAATTTGATTCTACTCATGCAAAAAGCAGGTGTTGGCATGTTTATTGGAAGCATTCAGGTTAAGTTTCACGGTAATTGAGCACAGATTGGTGCAGATTACTGGGTTTGCTGTATATATTTGATTTTCATTTTGAGTACCCACAAGTTATAGTTGTGCTCTGCTCAGTTGCCTCAGTTGTCTCCAACTTTTTGCAACCCTATGGACTGCAGTCCGCCAGGCTCCTCTGTCCATGGGATTCTCCAGGCAAGAATACTGGAATATATATATTTATTTATTTATATAAAAAAACCATAAATATATATTTGTCTCATTTATCCATTTCATTCAAAGACACTTAGGTTGTTTCCCTACTTTTACTACTGTGAACAATGTTGCAATGTACATAAGGATGCTAGTGAATATCTCTTTGAAATAGTGATTTTGTTTCTTTCTTGTATATACTCGAAAGTGGGATTGCTGGATCATATTATAGTTTCATTTTTCAAAGACACTTTTTTGAAGGACCTAGTGAATATCTCTTTGAAATAGTGATTTTGTTTCTTTCTTGTATATACTCGAAAGTGGGATTGCTGGATCATACTATATTTCATTTTCATTTTTTTTTGAAGGACCTCCGTATTGTTTTCCAGAAGGGCTGTACCAATTTTCATTCCCACCAACAGAGTACATTCATTATTATTATACCTATCTTTTTGGATAATACCCATTCTCACATATCCTGGTAGGATATGTTTTATATCTTACCAGATATCACAAATTAATACAAAGATAGAAAGATATCATGTGTTTATGGATTAGAAGAATTAACATTCTTAAAATGCCCATACTATCCAAAGCAATCTACAGATTCAATGAAATTCCTATCAAAATTCCAATGGTATTATTTACAGAAATAGAAAAAATTCTAAAATTTATATGTAATCACAAAGATCCCAAATAGTCAAAGCAATCATAAGAAGGAAGAACAAAGTTATAGGCAAAATACTAGATTTCAAATTGCACTACAAAGCTTCCGTAGTGGAAACAGTATGTCACTGACATAAAGAGACACAGACCCTGGGGGAACAGAGTGAAGTGCCCAGAAGGAAACCCGCATATATGTAAACAGTCAACTGATATTTGACAAGGGAACTAAGAATACACAGTGCAGAAAGAAAGGCATCTTTAATAAATGATGTGAGGATACTGGATGTTCACATGCACAATAATGGTTTTGGACTTCTATTTTACGTAACTCACAAAAATTAATTCAAAAGACTAAAATGTGAGACTTGAACATCCATCCCCCAAAAAATTCTCCTGGAAGAAAACACGGAGGAAAAGCCCTTTGATGTTGGTTTCAGCAATGATTTTTTTTTAACATGGCACAGAAAGCACTGGCATGAAAAGCAAAAATAAAGACATCAGTCTTAAAAGCTTGCGCATAGCAAAAGAGACAGTCAACAAAATGAAAGGGAAACTTACAAGCAGAGAAAAATATTTGAACTCTTGAGTTTTTAGCAAAGAAAGATCTATGCTATTATCTCCCAGAAACATGAACCTATCTTTGCCTATTTTTCCACGTTGAAAATTGTTGATTTAATCCACACCTACTGTAAAGGACAATATTTTTTTTTTAATAAGAAAGCTATTTTCTTTGACTGACTCACAAGTTTCTTCAGAAAGTCATGAGGATTTTTTTACTTATGTATAATTTTTTCCTCCTTTTAGTATATAAGCTGATATATTAATGCCTGAAAAATAAAACTATGTGTCTTCTTTATAGGTAAAATGCAATAGAATCACCTGGTTTTCTCCGGTAGAGGACCAGGTTCAATTGTGTTTACTTTGTAAAGATTTTAACTTGAAGATAAAATTAACAACAAAGATGTATTTAGTTTCACAGAAAACGTTTTAACAAAATGAGACAGAAGGCTATATATTCTCTGATAACTTTTGTAGTGTCTGAAAAAATGTTTGAGGAGCAAAATCACACAAATGGAAATCTGGGCAATAGCTTGTATTTGAAATGATATATGACTTCCATGACTGTTGGCTCCTTTCTTTCTTGTGAATTTCTACCCAGGTCTGACTTTTTGATGATTTCAAGTATGCTGAAATATTGATCCTTTAATGTACAATTTTAATTGAATTGAAATATTCTTTTATCTATTACTAATTAGTCAGGGATTTAAAAAAATTCACACCTAAAAAAATTATGTGACTTTTTGTTATTTTCTCAGAAAGAATAACTGTACTGATTCAATGGTGGGCAGGGGCAATGGGGGTGGGGGGAGACAAAAAACACCCCTCGTGACAGTGTAAACAATTTATTTTTTTTAATTTATTTTTTAATTGAAGGAAAAAATTTTCTTCTAGATTTAATACTTACTGGGTACATTTTATAAAATTTGGAAGCTGTATTACACCAAATGCCTGGGAAAACTATACAATTGGTAATTGCTCTGATTGTATTTATTCCGGGAAATAAACACAGACTGTGTATTGAATTCTCTGAAAGCCATAATACATCTCAGATGAAGACTCTATGGTACTATTGATATTATTTTGTTTTTTCCAGAGTCAGCCTCTATTGAAACTTCAACAAGCTGTTCTACTAGTCTCTGTATAGAACATGACAGGGGTTACAGCTAGCAGTCGACAGCAGCTGAAGTCATTTCTCTTTGACAGAATCTATAAAGCCAAACACTGTAATAACTTCTCTGATGGAATTTTAGTGGTGAAACTCTTTGTCTTGTTACCATTGCTATTCAATTCCAACTGGGTCTTCACCTGGCAGGAATGATAATGATGCTCAGTGGTTTCTGTTTCCACCTGTGACCCCTGATCAACTGGAGAGTGGCAAATTTTCCTCAAAATGAATTTGATACTGGGAAAAATTATGCTGTCAGAGAAAGTCCTCTTCCTCTAAGGACCTCTCTGGCCTTCTACAGTAACAAGAGGCAAACTCATCCTTTACCAGGTGCTTTTTTTTTTTTTTTTCCTCTCTCTAAACTTTAACACAGACAATTGGAAAGGATCATTTATAGCATCCATCTACAACTTCAGGCCAAGATGCTTGAGAGAAAAAGAACATAACAGCAATCATTTAGGTTTTCTCCCTTTTCCATATGCTAGAGTTTAGCTTTACATGTGTTTTTCTTCTAATTGATCTAATGGTAAATTTCAACAATGAATTAGGATGCTTTATACGGCAATTTTGAAATTAATACCTGGAAAGTCCTTGTGCTTGTACTTTGAACTTAGAAGCATGGTTTCTCAAAATAGTCATTTAGGATACCCTCACTTGGATAAATCATTATCATAAGTATGAAGTAAAATAGAAGACTATAGTATAATATTATGTTTTCAAGGACAGTGCTCCTTAGTTCATGATTTCCTTCTGATATAGCAAAAAAGTTATGCCTAATAAGCGAAGCTTTGTAAATTGGACCATAACAAGTCAATGATTTAAGAAAAAAGTAAGTGAATTAAAATAAAACATGTCTTTGAATTTTCATTAAATATATATATATATATTATTTATTTATTTATTTAAATTAAAATATTTCTTCCTGGTCACCAGAAGATTAGTTTATCATCATTACATTTGGAATTCACATTTTATTAGGGCATGTCCAATGAGAAAATTTTAAATCTGAAAATATTTTGCCTTTTTAAATCATAAAGCTTGGCTTGATTTAATTGGAAGTTATACCTGCATATCCCCCTGAAACAGAACACAACTCTGTATTATGAAATAGATAATGCAATCATGGCTTAAATATATGAACATAAATCTAAGCTTTGTGTGTGTGACTAATAGGCTATTCGAGAGTTGAAAAAGGGATCTAAAATGTGATAAATTTTATCAATATTATAACCGACCACAGGACAGGAAATTCTATATATGAAGTTAAATGGTAACAGGAATATTGATAGTTTTCCACAGGAGTGCAGGAGCATTTATTATGATTTACATAATTTTAAGAGGAAAGCAAAGCTAAATTTTATGTTGTTTTAGTAATTGAAAATCCATTAAATAATTCAAACCAAAGACTATAAACTGATAACAGGACTGAAATATCAGCATTTCCAATTTTAATAACTTCTTTATTTTAGTAAGTTGAGACACCTATCACTTTTATGTTTAAATAAAGGCCAATATTTTTTAAAGTTCCTAATCTGAACTTTTACTAGTGTGCTCTATTATAAACATTACATTAAAATTATTACATTATCATAATTATTAAAGTTAATGTTTTGAAACAAAATCACTCCCAAATATATCTTAAATCTAAAAAGAAAGTTCAGCTGTGACTTAGAACAAGTATAGAACTATAACTGTAAAAATGTGTATTCTGTGTGAAATCGCAATAGCAGAGCAGAAATGAATTAATAAGTAAAAGTTTATTGTTCAAGCCTTATCCCATCTTTTCACCCTACTTCCAGCTAATTCTCACTAAGGAAGAGTGATGATGAGAAGGAAAAATGATGAGATTACTTATAATAATATTGGTTGGTCATTATAATAATGATGGAAACCTCTCCCTATTTCTATACCCATTCACTTATGACCTCCTAACACACTCCTCGTGTATACTCGCAGAAAAGGACAATGTTATGAAAGCTTATCATTCTTCTTTTGAGTCTCTGAGAGATGTATCCTCACCCTTTGAGCCTCCCCAAATCCCACTTATTTATACTCTAACACGTACTGTGCGTGCTAAGTCACTTTAGTCGTGTCGCACTCTTTGTGACCCTATGGACTGTAGTCCAACAGACTCCTCTGTCCTTGGGTTTCTCCAGGCAGCAGTACTAGAGTGGGTTGACATGTTCTCCTCCAGGGGATCTTCGCAACCCAGGGGATCGAATCTGTGTCTCTTATGTCTCTTGCATTGGCATGCAGGTTCTTTACCACTAGCGCCAACTGGGAAGCATACGATAACATATATTTAAATAACTACTTGCTAACACTACATCTCTTATACTTTAAGAACCTATATCCTGAATTTTGTTGGATATCGAAGAAGCCTCATCTCTATCTTCAATATTTTGAGAGTTAAATAATGGAAAAATCCTGAATTCACCTTCTGAATCTCTAGACATAGGCTACAATGTGTGTGAGTGTTAGTTGCTCAGTCTTGTCTGACTCTTTGTGACCCCAGGCTCCTCTGTCCATGGAATTCTCCAGGCAAGAATACTGGAGGAGGTAGCCATTTCCTTCTCCAGTGGATCTTCCCAACCCAGGGATTGAACCCATGCCTCCTGGACTGCAGTCAGAGTCTTTACTATCTGAGCTACTAGGGGAGTTCCATAGACTACAATAACACTGTCCAATTTAATATGGATCCTCTTAGTAAAAATGAGTATATGTGATAGCTAACTAGCATTGAGAAGTTATTATTGTTAAACTTCAGTTATTTTGAACATTGAATATGGAGAAAAACCCAATGTATTGATGGCTTAAAGAATGGAAGTGTGAAGGGAAGGCACATCATTTATTTCACTCTGACTGCTTTCGAGATTATCTCTTTGTTTTTCAGTTTGTCTGGCGCCTACATGGGTCAAGAGTGATAGAGATGGGATGGGTTTACAAATCTGCAATTGTGTTTTCTTGATTCTTTTTTGTGCTTTTTTTTTTCGATATTCTATGATTTTCTGATGGCCCTCATCTTCTAATGGCTCTAATTCTGATGGCCTCAGGTCCCTTCCTTTACCTCCCACTGAGAGAAAGAGTGTTTATGCTTTCTTTTTAGAATTTTGGCTGGTTTATTATTACTGTCTTTTAAAAAACCTTTTTAGATTATTTTTAAATATGTCTCTTGTATATTGTATGTAGGTGAATCTTGCTTTGAAAACAAGTTGTTTCTTTCCTTAGTTTTTGAATTTCTGATCCATGTTGCTTTTTTTTTTTTTCATGTAACTGAATACTTATGTATATTTGATTAATCCAAGAGAGCCTTTTCTAATTTATTTTTCTATGTGTATGCTTTGGGGGATTTTGCAATCAGCTAATGTGGGAGAAGGTAATGGCACCCCACTCCAGTACTCTTGCCTGGAAAATCCCATGGAAGGAGGAGTCTGGTAGGCCTCAGTCCATGGGGTCACGAAGAGGTGGACAAGGCTGAGCGACTTCACTTTCCCTTTTCACTTTCATGCATTGGAGAAGGAAATGGCAACCCACTCCAGTGTTCTTGCCTGGAGAATCCCAGGAACAGGGGAGCCTAGTGGGCTGCCGTCTATGGGGTCGCACAGAGTCAGACACGACTGAAGTGACTTAGCAGCAGTAGCAGCAGCAATGTGTTTTCATTTCAGTGTTTTATATTTTTGATGCAATAGTTTGTGGATGCATATTTTTTATGAAGGCCTTCTGAAAGTATGGAATAATTTTCATGATTCTTATATCAAGAAATCACTCTTATGCCTGAACTTTGATACCTTTAATGGTTGGTATTTGGTAGAATGGAAGAAGGTCCTCCTTTTTTTTTTTCTCTCTTTTTCTTGGAAAACATTAAGTTCCTTCTCTCCCCTCAGATTTCCTTTACAGCTCAATTTCCAAGCAGTAGTTTCTCTCCTTTCCATCTAAGCATCTTCTCCCCAGAAGATTGATCCATTTTTTCTTCCATTTTGTTTTTTTCACAAACTAACTTGGTCTACATAAAATTTGAGCCAAGAGTTAAGGATTATAACTGGTGAAAATTGATTACTATTTTTTTCTACTTCTGGGATTTCAAGTTAGTAGTATTCTGTTTTCTGCTTACACTGACACTTGAGTTTTGTCTGATGTGATTGATACTTGTTGCTTTGTATAGTTGTTAGATATTGTGTTGAGAGACTTGTATTTACACATTTGCCATTACCTTGGTTGGGCTTCCCAGGTGGCTCAGTGGTAGAGAATTCCTTACAATGTCGAAGACTCAGGAATTGATTCCTGAGTCAGGAAGATCCCCTGAAGGAAAAACATGGCAACTCACTCCAATATTCTTGCCTGGAAAATCTCATGGACAGAGGAGCCTGGCAGGCTACAGCCCATGTGGTCGAAAAGGGTCAGACATGACTTAGCATGTATGCAAACAATGAACTACATTACCTTGATTACTTACAGTTTTGTTTAATTTCTTTTATGTATAGCACTTATGATGGATTTGCTTAATTATATAAAAATTTTGAATATTTTTTGTAACCATGCCATCTCAGAGATAAGTGCCATTAAAAAATGGTAACAATAGTCATCAAACTGGGTAAGCAATAAAAAGACCCATGGAGAGAGGCTGTTGATTAGTTGCTAAGTCATGTGTCCCATTCTTCTTGTGACCCAGGGACCTCTGTCCATGGATTTCCCAGACAAGAATACTGGAGTGGGTTGTGATTCCCTTCTCTAGGGGATCTTCCTGACCCAGAGACTGAACTGGTATCTCCTGCATTGTAGGTGGATTCTTTACCTATGTGCCACCAGGGCAAAGTCTAGAGGTCAGTCAATCCACAAATACAACATTTTATTGTTTGTTTAAATCTCAACTTTAGATGCTTTAATTAGTGTAATGTTTACTAAATATGCAGAGCCATTTTATTTAAATATCTATCTTAAAATTTCTTAGTAAAATGAACACCTTTTATTAGCTGAGACTATTTAATGCTGTGGGCTTCCCTGGTAGCTCAGCTGGTAAATAATCTTCCAGCAATGCAGGCGACTCCAGTTCCATTCCTGGGTCAGGAAGATCCCCTGGAGAAAGGATAGGTGACCCACTCCAGTATTCTTGCCTGGAGAATCCCCATGGACAGAGGAGCCTTGTGGAGTACAGTCCATGGGTCGCAAAGAATAGGACACTACTGAGTGACTAAGCACAGCACAGCACAGCAGCACATTGAATGTTGTAACTTCAATCTGGTATAGCATACTGTGGAAAAGGCATCAGTCTTTAAAATGAGACATTGGCCTCATGCCTGCGTTTCACCTCCAATTTTCCAACTGACAAAGTGCCTCTCTTTAAGCATCAAAACGTAAATGGTATTTCTGCTTATCTCAGAGCTCTTCTGTGTTTTACAGCTGTTTCTGAGAAAGATGCTAAGGATTTAATCACTTACTTTAGAATGTGAGGAGTCAGGTGCTCAAAAGTTGTAATGCATTTAATTCAGAGCTTATTCTGAACTGTGTGTGAGCATATTTTAACTTTTATGCATTCATGAGACAATAATTTTATTCCTCTCTTCCATAGAATGCAATTGAACATATGGAATATTTTTTAATTCACCCTGCTTGAATTCACACTACTTTCCTAGTTCCATTGTAACCAAATATTCAGGGTGGTTCTTAAATGCCAAACAAATAATTACACCTCTTTTGGTATATTACAGACTGGAAAATAAACTTTATACAGAATATAATTTGAGCTTTCTTTACCGTGCCTAATATGTTAACTTTGACAATTGTTAAGAGATTTGAAATCAAAGGGGCATCAAAATGTAATGTAAATAATGTCCATTTATTACTTGATGAATAGCACTATATAATGAATAGCACTATATATATTTGACATTTTTTCAAAACATAAATATTTTTCTGTTATATATTTATTTGGAAGAGATTTTTCTGAAATATTGCAATGTGAATTTTATTAAAATTGAAAATGAATGTTAATATAATAATTAAAATTGGAGATGTATGCAATGGTGCTCTTTTTCAGAAGTATTTATAAAGGAACAAATGTTGATATATTAGAAATCATAGTTCTAATAATATACTGATGAAGCTATGCATATTCCATTTACTTATTATCTCTACAGGGGGAAAATATATTCTGACCAGAGACAGGAAATATAATTTTGCCTCAGAAAGTATGAACATGGTCAAAGGATAATGGTGGTATATCAGAAGAACACAGGAGACTTTAAAAGTGTGTGTGTGGGGGATTCATACCAATTTGGGTATAGTTTTAGCATCAATCTCAATAAAGATATTGGTAAGTGATCATCAATTAATAACCAAAATTCCATAAATGCACTGTAATCTACCAAGTAAATGAAGAAGAAATGAAAGCTCTCCTTTATAGAATAATGTCAAATAATATATAAGAAAGAAATGACTGAGCTAAAAATTCATCAGTGAGTGCTAAAACTTGTGGCAGAAAATTTTGATGATAAAACAGATTATCATAGTCTTAGATTATCCCACTACAAATTGCTTATTCATAACAAAGAGAAAAGTGGTAATTTTGCAACAGAGAAAGACCAGAGACTCTGTCTAAAACTAGAGGTTAAAGTTACTATTACTACTTTCTTGATGCTCTTTTTACTATGACTCACAATGTGTTCGTGCTTGCTCAGTTGCTCAGTCATGTCCAACAGTTTGTAATCCCATGGACTGTAGCCCTCCAGGTTCCTTTGCCCATGAGATTTCCAGGCAAGAATACTGGAGTGCATTGTCATTTCCTCCTCCAAGGGATCTTCCTGACACAAGTATGGAGCTGGTATCTCTTATGTTTTCTGAATTGGCAGATAGATTCTTTAGCACTGTGTCACCTGGGTTGTTATATCAAACTAACATCATTTGACATCTGATGTGATGCACTTAGAAAGATACAATATTGCTTTTGTTGCATTTAATCCAAGAATTCATAACATGAATATAATCAATCCAATTTGGCAGACATTAAAATATTGATCCATTTTTTCAATTATGTGAAGATCATAAAAGGACAAAACAAAAAAGACCAGAGAACTGTTTCAGATTAAAGTAGACTATGGAGACATGAAAGGTAAATGTTATATATCACCCTTCACTGGGTCCTGGAGCAGAAATAAATAGTTAAATTAAAGCCATTCTACAAACAACATTCTTCAAACAATGTCACATTCATTTAACTGTGAATATTGACTCTGGATGAGAATATGTTATTATACCAAAGTAAAATTTATCCTTTTTATTAATTATATTGTTAAGTGAGATCATGTTCAATATACTTAGAAATAAAGGGGCATTAAGATTCCCTGGAGAAGGAAATGGCAACCCACTCCAGTATTCCTTCCTGGGAAATCCCATGGACAGAGGAGCCTGGCAGGCTACAGTCCAGGGGATCACAAAGAGTCGGACATAATTTAGCAACTAAACTGCAGCAGTATATCTTCTTTTCACTCTCAAATGATACAGAAACAATAACATGTGTATGCACATATAGGGGCTTCCTGGTGGCTCATCAGTAAAGGAACTGCCTGTACTGCAGGAGATGAGAGTTCAATGGCTGGGCCAGGAAGATGCACTGGAGGAGGGCACAGCAATCCACTCCTGATTCTTGCCTGGAGAATCTCATGAACAGAGCATCCTGGCGGGTTATAGTCCATAGGGTTGCAAAGACTTGGACACAAGTGAAGCAACTGGGCATGCGTATAAATATACACATATAACGCATAGATGTCATCTCCAAGAGAGAGGGAGAGAATGGAAAAAACAAATGGGACAAAATGTAAACAAATGATAAATCTTAGTATATAGAAATTTTTGGTACCACTCTTGCAATAGTACTATGTTTTAACATATAAAAATAGTAGGTACACAAAGGATTTATAAGTTAAATAATAAAAAAATAAATTTTGTTAATAAGAATAGTACTTATAAAAACTTGAAAATGAGTACCTAAGTATGATAATTTATTTCCAGAAATAGCTACAACTTCATTTTAAGTATATATACTACTATGTTTTATAAATTATAAATTCAATCATTTAAAATAAATAACTATTTTTCTCTGTTGATCAGAATATTCATGACAGGTTTATTGTTAAATTGGGGAATGGGTACATGGAGGGCTTATGTGTACTCAGTTGCTCAGTTTTGTCCTACTCTTTGCAGTCCCATGGACTGCAGCCCACCAGGCTCCTCTGTCCATGGGATTTCCTAGGCAAGAACACAGCAGTGGGTTGTCATTTCCTACTCCAGGGGATCTTCCTGACCCAGAGATCAAATCCACATCTCTTGTGTCTCTTACATCTCCTGCATTGGTAAGCAGGTTCTTTACCACTAGTGTCACCTGGGAAGCTTTACCGATAACTTTAAAAGAAATACACCTTATCTTTGACAAAGGAGGCAAGAATATACAATGGATTAAAGACAATCTCTTTAACAAGTGGTGCTGGGAAAACTGGTCAACCACCTGTAAAAGAATGAAACTAGACCACTTTCTAACACCATACACAAAAATAAACTCAAAATGAATTAAAGATCTAAACATAAGACCAGAAACTATAAAACTCCTAGAGGAGAACATAGGCAAAACACTCTCTGACATACATCACAGCAGGATCCTCTATGACCCACCTCCCAGAATATTGGAAATAAAAGCAAAAATAAAAAAATGGGACCTAATTAAACTTAAAAGCTTCTGCACAACAAAGGAAACTATAAGCAAGGTGAAAAGACAGCCTTCAGAATGGGAGAAAATAATAGCAAATGAAGCAACTGACAAACAACTGATCTCAAAAATATACAAGCAACTCCTACAGCTCAACTCCAGAAAAATAAATGACCCAATCAAAAAATGGGCCAAAGAACTAAATAGACATTTCTCCAAAGAAGACATACAGACGGCTAACAAACACATGAAAAGATGCTCAACATCACTCATTATCAGAGAAATGCAAATCAAAACCACTATGAGGTACCATTTCACGCCAGTGAGAATGGCTGCGATCCAAAAGTCTACAAGCAGTAAATGCTGGAGAGAGTGTGGAGAAAAGGGAACCCTCTTACACTGTTGGTGGGAATGCAAACTAGTACAGCCACTATGGAGAACAGTGTGGAGATTCCTTAAAAAACTGGAAATAGAACTGCCTTATGATCCAGCAATCCCACTGCTGGGCATACACACTGAGGAAATCAGAATTGAAAGAGACACAGGTACCCCAGTGTTCATCGCAGCACTGTTTATAATAGCCAGGACATGGAAGAAACCTAGATGTTCATCAACAGATGAATGGATAAGAAATCTGTGGTACATATACAATGGAGTATTACTCAGCCATTAAAAAGAATACATTTGAATCAGTTTTAATGACGTGGATGAAACTGGAACCTATTATACAGAGTGAAGTAAGCCAGAAAGAAAAACACCAATACAGTATACTAACACATATGTATGAAATTTAGAAAGATGAAAACAATAACCCTGTATACGAGACAGCAAAAGAGACACTGATGTATAGAACAGTCTTTTGGACTCTGTGGGAGAGGGAGAGGGTGGGATGATTTGGGAGAATGGCACTGAAATAAGTATAATATCATATATGCAACGAGTCACCAGTCCAGGTTCGATGCACGATACTGGATGCTTGGGGCTGGTGCACTGGGATGCCCCAGAGGGATGGTATGGGGAGGGAGGAGGGAGGAGGGTTCAGGATGGGGAACACATGTATACCTGTGGTGGATTCATTTCGATGTTTGGCAAAACCAATAGAATATTGTAAAGTTTAAAAATAAAATAAAATTAAAAAAAAAAGAAAAAAGAAATAGTTGTCTCACTGGAATCATTTGCAAAATTTAAGGTTTATATGCATTTTTCTGTGCAGATATTTTTGACATTTAAAGGTTACATTAAACAAAAGGGTGGGAACCACTTTAGTTCAAATTTGCTTGGTCACTATGTGATGTTTTATTCATTCTTACCTTTGTTAAAACACTTTACTTTGGCTGCTACTCCCTGCACACTCTGGTAAGTTTAGTAAGTCCACTGTGTGTATACCTACATGTATCTTTGTGCTGGTTTTGTTCACCCCTAAGATGTCTCCTTGGTCCCCATTTTCTTTTCTAAATCACTTTATACTTACTCTGATAATAAACGAGCATCATCAAAACTACAAAGTTTTTACCACCAATTAAAATTTCAACTAAATATTAACACTATTTTCAGGATTATGTAATGTAGATTATGAGTAATTGAGATCAATGCCAATAATAATGGCACTTACAATATATCTTGGGGCAATGTGCAAGTTGAATGTACATTTGCATTAAAACAAAAGATTAGGTTAGCACACCAGAAAACATTCTTCTACTTCATTATTCCTACTTTGATCAATTATTGTACTGGAAAATAAAATTTATTTGTGTATTCTTGTTTACAGATAATGTAAAACACTGTCTTTTATTGGTCATTTAAAAATTTAAAATAACATGCATAGCAGAAGATTCTTCACATAGAATCTTAAAAAATTATGACATATTCATGGAAAGATAAGTTTAGTAGGTATAAAATTGCTTTTTGAAAACTATAACATCATGAAAATTCTTTTATTATTTTTCACAATTTTCAAAATGTAAAACACAATTTAAAGCCCATAATAAGAGTGCAGAAACATCTATTTGCTGATTATCCATTTATGGACTGGTAGAATTTATGACCATTAAATCTACTACTGGGGGCAAGAATCTCTTAGAAGAAATAGAGTAGCCATCATAGTCAATAAAAGAGTCTGAAATGCAGTTCATGGATGCAGTCTCAAAAATGACAGAATGATCTCTGTTCATTTCCAAGGCAAACCATTCAGTATCAAAGTAATCTAAATCTATGCCCTTCAGCTGAAAAAGCTGAAGTTGAATGGTTCTATGAAAATCTACAAGGAAGTTCTAGAACTAACACCCCAAAAAGATGTCCTTTTCATTATAGGGGACTGGAATACACAAGTAGGAAGTCAAGAAATACCTGGAGTAACAGGCAAATATGGACTTGGAGTACAGAATGAAGCAGGACAAAGGCTAATAGAGTTTTGTCAAGAGAACGCATGGGTCATAGCAGACACCATCTTCCAACAACACGAGAGAAGACTCTACACATGGACATCACCAGATGGTCAACACCAAAATCAGACTGATTATATTCTTTGCAGCCAAAGGGAGAAGTTCTATATAGTCAGCAAAAACAAGACCAGGAGCTGACTGTGGCTCAGATCATGAGCTCCTTATTGACAAATGGAGACTTAAATTGAAGAAAATAGGGAAAACCACTAGACCATTCAGGTATGACCTAAATCAAATCCCTTACGATTAAACAGTAGAAGTGGGATTCCCAAGTAGATTCAAGGGATTAGATCTGATAGAGTGCCTGAAGAACTATAGAGGTTCATGACAATGCACAGTAAGCATAGATCAAGACCATCCCCAAGAAAAAGAAATGCAAAAAGGCATAATGGTTGTCTGAGGAGGTCTTACAAACAGCTATGAAAAGAAGAGAAGCAAAAGGCAAAGGAGAAAAGGAAGGATAGACCCATTTTAATACAGAGTTCCAAAGAATAGTAAGGAGAGATAAGAAAGCCTTTCTCAGGGATCAGTGCAAAGAAATAGAGGAAAACAATAGAATGGGAACAACTAGAGATTTCTTCAAGAAAATTAGACATACTAAGGGAACATGTCATACAAAGATGGGCTCAATAAAGGACAGATGTGCCTAACAGAGGAGAAGATATTAAGAAGAGGTGGCAAGAATAGACAGAACTATACAAAAAAGATCTTCATGATCCAGATAATCACGATGGTGTAATCACTCACCTAGAGCCAGATATCCTGGAATGCAAAGTCAAGTGGGACTTAGGAAGCATTACTATGAACTATGAACTAGTGGATGTGAGGAATTCCAGTTGAGCTATTTCAAATCTTAAAAGATAATGCTGTAAAAGTGTTGCACTCAATATGCCAGCAAATTTGGAAACTCAGCAGTAGCCACAGGACTGGAAAAGGTCAGTTTTCATTCCAATCCCAAAGAAAGGCAATGCCAAAGAATGCTCAAACTACCACACAATTGCACTCATCTCACACTCTAGCAAAATCATGCTCAAGCCAGGCTTTAGCAGTATGTGAAACATGAACCTCCAAATATTCAAGCTGGATTTAGAAAAGGCAGAGGAACCAGAAATCAAATTGCCAGCATCCTCTGGATCATCAAAAAAGCAAGAGAGTTCTAGGAAAAGCATCTACTTCTGCTTTATTGACTACACCAAAGACTTTGACTGTGTGAATCACAACAAACTGGAAAATTCTGAAAGAGATGGGAATATCAGACCACCTGACCTGCCTCCTGAGAAATCTGTATGCAGGTCAAGAAGCAACAGTTAGAACTGGACATGGAAAAACAGACTGGTTCCAAATAGGAAAAGGAGTATGTTAAGGCTGTAAATTGTTACCCTGCTTATTTAACTTATATGCAGAGTACATCATGAGAAATGCTGGGCTGGAGGAAGCACAAGCTGGAATCAAGATTTCCAGGAGAAATATCAATAACCTCAGATATGTAGATGACACCACCACTTAAAACTTAACATTCAGAAAATTAAGATCATAACATCTGGTGCCATCACTTCATGGCATACAGACTTTGTTTTCGGGGGCTCCAAAATCATTGCAGATGGTGGCTGCAGCCATGAAATTAAAGGGTGTTTGCTCCTTGGAAGAAAAGTTAAGACCAACCTAGACAGATTATTAAAAAGCAGAGACATTACTTTGCCAACAAAGGTCGCTCTAGTCAAAGCTATGGTTTTTCCGGTAGTCATGTATGGATGTGAGAGTTGGACTATGAAGAAAGCTGAGCACTGAAGAATTGATGGTTTTGAACTGTGGTGTTGGAAAGACTCTTGAGAGTCCCTTGGACAGCACAGAGATCCAATCAGTCCATCCTATAGGAAATCAATCCTGAATATTCATTGGAAGGACTGATGCTGGAGCTGAAACTCCAACACTTTGGCCCCCTGGTGCCCAGAACTGACTCATTTGAAAACACCCTGATGCTGGGAAAGATTGAAGGTGGGAGGAGAAGGGGATGACAGAGGAGAAGATGGTTTGATGGCATCACTGCCTCAATGGACATGAGTTTGAGTAAACTCTGGGAGTTGGTGATGGACAGGGAGGCCTGGAGTGCTGCAGTGCATGCAGTCGCAGAGTCAGACACGATTGAGCAACTGAACTGAACTGAACTGAAGAATTTTATGTACATACATAGAATAACTGATATAGAATAAATACTTTTCAATATGTATTTTCAACTGATTTTCTAAGTAATCTTTCAAGTTTACATAAGATATAATATTAAGAAAATATTCTAAAAGCACTGGTTAATCACAATAGTAACACAAAAATTAAGTTATTTCAATAACTTTAACAATGAAAATTTGTTATCCATAAGACAACTGATTAGTTCCCCAGTTTATTCAGATTAATACATGAGATCAAAAAAATTGGCTTATTTTTAACTAAACATATTGACTATATGTGAGTCTTTGTATGTGTATAAACTTGATTCTCTTTTTCTCTCCTTGAAATTAAAATACTTCAAATAAACTTTTGTGTTAAAAATAGCTGATCTTAGAATTCTTGTCCCTAATTTCCCCTAAAATATAGATTTAAATAAAGAAACTTATACATGGTTTCAATTCTGTTAACAAGTTAGTGTAATATATATTCTTGATAGCCTCAATATTATTTTTGCTAAGTGAAATCTTGAAAAAATGTAACCTAACTGATCATCAACCATCCTTTGTAACTGGGTGAACAGCACAGTTATTTGGAAGAATATGGAAATAATTTTGAATAACCATTATTATTTCACCAGAAAAAGCAGTACCAGTCTTACTATTTTGAAGAATTTGGATAAATTTTTCCTCCTTGTACTTTATCACTTTCCCCTTCCCGTTCTCCTTTATTATTTCCTCTTTTTTTCATTTCCTTTCTTTCTGCTCTCTTTTTCCTTTTCTTTGAGCTCTCTATCTACTTTTTATTATTTACAGAAATTAGTTATTGCCATTATCCAGATTCAGAGCATATATGGTCTGATTAATAACTCAATCAATATTAGAAGATATCATATATACAAAATAAATAAATATTGTTTTAACCTTTGTATTATTTTGGTTTTGAATTGTTGTTTCTGTTACTATTATTATTTGATTATAGCAGCTTGACCTTCAGCTTAGTACATGAATATGCTAATTACATAAATTGGAAATTTGACAAGGATGTAGAATAACTGCCAAATTAACTAGCAACTACTATATGGAAGATACATTCTCCGTTGTGAAAATTTTCCCATACTGTGTTACTTCCCCTGCCCACTTCAACAATATGACTGGTTGCTATAGACATCTATGCTTTGTCCCTGACTCACTTAGCACGCTCAAGAAATATTATTAAATAGTTGGCAAAAAGGATGCACAGCTCATTTTTAATGCTAAATAAAAGAAATCTTAGCAAATTATAGGGAAATGATGATTTAGCTGCTACTACTGTGGCTAATGATTCCTGGGTGGGAATATAATTATCATCAAACTTTTTGAATCAGATGCTATCATTATCTTCATTGCAACAATTTGTAAAATGAGTCAGAGAGAGGCTTTGTGGATTGCCTTGTCCACAGAACCAGTAAGAGCCAGAGAGAGGATTGAAACCCCTGATTCTGGCTTGAGAGCCTCTCACTCAAGTTCTGCTATTATTACAGCCAAAGTACTAATTAGGGAAGTATAATCTCAAGTTCTGTGCAATAGTATCATACTCTAATTTTAAATAAGTACCAAGTTGAATCTTATAAATTTAAAGGTATAAATACAAATGGAAGGGTCTTTATTGAATACTTAATTTTTATTCTACACAATTTATATGCAAATTGAAGACAAAATATGTGTTATTGAATATAAGTAAAAGAATAACTAATTCAGTTAATTATTGGACATTAGTGTGTTTTATCATAGTAGATTATCCTAATTTATTTTAATAGATTCATAATGATTTTACATATAACCATACATAAAAATGTAATAGGCACCTCACTTTGGGAATGAATTATACTAACCTTTTTTTCACAATTGTATTTGTACCTTCTAATATTTCTTTCGACAGCATGCCCTCCCTAACTACTTTTACCATGATTAAATAAGGGGAGTTAATTGTAATTTTAATCTGCTTTAACATAAGATTACATTCCAACCTGCCTTAAATTAACAAAGATACAGTAAATGGGGCCAAAATGTTTGTAAAGTTTAATGTGAAAGTTTAAGCAGTAAAAGCTTAATAGCCCAACATATATTGGAAATCTTAGTACTTTTGTATTTTTCAATATAAAGTAATCCTCAAAACAATAACAGGCTGGCCTCTGGTTTGTGCAATTCTTAGGAGAAAATTGTTTTCTTAAATGTTGGTAGTGGAATAACTAAATTATTATAACAAAACAAGTTGCATCATTTCTGAGTTATCTTCTTTTTAAGTAATCCTATCAACTGATGTTTATAGTAATTCCTATATCTTAGACATTACTAGATTTTTCACCATTTCCCATCACACAGGTGATAAGTTAATCAGTACATTTTATTCTGAATACCTCAAAGAATTTCAGTCTTATTTAGTTCATTCATAATTAGACAGAATTGAAGCCTTAGCAAGTTCATAGGGGTCATGGAGATAGATAAGCATGGTATTTAACCTGGATAAAACTATAGAAAATTAAAGTAATAACACTGTTTAAATAAGGCCAAAGAAGAGAAGTGGTCATTAGGAATTCAATATAGTCTTATCTATGATATACTACACCAATTATTGCACATACAGTGAAAGGATTTTTCTTCCATAATGAAAGCTGTATTTTAATTAATAAGCATTTTTTCATGAATATATTTTAATATAGGAAGTCTGTTCCATATTAGTCCTTTAATGGATTGCTTCCTGAATTATTACCAAATAATAGTGGAGAAAGCTGTGAAATTCTTAACTAGTTCTGTATGTACTGGCACATCAATGTATTGTTACTCTTCTTTTCTTCCAGCAACTACTATCCAAATCAATTCAAAGTATGAAATTCCCCCAAGCATCCTTACATTATACATGTCATCAAGTGGTGACTATTTTGCAAGCCCATAGACTGTAGCCCGCCAGGCTTTTCTGTCCATGGGATTTCCCAGGCATGAATCCTGGAGTGGGTTGCCATTTCCTCCTCCAAGGAATCTTCCTGACCCAGGGATGGCACACATATCTCCTGGCAGGTGATTCTTTACCACTGAGCCACCTGAGGAGCCCTTCAGAGTCTTTACCCTGGATGAATCCGGTCAGCTTTCTCTGCCTTTTGTCTTTGTCCCATGAGGTGTGATTGGGCCAATGCTATTTTTCTAGGATGGGAAGATGGATTACAACCACCAATGGGCTCATCTGCCTGTGTGTGTTGGGCTTCCCATCTTCCTAAGGCATTGATAAAAATAGTTGTTGATTCTCTTGCTTTTTTTTCTTCTGATGTTGGCTAGTTTGTTTTGAACTGGCCTTTTTTGAATTCAGACACAAGTTCATGCATTGGTACCAGAGAGAGGGAGGATACAAATTGGCCAACAGGTTAGCAGAAAGTCCTGACATCTGCTTTGGATTCAGGTGAGCAAAGAAGGCTAGCTTTTTATATGGTGCTGCCTGACTCAATAGAGTTCTAGACTGGGCAGATCAGTGTCAAGTTTCAAGGTAAAAAATATTTAAATTTCCCCATTTTGGGCCAGTTTCTTCTTTGGGAAGAATTCTTGTTAAAGGTGTAAATCAGACGCTTCTAAATTCCATCGCTGAACATCACTCTCATAATTTGTTTTTGTTTCATCAAGATTTTATATTCAGTTCAGTTCAGTTCAGTCACTCAGTCGTGGCTGACTCTTTGCGACCCCATGAATCACAGCACGCCAGTCCTCCCTGTCCATCACCAACTCCTGGAGTTCACTCAGACTCAGGTCCATCGAGTCGGTGATGCCATCCAGCTATCTCATCCTCTGTCATCCCCTTTCCTCCTGCCCCCAATCCCTCCCAGCATCAGAGTCTTTTCCAATGAGTCAACTCTTCTCATGAGGTGGCCAAAGTACTGGAGTTTCAGCTTTAGCATCATTCCTTCCAAAGAAATCCCAGGGCTGATCTCCTTTAGAATGGACTGGTTGAATCTCCTTGCAGTCCAAGGGATTATCAAGAGTCTTCTCCAACACCACAGTTCAAAAGCATCAATTCTTCAGCACTCAGCTTTCTTCACAGTCCAAATCTCACATCTATACATGACAACAGGAAAAACCATGGCCTTGACTAGACAGACCTTTGTTGGCAAAGTAATGTCTCTACTTTTGAATATGCTATCTAGGTTGGTCATAACCTTCCTTCCAAGGAGTAAGTGTCTTTTAATTTCATGGCTGCAGTCACCATCTGCAGTGATTTTGAAACCCCAAAAACAAAGTCTGACACTGTTTCCACTGTTTCCCCAGCTATTTCCCATGAAGTGATGGGACCAGATGCCATGATCTTCTTTTTCTGAATGTTGAGCTTTAAGCAACTTTTTCACTCTCCTCTTTCACTTTCATCAAGAGGCTTTTAAGTTCCTCTTCACTTTCTGCCATAAGGGTGGTGTCACCTGCATATCTGAGGTTATTGATATTTCTCCGGCAATCTTGATTGCAACTTGTGCTTCTTCCAGCCCAGAGTTTCTCATGATGTACTCTGCATAGAAGTTAAATAAGCAGGGTGACAATATACAGCCTTGACGAACTCCTTTTCCTATTTGGAACCAGTCTGTTGTTCCATGTCCAGTTCTAACTGTTGCTTCCTGACCTGCATACAAATTTCTCAAGAGGCAGGTCAGGTGGTCTGGTATTCCCATTTCTTGAAATATTTCCCACAGTTTGTTGAATTCACATAGTCAAAGGCTTTGGCATAGTCAATAAAGCAGAAATAGATGTTTCTCTGGCACTCTCTTGCTTTTTCGATGATCCAGTGGATGTTGGCAATGTGATCTCTGGTTCCTCTGCCTTTTCTAAAACCAGCTTGAACATCAGGAAGTTCATGGCTCACTTATTGCTGAAGCCTGGCTTGGAGAATTTTGAGCATTACTTTATTAGCATGTGAGATAAGTGCAATTGTGCAGTAGTTTGAGCATTCTTTGGCATTGCCTTTCTTTGGGATTGGAATTAAAACTGACCTTTTCCAGTCCTGTGGCCACTGCTGAGTTTTCCAAATTTGCTGGCATATTGAGTGCAGCACTTTCACAATGTCATCTTTCAGGATTTGAAATAGCTCAACTGGAATTCCATCACCTCCACTAGCTTTGTTCGTAGTGATGCTTTCTAAGGCCCACTTGACTTCACATTCCATGATGTTTGGCTCTAGGTGAGTGATCATACCATCGTGATTATCTTGGTTGTGAAGATCTTTTTTGGACAGGTCTTCTGGGTACCAGTAACACTGAAGAAGCTGAAGTTGAATAGTTCTATGAAGACCTACAAGACCTTTTAGAACTAA
Source organism: Bos mutus (assembly GCF_027580195.1). Taxonomy (NCBI): domain Eukaryota; kingdom Metazoa; phylum Chordata; class Mammalia; order Artiodactyla; family Bovidae; genus Bos; species Bos mutus. The sequence continues at coordinate 63,825,629 of NC_091628.1, read as the reverse complement.
CACCCAAAAAAGATGTCCCTTTCATTATAGGGTACTGGAATGCAAAAGGAGGAAGTCAAGAAACACCTGGAGTAACAGGCAAATTTGGCCTTGGAATACAGAATGAAGAAGGGCAAAGGCTAATAGAGTTTTGCCAATAGAACACACTGGTCATAGCAAACAGCCTCTTCCAACAACACAAGAGAAGACTCTACACATGGACATCACCAGATGGTCAACACCGAAACCAGATTGATTATATTCTTTGCAGCCAAAGATGGAGAAGCTCTATATATTCAGCAAAAACAAGACCAGGAGCTGACTATGGCTCAGATCATGAGCTCCATATTTTCAAATTGAGACTTAAATAAGAAAGTAGGGAAAACCACTAGACCATTCAGGTATGACCTAAATCAAATCCCTTATGATCATACAGTGGAAGTGAGAAATAGATTTAAGGGCCTAGATCTGATAGAGTGCCTGATGAACTATGGAATGAGGTTTGTGACATTGTACAGGAGACAGGGATCAAGACCATCCCCATGGAAAGAAATGCAAAAAAAGCAAAATGGCTGTCTGGTGAGGCCTTACAAATAGCTGTGAAAAGAAGAGAAGTGAAAAGCAATGGAGAAAAGGAAAGACATAAGCATCTGAATGCAGAGTTCCAAAGAATAGCAAGAAAAGATAAGAAATCCTTCCTCAGTAATCAATGCAAAGAAATAGAGGAAAACAACAGAAAGGGAAAGACTAGAGATCTCTTCAAGAAAATTAGAGATACCAAGGGAACATTTCATGCAAAGATGGGCTAAATAAAGGACAGAAATGGTATGGACCTAACAGAAGCAGAAGATATTAAGAAGAGGTGGCAAAATTTTATATTAGATTAACTAAATAATAATATTTTGAATATCAATTAAATGAAAAATGTATATGTATAGTGGTGAAAATAATAAGATTCTTTGTTTTAGTACAAGAGTGATGTTAGATAACACCACAATAAAGAAAAGGACTATGATGATAATCCTCTCCCCATACACAGTGGTAAGACTTTGGAAAACTCTGTTACAATTTAAATGTTCTTAATATATACTAGATAATTTAGGGATAAATCAAAGTAAATGAAATGTTACTTTATCCATGAAAGATTATAGATGCAAATAGCAATATACATAGCAAAGTATAAACTTAATAGTAACCATTGTAAAAGGATTTGTTGAGCTGACATTATATTATAATTAGATCAACAAGTAAACTATATTTATATATTTCAAGGTCATACTTTAGATTTCCAAACACCTTAACTTTTGATAAATATGGAATCATGCATCAAAAATATTTTTAAAAATTGGAGGAGTGATAAAAGTATAACTAGCTTCTGAAAATTAGGAATTAAAATATAAAAATTTTAAAGTAATATATTACCAGGCATCAAGTTAATCACAATTAGTATCTTTCTGATTTTGATAGCATTTTTTAAATCCTACTATGTGAGGATTTTCAATTTGATGTCATTACTAAAATAGATGGACAAGAAACATCTAGTTATTATTTTTGTTGTTCAGTAGCTCAGCAGTGTCCAACTGTCTGCATCCCCATGGACTGTACCACACCAGGCTTCCCTGTCCTTCACCATCTCCCAGAGTTTGCTCAAACTCATGTTCACTGAGTCAGTGATGCCATTCAGCTATCTCATCCTGTGTCACCCCTCTTCTCCTCTTGCCCTCAATATTTCCCGGCATCAGAGTCTTTTCCACTGAGTTGGCTCTTCACATCAGGTGGCAAAAGTATCAGAGCTTCAGCAACAAAAACATAATGCACTTACATACCTATAAAAATAATATCTGAACTTTTATATGAGACCAATAAACACATAGATATCTAATAACACTTGTTTCTTAGTAAATCAAAAAATTCAGTAAGGAAAAACCTTACCATAAATTAGCAAATGACACATCAGTGTGCTGATAGTTTCAAAAAACTCTCTTATAGCACTAGTTAAGACAATGAGTAGAGTGACATTCACTTTTCTATCACTATGGACTGTCCCTTTTCATTCTGATAACGGTCTATATTCTGATATTAATTTCATAGGTTAGCCTTCTGATACTTATATTTTGAATGTTATATCTTTGTCCATTTCACAGCCACCTGTGTTTTTATATTAAAGTACATCTGTTCTAGACATATACATACAGACACAGCATACAGCTGGATTTTACTGTTTTATTTATTCTGATAATATCTATTAATTGAAGTGTAAAGCCCAGTAATATATTATGTAATTATTATGCATTTGGATTTAGGTATACTTTTAAACTTTTATTTTCTGTTTGTTCCCTGTGGTTTTCATTCCCCTATACTATTTTTCCCTTCTGATCCCTTACAATTATACACTGGAATTGAGAAATAAATTCAAGGGAACTGGACATGGAACAACCGAATGGTTCCAAATAGGAAAAGAAGTACGTCAAGGCTGTATATTGTCACCCTGCTTATTTAGCTTATATGCAGAGTACATCATGAGAAATGCTGGGCTGGAGGAAGCACAAGCTGGAATCAAGATTTCCAGGAGAAATATCAATAACCTCAGATATGCAGATGACACCACCCTTATGGCAGAAAGTGAAGAAGAATTGAAGAGCCTCTTTTTTTTTTTCCATCCATCTAGCATCTGTTTATTTTTTTTTCTAATTTTATTTTATTTTTAAACTTTACATAATTCTGAAGAGCCTCTTGATGAAAGTGAGAGTGAAAATGTTGGCTTAAAACTCAACATTGAGAAAACTAAGATCATGGCATCTGGTCCCATCACTTCATGACAAGGGGAAACAGTGGCTGACTTTATTTTTGGGGGCTCCAAAATCACTGCAGATGGTGATTGCAGCCATGAAATGAAAAGATGCTTACTCCTTGGAAGGTAAGTTATGACCAACCTAGACAGCATATTAAAAAGCAGAGAGAATACTTTGCCAACAAATGTCCTTCTAGTAAAGGCTATGGTTTTTCCAGTGGTCATGTATGGATGTGAGAGTTGGACTGTGAAGAAAGCTGAGTGCTGAAGAATTGATGCTTTTGAACTGTGGTGTTGGAGAAGACTCTTGAGAGTCCCTTGGACTGCAAGGAGATCCAACCAGTCCATCCTAAAGGAAATCAGTCCTGGGTGTTCATTGGAAGGACTGATGTGAAGCTGAAACTCCAATATTTTGGCTACCTGATGGGAAGAGCTGACTCATTTGAAAAGACCCTGATGTTGGGAAAGATTGAAAGCCAGAGGAGAAGGGAATGACAGAGGATGAGATGGTTAGATGGCATCACTGACTCAATGGATATGAGTTTAAGTGAACTCCGGGAGTTGGTGATGGACAGGGAGGCCTGGCATGCTGTGATTCATGGGGTCTCAAAGAGTCAGACACGACTGAGTGACTGAGCTGAACTGAACTGAAGATCCGATAAACAGAGTGCCTGACGAACTGTGGATGGAGGTTCGTGACATTGTACAGGAGGCAGGGATCAAGACCATCCCCAAGAAAAAGATATCCAAAAAGGCAAAATAGTTGTCTGAGGATTCCTTACAAATAGCTATGAAAAGAAGAGAAGTGAAAGCAAAGGAGAAAAGGAAAGATATACCCATTTGAATGCAGAATTCCAAAGAATAGCAAGAAGAGATAAGAAAGCCTTCCTTGGTGATCAATAGAAAGAAATAGAGGAAAACAATAGAATGGGAAAGACTAGAGATCTCTTCAAGAAAATTAGAGATACCAAAGGAACTTTTCATGCAATAATGGGCACAATAAAGGAAAAAATAATATGGACCTAACAGAAGCAGAAGATATTAAGAAGAGGTGGCAAGAATACACAGAAGAACTATACAAAAAAGATCTTCATGATTCAGATGATCACGATGGTGTGATCACTCATCTAGAGCCAGACATCCTGGAATGCAAAGTCAAATGGGCCTTAGGAAGCATCACTACGAAGAAAGCTGATGGAAAGCTGGTGAAGGTGATGGAATTCTAGTTGAGCTATTTCAAACCCTAAAAGATGATGCTGTGAAAATGCTGCACTCAGTATGCCAGCAAATTTGGAAAACTCAGAAGTGGCTGCAGGACTGGAAAAGATCAGTTTTCATTCTATCCTAAAGAAGTGAAGTGAAGTGGTTCAGTCATGCCCGACTCTTTGCAACCCCGTGGACTGTAGCCCACCAGTTCCTCCATCCATGGGATTCTCCAGGCAAGAATACTGGAGCAGGTTGTCATTTCCTTCTCCAGGGGATCTTCCCTACCCAGGTCTCTCGCATTGCAGTCAGACGCTTTAACCTCTGAGCTACCACAGAAGCCCATCCTAAAGAAAGGCAATGACAAACATTGTTCAAACTACCACACAATTGCACTCATCTCACACACTAGTAAAGTAATGCCCCAAATTCTCCAAGTCAGACTTCAGCAATATGTGAACTGTGAACTTCCGGATGTTCATGCTGGATTTAGAAAATTTGGGAGAATGGCATTGAAACATGTATAATATCATGTATGAAACGAGTTGCCAGACCAGGTTCGATGCATGATACTAGATGCTTAGGGCTAGTGCCCTGGGACAACCCAGAGGGATGGTATGGGGAGGGAGGAGGGAGGAGGGTTCAGGATGGGGAACACATGTATACCTGTGGCGGATTCATTTTGATATTTGGCAAAACTAATACAATATTGTAAAGTTTAAAAATAAAATAAAATTTAAAATAAAAAAAAAGAAGAAAAAAAAAGAAAAGGCAGAGGAACCACATTGCCAACATATATTGAATCATCGAAAAAGCAATAGAGTTCCATTAAAAAAGCATAAATTTCTGCTTTATTGACTATGCCAAATCCATTGACTGTTTGGATCACAAGAAATTGTGGAAAATTTTAAAGAGATTGGAATACCAGATAACCTGATCTGCCTCTTGAGAAATCTGTATGCATGTCAGGAATCAATATTTAGAACTGGACATGGAACAACAGACTGGTTCCAAATCAGGAAAGGAGTATGTCAAGGTGTATATTCTCACCCTGCTTATTTAACTTATATGCAGAGTACATCATGAGAAATGCTGGGCTGAATGAAGCACAAGCTGGAATCAAGATTGCTGGGAGAAATATCAATAGCCTCAGATATGTTGATGACACCACCCTTATGGTAGAAATTGAAGAACTAAAGAGCATCTTGATGAAGGTGAAAGAGGAGTGTGAAAAATCTGACTTAAAACTCAGTATTCAGAAAACTAAGATCATAGCATCTGGTCCCATCACTTCATGGCAATAGATGGGGGAACAGTGGAAAAATTGAGAGACTTTTTTTTTGAGGGTGTTCCAAAATCACTGCAGATGGTGACTGCAGCCATGAAATTAAAAGATGTTTGCTCCTTGGAAGAAAAGTTATGACCAACCTAGGCAGCTTATTAAAAAGCAGAGACATTACTTCACCAACAAAGGTCTGTCTAGTCAAGGCTATGGTTTTTCTAGTGGTCATGTGTGGATGTGAAATTGGACTATAAAGAAAACTGAGCGTTAAAGAATTGATGCTTTTGAACTGTGCTGTTCAAACTGTGGTATTTTGAACTGGGGAGAGGACTCTTGAGAGTCCCTTGGACAATAAGGAGATCCAAACAGTCCATCCTAAAGAAAATTAGTCCTGAATATTCATTGGAAGGACTGACAGTGAAACTGAAACTCTAATACTTTGGCCACCTAATGTGAACAACTGACTCATTTGAAAATACCCTCATGCTGGGAAAGATTGAAGGTGGGAGGAGAAGGGGAGGACAGAGGATGAGATGGTTGGATGGTATCACTGACTCATTGGATATGAGTTTGAGTCAACTCCAGGAGTTGGTGATGGACAGGGAGCCCTGGCGTGATACTCTGTCCATGGGTTGCAGAGTCAGACACAACTGAGTGACTGAACTGATACTATTTTTCCATATCAATGTGAATTATTTGAACCAAGTTTTAGTTTCTTTTAATTTGTTATTAGGTTTTAAGCCTGGTGGGCCTCAAAGAAGGTTGCAAAGAGTTGGGCATGACTTAGCAACTAAACACAACAACGAAGTTAAAGCTATTTTCATTATTTTCAATGTTAACTCTAGAGTTTGTATCACACACTCAGCTTCTCAAATTCTAACTGTAGTAATATAAATTTTTTTAAAAATTAGCACACTCATAAAAAAAGAAACCAGTTTGTCATGTCCAACTCTTCATGACTCCATGGAAAATAGCCTGCCAGGCTCCTTTTTCCATTATTATTATTATTACTTGTATTTTTCTCCAGGCAAACATACTGGAGTGGGTAGTCATTCCCTTCTCCAGGGATCTTCCCAGTTCCAGGATCAAACTCAGGTTTCCCTCAAGACAGGTGTAATTTTTTACCATCTGAGTCACCAGGGAAGCCCACTCATACACGTATATATTTGTCTCAGAATGAGTTATTTAAAATGGGAAAATAATGTTTTACTGTCCTATATTGATATATTTCTATATAAAAATGAATATTTTAGATATATAGCAAATAATAATGAGTAAATAGTTTATAAATAAAAATCAACTGATTGGAGTTAATTTCCATGTCAAAGTTATAATTTGAGGTAGCAATAATGTTTTTGAAAACAAGACCTTTATTTGGGATTATTTTATCTGAGTATATTTAAAATAATTTAAAGTTTTGTTATCCTTTATGAATAATTTGCTCCTTATTTTTTATTGTCCATTAATGATGAATCAGGCTTTTACAACACAATGTAATGAAACTGAATATCAGAATTACTTTCTTATTGAAAGTAACCCACTGATTAAATTATCTTGTATATGCTATATTGCAATTAAAAAATCTAGTTAGTTTCAAGTATCTGAAGCTTAACATCAAATATGTACTAATCAAATTTTTAATTCAACAAGATAATTTTGGCTAGTAACTATGTCTCATTATCTTTATTTGGTGTTAATAATAAAATCCTAAAAATGAATTTCTTTCTGGACTATATAGTTTTCAACATAGTGGAAATAATCAACAAACATAAAATAATCAATTTTTTTAATGAGAAAAGTTAGGCTACACACAGAATAGCATGTAAACTAGATGGAAAAAACAAATATATTTTATATTATGTTTAAAATTTGGTGTAAGGAGATATGATAAGTTGAATAAATTATATGTACAAGTGCCATCATCATGCACTGCATAATGTACTCTCAACAGATGGAGACATTTTCCAAAGTGCATCTGCATTAATATTCAGTGAGGCTCTAGAACTCAACTGGCTCATTATTTTTCTAGCAAATTGTGCATGACTTAGTGCCTAAACAATAAGCAACAACATGTTCAGAAATTTGAGGGGTGAAGGGAGTTGGGAGGCTTCAGAACTGGTCTGCCAATGCAAAAGACTTGACTTTAATCCCTGGATTGAGAACATCGCCTGGAGAAGGAAATGGCAGTCCTCTCCAGTATTCTTGCCTGGGAAAACCCATGGACAGAGGAGCTTGGCTGGTTATAGTTCATGAGGTCTCAAAGGAGTCAGACATGACTTAGCAACCAAACAACAGACATGTTCAGAGATTATATATATATATAATATATATATATACATATGTGTGTGTGTGTATATATATATATATAAATGAGACTTTTTTTGTTGTGTAGATTATGCAAAAAAAACTGGAGAAGAATAGATTCTTGATATAAATGAAAAAATAACAAAATTCAGTTTGGTATTTATAATATATAAACTTAATATTCATTTTGAAAAATATTTTTATTCTGGTTTATTTTGATAATAGATTCAGTATGTGAACTAAAATAGTACTTATTAGCATGGCATTAATATTTACCAACATAGATACAAATATATTTTTTCCCTTAGGGATTATGTTTTCTCATGCTGAGATATCTAAATTCTGATTTTTCTTAGCGTTTTAACTATAAGATTGATCTTTTATTGCTGCTGTTTGCTTGTCCTTGTTTCTTTTATTTTTTGGTTCATGTTTATCTGCTCAAGTATCTCTCATCTTCTTAATGAGAAAATTTAAGATAAATTATATTCTCATAAGTGAAATCGATTTTAAAGTCCTTATAGCAAATGTACATGCATGTTGACCCTCTTTCTTCTTAATAATGATCATATAATACCTACAGATCCTTTGTGCAAAACTCACTTTACTTTTTTCCTGAAAGAAAAGTGATGGTTTCTAATAGTTATAACTTTTTCTTTGATTTCATCTTTCATTTTTTAAATGAAATTATGCTACCCCCTTCTCAGAACTTCTTGATCTACCTACCTGGAAGAATGGGCAACAACTGACACCTTCTTTAAGAGCTTAGAATGACTAATTTTCATTTTTATATGCTTAATGTAGTCATTTTATAGATTATTCAACAATTAGTTATTCTCTAAATGATTTTACGTTTGACAGCAATGAATTGGATTTAATTTGTCTGAACCAGTGCTCCTTTGTAATTGTAAACATTATGTCATTTTATTTAGTGAAGTGAAATCTGTGTATTGCAATGAAAAGGTGAAAAAAAAATTGGGAAAAGAGATTCTTGTTCAGTTATACAAGTCCAGCACTTTGCTTCTATAAAATGCATACTATAGTAACAACAACGTTTTAGGTATCAGATATCACTTGTGCATTATCTGCCTCTCCCACTGCATTTTCTCATCATCTTGAAATCCAGATTTCTGTCCTAAATAAATTAATTTCATTTCTAAGATCATGAAAGATAGTTTCATTGTTGCTTCTAGTTTTCTGCCTTATTCCCCATCTACCTCTTTTGTCTAGTGAAAATCTACTGGAGTTTTAATCCTCTGTTCAGTGGCAACTTTCTTGTGATGTTTGATTTAAATTTGAAGCAGAATTTACCTCTGCATTTTTTTAAAATTCTGCTTGCTTCTTACACAGTGCAATTCTGAATGGCCATTAGATAGCATCCTTTAATGTCTCTCTGTCATTCCCAACTCTAAGAGTGGGAAAACTCATGTGAAACAGATGCCAAGTAGAGAGAAGATAGCCTTTCAGACTGATCAAGCGGACTGGAGACATAGCTTTGGATATGCAGCTAGTGAAGCGGCTAATATATTTCTTTAGCATGGCACATTTTCTCAAAGGGTCACTGACAAAGCTGGACACACACAATGCCTTTGTGAGGTAGAGTTGCCATTGCAAACTTGACACAAACAGTTAGCTAATATATTCTCCTTTATACCAGGCAGCTGGATCTAAAAGAGAGTACCCTGAAAGGGCTGGCCCAAGCATACTCTTTTCCTTCTTCTAAACCCAACTGGTTAAGTCAAAGTACAGGGATAAGTAAGGATTCAGGGAAAAAAAATAAATAATATATATATATGTGTGTGTGTGTGTGTGTGTGTGTGCCCTTGTATTTATTTAGGAAATAAAAGGAAGTAAATAATTTGGAGTTCAGTCCTAATGTTCCGCATCAGTGATATGATCTCCTAGGATCATTTTAGAATTTAGAATTAAAGAGACTTTAGAATTAGAGAGAACTGTGATCAACCTCCTCCAAGATCTACACCTTGAAATATGGTAGTCTTGCAGCCACTACGAGAGCCTAGTGCAGTCCAGAATAACTGAGGAGGTCATGCAAGACAGTTCCAATCTCTTCAACCATTTCTTGAGAGATAAAACTTACCTTGGCAGGCTTTCATTCTTGGAAGCCTATATTCAAGCTTTCATGTGCCTTTGCTGAAAGAAATAGGTAGGCTATCATGGTTTATGAGTTTCCTTCATGGCTCAAGGTAAAGAATTTGCCTGCCAATGCAGAAGCCAGAGGGGATGCAGGTTAGATCCCTGGTTGGGGAAGATCCCCTGGATAAGGAAATGGCAACCCACTCCAATATTCTTGCCTTGTAAATCCTATGGGCAGAAGAACCTGGCTTGCTGCAGTCCATGGGGTTGCAAAGAGTCCGATAAAACTTAATGACTAAACAGCAACATCTTGGTTTACATAAAAATACAAAAGTGCTTCCGCACTGCTGACTCTTGAATTGTGTCTTTTACAACTGGTCAGGAACTGTGGTCTGGGCACTATGGAGTTTGTCTGGTTTACTCACCACATCACCAAAAGCTAGATAATACACACATACCACACAATTGATCACAGGAACTGTGATCATCCTAGAACTTCCTAAACATTATGGTTGTGAATCTACAGATGCTGATGGTATGTCATGTACTTCAGTGCTTTGAAGACTTACTGGCAGAGGGGGCGGTGAGGATGTGAGAGAGTAAGAGCAGCTTAGTGATGAGAGTATCCTGAGTAGCATATTGGACATCTGAAGTTGTTTCACCAAGGTATTCTTTTGTGGTGAGGTCCATATTCAAAAGAGGATAACTATATGAGGTCCTGGTAAAGAATTGTGTGCCTTAGAGAGAAGGGAAGCAAAGGACTCTATTCACATGGCACTAATGAAATGAGTGTTCTGTATTCAGGTATTTAAAATCAGAAAATATAAAACCCCAATTAGTGTGTATATATAAAAATTTCTTCATGGTATAAATATTTGCAGATCATTATGGTTGTTAAAATTTCAGATATATGTGAGCATGATATAAAAGGTATTGTTAATTTTGAATAATTTGATGATAGAAAAGAGTTCAGATCAGATCAGTCACTCAGTCGTGTCCGACTCCTTGCGACCCCATGAATAGCAGCACGCCAGGCCTCCATGTCCGTCACCAACTCGTGGAGTTCACTCAGACTCACGTCCATCGAGTCAGTGATGCCATCCAGCCATCTCATCCTCTGTCATCCCCTTCTCCTCCTGCCCCCAATCCCTCCCAGCATCAGAGTCTTTTGAATGAGTCAACTCTTCACATGAGGTGGCCAAAGTACTGGAGTTTCAGCTTTATCATCATTCCTTCCAAAGAAATCCCAGGGCTGATCTCCTTCAGAATGGACTGATTGGATCTCCTTGCAGTCCAAGGGACTCTCAAGCATCTTCTCCAACACCGCAGTTCAAAAGCATCAATTCTTCGGCGCTCAGCCTTCTTCACAGTCCAACTCTCACATCCATACATGACCACAGGAAAAACCATAGCCTTGACTAGACGAACCTGTGTTGGCAAAGTAAGGTCTCTGCTTTTCAATACGCTATCTAGTTTGGTCATAACTTTCCTTCCAAGGAGTAAGCGTCTTTTAATTTCATGGCTGCAGTCACCATCTGCAGTGATTTTGGAGCCCAGAAAAATAAAGTCTGACAGTGTTTCCACTGTTTCCCCATCTATTTCCCATGAAGTGATGGGACCAGATGCCATAATCTTCGTTTTCTGAATGTTGAGCTTTAAGCCAACTTTTTCATTCTCCACTTTCACTTTCATCAAGAGGCTTTTGAATTCCTCTTCACTTTCTGCCATAAGGGTGGTGTCATCTGTATATCTGAGGTTATTGATATTTCTCCCGGCAGTCTTGATTCCAGCTTGTGTTTCTTCCAGTCCAGCCTTTCTCATGATGTACTCTGCATAGAAGTTAAATAAGCAGGGTGACAGTATACAGCCTTGACGAACTCCTTTTCCTATTTGGAACCAGTCTGTTGTTCCATGTCCAGTTCTAACTGTTGCTTCCTGACCTGCATACAAGTTTCTCAAGAGGCAGATCAGGTGGTCTGGTATTCCCATCTCTTTCAGAATTTTCCACAGTTGATTGTGATCCATACAGTCAAAGGCTTTGCCATAGTCAATAAAGCAGAAGTAGATGCTTTTCTAGAACTCTCTTGCTTTTTCCATGATCCAGCAGATGTTGGCAATGTAATCTCTGGTTCCTCTGCCTTTTCTAAAGCCAGCTTGAACATCAGGAAGTTCATGGTTCACATATTGCTGAAGCCTGGCTTAGAGAATTTTGAGCATTACTTTAGTAGCGTGTGAGATGAGTGCAATTGTGTGGTAGTTTGAGCATTCTTTGGCATTGCCTTTCTTTGGGATTGGAATGAAAACTGACATTTTCCAGTCCTGTGGCCACTGCTGAGTTTTCCAAATTTGCTGGCACATTGAGTGCAACACTTTCACAGCATCATCTTTCAGGATTTGGAATAGCTCAACTGGAATTCCATCACCTCCACTAGCTTTGTTCGTAGTGATGCTTTCTAAGGCCCACTTGACTTCACATTCCAGTATGTCTGGCTCTATATTTTATTAGTGATGTGTTTGTGTGCTAAATCGCTTCAGTCATGATTAACTCTTGTGATCCTATGGACCATAGCCTGCCAGGCTCCTTTTTCCATGGGTTTCTCCAGGAAAGAATACTGGAGTGGGTTGTCATGCCCTCATCCAGGGGATCTCCATGACCTGGGGATTGAACCTACATCTTATGTGTCTTCTTTACCCTAGTGCCACAAATAATATTATCTTATATGTGTCTGTTTGGGAAATATATATTTCAAAAAGAGCAAAGCCATATATTTTAATTCTTTGCAGAAATAGACTTTGGGTTCTTTTTGAATCCACTGAATCAATCTCATTGAATAAACTGCACTAGAGATGGGTGTACCATAGTGAACAAAAAAATACACAAGGTACTTCCCTGGCAGTCTAGTGGATAAGAATCCACCTGCCAATGCAGAGGACACGGGTTTGATCCCTGGTCCAGGAAGACTCCACATGCCTTGAAATAGTTCAGCCAGTGGCCACAACTACTGAGCCTGAGCTCTAGAGCCCCAAAACTGCAACTACTGAAGCTTATGGGTTAAGAGCCCATGCTCCTCAACAAGAGAAATCACGGCAATGTGAAGCCCAAGCACAGTAGTAAAGAGCAGCCCTTGCTTGCCACAGTAGAAAAGCCCAGGCATAGCAGTGAAGGCCTGGAACTGACAAAAATAAATAAATAAAACATTTAAAAAGAAAAACAAACAAAAAAACAGTACACAAGCACAAAATGCAAGGAACTGTATGTTTGTGTTCCTCCAAATACATATATTGAACCCTAATGGAAATGTCATGATATTCGAACATGGGATTTGGGGGAGCGGGGTGGTGATTAGGTCATGAGGATGGACCCCTCATGAGTGGGATTATTGACCTTATAAAACAGACTCCAGCGAGTCATAATACCTCTTCTGACACTTGAGGACACCTGAGATGCTTTCTATGAAACAGGACACTAGCCCTAATCAGCCAACACCTTGATCTCATACCTCCCAGCTTCTAGAAACCGAGAAAAAGATGTCTACCTATTGCTTGTAAGTAATTCAGTCTCTGGCATTCTGTTATTGCAGCTCAAACAAACTAATACATACAGTGAGCAAAAGCCCTGCCCTTATAGAATGTATAGCCAAGTGGGAAAAGGCAATATTTTAAAAATCTTTCTTTTTTTGAAAAGTGTCAAGTGCATGAAGTAAATGTAAAGTAAAATGACGGAAATTTAAAGAGACTAATTTTGTGTGTAATTCAGAGAAGGCCACTCTGAAAATTTACTTTTTAGGTTGAGATATGAATGGAGGTCAGTCAGTCGATGTTAGAGAGAGCTGCTTTACTTCAGAAGAACTCTTCTAGAGGTACGAGGTACAGTTCAAGGATGCAGTTATGAAAGAGATGTAAGGCAGGTACCAGTTACCTTAGTAGACTTCTTTCAATAGTTAATGGTCATAAAACTCCAGTTATACTTAACTGAGCTATAAATTGCTCCAAAGATCTGTGGAGAGACAGGGCAAAGAATTAAGAGTAGGACAAACAGACAATACGTGGTCCAGAACAGGAATGTGTAAAATCAGAAGCTTTGGAATAACTTTGAGTTTAGAATGTGAATGTAGAAGACATTATCAGAATAAGTACTTGAGAGACGTGCTTAAAGAGAGTTAAATAATATGTGGTGTAGGCAAACTGATAGATTTTTTTAAAATTTTCTGGATATAGCACACATCGATTATTGCTGTGGAGTCCATAGATGTTAAGTCAAAGCTTTTCAATCCTTAGTTTTATACTTCAGGCAAATTTTTCCTTCAGAAAAGTATCCCCCCCAAGACTAGTAGTGTGAGATGTGGGGACTTTTAAAATGTTATTGTAGAAATGATAAAATTGAGATTTCAGTCATAAAGATGATTGCCAGAGTAGTAGAAAATCTAATAAGTCTCCAGAGGTAAGAGAATGTTCCTAAAATATTTGTCTTAGTACAGAATTTTTATGAAGTAAACATATTGCTTGTGTATATAAACTTTGGCAGAGTTTTCCAATGTAAATTTAAAGTGATAGGAAAAGCAAATATCTATTAAGTAAACCCAAAAAGGAATTGAGTTGAAATGATTCCATCGTTTTGGTAGCATAATTGTTGAGAAACGCTCAGCAGCTAAAATATGACATACTTTTTACGTTTTTGAGGTGTGCAGTGTTAGTCACTCAGTCGTGTCAGACTCTGCGAGCCATGGATTGTAGCCCACTAGTCTCCTCTGCCCATGGAATTCTCTGGGCAAGAATACTGGAGTGGATAGCCATTCTCTTCTCCATGGGATCCTGACCCAGAAAACAAACCCAAGTCTCCTGCATTGCAGGCAGATTCTTTACCATCTGAGCAACAAGGGAAGCCTCTCTTATGTTTTATTTTTATACTTTCTTCTATAACTTAAAAGTTGACAGACTATATTACTGGTCATTGTCAAATTTATTGGAAAAGTTCTTGAGAAAATAACTTATCCTTTCCTTGATCTATTAGAAGCCATCAGCTCAGAGAACAAATCTAATTCTGCTTACATAGAAAGTAAAAAGGGAACAGACCTTCAATGTCACAGGTTTTGTGTGTTTTGTTTTTTAGATAAAAGAGATATGAGACACAAGGAAAGGGATACATTTTCTGAGGTTGATTTCACTTCTTGTTATTGGTGGATGATGAAATCTGAGAACTCCAAGCAATTAAAATTATCAGGTGGAAGAAACATGATTTTATAGCATAGCATGATTATAAAGAGAGGAAATTCAGAACAGTAATAAAATCTTGGGTATTATTTTAGGGATAGAATTTTCCACCTCTCATAAGTTTTAGAATTAATGAAAAAACATTGTGACCCAGGAATTGACATAGAAGTCAGCACCTCAGTAGTTCCTGCTGATTAAGAGTATTTACCATATCCAAATTGTTGTCTCCAGGCCTTAAGGAGTTGAGAAAAGGAACTAATCTGATCTTCATGGTCCTTTTGCAGGATGGGATTGATGAGAAATAGCTAGGACCTGCTGTATGTTAGAATGAATAAGTACCAGTTAAGCTTGTTAGAAAATGTTCATGTTCAGGGAGCAATTTCATATATACAATAATAAAAGTGTATAAATATATTTACATATTGTATATTTACATGCATTCACACAATCACAGAACCTATCTTCATTATTCACAATTCTGTAATAGCAAATCCTCTTACTCACTAAAAGTGATTTGTGTCCCCAAACCAAGTGCTGTCTCTAATTGAGTCTGTTCTTCCAGATGTGGGTTTTCTTCTAGAGCAAATGACAGTCTCTGGAAACTCCATCTGTCAAAAATAATTTTAAAAATTTCTTAGCAAATATCACCAGAAACTCTTCTTTCAGCTGAGAGAGATAGCAATAGACCTTCATTACTTTAACTCAGAATTATAACACATCATAGGTTTTCTATCATAAACAATTTCTCAGGGACTTTGAGAATTTTTCAAGAGATCATGTTGGTCCATTACATTGATGAAATTAAGTATCTCTGATTTGATGACTAGTAGGAGTTGCATACAACTTAGATAAACAGTAAGACAATGAAGTTCCAGAGTGTAAGATAAATTCCAATAATACTTGAGGGTCTAGCACCTCATTTAATTTCTTTTGGGTAAGTGGTTTGAAAGAGTTGAGATATACTCATTAAATAATAAAGAAAAGATACCTCTAACTTAGACACCTTACTACTATGAAATATGGGAAATGTTCAATGACCTATTTGGATTTAGGGATTTCATTTATTGTACTTGATAGCTCCATTCCTGTGTTAAATAGAAAATACGGTTGCCAAATGTGAGTGAAACCCAGAGCAAAAATGGTTCTCCTATGGACCCAGCTACCCTGCAAGAAATCTGACCCACCAGATCTAATATCTCTTGTGGAATCCAATACATTATATAAATTGTGATAAGCTAGGAAAATCACAAACCCTGGTGGCTCAGTTGTAAAGTATCCACTTGCAATGCAAGAGATGCAGGAGACAAGGGTTCTATTTCTGGATAGGAAAGATCCCCTGGATAGGAAATAAGTGGCAACCCTCCCCAGTATTCTTGCTTGGAAAATCCCATGGACAGAGGAGCCTGGCAGGCTACAGTCCATAGGGTCATGAAGAGTCGGACACAACTGAGCACACATCTGACCTGATCTCACTAGGAAAACCACAGTACAGTCTCCTAAAGTTATTAAAGAAAATCATGCCCCATTTTGCAGGCAATTATTCTTCAGAGAAACTGGGCCTGGCTTACCAGTGGATTCTGTTAGGTATTGAATACCTCATCATGGTGACCAAGTGACCAAATGGCCTCATCTCTTCATGACAAATATCATCTTGGATGTTATACGATCTAAATTATTGTTAATCTGGTATGATCATTAGCACTTCCTCCTTAAGTGGAAGGCCTATTTGGATTAAAATTAAGTAGATCCAAACAGTAGCTGCTCTGTCATATGGGCAAATTTTGTGATTACCCCGTGTCCTCATAAGTATTTCCTCATAACGAAACCAATCCAAGTCTGGTTTACAGACATTCTTACAAGAGTCTAATTCTTGAAAATGAGAAGCTGCAGGTCATCATAGACACAACCTACAGGACAGTGGGGACAGAAAAATTTCTCACATTTGCCAAAATTTCAGCATGGAGTTGCCAATTAGAATAGAAAGAGAAATGGCCAAAGATAGAAATCTACCCAAATTGTATGTTATTTCTACACATAACACTTTTTAGTATTATCTTCCCCTAGAAAATGCCTATGAACTTTGCTGTTTTCTTTTTCAAGGATTCAAAGACACAGTACTAGTCTCTTGGTGTTTGATGTAATCTTCCAAGGTGGGGCTTTGATGGTTCTCAAGTTACAACTGTTCTGTTTAAGTGTTTTTGACTCTATGATGGTACGAAAGCAATGCATTCCGTGGAATCCCTCCTTTGAATTTTGGTCTTTCCCCAGCCTAGAGACATCCAGTACTCTCTTTTGTGAGGCTAAGCAGTGGCAGGTGCAGCTCCCAGTCAGTCACATGGTCATGGGGGTAAAAATCAGTACACTTTGGCCACCTCATGTGAAGAGTTGACTCATTGGAAAAGACTCTGATGCTGGGAGGGATTGGGGGCAGGAGAAGAAGGGGACCACAGAGGATGAGATGGCTGGATGGCATCACTGACTCAACGGACGTGAGTCTGACTGAACTCCGGGAGTTGGTGGCAGACAGGGAGGCCTGGCGTGCTGCGATTCATGGGGTCGCAAAGAGTCAGACACGACTGAGTGACTGAACTGAACTGAACTCAACAGCTCTTCTGGCCCCAAACTTCCATTCTGTTTTTATACTTTCAGTATTGTATTTAATAATTTACATGAGCTGTTCAGCACTGTATTATAAAATAGGGTTGTTATAGAGGATTTTGCTCAACTGTAGACTAATGTAAGTGTTCTGAGCACTTTTAGGGTAGGGTAGACTATGCTATAAGGTATAGTAAGGTAGGTAAAACAGGTGTATTCAATTCATTTTTTACTTCTGATATTTTCAGCTTTTGACAAATGTATTGAGATGTAACTCCATCATAGGTTAAGGAAGATCTATATAGCATACCTGAGCCGACAGAGGGAAAAATAGTGTCTGAGGAGTGTCTAAAGTCTCGATGTGCTGTAAAATAAGGTAGGGATGATTTGCCTCTACTGAATATACCTGTAATACTAGCAGCAATTGATCCAATAAAAATGTGAAAAAGTAACATCATTCATTAATTTCATACGTCCTTATGAGTACCTGCACTCATGTGGTTTTATTCTTTCTAGCCACAAACTTTTACCAGAAATAGAAGGCTTGTATATCTTTTCAGTTCAATGTAATAAAATGTAAATTATTAATATTGTTGATATATTATTGATATATTGGGTATATAGCTGATAATATAATCCATGCATCCTGTATATCCTTTGTAATTAGCACTGAGTGGATATTTTCTAGACAAAGATAATTTAAAGTTTTTCATGAGATATAGAATAGCCGTCCTCCTGGAAAACAGAACCTTTTAAAGTATTTTATGTACTTGCTAAAATGTTGAACAAACACATGAAAAGATGCTCAACATCACTCATTATCAGAGAAAGGCAAATTAAGACCACTATGAGGTACCATTTCACACCAGTCAGAATGGCTGCGATCCAAAAGTCTACAAGCAATAAATGCTGGAAAGAGTGTGGAGAAAAGGGAACCCTCTTACACTGTTGGTGGGAATGCAAACTAGTACAGCCACTATGGAGAACAGTGTGGAGATTCCTTAAAAAACTGGAAATAGAACTGCATTATGATCCAGCAATCCCACTGCTGGGCATACACACTGAGGAAACCAGAAGGGAAAGAGACACGTGTACCCCAATGTTCATCGCAGCACTGTTTATAATAGCCAGGACATGGAAGCAACTTTGATGTCCATCAACAAATGAATGGATAAGAAAGCTGTGGTACATATACACAATGGAGTATTACTCAGCCATTAAAAAGAATACATTTGAATCAGTTCTAATGAGGTGGATGAAACTGGAGCCTATTATACAGAGTGAAGTAAGCCAGAAGGAAAAACACCAATATAGTATACTAATGCATATATATGGAATTTAGCAAGATGGTAACAATAACCCTGTGTACGAGACAGCAAAAGAGACACTGATGTATAGAACAGTCTTACAGACTCTGTTGGAGAGGGAGAGGGTGGGAAGATTTGGGAGAATGGCATTGAAACCTGTATAATATCATGTATGAAACGAGTTGCCAGTCCAGGTTCGACGCATGATACTGGATGCTTGGGGCTGGTGCACTGGGACAACCCAGAGGGATTGTATGGGGAGGGAGGAGGGAGGAGGGTTCAGGATGGGGAACACATGTATACCTGTGGCAGATTCATTTTGATATTTGGCAAAACTAATACAATTTTGTAAATTTTAAAAATGAAATAAAATTTAAAAAAAATAATAAAATGTTTATTCAATATGTCATTCAAAACAAAAAAATTGCAAGCATCGAACAATTTACATAGATTATTTTCTTTTTATTTTAAAGCTTTTTATTTTGTATTGGGGTATCACACAATGTCGTGACACTTTCGGGTGAAGGCTAAAGAGATTAATCCTTAACACGTATTTATATGTGTCCTACTAGAATAATTTATTTTTTTAAAAGAGGAAGAAACATAAGACTATGAAAGCACTATAATGCAAATATAAGTGTGCACACACACATGCATTAAAGAAAAAACAGCCAAAAAGTAGACCAAGTTATACAAGTCATATATATATGTCTATATATAGCTTTTTGTACCTCTATATAATTATCTAATTATGAATTTTATACATGTGTATGTATTTATTAAAAATAAAAATTATGTTTTATAATGAAATGGAGTTTAATAGCCATCAAAGTTCTGTAGAGTAATAGCTATTGTTTTTCCAATGGTCATGTTGGGATATGAGAGCTGGGCCATAAACAAGGCTGAGCACCAAAGACTTGATGTTTTCCAGTTGTGGTGCTGGAGAAGACTCTTGAGAGTCCCTTAGACAACATGGAGATCAAACCAGTCCATCCTAAGGGAAATCAACCCTGAATACTCATTAGAAGGACTGATCCTGAAGCTGAAGCTCCAATACTTTTGCCACTTGATGCAAAGAGCAGACTCAATGGAAAAGGCCTTGATGCTGGGAAAGATTTAGGTCAAAAGGAGAAAAGAGCAGCAGAGGATGAGATGGTAAGATAGCATCACTGACTCAAGGGATGTGAATTTGAGCAAGCTCTAGGAGACAGTGGAGGACAGAAAATTGTGGCATGCCACAGTCAGTCTATGGGGTCACAAGAAGTCATACATGACTTAGCAACTGAACAACAACAAATCACTGCATACACATTAGCTGCTCAATTGATATGTTTTAAAACATGTTTAATGGTATTGTATAAGAGTAGAAATTATAGCAAACATAAGAAGGTCACAATATTTTTTATCATTTATTGTGTATTTTTTCTTGGTTCAAATTGTACACTGATCTCATTCAGCAGAGATTCAGGGACAACATAATCACATACAAATCACTTACTGTGAACCATAGGATGCCTGCACTCCCTGCATACATAATAGTCATCCCCACTTTGCAAACTTAATCATTTCATCAGCATGGACACTTTTAAAATTACCTGTTTACACTAGTGGCTATTGAGCTACAAAGGGCACATTCTGTTAAGGTGACCCTAAATCCTCAAAGCCAAAGAAGGAAAATTCAGTGCAAAATGGCACAGGTGGGGACTGTTGAATGCTTGACCGGACACCCTGTGAACATCTGCATCATGATGTTACTTATTAGACAGACTCCCAAGACATCAATAATAATGCTAATAATAGCACTGACCTGTATAGAACTCTGTCTTTTCCAAGTTGGTATCACACATTTTATAAACGATGGCTAGATTCACGTTGAACTAAAGTTGGAGAGCTCTATCTTGAGAATTAATCTATGCTTGTCTCTTCTATCTTCCTCTTGCTCTCACTACAGCGCCTTCCCTGGTATCTTCCAGTCAAGCTGCATTCCTATGCCAGATCTAAGATTCAAAGAAAGAAACTGCCAATTGAACTTATAAGAGAGAAATATTTGCTTACTAGCTAAAATATGTTTCTTCCTGGCACTAGATACGAATTAGCTTGGACAAAAAATAATTATTTGTCGAGTGAATCAGATTGGACAGAAAAGATCCAGTGTCTGGAAGCTGTAGGGGAATTGGTAGAGGAACTGTTTTCTATCGAAGGTCTCCATTTTGCCGGAGGCCAGGTTTCCGGCTGCCAGCTGTCTGGTAGATCCCAACAGACAGCCTCCTTTGTAACAGTCTTGCACTGTGGCAGTATCATACCTTCCCTCACAGTAAGTGATGCCATTGAAAACATAGGTAGGTCTGCTGATCTAAAAGGAACTGGAAGAAATGTTCTCCAATTTTTTTTTAAAGAACACAGATTTATGGAATGAAATAAGAATGAAAAATAGTAAATATAAACACAGAAATCAGTGAGTTAGGAAAGGAAAATATATGGTAGTTGAGAACTAAATATCTGGGCCATTTGAAAAATAAAAATAAGAGATAAATTCTATCTAATTTCACCATGAAAAGACAATGAGTCCTAACACACAAATTTAGAAAATATCCAGAGGAAAATAGCCACAGAAATGAATAATTTTTTTAGCATAAATTATTACTTTTACTAATTATTACCATTAAGAACATGGATTGAATATTATTATGTTCACTAAGAGCTGCTCAGTTACTCAGTTGTGTCTAATTCTTTGAGACCCCAGGGAACTGAAGTCCGTCAGACTCCTCTATCCATGGAATTTTACCAGCAAAAATACTGGAGTGAGGTTCCATTTCCTTCTCCAGGCAAGAAGACTGGAGTGGGTTGCCACGCCTTCCTCCAGGGGATCTTCCCAACCAAGGGATCAAACCCAGGTGTCCCACATTGCAGGTGGATTCTTTACCATCTGAGCTACCAGGGAAGCCCATGAAACTAGAGTAGGTAGCCTATCTCTTCTCCAGGGGATCTTACCAACCCAGAGTCTTCTGCATTTCAGGTAGAATTCTTTACCAGCTGGGTTACCAAGGAAGCCCTTCAAAGAGCTTAGTGCAAGTCAAGAATTGTCTTTCTTAACTGGTTTTTTTCCATGTTATACACTCTGTTCTCTGTAGGTGGGTAGTGATTTTTTGGCTTGTCAAGTCTTTTTTGAGAAGCTATTATAATCCTAGAGTTTATAAAAATATTCTTTAACATGTTTCTGTTACACAGGCTTTGCACTGAGATTTTGCTTACTAGTTACTTTGTGATGAAGAACATCTATTATAATTTAAAAATCTCTACAGTTTCTGAGCCAGCTGTTTCTCTCATTTTTCCTCCAGTGCATGAGAAGCTATACTGCCAGACGAAATGGCTTAGGTTACTTGTAAAACAATCTAGAAATACCAACCTGGCTCAAGTGATAAAAGCACACCTTAAAGATAGGTTGTGCAAAGCTGACTTTAAAGAAGTGTCATCTTAAAGAATGAATGGCATCAGAATTTATGAAAATTAAGTAAAAACAGCCTTCTATCAGTTTGAATTGCTAGTCCTTGACATTGCTGGCATTTGTTTGCAAGTGAATTCTAGCAGCCTTGTCATTTTCACAGTTTAATGTAAAATATACTTCCCAATGGTAAAGTAATTATAAAAATTTCCATACACAATTATCCCTGAGAGCAAATTGGAAGTCATATCTGGTTGGGGTACATCAATAATTGATGGCCTAAGAACTGCACTGACCATGTGATGGCTGGTTGCACTGAGACACTGCAAATTACTCCTGGAGAATAATAAGAATATGCTCAGGATAGAAATATTTACAATTGGCAAAAGGGCAGTTTATATCACTACAGAGGCAGCACACTAAATAATTATATACACGGTTGTATTTTCCCAATGTTCAATAGTACTATTGTCTACTGGGACTCTTTACCAAGTGTATAACTTTAATCATGTCATCCAAATTTGGTAAAGAATCTTTTAAAAAGTTATTTGTTATGAAGAGGTAAAACATTAAAACATTTACATGGTTCAAAATAAGTGCAACATAAAAAAGTAAAAAATGAAAGCTCTGTCTTCTATGTTTCTATTTACTCCATATCTACACCCTGAATCCTGGAGGGAAGAATTTTTTAATATGAGAAATTTCCTTCCAATGTTTCTTTATACAAATACACTGTTTTCTCCCTTCTTTCACTATCAGTGTGCTATGCACATGATTCCATACCACATTTTTCCAACCTTGGCAATATATACTAGAAAAATGTCTGTATGAGTATCAAGATCTCTCTTTTTGGTATAACTACTAAGTATTCCCAAAAGTCTTTTGTGGCTCAGCTGGTAAAGAATCTGCCTGCAGTGTGGGAGACCTGGGTTCGATCCCTGGGTTGGGAAGATCCCCTGGAGAAGGGAATGGCAACCCACTCCAGTATTCTTGCCTGGAGAGTACTGTGGCCCAAGGAGCCCGGTGGGTTACAATTCATGGGGTCACAAAGAGTCGGACACGACTGAGTGACTAACAGCCAAGGATAACAAAACCATGCAGTAGAATATTTTAAAAGATCCCTGAAGTTAAACATTTTGATATTTTCATTTTTAAAAGCAAATAATTCTACCATAAATAATGATGTATAAATAATTTTGTGAGTACATGAATTTTAATCACTGTGCTGTATTCTCAGTCCTGTCTGACTCTTTGTAACCCCATGGACTGCAGCTTACCAGGCTCCTCTGTCCATGGGGTTCTCCAGGCAAGAATCCTGGAGTGGGTTGCCATGCTGTCCTCCAGAGAATCTACCCAACCCAGGGACTGAACCCAGGTCTCCTGCATTGCAGGCTGATTCTTTACCATTTGAGCCACCAGGGAAGCCCAATTTTAATCTTAATAGATGACAAATTTTCCCTATCAAGATTTATATCATTTTACATTCCCAAAACTGTGTTTGAGAGTGTCTGTTTGGCCATAACTTTATGAACAGAATATGCTATCAACATTGGATTCCTGATAATCAGTTGAGAAATGACTTTTTCCTTATAGCTTCAATTTTTATGTTTTAATGAGAGATTAAATACATTTTCACATGTTTTACTACAATTTATGTATTTTAATTTAAAAACTTTATTCATCTTCATTATGAGATTTTTACTAAAGGGATATTTGTGCTGTTCTTGTCAATGTCTAAGTGCCATTTTTATTAGAAAGATCAATGTCTGTGATATCAGTTTCAATCATTTTTCCTAGTTTGTTATTTGTTGTTTGTGATTACTCTCTCTTTAAGGTCATACAGAAATGTATAATTTTATGTAACCAGATATATGTTTAGTTATTTCTGGAATTTTAGTAATCATTAGAAATACTTGGGAGAAGACAATGGCACCCCACTCCACTACTGTTGCCCGGAGAGTCCCATAAATGGAGGAGCCTGGTGGGTTGCAGTCCATGGGGTCGCTAAGAGTCAGACATGACTGAGCAACTTCACTTTCACTTTCCACTTTCATGCATTGGAGAAGGAAATGGCAACCCACTCCAGTGTTCTTGCCTGGAGAATCCCAGGGATGGGGGAGCCTGGTGGGCTGCAGTCCATGGCATCACACAGAATCGGACACGACTGAAGTGACTTAGCAGCAGCAGAAATACTTGTCCAATTCCAATTTATATTCAAAATTGTCTTTAGGAAAAAAACTTGTTAAATGTATTGGGATACATTTGAATGTATTAAAAAATATAGAGATAAAATTAAATTTTTGTATTTATTCTTGCCGTTGAAAATTATGGGCAACTTTTCATTTTTTCAAATTTAATATTGTGTTACTCAGAAATACCCTAAAGTTGATCTCTGTTTAAATTTAGAACACTTTTTGTTAAGTTTATGTCGATATGTCTTAGCTCTTTTTTTTAATTAGACATGATATTTTCTTTCATCACATTTTCAATATATAGGAGAGCTAGTGATATTTGTGTAATAATTTTGTACTTGGCTAACTTACTGAATTTATTTACAATAATTTTTTTTACCTGATTTCTTGGATTAAACAAATAAAATAATATTTTAATTTGGAGTATTGACAAATGTTTATGTATGTTTATATACCTAGTGCATTAAAAAAGAAAAAGTCTGCATGCTATGATCTCCAGTTAAATATAGAGACATTGTAGTCAGTTTGGTTTTTGACTTTAATGGAAAGACACACACATCTTTACACTTATATATACGATAAGTGTATGCATGTATTTGTCTTGTGTGGTTATCAATATACACACAATAGTACATAATGTGTAGTTTGTATGGCATATAGACAAATGTATATACATATATGTATATATACTTGTGTGTGTGTATATATATATATTTACATATAAGCACATATATACATATATATGCAAGTATACATATAAATAGGCTTTCCTCGTGAATCAAACAATAAAGAATTTGCCTGCATTGTAGGAGACCTGGGTTAACACTAGGTGGGGAAGATCCCCTGGAGAAGGAAATGGCAACCCAGTGTAGTGTTCTTGCCTAAAAAACTTTCATGGTCAGAGAAGCCTATTAGGCTGTAATCCATGGGGTCACAAACAGTGGGGACACGACTGAGTGATTAACGCTTTCACTTTTTAATACATATAAATACATATATGTACACACATATCTATCCACACACACACATACATATCTTGCAAAGGAAATATTTAGTAATTCTAATTTATCTAAATGCTTCCTCATTTAATTAGGAATTATTTTGATTTTCACCAAATGATTGTTGTCTATGTAAAAAATTATGCTTTGTCCTTAGATCATTAATATTATAAATTATGTTTAAATGCTTTCTTACATTTAAACAATCTAAAAATATTCAGCTAGCATCTATTTTTTATGTTAGTTAGGGTGCTTATACATACATTTATAAATAGTGTCAATATTGATCAGTGTCTCTATCTCATTGCCAGTCTTTGTCAAGTATTGACAGTTTAGCAAGACTACTATTTGTCCTTAAAGTCCCCATTATTTTTCTTCTGTTGAGAAATAGACAACTCTCCTTATCACCACTGTTCCTTATACCAACTGACATTTTAGGAAAAGGTCTATGCCTCCAAGTTCTAGGCAACTTTGCAATAAACAATGCCTCTTTTATTTCGAGCCATTGGCTGCGATGGTGCAGGAGCGTGGCGTCTATAACTGTGACAGCACAGGAGGATGGTCAAGAGGAGCTACCCCGTGTCCAAGGTAAGGAGCAGCGGCTGTGCTTTTCTGGAGCAGCCATGAAGAGATACCCCACATCCAAGGTAAGAGAAACCCAAGTAAGACGGTAGGTGCTGAGAGAGGGCATTAGAGGGCAGACAGACTGAAACAACAATCACAGACAACTAGCCAATCTGATCACACAGACCACAGCCTTGTTGTCTAACTTAATGAAACTAAGCCGTGCTCTGTGGGGCCACCCAAGACTGATGGGTCATGGTGGAGCGGTCAGACAGAATGTGGTCCACTGGAGAAGGGAATGGCAAACCACTTCAGTATTCTTGCCTTGAGAACCCCATGAACAGTATGAAAAGGCCAAAAGTTAAGACACTGAAAGATGAACTCCCTAGGTCATTAGGTGTCCAATATGCTACTGGAGATCAGTGGAGGAATAACTCCAGGAAGAATGAAGGGATGGAGCCAAAGCAAAAACAACACCCAGTTGTAGATGGGACTGGTAATAGAAGCAAGGTCCGATGCTGTAAAGAGCAATATTGCATAGGAACCTGGAATGTCAGGTCCATGAATCAATCAAACTGGAAATGGTCAAACAGGAGATGGCAAGTGTGAATGTTGACATTTTAGGAATCAGCTAACTAAGATGGATTGGAGTGGGTGAATTTAACTCAGATGACCATTATATCTACTACTGTGGGCAGGAATCCCTCAGAAGAAAGGGAGTAGCCATCATGGTCAACAAAAGAGTCTGAAATGCAGTACTTGGATGCAATCTCAAAAACGACAGAATGATCTCTATTCATTTCCAAGGCAAACCATTCAGTATCACAGTAATCCAAGTCTATGCCCCAACCAGTAATGCTGAAGAAGCTGAACGGTTCTATGAAGACCTACAGGACCTTTTAGAACTAACACCCAAAAAAGATGTCCTTTTCATTATAAGGGACTGGAATGCAAAAGTAGGAAATCAAGAAACACCTGGAGTAACAGGCAAATTTGGTCTTGGGGTACAGAAAGAAGCAAGGCAAAGGCTAATAGAGTTCTGCCAAGAGAATGCACTGGTCATAGCAAACATCCTCTTCCAACAATACAAGAGAAGACTCTGCACATGGACATCACCAGATGGTCAACACCAAAATCAGACTGATTATATTCTTTGCAGGCAAAGATGGAGAAGCTCTATACACTCATCAAAAACAAAACTGGAAGATGACTGTGGCTTAGATCATGAACTGCTTATTGCCAAATTCAGACTTAAATTGAAAAAAGTGGGGAAAACCACTAGACCATTCAGGTATGACCTGAATCAAATCCCTTATGACTATACAGTGGAAGTGAGAAATAGATTTAAGGGACTAGATCTGATAGAGTGCCTGATGAACTATGGATGGAGGCTTATGACATTGTACAGGAGACAGGAATCAAGATCATCGAAAGATAAAGAAACACAAAATAGCAAAATGGCTGTCTGAGGAAGCCTTACAAATAGCTATGAAAAGAAGAGAAGTGAAAAGCAAAGGAGAAAAGGAAAGCTATACCCAGTTGAATGCAGAGTTCCAAAGAACAGCAAGGAGAGATAAGAAAGCCTTCCTCAGCAATCAATGCAAAGAAATAGAGGAAAACAATAGAATGGGAAAGACTAGAGATCTCTTCAGGAAAATCAGAGATACCAAGGAAATATTTCATGCAAAGATAGTCTCAATAAAGGACATAAATGGTATGGACCTAACAGAAGCAGAAGATAGTAAGAAGAGGTGGCAGGAATACACAGAAGGACTGTACAGAAAAGATCTTCACGACCCAGATAATCATGATGGTGTGATCACTCACCTAGAGCCAGACATCCTGGAATGTGAAGTCAAGGGGGCCTTAGGGAGCATCACTATTCCAGTTG
The DNA here is from genome assembly GCF_027580195.1 of Bos mutus. Taxonomy (NCBI): domain Eukaryota; kingdom Metazoa; phylum Chordata; class Mammalia; order Artiodactyla; family Bovidae; genus Bos; species Bos mutus. The sequence continues at coordinate 63,797,779 of NC_091628.1, read as the reverse complement.
AGCTATTTCAAATCCTGGAAGATGATGCTGTGAAAGTGCTGCACTCAATATTTTAGCAAATTTGGAAAACTCAGCAGTGGCCACAGGACTGGAAAAGTTCAGTTTTCATTCCAGTCCCAAAGAAAAGCAATGTCAAAGAATGCTCAAACTACCGCACAATTGCACTCATCTCACACAATACCAAAGTGACGCTCAAAATTCTCCAAGCTAGGCTTCAGCAATATGTGAACCATGAACTTCCAGATATTCAAGCTGGTTTTAAAAAAGGCAGAGGAACCAAACATCAAATTGCCAACATCCATTAGATCATTGAAAGAGCAAGAAAGTTCCCAAAACACATCTATTTCTGCTTTATTGACTATGCCAAAGCATTTGACTGTGTGGATTTCAATAAACTGTGGAAAATTCTGAAAGAGAAGGGACTACCAAACCACCTGATCTGCCTCTTGAGAAATGTATATGCAAGTCAGGAAGCAACAGTTAAACCAGACATGGAACAACAGACTGGTTCTAAATAGGAAAAGGAGTACGTCAAGGCTGTATATTGTCACCCTACTTTTTTAACTTATATGCAGAGTAAAACATGAGAAACGCTGGGCTGGAAGAAGCACAAACTGGAATCAAGATTGCCGGGAGAACTATCAATAACCTCAGATATGCAGATGACACCACCCTTATGGCAGAAAGTGAGGAAGAACTAAGAAGCCTCTTGATAAAAGTGAAAGAGGAGAGTGAAAAAGTTGGCTTAAAGCTCAACATTCAGAAAACTAAGATCATGGCATCCGGTCCCATCACTTCTTGGCAAATAGATGGGGAAACAGTGGAAATAGTGGCTGACTTTATTTTTCTGGGCTCCTAAATCACTGCAGATGGTGACTGCAGCCATGAAATTAAAAGACACTTACTCCTTGGAAGGAAAGTTATGACCAACCTAGACAGCATATTAAAAAGCAGAGACATTACTTTGTTAACAAAAGTTCGTCTAGTCAAGACTATGGTTTTTCCAGTGGTCATGTATGGATGTGAGTGTTGGACTATAAAGAGCTGAATGCCGAAGAATTGATGCTTTTGAACTGTGGTATTGGAGAAGCCTCTTGAGAGTCCCTTGGACTGCAAGGAGATCCAACCTGTCCATCCTAAAGGAGATCAGTCCTGGGTGTTCATTGGAAGGACTGATCCTAAAGCTGAAACTCCAGTACTTTGGCCACCTCATGCGAAGAGTTGACTCATTGAAAAAAACTCTAATGCTGGGAGGGACTGGGGGCAGGAGGAGAAGGGGACGACAGGATGAGATGGCTGGATGGCAATCACCGACTTGATGGTGGTGAGTTTGAGTGAACTCTGGGAGTTGGTGATGGACAGGGAGGCCTGGAGTGCTGCAATTCATGGGGTCACAAAGAGTCGGACAGGACTGAGCAACTGAACTAAACTGAACTTTTATTTCTCTGGTATTGCATGTTCATACGAAACTTCACTTTTTTATGAATATATAAAATAAATTATGAATTATTCGAGACATACTATCAGAGCTTTCCAAATACGTAATATAACACTGAGATATATCTATTCTAATTATCTGTTCTACCCAATTTTGTTTTAAAATGTTCAATTAAAATTTCAATTACAATTCTGTTGACAGTTGTTCTTTAATTCTCCAAGGTTTTCAAATGGTTAGAGCACAGGGGTTGGGAAAAAAAAAGAAAAAAGAGAGAGAGGCTTATATTTACATTTCATAGAACAGTCAAGAATACAAAACTTTCCAGACATTCAGCTTGACTTTAAAAACTAACAAAATTCCTGATATAAGGTTCCCAGCAAATCTGTCTCAGGGCATTCCTTTGAAATACTGGTTGAGTCATTTTGGTGTAAAGCGGTACTCACAATATTTGCTTCCTCATAGTTGTTGTTATTTAATCTCTAAATTGAGTACAACTCTTTTGTGACCCCATGGGCTGTTGTTTGCCGGTCTCCTCTGTCCATGGGATTTCCAGACAAGAATACCGAAGAGGGTTGCTATTTCCTTCTCCAGGGGATCTTCCTAACCCAGGGATGGAACCCTTGTCTCCTGCAAGGCAGACTGATTCTTTGCAGCTGAGCAACCAGGAAAGCCCTTCCTCAAGGTACTTGAAAGTAAATATGATTGGTTGTTGTTTTTGTTACTTTGTTTCAACATTATATTATGTAAAAAAGCACATATACAAAAATTATAGAAAATAATATAATCCCATTTATCCTTTCTCTGGGGCTCCCCAGGTGGTGGTAGTGGTAAAGAATCTGCCTGCCAATGCAGAAGACACAAAAGGCTCTGGTTTAATCCCTTGGTAAGGAAGAACCCTTGCAGGAGGAAATGGCAACCCACTCCAGTGTTCTTGTCTAGAAAATTCCATGGATAGAAGAACCTGGGGGGCTGCAGTCCATGGGGTTGCAAAGAGTCAGACATGACTACGGACTGAGCAAATTCTCTAGTTTCAGAAATTACTAATCATGGCCAGTCATCAATATCTTCATCCACATTTCTCTACCAGATCAGATCAGATCAGATCAGTTGCTCAGTCTTGTCCGACAATTTGCAACCCCACGAATTGCAGCATGCCAGGCCTCCCCGTCCATCACCAACTCCCAGAGTTCACTCAGACTCACGTCCATCAAGTTAGTGATGCCATCCAGCCATCTCATCCTCTGTCGTCCCCTTCCCCTCCTGCCCCCAATGCCTCCCAGCATCAGAGTCTTTTCCAATGACTCAACTCTTCTCATGAGGTGCCCAAAGTACTGGAGTTTCAGCTTTAGCATCATTCCTTCCAAAGAACACCCAGGGCTGATCTCCTTTAGAATGGACTGGTTGGATCTCCTTGCAGTCCAAGGGACTCTCAAGGGTCTTCTCCAACACCACAGTTCAAAAGCATCAATTCTTCAGCACTCAGCCTTCTTCACAGTCCAGCTCTCACATCCATACATGACACAGGAAAAACCATAGCCTCGACTAGACAAACCTTTGTTGGCAAAGTAATGTCTCTGCTTTTGAATATGCTATCTAGGTTGGTCATAACTTTCCTTCCAAGGAGTAAGCGTCTTTTAATTTCATGGCTGCAGTCACCATCTGTAGTGATTTTGGAGCCCAGAGAAATAAAGTCAGCCACTGTTTCCCCATCTATTTCCCATGAAGTGATGGGATCGGATGCCATGATCTTCGTTTTCTGAATGTTGAGATTTAAGCCAACTTTTTCACTCTGCACTTCCACTTTCATCAAGAGGCTTTTGAATTCCTCTTCACTTTCTGTCATAAGGGTGGTGTCATCTGCATATCTGAGGTTATTGATATTTCTCCCGGCAATCTTGATTCCAGCTTGTCTTTCTTCCAGTCCAGGGTTTCTCATGATGTACTCTGCATATAAGTTAAATAAGCAGGATGACAATATACAGCCTTGACATACTCCTTTTCCTATTTGGAACCAGTCTGTTGTTCCATGTCCAGTTCTAACTGTTGCTTCCTGATCTGCACACAAATTTCTCAAGAGGCAGATCAGGTGGTCTGGTATTCCCATCTCTTTCAGAATTTTCCACAGTTTATTGTGATCCACACAGTCAAAGGCTTTGGCATAGTCAATAAAGCAGAAATAGATGCTTTTCTGGAACTCTCTTGCTTTTTCCATGATCCAGCGGATGTTGACAATGTGATCTCTGGTTCCTCTGCCTTTTCTAAAACCAGCTTGAACATCAGGAAGTTCACGGTTCACATATAGCTGAAGCCTGGCTTAGAGAATTTTGAGCATTACTTTACTAGCGTGTGAGATGAGTGCAATTGTGCAGTAGTTTGAGCATTCTTTGGCATTGCCTTTCTTTGGGATTGGAATGAAAACTGACATTTTCCAGTCCTGTGGCCACTGCTGAGTTTTCCAAATTTGCTGGCATATTGAGTGCAGCACTTTCACAGCATCATCTTTCAAGATTTGGAATAGCTCAATTGGAATTCCATCACCTGCACTAGCTTTGTTCGTAGTGATGCTTTCTAAGGCCCACTTGACTTCACATTCCAGGATGTCTGGCTCTAGGTCAGTGATCACACCATCGTCATTATCATTTCTCTATCACTTTTTACTGAAGCAAATCCTAGATATGCCATTTAAACTATGAATAGTGTAGTTTGTTTCTCTACATTTATGGATTATTAAAAATACCAGAATACTCTTATTACCACTAAAATAATTAACAATATTTTATTAATATTACTTAGCCAATCACCAGCTAACTCATCATCTGACTGCAGACATATGATCAAGTCAAACTGAGATCAGCTAAGGCCAGTCCAGAGAATAAAACTGTCCAGCAGAAGCAAGATCCAAACATACATTTGTTATTTTAAGATCTGAGATTGTTTGGTACGTGACAATAGAAAATTGATGTCCATTATTCGACATTACAGAATAATTTATTCATAATGTGTTTGTTTGTTTCAACTCAATTCTATGTTTCAATTCATAATGTGTTTCAATTCTAACTTATAGAGTCAAATTTGAAATTCACACATACATGTAAACGAGTTTAATTTTAATCCTATTGTCTGTGGCTAATCCTCTATCTCCACATTAATAATTTAAATGTCTGCCTTTACGTGCACTGAAGAAGGAAATGGCAACCCATTGCAATATTCTTGCCTAAAGAATCACATGGAAAGAGGAGCCTGGCTGGCTACAGTCCACAGGGTTGCAAGAGTCGGACATGACTTAGCAACAAAACCACCAAACCACCACCACCACCTGCACAAATTTGAAATCCCAATGTTGCTGCATGATAGACACACAAAATTGGGAAAGTTTCTAAAGCTTCCCTTCTGTTCCACTGATTGGTCAATCTGATCATATGCCAATACACACCTTTGTAATTACATTGGCTTTTAAATGTGTTTTAATATCTTGTGGGATATATTATCTTCACTTTCTTCTTTCAATGTTTTTCTGTTTGCTTCTTTTTGCTTATTTTTCCAAATAAGTTTTATGATCAAGTCATCTATGTCCAGAAAAACAACTGTTGGCATTTTAAATGGGTAGCTTTAAATTATAAATGATCTCAGGGAGAACTAACATCTCTCAATTCCTTCTATTCAAGAAAATGAACTGTTTTTCTACTTGTTTAAGTCTCTTTTGTGTCAGTTAGATCTCAGAATAAAATTTTATGATTTTTCTTGTGTCAATTTGGGATGTCTTGCTCTGTGTTTTTTTTTTTTTTTCTTTTGTAAATGTGACTGCATCTTCACCCAAGAAGGATAGTCTTTTAGGCACAAAATATACAACAAAAGGCTAAAGACTTTACTTTTTTACTAAAATGAAAGAAGAAATAATACAAACCTAGGATAATGCAATTATTGAAAATGAAAAGGGGAAAGCCACAAGCAATGCTCAGGTTTTAAAAAACAATCTCTTATTTAACCTGAGGACTTTCTGATATCCATAATGGAGTAATTTTTTTTTAGTATTAAATAGAATAAAAAACTTGTTGGAGATAAAGCTTATATATATTTTATTTTTCTTGAGAGAGCAAGCACTGTATTATGGAACATAATATTTTCTTAACTTTTTCCAGCCCTAACTGTGCTTATGCTCATTAGTCTGTGCTCATATAGTGAAGAAGTTATTAGATAGAATGAATGGTTTTACATTAATGGCTCAGAATATATATTCTGGTCTAGTAAGCCTAGATACAAACATTTTCTTTCCATACCAGATGGTATAGTCTCAGCCCCATGACAGTAATTATAGATGCATTTTCTACCATTATGGGTAAGCAAACAAGTATTAAACAGCTTCAACAATACATTTGTGACAAAAAAAAGGAGAATTTCTGTGTTAATGTGTCAGCCATTACACAGAGCTCATTGCCGTTAACAGTAAAATTTTGGATTGATAGAACTCCGTAATGTGACATTGCACATGGGAATTAGACTCCTCATCCATCATGTGTTAATGTTAGAACAGAGCAATTCCACAGTGAATTAGTTCTGAATAACACATTTCTAAAGACCTTTTTCTTTCCCTGCATGTCATGTGCCTGGGTGCCTAACAGAGAAGGCAGCTGTATTTTCCATTATTCCCATTAACCACACATTTCATCTGAAAAATCAATGATCAGCTACCTAAAAGTACACAGTGATAGAATATACAGGAATGATCTTAGGAATGTATGAGAATTCACAAAGAAATCACACACACTTAACTTTAAACTTAAATAAAGAAACAATGGATGTATTTCCTTTCTTTGTAAGTCATACATTGAAAATCATTAATTTAACCAATGTATTCAAAACATTTTCCTAGGTTTGGTGACATATACAAGGATAAACATATATTCTTCCCTTATCAACCTTTCAGTCTAGTTTTGAAAAAAAAGTGCATAGTTTATGTCAATGCAATAAATACAGATGGATATTTTTCAACTGTAAAATGTATTATTTTTCTTTCAGTATTATCAACTGTTCATCTACCATGTAACCTTTAAACTGTGGTCTTTAGAAAAAATAGAAAATGTTCTGATTTAATTAATTGAAATTTATAAACATTAATAGGAAAACATGAGCACATAGAAACAAGAGAGAATGTGGATAAGGCAAAATATTGTTACCAAAAAATATCCATTATTAATTTCAAATATAGACAATTTTCAGTTGAGAATCTTTGATTAGTTTCAAGTGGTACAATTTTTTTACAATAAAATTATACAAATAATTCTACTACCTTGTATGATATCTTTGTAGGTTAAAGATTTAAAATTCTATAAACTAGAATTTATAATTCAGAGAAAACTCTCTCTCTCTCTTTCTCTCTCTCTCACACACACATACATACACATATATTTTGTCAGTTTTCTCTTAAAATTATATTATTTGAAAACCAAGGACAACAGGAGACAGGACTTGCCAACCTAAGTCAAATGTACAAAGAGAATACAAAATGCTACAAATGAGCATCCTTCTTATTTTGATGGAGCCTGTATTTTATGGTTGCATATGGAAGTACCTGGGTAGATGCAGGGGTGGAATTCTGATCAAGTCCTCTTCTGTCTGGTACAATTTTCCTAGAGAAATAGACATCTACATCATTAGTTAAATGACATGGACTGGGAGGTAGAATTAGACATTGAGAAGACTATAGAAAGTATGAAAGAGTCCCCAGGGGAGAGATAGACTGAGAAATGAGGAAACAATGTAAAACTTTTGGGTAGCTGTAAGGGCACCTTGAGATTGCCAGGTTGAATTTAGGCTGCACTTTTACTTAAGCAATTATTAATTATGATCAACAATGAGCATGAAGATTTAAAGTGTCAGTTGCTCAGACCTATGGACTGCAGCTTGCTAGGCTCCTCTGTCCATGGAATTCTCCAGTCAAGAATCTGGAGTGGGTTGCCATTTCCTTCTCCAAGGGATCTTCTCAACACAGGGATCAAACCCAGGTCTCCTGTATTGTAGGCTGATTCTTTACAGTCTGAACCACCAGGGAAGCCCAATAAGCATGGTTATATCTTATTCTTTAGTCAAGTTTTACGGCAGAGATTTGGATATTATAAGGCAGAAGCTTATACTTAATTGGGTTTATTTTGTCAAAGTAACCAAAAATTGACGGTCTATGAAAGTGAAAGTGAAGCCGCTCCGTCGTGTCCAACTCATTGTAACCCCATGGACTGTAGCTCTCCAGGCTCCTCTGCCCATGGGATTTTCCAAGCAAGAGTACTGGAGTGGGTTGTCATTTTTTCTCCAGACGATCTTCCTGAGCCAGGGATGGAACCTGGGTCTCCTGCATTATACGCAGATACTTTACCATCTGGCCACCTATATGAAAGGTAGTAGTAAAAATAATTGACCATTGAATTTCAAATTTTAAAAAGTAAAGTGATTGTGTGAAGCTAGAAATAATGACAAGTTGATAGGATTGATGAATTCAGGTATTCATCAAATTGAAGGAAGAAGAAAATCATTGGAGGGAGAAAGTTGGATCAGGTACACTCAAGATATAGAAGGCAATGGCTAATAAGTAAAATGCATGATACTGTGGTTATAGACAATGTGCTGCCATTGTTAAAGATGAAGATTTGGGATATGAGCATGGCATAGTTGGTGGTGGGATAAAGGAAGATAAGATCACAGGGAAGGACTGATTTGAGAAGTTGAGAGTCTAGACCATTAGAAGGACTGTCAACATATAAATGGAAATCACCAAAATTTTGGTAAAAGCAGATTGGAAATGTTAGAGTGAGTTAAAGTCATCCATGAACAGAGACAGTGTTGGTACCATAATGCAAGGATGTGAAATTCAATGCTATGTGTGTTTACATAAGTTGGAGGAAGAATATTCGAAAAGTGACTTTCAGAAGGAGAACACTTTCTGATCCAATGTTACTAGAGCTGTGACAGAAAATCTATACTACCCTTCACTAGATTTGATTAAATTAAATTAAACTTACAAAAAGAGTCAGTGCTTGCTGTAGGTTGAATTGCACCCTCAAAATACTATGGGGGGAAGTATTAACCCACGGTACCCATGGAGGTGAACTTATTTGGAGATGGAGTCTTTGCAGATGTAATCATGTTAAGACAAGGATATTAGAGTCATCTTAATCCAAGTAGACTGGTGACCTTCTAAGAATAAGAGAATAAAACAGACATACACACACACAGAAAGAAGCCCATGTGATGACAGAGACATATGAAAGTGATGCCTTTACAAGTCAAGAAACACCACAGTTCCTGTGGAACACCAGAAGTTAGAAGAGACAATGGGGACTTTTCCTCAGAGGAATCAGAGGAGCATGGCTTTGCTCACCCCTTGTTTTTAGACTTCTTGTCTCCAGAATTCTGAGAGAATAAGTTGTTTTAAGCCCCTCAGTTAGTGCCAATTGATTCAGTTCAGTTCAGTTGCTCAGTCCTGTCTGACTCTTTGCGACCCTATGAATCGCAATTGATTACAGAAGGCTTATAATGGGCTTCCCTGGTGGTTCAGATGGTAAAGTCTCCACCTGAAATGTGGGAGACCTGGGTTCGATTGTTGGGTTGGGAAGATCCCCTAGAGGAGGGCATGGCAACCCACTCCAGTATTCTTGCCTGGAGAATCCCATGGTCAGAGGAGCCAGGCGGGCTACAGTTTATGGGGGCACAGAGTTGGATACAACTGAGTGACTAACCACAATTACAACCATGAAAACTGATAAAGTACCGGAGAGATTTCCAGCGGCAGTGGTGTTCTCAGAGGAAAATCAGGTTTTTATTAGAGCTAGGAGGTAAAACTAAGAGATAAAGTTGTGCTTCTGATGATTATTAGACAAAATTCCAAAAGGCAGAGTTGGAGGGGCTTGGGGAGTAGATGTGTATTTCCTGGCATTATAGCTATTAACTGTAATGCTTTAAAATATGTTTGAAAAGTGAAAAAAGTGAGTGTTAGTTGCTCTGTCCAACTCTTTGTGACTCCATGGACCACAGCCCTGGGGCTTCCCTGGTGGCTCAGACAGTAAACAATCAGCCTGCTTTGCAGGGGACCCAGGTTTGATACTTGGGTAGGGAAGATCCCCTGGAGAAGGAAATGGTAATCCACTCCAGTATTCTTGCCTGGGAAATCTCATGGACAGAGGAGCCTGGTGGGCAACAGTCCATAGGTTTGCAAAGGGTCGGACAGGACTGAGTGACTAACAATTGGTCACCTAGGACTGCAGTTGGCCAGGATCCTCTGCCCACGGAATGCTCCTGACAAGAATACTGGAGTGGGTTGCCATTCCCTTCTCCAGTAGATCTTCCTGGCCCAAGGATCGAACCCATGTCTCCTACATTGCAGGCAGATTCTTTACTGTCTAAGCCACCAGGGAAGCCCAAAATATGTTTACTTGTTCACAAATATATATATTATCTTGCCTAAAAAATGCAAAAGGCAGTTTAGAAACTGAATATAGTTATTATTTGAGTCTCATAGTACTGTAAATAGAATCTCAAATCTATTTAAGGCTAGAAGGATGTAATCACTTTTCTTTCAAAAGATTTATAAAACCACAACATATTTATTTCTTTGTCAATAATTAGTCAATTTCAAGGAAATTCTGTCCACATGTGAAACAAATAAAAACAACTAACAGAAATGGAAAGGGACTAACACAAACTATTTTATTTTGCCACAGATAATTCATGATTCAGATGGCCAGGAGAAATATCAATAGTCTCAGATATGCAGATGATACTATCCTTATGGCAGAAAGTGAAGAACTAAAGAGCCTCTTGATGAAAGTGAGAGGAGAGTGGAAAAGTTGGCTTAAAGCTCAACATTCAGAAAATTAAGGTTATGGCATCTGGTCCCATCACTTCATGGCAAATAGATGGGGAAACAGTGGAAACAGTGTCAGACTTTATTTTTTGGCTCCAAAATCACTGCAGATGGTGACTGCAGCCATGAAATTAAAAGACGCTTGCTCCTTGGAAGAAAAGTTATGACCAACCTAGACAGCATATTAAAAAGCAGAGACATTACTTTGCCAACAAAATTCCATCTCGTCAAAGCTATGGTTTTTCCTGTAGTCATGTATGGATGTGCTGCTGCTGCTGCTGCTAAGTCGTTTCAGTTGTGTCTGACTCAGTGGGACGCAATAGACGGCAGCCCAAAAGGCTCTGCCGTCCTTGGGATTCTCCAGGCAAGAACACTGGAGTGTGTTGCCATTACCTTCTCTGTATGGATGTGAGATTTGGTCTATAAAGAAAGCTGAGTGCCAAAGAATTGATGCTTTTGAACTGTGGTGTTGGAGAAGACTCTTGAAAGAGAGTCCCTTGGATTGCAAGGAGATCCAACCAGTCCATCCTAAAGGAAATCAGTCCTGAATATTCATTGAAAATACTGATGTTGAAGCTGAAACTCCAATATTTTGGCCACCTGATGCAAAGAACTGACTCATTGGAAAAGACCCTGATGCTGGGAAAGATTGAAGGTGGGAGAAGGGGACGACAGAGGATGAGATGGCTGGATGGCATCACTGACTTGATGGACATGAGTTTCAGTAAACTCGGAGTTGGTGATGGACAGGGAGGCCTGGCATGCTGCAGTCCATGGGGTTGCAAAGAGTGGGACACAACTGAGTGACTGAACTGAATTCATGACATTCTTTTTGAGTAAATTTATTGATGAAAACAAACAATATTTAATTTCATTATAATTCCCAAACATATGCTATGTGCCTGTTTGCCTAACAGAGAAGGCCCATGAAAGTCTATCCATCTTCTCATGCTCAGTTCAGTTCAGTTCAGTTCAGTCACTCAGTCGGGTCCGACTCTTTTCGACCCCATGAATTGCAACACGCCAGGCCTGTCCATCACCAACTCCCGGAGTTCACTGAGACTCAAGTCCATCGAGTTGGTGATGCCATCCAGCCATCTCATCCTCTGTCTTCCCCTTCTCTTTCTGCCCCCAACCCCTCCCAGCATCAGTCTTTTCCAATGAGTCAACTCTTCACATGAGGTGCCCAAAGTACTGGAGTTTCAGCTTTAGCATTATTCCTTCCAAAGAAATCCCAGGGCTGATCTCATGCTCATTATACGTTAAATTTATCTAAGGGAGCTGATTCTGCATCTAGTTTAAATAATTTGGACAGAAAAGAAACATTTCTGTTCCAACAAAGGTTACATCCTCAAGGCAAGTTGTAAGAAAGAAGAGCCATGTCTCTAGAATCAAAATACTTCTTTGGCACATGTTGGAAAAAATATTTTTGCTGTTTTAATGAAGAAAAGTTTCTGGTTTCCATATTTATAAAAAATAAATCATGTGATAGTCTCTTTTATCATATAAAGTTTTTTATTCTTTGAAACAAGTTTTATAACTGCCATCACTAATATTTAATTGAAAAGTAATAGATATTGGAACTATAAGGCTATCTTCCTCTAGACATCAGTGTATTAATCTTCTACCTACTCTTTTGCATTCAATTTAAATATACAGGTATAAAATCAGATAAATACATATATACTCAGTTTGAAGTGGAGCAGGACACTATGGTCCTTGCCTCCCATGTCCTGTCTGCCTTTTGTCTGTGGAAAAACTAAGCCAAAGAAAGGTTTAATCAGAGAAGTGAGAAATGCAGAAACAAAAGAAAACAGCTAAAGGAGATCAAGTAATAATAGCTTAGTCATTATGCAGAGTCAAGAATCTTTAGTTCCTTCTCAAGGGCTATAGATATTATTCTGAGCCATATTACATGAGGTGTCTGTAGAGATACTGAAACTCCCTTCAGGCAGAAGAAATTAACTACATGATGACCAGGCTGTAGCCATGACATGCTGTTGTTTAGTCACTAAGATGTGTCTGACTCTTTTGCGATCCATGGACTGTAGCCCACAAGGTTCCTCTGTCCATGGGATTTCCCCAGGCAAGACTACTGGAGTGGGTTGCCATTTTCTTCTCCAGGGGATCTTGTTGGGTTTCCTGCATTGGTAGGTGGATTCTTTACCACTGAGCCACCTGGGAAGCCCCATGACATAAGGTGACTCAATTCTGAGAAGTGGCCTCAAAGAAGTGGAAACAAACCAACCCTGGAACTGAAGATTAATTGTACTTAACAATCAAAATAATGCCGATTAGACACCAATGACCAATTTCAAGATGACTGTTAAAGCTGACTGTTTCAGCATGTAGACCCCTCTCCCCAGTCTATAAAAACTCTTGCCCCTTGATTGTTCCAGGGGGAAGACTTCCCCCACTGCCCTGGTTGCCAGCATCCAAAGTAAAGCAAACTTTCCTTTTCACCAACCTGGTCTCTTTATTGGGTTTTGAGCAGTGAGCAGCCGGAGTCCACTTTCGGTAACAAGTTAGTGAAGTCAAAGCTTTTACATAGATTATGCAAATGAAATATGGTGATCTTAGAGCACCTCTCTCTCTCCCCTTCTGTAACAGTCCCTAGACCCATGTATCCATCTCAGTTTTATTCACATACAGGAAGAGTTCCTAGTTCTAACACCTGTGATTCTCTCTTCAAAGACTTCTTCTACAGGGATGTGTTCAGACCAAGCACAGACCAGGTCAGAAATGCTCTTGTGTCAATTCTCCAGGGAACAACTCTCACCCAACAACAGACAATAGAGGGTGAATAAAATCTCTTAACTGTCCTGCCCTTGGAGAGATAAAACCCTGAGCTATGCTTGACACAACCCCTCAGAGGTCTGAGAAGGACTGAGCTCCAATTTCCCACAGTGGCAACCTGCTCATAACACACAGGTATTGGCTTTCTTCTCTTTTTTGTCTCCATACCACACTCCTTTGTTGTTGAATAAACTACTTGAACTCATTTTTGGTTTCAGGCCTGTTTCTGGAGGATTCGAAATCATGGCACACAGTCAAGAACACCAGCTCTGATATTCTCATCTCTTCCTTTAACATCCTATATCCTCACTAGCTGCACTATATTTCTTTCATCTTCAGATTTAAAAAAAAAAATTGACCCAGTTTACTTTTGAGCTTATACCAAATTGCTTGACTTCTCTTTTAGAGCAAAACTCCTTGAAAATATTGCTTGTATTCGATTTTTTTTTCCTTTGCCTTCTTCTCTTAATTCCACTTCATTCAGTACTTTGCCAACACCACTACACTTAAGCCATTCTGCTCAAGGACACACATGATCTCAATTCTGCTGAGCTTAAATGGGTAACTTTCTATTTTCAACTTAATGTTTGCTGTAATGAATATAACACGGGTGTGTGTGCACGCTCAGTTGCTTCAGTCATATCTCACTGTTTGCAACCCTATGGACTGTAGCCCACTAGGTTCCTCTGTCCATGGAGTTCCCTGGGCAAGAATACTGGAGTGGATTGCCATGCCTTCCTGCAAGGGATCTTCCCAACCCATGGATTGAACCCAAGTCTCTTATAGGTCCTGCATTGGTAGGTAGGTTGTTAACCACTAGTGCCTCCTGGGAAGCCCCTGAATATAACGCACTCATTTTTATGCTGAATATCAGCTAACCAAAGATACTACCTCCTAATAACTGGAAGCTATTCACCTTAACTGGGAAGGTAAAAAGGTTTTTATAGTTGTGATTTGGTCAATGATGTCAACCTGGGGAAATTATTCTGAATTATCCAGTTCTTAAATTCAATTACAGATATTCCCATAAACCAGGGGAAGAGGCATATTTAGTGCATACCAAAGAGAAGATGGAGGCAGAGATTGGAGTAGTGTGGACCCAAGATAAGGACTGGATTTCCCTATAGCTCAGATGGTAAAGAATCTGCCTGCAATGCGGGAGATCCAGGTTTGATCCCTGGGTCAGAAAGATCCCCTGGAGAAGAAAATGGCAATCCAAACCAGTATTCTTGCCTGGAGAATCCCATGGCCAGAAAAGCCTGGTAGGCTACAGTTCATGAGGTCACAAAGAGGTCACTCAGCTGAGTGACTAACACACAAGATAAGGAACCCAGGCAGGAGCCAGAAGAGATAAGAAAGGATTCACCCAGAGTTTCTGGAGGAACGGGGCCCTGAGAAAACTGGTGTTGAACTTCTGATTTCCACAAATATGAAAGAATATGTTTCTGTTGTTTTAAACCTTCATGTTTGTAGTAATGTGTTACAGCAGACACAGGAAACTAACACAATGCTTATCTTAAAAATAACTGCATAATAACTTTGCTGATTCCTCACCTAATAATATTGGACTGTGACAGATTTCAGCTCTTTTCTTACTACTAATATTCTACTGGGTAAGGAAGTGAACAAAGCCCTCAGTTCAGTTCAGTTCAGTCACTCAGTCATGTCCGACTCTCTGCAACCCCATGGACTGCAGCATGCCAGGCTTCCCTATCCATCTCCCGAAGCTTGCTCAAACTCATATCTGAGTCGGTGATGCCATCCAACCATCTCATCCTTTGTTGTCCCCTTTTCCCTCTGCCTTCAATCTTTCCCAGCATCAGGGTCTTTTCCAATAAGTCAGTTCTTATTAGAAACAAAGCCCTGGAACAAAACCCATTGGAACAAAGCCCTGGAGATATATTATTGTGTGAACCCTGCCAATTCACTTCAGTAATGTCCAACTCCTTGTGACCCCATGGATTCTAGCACACCAGGTTCCTCTGTCAGTGGGATTCTCCAGACAACAATACTGGAGTAGGTTTCGTAGGATCTTCTTGACCCAAGGATCAAAATTGAGCGTCTTGTGTCTCCTGCATTGCCAGGTGGGTTCTTTACCACTAGCATCACCTGGGGAGCCCCTTCCCCAGTCTCATTTGATAGCAGTTCCTTTCTTATACTTAAGTACAAAACTTTGGAACTATCTTGTTATCTCTCACAATTATGATCAATAGGTCAGCAAATCCTTTGGGCACAACTGTGAAAATATACCTAAGCTCCAACCTCCGCTCCTCGCTAATTACCTTGGTCTGAGCTGATAGCAAGGCTTTTTCAGGTCGTCATCCTTCTACCCTAGATCCCTGGAAGTCTATTCTCACCAGAGTCTAGAGTGACACTTTAAAATTATGAATCAGCCAATGTTACTGTTCTGCCTAAAATTCTGCAGCGATTTCTCATTTTACAGAGAGAAACAGCCACACTGTAATGCACAACAAAATCTACATTTTGTGTATTTATTTTTGGCCGTTCTGGATTTTCATTGCTGCATGTGGGCTTTCTCTAATTTTTCTCTAGTGAGTGGGGACTGCTCTCTCTAGCTGTGGTGCATGGGCTTCCCATTGCAATGGTGGCTGTTGTTGCAAAGTACAGGCTGTAGAATCATGGAATTTAGGAGTTGTAGCCACAGGCTTAACTGCCCAGTGGCATGTGGGATCTTCCTGGACCTGGGATCCAACCTGTGTCCCTTGGATTGGCAGGTGGATTCTTAACCACTGGGCCATCAGGGAAGTCTGGACAGATCCTACTTGATTGGCCTCCCACTGTCTAACTTCACTTCCTACTTTCTTCCTGATACTCCATCCAGCCACCTTGAGTCACTTCAGTGTTCCCTGGACAATGTAAGAGCAGAACTTCCTGAGGGCCCCAGCTTTGCTTGTTCCCTTTGTCAAAAAGGCTTCTCTGGAGGTCCATCCACCTGACACTCTGGCTTTCTCCAAATCTTTGCTTAAATTCACCTCATTAGTGAATCTACTTATTCTATCCTATTCAAAATGAAATGGCAACATGTTTCTAAAGTGCTCAGTCTCTCAGTTGTGGCCGACTCTTTGCAACACCATGCACTATAGCCCACCAGGTTCCTCTGCTCATGGAATGTCCCAGGCAAGAATACTGGAGTGGGTTGCCATTGTCTTTTCCAATGCTTCTAATCTATTCCTTCAACTCAGTATTTCTGACCCAATTCATATTCCTCAAATTTTCTAAAATATTTATCTTTAGCATCAGTTCAGTTCAGTTCAGTCGCTTAGTCATGTCCGACTCTTTGCAACCCCATGAATCGCAGCATGCCAGGCTTCCCTACCATCTCCCGGAGTTCACTCAAACTCACATCCATCAAGTCGGTGATGCCACCCAGCCATCTCATCCTCTGTCATCCCCTCTTCCTCCTGCACTCAATCCCTCCCAGCATCAGAGTCTTTTCCAATGAGTCAACTCTTCTCATGAAGTGGCCAAAGTACTGGAGTTTTTCAGCTTTACCATCATTCCTTCCAAAGAACACCTAGGGCTGATCTCCTTTAGAATGGACTGGTTGGATCTCCTTGCAGTCCAAGGGACTCTCAGGAGTCTTCTCCAACACCACAGTTCAAAAGCATCAATTCTTCGGCACTCAGCCTTCTTCACAGTCCAACTCTCACATCCATACATGACCACAGGAAAAACCATAGCCTTGACTAGATGGACCTTTGTTGGCAAAGTAATGTCTCTGCTTTTGAACATGCTATCTAGGTTGGTCATAACTTTCCTTCCAAGAAGTAAGCGTCTTTTAATTTCATGGCTGCAGTCAACATCTGCAGTGATTTTTGAACCCCCAAAATAAAATCTGACACTGTTTCCACTGTTTCCCCATCTATTTCCCATGAAGTGATGGGACCAGATGCCATGATCTTCGTTTTCTGAATGTTAAGCTTTAAGCCAACTTTTTCACTCTCCTCTTTCACTTTCATCAAGAGGCTTTTGAGTTCCTCTTCACTTTCTGCCATAAGGGTGGTGTCATCTGCATATCTGAGGTTATTGATATTTCTCCTGGAAATCTTGATTCCAGCTTGTGCTTCTTCCAGCCCAGCATTTCTCATGATGTACTCTGCATATACATTAAATAAGCAGGGTGACAATATACAGCCTTGACGTACTCCTTTTCCTAATTGGAACCAGTCTGTTGTTCCATTACACTCTTTATTCATGATATGTCTTCTTTTTTATTGAAGTATAGTTGACTTACAATATTCAGGCGTACATCATAGCAATTCAAAATTTTTACTGATTTGACTGCACTTATAGTTGTTATAAAATAGTGGCTATATTCCCTGTACAACATATCATTGTAGTTTACTTTATACATTTGTATATCTTAATTATTATAAATCTTAATCCCCCACACCTTTCTTGTCCCTGTCCTCAATAACCATGTTTTTTATATCTGTGTCTATTTTTTTATATTTGCAAGTTTGTTTTTATTGTTATTTTTTTGATTTGTTATTGTTGTTATTTTTTGATTTCTCTTGTAAATAAAACATACAGTGTTTGTCTGACATTTCACTAAGCATATTTAATCTTTATTTTCTCTATATACAGCAGAATATATGTGAATCAACAACACACATGTAGTATTTTCTCTTTTGCTCAGTATTTTACTGTTGTACCTTTCTCTCTAGCATAGCATCTTTCACAGAAGTGCATGACAAATATTTGACTGAATAAAGGTACTGATGGAGGTAATGAGTAAAGATCAGTTAGTAACATTTCTATTCCTATTTATCACGAGCAGAGAAACTTCAGTCTATTTCTAGAGTGTAAGAAACATTCATTTGTTCTGTTGTTCTCATTGTTAAAACTATAAAACTTAAAGACTTAAGAAACTGTTTGATGAACGTAAAGCCATCAGAAAAGTATACCTAATAACACATAAATATGGAATTAAGTTATTAAACATTCATCAAGCCAAAGGCTTAATTAACTGGATTTATGGTCTGAAACAGATCTCTGTGTCTTTGGTTCTCATTCATTTAATTAGAATTTTCATTCTTCTCATCTCCTCCCACCTCTTTTATGTCATCAAGTCAGTTAAACAGAAGGTAGAATCTCAAAATAAGTTATCAGTTTGACTCATCTCTGGAGTATCTAACACCAGTCCCTTGAATTTTAGGAGCACTGTCATTAAGTACCGATGTAATGAATCATGATGTTGCTGTTAATTGTCACAGCAAACGGTGCACAGTACTACTCGGATTCCTTTCCCTCTGTACCAGGAGATTAAAATCTTCAGTTGCCCACTTGCACATTCTTTGAAATGAGTGTAGCAGCTTTCCACTTAAATTTTCTCCTGGAAGAATCTACTAATTTTTGAACAACAAAAATGTGGAATAATTTTATGTTTACTTGAAAATGTTAGGGTTATAAGCCAACTGTCTAGGTAAGCTTAACTGTGAAAAGGATTTGGACTTCACATTACTAATACATGACTGCATTACTCCAACATCCCCCAAAACACGACAACCTATTAATTATTGCGTTTTTCTAGGTTAGCAAACATATAGCAGGATTAAGAGGGACTAGAATTTTCTATAATCCTTAAGAACCACACTATATTTTCTGTCTTCAGTCCCAACCCTTATCTATACCCTTAAAAGAGAGGTGACAAGGAGAATAATTTCTTGATAATTTGCGAATAAACCAGTGGGTCAGCTTTTCCCTGGATTTGATTCATTCGTGTTTTGATTTGAACAAAGCGCCTGTCCACATATCTGACTTCATCATTCACATGCCTGAATTTGTATATGTACCTGCATTTTCATTCTAAATCATCATGTCAAAACATAACAAAACCAAAACAACATAAAATGAACTCTCAAAAAGTTATTTGTTGCAGACAGTTGGTTTTACAGTTGCTTAAGGATATCAAAGGGAAACTTGAAGTAGCATCCTTGACTTCTGGATTGAATTATTCAGGACAGAATAACGCTTTGAACAACATAGATACTGAAGCACCCAAGCACTGTAAATATTTCAGATTTCTCACAGGACGTAACCAATGCAGGTGGGTGCAGAGAAAAAGAGCACAGTGCAACGTTACTCAGCTGAATTGCTCTCTTTCTAAAGTGTTGCCGATTATAGCGGCAGAAAAAGACATAGTGTCTCTTCACAATCCATTGTTCACAATTAGCCATTTGGTTAAGCCTAAATTCAAGAGGTTATGCCTAACTTCCACATATGACCTATAGATTTGACTATTTGATTTGATGTACTCTTTATGCCTCACTGGAAGTAAGTGATATTTTAGAGTAAATTCTTTCCTTTCAAAATAGTTTGTGGTCAGTGACGTATATTGACCTGAAAGCAGTGTAAATTTCTCAGAAGTAAATAACATTGGCAACAAATGCCTTATGATTCTTAAATATCAAGAATACAGTGATTCTGTATTCATAGGAAGTACATTTTTATCAATTCCTCAAATATTACTTACCTGAATGGGATCTTCAGTAAGTGTGCACATAGCTTCATATAATATATTATTCCAAGAATCTCAGATATTTTAGAAGAAGAATGGTTTAAAAATAACTCATACCTTGTCTGTGAATTATATGAATATGTATACATGTATGTGAGTATATTTGTGTGTGTAAGGAATATTCTATCTTGCCATTGGAAGCCTGAAGGCTTAACTTCTATACCACCAGCGAATTCCCTTAGTGTTTGACTTTGAACAAATGTAATAAAATCATGTCTTTAGTACACTGAAGATGGTTGATTATGATTTTAAGGTAATGGATTGATGATGATAATAATATTGATAATAAGGAAAATGGAGGAGCAATAAGAAGAAGGAAGAAGAAAAAGAAAAGGAACAATTTTGATAGGTAGGTTAAAATTCCTTGGAAACAGGGAGTATCAAGATTTCTGTCATATTATGAGGAGCTTAGAGAAAAAATAGCTTAGAGCCTAGAGAAGGAATAGAACTAAGAGCTTAGAGAAGAAAGAGAGATCATCGACATAGAGAATAGCCAGCCATTAGTACCAATCCAAAAGTAGATTTGTTCTATGACTTTCACAATTTTATCTATTGAATATCTTTTGTATTAGGCTAATATATACATAATGTTAGTTATGTATAGTTAAATTCTTTCGTCAGTGGTTATGTAAGCAAGCAGAATTTGTATGGCTGGTGCTTTCCTACATTTGGAATATGAGGGGGAAGACATTTTCTCCCAATCTGTGTCTAGATCCATGAATCTCTTCCTGATTCAACTTCTTTCATCAGATGATCCACCTAATGAAAGGTCACCCTAGATGTCTCATTAGGATCCCTGTCCCTCTTCATTAATAATCCATTAGGTTAATAGACATTTATCACACAGTATTTCCTGAGAATATTCCACTGAAAATGATACCAAATAAGATTGATACATCTTGCCAAATGAATAGATGTGCCATCTGCTTTCAGAAACCTGTCTTTTGATGCTTACATAAAAGAAAAAAAACATAATCAAGCCTGGCAATCCTTCCCTGGGCAAATAGGAGCATTGTACCTGATGGCTAATTATCTTGTCCATTTATTCACATCACACAATTCATTACACACCTAGTCTGTGCCAGGTACTGTGTCTAGTGCAAGGAATATAAAAGTGAAAATATCCTGCTTTCAGGAAAATTTTGTGTTTGACTTTTTTTTTTTTTTTTTTTGCCACTGTGTGGTATATGGGTTTTAATTCCCTGACCATGGCTTGAAACTCTGTCCTTGGCATTAGAAGCCAGGAGTCTTAACTGCTAGACTCCCAGGAAAAGTCCCTTAGTGTTTGAATTTTAACAAACATGATAAAGATAAAATAATGTGTTTAGTATACTGAAGATAGTTATTTAATATAGCGAGCCACAGGTAAAAGAGATCCCATATCAGTGAGAGAATGAAAGCAAAATAAAACTTCATGAAGACAATAGTTTTAGATTAAGACTTACAAACAATAAAAAGAGAAGATTTATAAGAAAATGCAACAATATGTACTGAAGTGTGTGACATAAAATAACCTGGCACATTCACAAAAGAAACAAATATTTATTATATATTGAAAATAAATTTTAGGGTTGAAAAGGTGATTGCAGGAGATTAAAGGCAAGATTCTGAAAGTTTTCTATGATGCAAAAGCTCAGACTGTAGAAATTCCTGATACAAGGAAGAGAAAGGATTTGACATTTCCTCGAAACATTCCTTTAGTAACTGAATTCCTGATACTAACATTGTATGAGAAGAGTTGACGTACTGAGAGAAAAAGAGTGTAGTTGAAGAATTAAATGTTATTGAATATTCAGTAGCAGAGGCCTCCCAGGTGCTTTGGTGGTAAAGCCTTTGCCTACCAATTCAGGAGACACAGGAGACACAAGTTGGATACCTGTGTTGGGAAGATCCCCTGGAGAAAATGGCAACCCACTTCAGTTTTCTTGCCTGGAGAATTCCATGAACAGAGAAGCTTGGTGGACTACAGTCCATGGGGTTGCAAAGGGTCAGACACAACTTAGAAACAAAACAGCAACGAAGTAGCAGATGTATAGTGAATCATTCCATATAAAGGTGGGCAGGTAAGTAGTGACTTGCCAGATGAAGACTAAAATTGAGGTCTCCTGTACACATGTTGTTGCTGTTCAGTCACTGAAGTACCCAAATAAATTACCATGGATAAGAACAGTTAGGGAGAGTATATAAGTAGTGTTTCTCTGTCTCTTTTTTTAAAACTTTATTGAGACATAATTGATATATAATAAACTGCCCGTATATAAATATAACTGTGAGATCACAACAAACTGTGGAAAATTATTTGAGATGGGAATATAAGACCACCTTATCTGTCTCCAGAGAAATCTGTATGCAGATCAAGAAGTGATAGTTTGAACCGGACATGAAACAACAGACTGGTTCCAAATTAGGAAAGGAGTACATCAAGGCCGTATATCATTACCCTGCTTATTTAATGTACATGCAGAGTACATTATGCAAAAGGCTAAGCTGGATGAGCAAAAGCCCAAATCAAGATTGCCGGGAGAAATATCAATAATCTCATATACGCAGATGACACCACCCTTATGGCAGAAAAAGAACTAAACAGCCTCTTGATGAAAGTGAAAGAGGAGAGTGAGAAAATTGGCTTAAAACTCAGCATTCAAAAAGCTAAAGTCATGGCATCTGGTCCCATCATTTCATGGCAAATAGATGGGGAAATAGTGGAAACAGTGAGACACTTTATTTTTTCTGGATCCAAAATCACTTCAGATGGGGACTGCAGCCATAAAATTAAAAGACGCTTGCTCCTTGGAAGAAAAGCTATGACCAAGCTAGACAGCATATTAAGAGCAGAAACATTACTTTGAAAACAAAGGTCCATCTGGTCAAAGCTATGGTTTTTCCAGTAATCGTGTATGGCTGTGAGAGTTGGGCTATAAAAACAGCTGAGTGCTGAAGAATTGATGCTTTTGAACTGTGGTGTTGGAGAAGACTCTGAAGGGTTCCTTGGACTGCAAGGGGATCAAGCCAGTCAATCCTAAAAAAAATCAGTCCTGAATATTTATTGAGAAACTGATGCTGAAACTGAAATTCCAATACTTCGGCCAACTAATGCAAGAACTGACTCATTGGAAAAGACCCTGATGCTGGGCAAGATTGAAGGAAGGAGGAGAAGGGGGCCACAGAGAATGAGATAGTTGGATGACCTCACCAACTTGATGGACATGAGTTTGAGTAGGCTCCAGGAGTTGGTGAGGGACAGGGAAGCCTGGTGCACTGCAGTCCTTGGCGTCACAAAGAATCAGACACAACTGAGGGACTGAACTGAACTGAACCAAATAGTTACTTTGCTTGGAGTGAAGTAACAATTCCAGATTTTCCAAATTCTAAGACCTAAGTCAAATTTCTGAAAAACTCTGTGCTCCAGTCCTATCACTACAAAATAAGGAATCTAATTTTAACTAATTCACTGTTTTTTTTTTTTTTAATAAAAATAGAGTTTAGTCACTCAGTCGTGTCTGACTCTTTGTGACCCATGGACTGCAGCACGCCAGGCTTCCTTGTCCATCACTAACTCCTAGAGCATACTCAAACTCATGTCCATCCAGTCAGTGATGCCATCTAACCATCTCATGTTCTGTTGTCCCCTTGTCCTCTCGCCTTCAATCGTGCCCAGCATCAGGGTCTTTCCAAATGAGGCAGCTCTTCACATCAGGTGGCCAAAGTATTGGAGTTTCAGCTTCAGTGTCAGTTCTTACAATGAATATTCAGGACTGATTTCCCTTAGGATTGACTGGTCGGATCTCTTTGAAGCCCAAGGGACTCTCAAGGGTCTTCTCCAACACCACAGTTCAAAAGCATCAATTCTTCGGTGCTCAGCTTTTTTATAGACCAAATCTCACATCCATATATGACTAATGGAAAAACTGTAGCTTTGACCAGACAGAGATTTGCTGGCAAAGTAATGCCTCTGCTTTTTACTATGCTGTTTAGATTGGTCATAGCTTTTCTTCTAAGGACCAAGTGTCTTAATTTCATGGCTACAGTCACCATCTGCAGTGAATTTGAAGCCAAAATATAAAGTCTCTCACTGTTTCCATTGTTTCCCCATCTATTTGCCAATGAACAATGGGCCCAGATGCCATAATATTATTTTTTTGAATGTTGAGTTTTAAGCCAAAATTTTCACTCTCCTTCATATTTTCATCAAGAGGCTCTTCAGTTATTCTTTGCTTTCTACCTTAAGGTTGGTGTCATCTGCATATCTGAGTTTCTTTATCTGCAGCAATCCTGATTCCAGCTTGTGCTTCATCCAGCCTAGCATTTCTCATGATGTACTCTGCGTATTATTAAAAAAAGAAGAATGACAATGTACAGCCTTAACATACTCCTCTTTCTATTTGGAACTAGTCTACTATTTCAGGTCCAGTACCAACTGTTGCTTCTTGACCTGCATGAAGATTTCTCAGGAGGCAGGCCAGGTGGTCTGATATTGCCATATCTTGAAGAATTTTCCACACTTTTTTGTGATCTACACAGTCAAAGGCTTTGGCATAGTCAATAAAGCAAAAATAGATGTCTTTCTGGAACTCTTGCTTTTTCCATGATCCAACAGATGTTGGCAATTAAATCTCTGTTTCCTCTGCCTTTTCTAAATCCAGCTTGAACATCTGGAAGTTCATGGTTCACATACTGTTGAAGCCTGGCTTGGAGAATTTTGAGCTTTA
Organism: Bos mutus; assembly: GCF_027580195.1. Lineage (NCBI taxonomy): Eukaryota > Metazoa > Chordata > Mammalia > Artiodactyla > Bovidae > Bos > Bos mutus. The sequence goes on along the minus strand of NC_091628.1, from coordinate 63,773,444 downwards.
CTTTACAGTGTGTGAGATGAGTGCAATTGTGCAGTAGTTTGAGCATTCTTTGGCATTGCCTTAATTTGTGATCGGAATGAAAACTGACCTTTTCCAGTCCTGTGGCACTGCTGAATTTTCCAAATTTGCTGGCATATTGAGTGTGGCACTTCCACAGCATCATCTTTTAGGATTTGAAATAGTTCAACTGGAATTCCATCACCTCCACTAGCTTTGTAGTGATGCTTCCTAAGGCCCACTTGACTTCACATTCCAGGATGTCTGGTTCTAGGTGAGTGATCACACCATTGTGGCTATCTGGTTCATGATGATCTTCTTTGTATAGCTCTTCTGTGTATTCTTGCCACCTCTTCTTAATATCGTCTGCTTCTATTAGGTCCATACCATTTCTGTCCCTTATTGTTTCCATCTTCACATGAAATATTCCCTTGGAATCTCTAATTTTCTTGAAAAGACCTCTAGTCTTTTCCATTCTATTATTTTGTTTCATTTCTTTGCTTTGATACCTGAGGAAGGCTTTCTCATCTCTCCTAGATATTCTTTGGAACTCTGCATTCAAATGGGTAAATCTTTCCTTTTCTCCTTTGCCTTTCACTTCTCTTCTTTTCATAGCTGTTTGTAAGGCCTCTTCAGACAACCATTTTGCCTCTTTGCATTTCTATTTCTTGGGGATGATCTTGATCCCTGCCTCCTATACAATGTCACAAACCTCTGTCAATAGTTCTTCAGGCATTCTGTCTATCAGATCTAATCCCTTGAATCTATTTGTCACTTTTGTATAATCTAAGGAATATGATTTAGGTCATAGCTGAATGGTCTATTGGTTTTCCCTAATTTCTTCAATTTCAGTCTGAATTTGGCAATAAAGAGTTCCTGACCTGAACCCCAATCAGCTCCTGGTCTTGTTTTTGCTGACTGTATAGAGCTTTTCCATCTTTGGCTACAAGGAATATAATCAATCCGATTTCCGTGTTGACCATCTGGTGATGTCCATGTGTAGAGCCTTCTCTTGTATTGTTGAAAGAGGGTGTTTGCTATGACCGGTGCATTCTCTTGGCAAAACTCTATTAGCCCCAGACCTGCTTCATTTTGTACTCCAAAGCCAAATTTTCCTGTTAGTCTAGGTATCTCTTGACTTCTTACTTTTGCATACCAGTTCCCTATAATGAATCTTTTTTTGGTGTTAGTTCTAGAAAGTCTTGTCAGTCTTCATAGAACTGTTCACCTTCAGCATCTTCAGCATTATTGGTCGAGGCGTAGATGTGGATTACTCTGATATTGAGTGGTTTGCCTTGGAAACAGAGATCATTCTCTCGTTTTTGAGATTTCATCCAAGTACTGCATTTCAGACTTTCTTGTTGATTGTGATGGCTACTCCATTTCTTCTAATGGATTCTTGCCCACAGTAGTAGATACAATGGTCATCTGAGTTAAATTCACCCACTCCAGTTCATTTTAGTTCACTGATTCCTAAAACGTCAACGTTCAGTCTTGCCATCTCCTGTTTGACCACTTCCGATTTGCCTTGATTCATGGACGCAATGCTTCACAAATTTGCATATCTTCCTTGTGCAAGGGCCATGCTAATCTCTGTATCATTCCAATTTTTGTATATGTGTTAATGAGTCAGAACTCTCCGCTATGACCTGTCCGTCTTGGGTGGCCCTACATGGCACGGCTCATAGTTTCATTGAGTTAGACAAGTCTGTGGTCCATGTGTTTACATTGGTTAGTTTTCTCTCATTGTGGTTTCTGTCTGTCTGTCCTCTGATGCCCTCTCTCAGTGCCTACTGTCTTATTGCAGTTTCTCTGACCTTGGGTGTGGGGTATCTCCTCTCGGCCTCTCACCTCTCCAGCACCGTGCAGCCACCGCTCACTGGATGTGAGAATTGAACTATAAAGAAAGCTGAATGCTGAAGAATTGATGCTTTTGAACTGTGGTGTTGGAGAACACTTTTGAGAGTCCCTTGGACTGCAAGGAGATCCAACCAGTCCATTCTAAAGGAGATCAGCCCTGAGTGTTCATTGGAAGGACTCTTGTTGAAGCTGAAACTCCAATACTTTGGCCACCTGATGTGAAGAACTAACTCATTTGAAAAGACCCTGATGCTGGGAAAGATTGAAGGTGGGAGGAGAAAGGGATGACAGAGGATGAGATGGTTGGATGGCATCATCGACTCAACAGACATGAGTTTGAGTAGACTCTGGGAATTGGTGATTGACAGGGAGGCCTGGGATGCTTCAGTCCATGTTGTCACAAAGAGACGGACATGACTGAGCAACTGAACTGAGCTGAATAAACCTAACAACATTCCAGGTTCCTATGCAAATACATATTCCAATATGTAAAGAGTATTACTCTTTACAGCATTGGTCTTTACTTCCATCACCAGTCACACACATAACTGTGTGTTGTGTTTGCTTTAGCTCTATCTCTTCATTCTTTCCAGAGTTAGTTCTCCATTGATCTCCAGTAGCATATTGAGCATCTACTGATCTGGGAAATTCACCTTTCAGTATCCTATCTTTCTGCCTTTTCATGCTGTTCATGTGGTTCTCAAGGCAAGAATACTGAAGTGATTTGCCATTCCCTTCTCCAGTGGATCACATTTTGTCAGAACTCTTCAGCGTGACCTGTCTATCTTGGGTGGCCCTAAATGACATGGCTCATAGTTTCATTGAGTTAGACAAGGCTGTGGTCCATGTAATCAGTTTGGTTAGTTTTCTATGACTGTGGTCTTCATTCTGTCTGCCCTCTGATGGAGAAAGATAAGATGCTTATGGAAGCTTCCTGATGGAAGAGACTGAGGGGAAAACTGGGCCTTGTTCTGATGGGCAGAATTGTCTTCCCTCACTGTTGTTTGAACTGAAGCCAAAATATAGTGGAGGTAATAAAGATAATGCTGACTTCCTTCAAAAGGTCTCATGTATGCACTGCTGCACTCAGTGCCCCCGACACTGCAGCAGGCCACTGTAGACACACACCTCCCCTGGAGACTCCTGGACACTCAGAAGCAAGTCTGGGTCAGTCTTTCGTGGGGTCACTGCTCCTTTCTCCTGCGTCCTGGTGTGTACACGGTTCTGTTTGTGCCCTCCAAGAGTCTGTTTCCCCAGTCCTATGTAAGTCCTGGTGCTCTCAGTTCAGTTCAGTTCAGTCGCTCAGTCGTGTCCGACTCTTTGCGACCCCATGAATCGCAGCACACCAGGCCTCCCTGTCCATCACCAACTCCCGGAGTTCACTCAGACTCACGTCCATTGAGTCAGTGATGCCATCCAGCCATCTCATCCTCTGTCGTCCCCTTCTCCTCCTGCCCCCAATCCCTCCCAGCATCAAAGTCTTTTCCAATGAGTCAACTCTTCACATGAGGTGGCCAAAGTACTGGACTTTCAGCCTTAGCATCATTCCTTCCAAAGAAATCCCAGGGCTGATCTCCTTCAGAATGGACTGGTTGGATCTCCTTGCAGTCCAAGGGACTCTCAAGAGTCTTCTCAACACCACAGCTCAAAAGCATCAATTCTTCAGTGCTCAGCCTTCTTCACAGTCCAACTCTCACATCCATACATGACCACAGTTGGGGTTAATGGTGATTTACTCTGAGAGGGCTTATGCCATACCCAGATCTGCTGCACCCATAGCCTCTGCCCTTGCAGCAGGCCACTGCTGATCCATGCCTTCACAGGAGATACTCAAACACAGTTCTGGCCCAGTCTCTGTGGGGTCTCTGGGTCCTGGTGCACACAAGGTTTGTTGAGCTTCTCTGGAAGCTGAGGTGTTTGATTCTAAATGCGATTTTGCCCCTCCTACTGTCTTGCTGGGGCTTCGCTTTTGCCCTTGGATGTGGCATACTTATAAACTGAAGTGCTAATACAGAATCTTTCCTAAAATAAGGTTTCAACAGATAGCCATGCCTACTATTTCTGACAGACACAAATTACTTAGAAGGTAACCTATTTCTATTACTTATCTTCTGGATTCTTAAAGATAAGGGTAACAACATCAGGGGATGCATCAGTCTACTTTGGCTCCCAGAACAAAAAATATCACATACTGAATGGCTTAACCACACATTTATATTTTTCTGGAGGTTCAAATTCCAAGAGCAACGTGCTGGCACAATTGAGTTCTCTTAAGGTCTCTCCCCATGGCTTTAAGATAGCAGTCTTCCCGTGTGTCCTCTTGTGTGGGTTTTTCTGCTGTCTTTCTTTTCCTATAAGGGCACCAGGGCTTCCCCAATGACTCAGTGGTAAAGAATCTGTCTGCTAATACAGGAGATGCAGAAATTTGGACACAACTGAGCAGGCACACAACATATTGTATTGAGTCCTCACCCTAAGACATCATTTAACCTTAATTACTTCCTTGAAGGCCCTGTCCCCTCTGTACAGTGTCACTTGGGGTTAGGGCTTCAGCATTTGTATTTTCTGAGAACAATTCAGTCTGTAACAGAGCAAATGGTTAATACAAAAATTTCTAAGACAGTGTAAATTTAAAATGAAAGCTTCCCTCTATGTGATAGATATGCTAAGACATGTAAAGTGAAAGTGTTAGTTGCTCAGTTGTGTTAGACTCTTTGAGACGGACTGTAGCCCACCAGACACCGCTGACTATGGAATTCTCCAGGCAAGAATACTGGAGTGGATTGCCATTCCCTTCTCCAGGGGGTCTTCTCAACCCAGGGATATAACCTGAGTCTCCTGTATTGCAGGCAGATTCTTTACCATCTGAGCAAGCAGGAAAGCCCAAGACATTGAAGTGTATTGCAACTATATGTCTAGTAAGCCCTTATTAACTTTAAGTATGTTATACTAATATAAGGGCTTTCTTTTAGTTTTTTTCTTTCCCCAAAGGATAAATTTTAGGGCAAGTAAATAGAAGAGAAATCTATCTTTTATGGACAGCTTTTTACTACCTTTTGCACCAATATTGTATATTCCTGTAAAAATTCTTCTGTATCTGCAACTCCTGTGTATCCACAAAGTGAAAGTGAAGTTGCTCAGTTGTGTCCAACACTTTGCGATCCCATGGACTGTAGCCTTCCAGGCTCCTCCATCAGTGGGATTGTCCAGGCAATAGTACCGGAGTGGGTTGCCATTTCCTTCTCCAGGGGATCTTCCTGACCCAGGGATCAAACCCAGGTCTCCCACATTGTAGACAGACGCTTTACCATCTGAGCCACCAGGGAAGCCTGGGTTCCACATCCACAGATTGGATTACTCTTCACGTGGCCTCTTCTTTCTGTGTTTCACTGTGTATTCTCTCCTGTTATAAAACCACTGGATTTAGGTTTCAATTTTATCTGGTATGACTTCATCTTAATTAATAAATTTGCAAAGACCCGATTTCCAAATGTTACATTCTGAAGTTCTGGGTAAACATGAATTTGGGAGGCATGCATAGTCCAGCCCACTACATCCCTGGTAACAATATTACTTTCTTTAAAATTAAAGAATATTATATATAAAGTGCCCTATAAAAACACCCAGTCTTTTTTTTTTTTTTTTTTTAAAAATATGATAAAATTAAAAGCTTTGACCATTTCAAGAGGACTTTTTCATTGAGGTTTTGTTGCAGCTGTTCGCAATGTGACCACTGTTTAGTTATTCAAATTATTTTTCTCATTATGATGTATTTTCATTCTCATAGGCATATTCAACTGGTCAGGAATAAAATTTGGAAAGTGAGTGTCAATGGATTGATGCCAACACATTAAATTATTGACTTGCTTTGTTTTCTACCCAATAGTTCAATTTTCTCAGCAACTTCAGGTAATTTATCTCTGATTATAGCCCCAGCTTTGGCTTTTAAAAGCATTTCTCACCAGTTCCACAGGAAGTTAATAGACATGCTGTGAATAATATGTTCTTTAATTAAATATAGTCAGAGAAAGCTGAGTTCAAAAAGCAGGTTTCTTTATTGTCAAACTTCAAATAGCTTTGAATTTGTTATATTATGTCATGATACTCCCAGAGTGAGATCAGGGAAGCAGTGTTTTTCAAGATTATTTGAAAACAAACTCTCATTGGATGAACTACTTCCTATCACTAAGCAACACTTTGCTCCTATACCATCCCTCAGGTAGAAGACAAGCAGGCCTCGACTATGGAGTGCCTAGCTCCAATTGCGATCCAAGGTTATTACTTAGGGTCCTCTCTTATTGCTAAGTTGAAAGCCCCACTCTCTTCCCTGTGTATGGTAAGTGGATTTCTGTCTAAAATCCATGTCCTAAAGTTTGGATTTCTTTTTCTTTTTTAAATTTTTGGCTGCTCACTGCATGTGGGATCTTTGTTCCCTGACCAGGGATCGAACCCGAACCCCCTGCATTAGAAGGTGGCATTTTAACAACTGAACAGTCAGGCAAGTCCCTAAAGATTATATTTTGATAAATTAATAACACCAAGTCATTTAAAAGGGAAGTCTTTGCCTTTGCATTTGTCAATTTTTCTTTTTTAACCAGTATCACTTAACTTGTTGTGCAGTTTCCCAATATATAATTACAGACAGTGATAGTTAATTTTACTTGTCATCTTGGCTAGACTAAAGGATGGATGCCCTAATAGCTGGTAAAAAACATCATATCTTGGTGTATCTAGGAGGATGTCTCTGGAAGAGTGTAGCATTTGAACAGGTAGGCAGAGTAAGGGGATCTGCCTTCACCAAAGCACGTGGGCACCATCTAATCTACTGAGGGCTTGAATAGAACAAAATGGCAGAAAAAGGGCAGATTTGCCTTCTGCAAAGAGCTGAGACACCCCTCTTCTCCTGCCTTTGAACATCTGCACTCCTGTCTCTCCTCTCAGACCTTCAGACTTGGACCAGGACTTACACCACTGACCCCTGGATCTTGGACATTCAGACTTGGGCTGGGATTTAGATCACTGACTCCCCTGATTCTTAGGAGTTTGGGCTTGAGCTACTAATACCTCACTGGCTTTCCTGGGCTTCCAGCTTTTGGGCAGCACATCATGGGGCTTCACAGCTGCCTTAATAGCACAGACCAATCCTTCATAATAAATCTCTTTCTATACACTTGTATATATCCTATTCACTGTTTCTCTGGAGAATCTTGGCTAATATGCGGACCTTCCAAATACATGCTATATTTCTTAATACTGTCATTTTGACTATCTTCTAAGACAATAATAATAACAGGTGCTCCCTCAGCCCAATTGATCTCAAGGTTTATCACCATCTGGTAGATCTCCTCATGGACTTGTTACCACCTCATATTATTCCATCTTGGATTTTAAAGTTCAAATATCTAACTCTTTTTCTTACTTTGTATCCTTCTAGAAACTTCATTGCCTAATTCAGACTTCATTTTCTCTCCACCAATTTTATTAAATCTAGTTCCTTTTTTTTTTTCTACTGTCTCCCCCAACTATCAAAAATCCCTTGCTTTCTAAAAGAAATGAATTAGAAATAAAAATAAAATCATAGACCATTTTATATTTCCCCCCAAGTCAATTTTTTATTTCTTCAGTAAATATTAATGAAATAATTACAACATAACAGATACTCCCCTAGGAGCTGGAAATACAGTGTTAAAACAAAAGGGATTAATATCTCTGTGCTTGCAAAGCTGACATTTTAGTGTAGGAGAAAGACAGTATAAGTATGATAAATGTAGTATATTGGACAATGTTCCAAAGAGAACAAATTACATCAGGAAAGGCAATATGAAATGTTCTAGAAGCGTGTTGAAATTTGAGGTAGAGTGGCCAGGAAATGCTTAAAAGAGAAGGTAACTTTGCATCAGAACTTACAGGAAATGAAGGAGCCCATAGCACTGACCTGGATGAAAATTAGTAAAAATAAAAGAAACAATCACTGTGGGGAAGAACTTGCCTTGTACATAATGCCTAGTAACTTTGCCATGACATTTTATATAATCCATATAATCATGGAAGAAAGAAAATCCTGAAATAGTGAAGAGAAAAAGTGGTTTACTTAAGAAGGGAATGTCATATTAGAATGCAATTTTTAGAATCCTTCTTTTGGAATTATCACTATTAATTTTGGTTGTTTTGTTTGCCGTTTTGCTTTTGTTTTCTGCTTCTTTTTTGTGTTTATTGGGCTCCACCCCAACTACAAGGAAGACCTATGTTGCCCAGCTTCAAGACCAAAGAAAGACTCTGGAATCAGCAACAGAGACATCAGTGGTTTCGTGGATGGGAATCTTCCATGTCTGATGCAAGGTCCTGGAGCAACACCACACCGTGTGAGGCAGAAGGTGGGCAGGGCATGGTGGCAGTCTTCACTCCCCGAGGGAAGGGGAGGCTCCAGTTATAGGGGAATTGACTTCAGGTGGGCCCATTAGTTACCAGAGAAACCTGTAGAGGGGCAGACCCCTCACTGCCCCTTTGATAAGAATAATCACTAGCTGGGGCCTGGGAAAATATGTAGGAAGGTCAGTCATGTGAGGAGGGTATAGATGAAGCAAGCCCTAGTCAGGCAGGGGATGTACAGAGAGCGGGAGAACAGCCATATAGAGTGGCCATACAATGTTATTACTTTTTTTTCAATAGCTTTGAGATTCTATATTTTCTCCTGGACTTAGGAAGAGACTTTGAATACAGTATCCTTGGATGGGATGTCAACAGACTGACTGCATTTTAGGATGAGTAGAGAGGAGTAGGCAGGTAGATATAGTCACCTACTTTCATTCCCTTGCCAAATAAAAAAAAGGCTTTAATTTGGTTTCTATGTCAAAGAATGCTCAAACTACCGCACAATTGCACTCATCTCACATGCTAGTAAAGTAATGCTTAAAATTCTACAAGCCAGGCTTCAGCAAAATGTGAACCGTGAAATTCCTGATGTTCAAGCTGGTTTTAGAAAAGGCAGAGGAACCAGAGATCAAATTGCCAACATCCGCTGGATCACGGAAAAAGCAAGAGAGTTCCAGAAAAACATCTATTTCTGCTTTATTGACTATGCCAAAGCCTTTGACTGTGTGGATCTCAATAAACTGTGGAAAATTCTGAAAGAAATGGGAATACCAAACCACCTGATCTGCCTCTTGAGAAATTTGTATGCAGGTCAGGAAGCAAAACTTAGAACTGGACATGGAACAACAGACTGGTTCCAAATAGGAAAAGGAGTTCGTCAAGGCTGTATATTGTCACCCTGTTTATTTAACTTATATGCAGAGTACATCATGAGAAACGCTGGACTGGAAGAAACACAAGTTGCAATCAAGATTGCCTGGAGAAATATCAATAACCTCAGATATGCAGATGACACCACCCTTATGGCAGAAAGTGAAGAGGAATTAAAAAGCCTCTTGATGAAAGTGAAAGAGGAGAGTGAAAAAGTTGGCTTAAAGCTCAACATTCAGAAAACGAAGATCATGGCATCTGATCCCAGCACTTCATGGGAAATAGATGAGAAAACAGTGGAAACAGTGTCAGACTTTATTTTTGGGGGCTCCAAAATCACTGCAGATGGTGACTGCAGCCATGAAATTAAAAGACGCTTACTCCTTGGAAGGAAAGTTATGACCAACCTAGATAGCATATTCAAAATCAGAGACATTACTTTGCCAACAAAGGTTCGTCTAGTCAAGGCTATGGTTTTTCCTGTGGTCGTGTATGGATGTGAGAGTTGGACTGTGAAGAAGGCTGAGTGCCGAAGAATTGATGCTTTTGAACTGTGGTGTTGGAGAAGACTCTTGAGAGTCCCTTGGACTGCAAGCAGATCCAACCAGTCCATTCTGAAGGAGATCAGCCCTGGGATTTCTTTGGAAGGAATGATGCTAAAGCTGAAACTCCAGTACTTTGGCCACCTCATGTGAAGAGTTGACTCATTTGAAAAGACTCTGATGCTGGGAGGGATTGGGGGCAGGAGGAGAAGGGGACGACGGAGGGTGAGATGGCTGGATGGCATCACTGACTCGATGGACATGAGTCTCAGTGAACTCTGGGAGTTGGTGATGGACAGGGAGGCCTGGTGTGCTGCGATTCATGGGGTGCAAAGAGTTGGACACGACTGAGCAACTGATCTGATCTGATCTGATGCCCATCATAAAAAGCAACCAGACACCTGGGGTTTACATCATTACCTTTAGGGTAAAATAGGAGAAAAAAACCCTAAAAATTATTTTTTAAAGAAATGAAATATTTTAAATAATTTTTAGGGTTTTTTTTTCTCCTATTTTACCCTAAAGGTAATGATGTAAACCCCAGGTGTCTGGGCATGTCTGGGAGTGGGGTGGAGAGAGGGAGGCAGTGATGAATGGCGCCACCTTTCATACTCAAATTTGTAAGTAATTTTTGCTTTGGAGATCTCTGAAGAATTTCTCAGGAAGAATCACTCCTGTAACTTCTCCTTTACATCTTCTGGAATGTAGCTACATCCATTCTGTTCTGTCCCTCTGGATCTTTATATCCTCTGTCTTTTTCTTAATGTTTAGTCAACGTCTTTGGACCATAGGTCACTTTCACTTAATCATTTCCGAGAAAACTGAAATCATCTCCTCCTTGCATTTCTGTTGTCATTTAGATGAACCTCCAGAGGAAGACTGTTCTGATCACCTCCAGTTCACCCTGTTGGTGAAGGAGGTTTTTCCCATTCTAAATAGTACAAGGTGACCTAACATAGGACACATAAAACTGGAAAGATGTAGTCAGTAGCTATTTATTAGTCACATGTGCTCACAGCCCAAGGATGGAGGGCACCACAGGGCTCCTCCAGCTTCACAGGGACTCCTGTTGGGCTTATCTTATGGCTCAGTTGGTAAAGAATCCACCTGCAATGTGGGAGACCTGGGTTCTATCCCTGGGTTGGGAAGATCCTCTGGAGAAGGAAAAGGCTACCCACTCTAGTATTCTGGCTTAGAGAATTCCATGGACTGTATAGCCCATGGGGTTGCAAAGAGTTGGACACGACTGAGCAACTTTCCCTTCACTTCACTTCAGGCTCCTGGAAAAATAGGTGATTTTTCAGGTTCTGATTATAGATCTTCACCTGGCAGGTCGCTGGGGGAGAAGCTGCCCTCCACACAGAGGCTGGGCGCACAGCCAGTACCTTGCAGTCATGGAAGGGGCTGCTGTTTAAGGTTCAAGTGCTCCTGGCTGGTCATGTGCTCTGCATATTTGCATTTGTAAGGAGGCACCCTCATTTCTAGATGTCCTTCTCTGAGGCTGCAGCCAGAGAGGTCTCTGCAGGCACCTGTAATAAGGCGGCCTTGTGAAGGGAGAAGGGGGAAACCTTGAGCCAGGACACCAGACACCAGACCTGTTTCCTCACTCTCACTCAGTTCCCAGCAAATTCCACCCCTGGCCCTCCTCCTCCCCTTCACACCAGAGACTTTTGGTCCAGCTCCTTCAAGAGTGAGCTGACCCTCACGTTGGTCATTGGTCTACCTGATCCTCCACTGGAGCACTGCTTCACAGCGGGAAATGGAACAGAGGGAGTCAGTGCTTTCTCCAGTTACAGCCTCTTGCTTATGCCTTTGCAGTAAATAATTGAAGACTTAACTCATTCATTTTTGGCTGGTGGCTTCAATGGGTTTCTCTGACATCTGACAACTCAGTTCTCTTTCCGCCAGTTCAGCTGCACTCCTGAAGGTCACCCGGGTGGTGCCTTTATCATATGTTATGCACGATCATATATTCACCCCCATGTTAAACACCAGGAGATGTGTTTGACTTTGTCCCAAATGCTTACTACCTACCACCAAGAGATCAAACCTTGTCTACTTGGCTTCCTAAATACTGAGTATTTTAAATGCAAGAATAACCTAATTTGAGACAAGTCTTTCTCTTTTATCACTGGCTGCCTGAAAAGAGGTATTAAATGTGGCCAGAATTATCTACAACCCATCTTATTCATTGGAACCGTGGGAACAAAATTCAAAGTATAAAACCTACCATCTATCTCCCAGCCATTCAAATCCCTGCAATTGTATAGTCTTGGCTTACCATTTGACCGTTTTAGTCTTCCAGTCTTGTAATTCACCAGTCTCTTCCATTTACTTTCTTTTCCAGAAAGAATAAACTTCTACAGCCATGTGTGTGTGCATGCTAAGTTGCTTCAGTTATGTCCAACTCTTTGTAACCCTATGGACTGTAGCCCTCCATGCTCCTCTCTCTATGGGATTCTCTAGGCAAGAATACCGCAGTGGGTTGACATTTCCTTTGATCTCCCCCACCCAGGGATCGAACCCAGGTCTCCTGCATTGCAGGTGGATTCTTTACCACTGTGCCACCTGGGAATCCCCAAAAGCAAACCATAGTAATCACCAGCAAGAGACCCTTGTTGTAAACTTGAACTTGCCGACAGGAGGACCAGCAAGATCGCAGGAGGGACCTACTGGCTGCAGGAAAGAGTAGAGAGATTGGAGTAAATATCTGCAGCTACACAAAGACAAAGGAGTTTAAGAACAGACTCTTCCTTAACCCTTAGGAGGAAGTGCAGTAGCAACACCTTGAAATTTATGTCAATCTTCTGGCTTCCAGAGCTGTGGGAGAATACTGCTGTTTTAAGCCACCAGCTTTGTGGTAATTTGCTACAATGATAATGGGGAGATAATATAGGTTTCTTGGCCAAATTCAGTCAACTGTATGCTTTTGTATAGCCAGAAAGCTAAAAAATGTTTGAAAATAATCCAATGAAGGATAATAGTCTGTGACACTTAAAAATTGTATGAAATTCAAGTCTGGATCTGTAAATTAAGTTTCTCTGGAACACATCATGCTCACTAACTTACACATTGTCTATGGCTACTTTTGTGTGTTGCAGGAAGCAGTTGTGAGTAATAGAGTTGAGTAGTTGTCACAGAGCACACATGGTCTACAAAGCTGAACATATTATCTGACCCTTAACAGAAAAAGTTTGCTGCTCCCTGTTTTGGATTTCTTCATAAGTATTACTTACTCCGTCTCCATTAAATTGTGAAGATTTTGAGGACCAGGACTTTATATATAGAACAGATTAAATATTTAAAGGCTCAATTAAAAATTAATTTTTTTGCTGTCTCTTAACTATAAAACATTGCATATCAACTACTCAGGTACCAAATACATATGTATTACATAATAATAGTTTTCCTTAATTTTAAGGCCTTGTCATTTTCATTTTTCCCAAGTGATGGAGGGAAACAAAAGTGATGAAATTATTTGGTCTAAAATATTTCATGATACAGTGTGGGTTCAAGATGTGACACAAAAGGTGTATTTTGAGATTATTAAAAATGGCTTTATATTCAGGATGATAAAATATAAGTTAAAATAAATGTGAGGCTTTCCTGCTGGTTTATTGGTAAAGAAAATGCCTGTCAATGCAGGAGACCTGGGTTTGATCCCTGGGTCGGGAAGATCCCCTGGAGAAGGAAATGGCAATGAATTCCAATATTCTTTCTTGGAAAAAGCACATGGACAGAGAAGGCTTGTGGGCTACAGTCCATGGGGTTGCAAAAGAGTAGGATAGACTTAATGACTAAACAAAAACAAGATAAAAATGAAAGCTCTTTAAAAAAACAACATCAGTAAGAAAAGTGGTATCATTTCAAAATTTTTATTAAAATGAAAAATTATGTTTAAAGAGCAAAATTTTCAATAAAGTACTGGTTCTATATTTAAACTGAGGATATGTGAGAGTTAAATATTTAGATTTTTAAATGTGAAGAGATACATACTAATTAAAGATAAAAGAGCATACAATATTAGCCAACATATAATATTGTGATTTTAATATACAATTGTAAATTTCAAAGTTTACATTCTTCTCTCATACATGCTTTATTACTAATTGACTTTTCCTAAATGACAAACTTGTAATTGGTAATTACTGAAGCACACATTCTCAAAGGTCGTGAAACCCTAGAGAACGCTGAGTGAGAAAACTTTCTGATAAGATTCAGCAATTTCTAAAGTCAGCATAAAACCAAGCTTTGTACTTTATCAACTTATGAAGTTTAAAGGTTATGCAAACACAAAAATGGATATTCATTTTTATAAAAGGCTTCTGAAGAGAAAAAAATGTCAAACCCTGCTCTAGTAAAATAAATGATAAGGAATTGAAAACTGTACATTAATATTGTCTTAGTAGTTCCTACGGAGAAGGCAATGGCACCCCACTCCAGTACTCTTGCCTGGGAAATCCCATGGATGGAGGAGCCTGATGGGCTGCAGTCCATGGGGTCGCCAAGAGTCGGACACGACTAAGCGACTTCACTTTCACTTTTCACTTTCATGCATTGGAGAAGGAAATGGCAACCCACTCCAGTGTTCTTGCCTGGAGAATTCCAGGGATGGGGGAGCCTGGTGGGCTGCCATCTCTTGGGTCTGCAGAGTCGGACATGACTGAAGTGACTTAGCAGCGGTAGTTCCTAAGTTTAAAATTAGCATTCACCTCTTGAACTGAGAGAACAATAAGAATAATTTTGTTGTTTGTCTGCTCATAGTGTGAAGTGGGTGATGCAAAATTCCATAAGGGAACATATAGTGAACCCTCAGTTCATTTTATAATGTATTAGCTCTTCTTTTACAAGAATACAAAAACGTTTTCTACTGGAGAAATGGATTGCATTTTCAGTTGAAAAGAGGAGGGAACATTTTCTGTCCTCAAGACAATTTTCTAAGAACATTAGGGAGTCATCTTTGGATGGGTACAAGTAGTTGTTCATTTTACATGTTGCACTTCCCATTTTCTTTCTTGTTTCTATCCTACCATATTTTATTAACTCACAGTTAATTTATACAACAATAAGCTGTTTATGTCTAGGGCTCCAAAATCACTGTGGGTAGTGACTGCAGCCATCAAATTAAAAGACACTTGCTCCTTGGAAGAAAAGCTATGACCAACCTAGACAGCATATTAAAAAGCAGAGACATCACTTTGCCTACAAAAGTTCATATAGTCAAAGCTATTGTTTTTCCAGTAATCACATATGAAAGTGAGAGTTGTATCAAAAAGAAGGCTGAGTGCCAAAAAATTGATGCTATTGAACTCTGATGCTGGAGAAGACTCTTGAGAGTTCCTTGGACAGCAAGGAAATTAAACCAGTCAGTCTTAAAGGAAATCAACCCTGAATATTCATTGGAAGAACTGATGCTGAAGCTGAAGCTCCAATACTTTGGTCACCTGATGCGAAGAGCCAACTCACTGAAGACCCTGATGCTGGAAAAGATTGAGGGCAGTAGAAGAAGGGGGCAACAGAAGATGAGATGGTTGGATGGCATCACCAATTCAATGGTGATGAGTTTGAACAAGCTCTGGGAGTTGGTAATGGACAGGGAAGCCTGGCGTGCTTTAGTCCATGGGGTTGCAAAGAGTCAGACATGACTGAACAACTGAACAATAACAAAGTAGTTACAATGAAATGCAGTTTTTATAAAATGATAAATGTATAGGTTTTAAAACTGTACAGAACTATGTAACACAATGATTAAGTGTTGTTTGAATGATATACTCCAGTTCAAATCTGAGGCAGAATAGTTGGAGATATGTAATCAGAGACAGGACATAAAAAATATGATCTTTAGGTTCTTCGTTAAAGTCTCAATCTATTTCACAAACTGAAGAAACTAGTACCTACCTCATGCTGTTATTATGAAGAGTAAAATTTAAATAACCATTTAGATCAGTGTCATATAATTTCAAGATTTGATTTACATGGCAAATAACCATCAACTACATGATTATATTTTGACCTTTGGAGAAAGATAGGAAAGTATCAATTAATTTCTTTTTTTTTTTTTAACCTATTCTATTGTAGTCTACAGGAGATAATATCACCAGACTTAGATTAAACAAACTCATATGCACTATTTTGTATCTTTAGGAATCAGTTCAGTTCAGTCGCTCAGTCGTGTCTGACTCTTTGCAACCCCATGAATCGCAGCACGCCAGGCCTCCCTGTCCATCACCGACTCTGGAGTTCACTGAGACTCACGTCCATTGAGTCAGTGATGCCATCCAGCCATCTCATCCTCTGTCATCCCCTTCTCTCCTGCCCCCAATCCCTCCCAGCATCAGAGTCTTTTCCAAAGAGTCAACTCTTCTCATGAGGTGGCCAAAGTACTGGAGTTTCAGCTTTAGCATCATTCCTTCCAAAGAAATCCCAGGGCTGATCTCCTTCAGAATGGACTGGTTGGATCTCCTTGCAGTCCAAGGGACTCTCAATCACTGATAAAACCTGAATGCTAATACAGATGATAATTTTTCACTCCATTTTCTTGGTTTCTCATGCAGACAAATCAATAAATCAATATGAAAATAAACAGTTTCATAAAATATATATTTTTAAAATTATTTCACATATTTGTGCCTTTAGTTACAAACACTCAGGGACAAAGTTAAGAACAAGTTTGAAACTTTCACTCAAAAGTGGTCATGGAAAGACATTCAGCAGCTAATCCAGAGCTGCTGTGTTACTTTGTTACATGGTGCCACATTTAAATGTGTGTGGCTATGTGATTGATTTTATATACAAAATTTTATTTTTAATTATAAATATAAAACCAAACATATAACACATATTATATAAATGTTTGTGTGTATGTGTGTATATATATATATATATATATTGCATAACAGGTCAGATTATACATTGTTTAGTTCAGGATTATATAATACTATTATGAAAAATTTTTAAATGTTCTCAGTGAAAAGTACATATGTTTAATATAGCCACAGACACACTTGATTTAGAACTCCGATAAGCTCCTTAAACATTATATGACCTTGTGCAAATTATTAAGTCTCCTTGATATTTTTCCCCTGATCTATAAAATAGAGATTATTTAAGCTTAATCTATATTATTTGTCCAAGTCATAACTGAGATAATGTGCAAAAGTGACTGACACAAAATAAGAAGTCAAAAACATGTTTTGTGTTTTGAGTATATGTTATGAAGAAGTGATAAGAATTCTTCAAACAAGAAGCCTGTGGTGTAGATTAAGGAGAAAGCATCGAAGTTGCTGCTGCTGCTGCTGCTAAGTCGCTTCAGTCGTGTCCGACTCTATGCAACCCCATAGACGGCAGCCCACCAGGCTCCCCCATCCCTGGGATTCTCCAGGCAAGAACACTGGAGTGGGTTGCCATTTCCTTCTCCAATGCATGAAAGTGAAAAGTGAAAGTGAAGTAGCTCAGTCGTGTCCAACTCTTAGCGACCCCATGGACTGCAGCTTACCAAGCTCCTCCGTCCATGGGATTTTCTAGGCAAGAGTACTGGAGTGGAGTGCCATTGCCTTCTCTGATCAAAGTTAAATGGGAGTTAAAAAGGAAATGTGCTGCAGAAACCAAAAAAAAAAAAAACTTTGACATGTCAGCATGGCAATGTTAAGGAAGAGTGGAATAAGAAAGCAATTTAATAGATTAGTATGGTGGAGTGGAGAAGGCAATGGCAACCCACTCCAGTACTCTTGCCTGGAAAATCCCATGGAGGGAGGAGCCTGGTGGGCTGCAGTTCATGGGGTCACTAAGAGTCAGACACGACTGAGCAATTTCACTTTACTTTTCACTTTCATGCATTGGAGAAGGAAATGGCAACCCACTCCAGTATTCTTGCCAGGAGAATCTCAGGGACGGGGGAGCCTGGTGGGCTGCAGTCTATGCGGTCACACAGAGTCGGACACGACTGAAGTGACTTAGCAGCAGCAGCATGGTGGTGGAGGTGTTAGTTGCTCAGTTGTATCCCACTCTTTGTGACCCCATGGACTGTAGCCTGCAAGGCTCCTCTGGCCATGGAATTCTCCAGGCAAAAATACTGGAATGGGTAGCCATTCCCTTCAGAAGATCTTCCTGACCCAGGGATTAAACCTGGGTCTCCTGTATTGCAGGCAGATTCTTTATCATCTGAGCCACCAGGGAAGCCCCCATAAAGTAGTATATATAAAGTAATATGTAATAAGTAATATGTAATATATATATATATATATATTTGTTTCCCAGGTGGCACCCGTATAAAGAATGCCTGCAAAGCCAGGAGACATAAGAGACATGGGTTCCATCTCTCAGTTGGTAAGACTCCCTGGAGGAGGGCATGGCAATCCACTGCAGTATTCTTTCCTGGAGAATTCCATGGACACAGGAGCCTGGAAGGCTACAGTGCAGAGTGTCGCAAAGAGTCAGACACTACTGAAGCAATTTAGCACTAAATGAGAAAAAACATAGAGGCAAACTAATCCACAATTGCTTCACCACTGGTGTAGTTAGCCCCACAATGAGGAGAAAGGAATTTTTCTTTTCCTCATATTCTTGGAAAGGAACATGAGGTGGTTGGACCATTACACAAAGAATGGGGCTAATGAAGGGCTGCCTGGGAGTTAAGTATAAAATGATTAGCCTGAACTCAGAGTACTGCAATTCTGTTGTTTCTAATGACTCTGATTTAACATTTATAGATAATAAATACCTTCTATATCTCTTTTCTGCCATGTTCTATTTCTTCCCATAATTCTATTTTGCCATAATTCATGAGGGAGACACGTTTTAGGAAAAACTGAGCTCATCTCATGCCCTATTGGAGTGCCTGGAAAATAAAGCACTTGTAAATGTGCTAATTTGGTGGTTAACTCTACTGTGATAATCACCCAAAGAGAGAAGGAAAAAGATTCTTCAGTGAAACATTAGCATCATTACCTCCATGACATAAAGATTATCTATAAATTAAATCTAATCTTTATTGTGGGGTAAAACTACTGAGGCTTAAAGAGGTTAAATATCATTCTTAAAGGACATACAGTAAGTAGTTGGTGGGTTTGCATCACTGGTACAATCTTCAGAATGTATTATTTTGTCTATATCATTATGCCCATTTGTGAAAGAAATTAAATATTTCCCAAGGAAGAATTAGTCAAATTTTATTTAAAATTTGAAATTTTAAAGTTAGAAATTTCCTAACTTATCAATCATGGAACACAGATCCAGACTTAAAGAGAATTTGAAATATATATTTCCCCAACTCATAAAAATTTATTTATTTATTTTAAAAAATTTCTAACTTTATATTTTGCAGTATTTTTTTTTTTACTTTACAATATTGTATTGGTTTTGCCATATATCAACATGAATCCACCACGGGTGTACACATGTTTCCCATCCTGAACCCTCCTCCCACCTCCCTCCCCGTACCATCCCTCTGGGTCATCCCAGTGCACCAGCCCCAAGCATCCTGTATCTTGCATCAATGTGAATTCTTAAAGCCAATTTTGGAACTACATGAGAATAACCATTTAAAATACAATTCTGATTAATTTCTCAAATAGTTCTTTTTTCTTAAATATATTTTGATAGAAGGATTGGTATTGTAAAATTCCTCTCGTTAGACATCTAATTGCTTAACATTTTGTGCTACAATTAACACTATTTTCCACTGAAATAATGCAAACAGTGAATATCATCAAAGAATTTTAATAAGGAAGATATAATTAGCTATTAACACAGATATGAAATCTAGAAAAGTAGTACAGATGAACCTGTTTTCAGGGAAGGAATAGAGAACAAGCATGTGGACACAGGGCAGGAAGGGGAGAGATGGATGAACTGGGACATTAAGTTTGACATAAATACACTACCTTGGGTGAAATAGATAAATAGTGGGAAGCTGCTGAGTGCTCTGTGGTGGCCTATATAAGTCGCACAGGAGGGGATATATGTGTATGTATAGCTGAGTCACTTCGTTATACAGTAGAAACGAACACAGTATTGTAAAGCAATTATTGTTGTTCTTTAGTTGCTAAGTTGTGCCCAACTCTTTCATGACCCCGTGGACTGTATCCTGCCAGGCTCCTCTATCCATGGGTTTTCCTTCTCCAGGAGATCTGCCTGACCCAAGGATTGCATTCTCATCTCTTGCTTTGGCTGGTTCTTTACCACTGAGCCACCAGGGAAACCCAAAACAATTGTATACCAATTTAAAAATAAATAAATAAATAAAAATGTCCCAACTTTAATACCTAGTGATATCATAAATAATATAAAGCTGTAACAACTTCTTTTTTTTTTTTTTTCCAAAATATCTAGTGTATCACTTTAAGAAAGTCAAGTTGAAATACATTAAGTTGTATTCTGTATAGGAACAGAAAAGACTACCAGGATCACAGCTGTCATTAAGTAGATAGACCTAGCTTTTGTTTGAGCTTAAACAAATGTACTTACTGTTTTGCAATCCTATTCTACCATGGTCCTAGACCCTGTCTGATCTTTGTATTTTGTGAAATTGTATGTTTAAAAGGAGAATCACAGGACTCACCTGGCTGTGGGTGCCAGCTTAGCTCCTGATCCTCAAGAACCTTTCTTTGCCTTCTTTCTCTCTACAGAGAATACAAGATAATGATTAATTAAAATGTCTATGAGAGTAGCTCTGGGCAATGTTAAATTTTTTAAATATTAATTTTTGATCATTAGGTCTTTTCAAAAAATCAGTAATTCCTCTCTCATTCTTCAAGTAACTTGAAAATGCTTTTCAACATTTATTCTTTTTTTATTATTATTTTTTTTTACTTTACAATATTGTTTTGGTTTTGCCATACATCAACATGCATCTGCCACGGGTGTACACGTGTTCCCAATCCTGAACCCCCCTCCCACCTCCCTCCGCACACCATCCCTCTGGGTCATCCCAGTGCACCAGCCCCAAGCGTCCTGTATCCTGCATCAAACCTGGACTGGCGATTCGTTTCTTATATGATATTATACATGTTTTAATGCCATTCTCCCAAATCATTCCCCCGCTCCCTCTCCCACAGAGTCCAAAAGACTGTGCTATACATCTGTGTCTCTTTTACTGTCTCACATACAGGGTTGTCGTTACCATCTTTCTAAATTCCATATATATGTGTTAGTATACTGTATTGGTGTTTTTCTTTCTGGCTTACTTCACTCTGTATAATAGGCTCCAGTTTCATCTATCTCATTAGAACTGATTCAAATGTATTCTTTTTAATGGCTGAATAATACTCCATTGTGTATATGTACCACAGCTTTATTATCCATTCATCTGCTGATGGACATCTAGGTTGCTTCTATGTCCTGGCTATTATAAACAGTGCTGCGATGAACATTGGGGTACACGTGTCTCTTTCAATTCTGGTTTCCTCAGTGTGTATGCCCAGCAGTGGGATTGCTGGGTCGTATGGCAGTTCTATCTCCAGTTTTTTAAGGAATCTCCACACTGTTCTCCAGGGTGGCTGTACTAGTTTGCATTCCCACCAACAGTGTAAGAGGGTTCCCTTTTCCACACCCTCTCCAGCATTTATTGCTTGTAGACTTTTGGATCACAGCCATTCTGACTGGTGTGAAATGGTACCTCATAGTGGTTTTGATTTGCATTTCTCTGATAATGAGTGATGTTGAGCATCTTTTCATGTGTTTGTTAACCATCTGTATGTCTTTCTTTAGCCTGTTCCATGTTCTTGGGAAACAGGCTAGATAACCTTTCTCTGACTTCCAGATAAAATCCAGCAAGGAGGGAGAGAGACCAGTAGGAGGGGACAGTGAGGTCTCAGTGCTTAATTAGCTGTCTTTTTTTTTTTTTTTTTTTTTACCCCTGGATGTGTCTCAGGACCCAAAAGTAAAGCTCCTGGATGGCCTTCCATATACTCCTTTTTGATGTCCCACACTTGGCTCCTTAAGGCTTGGAATGTAACAACACCTATTTTTACGAACCTCAGGGTGTCACCCATTCTTTGTGGTTTTCCTAGAACTTGATTGTTTCTGTGCATTTACTTTGTTCATTAAGCTCTCCTCAAGTTATTTTAGGTTTGATAGCTGTTTTATGCTATAATGCAGGTCGATACACAAAATTTTCTTTTATAATACAATTGAAAAAATCTCATTGATTTCAAAAGTTTGGAGTCTGTTTTTCCACTAGGTTTTCAGGAACATTTTAAACAAACATTGTGGAAGATGCATGTGCTTTGATATTTGGCACTCATTTCTTATTTAAAATGTCTCTTTTTATATTATAGTTAGCATGAATAGTAGTATGTGTTTTCACCTTTATCTAGAACAATTGTGGGAACTATGCTAAATGATTCACAAATAATCCATTCTAGGGTACCTATGTACCATGATTTACTTACTTTACATTAGTTTGCCCAATAAAATTCTGGTTTATCCCTTCTCTTTTGCACCTCCAGATAACATTTGTCAAATAATTTTCATTTTTAACCAAAATTATTGATATTTGCATTAAAACAAGCTCAGAGGACTTTACTACACCTGCCATTTTTACTTTCAATTTCTTAAGCTTTTTATTTTTTCTTTTGGCCACACTGCATGTGAGATCTTGGTTCCCACAACCAGGGATGGAACCCATGCCTCCTGCAGTGGAAGCACAGAGTCTTGATTACTGGACTGCCAGACAAGTCCCTCAATTCCTAATACTGTGTCATGTGTTACTGGATTTGATGCATGGGCAATAAAAATACTGTCATGGTAATGCATCATTAAATGTGAAGCATAGGAGCAAAAACCTGTCTTCCTTTTATTGACATTCCCCAGAAGCATCATATATAACATCTTTTCGCATGTGCAAGCTGCAGGGTGTGCACTGATAAACGATGTGGACTCAAATGCAAGCCAGTCGGGAAAGCTAACTATTCCCAGCAGCTGATGGGGGCAGTAGAAGTCTGAGGCCACTACCTCTGCCAGGGATTTGTGTCAATGTTTGAATTGGAGCTTTGAGAAGAAACGCCCTGCCAGGTCTCCAGTCCGTGGGGTCATAGGGAAACCACGAAAATTAAAGCTTATGTGCGTGAGAAATTCATGCAAACAGTGAAAGTAAAGCATTACTATTAGAGCACATTGAGAATAGTCCAAAGATTTACTGTCATGGTTTTGTCTTGTACACTGTAAATCTAAATAATTTTATATGTTTTATTATTTAATTGTACTCCTTTTATTGGGCAATAATCATTTTTGTCAGCAAAGGTTTCAGAAATTTAAATGAAAAGATATGCTAATGGAACACTGAAGTGCAGGCTTTTATATAGTTTAGATATTTTTCATGACTGTGTCAATGAAAACAAAACATTTTTGTACTAATAATTCTTACAAGGTGAAAACCAAGTGGTTTTTAAGAAATAATTAGAAATGTGATCATTTATCTTGAAAGCAAAATTTATTTTAAGAAAATATGTCCAAAGTTGAAGACTTAACATGTGGAGCTTCAAAAGGTATGTTTGTTTTTCTCTGAACCATGCCTTGTCATCTAAACCTAGGAACTCTTCTGTGATAGTATTGTGAATTTTCAAAGCATTTTCCCCCAAATGTATGCAAACTAAAGCAATAATTGTTAATGTATTGCATTCATCAGAAGAACTACACAAGTAGTGAAATGATTTCAGTTCTATATCAATCTTATCAGCAATATCAGAGTGAAAAATTCTAATAATGCTTTGAATTTTTATATGATTTATGAAATTAAAGTGGTTTAAAAAGCCTTAAAAGAGGAAAACCTTCACTGTTATGAACATACTTTATATTTTTACAAAATGCAGGTACATAAATTATTGGGCTTCCCAAGTGATGCTAGCATTACTGGGAAAGAACCCATCTGCCAGTGCAGGAAACATAAGAGACCTGGGTTTGATCCCTGGGTCAGGAAGATTTCCTGGGAAGAGGGCGTGACAATGCTCTCCAGTATTCTTTTTTTTTTTTTTTTTGTTTTTAAATTTACAATATTGTATTGGTTTTGACATATATCGAAATGAATCTGCCACAGGCATACAGTAAATAATTGGTGGGTTTGCATCACTGGTACAATCTTCAGAATGTATTATTTTGTCTATATCATTATGCCCATTTGTGAAAGAAATTAAATATTTCCCAAGGAAGAATTAGTCAAATTTTATTTAAAATTATGAAATTTCCTAACTTATCAATCATGGGACACAGATCCAGACTTAAAAAGAATTTGAAATATATATTTCCCCAACTCATAAAAATTTACTTATTTATTTATTTTTTTAATTTCTAACTTTATATTTTGCAGTATTTTTTTTTTTTTACTTTACAATATTGTATTGGTTTTGCCATACATCAACATGAATCCACCACAGGTGTACACGTGTTCCCCATCCTGGACCCTCCTCCCTCCTCCCTCCCCATACCATCCCTCTGGGTCATTCCAATGCACCAGCCCCAAGCATCCAGTATCGTGCATCGAATCTGGACTGGCTACTCATTTCATATATGATATTATACATATTTCAATGCCATTCTCCCAAATCATCCCACCCTTGCCCTCTCCCACAGAGTCCAAAAGATTGTTCTATATATCAATGTCTCTTTTGCTGTCTCGTATACAGGGTTATCGTTACCATCTTTCTAAATTCCATATATATGCGTTAGTATACTGTATTGGTGTTTTTCTTTCTGGCTTACTTCAGTCTGTATAATAGGCTCCAGTTTCATCTATCTCATTAGAACTGATTCAAATGTATTCTTTTTAATGGCTGAGTAATACTCCATTGTGTATATGTACCACAGCTTTCTTATCCATTCATCTGCTGATAGACATCTAGGTTGCTTCCATGTCCTGGCTATTATAAACAGTGCTGCGATGAACATTGGGTTACACATGTCTCTTTCAATTCTGGTTTCCTCAGTGTGTATGCCCAGCAGTGGGATTGCTGGATCATAAGGCAGTTCTATTTCCAGTTTTTTAAGGAATCTCCACACTGTTCTCCATAGTGGCTGTACTAGTTTGCATTCCCACCAACAGTGTAAGAGGGTTCCCTTTTCTCCACACCCTCTCCAGCATTTATTGCTTGTAGACTTATGGATCACAGCCATTCTGACTGGCATGAAATGGTACCTCATAGTGGTTTTCATTTGCATTTCTCTGATAGTGAGTGATGTTGAGCATCTTTTCATGTGTTTGTTAGCCCTCTGTCTTCTTTGGAGAAATGTCTATTTAGTTCTTTGGCCCATTTTTTGATTGGGTCATTTATTTTTATAGAATTGAGCTGTAGGAGTTGCTTGTATATTTTTGAAATTAGTTGTTTGTCAGTTGCTTCATTTGCTATTATTTTCTCCCATTCTGAAGGCTGTCTTTTCACCTTGCTTATAGTTTCCTTTGTTGTGCAGAAGCTTTTAAGTTTAATTAGGTCCCATTTTTTATTTTTGCTTTTATTTCCAATATTCTGGGAGGTGGGTCATAGAGGATCCTGCTGTGATGTATGTCAGAGAGTGTTTTGCCTATGTTCTCCTCTAGGAGTTTTATAGTTTCTGGTCTTAAAGAATTCCATAGACAGAGGAGCCTGCAGGCTACAGTCCATAGAGTTGTAGAGTCAGACATGACTGAAGCGACTTAGCATGCACACATATAAATTATTTTACAGTGATGATATGAATTCAGATTTTAATACAGTAAAGTGTTGTGGGTTAAAAATTTCCGAGCAATCTGCATGTGTGCATGTTCAGCCAGCCAGGCTCCTCTGTCTATGGGATTCTCCAGGCAACAATATTGGAGTGGGTTGTCATGGCCTTCTCTAGGGGACCTTCTCGCCCCAGGGATCAAACCCACATCTTCTGCATCTCCTGCATTGAATTTGGATTCTTTACTGCAGAGCCACTGGGAAGCCCTTCCCAACAACCTAAAATAAAGTCTCTCAGTCATACCCAACTCTTTGAGACCCCATGGATAGTAGCCTGCACCAAGTTCTTCCATCCATGGGATTTTCGAGGCAAGAGTACTGAAGTGGGTTGCCATTTCCTTCTCCAGTGAATCTTCCCAACCCAGGGATCGAACCCAGGTCTCTCACACTGTAGACAGACACTTTAGGTTCTTGTTAAATTGACAAATCTATGGGGCAGAAATGTATTGGGAATTGCTTGTAACATCCTCTGAATCTATCACCAACCAGGGTTCTTGGCCTCCTTAATCAATAGAAATTAATCAGAAACCAGACAAGAAATTCAGGCAATTCAGGGGCCCCAGCTATACTGGGTTGAAGGTCTCTCCTTCTGAATCTTTTTCCTGCTGGGCATGGGCTGCACACCAGAGGTGAAGAAGTCCCTCAATAACTGTTCTAAGAACTTGTAGAGATCTGGGCCAGTTTTTGTTGGAATGGGCTGATTTCCTTGAGACATCATGTGCCTTACTGCAAGTTGTTGGAGGCTAAGAGACACAAACCTAACCAAAAGGTTAAGCAAACAAGGGCTAAAAAGGAGAAGAACAACATTGGTAATTAAAGGGACTAGAAATAGGAAGACTCGATTAATTTTGGGCTTCCTTAACTGTTGACCAGACAATGGAGGCTATATTGCCCCTGCTAAATTTATGAAGCCACTGTGCCTAGGCGTTTATTTTCTTAACATAATTTTTACATGTCCCATCACATTGATCCAAGTATAACAGGAAGTATTAGTTATCATACAAACTCTGCCTTGTTCTGCCAAAAGGTAATCAAGGGTCAGATGATTGTCAAGAACCACATTTGCCATGGAAACAAGAGAGGTTCAAAGTTGTGTCAAGGCTTCAAGTAGGAGCCAACCCACTACATCCTTTTACTTGTCTGTTGATGCCTGTCTTTATTTATTTACTTTTTCCATGCCTGTCTTTTGAATAAGTATCTCAAATGTTCCACTGACTCACAGGTCTGTTTGTCTATTGTGACCTGTGGGGTTTCTGGAGGTAAAATGTTTAGCCTGGACAAATGTACCAAACTAGATATCTTCCAGCAGTGTGGATGGTTTAAGTTACTTTATAGGGGTCTTTCCATTGGAAATAGTTGGTCTTGGGGGTATCCTTCTCCCAAGTTTTAAGAACTTGGTCATCGGGATTTATTTTTGAAAGACCTGCTCCTTCCTCTGTAGTTTTAGTGGGAGCCAGCAGTGCCTTGTGGGCATAATCCTGGACCGCCTTCTGAATTTGTCCTCAGTTCAGTTCAGTCATTCAGTTGTATCTGACTCTGTGACCCCATGGACTGCAGCATGCCAGGCCTTCCTGTCCATCACCACGTCCCGGAGCTTACTCAAACTCATGTCCATCAACTCAGTGATGCCATCCAAGCATCTCATCCTCTGTCATCCCCTTCTCCTCCTGCCTTCAATCTTTCCTAGCATCAGAGTCTTTTCTAATGAGTCAGTTCTTCACATCATGTGGCCAAAGTAATAGAGTATCAGCTTCAACATCAGTCCTTCCAATGAACACTCAGGACTGATCTCCTTTAGGATGGACTGGTTGGATCTCCTTGCAGTCCAAGGGACTCTCTAGAGTCTTCTCCAACACTAGAGTTCAAAAGCATCAATTCTTCAGCACTCAGCTTTCTTTATAGTCCAACTCTCACATCCCTACATGACTACTGGACAAACCATAGCTTTGACTAGATGGACCATTGTTGGCAAAGTAATGTCTCTGTTCTCTAATATGCTGTCTAGGTTGGTCATAGCTTTTCTTGAAAGGAGCTAATGTCTTTTAATTTCATGGTTGCAGTCCAGTGATTTTGGAGCCCCCTTCCCCTCCCCACAAAATAAAGTTCCTCATTATTTCCATTGTTTCCCCATCTATTTGCCATGAAATAATGGGACCAGATGCCATGACCTTAGTTTCCTGAATGTTGGATTTTAAGCCAGCTTTTTGACTCTCCTCTTTCAGGAGGCTCTTTAATTCTTTTTCTGCCATAAGGGTGGTGTCATCTGTGTATCTGAGGTTATTGATATTTCTCCCGGCAATCTTGATTCCAGCTTGTGCTTCTTCCAGCCCAGCATTTCTCATGATGTACTCTGCATATAAGTTAAATAAGCAGAGTGACAATATACACTTTGACATACTCCTTTCCGTATTTGGAACCGGTCTGTTGTTCCATGCCCAGTTTTAACTGTTGCTTCCTGACCTGCATACAGATTTCTCAAGAGGCAGGTCAGGAGGTCTGGTATTCCCATCTCTTTCAGAATTTTCCATAGTTTGCTGTCATCCACACAGTCAAAGGCATTGGTGTAATCAATAAAGCAGAAGTAGATACTTTTCTGGAACTCTCTTGCTGTTTTGATGATCCAACAGATGTTGGCAGTTTGATCTCTGGTTTCTTTGTCTTTTCTAAATCCAGCTTAAACATCTGGAAGTTCATTGTTCATGTACTGTTGAAGCTTGGCTTGGAGAATTTTGAGCATTACTTTACTAGTGTGTGAGATGAGTGTAATAGGGTAGTAATTTGAAGATTCTTTTGCATTGCCTTTCTTTGGGATTGGAATTTGTCTTAGATTAGTAATATATCTCTGGGCTTCCCAGGTGGCATTAGGGGTAAAGAACTCACCTGCTAATGCAGGAGACTTAAAAGACAAGGGTTGGATCCCTGGGTCGGGAAGATCCCCTGGAGGAGGGCATGACAACCCACTCCAGTATTCTTGCCTGGAGAATCCCATGGACAGAGGAGCCTGGTAGGCTACAGTCCATGGGGTCATAAAGAGTCAGACATGGATGGAGTGACTTGGCAGGCATGCATGCGATAATATATCTCCATATCTTTGTTCATTTCCTCATCCAGTAGAATGTCAGTAGTAAGAAAAGGCCTCCCATACACAGGTCATTTCAAATGGGATAAATCTCAGACCATTTCTGGGGGCTACATGGACCCTGAGGATTGCAATAGGAGGCAAGTTCATCCAGGGTTTGTGAGTTTCCTGGAAGAGCTTTGTTAAGGTTTTCTTTAAAGTCTGGTTCATTTTCTTTACCTTCTCTGAAGACTGGAGGTGCTGAATGGTGTGCAGCTTGTAGTCTGTCACTAGTGCCATTGTGAGCCCCCGTGTGATTTTGGCTATGAAAGAGGACCCATTATTGCTCTAGATGGACTTTGGAAGTCCAAGCTGAGGAATTATTTCTTTTTTTGCATCTTTTTAAAAAAAAAGTGTTTATTTATTTTAATTGGAGGCTAATTGCTTTATAATATTGTGGTGGTTTTTGCCATACATCAACATGAATCAGAAAGTCTACAAACAATAAATGCTGTAATTATTTCTTTTAAAAGTAACTTACAGTTTCCATGGGGGCTTCCCTGGTGACTCAGTGGTAAATAATCACCCTGCAATGCAGGAGACATGGGTTTGATCCCTGGTTTGGGAAGAGCCTCTGGAGAAGAAAATGGCATCCCACTCCATTATTCTTGCCTGGGAAATCCCATGGACAGAGAAACTTGGCAGACTACAGTCCACGGGGTCACAAAAGAGTCAGACAGGACTTAGGGATTAACCTACCACCACCACCGCTGCCACCACAGACTTCCATAGCCTTTTCAGATCTAGTGTGGATTTATTCCATTTGAAATGACCTATGGGAGGCCTTTTCTTACTACTGACATTCTACCGAATGAGGAAGGGAACAAAGGCTTCAGTCCATCCTGTGAATCTATCAACAAACTCCAGAAGATATTTATATCCAGGGCAAAGATATTTATATACATGGGGGCATTTGGGCAAAATCTAAATGCCAATCTTCCCCTGCATATGTCCCTTGACATTGAATTGGTTTGGATAATGAAGTGGGGATTGGATGGGTCTGTGGTTACAGTGGGCACAGATCACAGGAAAGCATAACTTGTCTTAATGTTCTTTTAATCCCCTTCATTGTAAAAGCCTTTGCATCCCTCCAATAATGGGTGGCATCTTGTAAACTCTTAGTGAGTTTCCATTTTTGGTCTTTGGGGATTAGAAACTTATCCTCTTTTTTATACCAGACTGTGCTTCCCTTGCTGAAACTGAAACTCCAGTACTTTGGCCACCTCATGCGAAGAGCTGACTCATTAGAAAAGACTCTGATGCTAGGAGGGATTGGGGGCAGGAAGAGAAGGGGATGACAGAGGATGAGATGGCTGGATGGCATCACCAACTCAATGGACAAGTTTGAGTGAACTCTGGGAGTTGGTGATGGACAGGGAGGCCTGGCGTGCTGCAATTCATGGAGTCTCAAAGAGTCAGACACAACTGAGTGACTGAACTGAACTGTGCTTCCCTTTTCATAGCCACATTTTTCAGCATTTTATTTTTCCTGTGGGGAATACTGGGGGAGGCTAGAGAGTCAGGAAGGCCAATCACTAGAGCC
This sequence comes from Bos mutus, assembly GCF_027580195.1. Taxonomy (NCBI): domain Eukaryota; kingdom Metazoa; phylum Chordata; class Mammalia; order Artiodactyla; family Bovidae; genus Bos; species Bos mutus. Next base: position 63,743,453 of record NC_091628.1, on the reverse strand, counting down.
ATAACATGTTCAGGTTTCTGCAGTTGAGCTGCCTATTTTGCAACTTGATCAACTTTGCTCTTCTGTTGGCTCACAAAACATCCATCTTCCTGGTGGCCCCTACAGTGGATTACTGCTACCAGGGTCAGAAGCTGCACTGCTTCTAAAAGACCCAGAATCAAATCTGTTTTATGGGGAAGTTCTAGTAGTTAACATTCCTCTTTCTTTTCAAATGGCAGCATGAACATGTAGCACGTGGAATCCGTATCTAGAGTTAGCAAAAATATTTGATTTCTTATCCTTCCCTAATTGCAAAGTTCTCATTAGGGCATTTAGTTCAGTCTTCTTGGTTAATGTCTAGAGTGGCAGGGCCTTGGCTTGGATGACTTCATCTAGATAAACTATGGTATATCCTGCCTTTTGGGGTCCATTTGATAAAACTGCTCACATTGGTAAACCATTAATTATGGCTTACTGATGTGAACCTTCTCGTAGAGGATGAGATGGCTGGATGGCATCACTGACTCGATGGACAAGAGTTTGGGTGAACTTTGGGAGTTGGTGATGGACAGGGAGGCCTGGTGTGCTGCAATTCATGGGGTTGCAAAGAGTTGGACACAACTGAGCAACTGAACTGAACTGATGTGAGCCTTGGAGATGCCTCTTAGTGGTTGGAGATGGTAATGCAGTAAATGCTGTTTTTCCATCTATGGCCAAGGTTCATGCCCCTGGGGTTAAGCCAAACCCTAAATATTGAAACTTTTGCTGTGATATCTGAGCCTTAGTTGGAGAAACTTTATATTCTCTTTTTCTGCCAGAAAATTAAAGACCCTAACAGTATTTTGATCTGAATCCTATTTGGTCTCACTGTGTGGGCATGCATGTTAAGTTGCTTCAGTCGTGTCCAACTCTGTGATCCCTTGGTCTCACTCCTGACCAATCATCAACCTTTGTGGCAGAGCTCCTTCTCAAGGCTCAATTCCCTCACTAATACATTTCCAAAAAGGTGGGAACTGTCCTCAAACCTTGTGGAAGCACTGTCCATGTGTACTAGGATGCCTCTAGGGTGTCAGAGTCCCTCAATTCAAGGGCAAGAAGATATTGAGAGTATGGAAGTAGGGGAATACAGACAACTGCATCTTTGAGGTCCCAAACAGAGAAACACTGAGCCCTTCCTGGCACTTGGGTGAAGAGATTGTATGGGCTTGGCACCAGTGTGTGAATAGGAATGACTGCCTTATTCATTGTTTGTAGTCTTGCACAAACTGATACTCCCCATTAGCCTTCTGAATGGGAAGGATCAAGGAATTGTAAGGGGATTGGCAGGGTCTGATGAGCCCAAGTTTTGAGATTTGCTGAGCAGTAACTGGATTCTCCTCAGGGTCTAAGGCTTTAAAGGATGCTGTCTCATCCAGGGGCATTTTCCTCCCCGGCTTTAACTTTATTTTTACTAGGGGGAAAAGTTTTGTCTTTCCTGGCACTGAGAGTCCCAGACTGCAGGATCTACTTGTACTCTAATTTCTTGGAGAATATTTTGATGCCCGACAGGTGGGCCATTAGGGCTACTAATAGATGCATCCTCTGTTTGAATTCTTTACCTCCTTGGACTTCACCCTTTCCTAAGAATACATTAGCAAATGGCTTATGTGCACACTCAGTCATGCTGAAATCTTTGAATCCCCCCCACCCCGGACTGTAGCTCACCAGGCCCTCTGTCCATGGGATTTTCCAGGCAAGAATATTGGAATGAGTTGCCATTTGCTTCTCCAGGGAATCTTCCCAACTCAGGGATTGAACAGGTCTCCTGAATCCCATGAAATGCAGGCAGATTCTTCACTGCTTGAGCCATTGGGGAAGAATACATTAACTCCTAATTTATGTAGCAAATCTCTCCTGCTGAGGGGGACAGGTCATTCTCATATCAAAAAGGGAATGAGTAATAATAATGGACCCAATTACACAGGCAAGGGGAGATATAAGTTACCCTACCTTTAGCTGTCCATCAACTCCTGTCAAGTCTGTCAAAACCTTAAAAAAGTTTTAAAACATCTGGTCAGATAGGATCATAGTTTTCTGTCAAACAATACATATTTCTTGAGCTAGGGTGGGGGAAAAATCCAAAATAATGTAGACCACTTAAAGGCACATAATCTGCTATTAAAAACAGCATTCCAGGACTGACTTTGTTCTCTTATGAGAGAAGGAAACCAAAACCAGTCTTGAATCGTGCTGTGCTCAGTCTCTCAGTCATGTCTGACTCTTTGAGATCCATGAACTGCAGCCCACCAGGCTCCTATGTCCATGGAGTTTTCCAGCAAGAATACTAGAGTGGGTTGTCATTTTCTTCTCCAGGGGATCATCCTGACCCAGAGATCAAATCTGTGTCTTCTGTGTCTCTTGCATTGGCAGGTAGATTCTTTACCACTGCACCACCTGAGAGTCCATTCTTTCATCAGCTTACTCTTAATAAAATCCACTTACCTAATTAAATTTAATTCAATCTTAGAAATCCTGACCAAGTACAAAATTCTTTTGTCAATGTTCCTCTTCTATAAACCTTCTGCAACTTTCTGTAGCCTTTTTCCTTTCAACAAAATATATTTCTATTCCTCATACCATTTTTTTTTCTGAAAACATATATCTTACAATCCTTAAACAACCATCAACTGTCTTTTACATCAGCATTCCAAAAATTGGTAGAGAACATCTCAAGGCACACCAAATAGCTTTAGTCTCTCTCTCACAAGAAGAAAAAAGTAAGTAAATTTAGAACTGTTTAGAAATTACTGTTCCAATATTTTATCTTATTTGAAATGGTCTGAAAATTTGATTAATTCCTATCATTTAACTTTATTTTCAAATTTACCCAAATTTAAAGAGACTGTCTTAGATGGATAGTTCCAAAACATAATTATTCCTATGTACTTGTGAGGGTTCTAAGTCACTTTATTCGTGTCTGACTCTTTGCGACCCTATGGACAAAATTATTCCTATAGAGTTTTAAAAAGTTCCATTTCAGTTACATTTACTTAAACATTTAATCATATCAGGTTATAGTCCTTGTTGAAAGATTTTTAAACAAAACAATGTACACTTATTGACTTCCAGTAACCTTAAGTATGGGCTTCCCGGTTGGCTCAAGTTGTAAAGAATCCACCTGCAAAGTAGGAGACACAGGAGACTTTGGTTTGATCCCTGCGTTGGGAAGATCCCCTGGAGGAGGGCATGGTAACCCCTTCCAGTAATCTTGCTCATAAAACTCTCATGGAGAGAGGAGCTTCATGGGTTATGGTCTGTGATATCACAAAAGTCAGAAACGACTGAAGCAGCTGAGCACAGATGCACGATTACACACACACACACACACACACACACACACACACACTCATACAACTTCAGGTACAATGAATGTTTTATACTTACTGTTGATGACTCTTATAAAGATCTGTAAAAATTAAACCCACAAGTTTAAGCTAGACAAGTTAATTTCTACAGAATCAAAAATCTCATAGTTTCCCCCTTAATTTAAAATGGATATACCCATTTTATTCCTCAGTGTGTGGGGGGGTAGTTTTTACAGATGAGTCAGGTAGATTCCGAGAGCCTAGACAGTATAGTTACAATGCAAGAGCAGAGGAGAGAAAAATGTAGGCTTCTGTTTTTTGTTGTTGTTGTTGTTCTTTTTGTTCTTTAAAATGCCAGTGAGTAACCCAAGACAGGAGTCTCAGGCAATGTGGGCTGTGTTTATATTTCAAGGCTTATGTTTTCCACCATACCCACAGTATCAGTGTTTCTGTGTCCAAGCTCACTCTGCTCACCACACGAGAGGACAATTAATTTGAGAGGTGAGGTGTTGAAGCAAGGAATAAGACTTTATTGACCAAGAAGATGGCAGACTAGTGTCTTAAAGTAACCATCTTGTCAGATGCCAGGTTCTTTTATGAATCAGATGCTGAGAAGTGAGGAAACGAAATGAAAAGGCCATTTAATTCTTGCAAATATCTTCTAAAATGGCAAGCCTCAGGCAGGGGGATGTGTTAATTTCTTCCTTCCTGCCATCTACACATGGACAAGATTCTGGACAAAGGCACTTTAGTCTAACAGTCAGGCAGAGAGGCAGGAGTCACTGAGGCAGGCAGAGAGGCAGGAGTCACTGAGGCAGGCCATTATGTAGAATTATAATAACAAAAGCAACAGAAAGCAAGTCAAATTAGCAGTTCCAACATCCAGTCAGAATTGACTTCTCCCTACAACATCAGCAAAGAATTTCAGAACTAGTTGGACAGACAAAACTGTAACACAAACAAAGATACCAATCACAAAACTTAAAGACAGACAAGAAGTTTTCAAGATAAAGGGGAGGGCGGGAGTGTACACATAAGCACCAAGGGAGAGATAAAAGGAGGAACAGAAAAGACTAAAAAGAGAAAGAGACAGAAAGAGCAATTGCTGTTTCAACCCACCCCCTGCAGGTGTCTATTCAGGCACCAATTTGCGTGATTCTGAAATGGAGAACTGAGTTCTGTTCACTGAGCCCAAGGATGGATGTTGCAAACTTGAAAACACTCACACAGCAAAGTTTCTTTTAAAGGATGGAGATATAAAGCCCTCAGCATAGACACTGAGAGGAGTGAAGAGCTCCCAAAGACAAGAATAACAGCAGTTTTCATATATTTATTAGAGTTTACAAGTGATCTGCTTGTTTTTGGTTGGCCAGGGCCAGATATGTGTAATTTCTGACTAAATAATTTAATGGTTATAATGTCCAGTTTGTCATTGTTATGGGTTTCTTGTATCCCCCAGTTTCTCAGTTTTTTCTAGACATTGTGACTCTATCCCTAGGCCCTTTCTCAAGACCCCAGGACATTATTTAGGGGCTCGATGTCTGCTTAGGACCTAATTGTCTACCTGGAGTTTTTCTCCTCGATAAACTGGACAGCAGTTAATGATTGTCTTGCCCTGGGTCTGAGTGTTTTATGACCCTCCAAACCAGGGAGGCATTCCTCTGAATGCCTAGAAACTGAAGCAGTAAATACAGCTTTTAACAGAGCAAGATGCTTGTGTATAAGAATTAAATTGAAATTAGAAAAAAACCAAGGCTCTGACTTCTACACTGACTGCCTAACAATTTCTACCTCACTTGCAGAAAGAGCCAGTGAAGGAGGGAGCAACCTGTCCACTGCCCACTGGGCTGATGAAGTCTGGAAACCAGCCAGTTTCATGTCTTCTGTGGGACTGCAACCCACAGGTGCGGACTCTCAACCACGCATGCACAGTATATAGAGAATTGCCACTTCAACCCATTCCCAGTGGAATTTCTCTTGGTGGCAGAAAAATAAAGGTGAGATTATTGGGATGATTGGACTTCCAGCCACTATAGGACTTGAGATCAGAACCGCTATCACTCTCATAAATCCCCTCTCAGGGACAGCCTGCTGGACCAAGGTCTGCATGGTGTGAGGCAAACCTCTCTGACTTCCACTCATCACCTGTGAAGGTGAGCCACTGCTGGCCAGTGGGAGCAGGTCTCACAAGCCAAGAGGAGTGATGATGAAGCTGCTCAAGGTACATTCTCTCAGAAGGATAGAATAGAAGAGAGGACAGAGAGAGGAGAGGACACAGAAGTAGAGAGATTTCAGGAGAGGGAAAGGGACAAAGGGGAAAGGGAGAATGTGAGGGAAAACAGACAAAGGGGGTGGGGGAGAGCCTTGCCTGAATGAGGGTACTGAGGCCACCCAGGGGTCAGGAAAGCAGATTTACCAAATGTGATGATGCTGAAACAAGAGGTTCAAGTGGCCACTTGTCACCCATGTGGAGGATGCATTTGGTGGTCCTGGAGGTGCCCAGATCCTCTCCTTGGAAAAGGACAAGTGCTCCACATTGGGCACCATGAAATTATGGTATCGACCAGGGTTCTTGGTCTTTCCCGATCAATAGAAATTGACTAGAGGCCAGAAAGACATTCAGGCAAGGCTTTATTGGCAGCAGAGGGGAGTGAGAACAAACAATAGGGTCCCCCGCTTGCTTGCTCCCTGAAAGAGGACAAGCTTGTTCCTCATATGGGGTGAGGGTGGAGGTGAATCCAGCGGTGGGGCCAAGGGGTGTCTTGGGTGGTTTGCCCACCCCTTACGTGGTGCTGTGTGTAGGGGTTTGCCCTGCTTTTACTCCTGACTCCTTGCTTTTCCTCCAGGCCCTTCAAAAATGGAAGTTGGGGTTTTTGGTCTCTTTGCGTCTTTTGTACAGAATTTACCTTAACTGAAGCATGTGTACAGTTACTTTTAAACCCATATAATTTTTTTTTTTTTTTTTTTTTTGTTCCTCAAGGAGAGGTGTGTCCACCTGCAAGCTGTGCAGCACTGAAGCAAAGGGTCCCAGGTCCCAGCCTGTCTCAAATCCACATTCACATCCAAAACTCAGTTATTCTATCATACAATTAAACAACATAAGCTGTAGCTCTCAAACATAGTCATATAGTTTATGTATCATGCTTGAATATATGTATATATAATTGATGAATGATACATATATAAATTGTATGTATATCTATGTATATATTCACACTCACATACATGTGTAAGCATGCATTTTTAGAAATCAAAGTGAAGAAGCTTTTGACAACAAAAACAGTAGGATGCAGCTGGCATGAGACTAACTTGCAGCTGAAAAGAACTATAAAAGATGAATAAATATTTTAAAAGACACTGAAGGCATTTATAAAACAACAAAGGCTGCCAGAACTTGAGGGTCAGAGTCCTGGAGGGAAGGGTAAGGCATTGCGGATGCCTGAGCTTCCTGCTGCTTTATTCTTTGGAGTCTATCTGGTTCTAGGCATAGGACACAGGGGCCAAGAGGGAGCAGCAACCTTGTGTTTGCGGTACTTCCTGGGCTAAGGAAGCAATCACTAAAATTTATGGTTTCCAAACAACTAAGAATGCAGGGCAATATCCTAGGAGAAAAGAAAACCACAGAGAAATGACCCAAACATTATGAGTAGGGTATTGCTATAAGACATTTTTCAACTTTTATACTATTCAAGAACAGAAGATGACTCAGAAACAGAAAGTATCAAGCAGCTGCTAAGAAGATGAAAGCTAAGCAGAGTCAACAGTCTTATAGCTCAGACTTCATGGATCATCCAAGAGAGAGACCTTTCCTAAGTATCCCAAGTTTTGAGGTAGGGAAATGAAAATGGGGAAGCCCTAGGTGTAAGCATGAAGTAAAATATGATCCACAGTCACGTGGACCAAGGACATCTTTCCTGTTCTCTACACAATACTGGAAAAAAAGGAAAATATTGTATTGAAGAAAGAAATCATAATATCCAGATACTCCAAAAATTTTCATATACAAGTTTTGAGAAGTAAATTAAAATGCAAAAGGCAAGACAATGAAGAGGACCAGATGATTAAAAAAATCAGAAGAAATGAACAAAATAATCCATGCCTGCAATGAATGCAGGTATTGGGGTTATCAGACAGAGCTGAAAATGATTATAATTTAGATACTCAAGAATATTGACACAAAGAATTTCAGCAAAGAAAACGTAAATCAAACATTAATTTTGGAACTGAATAATGAACTAAGTATGCAAATTTAATTGATTCTTTTAAAAATAGATGACAGTAAAAAAGAAAGTATACTGAAAGATCAAGATAAATTGTCTTGCTGAATATACAAAAATGGATTTAAAATACAAAATATTGTTTAAGAGACATGTAGTTATTGATGATAAGATTTAATTTGACTCCAGGAGTAGAGAAAGGTAAAGATTTGGAGCCAATATTTTATTAAATAATGGACAATAATTTTCTAAAACTGATGACTGCTTGAAGTAAATCTGTTGCTTCGAGGATAAAAAATACAGTTAATTTCCAAATAGGAATAGTGAAAATAAAAAAACAATTAAATTATGTAGAAAATGTTTAGAGAAAATATTTGCTAAATGAAAATACATCATACAGGGAACATCCTCCCAAAATGAATGTGAAAAAAAAAAGATATTGTTAGACAAACAAGTACAGAGAGAAGTAATCACCATTAGAACTACATTAAAGAAAAGTTTGGAGGTATAGATTTCATGGCAAATAGATGGGGAAAGAATGCAAACAGTGACAGACTTTAGTTCCGTGGGCTGCAAAGTCACGGTGGACAGTGACTGCAGCCATGAAATTGCAAGACTATGACAAACCTAGACACTGTTTCAAAAAGCAGAGGCATTACTTTGCTGACAAAGGTCCATACAGTCAAAGCCACAATTTTTCCAGTAGTTATGTATGGATGTGAGAGTTGGACTATAAAGAAGGCTGAGCACTGAAGAACTGATGCTTTCAAACTATGGGGCTGAAAAAGACTCTTGAGAGTCCCATAGACAGCAAGGAGATTGAACCAGTCAATCCTAAAGGAAATCAACCCTGAATATTCATTGGAAGGACTGATGCTGAAGCTCAAATATTTTGGCGACTTGATGTGAAGCGCCAATTCATTGAAAAAGACCCTGATTATAGGAAAGATTGAAGGCAAAAGGAGAAAGGGATGCCAGAGGATGAGATGGTTGGATGGCATCACCAACTCAATGGACATGAGTTTGAGCAAATTCTGGGAGATAGTGAAGGATACGGAAGTCTGATGTCCTGCAGTCCATGGCTTCACTGCAAAGAGTCCAAAGAGTCAGACACTGCTGAGTGACTGAACCACAACAACATACATTTCTTTAGATAGAAAAAACATGAATCCAGATAGAAACATGATAAAGTGGTAACGAAAAGGAAGAGAGGTGGTAAATACATGGAAATTTATAAAATGATATTGACTACTGAAAGCAATAATAGCAATATCTTATGAAGTCTAAAATATATGTTGAAATAAAATACACATGAAAAAGAATATTAAAAACAGGAGACGTCAATGGTAAAAAAAAATGCTTTTTTTTAGAAAACAGAAATATAATGTTAATATAGGTTTTTAAAATCAAGAACATACATTGCAATATGTAGGTTAGTCCTTAAATACAAGTAAAATAAATTTTAACTGATAAGTTAATGGAGAGGAGTAAAAGAAACATATTTGATTATTCCATAAATAGAGAAAAGTCCTTTATAAAGGAATGAGAAATGTTAGGAAATATGAAATAAATATTAAAGTGGTATATTTGAACCAAAATTGCCATAATTCCATAAAATGTAAGTGAATTAAGGATGGCAATTGAAAACAAAGATGATCACATTATCTAAGAAACAAAACAAAAATCTGATTCTATATTTCTTTAACAGAAAGCCATATTAAATACAAGGAGAACGGTCGAAAGAGAAAGACTGGAAACAAGTAGACCATGTGAATATTAACAAAAGCGAAGCTGGTGTAGCTGTCTTATATCAGAGAATGTAGACTTCAAAGCAAGATGTATTTCTAGAGAAAAAGAGACAGATTTCATAATCATTAAACAATTAAAAAAAAGGTATACCAACCTTAATGTTGCATGCACCCAACAAAATAGTATAAAAATATTTAAAGCACAAATTGCAAAACAACTTGAAGAGACAGAAATCTCTCAAATGCAATTGGTGTTTTTAATGCAACTATCTCATTAACTCACAGAGCAAGCAAGCAAGCAAAAAGAAAACTACAAGTATATAGAATATTTAAATAATTATCAGCTAACTGAAATTTATACAATGTTCAATTTTCTCAAGTTCATATAAAAAAGTGAAAAGCAGTAGGCCATATATTATTTTTTATATTCTGTTTCAATTTTAGGTTCACATATATGCGATAACATACAGTGTCCATCTTTCTCTAACTTGTTTCATTCAGCATAATGTCCTCCATGTCTATCCATGTTGCTGCAAATGAGAAAATTTCATTCTTGTTTATGACTGAGTAGCACTCCATTGTGTGTATACACATACACACACACATGCCACATCATCTTTATCCATTGATTTACTGATGTGCATTTAGGGTTGCTTCCATTGCTTGGCTCTTGTAAATAATGCTCCTATGAACATTGGAGAGCATATATCTTTCTTAATTAGTGTTTTCACTTTCTTTGGATTTATACCCAAGAATGAAATTGTTGACCATATGGTAGTTATATTTTGTTTTTTGAGGGACTTAGGTGTTGTTTTCTACAGTGTATGTGTTAGTCGCTCAGTCATGTCTGACTCTGTGACCCCCATGAACTATAGCCTGCCAAGCTCCTATATCCATGGAATTCTCCAGGCAAGAATACTAGAGTGGTTAGCCATTTCCTTCTCCATTTCTACAGTAGATATGCTAACTTACATTTCAGCCAACAGTGTGCTAGGGTTCTCTTTTCTTTACATCTTTCACAACAGTTATTATTTATTATCCTTTTGGTGACAGGCTTCCTGACAGGTGTGATGTGATATCTCATTGTTGTTTCTATATGCACTTCCTTGATGATTAGTAATGCTGAGCATCTTTTCTGTTATTTAAAAATTTTAATTCACACAGAACATGGTCCTTGATCAATACTAATAATCCAATTTAAAAATAATAAGAAGATAAATATTTTGGAAACTGAACAACCCAATTCTACAAAACTCACTAATTTTATAGAGAAAGACCCAACTCCATAGAGTAAGTTTTATAGAGTTTCCAAATAAAATTAGGAATACCTTGAACTAATATTTAAAAAATGCAATATATTTAAACTTGGGGGATCACAGATGATATAGGGACACAGAAATATATACCTTTATTTTTATTCATTAAAATTAAATTCTGATAGTCAATGATCTAGGAATCTATCTGAAAAAGTTGAAAAAGTTAAAAATAAAAAAGACAAAATATTCAGAGAGTAAAGATAACAACATACATGTATTTTCAAAAAGAGAAAATCCATAGTATTAGTACTTATGAAAATACTGATACATATTTCTCCATGTGTATTAATACACAAATGTGTATTTCTCCATGTCTATTGTCTTGTTGCAAACAAGACAACAGACACAAAATGGAGTCACTTATGCTAAGTGTCACCAAAGGAGACTTAACTACAGTTTTGGCTCCTTCAAAAATGGAATCTTAAACCAGTCAGTTAGGAATCTCCTAATCAGTGATAGTTATGTAATCTGCCTGATAGACCCATACCATCCTCCAAAGGAAAGTAACCTTGCAGTAACCAATCCTCTTTTTAAATAGAAACAGAATATAAATAAACTTTAGTCCCTCTCCCCTTTGATTATAAGTCTTTCACTTGTTATAGTTCATAGGAGCACCTTTCTTCTAGATTGAATACTGATTGAATTGATTTTTGCTCAAACTCCTAAATTTTTTAATATGCTTCAGTTTTCCTTTTAACTGTCTGAACAAAATAATAGCGAGAAGGTATAAATTGCCAATAAAACTTATTTAAAAATGGATGTTACTGGGAGTTCCCTTGTGGTCCACTGGTTGGAACTTCACCTTCCAATGAAGAGAGGTACAGGTTCGATACCTTATCAGGGAGTAAGGATACCACATGCTTCACAGACAAAAACAAACAAACAAACAAACAAACATAAAACAGAACCAATATGGTAACAAATTCAATAAAGATTTTAAAAAAATTTAGAAGGTAACAATAACCCTGTGTACGAGACAGCAAAAGAGACACAGATGTATAGAACAGTCTTATGGACTCTGTGGGAGAGGGAGAGGGTGGGAAGATTTGGGAGAATGGCATTGAAACATGTATAATATCATGTATGAAACAAGTCGCCAGTCCAGGTTCTATGCACAATACTGGATGCTTGGGGTTGGTGCACTGGGACGACCCAGAGGGATGGTATGGGGAGGGAGGAGGGAGGAGGGTTCAGGATGGGGAACACATGTATACCTGTGGTGGATTCATTTCGATATTTGGCAAAACTAATACAATATTGTAAAGTTTAAAAATAAAATTAAATTAAAACTAAAAAAAAAAAATAAAAAAATAAAAAATGATCCACATTAAAAAAAAATGGATATTACTATATCACTTGGTTTAGTTTCTAAGTCGTGTCCGACTCTTGCGACCCCATGGACAGAGGAGCCTGGCAGACTCCTCTGTCCATGGGATTCTCCAGGTGAGAATACTGAAGTGGGTTGCCATTTTCTTTCTCCAAGGGATCTTCCTAACCCAGGAATCGAACCTGGGTCTCCTGCATTGCAGGCAGATTCTTTACCAACTGAGCTACAAAGGGAAGCCTACTATATCACTTACTGTAATTTAAAAAATCTTAATAGGGAATTTTAAGTTAATTGATGTTTATAGTATAACATTTCAAATCAATTAAAAACATAAAAACAAACAAACTTTTGTGAACATAAATATTACCAAACTAAGCAGTGAAATTATGAATAGTTCTAAGTGTTTTAAAGCATTGAACCTATAATTCTTTCCCTCAAGTAAACCACCATTTTCAGAGGATATCACTGGTAAGTTCTTCCAAGGACTTAAAGAGATAATAACATTTCAGAAGTAGAAGTCACATTTTGAAGCTGCTAGAGGGCAATGGCACCCCACTCCAGTACTCTTGCCTGGAAAATCCCATGGATGGAGGAGCCTGGTGGGCTGCAGTCCATGGGGTCGCGAAGAGTTGGACACGACTGAGTGACTTCACTTTCACTTTTCGCTTTCATGCATTGGAGAAGGAAATGGCAACCCATTCCAGTGTTCTTGCCTGGAGAATCCCAGGGACGGGAAGCCTGGTGGGCTGCCATCTATGGGGTCACACAGAGTCGGACACGACTAAAGTGACTTAGCAGAACATTAATATCAAATTATATCAAGAATTAAAAACTCAAGAATTATAAAGTCCTATATAAGCTATTACATGCAAATGTCTCATGATCATAGGTGCAAAGATTTCAAACAAAATGTTAGTGAACTTTGGTATGAAAGAACATCAAGGTCATTAAATATCTACATTACAGTAATGAAAGAATAAAATGCCTTACATTAAAATTGAGTTTATTCTGGGAATGCAGACATGATTTATCTTTTGAAAAATCAATCCATAATATCAAAAAAAAACGGAAAGAATGATAGGAAAAAACCTGATATGATTATTTCTCTGAGTACAGAATACTTTTTTGAAAATCAAGTGAACATAGTTGGGGATTATCAAAACAAACTAAAAACATATAGCAAGTTAGAAATAAAAAGAAGTTTTCTTTCTCCTTGCCTTCCAACCTCCGCTTTTATTGAGGTGTAATTGACAATAAAAATTGTATATATTAAAGCTATAAACTTGATATTTTGGTATACATTGTGAAATTATCATCATAAGCAAGCTGATTAACAATCCATCACCTCACATAGTTACCGTTATTTTTTTTCTCTTTTGAAAAAAAAATTAAGATCTACCCACTGACAAATCTCAAGTATGGGGGTGTGTGCTAGGTCACTTCAGTCATGTCTGACTCTTTGCGACTGTATGGACCTTTTAGCCCATCAGGCTTCTCTGTCCATGGGATTCTCCAGGCAAGAATATTGAGGTGGGCTGCCATGCACTGCTCTAGGAAATCTTCACGACCCCAGGGATCGAACTCAAGTCTCTTGTGTCTCCTGTATTGGTGGGTGGATTCTTTACCACTAGCACCACCTTAGCAAATTTCAAGTATACCATAGAATCCTGCTTACTGTAGTCACAATGCAGTACACAGGATCTCTAGAATTTACTTATCTTACATAACTGGAACTTTGTACCCATGACCAGCATCTCTCCATATGCACCTCCCCTCTGTCACCTTTACATTCTATTCCTTCTGAAACTCTACTTTCAAGTCCCCAGTTCCATATCAGTCAGGAATTACCTTCTGCTTCTAGCAACTGGAAAATTACAATGGCTTACGTACGACAGACTTTTACTTCCTTTTGTAAAATTAATTCTTGCTAAAGGCCTCCAGGAATAGTGTTATGGTTTCATAATTTCATCATTAACTTAGTGCATCATAGTACCTATTTTTCTGCTGCAACCATTTTTCTTGAGTTAATTCATCAGGCAAAAGAAAAGGCAGAAATGCACAGCTTCTCACTTTTAATGGAACTTTAGAGAAGTCCCATAAAACATTTACACTTAAATCTCATTGGCCAGAATTAATTACCTGGATACGGTTGAAAGGGATATTGGCAATTAATTACATATTTCACTCTGAGTTATGCATAAAGCCCAACGAAAATATCCAGATTCTTTGTAAAGAAGGAGAGAAAACATACTGGTAGGTGATTAGAAATGATTGCCACAATGTGTTATAGCATTTTAATGTAGTTTTTTTTAAATTATTTTTTGCTATACAACAGAGTATAAATTAGGAACTTGCTTTTACATTGCCTAATAATTATTAATGAGTCAGAATACTAAAGAATCTTTTACATGGGGACATATATGTCATGAGCATGATCAGAACCCCTTGAGGGTAACAATGATCTATGAAAAATTCATTTTAAAAGCTCTCTATTTCCATTTAGTCATTTTCATTGTGATTTATGTATATATATATATAATTTGTATTTTACCATTTTTAATTTTCCATCTATAAATATATATATGGAGTCAAATTATATACATGGAGTTAATTCTAGAGTAAGTATAATGCTATTTATTTAAAGGTAAATTCTTTGGTATGTGGGCTTCCCTTGTGGATCAGCTGGTAAAGAATCTGCCTGCTATGTGGGAGACCTGGGTTTGATCCCTGGGTTGGGAAGATCCCCTGGAAAAGGGAAAGGGTACCCTTCCCAGTATTCTAGCCTAGAGAATTCCATGGACTGGATGGTCTATGGGGTTGTGAAGAGTCAGACACAACTGAACAAGTTTCACTTCACTTCACTTCACTTCTGCGGTATGTCTTTAAATTTTTCACATGTTAATCCTAAGCATAATTCTCTAGGATAGTTTAAAAAAAATTTTTTTTTTTTATATTTGAACACAAAATTCCTCTTTGCGCACATGCTTCACGTGGACAATTTAACATTAAATATTTTCCATTCAATATTACAAAATGGAAGTATATTTTGAGACCAAACATGCAAGTATGGATATCCAAGGGGCTGGCAAATTACCTTAGGGGAAAATGATGAAAAGAGAATAATGCAGCTTCCAGGTGGCGTTATTGGTAAAGAACCCGCCTGCCAGTGTAGGAGACTAAGAGATCAGGGCTCGATCTCTGGGTCAGGAAAATCCCCTGGAGGAGGGCATCGTGATCCGCTCCAGTATTCTTTCCTGGAGAATCCCATGGACAGAGGAGCCTGGCAGGCTCTGGTGCATAGGGTCCCAAAGAGCTGGACACAACTGAAGCAACTTAGCACACAGCATACACAATGCAGCTAGGGGACTCGCAGAAAATACCAAATCTGCACCTTCTGCTCTCTTTTGCCTACAATACAGAACTACTCCTGGCTTGGAATTTTCTCCTATTTATGATATTTGATTTAAAACTCAGGGTCTTTTTTTTTTCTATAAAGGAAACAGAACACTGCTTAATAAATGATTTTAGTTGCCAAGAAACAGATTTCATATACTGGTTTCAAGAAGGAATATCACAAGGATATAGGTACAGAACTCTTAGAAAATTATACAGCCGATGGCAAATAAAGTTAAATACATAGCAAAGGGAAACACAACTCTACGGCCCAAAACAAGAACTTCACTGATGCTCAAGTTTAACACAGCTCAAGAATTTTCACTCTGCTTCCAAATAGAAAATTCCTTTTAGCCATGCTTCTGGGTTACATGCATAAGACAAGATAGCACCAATCAGATTAGATTGGGTAATAAACATTGTAGTTGTTGAGACAAAGCCTGGCTGCGTTTTAGATTTTAACCACCTTGGTCACATTCCTTGTTTGTCTTGCACTTGTGCTCAGTAGTGTCCAGCTCTCCGTGACCCTTTGGACTATAGCCTGTCAGGGTCCTCTGTCCATGGGATTTTTCAGGCGTATGTACTGAAGTGGGTTGCCATTTTCTCCTCCAAGGGATCTTCCTGACCCAGGGATCGAACCCACATCTCCTGTGTCTCCGGCATTGCAGATGGATTCTTAACCCACTGAGCCATTGGGCCAAGTTCCAATCTGAGCCAAAATACTGCACAATCAGCAGCCCAATTAATCTCCTCTTAGGAGAGATGCAAAACTGAATGTAGAATGCCATTTCGTTTATATAAACACATCATAATACTATAATATTACCAGTCACCCATTGTTATAAAAAATAACAGTTGATTATTGAAACAGAACACATGCCTTTTATTTATAGAGATTTAAGGGCCACTTATTTGGAACCTGTAGCCAGGTATTTTGTTATACATGTCACCATGATTTCCTCTCTGGTATAGAAATTCATTGATTATAAATATTGCACTTTTCCCTAGGCTTGTTAATATGACTATGTTCCTTTTCTTTTTAATTAAAATTTGACAGCACAAGTCCTATAAATTTGTTCCATTAATCAACTGGTAAATACACAAGTAAATAATAGAAAATGCTATTGAAAATATTTTCTTTAATTTTTGTTTCACACATCCTTGAGATATTACAACTGAAACCAGAGAGCTGCAAAATCTATCGGTAGCATTTAGGAATAGATCAACTTATTTAGCAAAATCAACTTATTTTAGCAAGTTATATTTAATCTTTAACCCTGAGGTAACCCAGATGGACATTATTACATAATTTCTAGCTTTGCTAAGCAAAATATAGATTTAGTTGATGGAAAATTGCTATCATACTTCCCTGTCAGCAAAATTTACATTACTGGAGAAAGCAAAGCAAATTAATTGTTTTTACCCTATGGCACAGTTGTATTACAGTCAGCATTTTCTAATTGTGCTTCTTTGTTAGTGACATAATTTTATAGTTTTAGTTAATGGTTATTCTGAAGAATACTTTCTGAGGACATTACAAAAGACTTCTTTGTTTTCAAGGAATCTGTAACCAAACTTTTATAATAGACAGCTTTAACCTATCTGGTAAGCATTTTTCCTATATCACTACTCAACAATCTTTAAGAGTAAAGTTCGAGGTATTGTGAATATTTAAAATGATATACATGTCATTGAAATGTATATAGTTATTAACACAATAGTAAAATAATAGCAAATAATATCAATATTAATGATTTTCTAGTAATGGTTACTAATAATTAATTGTTCATTGATATTTTTATATCTTTTCATTATGATAATTATATATTACTATACAACTATACTATATATGGAATGTTATATTTATAATATGACATAACTAAGTTTAGCTAATAATTAATATTTATGTACAACATAATAGATAAATATTAATATATAAGAATCTATTACTAAACCAATTTTTTATTTATAACAAATATGTACAATTTTATATGTATATATACTTAAATTTTTGAAAACTCATTTCCACATAGACAGGTATTCATTTTGTTTCCAAAATTTGTATTTACAAACATTGCTGTGATATATTTATGTTCAATATGTGTATAATAAAACTATAGAACCATGAATGAGATTCCAAAGAGTCACCCTCTCAGGGAAAGTGGAAGGGCATGAGAATACTCATTGTTTCCCTTACTTCAGTCAGTAAAGTGTATACATTTTATAAAATCATGCATCTATCAAATGTGAAAAGATTTCAGCATTAACAATTTTATGTGGCAGGTCTATAGTACTCATATTATTTTCTCTTATATTTTAAATGTATTGACTTTAAGCAAAAGAGATAAAAAAACATGAAGATTACTACACAAAATAAATGTTTCAAATTTAAGATTAGTTTAGAACTAATTTCCCCAACCATATTTATTTATACAAATTTTAATTACACTTCTTTAACTTACATCCCAGTATCCTATTATTAAACCTGTAACCAGGAAGGAATAGCACATGACTCTCTGTAAAATGATGTGTTAGTGGAATCCACATGTGGTGTGGAAGTCATTTTGGAGGCTTTCTCTTAGCCAGGAATTTGACAAGTAATGATCCATTTAGATCAAGTGTATCTTGGGATTCAGACAATTTACCTCCTGCGATAAGAGCTTTAGGAGACTTGGTTGAATATTGCAGGATAACGGAGTGTGGTTGTTGCCACTGTAGTCATCACAAATATCCCTCCATTCTACTTTAAAGCAGAGGAAGCAGAGTGGAGCCTAGCAATTGATAAAAATATTATTATATAATGTGTTTGTATATTTGTGTGTATTGCCATAAATCAACAACTGGTTCAAAACAAAGTAGTTATTTTCTGTTGGACTGCAAAAGTGAGTCCTTTTTTGTCCAGCCAAATTTAGTGAGCTTGGCCAGTGTGAGGAGTTAAGTGGGAAATAAGCTGAGCTTCTTTTGCTGTGCATTCATTCACCACACCAAGAAAAGTAGACTGCAAACTGTCCTTTAAAGACCCATTCATAGGAAGGTAACACTGTCACAACATGATTACTCCATTTTCATTTACTCAGACTGCATTTTTTTCTATTGCAGTATTTTAGAAGAAATAGTTAATCAGAAGAGTGGGGATGAACAGAGCGGTGGATATGCTGCTAGTTTAAATTCCCTAGAACAATGTCCAGACTTGAGGAATACGTCCCAGCTACCAGTCCATATGCTTTAGATGTTGTGAATATGTAAGCAACTGATTTGTTTTTTAAATTATTTTGCCCCATGCAGCCTGGCAAAGTGGCCCTTGAATTCACATTGATGACAAGTGTTCTAGAATAGTGGTGAACTCCAGGATAAAATTTATTTTCAATTATTATATTAAAGAAGGCAATGGACATCTTGCAGATGGATGGGAACTCAAAACTGCTGTTGACAAGTCAAAAAGTATCCACATGTCAGAAAGATATTATTATCCTTGTCCAACAAGCATATGTTTATGTTATATCTCCCCTCAATTCCTTTTACTAAGGGAAGAATTTGTTTTGATTTTATGGTTACTTTATTGCTTATTTCAAAGCTTAAAGACTCACCTCTTTCTTACACATAGGTGGATACAGAGAGAAAGCGTAGAGGGAGGAAGGGGGAATTACACGTCTACATGACTACACTGTACACTTTAGCAGTATAGGATCCATACAAAACCTTTTTTCACATAGCACACTTACTAACTTCTTCTATTAAGCACATGTATGATAAAAGCCAAGAATTTCCAGTTATGCTATCAACACTTATTTATTAGAAAAATACACAGAATTCAAATATAAAATTAATTAAAGAAGATTTTCGTTAAACACTAACCTTATCAGAAATATGACTAAGTGCTTTTTATAGATTATCATATTTAATATCATGAAGGTCATTTCCAAGGCAAGTTATTATTATTCATATTTGTGAATGAAGAAACCTAACTTCAAAAGGGTTAGCAAATTGATCAGTGTAACAAACTTTTTTAAAAAATTAAGAAAATATATTTATGTATTTTTTTATTTTTAGCTGTGCTGGATCATCATTGCTGCTCAGGTGTTTCTCTCGCTGCGGCATGCAGGCTCCTCATTGTGGTGGCCTCTCTTGTTGCTGGAGTGTGTGGGCCCTAGAGTGTGCGGGCTTTAGCAGTTGCAGCTCACGTGTTCTAGAGCACAGGATCACTAGTTGTGGTGCATGGGCTTAGTTGTTCCATAGTCTGTGGGATGTTCCTGGATCAGGAACCAAACTTGTTTCTCCTACATTGGCAGGTGGATTCTTTACCACTGAACTATCAGGACTTGCCTATTGGCTCAGTAGTAAAGACTCTGTCTGCAATGCAGGAGATGCAGCTTCCATCACTGGGTCGGGAAGATCCCTGGAGAAGGAAATGGCAACCCATTCCAGTATTCTTGTCTGGAGATTCCATGAATTGAGGAGCCTGGTGAGCTATAGTCCATAGGGTCTCAAAGAGTTGGACACGACTGAAGTGACTGAGCATACGTGAGACCCCAGGGAAGCCCAAAGAAATTTTTAAAAAGATCAGAAACAGTATTTGACTCCAGGTGGGAGGAAGGCTAAAAGGAAGAAAATCCTCCAAACTGAGGATCAGCAGGCATCTTTAAGACAGTGATGCGTAGCAGTTAAGAATGTGATTTTTGAGTTTGGCCGCATGACTTGAAATCCCAAGAAAATAACTTATCAACTACTAGCCTTTGACATAATATCTCTATAAATCCATATGCCAACATCCTCTCATCTGCAATTCCAAAATCCAAAGGTTATGAGAGCCAAAAGATTTTGTATGTTTTGTATGGTCTTATTTGGCAGATGGTGACTGCAGCCATAAAATTAAAAGATGCTTGCTCCTTAGAAGAAAAACTTTGACCAACCTAGACAGCATATTAAAAAGCAGAGACACTACTTTGCCAAAAAAGGTCCCTTCCAGTAGTCAGGTATGGATATAAGAGTTGGACTATAAAGAAAGCTGAGTGCTGAAGAATCAATGCTTTTGAACTGTGGTGTTGGAAAAGACCCTTGAGAGTCCCTTGGATAGCAAGGAGATCAAACCAGTCAATCCCAAAGGAAATCAGTCCTGAATATTCATTGGAAGGACTGATGCTGAAGCTGAAACTCTAATACTTTGGCCACCTGATGTGAAGAACTGACTCATTGAAAAAGGCGCTGAAGCTGGGAAAGATTGAAGAAAGGATCAGAAGGGGACGACAGAGGATGGGATGATTGAATAGCATCACCAACCCAGTAGACATGAATTTGAGCAAGCTCCTGGAATTGGCGATGGACAGGGAAGCCTGGTGTGCTGCAGTCCATGGGGTCTCAAAGAGTTGGACACGACTGAGCAACTGAACTAAACTGATTTGGTGGAGATTCACAGATTGTGCTAGTGGTAAAGAACCTGCCTGCCAATGCAGAAGACATGAGACATGGGTTCCATCCCTGGGTTGGGAAGATCCCCTGGAGGAGGGCATGGCAACCCACTCCAATATTCTTGCTTGAAGAAGCCCATGGAGAGAGCAGCCTGACAGGCTAGATGGGGTCACACAGTGTTGAACATGACTGAAGTGACTTAGCACACATATGGTGGTAAAATTTAATCTATTTACCATGAGGATACTTAGGATCTCTACTGACTCTACTTACTGGATATGTCCAAAACATCTTAGTTCAGCTATTTTAATATTTTTTTATGTTTGATTAGACATACTGCTGTACATAATTCAAGTTATGGCAAAATTACAGTTGATGGATTACATTGCTTCTCTGAAATATTTTGGATACAGAAGCATATCTGGTTCAAGGATTTGGCATAAAAGATTGAATGTTTCTTATCCCTATGGCAAAATTGGAGGAAAATAGTGTCTCTCATGCAGAATTTTCATGGCAATGAAAATAATCTAGAATAGTTACTGAACTCAATGTCTACCTCTTAATAACCATGCAGTCCATATTAGCTGTCATTTATATGCCCCCAAGGTAAAAGTCACCACTGACTTGAGAAACTGGTCTGAGGTCATCCAAGGAAGTTGAAATTTCTAGGTGTCCCAGTTCATTGCTCTCCTTCTACATCTTATCACATAACTGGCCTGTGTCTGTAAAAAAAATCATCCACAGTGGAAAAATGAGGCTGAGTAGAGATAGTATTTTTCTGAGCCTCAAGGTCCATAAAACAGGGAGATGATATTGTCATAATTCTATTGCAAGGGAAGATTAAGCCAATTGTTTAATACTCAGGTATCAGGCTTTTTTTTTTTTGGAAAACAGATAGGAATCTTGAAATAGGCAGTTCAGTTCAGTTCAGTTCAGTTGCTCAGTCATGTCCGACTCTTTGCAACCCTGTGGACTGCAGCACGGCAGGCTTCCCTGTCCATCACGAACTCCCAGAGCTTACTCAAACTCATGTCCATCGAGTCAGTGATGCCATTCAACCATCTCATCCTCTGGTGTCCCCTTCTTCTCCTGCCTTTAATCTTTCCCAGCATCAGGGTCTTTTCCAGTGAGTCAGTTCTTCGCATCAGGTGGACAAAGGATTGGAGTTTCAGCTTCAGCATCAGTCCTTGCAGTGAATATTCAGGACTGATTTCCTTTAGGATTGACTCATTGGATCTCCTTTGAAATAGACAAAGATTCCTGAATTATAAGACCTATGATCCTTTTTTTTTTTTTTTTGAGGGGGAGTGCAAATATAAGTCATAAATCATAAATCCTAAAACACAAAACTCAAACCACACATGTCAGAATAGGAGAATCTATTTAATGGTTGGAAATTGGGACAAATACAAGATACATCAAAATATAAGTGATGCAAAGTTGTTGACTCTGAAATCGTAAAAAAAAAAAAAAAAAAATGAAGCACTGAATCTGTCTGACACAGGCAGCCTGCAAGAGGCCCTTTGCTGGTACCTGCCTCATGGAATTCATTCCCTCATGTAATTCCCTTCCCTTGAGTGCAGGCGGCATTTATTAACCTCCTTCTAAGGAACAGAATATGGCAGATATCAGTTCCCAGATGAGACTATAAAAAGACAATGGCTTTCATTTTGGCTTCTGTCTCTCATTTGCTTGCTCCAAAGTAAGCAGCTGCCATGACACAAGCTGCACTGAGGAGATTCCCAATGGAGAGAAACTGAGTCCTTGCGAAATGGAATGCCTCAGTCTAAGAATCTGAAGAACTGAATCCTGCTAATGCTTCTCTCAGGCAAGCCCTGGAAGGAGATTGCACCCACCAGCATTTTGAGTGCAACCTCATGAGAAATAAACTATAGGCAAGATCACCACACAGCAACACACTTGAAGTTCTGGACCACAGCAGCTCAAAGCATACAAATGTTTGCCGTTGTCACTAAGCTTTTGAATATAAATTTTAAAGCAATAAATGAGCAATAATAAACTATTTAAGTATGGACATAATTCTAAATAGCTCCCATTACAGAACAGAATGTAATCTTCATAAACATATATGAAGTTAAAATGGGTGGTGTAGGTGGAGATAATAACAAGAAATAACAAAGAGTAAAGTGCATGTAGAAGGAAATATGTGTTCTAATATATTTTGTGGATGTTACAGTGGAGTAAGAATCCTATCCAGACTGTAAATTATGAAACACAAATATAAGAACATAATCTCTAAGTCGCTGGAGTGCACAAAACAGAACAAAATCAAATAATATACGATAATGCACAAAGAATTCATAATAAAACATGGATATCATTAATAATAATAATAAAGATAAGAGAAATAAGGAGAAATAGCTAATATATGTTGAGTTATTGCTATATTTCTGCCCCTCAATCATTTAATTCTTAAAACTTTCCTACAAGATGAAAACTACTATGGCGTTTATTTTACAGATAAGAAAATAATAAAAAAATTCACTACACAGTAAAACCCATGTGACATAGTTAAGTTTGTGCTCAGAAAAAAGAAAAATACCCTTAGATATTTACTATTAAGGGTAAAACTCATAATTCTTCAAATTAATGTCAAAAATAACAAATAGCATAAAAATGGAAGGAAATAAAATATTCGACACTCTATGCTAAAAAACACAGTATCATGTTTCATTAGAATCCTTCCCAACTTAGGTCCTTTGCTTTCACTCTTTTCTCTGCCTGGAATCCTCTCCCCAAGAACCTGAGTTGTCATGGGATTTGAGTCACATGCTGTCACATGCCCTTATCCCCTCATTGGCTCACATGTCATCTCCTTATAGAGCCTTCTTCCAACACCAAAACTAAAATGCTTTTCATGCAGCCTTTCTCTAATATTTTAGTAACTCAGGTACATTCAATTAGGGTAATCATACCCATTGTATATTGGCTGTTATTCCTTGTAAGTTGATAATTGTCCTCATTTTGTGGTCCATGCATGCTGCCAATTAATCATTTTATTTACATCACTTCGTTAGTTTTGTCTCTAGTGCTATAGTCCATTTCCATCTAATTTTTCAAAAGTCTTGAAAATAATCACTAGGTCTAGCAATTATAACTATGCTGTTGTTGCTCAGTCACCCAGTCATGTCGGACTCTTTCAGAGCCAATGGACTGCAGCATGCCAGGCCTGCTTGTCCCTCACCATCTCCCGAAGTTTGCCCAAGTTCATATCCATTGCATCAGCCAACTCATCCTCTGATGCCCTCTTCTCCTCCTGCTCTCAATCTTCCTAGCATCAGGGACTTTCCCAATGAGCCAGGTGTTCACATCAGGGGACCAAAATACTGGAGCATCAGCACCATTGGGAAGACCATACCTTGACTACGTGGACCTTTGTTAGCAGAGTATTGCCTCTGCTTTTCAATACACTGTCTAGGTTTGTCATAGCTTTCTTGCCAAGAAGAAAATGTATTTTGATTTCATGGCTGCAGTCACTATCCACAGTGATTTTAGAGCCCAAGAAGGGGAAATCTGTTATTACTTCCATATTTTCCCCTTTTATTTGCCATGAAGTAATGGGGTCAGCTGCCATGATTATAACTATAGGTAGTATAATTCTATCTTTAAAAAATAATTTTATTACATTTTAAAATTTTAATTATAAACAAAATGTACACTTAATGTTAAACTCGTTGTTTAAAGAAGTTAGCTTATTCTTTACCACTACTACTGATTATTGTAGGAATTATTTTATGTGTAAAAGTAGACATTTCATCTATCATTTCTTCATTGATGATAAAAATCCTGTTTTCAGAAAATCTGAACCATAAATACATCAAGTTCAGCACATACTCACTTAAGAAAAGTTTAGCAGGTTATAATTTAAGCAGTTGGAGAACAGGCAGTTCAGCAGCACATTTCAAAAAATCTGTAGAGAAAAATTAGACTATTTAGATTTTTTTATGCAAAAATTGTTGTTTGATAAATATAGTTCTTGTGAAAAAAAATCTTTCAGTGTTAAAATAATTATCCACATGGGAAGTATCATGACTGTTTGGGTAACCCATGAGAGTATTTTGAGTAAAACTCAGGGAATGGGGTGAAAATTGCTATATTCCATATTTTGAGTTTCTCTCTTTTTTTTCTCTTATCCTTCAGATATACCCAGAGTTGATAAACTGGCAAGGCTCACTTTGTTAAGTAGAAAAGTTCAGACAGATAATATCTGCAGAGGTAATAAGAAGGAACTAATAGTAACAACTAATAGTAAAACTTCTAGAAATTCTGTAGTGACCCTGGAGAAAAGTTGACCCTTTGACTAGGGTCATGTACTTATTGAAGTTACAAAAGAAAAGACAGATAAATAATTCATATATTTATATAAGTGAAATCCCAGGGTCTCAGAGTTATTGTATAAAATACCTATTCTTTTTTATGTTTAACTTTTAATTAAAGAAAATCATTTATACTTAAAACTTTCTGTAACCCAAAGATTTTGCTTAATAAATGAACAAATGAAAGGTTTTATTCTTAAAGTTTTAGCAAGAAAAGACTTTCCCATTCTCTATACTTACAGTTAAAATGATTTTACTAAAAAATTTTGAAATAATGTAATTCCCCATGGCTACCATCCTGTGCCAATGTTGTTTTTATAAAATTTAATGCTCATAAAGAAATGGAGCTGATCATCCACCCCATTATTCATTCCTTCTTTCACATATTTCAAAAGTAAAATTTTTAAAAATCTTTGGGAAAAGTAGTTAAAAAGGATGAGCTTTTCTGTGAAATTTCTTTCATAGAACTGGGAGAAAAAAGACTACAAATCATCACCAAAAATAAGAGAGCCCCCATATTGAACAGCAACAAATTAATCTGAATAAAAACTGACAAAAGAGTAAATGAATTCACACATCTCTCTCTGCTCATGATAAATTTTGTAAAAGTGCAGAAATGATGAGAATTATGAAAGAAAATCATTAATAATCTCCAATGTGAGAAATAGGTATTTAGTGACCAAGAAAACACCATCAAATTCTCTGCAGGGAGCTCCTTTCCTCCAACATATGGAAATGAAATGATCAGGTTCTAAAATATGAAATAAAGAAGTTTGAAAATGTAAGTGAAAATTGACTTTAGAATAATTATAAAATGGAAGATATGTTTTGCTCTACTATGGGAAATGTTCTATATATTTTTAAATAAATAGAATGAGAAGCCCATCATGATTCCAATATTGCTTAAGAAATTCTGAAAAAAGTGAGAAAATTTTCATGTTTATCTTTCATATTAAGAAGGAAAGATATAGAATAAAACATAGGAATAATGAAGGATAAAACATAAAATATTATAAACATAATGACTTTCATGGGCAATAGTTAAACCAACATAAATATATTGAAATCAATCTCTCTAAAATTTCAAGTAGAAAACATAAATTTGCAATGAAGTGTACACTTGTGAAATATATAAGTATGAAATGAAGTGAAAATGTTAGTTGCTCAGTCATGTCCGACTCTTTGTGACTCCGTAGACCTGCGCTGGTGGGCTGCAGTCCATGGAGTTGCAGTCAGACACTGACTGAGCAACTAACACTTTCACTTCACTTCATACTTATGCATTTCAGATCTTCCCAACCCAGGGATCAAACCCACGTGTCCTGTGTCTCCTGCACTGCACGTGGGTTTTTTTTTTTTTTTTACCACTGAACCAACAGGGAAGCCCATAATATAAGGATCATATAATCCAAAAAACAGGGCATCCAATCATGCTACAAAGTAAATATATGACCTTTTAATTTTTACAAATTATACAGGATATAGATTATGAAGAATTTCATGTAATTTTCTACTTAAAATATTCTTTTCATTCAGTTGTTCCACACCAGTATATTGATTATTGCATGCAAAATTGGATGTTCATGGGTCTCAGAAGTGAACCAAGCAAGGAAAAACAAGCAACCATACAAAAAACTGCTTTTCACAATCTCAGCTCTTGGAATCTAATATAGGAAGCAGACAGTTAGGCTAAAAATATAGTAAGCTAGGGAGAGAGATTCTCAGTGGAGGTGTGAGGCAAAGAATTTAGGCAAAGAATCTAAAAGGACTCACTGGATGAGTGACATTCCATGTGTATTGAAGTACAAGAATCAGGAAGGCAAGCAAGGTATTGGACAAAGGAAAGAAAAGTTGCAATGTAAAAAGATGTTAAAGAATCTGTTTTACTCAAGGAAAAGCCAAGAAAGCAGTGTATCCGAAGTTAACAAGCAGGAAAAAAAGTATGAGAGGAAAAAAAGGATCCTTAGGTCCTAGACCATCACAAGGACTTTGATTTTAGCTCTGAGAAAGCCACTACAAGATTTTGTGTAGAGCCTTGGCTGTCAAAATTTAGGTGCAACAGAATCTTTGTAAGGATTGCAAAAATACAGATTGATGAGTTTCTGCCTCCAGACTTTCTGATTCAGTAGGTCAGGGGTGTAACCCTAGAACCTGTTGATGGACCTGTTGACCACATTTTGAAAATCGCTGGGGTAGAATATTAACAGGAAATGTTTTAATTCAATTAATCTGATGTACTTTAATTCAATTAATCCGATGTACTTTTGGAGATAGACTGAAATGAGACAAAGGTATAAGCAGTGGAAGCAGGATTTTCTCTCTGTAGGTTGTGGTTGAATTCATTTTCAGTTTCCAATGGCACAGTTTGATTGGATTGGAGTGTGTGTGTGTGTGTGTGTGTGTTTATGCTGCTTCTGCTGCTGCTAAGTCGCTTCAGTCGTGTCTGACTCTGTGCGACCCCAAAGACCGCAGCCCACCAGGCTCCCTCATCCCTGGGATTATCCAGGCAAGAACACTGGAGTGGGTTGCCATTTCCTTCTCCAATGCATGAAAGAGAAAAGTGAAAGTGAAGTCACTCTGTTGTGCCTGACTCTTAGCAACCCCATGGACTGCAGCCCACCAGGCTCCTCCATCCATGAGATTTTCCAGGCAAGAGTACTGGAGTGGGTTGCCATTGTGTGTGTTTATAACGATCTTCAAAAGACCATAGTGGCCCTTTATGGAGGAATGCTAATCATTGCAGTGGTTAAGTGTGCACCTTTGATGCATGACCCAAGCATGCAGGTTTGTGCTAAGGTCTTTGTCCTCTGTGCCGTATGAAGCTCAGAAGCTCCTCTGCAGTCTTGGGCCTAAGCACCTGAGCCATCTGCTCTAAATCCATCCATCTGTCATTGGTTAAGGTGACATTCTTTAGATGTCTAAATTATAAAGGTATGATTGCTTGCTTGCTTGGATCTGTGGCTACTTTCTGGAAGAGAAAATCACTGATGTTAACTTTAGATGGGTGACATATAAAAGATCTTCAAATTGGGGATCTTTCTTGGCAGCTACCTCCAGAGCTAAGAAGAAAGACATTAAAGAAGATTTCAGTTCCTGCTGTCAGCATACCAGGCCAGTGAAACTTAAAACTAGTTTCCGAGGTCAGGGGAATGTCCATGTCTCACTGTGTCTTCAGCTCTAGAGAGGCAGTCCCTGATGAAGGGGGTATTATTTTATGTACTACTTTTGTCCAAGGCTCAGCCCTGGCAGACCTAGAAGAATAGTCTGGCCGCTTCATCTATCGGAGCTACCTAACGACCCCTGACTACCACAGTGGTCACAATTAAGTCACTCCTGTGCAAATACATCCTAGATAAGGATCTAGATTATAGCTTTCCATGCCATGTCTGCCATTTTACTGTCCAGAAAAGAATTTCAGCAGGAAATCCCAACTTAGTAGCTTGACTGAAAGCATTAAGGTACTCTCCAGATCTGAGGGAAAAAGAAGAAAAAGGAAGAGGCAGGAAGAGAATGAAATTTTCGAGAAGTAGAATCAGCTTTTGACTCTTTTCAGTGAGAAGGTCTCAGAGCTTTTTGTACACAGTGCCGCTTCTCTCCTAAATACAAGAAGCACTACATATATCTTATAAAGAATGCTAACTCCTGTCACAGGAAAATTCTAGAATGTAGCATTGAGCCCTTGAAGGATAATGTAGAAGGAGTTGAAAAGTGATTAACTTTGCAAGCTAATCATTGGCACTGAGAAAAAGATAAAATGTAAGAGAAAGAATAATTTCTTAATTTGAACAAGTTAAACTGTTTCCACTGAATAAAGAAGAGGCCACTTTCAGGCAAATACAAAATGAAGAGACGGACATTATAGCATAATTAAATGAAAATCTTATGTAATTGTTCAATCATGTCTCCACATTAAAATATCTATAGAGCAAGGTGGAAGGTGAGTGTGTAGTCGGAACTGAAATTGTAGACATATATTAAGAGTATGCACTGCAGAAAGAAAAACCTAAAATACCTCAATCTCTTTTCATGCTGATTAAAGAAATATTGATTCAGTATTCCTCTACAGTATTCTGACTTGGTCAAAATTTTCAAGATATTTCCAGTGGATGTGATTCTAAACATTGAAACAGTATATTGAGATTTATTACCTTTGAGGATAGTAAATTATGTAATATGGAAAGACCAAAAAAACCATTGTTATAGACCAAGGAGGTTTTCTTTTGCCCTGTTGTCCTGAATTTGAATAGATTTAAGAGTTGACTCATTGGAAAAGACTCTGATGCTGGGAGGGATTGGGGGCAGGAGGAAAAGGGGACGACAGAGGATGAGATGGCTGGATGGCATCACTGACTCGATGGACGTGAGTCTCAGTGAACTCCGGGAGTTGGTGATGGACAGGGAGACCTGTCGTGCTGCGATTCATGGGGTCGCAACGAGTAGGACACAACTGAGTGACTGATCTGATCTGATCTGATCTAATCTTGGCAGACATTACTTGGAGGTAGTAGTGGAAAAAAACTTAAATGGGTAGAATTAGCCATTAGTTCCAGGTGAATTCGGGGCAATTGGGAAAGTTGAGGGAGTTTCATTGCACTGGATCATAATAGAATCTAGCTTATGCCATTAGTGAAACCCAGTAAGGCAGGCATTTGTCTGGACCAAGAGATGGGTGAAGTTTCCTTTTATAATAAGAATGATGTCACTTTTCTATATTTTAATGGTTATTTTACACAAGCCCTTTGGCCATATTTCTATGGTGGAACAGATTCTGAAACTAAAAATCTCTTCAGTAACAGATTATGAAAGATAAAGAACATGGGAAACAACTGTTTTATTTTCCATCAGTCTGTGCATGTAATTTAGACAGTAAATCTAGCCTCAGGAATTTATATTAAGTTTTATGATAAAAAAGATATATTTTCATTCTTTATTTTAAACAACTATAAAAACATACAATACTAATTTCATGGAGGTTATGGGTACAGTTGTCAAGTGCTTTGAAATTCTAAGATAAAATATTTGAGAATTATATTACTTAACATCTGCAATGATTAATTTCACATATGAACTTGACTAGGCTATGATACACAGATATTTTGTTAAACCCCAGTCTAAGTGTCACTACAAAGGTGTTTTGCAGTTGAGTTTAACATTTAAGTCAATGACTCTTGAGTAAAGCACATTACCCTTCTCAACATGGGTGGGCCTCATCCAATCAGTTGAAGACCTTAAGAGAAAAAAGACAGATTTCCCAAAGGAGATGTGGTTCAGCCTGTGGTCTGCCTTCAGGCTGGAACTGTAGCATCAACTTTTCACCTTCTCCAGCCTGTCAGTCTACCCTGTAGATTTTGGACCTGCCAGCATTTACAATCGTATAAGCCAAGTCCTTAAAAAAAAAAAAAAAAAAAAAAATCTCTCTTTGTATATAATGCACATTCTATTGATCCCTTTTCTCTGGAGAACCCTGATTAATACAGTATCTATCTATTTTTTTAAACAAAGTCTGTAGTGAGCCACTGTAGTGTCATTGGTTTTGAACCCCTTTTCTAAAAATTTCACCTTCAGGAAGGATTGAAGAGAGAGAAACACCACTCCCCACTGCACCTCATTGAAGTGTTTATGGCATAATAGAGTAAATACGTGATGGCTAAATGAGGAGCCTTTTAGAAATAGCTACTTAACTTAAAAAAAAAAAAAAAAAAAAAAAAAAAATCAGATAACCATGAACTTTGATGAATCAATGCCATAAAGCATCTTTAAACCTAGAATTAGAATGGTTGCTAAAAACAAACAAACAAACAAAAAACCCTGAAACCCTTTGCTTTGGGATGAAGGTACCTTTGGACAACCTCAGAAGTGATGACAACTTAACTCTTCTGTAAGATTGAAGGCAGGAGGAGAAGGGGATGACAGAGGACGAGATGGTTGGATGGCATCACCAACTCGATGGACATGAGTTTGAGTAAGCTCTGGGAGTTGATGATGGACAGGGAAGCCTGGTGTGCTGCAGCCTATGGGGTAGCAAAGAGTCAGACATGACTGAGTGCCTGAACTGAAATGTTAGTTGCTCAGTCGTGTCTGACTCTTTGTGACCCCATGGACTGTAGTCTGCCAGGCTCATTCATCCATAAAATTCTCAGTGACAAGAAAACCGAGCCGGTTGCCATTCCCTTCTCCAGGGAATCTTGCCGATCCAGGGATCAAACTCAGATTTTCCACATTGCAGGCAGATTCTTTATGATCTGAGCTACCTGGGAAACCAATCCTCTCTAAACTCCCTCTAATGATTCTAATGAGGGCTACACTCCACCCCAACTGCCCTATGTTTATTTTTGCACTAAGTTTAAACAGCATTGGATTGGAAAACATGTTGAAGTTTGTGGCAGTATTTCAAAGACAAATACTTAGTCATATCATTAAAAAAAATCTGTTTACAAACTTTAAATTCATGTTTTTGGAGCAATATTTCGTGGAAAGATAAAATGATGAATGATGAAAATAAAATCTGGATTGCCAGCCTAAATTAAGTAACTTAGAGCATACATCCCAGCTATGGATAATAGTTTCAGCAATTGGGGAGATTTAAAGATCATGATTAAGGAATGTTTGTGAAATGTAATTTTAATAACTTAAGCTTCCCAGGTGGTGCTAGTGCTAAAGAACCCACCTGCCAATGCAGGAGATGTAAAAGAACAGGTTCAATCCCCAGGTCAGGAATATCCCCTGGAGGAGGGCATGGCGACCTGCTAAAGTATTATTGCCTGGAGAATCCCATGGACAGAGGAGGTTGGCAGCCTGCAGTCCATAGGGTAGTATAGAGTAGAACACAACTGAAGTGACTTAGCACACACACACACACACACAACCCCATAATATAAAATAGATAATATAAAACATCAACTGATGTTTACTGAAGAGCGTCACAAGTCCAACAAAGCACCAAATGTGATGAACAAGAGATTGTTCATGTTACTTTTTATGGAAAATGCTAGGTATAGAAATAGTCAACAAAGGCAAAATAAGAACTGAAAAAAGCTGAAAAAAAAAAAAAAACAACTAGATATTCTCCCCTAATATCTTACTTATTTTATGAAAGGGAGGAAACAAGAATTTACCTGATTCTGTTACTTCTTTCATTTACATCACAGCCATTAGCCATTTAATATATCTTCTATCATAAAGGCCATTGCAAAGTTGCTATTTATCTCCCAATATAGTAAATATGAAAGTTTTAAGCAATCCATCTGTACATGCCTATTGGTACTTGACATTTGTAAAATAGAATCATTAAGACAACAGAAACATCAGAGTAAAAACCAAAACAAGTGTGTATAAATGCACACAACAGTGGCCACATCTCATTCCTCTGGTTGCAATACTTGGACAATCCCTTAGATTGTTCTGCATTTTGTGTTGTATATCCTGAATGGGACGGATAGCCATGCTTAGTTGCTCAGTCGTATTCAGCTCTTTTTGATCCATGGACTGTAGCCTCCAGGCTCCTCTGTCCATGGAATTTCCCAGGCAAGAATACAGGAATGGGTGGCCACTTCCTTCTCAAGAGGATCTTCCTGACCTGGGGATTGAACTCAGGTCTTCTGCATTGCAGGCAGATTTTTTATTGTCTGAGCTACCAGGGAAGCCTGGGATAGATAAAGGTATGCCTAAAAATGACCTTGCGGTGACCAGAGTGTGTGTACACACATTAGTTCCTGTGTTGGTTATCTGATGACAAGTTTGCAAGCAAACAATGGCTTTATCTCCCTGGCACAACTTTTCCAGGCTTTGCCCTTTCTCCTTGCTTCTATTCCTATTCAGATACTTTCAATATTTTCCTGACATCTGTCATTGTTGGGAAGCTTTCCTAAGATGAAACAGAGTTCTCAACAAAAATTCTGAAGCAGGGATACAGAGAAAATTTGGTGTCTTGGCTTGTCAGATACAAAGCTTTGAGGAGATGTTATCTTTATTTACTGATGTATCAACTAGAAAAACGAAGAGTTCCAGAACCCGGTCAGAAGAAAAATACATAAAAATAATTGAGTGAAAGTGAAGAGCAAAGCAGAAGCAGACATACAAAGAGACACACAGGGATGAAGTTTTGAGGTACATTTTTATCAGTTTCATGATGCTTCCTAGCATCTTTTATTTTTATTGTTTCATTTTTCTTAAGTTATATATCACATTTAATTTCTGTCCTTGCAAATGGATGGCATAGTAGGCACAATTTCCCAAACTCAGTTCAGTTCAGTCGCTCAGTCGTGTCTGACTCTTTATGACCCCATGAATCGCAGCATGCCAGGTCTCCCTGTCCATCACCAACTCCCGGAGCTCACTCAAACTCATGTCCATCGAGTCCGTGATGCCATCCAGCCATCTCAGCCTCTGTCATCCCCTTTTCCTCCTGCCCCCAATCCCTCCCAGCATCAGAGTCTTTTCCAATGAGTCAACTTTTTTCATGAGGTGGCCAAAGTATTGGAGTTTCAGCTTTAGCATCATTCCTTCCAAAGAACACCCAGGACTGATCTCCTTAAGAATGGACTGTTGGATCTCCTTGCAGTCCAAAGGACTCTCAAGAGTCTTCTCCAACACCTCAGTTCAAAAGTATCAATTCTTCCACACTCAGCTTTCTTCACAGTCCAACTCTCGCATCCATCCATGACCACTGGCAAAACCATAGCCTTGACTAGACGGACCTTTGTTGGCAAAGTAATGTCTCTGCTTTTAAATATGCTATCTAGGTTGGTCATAACTTTCCTTCCAAGGAGTGTATTTTAATTTCATGGCTGCAATCACCATCTGCAGTGTGGGCCATACATGGGAAGCTTTCAACAATATACCCACGCACATTGAAATGGTAAGGAACTTTTAAAAATACTTTCACTTATCATTTATGATGTTGGGAAATGTTTTGTCCATTCAATTATTTTTTTACTGCTACATGCAGAGTTTTATTTGATCTTGAAATTTTAATATTGATTTATTTGTATTTATGTATAGAGAAATTAACATAAAATGTGCTGCTCACTTTTTTTGACTCTTGTTTCTTTTGCATTGATTTTGAATTTTTTTCAAGACGGTAATGTACATCGTTTGTTTTCTCTGCCATCTTTAGGTCACTAGGGGAAGGTTTTATGTCGCTTCCTTCCTTATCCCCCTCCAATACAGGCACATATTCCCCACTTTCTTGATCTGTTTTTGGGCAAATCAGTATCTAGCGTGTTTAAAACACCTTGAGTGCTTTTTGCAGTGAGGCTAGTATCAAGGTCCTGAATTAATGTGATATTGTATTTTGACCATGTGTGCTCAGTCACTCAGTTGTGTCCAACTCTTTGCAACCCCATGGACTATAGCTGCCATGCTTCTCTGTCAATGGGATTTTTCAGGCAAGTATACTGGAGTGGGTTGCCATGCCCTCCTCCAAGGGATCTTCCCAACCCAGGGATCAACCTATGTCTCTTGCATTGGCAGGCAGATCTTTACCACTGAGCCACCAGAGAATCTCTGTATTTTGGCCAGTATATGTATTGCTGTTTTATACTTTATTAGTTTGGAGTAGAGAAGGGCTAAAATGTTTAAGCAGAACTATTAATATCCAATATTGTTTGAGGAATATCATCAAATACTATTAAAGGAAATATGACTGAGTGTACAAATATTTTTACATTCATTGTATTTGTGGTAAGAGTGTTAAATCATTCATGTCTATGATGTATACAGAATTGGAATATAGATGATGGGGGAGGAGGATGACAGCTACTTCAGCCTTAAAAAACATGTTTTTCTCATTCATCTATGGAATGTATAAAATATACATTCTGTGTGGTTCTTTTGACTTTTGGAGTGTCTGAATTAATATTACAAAAGTATTTGAAACTAATTTTACAAAAGAGTATACAGCTGATCCCATGCTTACTTGTTCAATTGCTCAGTTGTGTCTGACTCTGTGACCCCCATGTACTGTAACACTCCAAGCTTCCCTGTCCTTCGCTATCTCCCCAAATTTGCTCAAACTCATGTCCACTGAGTCAGTGATGCCATCCAAACATCTCATCTTCTGTCGTCCCCTACTCCTCCTGCCTTCAATTGTTCCTAGCATCAGGGTCTTTCCCAATGAGTTGGCTCTTTACATCAGGTGGCCAAAGTATTGAAGTTTCAGCTTCAGCATCAGTCCTTCCAATGAATATTCAGGACTGATTTCTTTTAAGATTGACTTGTTTGATCGCCTTGCAGCTCAAGGGACTCTCAAGAGTCTTCTCCAGCACCACAGTTCGAAAGCATTCATTCTTTGGTGCTCAGGCTACTTTATGGTCCAACTCACATCCATACATGACTACTGGAAAAACTGTAGCCTTTGTTGTCAAAGTCATGTCTGCTTTTTAAAGCACTATCTAGTTTTGTCACAGCTATTCATCCAAGGAGCAAGAGTCTTTTAAGTTTGTGACTGCAGTCACTGTCCATGTTGAATTTGGAGACCAAGAATATGAAATCTGACAGTTTCCACTTTTCCCCCATCTGTTTGCCTTCATGCTTACTACTCTTCACAAAAATTAAAAATAACAATAGAAATGTAATTTTTATACACAGAAACATTTCCCCCACTAGTTTTAAAATCAAATTATAACTAATGAAATGTTTAAATAACTTATAATAGCACATTTTAAATGTATAAATTTTACTAAAAATTAAGGCAGAGATAAAGAGATAAAACAAAAGGTTAGAATATTAATATACTAAAAGAGTTAAATGTATATTAAATAAATATTGTGGTTAAACATGTGAATTCTATATCCTACTGTTTGCTTGACTTCACATCTTTTATATTTCAATAGTGTGTGTCCTTGAGTAAATTACTAAATTCTCTGATGCAGCTTCTTTTAATATAA